>NC_091282.1:1128516722-1129744081 GCF_032444005.1 Ranitomeya imitator | reverse complement strand
TTTATTTTAATTCTTTATTTTACACATCCCTATGGATCCCAGGGCCTGAAGGAGAGTTTCCTCTCCTTCAGACCCTGGGAACCATGAGAATACCTTCCGATACTTGATGTCCCATTGACTTGTATTGGTATCGGATATCGGTATCGGCGATATCCGATATTTTTCGGGTATCGGCCGATACTATCCGATACCGATACTTTCAAGTATCGGACGGTATCGCTCAACACTAGTGCTCAGTAATCTTCCTGCACAAATGGTTTTTGGTTTTCCATGGTTGTCTAAATCAGGATATTGTTCATGGAGCGGTTTTTGCCAGGAGAATTGCCTGGCCACATGTGTGTCTGCTGTGACTTCCAGCATTCCTGATTAGTTAAGTAAATAAGGCAGCACACTGCAGCGCTAAAACATGTAAACTTGAAAACACGAAATTTGAACTGCATTACTGCACTAGAAATATGAAAAATGAGAGCTTTTAGCGCATAAAAATGGCCAATTTTATGTGTACCTGGTAGCCCCTTTACGTCTATTCTCAGTGAGGTAAGGCAAGCGTAGGACCTGGTATAAGAGAGATGCAGTAATGCAGTTCAAATTTCGTGTTTTCAAGTTTACATGTTTTAGCGCTGCAGTGTGCTGCCTTATTTACTTAACTATATACGAGTTGGCGACTCTAGGTTCAGCACCTGTTCACACTCAGTCTATGTTTGGATGTGCCGGTCAGGTTTTTGAAATGTATTCCAGCATTCCTGAGTCACTGCTGGATTTCGCAGATGTGTTCTCTGAGAAGGGTTGCTCTGAATTGCCACCACATTGACCCTATGACTGTACTATTAGGTTTAAACCAGGGGCCAAGTTGCCAAAAGCTAGGATGTTTAACATCTCTGGTCCTGAGAGGCAAGCCCTAAAGGACTACATTGCTGAGAGTCTGAGCAAAGGGCACATCAGGCCTTCGTCCTCCGGGTGGCAGCGGGGTTCTTCTTCGTTAAGAAGAAAGATGGCGGACTATGCCCGTGTCTGGATTTTAGGGAGTTAAACCAGATTACGGTTCGTGATCCATACCCTATGCCACTGATACCTGATTTGTTCAACCAGGTGCTGGTACTAAGTGGTTTTCCAAGCTTGACCTCAGGGGGGCGTACAACCTCATAAGAGTCCGTCAAGGTGATGAGTGGAAGACGGCTTTCAATCCTCCTGAGGGTCATTTTGAAAATTTTGTGATGCCATTTGGGTTGACAAACGCACCTGCTGTATTCCAACATTTCATAAATGATGTGTTCTCGCATGTACTGGGGAAATTCGTTATTGTGTACCTAGATGACATTCTCATTTATTCATGCCACCATGATACTCATTTAGAGCATGTGAGGCAGGTGTTACAGCTACTCAGAGAAAATAAGCTCTATGCAAATCTGGAGAAATGTGTTTTTTCGGTTCAGGAGTTGCCTTTCTTGGGTTATATTGTGTCTGCTTCAGGGTTTAAAATGGACGCCGCTAAGGTGCAAGCGGTGCTGCATTGGGAACGGCCTGATAACCTAAAAGCACTCCAGCGGTTCCTTGGATTTTCTAATTATTATAGAAAATTCATCAAAGATTTTTCTACCATTGCTAAACCGCTTGCTGACATGACGAAAAAGGGTACCAATTTTTCAGCCTGGCCGGAGGCTGCTGTGCGCGCATTTGAATTTCTGAAGAACAGTTTTGCTTCGGTCCCCATTCTGGTGCAACGGGACGTATCAAAGCCATTTACCGTGAAGGTCGATGCGTCTGAGGTTGGAGTGGGGGCGGTGCTGTCACAAGGCTCATCCTTGGGCGAGTTGCGTCCATGCGCCTACTTTTCCAAGAAGCTGTCGTCCGCCGAACGTAACTACGATATCGGCAACAGGGAGTTGTTGGCTATCAAGTTAGCTTTTGAGGAATAGCGACACTTCTTGGAGGGGGCGGTCCACCAGGTTACAGTTATCACCGACCATAAAAATCTGGTCTATTTAGAGTCAGCCAAGCGTCTGTCCCCAAGGCAGGCTCGCTGGGCATTGTTTTTCACGCGTTTCAACTTTTTTGTCACGTACCGTCCGGGGTCTAAGAACAATAAGGCAGATGCTTTATCCAGGTGTTTTCCGGGGGGAGAACCTCGGGAAGATCCGGTACCCATCCTCCAAAAGGGTGTAGTGGTCTCGGCTCTCACGACAGAGGTTGAGGCGGAGATTGCCAAGGCTCAGGACCACCAGAGCTTCCCGTTAACAAATCATTTGTACCACTCCATCTTCACCTAAAGGTGTTGGGTGAGCATCATGATGCTGTTCTGGCTGGTCATCCAGGGGTTAGGGGTACCTTGGAGTTGGTGTCGCATCGGTTTTGGTGGCCCAAAATCCGACAGGTCGTGGTCTCGTACGTATCAGCATGTACCACGTGTGCTAGGGCTAAGACGCCTCGCTCCCATCCTGCTGGATCATTACATCCTCTAGGGGTACCCAGTAGGCCATGGATGGAGATCTCCATGGATTTTATTACAGACCTACCTTCCTCTGCTGGGAACACGGTCATCTTGGTGGTTGTTGATCGGTTCTCAAAGATGTTGCACTTTGTGTCCTTGCCTTCATTGCCTAACGCAAAGACTCTCGCTCAGGTTTTTGTGCAGGAGGTGGTCAGACTTCACGGGGTCCCGTCTGACATAGTGTCTGATAGGGGTACTCAGTTTGTGGTGAAGTTTTGGAAAGCTTTTTGCTCACGGCTGGGGATCAAGTTGTTGCATTCTTCGACGTTTCATCCTCAGTCAAATGATCAGACCGAGCGTATGAACCAGAGTTTGGAGCAGTACTTACGCTGCTTTGTTTCTGACAACCAGGAGGAATGGTCGACGTTCCTTCCTTTGGCTGAGTTTGCCATTAACAATCACCGCCAGGAATCGTCTGGGGAGTCCCCATTCTTTTGTGTTTACGGGTACCATCCTCAATTTTGTACTCTGCGTCAGGGTGGCTCTGCTGGCGTTCCTGAGGAGGACTAGCTAGGAGCACAACTGTCATCTGTTTGGAGGAGAGTGAAACAGCGCTTGCTGAGCGTGGGTGCTAGGTACAAACAAGTGGCTGACAGTAGACGTGTGCCAGGTCCGGACCTGAGTGTGGGTGATTGGGTGTGGTTGTCCACAAAAAACATAAAGCTCAAAGTACCATCCCTGAAATTGGGTCCAAGGTTTATTGGTCCATTTAGGGTCGCCGCCATCATTATCCCGGTAGTTTACCGATTGGAGCTTCCTACTGTATATAAAATACACAACGTGTTTCACAGATCTCTGTTAAAGAAGGTGGTGGGTTCTGTGGACGCGGTGCCGATGCTACCTCCTGTCTTGGTGGATGGCAATTTGGAGTTTGAAGTCTCCAAGGTGGTTGACTCTCGTATAGTGCGCCGCACATTACAGTACCTGGTACACTGGCGTGGTTATGGGCCAGAGGAGATTGGGTGTGGTTGTCCACAAAAAAACATAAAGCTCAAAGTACCATCCCTAAAATTGGGTCCAAGGTTTATTGGTCCATTTAGGGTCGCCGTCATCATTATCCCGGTAGCCTACCGATTGGAGCTTCCTACTGTATATAAAATACACAATGTGTTTCACAGATCTCTGTTAAAGAAGGTGGTGGGTTTCGTGGACGCGGCGCCGATGCTACCTCCTGTTGTGGTGGATGGCAATTTGGAGTTTGAAGTCTCCAAGGTGGTTGACTCTCGTATAGTGTGCCGCACATTACAGTACCTGGTACACTGGCGTGGTTATGGGGCAGAGGAGAGGTCTTGGGTACCAGCTTCGGACATACATGCGGACCGGCTGGTCAGTATGTTTCACCGCCGCCATCCGGACAAGCTGGGTCCTATAAGTCGTGAGGGCCCTGGGGTCCCTCGTAGAAGGCGGGGTACTGTCATGTCGGACGCTATTCACACTAGGGCGTCCGACAGACAGCGGTAATTCCACATTTGTCCACTATACGCTCAGTGGCGCCGGCTAGATTTTATCCAGGTTATCCAGGGTTAATCTGGCTGGTAATCTGGTTGGAGGCTGGGTCACGCCTGTGGCCTTTAAATAGTCATTCTAAACTTTGGGCGTCGCCGATTATAGCTTGTGTCTTGTGCCTGGTGATCTCGGTCTGGAGTGGTGGTCTAGGAGTTGAAGTATCGTATCTGGTGGTGTATTATCCTTTGTCATATTTCTCCTTCCTATATTTGTATTTATTTTTGCCCTGTGCACATTATAGTGCTTTCCTGTGTGTCTGCGGCGTGGTGCATTTTCAGTTTTCCCTGTTTATACTTTCTATGTAGGTTGGTTTGTGGTTTTATCACTGGGTGGCGGGTGGAGGTTTCAGCATAGGGCTGAAACAGGAGTTAGGGTCAGGCCTGGCGGCCCAGACAAGCACACCATCAGTGTAAATTCTGGGTGAGGGACAGACAGGGTTTTCCCTAGTCTGAGGGATATCGCAGGGGCCCGGGTGATCAGCTTTAGTCTACCCAATATCCCCGTGACACATGGCTGTCCTCTCTGGAGCAGAGATATTATACAGTCTGTTCTTAGGCAGCTTGGCCCCAGGAATAAGATTAATGGTGCAGTCTTAAGGATGATGGGGAGGAAGTTCTTGACAGCCCTACTCCGAGTGCCAAGGCCGATTTTAGAGAAAGTGGGGCCCTGGACAAAAGTTTAAAGTGGGGCCCCAAATGCTCACATATTCCACATCACACAAATATTTTGGTTGTATTTACAGGTGCAGAGTTCAGGACGAGCATGATCGTCAATAATGAAGTCATTCGACGCTTGTTCCCAAGTTTCTGAGGAAGAATGATGAGGACAGATAGTCCTCGATACAGCATAATGCAGGTCCCATATAGTATAGTGCACTTCCCATGATCCTTGATAGAGTATACTGCAGCCCCCCTCAGAGTATACTGCAAACACACACATACAGTATAATGCAGCCCCTCTTCACACGCATGCAGCATATTACAGCCCCCCACATACACATGAAGTATAACGCATCCCCTCACCACACATACAAGCACAGTATAATGAACCCCTCCACACAAACAGTATAATGCAGCCCCCCACTCACAGTATAGTGCAGTCCCCCCACACAGTATAATGCAGCCCCTACCAATACACACACAGTATAATGCAGCTCCCAACACACACAGCATAATGCAGCCCCCACACACAGTATAATGCAGCCCCCCCACACACAGCATAATGCAGCCCTTCCCCACAAACACACAGTATAATGCAGCCCGTCCCCACACACACACGCATGCAGTATAATCCAGCCCCTCCCCACACACAGTATAATGAAACCCCCCACACAGTATAATGCAGCCCCCTCCCACAGTATAATGCAGCCCCCACATACACAGTATAATGCAGCTGCTCCCCACACACATGCAGTGTAATGCAGCCCCTTACAGTATAATGTAGCTCCCCCACACATGCAGTATAATGCTGCCCCCCCACACACACGCAGTATAATGTAGACCCCCCACACGCAATTATAATGCAGCCCCTACCCCCCACACACACAGTATAATGCAGCCTCTCCCCAAACACAAATGCAGTATAATGTAGCCCCTCCCCACACATGCAGTATAATGCAGCCCCCTCTCACAGTATAATGCAGCCCCTCCCCACACACTCAGTATAATGCAAACCCCACTCACAGTTTAATGCAGCCCCCCACACACAGTATAATGCAGCCCCTCTCCACACACAGTATAATGCAACTCCCCAAACTCACAGTATAGTGCAGCCCCCACACAGTGCACTGAAGCTCCCCCACACACAGTACAGTGCAGTTTCCCCCCACACACAGTTCAGTGTAGCTCCCCTACACACAGTATAGTTTAGCTTCCCAACACACAGTACAATGCAGCTCCCCAACACAGAGTACAGTGCAACTCCCCCAACACAAAGTACAATGCAACTCCCCAGCACACAGTATAGTGCAGCTCCCCCAACACACAGTATAGTGCATAAACACACAGTATAATACATACATGCACACACAATACTCACCCCTCCACCTTGTTCCCTACGTTGCTCCAGGCTTTGCTCCAGTCTCATCGGCTGCACTGCTGACACAGTGTGGCACACGATGAAGTGACGTCATCGCATGCCCACTGAGTCACAAGCAGAGGGGGAATAATGGGAGAGGGACTGTCATCTATGCTCTCTCCTCCATCACTACTTTCAACTGTATTGGCATCTATGATGCTGATAAGTTGAATGAGTGATGAGGGGGCAGTGCCAGGCCCCTCTTACTCACGGGCCCCATAGCAGATGGCACACCACTGGCTGGGGGAATGGGGGCCCTAGGAAGCTGCCTGGTCTGGCTGGCCCTAATGCCGGACCTGCTGACAACACATCCCCAAAGTCAGACAGGTATTTCGGCACAGACTGGGTATCAACCCTAGCAAATCGAGTTCCGAAGCCATACGCACTAGACTTTACCACTTCCTGAGTCTGCTAATCTACCACAGGATTGTGTGGACAGAGCCAAGCAAGTCCTAGAATCACAGGTGAGGGCAGACCCTCTAGCACATAACAGTCTATTACCTCAGAGTGCATGGCCCCCACCTGAAGATGTAAACCTTGGGCGACTTGAGTAAAATACCCCTGTCTCAAAGGGGTGGAGTTGATGGCAATTATGGGTATAGGTCTGGACAGAGTATGTGGATTGAGGTTTCGGACCTGGACGAACCTAGCATCGATCAAGTTAAACTCCGCCCCACTTCTCCAGAAATGCAGACACATATACCTTAATTTCAGCTGGCAGAAAAAAATTGTGTCCTACCCACGGAAGTGATAAGCACACTCAGGTTGCAGACAGCTTTCCAGAGTGAGTTGCCACAGCCACCTGTATGGGCTCCTCAGATGACTCAGTCCCGATCTCCCTTGGCCCTGAACCTTCCGCATACAGGGGTGTCTCCCTATGTCTCTCTCTCTGGCAAAGACTGCGATCAACCCAGATTTCCAGAGACATGGCTGCCTCAAGGGTGACTGGAGTCTCATACAGGGATAAGGCATCCTTCACCCTTACTGTAAGCCCCTCACAGAACTGACAACGGAGTGGGAGGTAATTCCACTTAGTGTCCGAGGCCCACCTTTGAAACTCAGAGCAATACTCCTCCGCCAGCCAGTCTCCTTGCTTAAGTTTGCGCAGTGTGTACTTAGCCAAAGATACAAAAATAAGTGGTCGGGTCACCATACAATGGGTATGGAAAGTATGCAGAACCCTTTAGATTTTTCACTCTTTGTTTCATTGCAGCCATTTGGTAAATTCAAAAAAGTTCATTTTTTTCTCATTGATGTACTCACTTGCACCCCATCTTGACTGAAAAAAAGAATGCTTTGTGCATAATGTTAACAGTATTAGATCATCTCTTCTTTTAATAATAATAATAATTTTTATTCATATAGCGCCAACAAATTCCGCAGCACTTTAGGACGAGAAAAACAGGAATCTATAATTTCTCTGTGCATTTGAGACCTCATAACAACTTGTTTACACCCACTAGTTGAGAGACAACTGAAAATTGGAGATAGAGGCTATAGAAGGGAAAACTGATGAAAAATACAGGATACCTGTTATACATCAACCAGAAATTGTGTAATACCTCATGTACTCACACAATATCCTATTCAAAAATGATACCTCAAGTGACAGGTATGCTTTAAAGTGTCTATTATGAGCCTTTTCTTACTAAGTACATAAATAGTAATATTTAAAGGGTTTATTAAGATAGCTATTTCCCATGGTAGGAAAAAACAGGTAGGTGGTTACTACCTACCTGTCTGTTGTGCCTGGCTCTGATTTCTGCCTGCACAAAGCAGTCACAGACCGCTCTCAACGGCTACTTAGTGGCTTCCATTGATGTAAAATCAACAGAGCAGTGGCTTCTTATCTGCTCTTCTCTTTTGATGGAATTTGACTGCTGACGGCATGCTGATTGAAAGCCGTCTTCTAGCCACCTAACTGTGGGGAGCCAGCTGTCAATCAGCATGACGTCTGCAGTCACGCCCCATCAACAGAGTAGCCAGAAGAAGAGCTTCTTTGTTGACATGGACCAACTGACTCACTGGCAGGAAAAGTCAATGACTGCTCCGTGTAAGGTAGAACAGGCAGGTAGTTGCCTCTGTTAGCAACTACTTGCCTGTTTGGTTATAGGCGCAAAGTAAAAAAAACAGTAGTCCTGGATAACCCTTTTGAAGTCATTCCTGTGTTTCACCCTTACCATATAGTCACTTGTAAAGTTGTTTTCTTGCAAAAGAACACGCAAGTGTAACTCCACGTGAAGATAAAAATACAGTAAAAAAATAAACATGCATTGTTCTGGTGATATGACAATCTAAGACAGGAATGATACAAATGTGGATTAACCTAATATGAGCTGGTCCATGTACATTATGGACCATATTCCTGCACATGACTCTAGTATTTGATGAAACACTTGTTACATTCTGTTCCTGTGCTTTTGTTTTCATCTCTGGTCTTTGAACTACACTGTATGCGGCTAATCTCCACCATCTCGGAATCCTCAAGTTTTTGGATCATGTTTCTCCAATTGATACATTATTATTACTAAGAGTTCCCTCCCAAAGCATCAATTCTGCAGACAGTTTTAACTGAACCCATTCCATCTCTCCTTGCATGAAATCCTCTGTAATCAGTTGTGTCAATCAGCTTTTTATTGCAATTCAAACAAACTTTTTTTCTTTGTTTGGAACAATTGTTCATGTCTTAAGTACATTTTGTGGACCTGTTATTTTTTCGGTACAATTTATACTTTTGGCAGCCACAACACTCAATGATAGAAACACGTGTGCTTCGTTAGCTGGTGGGAATTTGCAGAATTTGTATATTTTTTATTTTTTTTTGCAATCACAAGTCCAGTACATGAGCATTTGATGCCAACCTATTATAAAACAGTGTACTCAAAAACTCAAAATATAACAATATTAATAATAATAATAATAATAATAATAATTTTTATTTCTATAGTGCCAACAAGTTCTGCAGCAATTTATAATCTAGAGGATAGTTGTACAAACATTACAAAACACATAGTCAACACATACCAAGAGGAGTCAGGACCCTTCTTGCAAGTTTACAATCTATCAGGAAATAGGAGTAACACAAAAGGTTAAATAAAGTTCTTGTCATGTAAGGTCTAGCCATTAGTATAACAAATATTGGCTAACAAATAGCGGTGCATGAACCAGTCACCAGCAGGCGCTATCTGTACAGCTCCAGGTAAAAAGTGCTACTGAGTGTGTGGAAAGAGAGAAGCGGATAGTTAAATTAGTGAGATGAGGTGATGGGCTAGTCTAGAGAAATGTGTTTTGGGTGCTTGCTTGAAACTGTGGATACTGGGAAATAAGTAGCTTGTCTGGGGTAGTGCACTCAACAATACTGGTGCAGCACAAGAGAAGTCCTGGAAATAGGTGGGAGAGGTTCGTAATTATAGAGGATGTTAGTCTTAAGTCATTAGCAGAATTAAGTGGATGGGTAGGCTGGTTGACAGTTGAGGATGAAAATGTAGGGTGTTACAGATCTATGGAGTTCTTTGCGTCTAAGAGTGATAAGATTAGGCCACATTCTAACTATTGGTATTCGGTATTTTAAAGCAGTATATGAAAGCCAAAACCAGAGTTGTCTGTTTTAAGCATAAACTTATAATGGATGAAGCCTTCAACCAAAAAAGATTTTCTCCATAAACGTTCAGCACACCAGGAGCCACGCTGGAGAAAACCTGCTTACCACGGTTGATGCTGTCTGTGCAAAAGTGTTCTGGGGGAATGAGGGGCAGCTTCATCAAGGGCACTTTCCAGGAGCTTGGGGTCAATGATGAAGGCTGTTCTTAAGTTGCTTGATTATTGATAACACGTAGATTTTTGAAAGCATGGTAAGGGGGTGTCCTGATTGGGGTGACTTTTATTGACAGAGAAGGTCAGAACATACAAAGCAGTCAGAAAGAGAAAGGGTAGAGTTAGTAAGATCATGCACTGAGCAGAGCCATGTGAAGACCAGGTCCATTGTATTCCGATCTTCATGCGTAGGATAGTTAGTAAGTTGTGGAAGGTTGAGAGAGGAGGTTAGAGAAGGAAGATGAGGGACAATTGCTGATAGTAGATTATCAATGGGGATGTAAAAGACCCCTTTATATGATAGTGGGAACGTTACAGGATAAAAAGTGTGGAAGCCAGGTACCATCGGCTCGGAGGGCAGTACACAACCACCACTCACCGGCAGAGGGCTGTTGATTGATCCCTTGGTAAGCTAAAGTTTCATATCTCATATAAAGCTTTAGGCAGCTGTGTGGATGAACTTTTGGAAAGAAACTCACATCACAATGAATTTAGTCATTTTATGAACTCGCTTGTTAAATCCAAGATAACAATATACATGTGATACAAGAACCAAAACAATTCCTGTTGGAAGTTACAGCCAAATACAAATATCTTCTGCTAATGCTGCCCAAAATCAATCTAGTACATAAGCGGGTGACATTCAAATATTACAGAATTATGATTTTGGAGTCCAAACCAATACACATCGTACAGAACAATAGAAAAGATCTTGTACTTGGCTTACAACGTGCCATCGTCTATTGTGAAGGAAACCACCGCTTGATACACGTGCTTTTATTTAACGACATAACACACGTGAAATGATTCAGATACTGTACATCACAATCTGAATTGTAAAATTACTCACAATAACAAATTTACTAAATCAGTCTATCACAGTAAGAGAACATTGAATGATTGAAATATTAATTATCACCTGGGAGAAGAAAAATACAATGTAGAGTTGAAAAAAGCAAAGAACTAATTAAAAAATAGACAATTGTAGCTTATACTATTTAAAGCACAGTTTTCTGAATTTTATAAATAAGTATTTTTAGTAACTAAATTATAAAAAAATTAAAAATTTGGACTATTTAAAATAAATGTAGAGGTAAACAGGTTTTCCAGTGAAATCAAGTTACCTATCCATAAGGTAGGTGATAGTCCGCTGATCTGTAGGCATCCCAGCGTTGGACTCCACACCAATTGAAAGATTGGGGAATTTTAATCCCCGATTGGAAACTTATTGCCATTATAAAATGGAACAGCATGTCAGACAGACTTCCAACCACTGCTCCATTCTCCATGGTGTTGATGGAAAAAGCTGAGCGCAGCACTTGGCGGCCCCATTGGGAATGATTGGAGCAGTGCTCAGGCACGTGCACTGCAGCTCCATTCTAATGGGGTGAAAATTGCCTTGTTCTGCCAGAAGGCGTGAATCCTAGTAGTCAGATACCCACCAATTAATAAGTTATCACCCTTCCCGTGGATAAGTGATAACTTGTTTTCTTCAGAAAACCACTTCATGATGTAAAATACTGACTACATACTGAACGTGTTAATTGGACCTACCTGCACATACAGCTTCTGAATAGATAGTTTTGGTGTCTGGTATCTTACTTATATGATAAAATGTTCTAGTCCCCGCGGCTGCTTATCTCCTGGCTGTTCTACAATGCAGCTGCGCTGACTTTGGTCTTGATAAAAGACAGTGGACCTATACCAGCAGATGACATGGCTCCCCAAACCATCACTAATTGTGGATACTTCACACTAGACCTCAAGCAGCTTGGATTGTGGCCTCTCCACTCTTCCTCCAGACTCTGGGACCTTGATTTCCAAATGAAATGCAGAATTTACTTTCATCTGAAAACAACACCTTGGACCACTGAGCAACAGTCCAGTTCTTTTTCTCCTTGGCCAAGGTAAGATGCCTCTGGCATTGTCTATTGGTCATGAGAGGCTTGACACAAGGAATGCGACACTTGTAGCCCATGTCCTGGATACGTCTGTGTGTGGTGGCTCTTGAAGCAATGGTTCCAGCAGCAGCCCACTCCTTGTGAATCTCCCCAACATTTTTGAATGGCCTTTTCTTAATCCTTTCAAAGCTGTGGTTATCCCGGTTGCTTGTGCACCTTTTTCTACCACACTTTTTTTCCACTCAACTTTTCATTAATATGCTTGGATACAGCACTCTGTGAACAGCCAGTTTTTTTTAGCAATGACCTTTTGTGGCTTACCCTCCTTGTGGAGTGTCACTGGCTGCCTTCTGGACATCTGTCAAGTCAGCAGTCTTCCTCATGATTGTGGAGCCTACTGAAACAGACAAAGGGACCTTTTTAAACGCTTGGGAAGTCTTTGCAGGTGTTTTTTGTTAATTATTCTAATTTACTGAGATACTGGCAGTATTTTCCTATCTCTAGCTCAACATATTTAGCTCCACCCCATTCCCCTACCGGTATATGAGCATCGAGATCTGTTCTTCTTTGCAGGGCTACTCAGAAAAGTGACCATCTTAAGACCTTCTCTTTATAGCTGTTTGCTAGACATCGTGCTAATGCACAGAGCTAGCAGACAACCGTGAACCACACATTATGGGCCCATGAACCATGTGGCTCCTGAATCACAGGCTGGGGACACAGCTCTTGCCCATTTCTTTGTCATTAGTCTTCCATCATGTTGAGCTATTTCCACTTAATTTTACATATTTTTTTTTTTTTATTCGTTTATTAACCATAAAGTTGAAAAAACAACAACACAATATACATATTTATACTCCTCAGTATTACATTCAATATGGAATATGTACATTGTATACATAACTGAATATCACAATGTGTGTTTAACATATCTTTTACTCAATTTTACATATTTTTTATTACCTTTTTTTTTCCGTACTAGATCGCTTTACTTCTTCCTTTGTGCTTCTAATTGACCTTAAAGTCACATGCAAAATCACTATTAACCAGCAGCTATGGGGCTAATCTGCAGGTTAACATGGCTAACATAGTAACATAGTAACATAGTTAGTAAGGCCGAAAAAAGACATTTGTCCATCCAGTTCAGCCTATATTCCATCATAATAAATCCCCAGATCTACGTCCTTCTACAGAACCTAATAATTGTATGATACAATATTGTTCTGCTCCAGGAAGACATCCAGGCCTCTCTTGAACCCCTCGACTGAGTTCGCCATCACCACCTCCTCAGGCAAGCAATTCCAGATTCTCACTGCCCTAACAGTAAAGAATCCTCTTCTATGTTGGTGGAAAAACCTTCTCTCCTCCAGACGCAAAGAATGCCCCCTTGTGCCCGTCACCTTCCTTGGTATAAACAGATCCTCAGCGAGATATTTGTATTGTCCCCTTATATACTTATACATGGTTATTAGATCGCCCCTCAGTCGTCTTTTTTCTAGACTAAATAATCCTAATTTCGCTAATCTACCTGGGTATTGTAGTTCTCCCATCCCCTTTATTAATTTTGTTGCCCTCCTTTGTACTCTTTCTAGTTCCATTATATCCTTCCTGAGCACCGGTGCCCAAAACTGGACACAGTACTCCATGTGCGGTCTAACTAGGGATTTGTACAGAGGCAGTATAATGCTCTCATCATGTGTATCCAGACCTCTTTTAATGCACCCCATGATCCTGTTTGCCTTGGCAGCTGCTGCCTGGCACTGGCTGCTCCAGGTAAGTTTATCATTAACTAGGATCCCCAAGTCCTTCTCCCTGTCAGACTTACCCAGTGGTTTCCCATTCAGTGTGTAATGGTGATATTGATTCCTTCTTCCCATGTGTATAACCTTACATTTATCATTGTTAAACCTCATCTGCCACCTTTCAGCCCAAGTTTCCAACTTATCCAGATCCATCTGTAGCAGAATACTATCTTCTCTTGTATTAACTGCTTTATATAGTTTTGTATCATCTGCAAATATCGATATTTTACTGTGTAAACCTTCTACCAGATCATTAATGAATATGTTGAAGAGAACAGGTCCCAATACTGACCCCTGCGGTACCCCACTGGTCACAGCGACCCAGTTAGAGACTATACCATTTATAACCACCCTCTGCTTTCTATCACTTAGCCAGTTACTAACCCATTTACACACATTTTCCCCCAGACCAAGCATTCTCATTTTGTGTACCAACCTCTTGTGCGGCACGGTATCAAACGCTTTGGAAAAATCGAGATATACCACGTCCAATGACTCACCGTGGTCCAGCCTATAGCTTACCTCTTCATAAAAACTGATTAGATTGGTTTGACAGGAGCGATTTCTCATAAACCCATGCTGATATGGAGTTAAACAGTTATTCTCATTGAGATAATCCAGAATAACATCCCTCAGAAACCCTTCAAATATTTTACCAACAATAGAGGTTAGACTTACTGGCCTATAATTTCCAGATTCACTTTTAGAGCCCTTTTTGAATATTGGCACCACATTTGCTATGCGCCAGTCCTGCGGAACAGACCCTGTCGCTATAGAGTCCCTAAAAATAAGAAATAATGGTTTATCTATTACATTACTTTTTATCTATTTTAATCTTATTTAGCCGGTTTCGCACCTCTTCTTGGGTTAGATTGGTGACCCTTAATATAGGGTTTTCATTGTTTCTTGGGATTTCACCTAGCATTTCATTTTCCACCGTGAATACCGTGGAGAAGAAGGTGTTTAATATGTTAGCTTTTTCCTCGTCATCTACAACCATTCTTTCCTCACTATTTTTTAAGGGGCCTACATTTTCAGTTTTTATTCTTTTACTATTGATATAGTATGGCTACTAACCTGCCATGGGGCAGCGCTGCTCTGAGAATATAGAACAGCGGCTGTAACTGCGCCCCTGACTGACAATCGCTCTGGATTGTGGCCGGCTGTCAGCCAGGTTTGGGGGTGCGGTTACAGCCGCTGTTCTGTATACTCAGAGTGATGAGTGAACCCGCGCCGGTGTCACTCCATGATTGAAAACAAATGCTGCCGTGGGGATGGGGGATTAAGTTTATTTTCTCCCAGCAGCGTTCAGCTATGTGCAGGCACCGGGCAGATTCATAGCCCTGTTAACCTGCAGTTTAAGCCCGTGTCTGCAGATTAATAGTGTTTTTACTGGTGACAGGTTCCCTTTAAATGGGTGATCATTTCAGAATTTCTATGAAAAAAGTGTTTATCTATTTTGATTACCATGTAGCAAAAATTATATGTTGTTGAAATGTGTTACTCTGAACACTAATGAAAGTCTGTGAGGTATTTTCTCAGAATGAATAATTTCTCATTATGTGACTTTAACTTCATGGAATTTCAATTTCCCTAAATAGGAACAATTATAAAAGTATATCTAGTATAAATGAACTATTATGTAGTATTGAAACGTCTTTAAGATCTTCCTAGCATAAATACCATGCTTAAGTCTTGTACTTCAATGTTGTTTTCCCCAACAATTACTGAATTATTTTTAAGATGCACATAACTACTACCAAGAATAAGAATTCAACATTACTACCAAGAATAAAAATGTCAAATAAATTATTCCAGCTCATCCATTCTGTCCACAGTTTGGCGTGGGATTTAATAATCCAGACTATATTTGCCATTTTTTTGTAAATTTAACAGAGCAGAACTTGGAATGTAACAACTTTATTGTAGACTTGGGCAAAAACAAGAGTTAAAGGGGTTCTTCCCTTTCAAAAAAAGCCCTTTCATCGGGCTCAGTTTGTTAGAAACCAACGCTAAATTATCTTTACTCATCCTCACCGGATTCAGGTCTGAGTCTCTGCCACTGTTCTCAGCCTTTGATATTAGCCGCAGCACTGACCATTGGTGCACAAGGGCCTAAGAGGTAAGGGGGCCACTTCTACCTCCAAAGCAGACAGAATTGTGCATTATGATGAGCTATTGGACTGCAAAGGGCCCATATTCTGTTATATATATTTTTCTATCTGTATCCACTACTGGGGTTGACGTCACATTGACATTAAGTCATTGAGGTCTAATCGGGGAGTTCCTTTTGCAAAGGCAAAGCTGCTGAGTTCACTGATAGGCTACTGGCGTATCGTCAGATCTAAAGCCAATAAAACTGGAGCAGCAGTGGAGACTAAGGGTACCGTCACACAGTGCCATTTCGATCGCTACGACGGTACGATTCGTGACGTTCCAGCGATATCCATACGATATCGCTGTGTCTGACACGAAGCAGCGATCAGGGATCCTGCTGCGAATCGTACGTCGTAGCAGATCGTTTGGAACTTTCTTTCGTCGCTGGATCTCCCGCTGGCATCGCTAGATCGGTGTGTGTGATACCGATCTAGCGATGCGTTCGCTTGTAACCAGGGTAAACATCGGGTTACTAAGCGCAGGACCGCGCTTAGTAACCCGATGTTTACCCTGGTTACGAGCGGAATTGTAAAAAAAAACAAACAGCACATACTTACATTCCGGTGTCCGTCAGGTCCCTTGCCGTCTGCTTCCCGCACTCAGTGACTGCCGGCCGTAAAGTGAAAGCAGAGCACAGCGGTGACGTCACCGCTGTGCTGTTCTTACACTTTACGGCCGGCAGTCAGTGAGTGCGGGAAGCAGACGGCAAGGGACAGACACCGGAATGTAAGTATGTGCTGTTTGTTTTTTTTACGCTGGTAACAAGGGTAAACATCGGGTTACTAAGCGCGGTCCTGCGCTTAGTAACCCGATGTTTACCCTGGTTACCCGGGGACTTCGGCATCGTTGGTCGCTGGAGAGCTGTCTGTGTGACAGCTCTCCAGCGACCACACTACGACTTACCTACGATCACGGCCAGGTCGTATCGCTGGTCGTGATCGTAGGTAAATCGTATAGTGTGATGGTACCCTAAGCGCTACACCCAACGAAGGCAAGTAAAGCCCTTTTATATATATATATATTTATATATATATATACTGTATATAGCAAACTGCGCCCAGGAAGTGACATTTATTCAGCGGATATTCATTGGTCGCGGCCTCTGTCTGTCATGGAAATCCAAGTCGCTGATTGGTCGCGGCAAAACAGCCACGACCAATCAGCGAGTGGCACAGTCCGGCGGCAAAATGGCAGCTCCTTCCTCCCCACAGTCAGTGCCTGCTCCATAATTCCCTCCAGTGAGCGCTCACACAGGGTTAATGGCAACGCTAATGGACCGCGTTATGCCGCGGTGTTACGCACTCCGTTAATGCTGCTATTAACCCTGTGTGACCAACTTTTTACTATTGATGCTGCCTATGCAGCATCAATAGTAAAAATATCTAATGTTAAAAATAATAAAAAAAATAAAAAATCGTTATATACTCACCATCCTTGGCCCCGCGGATCCACAACAGGCCTTTCCCGCTCCTCGCGATGCTCCGGTGACCGCTCCATGCATTGCCATCTCGCGAGATGATGACGTAGTGGTCTCGCGAGACCGCTACGTCATCATCTCGCGAGACCGCAATGCACTCTTGAGACCGGAGCGTGCGAGGAGTGTCGGTAACCGCTTCGCCATGATCCAGGGCCAACGGAAGGTGAGTATATAACTATTATATAACTATTTTTTATTTTAATTCTTTTTTTTAACAGGGATATGATGCCCACATTGCTATATACTGCGTGGGCTGTGCAATATACTATATGGGCTGTGCAATATACTACCTGGGCTGTGCAATATACTATGTGGGCTGTGCAATATACTACGTGGGCTGTGCAATATAATACGTGGGCTGTGCAATATACTACGTGGGCTGTTATATACTAGGTGGCTGTGCTATATACTACATGGCCGGCCGCAAACAATCAGCGACCGGCGCAGTCCGGTCGCGGATTGGCGCGGGATTTGAACCACGCTTCGCTAATTGGTCGTGGCCGGCCGAATCCTGTGTATTCAATGTATTATTCTAAAATCTTCATAAATAAACTACATACATATTCTAGAATACCCGATGCATTAGAATTGGGCTACCATCTAGTTCTCTATATCAATCCTGAAATACTATAGGTAAATTACCCATTATCCATGCACTGAATAACTACACTATAAACTATGCTTCACCATGTGCGTTCTACTTTGTTAAACTTACATTTGTGAATCCTTGAGTTTGACTTTTAAGTAGTGACTGGACACTGGATATATAGCAAGGAATGATGTTGAAAACTAGGAACCAAATATCATTATGGATTTTTGGGGGCTATATCCACTTTGAATGAATACGGTCATATTTCCATCCACATAATGTCATTAAGAATGACCAGTGATGTATATAATGGTCATACATTTACAGGTGACATCAGACGTAGCAAAGCAAGTGGCTACAGACGTGTGCAAGAGAGCAATGTTGAGTTCTGATTTTGAATCTCACTTTAATTCTGAAGAGGTAAGAGTAATTTCTTAATTAGACAGCATTGCTTTTCACAAATACAGTAAGTGACTTTCCTTACCAGTGTGTTAAAGGGAATCTGGCAGCAGGTTTTTGCTATGTAATCTGAAGACAGCAGGAGATAGACGCTGAAACACGGAATTCAGAGATGTGTCACTTGTCAAAGTGCTGCTGTTTACTAACTGTGAAGGATTTATCACTAGCTTAGTAACCCGATGTTTACCCTGGTTACCAGCGTAATCATTAAAAAAAAAAAAACACTACATACTCACCTTCAGCTGTCTGTCCTCCGGCGCTCTGCTTTCCTCTGCACTGTCAGCGCCGGTCAGCCGGAAAGCAGAGCGGTGACTTCACCGCTCTGCTTTCCGGCTGGCCGGCGCTGACACAGGATGCAGGAGGAGTGCAGAGAAGCAGAGCGCCGGGGACAGACAGCTGAAGGTACGTATGTAGTGTTTGTTTTTTTAAGATTTACGCTGGTAACCAGGGTAAACATCGGGTTACTAAGCGCAGCCCTGCGCTTAGTAACCCGATGTTTACCCTGGTTACCAGTGAAGACATCGCTGGATCGGCGTCACACACGCTGATCCAGCGATGTCAGCGGGAGATCCAGCGACAAAATAAAGTTCTGGACTTTCCTCAGCGACCAACGATCTCCCAGCAGGGGCCTGATCGTTGGTCGCTGTCACACATAACGATTTCCTTAACGATATCGTTGCTATGTCACAAAAAGCAACAGTATCGTTAACGATATCGTTATGTGTGACGGTACCTTAAGTGATACATCATTGGATTCAGCTTCTCTTTCCCTATATCATGCTGCTATCAGATAAGGTAGCAAAAACCTGCTGACAGATTTCCTTTAAAAAAATCTTCTTTCTTTTCTTTTTTGAAATATCGCCCTTTCTCTACTATAGATGAGCCTAGTGTTTTAATCCAAGTTGTTGTGATCCCCAACTCTTCTCTGTGGCTGTCTTTTTGATGACCACACCCAGTTGGTTTAGGGCTAGGGTCACATGAGCATATATTCTCTCATCCCAGAGAATCATACCGATTATGCTAATCACATTCTAATCAGTCTCTGATCAGTGTGAGATCACAGTAGTGTGATCTGATTTTCTTCATCTTCTCCATTCTGTAAGTCTGTTAAAATCGGACTGCACTCAGATGTCATCCGCAAGCAGTCCAATGTTTTCCACAGACCCATTGACTTGCATAGTCGAGTGTGATCCGATAATTGGATCCAACTCAGGCATGTTGCAATTTTTTCCTCAGACAGATTTTGTCCGAGGAATAGATCGGACATGTGCACAGCCCTATAGACTGACACTGGTTTGAGTGTGATCCAATGTTTTGTTGCATGAGACCCTAGAACACGTTCAGTATTTGATCAGTATTTGACCTCAGTATTTGTAAGCCAAAATCAGGAGTGGAACAATTAGAGGAAAGTTATAATAAAAACACGTCACCACTTCTGTATTTTGTCACCCACTCCTGGTTTTGGCTTACAGATACTGATGTAAAATACTGATCAAATACTGAATGCGTGAACATGGGCTAAAAGACATATATCCGTGATGAGAAGGATATATCTCAGTAAGAGAAAGGCGCAGGAATAAAAAATGACAGCAGATTCAGAAGAACAGCGGCATTTACACTAGCTAAAATTATTTTTGG
Organism: Ranitomeya imitator; assembly: GCF_032444005.1. Lineage (NCBI taxonomy): Eukaryota > Metazoa > Chordata > Amphibia > Anura > Dendrobatidae > Ranitomeya > Ranitomeya imitator. The sequence goes on along the minus strand of NC_091282.1, from coordinate 1,129,724,175 downwards.
CGAGTGACAGGTCCTCTTTGAAGTATAATAATTTTAAAGGTTGTATTTTATTTCCCTTTGATGCACATTTGAATACAATTTTATGCTTGGCAATATTTAAAAAGTGTTCTGGGACACTATGGCTTTACAGCAATGGCATTAACCCCTTTCTGACCTCGGACGGGATAGTACGTCCGAGGTCAGATCCCCTGCTTTGATGCAGGGCTCCGCGGTGATCCCGCATCAAAGTCGGGACATGTCAGCTGTTTTGAACAGCTGACATGTGCCCGTAATAGGCGCGGGCAGAATCGCGATCTGCCCGCACCTATTAACTAGTTAAATGCCGCTGTCAAACGCAGACAGCAGCATTTAACCACCGCTTCCGGCCGGACGGCCGGAAATGACGTCATCGCCGACCCCCGTCACATGATCGGGGGTCGGCGATGCGTCAGGATGGTAACCATAGAGGTCCTAGAGACCTCTATGGTTACTGATCACCGGTGGCTGTGAGCGCCACCCTGTGGTCGGCGCTCACAGCACACCTGCAATTTTGCTACATAGCAGCGGACAGCAGATCGCTGCTATGTAGCAGAGCCGATCGTGCTGTGCCTGCTTCTAGCCTCCCATGGAGGCTAATTGAAGCATGGCAAAAGTAAAAAAAAAAGTTAAAAAAATGTGAAAAAAATAAAAAAAATATAAAAGTTTAAATCACCCCCCTTTTGCCCCAATCAAAATAAATCAATAAAAAAAAATCAAATCTACACATATTTGGTATCGCCGCGCTCAGAATCGCCCGATCTATCAATTAAAAAAAGGCATTAACCTGATTGCTAAACGGCGTAGCGAGAAAAAAATTCGAAACGCCAGAATTACGTTTTTTAGGTCACCGTGACATTGAATTAAAATGCAATAATGGGCGATCAAAAGAATGTATCTGCACCAAAATGCTATCATTAAAAACATCATCTCGGCACGCAAAACATAAGCCCTCAACCGACCCCAGATCACGAAAAATGGAGACGCTACGAGTATCGGAAAATGGCACAATTTTTTATTTATTTATTTTTTTAGCAAAGTTTGGATTTTTTTTTCACCACTTAGGTAAAACATAACCTAGTCATGTTAGGTGTCTATGAACTCGTACTGACCAGGAGAATCATAATGTCAGGTTAGTTTTAGCATTTAGTGAACCTAGCAAAAAAGCCAAACAAAAAACAAATGTGGGATTGCACTTTTTTTGCAATTTCCCCGCACTTGGAATTTTTTTCCTGTTTTCTAGTACATGACATGCTAAAACCAATGATGTCGTTCAAAAGTACAACTCGTCCTGCAAAAAATAAGCCCTCACATGGCCAAATTGACGGAAAAATAAAAAAGTTATGGCTCTGGGAAGGAGGGGAGTGAAAAACGAACACGGAAAAACCAAAAATCCCAAGGTCATGAAGGGGTTAATTACTTTTTTTCCGATTGTTGCCTGAATATAGTGCTTACCATAAAGGCCTTACAGTCAGGACAGTATACAGGGAGTGTATTGCTTGTAGCAGTACAATACTCATGGTCTAAAGTTCATACCAGACCTTAAAAGAGTTGTATGGTAATGAAGTACATAACAAAAGTATGACTGTAGGGGGAATTCTTACTAAGCAAAGTCTCCCCGAGTCTCAGTTGCAATAGTATCTGTCAACCTTGCACCCATGAATATTGATAGTATATAATGTATAACTGTATGCAGTGGCATAAATAGAGTCTGTTGGGCCCCGATGCAAAATTTGAATCTTGGCCCCCACCTGTATATTGGTCAGATGTATAGACCTTATAGCATTCTAGATCCTATAAAGACATGCGTGTTCATCCCGCATGAAATAATGTCCCACGTCCTGGCGCCTTCCTGTAATAATCTTCCCCAGCCTAGCCTCTTCCTGTAATAACCTTCCCCATCCTGGGCCTCTTCCAATAATAACGTCCCCATCATGGCCCTTTCCAGTAATAAGGCCCCCATTCTGGGCCCTTTAAGTAATAACACTCCCCATTCTGGGACCCATCCTATAACAATGTGCCCCATCCTGGTATAATGTCCTTGATCCTCATCCCCTTACTGGAATAATGTCCCCCATCGTTGACCCCTTTCATTTTTCGCCAGCACATTTTAAAAAGAAACAAATAATTATTCTTATTTGTTGTTTCACCCTCTGCGATTTCAATCTCTGTGCCCCTGACTGTACGAGACTGTTATAGTGAATGTTCTTACTATGAGGTTTCCCAAATTTCCATTCATTTGACTTGAGGTTTCTAGTTCCACTGACAATGGACTATAAGTATTGGTGAGGGTTCCTGAATCCACTGAATCCACAAATCAAGAACCTCAAGCATTTTAAAACCTGGGGTTACATTTTCTCATCCAAGAATTAGTAACTATGTACTCTATCTTATTTAATGAGAATCTTTAGACTTATTTTGGCTTATCTATTTCCCTAAGAAAAGCACTTTCTCTATAGACTTCATGGTCACAGCTGTGAAGCATGCCATGTATGAACCTTCTTAGTCAACACCTTCCTAAGGCCGGTTTCACACGTCAGTGGCTCCGGTACGTGAGGTGACAGTTTTCTCACGTGTCGGAGCCACTGTCACACGTAGACACATAAATATCAATGCATCTGTTCAGATGTCATTGATTTTTTGCGCACCGTGTCTCCGTGTGCCAAACACGGAGACATGTCAGTGTTCGTGGGAGCATACGGATTACACGGACCCATTAAAGTCAATGGGTCCGTGTAAAGCACGTACCGCACATGGACGTTGTCCGTGTGCAGTCCGTGTGCCGTGCAGGAGACAGCGCTACATTAAGCGCTGTCCCCCCACTGGTGCTGAAGCCGCGATTCATATCTTCCCTGCAGCAGCGTTTGCTGTAGAGAAGATATGAATAAGTGTGTTTAAAATAAATATCTATGTGCCCCCTGCCCTCCCACCCCCTGTGTGCCCTCCCCCCCCCCTGTTCTGAAAATACTCATCCGGCTCGCTCCCTCGCCGTGCTGCTTCCTCTCCTGGCTGCATCTTCTCCTGTATGCGGTCACGTGGGGCCGCTCATTTACAGTAATGAATATGCGGCTCCACCTCCCATAGGGGTGGAGCCGCATATTCATGACTGTAATCGGCGGCCCCACGTGACCGCATACAGGAGAAGATGCGGCCAGAACAGGAAGAAGCGACAGCCAACGAGGGAGCCGGGTGAGTATTTTCAGAACAGCAAACGCTGCTGCAGGGAAGATATGAATCGCGGTTTCAGCACCAGATGCTGGTACGTGTGGTACCCAGCACGGTGCGTGTGGTACCCAGTGGGCACATGGGCGGCACACCTGTGTCACACTGATGTGCCACAAAAACGTAGGGGCACACGGACACGGATAATTCCGGGACTGATTTTTTCCGGTACCGGAATTATCTGGACTTGTGAGACTGCCCTAACACAGCATGTACTAGAATTTCCTGTGTTGAGTGTGGCTTTATGGACAGGCTCATGAGCTTACTTAGCTCCAATTGCTGCTGTTTAACCATGGAAATATCACAGCCTCTGACAGTGAAAAAGCTCCATTACGTTGCACAATCTCTACTGCAAAGAGTGATCAAAAAGTCATATAGACCCCAAAATTGTATCAATGAAAACGGCAAAAAAGTAGTTTTTTCGTACAAAGCTCAATTTTATTTATCCACTAACATTAAAAAAATCTATACAAATTCGGTATCGCCGTAATCATAGTGATCTGAGAAATCATATTTCCATGTTATTTTTCCCACTCAATAAATGCCGTAAAAAAAATAAATTGGCAGAATTATCTTTTGACCGTTTCACCCCAGCTAGAATTAGTTTTCCTCTGTTAAGTTCATCATATGGTAAAATGAATAGTATCATTGAAAACTACAGCGCAAAAAATATATATAATGTATGTTTTCTAAAAAAAATTTTGAGTGAAACTGGAGTCCACAACAAAATTTGCATGAAGGTAAAGATGGACATATTAAAATTAGCGTTATTAAATGTCCATACTTTATGAACTACTGTATTAATAGATGACGAGAGGAAGGACCGTTCTTCTAAATGTATAATATTAAGACACGCTATTAAGAAAATTTGGGTCTGTGTCCCAGTGACAAGAGGAGCTAGCTGATAGTGCCAACTTCCATGCTCTATAATTAAATCTGTGAATTAAAAAGACAGCGAATGTTACCAGTTCATTGCTATCCTGTGGTTTCTGTCTCCGTATAAATTACTCACTTATTTTCTAAATGGAACAAAAAGTCTCCGTTCTTAAAATAAAAATCAGCTGAGATTTCACCCCGCTGTTTTGTATCTAAAAAACAATAATTAAAATGTACAATTTCAACATCCCTATTGTGAATTCATCGGCTCCACTACGGTAATTGTTGCCCTGTAAATACATTTTATTATATATAGAACAAATGGTTTGGGGCGGATGGTTGTACTTATTTTTTTTTTTCTTTCCTTGTTTTATTTGGAACTAAAACGTTTCTGTCGTTTTAATAAAAATGTTCACCTGATGAATGGCTCTGTGGATTACTTTTGGACCTGCTGTTATTTTGACTGCTGTTGTACCTCATTTGTCTTTGGTGCTAATGTCTTATTGCTTTGTGATTGGGAACCAGTGATACATTTTTACTTATTTATAGATTTATTTTTTCTTTTAGGTTCAAGAATACTTCAAGAGCACAAATCCTTTAAATTTCTAAACATGCATTTGTATGAGGCTTGGTTTTTTTTCACAGTTTTCATGGCCGAATGATGTCACATGAACAAGAAACTCCTTAAAGGGCCTCAAGGCACCAAATTTATTAGGAAGTGTGCATCTCAATATATTGGACACAGCATTCTTCAGTGACATATGAATAATCAATCTGCACCTGTAGATCAGATGGTAAACCTGGCCTGTCCATAGGTCTAATCACCAGATCTAAAAGCATCATAAGGCCTTTTGAATATAAATACTTAGCTTTGCCAATGTGTGTAGCCTCCATGTAATACCATGTTATGCCATGTGTTATTTCTGGTCTTCAATGCTTTTCTCCCACTAGAAATGTGCTATTAGTCCCATATTCAGGACCCATGTAATACAGAATTAATGCTGACTATAGCCAAGTCCCTGAAGTCTTAGGTCAAGTTTATATGGTGATTATTTTATTTTGTAAAAAGACCAGAAATTGTGTAATCCTAGATGGGGTAAGGTGCCCAATAATGAACTTAAATATACCCTATATAGAATCCCAATGCAAAATATGTGCCAGGACTGGCGTAAAGAACAGTAATATGTTAATGAAGTTTAAAAACCTTTTTAACGTACAAAAAGATAAAATGAGCATAGATAAAAGGAATCCAACATACAAACAAACAGACAAATTGGTCAGTGAGTGACCCTGGGAATCCCAAAGTTAAGAGGCTCCAATAGTAGACATTAAGTAGTATATTATATAGATAATGTACCGTATATATTACATAGATCAGGGGTGGGCAATTAATTTTCCCAAGGGGCCACATGAGAGACTATGACTGTTGTTGAGGGCTGAACCAATAGGTTTCAATGAATAAAGCTTAATATTAGTATATACAGTACATAGAATTATTAATATAATAATTAATATTAATTATCACTCAATATTGAGCATATGAGCCCCACACAGCCTTCCCATGTACAGTACATGAGGCCCAACACAGCCGCCCCATGTCCTGCATATGAGGCCCACACAGCCTCCCCATGTCCTGCATATGAGGCCCACACAGCCTCCCCATGTCCTGCATATAAGGCCCACACAGCCTCCCCATGTCCTACATATGAGGCCCACACAGCCTCCCCATGTCCTGCATATGAGGCCCACACAGCCTCCCCATGTCCTACATATGAGGCCCACACAGCCTCCCCATGTCCTGCATATGAGGCCCACACAGCCTCCCCATGTCCTGCATATGAGGCCCACACAGCCTCCCCATGTCCTACATATGAGGCCCACACAGCCTCCCCATGTCCTGCATATGAGGCCCACACAGCCTCCCCATGTCCTGCATATAAGGCCCACACAGCCTTCCCATGTCCTGCATATGAATGAGCCCCACACAGCCTCCCCATGCACAGTACATGAGGCCCACACAGCTGCCCCATGTCCTGCATATAAGGCCCACACAGCCTCCCCATGTCCTGCATATGAGGCCCACACAGCCTCCCCATGTACAGTACGTGAGGCCCACACAGCCGCCCCATGTCCTGCATATGAGGCCCACACAGCCTCCCCATGTCCTGCATATGAGGCCCACACAGCCTCCCCATGTCCTGCATATAAGGCCCACACAGCCTCCCCATGTCCTACATATGAGGCCCACACAGCCTCCCCATGTCCTGCATATGAGGCCCGCACAGCCTCCCCATGTCCTGCATATAAGGCCCACACAGCCTCCCCATGTCCTACATATGAGGCCCACACAGCCTCCCCATGTCCTGCATATGAGGCCCACACAACCTCCCCATATCCTGCATATGAGGCCCACACAGCCTCCCCATGTCCTGCATATGAGGCCCACACAGCCTCCCCATGTCCTGCATATAAGGCCCACACAGCCTCCCCATGTCCTGCATATGAGGCCCACACAACCTCCCCATATCCTGCATATGAGGCCCACACAGCCTCCCCATGTCCTGCATATGAGGCCCACACAGCCTCCCCATGTCCTGCATATGAGGCCCACACAGCCTCCCCATGTCCTGCATATGAGGCCCACACAACCTCCCCATATCCTGCATATGAGGCCCACACAGCCTCCCCATGTCCTGCATATGAGGCCCACACAGCCGCCCCATGTCCTGCATATAAGGCCCACACAGCCTCCCCATGTCCTGCATATAAGGCCCACACAGCCTCCCCATGTCCTGCATATGAGGCCCACACAGCCTCCCCATGTCCTGCATATAAGCATACCTCCCAACTGTCCCGGATCCAGCGGGACTGTCCTGATTTTGACAGTCAGCCCCGCGATCCCGGGCGGGACATTAATTGTCCCGCACTGGTTGGGAGGTATGTGATATCACCCGGTCAGCTGAGAGCTCCGAGTCCCTGCACCCGGCCCGCACAGCAGCAAACCACATGATGATTGCTCTGTGCACAGGACCTGTGATGAGGTCACAGGATGGGAGGAGTCAGGGGGTCACATGATCGGGAGGAGGACCTCCGTGTACAGGACTCTGCTGGTTGCCATGGCACTGGAGGAAGGTAAGGCAGCGTATGTGTGAGGTCAGGAGGTGTTCACAGTGTGGATGTAGCAGAGCCGTGTGTGTACGAGGTGTACGGAGCCGTGTGCATGAGGTGTACAGAGCGCAGCCGCGGGTGTACGAGGTGTACGGAGCACAGCTGCGTGTGTACGAGGTGTACTCTTAACCCTGTTCACACAGGTAATATACAGATGATCAGGTTTTTAAATACATCAGATAGGGATTGCATACATTAGTTAGGACTGCTCTGATAAGGGTATACCGTGAAGATTGGTAGAGCAGCTTAGTATACATTTTTTGCAAAAAACGTATCAACCAAATACCCTGTTATTTACATCTTTTACTAGCACTTGCGGATTACTGCAAACATTTTTTCAAACTGAGTGTTTTTGGTTTTACCATTCTCTTTTGTGTCTTCAGGTTTCTTGGTGGTGTGTGAACATGTTCTTACAGACTTGTTCACTGTGCAAGTAGCCCATGTGTTCCTGTTTCCACAGAGGTGTACGGAGCACAGCCGCGTGTGTACGAGGTGTACGGAGCACAGCCGCGTGTGTACGAGGTGTACGGAGCACAGCCGCGTGTGTACGAGGTGTACGGAGCACAGCCGCGTGTGTACGAGGTGTACGGAGCACAGCCGCGTGTGTACGAGGTGTACGGAGCACAGCCGCGTGTGTACGAGGTGTACGGAGCACAGCCGCGTGTGTACGAGGTGTACGGAGCACAGCCGCGTGTGTACGAGGTGTACGGGGCACAGCCGCGTGTGTACGAGGTGTACGGAGCACAGCCGCGTGTGTACGAGGTGTACGGAGCACAGCCGCGTGTGTACGAGGTGTACGGAGCACAGCCGCGTGTGTACGAGATGTACGGAGCACAGCCGCGTGTGTGAAAGGTGTACGGAGCGGAGTCGTGTGTACGAGGTGTACAGAGCACAGCCGCGTGTGTACGAGATGTACGGAGCACAGCCGCGTGTGTACGAGGTGTACTGAGCACAGCCGCGTGTGTACGAGATGTACGGAGCACAGCCGCGTGTGTACGAGGTGTACGGAGCACAGCCGCGTGTGTACGAGGTGTACGGAGCACAGCCGCGTGTGTACGAGATGTACGGAGCACAGTCGCGTGTGTACGAGGTGTACAGAGCACAGCTGCGTGTGTGAAAGGTGTACAGAGCGGAGTCGTGTGTGTACGAGGTGTACGGAGCGCAGCCGCGTGTGTACGAGGTGTACGGAGCGCAGCCGCGTGTGTACGAGGTGTACGGAGCACAGCTGCGTGTGTACGAGGTGTACGGAGCACAGCCACGTGTGTGAAAGGTGTACGGAGCGGAGTCGTGTGTACGAGGTGTACGGAGCACAGCCGCGTGTGTACGAGATGTACGGAGCACAGCCGCGTGTGTACGAGGTGTACGGAGCGGAGCAGCGTGTGAAAGGTGTATGGAGCGGAACCGTGTGTAAGAGGTGTGCGGATGAGAGCAGAGTGTGAAAGGTGTATGGAGTGGAGCCACGTGTGTACGAGGTGTACAGAGCAGAGCCACGTGTGTACAAGGTGTGCGGAGCAGCGTGTGCAATGTGTATAGAGCAGAGCCGTGTGTGTACAAGGTGTACGGAGTAGTGCCGTGTGTGTACGAGATGTATGGAGAGGAGCCGTATGTGTATGAGGTGTACGCAGCGGAGCCGTGTGTGTGCAAGGTATACGGAGCGGAGCTGTGTGTGCAATGTGTATAGAGCGGAGCCGTGTGTGTACGAGGTGTACGGAGTAGTGCCGTGTGTACGAGATGTATGGAGTGGAGCCGTATGTGTATGAGGTGTACGCAGTGGAGCCGTGTGTGTGCAAGGTATACGGAGCGGAGCAGCTTGTGCAATGTGTATGGAGCGAAGCGGTGTGTGTATGAGGTGTACGGAGTAGTGCCGTGTGTACGAGATGTATGGAGCGGAGCCGTGTGTGTTTGAGGTGTATGGAGCAGAGCTGAATGTGTACGAGGTGTACGGAGCGGAGCCGTGTGTGTATGAGATGTATGGAGTGGAGCCGTGTGAACGGAGCGGAGCCGTGTGTGCAAAGTGTACGGAGCGCAACCGCGTGTGTAGGAGTAGCTATGTGTGGCCATTATACGGTACGAAGTATCATGTGCGGCCAATATACAGTATGGAGCATCATGTGCGGTCATTATACGGTACGAAGTATCATGTGCGGCCATTATACAGTATGGAGCATCATGTGCGGTCATTATACGGTACGAAGTATCATGTGCAGCCATTATACAGTATGGAGCATCATGTGCGGCCATTATACGGTACGAAGTATCATGTGCGGCCATTATACAGTATGGAGCACTGTGTGGCCATATTTTTTTGTTTATAATTATTCTTTATGAACAGTGTGATCAGCAGTGCTAAATGGGTGTGGTTGAGACGTGGATATGGGTGGGACTAGTAAATGGGTGTGGTCAGAGGCGTGGCCTAAAATTTGCCGCGGCGCCCACACAGCCTCCCCATGTCCTGCATATGAGGCCCACACAGCCTCCCCATGTCCTACATGTAAGGCCCACACAGCCTCCCCATGTCCTACATATGAGGCCCACACAGCCTCCCCATGTCCTGCATATGAGGCCCACACAACCTCCCCATGTCCTGCATTTGAGGCCCACACAGCCTCCCCATGTCCTGCATATGAGGCCCACACAGCCTCCCCATGTCCTGCATATGAGGCCCACACAGCCTCCCCATGTCCTGCATATGAGGCCCACACAGCCTCCCCATGTCCTGCATATGAGGCCCACACAGCCGCCCCATGTCCTGCATATAAGGCCCACACAGCCTCCCCATGTCCTGCATATGAGGCCCACACAGCCTCCCCATGTCCTGCATATAAGGCCCACACAGCCGCCCCATGTCCTGCACATAAGGCCCACACAGCCTCCCCATGTCCTGCATATGAGGCCCACACAGCCTCCCCATGTCCTGCATATGAGGCCCACACAGCCGCCCCATGTCCTGCATATAAGGCCCATACAGCCTCCCCATGTCCTGTATATGAGGCCCACACAGCCTCCCCATGTCCTGCATATGAATGAGCCCCACACAGCCTCCCTATGTGTAATGACCAGAGGCCCGAATAAGATCCAGTGAGTCACAAACCAAGACCAAGGCAGAAATCTCCAACTGTAGTTTACTCAAAGGCAGAATAAGTAAGGTAATATGAGGAATACTCAGGCAGATGCACCCAAAAGATGCACTAATTCAGCAGCAGCTGAAATCACTGTGCCACTCCAAGGTCTCCTGAGAACTGTATACTCCAACAGGCTAGTAATCAATTTACCTCACAGAACAACTCAATACAAGAACAAGCGTAAATTGAGTGTAGTGTTATCAAGAGGAGCCCCTGGAATGACACACTGAGTATAACTTACACACATCTAATATGCGATACACCTCTAAAGTAACGATTAAACACTCTGCAAAGGGATACCCGGGTATCTATGACTATGGTACCGTTAACCTAAGATGAGTCTTCTCTCAGGCAGGATTCCACACAGGCTGCAGCCAGTCCAAGTCTTCGGCGCCAATAAGTTACAGCACGCTTCTCCGTCTTGTCGGCCGATGCCGAGCCCAAACGCCGGGGACTTAGTTTAGTGGCTTAAAGAAGTTGTCTCTACTCCTGTAGTTCCTAGAGATGTTCTTACAACAATCCGTCCGTCTTTATATCAGCAGTCTGTCCAAACTTGTTTCTCAACTCAATGCACAGGGACTCCACAGACTCTCAAATACGTACTGGGTTTTCAGTAAAGTCTCAGTCTTCCAAAATAAAAAGGTTAACTGTTCCCAGAAAAACGTTCGCAACAAAAACAAGTCTCTCACAGAGTTGATTCTTCTCGAAAGCTTTTCTCCAACACACTGGCAGCAAATTCACACAGTCTCTTGCTATAACACTGCTGCTTCCTTCTCCCTTCCCGCCTTTTCTTCTCTGCCCCCACTTCCTTATATCACACTTTACACACCCGACACCAGACCCCACCCACCAGCACACATAGTCTCCGGGGGCCTGGCAGTGTCTGTCCTTTGCTGCAGCAGGCAAAAACCACAGGGTCCTAGTGCCCTCTCAGTGGGACTACAGTTCACCCTCTTACACATGCACAGTACATGAGGCCCACACAGCTGCCCCATGTCCTGCATATGAGGCCCACACAGCCTCCCCATGTCCTGCATATGAATGAGCCCCACACAGCCTACCCATGTACAGTACATGAGGCCCACACAGCCACCCCATGTCCTGCATATAAGGCCCACACAGCCTCCCCATGTCCTGCATATGAGGCCCACAGAGCCGCCCCATGTCCTGCATATGAGGCCCACACAGCCTCCCCATGTCCTGCATATGAGGCCCACACAGCCTCCCCTTGTCCTCATATGAGACCCACACAACCTCCTCATGTCCTGCATATGAGGCCCACACAGCCTCCCCATGTCCACATTAAGACCCCCATAGCTTCACAATGTCCATAGTAAACCCCAGTAGCCTCCCCATGTCCACAGTAAGACCCCCATAGGCTCCCCATGTCCAGAGTAAGACACCCATAGCTTCACAATGTCCATAGTAAACCCCAATAGCCTCCCCATGTCCACAGTAAGACCCCCATAACCTCCTCATGTCCAAAGTAAGACACCCATAACCTCCTCATGTCCACAGTAAGACCCCCATAACCTCCTCATGTCCAAAGTAAGACACCCATAACCTCCTCATGTCCACAGTAAGACCCCCATAACCTCCTCATGTCCACAGTAAGACACCCACAGTCTCCTCATGTCCACAGTAAGACCCCCATAACCTCCTCATGTCCACAGTAAGACACCCACAGTCTCCTCATGTCCACAGTAAGACCCCCATAACCTCCTCATGTCCAAAGTAAGACACCCATAACCTCCTCATGTCCACATTAAGACCCCCATAACCTCCTCATGTCCACAGTAAGACCCACATAGCCTCCATGTCCACAGTAAGACACCCATAGTCTCCTCATGTTCACAGTAAGACCCACATAGCCTCCATGTCCACAGTAAGACCCACATAGCCTCCCAATGTGCAGCTAAACATCTCACATACATAACAAAAAAAAAACATACTCACCATGGTCCTGTTCCCCGGCGCTCTGCTTCTGCTCCTGCTCCTGTCTTGGTGTCTCAGGTGCGCTGAATCTCCGCAATACACAGCTGACACGATGAAATGACGTCATCATATCAGCTGTTTCACACGCCGATTGGTGGAGGAAGTGGCCGGAGGCTGCTCCTCCACCTCTGCAGTCAGCATGGCTATAGACAGCGGAGACAGCGAGGCGGCACAGTGCAGACTGTGGGCCAATATTGTCAGCCCCTCGGCTGTCTCAGTCTGCTGGCCGGACTGAGACAGCCAGAGGGCTGGATGTGGCCCGCAGGCCACACTTTGCCCAGGTCTGACATACTGTAGATAACTAAAAAGTAAGTTATACATCAATGATTGTGATATTACACAGATAGATAATAAAGATTGGATGTATAGATAATGTCGATGCTGCAGAGAAAACTCACTGATTATTTTATGTAAATTAATAGTGTTCAAAACTGTAAAGGTACCGTCACATTTAGCGACGCTGCAGCGATATAGACAACGATGCCGATCGCTGCAGCGTCGCTGTTTAGGTCGTTGTGTCGCCGCTGGAGAGCTGTCACACAGACAGCTCTCCAGCGACCAACGATGCCGAAGTCCCCGGGTAACCAGGGTAAACATCGGGTTACTAAGCGCAGGGCTGCACTTAGTAACCCAATGTTTACCATGGTTACCATTGTAAAAGTTAAAAAAATCAAACAGTACATACTTACATTCCGGTGTCTGTCCCCCGGCGTCAGCTTATATTTACCCTGGTTACCAGTGAACACATCGCTGGATCGGCGTCACACACGCCGATCCAGCGATGACAGCGGGTGATCAGCGAACAAAAAAAAGGTCCTGATCATTCCCAGCGACCAACGATCTCCCAGCAGGGGCCTGATCGTTGGTCGCTGTCACGCATAACGATTTCGTTAACGATATCGATGCTACGTCACAAAAAGCAACGATATCGTTAACGAAATCGTTATGTGTGAAGGTACCTTTACAGCCCGTAATTCTTCTCAATACAAAAGGTTGTTGCGTTCATTGAAAAATAAAGACCACAACCATATTTTTATTAAATAAGTGTAAAAACATAGCACTACATAAATAACTTCCCCTGGACATCATCCATCCAGGTATATCTCTGTCTGATGGAACTAATACCAACATATTTTCATAACTAGATGCTGAAAAGTTCTGTTCAGATTTTTGATTGGAAAATTTGCACAATTAAACAGTAGTACCAGAGTAGATGATATTTTAACAAATCTCATCCACATGCTACTGTACAATATCTGCTCATAAATTGAAGCTGTGCGGACTTTAAGCCCAACTGTGAATTTCATTTATTGAAGTGAATAGAGGCAGATAATAAATTGCTAGTAACTTTTATCCAAATTCATATTCCAGTTGTGGGCTGCAGTAAGATTTGTGGTGGAAGATACGCCACCGATTGTCATGAGTTTGACAAGCAAGATTTGATACAACCTGTCCCATCCCAGTTCCACCTACTTTGTTGGAGTTGGGCGAAAATGGCAAAAAAATGACAAAAATCACAAGATTTTTGTGCTTTCTTGCGTGTGCAAAACTTTGGCAACCTTTCCAAGCTTTTTAGTGCCAGTTTTCCGGCTTCAAGGCTTTGCTGGATCGGGGCATTGACTTCAATGGAAGCTGCACACATATCGACAATTTTTTGGATGTCTATTGTTTTTTTTAACCTTGAACCACTTTTTTCAAAACGTTATCATCACCTGAACTCGAACTACTGTTATGGATGACTGCCTGAGAAAAGTTTGGAAAATTATATTATTGACATTTGGAGCAGAAAAATACAAAATGTTAACTTGATCAAATAAACTGCACACTAAAATCACACATTAAAATAGCAATATAACTCCAATTCAACAGACCAGTTGCACTCCTTTTTTTGCCATGCTATTTGTTTGCATCTTGATATTGCAGCATAACCCATGCCTTAATATTTCCCATTTTTTTCTGTGTATGACAATTTACAGGAAATCCCATGTTTTTCCACATTGCATAGTATTTTACATTCCTCTGTCAATAGATTACTTACTTTTGTAACTTCTGCTTGCTAGAACTTCCCATGCACATGCATAATGAGTCACACAAATTCTGGGGTCAGCAGCCGGTCTTCGGAGCGCTCCATTGCTGCATAGACGGTATCAGCATCATTACACTAATGTGAACCATGTGAGAACCGACTGCTGCTTCAGCCAAGACTGAAGGTTTTTCCAACATGCTGAAATGTGTTGTACAAGCTACAGCATTGTACTGAGAGCGAGGATCACATTAAAATCAAATTAATCTTCTTCATCGCCAACGAGCTGCCAGATCTTGTTTTCTTGTTTTCTAATCAAAGTTTAACTTGTGTATTCTACTACCCATACTATCTGTCTATGTGAATGGTGCAACGGGTATATGTGACTCATGAGAGCTTCTTTTCATGACAAAACCCATTACCCCCTTTTTATTGGTTCTGCAAAATAACCATACCACACCTGAATGTTAGAATTAATTTGGCCACAGCAGCCCTTTACTAGGCTAAACAACTTCCTAGTGATATGGACGGTCCTTGAAGCCCCAAACTTAACAAGAAACCAGGTTTGGTTTTGCCCAACTCTGCTCAGATTGCTTCTTACCTCCAGCCACTATGCACCAGCTCAGATGCATCAATTGAACAACCTGGCCAATAAACTAAAAAGCCATTGTCAATGGGCTCTCCAATCCCTTCCCCCGTCACCAATTAATTCTACCTAGGGTCCAAAACATCCCATGATCCCCCCATCGATCCGCCATTAACCAATACCACCAAATTCAAGGACCTCCCCTCATGCCTGCTGCTAAGACAAGATTATTAATAGTTATTACCAAATTAAGCAAAGCAGACAAATTAACAAAAAATTCAACATTACTGTGCCCCAAAACCTATTTTCAGGACATAATTGATCTTTTTTAGCTGATGGTAACCTAAAATGGCTACCCAAACCCAAATGGCCATCCCTTATAAACCCTATTTCCTCCCCCCATGATGTCTCCACTCCTTGATGACAACCAACATTCCTTCCTCCATTCCCATTTAACCCTGACATTCCCAGCAACACATCAGCTTCCTATAATTCCCACTTGAATCCTGTTATGCCGGCCTTCCTCTAAGGCCTGGGGCCAAGTACGCTCCCTCTAGTGATGACTACAGGCAGTTAGAATTTTATTAATTACTCTTAAAGGGAGCCTGTCATATCCGATATTTCTATTAGTCTGCAGATATACGGTTAATCTACAGGTTAATAATGTTATTAAGGTGCCCAGCAGCAGTAAAAAAAAAAGTGCGGCACCCAGGAGAAAATAAACTTTACTTCTCTCGGGAGCCGCTAGCGTTCAATCATGCAGGCGTGCCTGGAACAATTACAGTTATTGCTCATAGCACTGAGAGCAGTGGCTGTAAGCATGCCCTGGAACTGACTGACAGCCGGATCTGCACTGAATACACTTCAAATCCAAAAATTTACACAAAATCTGAACAAATGGCATTGGAATAAATTTTCAATATGTGAGAGCAATCTACTCCCCAGATAAACTTCAGGTAATTAAAAAAAACAAACTAGTCTGGGTAGGTAGTGTTTATCCTCAACTAAGACTTGATGGATAGGACACATTTATACAACCTATTTTGTAACAGATCCCATTGACTTGTAAAGGTCTGCACGTAGCCTTGTTCTGCTGAAAGCCAGGTATACATATATTATAAATGTACAGTGACAAGGCTTTGTGACTTACACAACCTTACAGATGTGTGTGTATATGTTTTTAACACTTTGTATATTAAAACACATGGAAACATTGCTATTAGCATTCTCATACTCATTGACCTGGAAACTGAAATATGATGTGTGAAATATAAGACAGTCACACGTTTGTGCCAACCACAAAGACAGAGTGCATTCTTGGCATTGGTTCCCAGGTCTACAAAAAGGAGGTTAATGGGTGAGAAGAGCCTAAGTGATGTCGCAGAATACCCCTTATTTGGTAATCTTATTCCTCGAACTGTTAGTCCTTGTTTTCATTTGTGAATTTCCCTAGAATGTTTATGTTTCCATGCTATTGAAAAAGAAATCTGAGAAAATGATTGATGGTCTTCAGGCTTAGGGAGATTTTAATAGGATGAACTGCTCTCAGTTAGTTGATGATCCAACCAGAGGAGGTGATTTGTTGAATTTGTCCTGTCGTATAGATGAGATATAATATGAGAGCTACAGGTCTTCATTTGGGCATCAGTGCAGTGACCATATTAACTTTCAAAGTAATATTCACATGAACATTACAAAACGGAAATACAATATAATAATAATAATCTTTATTTTTATATAGCGCTAACATATTCTGCAGCGCTTTACAGGTTGCACACATCATCTTCGCTGTCCCCATTGGGGCTCACAATCTAAATTCCCTATCAGTATGTCTTTGGAATGTGGGAGGAAACTGGAGTACCCGGAGGAAACCCACGCAAATACGGAGAGAACATACAAACTCTTTGCAGATGTATACAATACATACCTTTTCTGAAAGGCCACAGAGACTGCAATATCATTAAGCAAGAAGCACCAGTAACCAAACATCACCATGAAGACCAAGGAGATCTCCAAACAAGTCAGGGACAAAGTTATTGAGAAGTACAAGTCATGGTTGGGTTATAAAAAAAATCCCAATCTCTAACTATCCCTCAGAGTACATCAAATACATTATCATCAAATGGAAAGAACTTGGTACCACAACAAACCTGCCAGGAGAGGGCCATCCACTAAAACGCTCAGCCTGGGCAAGGAGGGCATTAATAAGAAAGGTAGCACAGAGCGGCGTGGCCACGGCCGGACTGGGACTAAAATTCAGCCCTGGCATGTGAAGTTGCACAGGCCCACTTGTCACATGGTGGGTTTGTAATATGTTTGTGCACTTGTATGTTACAAGAAGTGAGGTGCATGTAATATGACTATATAACATCTAGTCACAGCTGTGTCCAGTATTACAGCTCAAACGGGGTCTATCTTTTTGCCCTGATGCACCAATAAATGCCTTTAATCTATATCTCGATTTGAACAAGTTTTTTTGGAAACTGACCATTCAGCGCCACTTCCTTATCGAAGCAAAAAATAGGCCCCCTTTCACTGTCGAATTCTCTATAGCTGATACTGAACCTTATCTACATGTGAATCTGAAAACAAATTCCAGTAAATTCTATCCTGTCCATCATAAAGGTGCTCACTTAGAAACCTTTCAACAGATCATATTTAAAGAGCTACGTTCCCTTCCTTTGGTTTCTAATAGATCTTCCAATTTGAGTTTTGCTGAGAAAGCAGCAGTGAAATCATTAAGAGCTAATAATGATATAATTATAAAAAGCTCTGATAAGGGAGCTGGGGTGGTCATCATGGATAGGGACTGGTATGTTAAAGAAGGTTTTAGGGGAGCCTGGTCCCTTGGCATTTTAAACAAAAAGGAATTCAAATTTCTTAACATCCCCAAATATAGGTCTCCTTTCTTTTATTTTTTACCCAAAATACATAAAGACTCTGGTAATCCTCCCGGTCGCCTCATCATATTGGACTCCATCACCAGCAATCTTTCTCACTACGTTGATTTGGTTTTAGAAGAACATGTTATAAAATTGGATTCCTACATTAAGGACTCCTCGCATTTGATTGATCATCTTTTAGCACTACCCAACTTAGAGAATTGTTTTTTGATAGCCATGGACGTCGAAGCCGTCTACTCAAATATTCCCAATAATCGGGGCCTTGAAGTGGTGTCTCAATTCCTTTTAACTTAATGATGTGGGCGTTCTGTGGAATTGCTTCTTAATTTCCATAGGCTGCTTTCCCTATATATACCTGCCCCACTCCACTCTATGTATAACTGTCACCTGAGGAAGACGGAGCCATTCCGTTGAAACGCGATATGGAAACTATTAAAGATTTTTTACACCAACTCATCGCCTTGCATGTGCTCCTTACGACTGGTTTACTTGTCCCTTGAGTATTACAGCTCAGTCCTCTTTATTTCTCTTGATTTGAACCCAGATCCCCAGCGCTGCAAGACTGCAGTGCTAACACTGAGCCACCAAAAAGCTCTGCAAAGGCCAATATCTAGATTACCTCCATATGGTGACCATAAAGTGGTAGATACCAGTCCTGCAGAACATGTAAAAGATTATAACACAGTTATAGATGGAAACTTACAGCTGACTTCCTTCTAATGGAATTGTTCACTTTTCCCGTCTTTTCCATCTACCTCAGACAAATATGACAACTTCTCCAGCCAGGTCTCGGCGGCAGAGATAACAACAAAAACACATTGGACTTCTCACATTTTCAGCACCGTCCCTATCTATTCCCAACCTGCACAAACGCCTCATCCTGCTGATACCCCAATACTGAGCAGTGTCCCTATTACTGCACCCGCTGTGTGGTGCAATAACCGTGCTCCTCTTTCTGCCCCACATAATAATGTCCATCATTGTGCTCCTTACATAGTAATAATGACTCCTTTGTGCCCTCTAGATGGTAAAATTGCGCCCTAGAAAATATTTATGCACTAGAAAACAGTATCGGCATTTCTCCCCTAGAAAGTAATATTGCCCCATGTGAACATATGACAGCCACAATACTCTGAATGCCCCTATAACAAATATGCTTCTTAAGTGCCCACTTAACATCTACTAATGTCCCCTGAGTCCCCAATGTACAACTCCTCTACATACTTCTCACAATATATATTGTATATATATATATATATATATATATATATATATATATATATATATATATATATATTATATAGCGTCATTACAGAGTGATCTATTTCAAGTCTTTATTTCTGTAAGTATACGTGCTCACGTTGCAGATTTGCCTGTGGAATTTTATGTGTAGATTCTGCATCTCTTGGCAGAAAACGCAGGTAAAAATCCACACGGATTTGATGCGGTTTTTATCCGCTTTTGGTGCGTTTTTGATGCGGATTTTCATGCGTTTTTTATGAGCATTTTTATGCGTTTTAGTAGGCTAAATAAAGATCTGTTATTTAACAAAAAAAATAAAGAGTTTTTAAATATATGTGGGTTTAATAAATCCTGCACATTTTTTCAAAGGATATGGAGTGCTGCCTACGTTTTTGAATTTAGATGGATAGATATATCAATAGATAGAGATATCTATAGATAAATATATCTATAGATAGATAATAGATAGATGATAGATAGCTAGATCTATAGATAGATCTATAGATAGATTGATAGATCTATCGATCTATCGATAGATCTATCTATCAATCATCTATCTATTATCTATCTATAGATAGATAGATCTATAGATAGATAGATATTAGACAGATATATCTATAGATAGATAATACCAAGCACGATGTTTAGTAATAAACATAATAAAATGGTACATAAAGAGTTAAATCAAGACACACACACACACACAATCTGCGTTAGGATGGGGTCACACATGCGAGAAACTCGCACGAGTCTAG
The DNA here is from genome assembly GCF_032444005.1 of Ranitomeya imitator. Lineage (NCBI taxonomy): Eukaryota > Metazoa > Chordata > Amphibia > Anura > Dendrobatidae > Ranitomeya > Ranitomeya imitator. The sequence continues at coordinate 1,129,704,268 of NC_091282.1, read as the reverse complement.
CACCTCAATACCTGGCACTGCCGCCGGAACTTGGGCTGGAGTGTTCAGTTGCATAGAAATAGCAATATCTGTTTAATTTAAAACAATTTGAAAAAAAAAAATGGTGTGGGCTCCCACGTAATTTTCTGCGCCAGAGAGGGAAAGTCAGCAACTGGGGGGCGATGTTTATAGCCTGGTAAGGGGTTAATACCCATGGATCTTCCCAAGCTATGAATCTCAGCCCACAGCTGTATATTTAGCTTTTATTGGCTATTAAAATAGGGGTTCCCCCCCAAAAAAACAACGTGGGGTCTCCCTATAATTAATAGCCAGAAAAGGCTATGCACACTGCTACAGGCTGATATTAATAGCTTTGGAAGGGGCCATGGATATTAGTCCCCGGCTACAAACACCTGCTCACAGCCACCCCAGAAATGGCACATCTCTAAGATGCGCCAATTCCGGTACTTAGCCTCTCTCTTCTCACTGTCCTGTAGCGGTGGCATATGGGGTAATAGTTGGGGGTTGATGCCACCTTTGAATTGTAAGGTGGCTTAGTAATGGAGAGGCGTCAATAAGAGACCTATCCAATACTAATCCTATAGTTGTGAAAGGGGTTAAATAAAGACACAGTCAGAATAAAGTTTTTAGTGAAGTAAAACACAACACAGTTTTGCCATCTTTATCGTTCTGCCAGTCCATGCAACACCCTTGATCTCCTGCAAAAAAAAGAAAAAATAATAAACAAGCACAAATACTCCCTGGTCCGACGCAGTCCATTTAATAACGAGTGTCCCACGATGATCTCCCCTATAGAGCAGTCACATCAGGAGATGTGACTGCTCTATATGCCTCCAGTAACACGTTGACAGGAGACAATGGCTCCTGCAGTGTTATCACTGAGGGTTCAATGGGCTCTCACTTTACGGCACTGCCGCGTGAGAATTTTCCCACGCAGTGGTGCCGCAAGTGAAAGTATGAATTCTGCACTCACAGCCACGGAGGGATACAGTATGGAGGATTATCTCCTGTCATTGTATCACCGGAACCCCAGGAGAGCGGTCTCATCTGCCGATGTGACAGCTCTCCATGGGAGATCGTCGTGAGACACTCGTTATTAAATGGATTACATCGGTCAGGGAGTATACTGTTGGTTTATTTTTTTATTTTTTTTACAGGTGATCGAGGGCTTCGGGGACTTGATGATTGGTGAATATGTACTGTATCTTGTATGTACTGTATGTACTGTATGTCTATGTGTGTGTATATGTGTTTTTTTTTTTACACTTGAATACAGTAGCAGGATGATGGGACTACTATTTTCCCATCATCGGCTAGCTGTCACTGTAGCAGGCATAGCCGAATGGGCCTAACAGTTTCATCTGATGATGCCTGCCTTCACACAGCCCCGCGTGCACACACATACAGCCCTGCACACACACACACAGCCTCGCAGACACCAGCAGACCCCCTCACACACACAGACACAAACAGCCCCGCACACACACACAGCCTCGCAGACCCACAGACACACACAGACGCACACAGCCCCACACACAGCCACACAGACCCCCACAGACACAAACAAACACCCGCACACAGACATGCACATCTTCTCCGCACACACACTGTCTCTGCCCACACACATAGTCTCCGCCCACACACTCTTCCTCCTCCCGATCTGCAGCGTTTCTCGCAGGCAACTCTGCAGCAAATCCTCAGATCTTTTTTAAACCTGCGGTTTTGCTGCAGATTTGCCTGACACAATGGAAGTCAATGGGTGCAAAAACGCTGCAGATCCGCAAAAAGAATTTTACATGCTGCAGAAAATAAAATGCTGCAAATCCGCACATTTTTTCTCGCAGCATGTGCACACCAATTGTCAATTTCCTATTGACTAACATTGCTTGTGCACTACACTGTGGATTTGATGCAATTCCGTGAGTCCCAAAACGCTGCAGATCCGCATCAAAATCCGCACATAGCCTTAATGTTGATGATTATGGCTTACAGCCAATGAAAACCCAAAAGTCATTATCTCAGTAAATAGAATTAAAATACTTTATAACACTAGCTTGAAAAAATTATTTTAAAATCCAAAATGTTGACTTACGGAAATATATGTTCAGTAAATGCACTCAATACTTGGTCGGGGCTCCTTTACATAGTAACATAGTAACATAGTTAGTAAGGCCGAAAAAAGACATTTGTCCATCCAGTTCAGCCTATATTCCATCATAATAAATCCCCAGATCTACGTCCTTCTACAGAACCTAATTGTATGATACAATATTGTTCTGCTCCAGGAAGACATCCAGGCCTCTCTTGAACCCCTCAACTGAGTTCGCCATCACCACCTCCTCAGGCAAGCAATTCCAGATTCTCACTGCCCTAACAGTAAAGAATCCTCTTCTATGTTGGTGGAAAAACCTTCTCTCCTCCAGACACAAAGAATGCCCCCTTGTGCCCGTCACCTTCCTTGGTATAAACAGATCCTCAGCAAGATATTTGTATTGTCCCCTTATATACTTATACATGGTTATTAGATCACCCCTCAGTCGTCTTTTTTCTAGACTAAATAATCCTAATTTCGCTAATCTATCTGGGTATTGTAGTTCTCCCATCCCCTTTATTAATTTTGTTGCCCTCCTTTGTACTCTCTCTAGTTCCATTATATCCTTCCTGAGCACCGGTGCCCAAAACTGGACACAGTACTCCATGTGCGGTCTAACTAGGGATTTGTACAGAGGCAGTATAATGCTTTCATCATGTGTATCCAGACCTCTTTTAATGCACCCCATGATCCTGTTTGCCTTGGCAGCTGCTGCCTGGCACTGGCTGCTCCAGGTAAGTTTATCATTAACTAGGATCCCCAAGTCCTTCTCCCTGTCAGATTTACCCAGTGGTTTCCCATTCAGTGTGTAATGGTGATATTGATTCCTTCTTCCCATGTGTATAACCTTACATTTATCATTGTTAAACCTCATCTGCCACCTTTCAGCCCAAGTTTCCAACTTATCCAGATCTATCTGTAGCAGAATACTATCTTCTCTTGTATTAACTGCTTTACATAGTTTTGTATCATCTGCAAATATCGATATTTTACTGTGTAAACCTTCTACCAGATCATTAATGAATATGTTGAAGAGAACAGGTCCCAATACCGACCCCTGCGGAACCCCACTGGTCACAGCGACCCAGTTAGAGACTATACCATTTATAACCACCCTCTGCTTTCTATCACTAAGCCAGTTACTAACCCATTTACACACATTTTCCCCCAGACCAAGCATTCTCATTTTGTGTACCAACCTCTTGTGCGGCACGGTATCAAACGCTTTGGAAAAATCGAGATATACCACGTCCAATGACTCACCGTGGTCCAGCCTATAGCTTACCTCTTCATAAAAACTGATTAGATTGGTTTGACAGGAGCGATTTCTCATAAACCCATGCTGATATGGAGTTAAACAGTTATTCTCATTGAGATAATCCAGAATAACATCCCTCAGAAACCCTTCAAATATTTTACCAACAATAGAGGTTAGACTTACTGGCCTATAATTTCCAGGTTCACTTTTAGAGCCCTTTTTGAATATTGGCACCACATTTGCTATGCGCCAATCCTGCGGAACAGACCCTGTCGCCATAGAGTCCCTAAAAATAAGAAATAATGGTTTATCTATTACATTACTTAGTTCTCTTAGTACTCGTGGGTGTATGCCATCCGGACCCGGAGATTCATCTATTTTGATCTTATTTAGCCGGTTTCGCACCTCTTCTTGGGTTAGATTGGTGACCCTTAATATAGGGTTTTCATTGTTTCTTGGGATTTCACCTAGCATTTCATTTTCCACCGTGAATACCGTGGAGAAGAAGGTGTTTAATATGTTAGCTTTTTCCTCGTCATCTACAACCATTCTTTCCTCACTATTTTTTAAGGGGCCTACATTTTCAGTTTTTATTCTTTTACTATTGATATAGTTGAAGAACAGTTTGGGATTAGTTTTACTCTCCTTAGCAATGTGCTTCTCTGTTTCCTTTTTGGCAGCTTTAATTAGTTTTTTAGATAAAGTATTTTTCTCCCTATAGTTTTTTAGAGCTTCAATGGTGCCATCCTGCTTTAGTAGTGCAAATGCTTTCTTTTTACTGTTAATTGCCTGTCTTACTTCTTTGTTTAGCCACATTGGGTTTTTCCTATTTCTAGTCCTTTTATTCCCACAAGGTATAAACTGCTTACACTGCCTATTTAGGATGTTCTTAAACATTTCCCATTTATTATCTGTATTCTTATTTCTGAGAATATTGTCCCAGTCTACCAGATTAAGGGCATCTCTAAGCTGGTCAAACTTTGCCTTCCTAAAGTTCAGTGTTTTTGTGACTCCCTGACAAGTCCCCCTAGTTAAAGACAGGTGAAACTGTACAATATTGTGGTCGCTATTTCCTAGATGCCCGACCACCTGCAGATTTGTTATTCTGTCAGGTCTATTAGATAGAATTAGGTCTAAAAGTGCTGCTCCTCTGGTTGGATTCTGCACCAATTGTGAAAGATAATTTTTCTTGGTTATTAACAGAAACCTGTTGCCTTTATGGGTTTCACAGGTTTCTGTTTCCCAGTTAATATCCGGGTAGTTAAAGTCCCCTATAACCAGGACCTCATTATGGGTTGCAGCTTCATCCATCTGCTTTAGAAGTAGACTTTCCATGGTTTCTGTTATATTTGGGGGTTTGTAACAGACCCCAATGAGAATTTTGTTACCATTTTTCCCTCCATGAATTTCGACCCATATGGACTCGACATCCTCATTTCCTTCGCTAATATCCTCCCTTAAAGTGGACTTTAGACAAGACTTTACATAGAGACAAACCCCTCCTCCTCTCCGATTTTTATGATCCTTTCTAAACAGACTGTAACCCTGTAAGTTATTCCCACTATGTCAAAGTTACCTGTAGATATTTCTGCTTCTAGTTCTTCCATCTTGTTTGTCAGGCTTCTGGCGTTTGCGAGCATGCAGTTTAAAGGATTTTGTTTTGTTCCAATCTCCTCGCTATGGATTGTTTTAGAAATGTTATTACCTCCCTTCTGAGTATGTTTTCCTGGATCTTCTATGTTCAAGTCTAATGTTTTTCTTCCCGTCCCCTCTTCTTCTAGTTTAACGCCCTCCTGATGAGTGTAGCGAGTCTTCTGGCGAATGTGTGTTTCCCAGGTTTGTTGAGGTGTAGTCCGTCTCTGGCGAGGAGTCCATCGTACATGTAATTCACACCGTGGTCCAGGAATCCGAATCCTTGATGTCTGCACCATCGTCGTAGCCAGTTGTTTGCATCAAGGATCCTGTTCCATCTCCTGGTGCCATGCCCGTCTACTGAAAGGATAGAAGAAAAAACTACCTGTGCATCCAGTTCCTTTACTTTCTTCCCCAACTCTTCAAAGTCTTTGCAGATTGTCGGTAGGTCCTTCCTTGCCGTGTCATTGGTGCCAACATGTATCAGAAGAAATGGGTGGACGTCCTTGGAGCTGAAGAGCTTTGGTATCCTATCGGTCACATCCTTGATCATCGCACCTGGAAGGCAGCATACTTCTCTTGCGGTTATGTCCGGTCTGCAGATGGCTGCTTCTGTGCCTCTCAGTAGTGAGTCTCCCACCACCACCACTCTTCGTTGCTTCTTGGCTGTGCTTTTTGCTGTCACTTGTTGCTGTGTGCCCTTTTCTTTTTTGCTTGCTGGTATTGCTTCATCCTTAGGTGTGCCATCTTCATCCTCTACAAAGATTTGATATCGGTTCTTCAGTTGTGTGGTTGGTGATTTCTCCATGGTCTTCTTACTTCTTTTGGTCACATGCTTCCACTCATCTGCTTTTGGAGGTTCTCTGACACTTTTTTCACCTTCTGTGACCAGTAGAGATGCTTCTGTTCTGTCTAGAAAGTCTTCATTCTCTTTGATGAGTTTCAAAGTTGCTATTCTTTCTTCCAGACCCCGCACCTTTTCTTCTAAAAGGGCCACTAGTCTACACTTTTGACAGGTGAAATTGGATTCTTCTTCTGGTCGATCTGTGAACATGTAGCACATGCTGCAGCTCACCATGTAGGTTGTCACATCTGCCATGTTGCTCCTAGATCCTGCAGACTTGCTGTGTGTTTTCCTTCTTGTGTAATCTACTCAGCCAAGCTCTCTTGCAATAATGTCCTACAGGCAAAAATTCCCTGGTTTGGTGATGCTTTCCAAGCAGCTGGTCCCGGCTGTACCCAACGATCTTCTAGCTTAGGGAGACTCTTCGCTTTTCCCAGAAGGCACCTGGAATATGCAAATTAGCCTCCTCAAGCTTGAATCCCTGGTTTGGTGATGCTTTCCAAGCAGCTGGTCCCGGCTGTACCCAACGATCTTCTTGCTTAGGGAGACTCTTCGTTTTTCCCAGAAGGCACCTGGAATATGCAAATTAGCCTCCTCAAGCTTGAATCCCTGGTTTGGTGATGCTTTCCAAGCAGCTGGTCCCGGCTGTACCCAACGATCTTCTAGCTTAGGGAGACTCTTCGCTTTTCCCAGAAGGCACCTGGAATATGCAAATTAGCCTCCTAAAGCTTGAATCCCTGGTTTGGTGATGCTTTCCAAGCAGCTGGTCCCGGCTGTACCCAACGACCTTCTAGCTTAGGGAGACTCTTCGCTTTTCCCAGAAGGCACCTGGAATATGCAAATTAGCCTCCTCAAGCTTGAATCCCTGGTTTGGTGATGCTTTCCAAGCAGCTGGTCCCGGCTGTACCCAACGATCTTCTAGCTTAGGGAGACTCTTCGCTTTTCCCAGAAGGCACCTGGAATATGCAAATTAGCCTCCTCAAGCTTGAATCCCTGGTTTGGTGATGCTTTCCAAGCAGCTGGTCCCGGCTGTACCCAACGACCTTCTAGCTTAGGGAGACTCTTCGCTTTTCCCAGAAGGCACCTGGAATATGCAAATTAGCCTCCTCAAGCTTGAATCCCTGGTTTGGTGATGCTTTCCAAGCAGCTGGTCCCGGCTGTACCCAACGACCTTCTAGCTTAGGGAGACTCTTCGCTTTTCCCAGAAGGCACCTGGAATATGCAAATTAGCCTCCTCAAGCTTGAATCCCTGGTTTGGTGATGCTTTCCAAGCAGCGGGTCCCGGCTGTACCCAACGACCTTCTAGCTTAGGGAGACTCTTCGCTTTTCCCAGAAGGCACCTGAAATATGCAAATTAGCCTGCTCAAGCTAGAATCTCTGGTTTGGTGATGCTTTCCAAGCAGCTGGTCCCGGCTGTACCCAACGATCTTCTAGCTTAGGGAGACTCTTCGCTTTTCCCAGAAGGCACCTGGAATATGCAAATTAGCCTCCTCAAGCTTGAATCCCTGGTTTGGTGATGCTTTCCAAGCAGCTGGTCCCGGCTGTACCCAACGATCTTCTAGCTTAGGGAGACTCTTCGCTTTTCCCAGAAGGCACCTGGAATATGCAAATTAGCCTCCTCAAGCTTGAATCCCTGGTTTGGTGATGCTTTCCAAGCAGCTGGTCCCGGCTGTACCCAACGATCTTCTAGCTTAGGGAGACTCTTCGCTTTTCCCAGAAGGCACCTGGAATATGCAAATTAGCCTCCTCAAGCTTGAATCCCTGGATTGGTGATGCTTTCCAAGCAGCTGGTCCCGGCTGTACCCAACGATCTTCTAGCTTAGGGAGACTCTTCGCTTTTCCCAGAAGGCACCTGGAATATGCAAATTAGCCTCCTCAAGCTTGAATCCCTGGTTTGGTGATGCTTTCCAAGCAGCTGGTTCCGGCTGTACCCAACGATCTTCTAGCTTAGGGAGACTCTTCGCTTTTCCCAGAAGGCACCTGGAATATGCAAATTAGCCTCCTCAAGCTTGAATCCCTGGTTTGGTGATGCTTTCCAAGCAGCTGGTCCCGGCTGTACCCAACGATCTTCTAGCTTAGGGAGACTCTTCGCTTTTCCCAGAAGGCACCTGGAATATGCAAATTAGCCTCCTCAAGCTTGAATCCCTGGTTTGGTGATGCTTTCCAAGCAGCTGGTCCCGGCTGTACCCAACGACCTTCTAGCTTAGGGAGACTCTTCGCTTTTCCCAGAAGGCACCTGGAATATGCAAATTAGCCTCCTCAAGCTTGAATCCCTGGTTTGGTGATGCTTTCCAAGCAGCTGGTCCCGGCTGTACCCAACGACCTTCTAGCTTAGGGAGACTCTTCGCTTTTCCCAGAAGGCACCTGGAATATGCAAATTAGCCTCCTCAAGCTTGAATCCCTGGTTTGGTGATGCTTTCCAAGCAGCGGGTCCCGGCTGTACCCAACGACCTTCTAGCTTAGGGAGACTCTTCGCTTTTCCCAGAAGGCACATGAAATATGCAAATTAGCCTGCTCAAGCTTGAATCTCTGGTTTGGTGATGCTTTCCAAGCAGCTGGTCCCGGCTGTACCCAACGATCTTCTAGCTTAGGGAGACTCTTCGCTTTTCCCAGAAGGCACCTGGAATATGCAAATTAGCCTCCTCAAGCTTGAATCCCTGGTTTGGTGATGCTTTCCAAGCAGCTGGTCCCGGCTGTACCCAACGATCGTCTAGCTTAGGGAGACTCTTCGCTTTTCCCAGAAGGCACCTGGAATATGCAAATTAGCCTCCTCAAGCTTGAATCCCTGGTTTGGTGATGCTTTCCAAGCAGCTGGTCCCGGCTGTACCCAACGATCTTCTAGCTTAGGGAGACTCTTCGCTTTTCCCAGAAGGCACCTGGAATATGCAAATTAGCCTCCTAAAGCTTGAATCCCTGGTTTGGTGATGCTTTTCAAGCAGCTGGTCCCGGCTGTACCCAACGACCTTCTAGCTTAGGGAGACTCTTCGCTTTTCCCAGAAGGCACCTGGAATATGCAAATTAGCCTCCTCAAGCTTGAATCCCTGGTTTGGTGATGCTTTCCAAGCAGCTGGTCCCGGCTGTACCCAACGATCTTCTAGCTTAGGGAGACTCTTCGCTTTTCCCAGAAGGCACCTGGAATATGTAAATTAGCCTCCTCAAGCTTGAATCCCTGGTTTGGTGATGCTTTCCAAGCAGCTGGTCCCGGCTGTACCCAACGACCTTCTAGCTTAGGGAGACTCTTCGCTTTTCCCAAAAGGCACCTGGAATATGCAAATTAGCCTCCTCAAGCTTGAATCCCTGGTTTGGTGATGCTTTCCAAGCAGCTGGTCCCGGCTGTACCCAACGACCTTCTAGCTTAGGGAGACTCTTCGCTTTTCCCAGAAGGCACCTGGAATATGCAAATTAGCCTCCTCAAGCTTGAATCCCTGGTTTGGTGATGCTTTCCAAGCAGCGGGTCCCGGCTGTACCCAACGACCTTCTAGCTTAGGGAGACTCTTCGCTTTTCCCAGAAGGCACCTGAAATATGCAAATTAGCCTGCTCAAGCTAGAATCTCTGGTTTGGTGATGCTTTCCAAGCAGCTGGTCCCGGCTGTACCCAACGATCTTCTAGCTTAGGGAGACTCTTCGCTTTTCCCAGAAGGCACCTGGAATATGCAAATTAGCCTCCTCAAGCTTGAATCCCTGGTTTGGTGATGCTTTCCAAGCAGCTGGTCCCGGCTGTACCCAACGATCTTCTAGCTTAGGGAGACTCTTCGCTTTTCCCAGAAGGCACCTGGAATATGCAAATTAGCCTCCTCAAGCTTGAATCCCTGGTTTGGTGATGCTTTCCAAGCAGCTGGTCCCGGCTGTACCCAACGATCTTCTAGCTTAGGGAGACTCTTCGCTTTTCCCAGAAGGCACCTGGAATATGCAAATTAGCCTCCTCAAGCTTGAATCCCTGGATTGGTGATGCTTTCCAAGCAGCTGGTCCCGGCTGTACCCAACGATCTTCTAGCTTAGGGAGACTCTTCGCTTTTCCCAGAAGGCACCTGGAATATGCAAATTAGCCTCCTCAAGCTTGAATCCCTGGTTTGGTGATGCTTTCCAAGCAGCTGGTTCCGGCTGTACCCAACGATCTTCTAGCTTAGGGAGACTCTTCGCTTTTCCCAGAAGGCACCTGGAATATGCAAATTAGCCTCCTCAAGCTTGAATCCCTGGTTTGGTGATGCTTTCCAAGCAGCTGGTCCCGGCTGTACCCAACGATCGTCTAGCTTAGGGAGACTCTTCGCTTTTCCCAGAAGGCACCTGGAATATGCAAATTAGCCTCCTCAAGCTTGAATCCCTGGTTTGGTGATGCTTTTCAAGCAGCGGGTCCCGGCTGTACCCAACGATCTTCTAGCTTAGGGAGACTCTTCGCTTTTCCCAGAAGGCACCTGGAATATGCAAATTAGCCTCCTCAAGCTTGAATCCCTGGTTTGGTGATGCTTTCCAAGCAGCTGGTCCCGGCTGTACCCAACGATCGTCTAGCTTAGGGAGACTCTTCGCTTTTCCCAGAAGGCACCTGGAATATGCAAATTAGCCTCCTCAAGCTTGAATCCCTGGTTTGGTGATGCTTTCCAAGCAGCTGGTCCCGGCTGTACCCAACGATCTTCTAGCTTAGGGAGACTCTTCGCTTTTCCCAGAAGGCACCTGGAATATGCAAATTAGCCTCTTCAAGCTTGAATCCCTGGTTTGGTGATGCTTTCCAAACAGCTGGTCCCGGCTGTACCCAACGATCTTCTAGCTTAGGGTGACTCTTCGCTTTTCCCAGAAGGCACCGGGAATATGCAAATTAGCCTCCTCAAGCTTGAATCCCTGGTTTGGTGATGCTTTCCAAGCAGCTGGTCCCGGCTGTACCCAACGATCTTCTATCTTAGGGAGACTCTTCGCTTTTCCCAGAAGGCACCTGGAATATGCAAATTAGCCTCCTCAAGCTTGAATCCCTGATTTGGTGATGCTTTCCAAGCAGCTGGTTCCGGCTGTACCCAACGATCTTCTAGCTTAGGGAGACTCTTCGCTTTTCCCAGAAGGCACCTGGAATATGCAAATTAGCCTCCTCAAGCTTGAATCCCTGGTTTGGTGATGCTTTCCAAGCAGCTGGTCCCGGCTGTACCCAACGATCTTCTAGCTTAGGGAGACTCTTCGCTTTTCCCAGAAGGCACCTGGAATATGCAAATTAGCCTCCTCAAGCTTGAATCCCTGGTTTGGTGATGCTTTCCAAGCAGCTGGTCCCGGCTGTACCCAACGACCTTCTAGCTTAGGGAGACTCTTCGCTTTTCCCAGAAGGCACCTGGAATATGCAAATTAGCCTCCTCAAGCTTGAATCCCTGGTTTGGTGATGCTTTCCAAGCAGCTGGTCCCGGCTGTACCCAACGACCTTCTAGCTTAGGGAGACTCTTCGCTTTTCCCAAAAGGCACCTGGAATATGCAAATTAGCCTCCTCAAGCTTGAATCCCTGGTTTGGTGATGCTTTCCAAGCAGCTGGTCCCGGCTGTACCCAACGACCTTCTAGCTTAGGGAGACTCTTCGCTTTTCCCAGAAGGCACCTGGAATATGCAAATTAGCCTCCTCAAGCTTGAATCCCTGGTTTGGTGATGCTTTCCAAGCAGCGGGTCCCGGCTGTACCCAACGACCTTCTAGCTTAGGGAGACTCTTCGCTTTTCCCAGAAGGCACCTGAAATATGCAAATTAGCCTGCTCAAGCTAGAATCTCTGGTTTGGTGATGCTTTCCAAGCAGCTGGTCCCGGCTGTACCCAACGATCTTCTAGCTTAGGGAGACTCTTCGCTTTTCCCAGAAGGCACCTGGAATATGCAAATTAGCCTCCTCAAGCTTGAATCCCTGGTTTGGTGATGCTTTCCAAGCAGCTGGTCCCGGCTGTACCCAACGATCTTCTAGCTTAGGGAGACTCTTCGCTTTTCCCAGAAGGCACCTGGAATATGCAAATTAGCCTCCTCAAGCTTGAATCCCTGGTTTGGTGATGCTTTCCAAGCAGCTGGTCCCGGCTGTACCCAACGATCGTCTAGCTTAGGGAGACTCTTCGCTTTTCCCAGAAGGCACCTGGAATATGCAAATTAGCCTCCTCAAGCTTGAATCCCTGGATTGGTGATGCTTTCCAAGCAGCTGGTCCCGGCTGTACCCAACGATCTTCTAGCTTAGGGAGACTCTTCGCTTTTCCCAGAAGGCACCTGGAATATGCAAATTAGCCTCCTCAAGCTTGAATCCCTGGTTTGGTGATGCTTTCCAAGCAGCTGGTTCCGGCTGTACCCAACGATCTTCTAGCTTAGGGAGACTCTTCGCTTTTCCCAGAAGGCACCTGGAATATGCAAATTAGCCTCCTCAAGCTTGAATCCCTGGTTTGGTGATGCTTTCCAAGCAGCTGGTCCCGGCTGTACCCAACGATCGTCTAGCTTAGGGAGACTCTTCGCTTTTCCCAGAAGGCACCTGGAATATGCAAATTAGCCTCCTCAAGCTTGAATCCCTGGTTTGGTGATGCTTTTCAAGCAGCGGGTCCCGGCTGTACCCAACGATCTTCTAGCTTAGGGAGACTCTTCGCTTTTCCCAGAAGGCACCTGGAATATGCAAATTAGCCTCCTCAAGCTTGAATCCCTGGTTTGGTGATGCTTTCCAAGCAGCTGGTCCCGGCTGTACCCAACGATCGTCTAGCTTAGGGAGACTCTTCGCTTTTCCCAGAAGGCACCTGGAATATGCAAATTAGCCTCCTCAAGCTTGAATCCCTGGTTTGGTGATGCTTTCCAAGCAGCTGGTCCCGGCTGTACCCAACGATCTTCTAGCTTAGGGAGACTCTTCGCTTTTCCCAGAAGGCACCTGGAATATGCAAATTAGCCTCTTCAAGCTTGAATCCCTGGTTTGGTGATGCTTTCCAAACAGCTGGTCCCGGCTGTACCCAACGATCTTCTAGCTTAGGGTGACTCTTCGCTTTTCCCAGAAGGCACCGGGAATATGCAAATTAGCCTCCTCAAGCTTGAATCCCTGGTTTGGTGATGCTTTCCAAGCAGCTGGTCCCGGCTGTACCCAACGATCTTCTATCTTAGGGAGACTCTTCGCTTTTCCCAGAAGGCACCTGGAATATGCAAATTAGCCTCCTCAAGCTTGAATCCCTGGTTTGGTGATGCTTTCCAAGCAGCTGGTTCCGGCTGTACCCAACGATCTTCTAGCTTAGGGAGACTCTTCGCTTTTCCCAGAAGGCACCTGGAATATGCAAATTAGCCTCCTCAAGCTTGAATCCCTGGTTTGGTGATGCTTTCCAAGCAGCTGGTCCCGGCTGTACCCAACGATCTTCTAGCTTAGGGAGACTCTTCGCTTTTCCCAGAAGGCACCTGGAATATGCAAATTAGCCTCCTCAAGCTTGAATCCCTGGTTTGGTGATGCTTTCCAAGCAGCTGGTCCCGGCTGTACCCAACGACCTTCTAGCTTAGGGAGACTCTTCGCTTTTCCCAGAAGGCACCTGGAATATGCAAATTAGCCTCCTCAAGCTTGAATCCCTGGTTTGGTGATGCTTTCCAAGCAGCTGGTCCCGGCTGTACCCAACGACTTTCTAGCTTAGGGAGACTCTTCGCTTTTCCCAGAAGGCACCTGGAATATGCAAATTAGTCTCCTCAAGCTTGAATCCCTGGTTTGGTGATGCTTTCCAAGCAGCGGGTCCCGGCTGTACCCAACGACCTTCTAGCTTAGGGAGACTCTTCGCTTTTCCCAGAAGGCACCTGAAATATGCAAATTAGCCTGCTCAAGCTTGAATCTCTGGTTTGGTGATGCTTTCCAAGCAGCTGGTCCCGGCTGTACCCAACGATCTTCTAGCTTAGGGAGACTCTTCGCTTTTCCCAGAAGGCACCTGGAATATGCAAATTAGCCTCCTCAAGCTTGAATCCCTGGTTTGGTGATGCTTTCCAAGCAGCTGGTCCCGGCTGTACCCAACGATCTTCTAGCTTAGGGAGACTCTTCGCTTTTCCCAGAAGGCACCTGGAATATGCAAATTAGCCTCCTCAAGCTTGAATCCCTGGTTTGGTGATGCTTTCCAAGCAGCTGGTCCCGGCTGTACCCAACGATCTTCTAGCTCAGGGAGACTCTTCGCTTTTCCCAGAAGGCACCTGGAATATGCAAATCAGCCTCCTCAAGCTTGAATCCCTGGTTTGGTGATGCTTTCAAAGCAGCTGGTCCCGACTGTACCCAACGATCTTCTAGCTTAGGGAGACTCTTCGCTTTTCCCAGAAGGCACCTGGAATATGCAAATTAGCCTCCTCAAGCTTGAATCCCTGGTTTGGTGATGCTTTCCAAGCAGCTGGTCCCGGCTGTACCCAACGATCTTCTAGCTTAGGGAGACTCTTCGCTTTTCCCAGAAGGCACCTGGAATATGCAAATTAGCCTCCTCAAGCTTGAATCCCTGGTTTGGTGATGCTTTCCAAGCAGCTGGTCCCGGCTGTACCCAACGACCTTCTAGCTTAGGGAGACTCTTCGCTTTTCCCAGAAGGCACCTGGAATATGCAAATTAGCCTCCTCAAGCTTGAATCCCTGGTTTGGTGATGCTTTCCAAGCAGCTGGTCCCGGCTGTACCCAACGATCTTCTAGCTTAGGGAGACTCTTCGCTTTTCCCAGAAGGCACCTGGAATATGCAAATTAGCCTCCTCAAGCTTGAATCCCTGGTTTGGTGATGCTTTCCAAGCAGCTGGTCCCGGCTGTACCCAACAATCTTCTAGCTTAGGGAGACTCTTCGCTTTTCCCAGAAGGCACCTGGAATATGCAAATTAGCCTCCTCAAGCTTGAATCCCTGGTTTGGTGATGCTTTCCAAGCAGCTGGTCCCGGCTGTACCCAACGATCTTCTAGCTTAGGGAGACTCTTCGCTTTTCCCAGAAGGCACCTGGAATATGCAAATTAGCCTCCTCAAGCTTGAATCCCTGGATTGGTGATGCTATCCAAGCAGCTGGTCCCGGCTGTACCCAACGATCTTCTAGCTTAGGGAGACTCTTCGCTTTTCCCAGAAGGCACCTGGAATATGCAAATTAGCCTCCTCAAGCTTGAATCCCTGGTTTGGTGATGCTTTCCAAGCAGCTGGTCCCTACTGTACCCAACGATCTTCTAGCTTAGGGAGACTCTTCGCTTTTCCCAGAAGGCACCTGGAATATGAAAATTAGCCTCCTCAAGCTTGAATCCCTGGTTTGGTGATGCTTTCCAAGCAGCTGGTCCCGGCTGTACCCAACGATCTTCTAGCTTAGGGAGACTCTTCGCTTTTCCCAGAAGGCACCTGGAATATGCAAATTAGCCTCCTCAAGCTTGAATCCCTGGTTTGGTGATGCTTTCCAAGCAGCTGGTCCCGGCTGTACCCAACAATCTTCTAGCTTAGGGAGACTCTTCGCTTTTCCCAGAAGGCACCTGGAATATGCAAATTAGCCTCCTAAAGCTTGAGTCCCTGGTTTGGTGATGCTTTCCAAGCAGCTGGTCCCGGCTGTACCCAACGATCTTCTAGCTCAGGGAGACTCTTCGCTTTTCCCAGAAGGCACCTGGAATATGCAAATTAGCCTCCTCAAGCTTGAATCCCTGGTTTGGTGATGCTTTTCAAGCAGCGGGTCCCGGCTGTACCCAACGATCTTCTAGCTTAGGGAGACTCTTCGCTTTTCCCAGAAGGCACCTGGAATATGCAAATTAGCCTCCTCAAGCTTGAATCCCTGGTTTGGTGATGCTTTCCAAGCAGCTGGTCCCGGCTGTACCCAACGATCGTCTAGCTTAGGGAGACTCTTCGCTTTTCCCAGAAGGCACCTGGAATATGCAAATTAGCCTCCTCAAGCTTGAATCCCTGGTTTGGTGATGCTTTCCAAGCAGCTGGTCCCGGCTGTACCCAACGATCTTCTAGCTTAGGGAGACTCTTCGCTTTTCCCAGAAGGCACCTGGAATATGCAAATTAGCCTCTTCAAGCTTGAATCCCTGGTTTGGTGATGCTTTCCAAACAGCTGGTCCCGGCTGTACCCAACGATCTTCTAGCTTAGGGTGACTCTTCGCTTTTCCCAGAAGGCACCTGGAATATGCAAATTAGCCTCCTCAAGCTTGAATCCCTGGTTTGGTGATGCTTTCCAAGCAGCTGGTCCCGGCTGTACCCAACGATCTTCTATCTTAGGGAGACTCTTCGCTTTTCCCAGAAGGCACCTGGAATATGCAAATTAGCCTCCTCAAGCTTGAATCCCTGGTTTGGTGATGCTTTCCAAGCAGCTGGTTCCGGCTGTACCCAACGATCTTCTAGCTTAGGGAGACTCTTCGCTTTTCCCAGAAGGCACCTGGAATATGCAAATTAGCCTCCTCAAGCTTGAATCCCTGGTTTGGTGATGCTTTCCAAGCAGCTGGTCCCGGCTGTACCCAACGATCTTCTAGCTTAGGGAGACTCTTCGCTTTTCCCAGAAGGCACCTGGAATATGCAAATTAGCCTCCTCAAGCTTGAATCCCTGGTTTGGTGATGCTTTCCAAGCAGCTGGTCCCGGCTGTACCCAACGACCTTCTAGCTTAGGGAGACTCTTCGCTTTTCCCAGAAGGCACCTGGAATATGCAAATTAGCCTCCTCAAGCTTGAATCCCTGGTTTGGTGATGCTTTCCAAGCAGCTGGTCCCGGCTGTACCCAACGACTTTCTAGCTTAGGGAGACTCTTCGCTTTTCCCAGAAGGCACCTGGAATATGCAAATTAGCCTCCTCAAGCTTGAATCCCTGGTTTGGTGATGCTTTCCAAGCAGCGGGTCCCGGCTGTACCCAACGACCTTCTAGCTTAGGGAGACTCTTTGCTTTTCCCAGAAGGCACCTGAAATTTTTTTTTTTTTTTTTTATTTTCCCTCAGATGGGAAAATCCACGGTCCAGAAATCCAAGACCAAAGAAAAATCCCAAACAGCTGCGTCAAATCCAAAACACAAAAGCTGTTCCCATCATCATCGGAAAATTTCAGTTTAATACAACATCAGAAAAAGCAAGTCAAGACATATTTACAAGGTATCTCCACTTCTTCACCTTCCAAATCCCTTCGGCATCCACCTCCCCCCTTATTCTTTTATCCCATAGAAAACACACATACATCTTCCCCAAAATCACTTTTAGACTATTCTTTACTACAATTTCCTTTCTCTTAAAAACATACACATTCCTCACATCCCATAATACTTCTTTTATACATGCAACTATTAACCACAACACTCTCTCCTTCACACCATCACACATTCCCAAGCCAAACATGAACAACTCGAATGATAACAAGCTCACACCACACAATTCTTTACACAACGGTCCCATTCTTCCAATCACCTCCCTAGCATAATGACAATTCCAAAACACATGTATTACACTTTCCCTTCCACCACACCCACCTCTCGGACACATATCATTTCTCCCCAACCCACGATTCTTCTGAAATTCTCTAACTGGTAACACTCCATGCAAAGACTGCCACACAATCTCACTCTGCCTATTCGTCATACCGTCTAACCGCACTTTCTTCCATACTTTTTCTATATCATTCCCTCTTACCATGTTTATTCCACACTCTGTCTCTCTACATTCAATCATCCTATATACAGCCTTCTTATTACTCAACAACCTAACATCCACATCACATAACTCATACTTCACCAAAAATTTATAAACCCACACATACCATCTAGGCACGTCAAAAGCAACCGGATACCTCAGATCCCTCTCTCGCCACTTCAAACGAAATAAATACGCCCCAAACAAAAACCTACACAGACAAGAAAACTTGCCATCCATCCTAATCACCCTCAACACAAAAACCACAATATTTACACCAAGAAACACCTCAAGGTTTGGAAAACCCAACCCACCTTTTTCTAAACGTTTCACCAAAACCTCCCTCCTAGCCCTCTCCATTCTAGAATTCCACAAAAACACAAACAGAATCCTATTTAACCCTCTCATACACATATACCCCGGCGGAAAGACCACTGCAATATATAAGAAAATAGGCAAAATCACACTTTTAATAACTAAGATTTTTCCAAAAAACGAAAGACTTCTCATCTTCCAAAAACATAACTTCCGCTCAACCTTTCCTTTTGCATCATCCCAACTTTCTTTCCCATCCAAACTCTCTGAAAATTTCACCCCCGAAACCTTAATAGACCCAGTCACCTCATTCACTCCTACATCCTTACTTAAAACCCCTCCCCCAAAAACCTTACACTCACTCTTCTCCCAATTCACCTTAAATGCTGACGCACCACAAAAAATAGACGCTAATAACTTCACCCGCCTCACAGAATACTCTGAATCACACAACACACACACGTCATCCATATAAGCACTAACCTTCCATTCCCTCCCTCCACCTCCTGGCACTTGTACTCCTCTAATCACTTTATCTTTCCTCAACATACAAAGCAACGGTTCAATCGCACAAATAAAAACCACAGGAGACAAAGGACAACCTTGTCGCACACCTGAAAAAACATTCACTCTTCTACCCACAGAACCATTCATCAAAACACAACTATAAATGTCTTTATATAAGCTCCTCACCCTCCAAACAAAATCAGGCGGAAACCCCATTCTCAATAATACCCGGAACAAAAAACTATGTGATAACCGATCATACGCCTTTTCAAAGTCCAAACTCAAAACAAATACACTCTTCTTCCGACTCATACAGTCCCACAAACAATCTCTCAACATACACACACACTCATGTATACGTCTCCCAGGCACCGCACAACACTGTTCATCCCCAATCACACTCTCTATCACATCACGCATCCTATTCGCCATTACTTTCGCATAGATCTTATAATCGCAATTCAACAACGTTATCGGTCTCCAATTTTTTAAACTCTTCAAATCTCCTTTTTTAGGTATTAACACAACCATCCCTGCACGCATACTCTCAGCCACCTCCATACTAGACCACATATACTTACACACATCCACAAAATCCTTACCAATCACATGCCACATCACCCTATAAAACTCTATAGGAAGTCCATCCTCTCCTGGAGTCTTATTTAACGCCATGCTATTCATTACCTTCCATACCTCATCACCTGTCACCTCACCCATCACTCTCTCTCTCTCCATCTCACTCAATTTATTTTCTAATACACTTAGTACATCCTCCTCCAAAGCCTCATCCCTCCACTTCACTGCATACAGCTCCTCATAAAACTTAGCCACATGTTCACACATATCCTCCCCACTTACCTCTCTTCCATCCTCTGCATTCAAAACACCCATACTCTGCTTTTTCCCAAAAACCTTTTTAAAGAAAAACCTCGAACACCTTTCATCTTGCTCCATTCTATCAATTTTTGCCCTAAAAATAATACTCTTCCCTTTCTCTTCCAAAAACTCTTTAATTTCTTTTTTAACCTTTTTTATCCCCTCCTCCACCTCCATTCCTCCTTCCCTCAATTTATACAATAAACATAAACGGGCATTCAACTTAACAAACTTTTCCCTCTTAATTGCCGCAAATTCATACCCCACACTTTTAAAAAACTTTTTTGTCTGCCTCTTAACCCAATCCCACCACTCACAAACATTCCCAAAACTTTCCTTACTTTTACACCACTGTTCATACTTTCTCACATACTCCTTCCTCACAGCTTCATTTTCCAACAATTTCACATTTAATTTCCACAAACCCTTTCCAAACACACCACTAACATTAATATCTAACTCGCACAACACACAAACATGGTCCGAAAAAACGACCCTATCCTGCTTATATCCAACAGGAATAATATTTTTAGAAATAAAACAATAATCCAACCTGGACTGTGCTCTTCCACTATCAGAAAAAAAGGTATCTAACAAAGGGTTAACCTTACACACACGCTGCATATCACTCAAATCAAAGTCAGTAACTAACTCCAGCAAAACTTTTCCAGACACATCCACATTCACTCCCCCCACATCACAATTCATATCACCCACAATCACCACAGGCACTCTTCCTGGAACAAAAAGCTTCACTTTTTCAAATAATAACTTACGCTCATTTTTTTCTACTGGCGCATAAATATTGATAACACAAAACTTAGCATTTTTATATTCAAAATTTGCTAAGATACACCTCCCCACCTCCACCACCAAATAATTATTCAAAACCACCTCCTGCCCCTTAACTAAAATACCCACACCATCATTTCTATTATTTGCACTACCAGACCACACAGACGCACCATAAGACCACTCATCCCCTTTCACACCATCCACAATCCCACATTCTTGCAAACAAAAAATAGATGCACTCTGCATAGCTAAAAAATCCAAAATTGCTGCTCTCCTCCTCGCTTTCTTAAAAACTCTCACATTTTGAGAAACTATAGAAAAACCCATACTATAAAAACAAAAAACAATGCAAAAATTACCACAAAACTACACACATTACACAAAAAGCCCTTGACAAAGGTCAAGACTCACAGAAAGGAAAGAAAAAAAAAAAACAACAGATCCACTGAGCTTTCATTTTACCCAGTATCACCATTGTCCTCCTCTGCCATTCGGACTGAACAGCAAGTCTCTGAACCACTAGCCCCTTCGTGCTCACTCCATTTTTTTTTAGCTGGCCCAATTTTCCTCTTAGGCATACTACTGCATGCCTCATCACTTTCCCCATCCTCCTCCCTCTGACACTTATTCGCACCCCTGTCCTGATCTGAAGAAAGCCCTCTAATATTCTGAGGATCTGAGGGGTGCACAGGGCTCTCAGCTTCAGAAATACGCACGTCTTCCTCCGTTGCATCCATTGCTTCCTCAAGAGAAAACATTTCAGGCACAGTAGAGTCATCATCTTCTTCCTCATCTTCTTCCTGATCTTCTTCCTTCTTCTTAAACCCCTTCTCTACTTTTTTTGCCGCCAACCAAAACTCCTTATCTTCCTTCTGTGCATCACTCATAGTACCACGGGGTGCTAGCACAATGTCATCTGGAGTCACAGAGCGTCTTTCCCTCTCCCTCTCCCTCCTTTCCTCTCTCTCCATTCTTTCAGTTTCCTTCCTGATAGTCGCCAACCTCCTCCTTCTCTCCTCCTCCTCTCTCCATTCACTCTCTGAGCGTCTAGGCGCCCTCCACGGACAATCCTTATACATGTGGTCACTACTACCACACACGTCACAGGTCTTAGCCATCGGGCAATCACCAGCCATATGCCCCTCCTTCTTGCAGTTTCGGCAACACTGCCCCTTCTGGCAGTCTGCCTGGACATGTCCAAAAGAGAAACATCTCCTGCAAAACAGAGGCTGCCCAGGGTACGTGAGGAAACCCCTATGCCCTGCCACAGAGAAGTTCGCCGGAGGGTGTCTGAACCCACCCACACTGCCAGGATCTCTTCTGAACTTTACACGATATTTGTATCGACAATTGAAGATTCCTAAACAGTTCACTTGCTTCTCTCCCTTTGAAACAAAGTCACAATACTGTGAGAGGAAGCTCTCCAACAATGCAGGTTCAGTAAAGGGGTTATAGACAGTGATAGTCACCTGCCTTTCCTGAAGACCAAACAGTGGTTCACATTTGACTCCCTTCAAACAGGGATCTCCGGCATGATTCCGAAACCACTCATAGACATTCAGGCAATAATGCTCCGACATAAAAGTAACATCGTAGTTACCTTGATTAGGGAACTCATTGATGCTATAGATGTTCTCCCGCTTTCCTCCAGCCTTTTCCTCAATAAGGTCACGTACAATAAAGACCACGCTGTTCCTTGCCCGGATAGATGGCTCCAACGTCACTCGGATGGTGTTCTTCACATAACTCATCTTTAAAGCTGTCGGTACGAACGACCACAGAAAAAAACAGAATTCTCTGCAAAAGGGTCTGGATTGCTCCAGAAAACCTCACTCCAGACAGCTGTTTTGGGGTTTTTGCCCCTCATCAGTGTGGAGTAGGAATCTGGCTATTAGGAGCAGTGCCTAGTAAAAAGGCTATAAAGGCACAGATGATTGGCCTCGGGGAGACCAAAACATCCAACACCGCGGAGACACCATCACGTGTTTCTCAACGCAGTGATTCCAGAACACTGCCCCCATCCCTTATGGGAAATATGCAGATGCATGTAAAGAATCTGCGGAGACACCATCACGTGTTTCTCGACGCAAGCAGTGAATAGCCAGGCCTTTCCCCGGGAAGGAACAACCACGGGAAGGGCAGCATCCTATGAAGGAAAGCCACCTATGCCAAGCATGGTTTCATTTCTGTCTATCTCATCATCCACCCCTTCTGAGGTCCCAGAGTTCTTGTCTGATTACCGGGATGTATTCGATGAGCCCAAGTCCAATGCCCTACCTCCGCATAGGGATTGTGATTGTGCTATCGATTTGATTCCTGGTAGTAAGTTTCCTAAGGGTCGACTGTTTAATTTATCTGTGCCTGAGCACGCCGCTATGCGGAGTTACGTGAAGGAGTCTTTGGAGAAGGGTCATATTCGCCCGTCATCGTCGCCATTGGGAGCGGGGTTCTTTTTTGTGGCCAAGAAGGATGGTTCGCTGAGACCTTGTATTGATTACCGCCTTCTAAATAAAATTACGGTCAAATTTCAGTACCCCTTGCTGCTGCTGTCTGATTTGTTTGCTCGGATTGAGGGGGCTAGTTGGTTCACCAAGATAGATCTTCATGGTGCGTATAATCTTGTGCGTATTAAACGGGGCGATGAAATAGATTTAGCAAAGTGAGGCCCGACTTACTGAATAGACCGAGGATAGGAAAGATAGCTTTGCGGTCAACACAAAAACCTACAAACAACCACGCAGAGGGGCAAAAAGACCCTCCGCACCGACTAACGGTACGGAGGTGCTCCCTCTGCGTCTCAGAGCTTCCAGCAAGCAAGAAAGACCAAAATAGCAAGCTGGACAGAAAAAATAGCAAACAAAAATAACACAAGCAAAACTTAGCTTATGCAGGATAGACAGGCCACAGGAACGATCCAGGAGGAAGCAAGACCAATACTAGAACATTGACTGGAGGCCAGGATCAAAGCACCAGGTGGAGTTAAATAGAGCAGCACCTAACGACTTAACCTCATCACCTGAGGAAGGAAACTCAGAAGCCGCAGTACCACTCTCATCCACCAAAGGAAGCTCATAGACAGAACCAGCCGAAGTACCACTCTCGACCACAGGAGGGAGCTTGGCCACAGAATTCACAACAGAATATACACCCAGTCAAGCAGCGATCCTTTCATCAGCATTGGGATCTGCTCCACGATTGATGAGCTGGTTCTCCGCTGCCACTTTTGTTCTGTCCTAATGTGTCTTAAGAGTCAGAGCCTGTGAATTTGTCTAGGTGATTTATTAGATGACGTTGCTTCTGGTGCAAAGTCTGATATAATGGGGAGAGGTTGACGGAATAATTAAAGTGTTAGCTTTTGAATGGGGAGGTAAAAATTAAACAGCAAATAAATTAAAAAGTCTGTTTATTAAAGATGTTGTTATGTCCAAATTGATAAGTCTGCAGTCACACTGTGAGTGCAGACTTATGAATTCCCCCAGTGCATGCGCTGTGCGCTGCAAGACAAGGAATCGCCGGTTTCTGAGTCGCTGTGGCTGTTGCAGCAGGATGTCACCTGTAGTCAGGGGAGGTCTGTATGCTTATCTCTCAGCTGTATAAAAAGGTGGTGCTGAGGAATAAAGCCCATTAATGGCAGCAGCATGGGAAAATATAATATTAGTAAAATACCATTACACTGGGTCTGTCATTCTCATGAATAACACTAAGGCCATAACCTCTATGAATTCTTATTACAGCTCAGAAGACCAACAGTAACTAGGTAGTACTAGTTTCAGTACGATTTGCCTCAGCTTGCTTCCAGGGAGAGGCTACAGGGAGGTACAGGGAGAGGCTAATTTAGATTTTTTTTCCTGTTAAATGAAGGATATCAAGGATTAAAAGCATCCCAGAAAATATGCTTTTAAGGCAACCCAGAATGCTGAGTGGTTATGAAAAGGTTTCTTTTCTGAGATGTACAGTACATTATGTTGATGAAGTATTCTGTCCTAATGCAAACAGACCATGACTAAAGACGTGTTAGCACCAGAAACATCAGCTAGCTGTTCACTTGACTTTTAATGGATTTATAATAAAATTGGACTACTT
Organism: Ranitomeya imitator; assembly: GCF_032444005.1. Lineage (NCBI taxonomy): Eukaryota > Metazoa > Chordata > Amphibia > Anura > Dendrobatidae > Ranitomeya > Ranitomeya imitator. Next base: position 1,129,680,334 of record NC_091282.1, on the reverse strand, counting down.
TTATCCTCGGAATAGTTGCTGACATCATAATGCTCCCAATCAAGCTGGGATCCTAGTATCAGGAGTGGAGTCCGTTTTGGAGGTGGTTCTCCTCTTCCACTTTTGTTCTGGCCTATGAGTCTTAAGAATCGGGATCTGTGAATTTTGCTCTGGTACAAAGTCTGCAATAATGTAGAGTAGTTGGACGAATGTATGGCAAGTGGAGAATTGAAGTTAAAATCTAGCATTGCCTGTGTGTTGCTATATACAGTACATGACAATACAAGGGAGGAAATTCTCACAATGAGTGAAAGTTTAATAATTAGAGTAACTAAACTTTCATAAAGTATTTCCTTATTTAGCAAATGCTTTAATTACCTGTAGACCTGTTGACCCAAGACCACCACCAATCTCTCAATAGACCCCCAAACAATGCAAATCTCAGGAACCAAAGGAAAAAAGAAGGCCAGGCTTCTGCCTGAGCATGCACACAGAGCAATGTATGGATGCAAAAGAAAGCATAGGCTTCAAAGTCTTAGGACTCGGAATCCCACGATCTACAGTCATTTAAAGTGCCTATCAAATATGAAAAGGTTTTTTATAAAAGTTTAGTTTCTTTTTATCTACTAGTTGAAGAAGCTGCCAAATGTCATGTTACCCTAAAGGAAATAGATAAGTAGATAGTTTGTGATTAGGAATTTGGCAAGGGGTAGACCATAGCTTATCCAGTGTGAGTGATCCTTAAAGGAATTGAAATCTACTATATAAAGCTGAATGTGTGTATGTGTGTGTGTGTGTGTGTGTGTGTGTGTATGTCCGGGATTGGCATCTGCACCGTCGCAGCTACAGCCACAAAATTTTGCACAGTCACACGTCTGGACCCCGAGAGCGTCATAGGCTATATTGTGAGGCGAAATTTTAACCCCGCGCGTTCCAATTCACCAAACAATTTTGCCCCTATCTACATAATGGGGAAAAAAGTGAAAGGAAAAGTGTTGGAAGCGTCGCAGCTACAGCAACAAAATTTTGCACAGTCACACGTCTGGACCCTGAGAGCGTCATAGGCTACGTTGTGAGGTGAAATATTAACCCCGCGCTTTCCAATTCACCAAACAATTTTGCCCCTATCTACATAATGGGGAAAAAAGTGAAAGGAAAAGTGTTGGAGGCGTCGCAGCTACAGAAACAAAATTTTGCACAGTCACACGTCTGGACCCTGAGAGCGTCATAGGCTACGTTGTGAGGTGAAATTTTAACCCCGCGCGTTCCAATTCACCAAACAATTTTGCCCCTATCTACATAATGGGGAAAAAGTGAAAGGAAAAGTGTTGGAGGAGTCGCAGCTACAGCCACAAAATTTTGCACAGTCACACGTCTGGACCCCGAGAGCGTCATAGGCTATATTGTGAGGCGAAATTTTAACCCCGCACGTTCCAATTCACCAAACAATTTTGCCCCTATCTACATAATGGGGAAAAAAGTGAAAGGAAAAGTGTTGGAGGCGTCGCAGCTACAGAAACAAAATTTTGCACAGTCACACGTCTGGACCCTGAGAGCGTCATAGGCTTCGTTGTGAGGTGAAATTTTAACCCCGCGCGTTCCAATTCACCAAACAATTTTGCCCCTATCTACATAATGGGGAAAAAGTGAAAGGAAAAGTGTTGGAGGCAAATTGACAGCTGCCAGATGTGAACAAGGGGGACTTAAAAAATGAGAGCGATGGCGCCAAAGAGTATATACCGTACAGTTGCTAAGGTGGGCCCCCGACATGGGATACTCACCACACACAGGGATATGAACACACACCAAATGCGCCACACATTACCACGTGCTTGAACACATATCACCCTCAGCACACATTTCACCACACATACACCAACCTCGCCACATAAAAGTCGAAACACAAAAGTCGCCGCTCAAAACTCGCCACGCGCAAAACTCACCACATGCAAAACTAGGCTCACGCAAAACTCGCCACACGTGCAAAACTCACCTCATGGGAAAACTCGCCACACGCAAAACTTGCACCCGCGGAAAAATTGCCACATGCACAAAAGTTGCAACACATGTAAAAGTTTCCACACACAAAACGTGCACATACTCAAAAGGCACCACACATAAAACTCGCCACGCGCAAAACTCGCCATGCGCAAAATTTGCTGCACACAACTTGCTACACTAACCTGTCACATGCAACTTGACACACAAAAAGTTGCTACACGCATGTCGCCACACAAAACTCATCTCACAAAAGTCGCTACATGCATGTCACCACACGCAACTTAACACACACAACTTGACACACGAAACTCACCCTAAAACACACACAAGTCTGGTATTATCCTTCAAAAATAAAAATCTGATTAATAAGCAGAAAAACTACAAGAGCAACAAATGTACCATATAGGAAATCCGGCAGCTGTCAGTCACATGACCTGTCTATTATGTGTATGTGTGAGCTAATATATACTGCCAGGGGGAGGGCTTCCTGTTGGCTGGGGATTTATCAGGCTGCCAATTTAGCTTACAAATACTGAGGTAAAAATATTGACCAAATAACGTGTGAACGAGGTCTAATACAGGAGGAAATGACATACAGATATATACTATGCACAGGGGAGATAACACACAGGTATATACTATATAGAGGAGGAGATGACATACAGGTACATACTATATACAGGAGGAGATGACATACAGGTATATACTACTGTATATACAGGAGGAGATGACTCACAGGTATATACTATATACAGGAGCAGATGACCTACAGGTATATACTATATACAGGAGGAGATGACATACAGGTATATACAGGAGGAGATGACACACAGATATATACTATATACAGGGGAGATGACACACAGATATATACTATATACAGGAGGAGATGACCTACAGGTATATACTATATACAGGGGAGATGACACACAGCAGGTATATACTATAGACAGGGGAGATGACATACAGGTATATACTATATACAGGAGATGACATACAGGTGTATACTATATATAAGGGAGATGACAAACATGTATATACTGATGTGAAAATGAGAGGTGTGAGGTGAAAATGAAAAGGTGTGAGTGCAAAATGAGAGGAGTGAGGGAAAATAGTGGAGTGATCGGAAAATGACAGATGTGAGGTCGGAATGACAAGTGTTAGGGGGGAATGAGAGGAGTGAGGGGGAAAATGAGAGATGTGAGAGGGAAAATGAAAGATGTGATGGGGAAAATGAGAGGCATGATGGGAAAATAAGAGAAGTGAGGGGCTATAACTAACCACAGATATTTACTATGCCCAGGCAACGCCGGGCTCTTCAGCTAGTCCTCCATAAATATCAAGGTGGCCTGAGGAACACCTGTGGAATAATAGGCAGCTTCTCTTAGTATGGACATGGATGCTAGAGGTGACATATAGATTTCTAGCAAGACATATGGCTACAATCCATGCCTAAGTTCATATCTTCATTTTTAGGTTTGTTTTGTGAAATAACCAGGGACATGACTTGTGGTGTTGTGCATGAACTATTGGATCCAAAATGTTTTCACAAATTTGGTTTTAGATTAAATTGATGAATCAGGCGTAAGTATTAGTAAATGCTGAACTCTAACAACAAAGCAGAACACACAAAAAAAGATGCGTTCATATAAAATAGATTTAACCCCTTCACACTGTGGCCATTTTCCGTTGTTTCATTTCTGTTTTTTCCTCCCCTTCTTGTAAGAGCCATAACTTTTTTATTTTAATAAAAATAAAACAGTAGGAGAGCTTGTTTTTTGGCACGAGTTGAACTTTTGAACGACACCATTGATTTTACCATCTATAATATAATGCTAGGAGAGTCACTCTGTTCAAAGCCTTTATAGACTGTACAAGCGCGATGCGCCTGCGCAGTCTGGACCCCACAGAGTTACGCATCCGGCAGTAGCGTAGCTACCGGGGGGCATAGAGGCATCGCCCCAGGCCCGATGCTCAGAGGGGGCCCACCCAGAGCTACGCTACTGTAACTGTATTGGCGTGCACAGCGCGCCAATACAGTTACATTCTGTGGCAGAGCAGGGAGAATCAATCTCCCTGGTCTGCTGCCCGGCCGCTATGGGCCCCGGAGCAGGCGGGAGAGCTGGTGCCAGCAGTGGGCGCCCCGCTTGTCATTGCAGAGTCAGCTGTATTGGCATTTAGCCGATGCAGCTGACCGCATTGATGAGGGAAGGAACGCTACGCTCCTTCTCCCATTATCCCCTGTCAGTGTCTGACGTCACCGATGCTGACACTGGGCGCAATGCCAACAGGGGGCGCGATAATGTCACTGCCCAACCCCTGTGGTCTGGATGTGAGCGGGAGCAGTGCAGGAACCAGGAAGAAGAGAGGTGAGTATTTATTTATTGTTTTTCTTTATGGGGGTTGCCTTATATTACAGGGTCTGTGTGTGGGGTGTGTGCTGCCTTATACTACAGAGTCTGCCTGTGGGGGGGTCATGCCTTAAACTACAGAGTCCGTCTGTGGGAAAGTGCTGCCTTATACTACAGTGTCTGCCTGTGGGGGATGCTGCCTTATACTATAGAGTCTGCCTGTGGGGTGCTGCCTTATACTACAGAGTGTTAGGGGTCGAGTTCCCACCTCTGCACAGGGGGAATCTCGAGCCATCTCCGCTGCGGTCTCACATTCTTCTCCTGCCGCAGTGAAGCCTGATCAGCGGAGGCATCAGTCCCAGCATCTCGCTCAGTCTGACACTGTGCAAAGGGTTACTGCTGCCTTTCCAGCTTCTGCCATTGTAGCCAGTACTGGTCAGTGGAGAGCAGTCATACTTTTCCCCTTCTGAGCATGCCCAGGGTAAGATCTCTCATTGGAGATCAAGGGTCACATGCTCAGGTACTGCAGCAATTCCCATTGGTCCTCTAGGAAGGTCCTGAAGTTGCTCAAGTTCCGTGGCAGCCTCCCATTGGTCCTTCTGGGAAGGTCCTGTAGATGCTGCAGCTATAAAAGGCTCGCATGACCGCACGGCCATACGCTAGTATTAATCCTTGTTATGTGCTTTGCGCCAGTGTGGTCATGTATGCATGTATTATGGGCCCGGCTGAAATAAGCCACTAGAATACCGGCTCCTCCTGTGAGGAATTGGTAGTGTACTTTTCTGACTGCGTGACCACTGATTGCTATCTGTTCCGCAGTTATCCATGTGCTCCTGTGAACTTAACAGGACACAGTCGTTTTCTATATCAGTGACTCTGTGAGGTAACAGAGTTCGCGTATACTGCCATATAGTGCCATTTACAAGCAGCAGGTTCCTCCTGCACAGTGGACCACGGGCTGCGAACACACCAATAACATCATCTATATTTACTCAGTGCGTTCCGCTACTCCTAACACAGAGTCTACCTATGGGGTGCTGCATTATACTACAGAGTTTGCCTATGGTGTTCTCCCTTATACTACAGAGTCTGTCTATGGGGTGCTGCCTTATACTACAGATTCTGCCTATGGGGTACTGTCTTATGCTACAGGGTTTGCCTATGAGGTGCTGTCTTATATTACAGAGTCTGCCTATGGGATGCTGGCTTATACTACAGGGTCTGCCTATGGGGTGCTGCATTATACTATAGTGGCTGCCTTATACTACAGAGTCTGCCTATGGGGGCTGCCTTATGCTATAGAGTCTGCCTATGAGGGTGCTGTAGTATACTACAGAGTTTGACTATGGGGTGCTGCCTTATGCAACAGAGTCTGCCTATGGGGTGCTGTCTTATACTAGAGGGTCTGCCTATGTGGTGCTGTCTTACACTACAGAGTCTGCCTATGGGATGTTGCCTTACAGTACAGGGTCTGCCTATGAGGTGCTGCCTTATACTATAGTGTCTGCCTATGGGGCTGCCTTATACTACAGAGTCTGCCTATGGGGGTGCTGCACTATACTACAGAGTTTAACTGTGGGGTGCTACCTTACGCTACAGAGTCTGCCTATGGGGTGCTGTCTTATACTACAGGGTCGGCCTATGGGGTACTGTCTTACACTAGAGTCTGCCTATGGGGTGTTGCCTTATAGTACAGGGTCTGCCTATGAGGTGCTGCCTTATACTATAGAGTCTGCCTGTGGGGGCTGCCTTATACTACAGAGTCTGCCTATGGGGTGCATTATACAATATAGAGTAGGCCTAGGGGACGCAGGATGGGAGCAGCACATTACAGAATGGGGCGCAGGATGGGAGCAGTGCAGCGCCCCAGAGTCCAGGTCGTTGCAGTAATGTCATTCCTCCACCAGGGGAAGCGATGTTACATTTGATGGGACCAAATAGTTCACCCTGCCAGGTATCACAGCCACACACACACTTCACACGCCAGACACCAGGGTGGAGAAAAAGGTTCTATCTATTAGGCCACTCCTCACACTTGGGTAAAACTGGGGGTTGGTTAGGTAGTGAGGGAGAAGGAGTTTGGAGTTGGAGCCAGGAGGAGGAGAGGAGCAGACTGGGCTCGGCCCAGGAAAGGGAAAGAAGGACACGGAGCTGCGCCTGAAACCCATGTGGCAGCCTCCTAAGAAAGGACAAGAAAGGAAGTGTGCCATAGTGAGTGAGCACAGAAGTCGTAGCAACAGGAGTAAAACACCAGTAAGAGACCAGCTAGAAGCAGGCTGCCTCCCACTGAGTGCAGATCTGGTGGCCGGAACACCGAGGGAGTAATAGACTCTATGCTTTACTTCAGAGACCGGCAGGACAGTCGATTCCAAGTTGGCTGTCCGACCTAAGAACCTAAGCAGACAAGGTGGCAACGTGGAGGAGGGGCGACGCTAGGGTCCCTATAAAATAGACTCAGGCCACCACCATCATATGGGTTTGTCCTATCCATCTGGGGGACAGAGAGAGAAGAGTAACAAGAGTGAGGACCTTATGGTAGCTAATGCAAGTAAGGACCTACTACGTTACTGTGCACAAGGGGAAGGCTACTGATTTCCACCTGGATAACGGGACTCTGGAATTGTCATCAGACCGGCCGAACTCTGCCTACCCCGTCATCTGGCACCCTGGAATGTGGATGCTGAAGCCTTCAATAAAGGTAAAGAGACTGCACCCATTGTGTCCTCGTTATTCACCACGCCTTGCACCACCCACCATCAACATCTACACTTCTGGGAAGCCCTGGGGATATACTTCACCTGTGGGAAGGTATACCATCTAGCTGCCATTCCATCACCCCAGCGGACCCCTAAGCAGCGTCGGTCACTCTGACCGAATACCACAGGTGGTGTCACAAACACTACCGTTATCTACAAACTATCCCCTTTTATTGTGCGCCCCTCATAGGGCCACGGTCCGGGTCGGGCCACCGTGACATCCTCGCTGAGGGAACTGAAGAACCCGGTACCGAGTACCCAATTGCCCTTACGTGGGGGCGATCCAGCAGCACATTACAGAATGGGGGTGTAGGATGGGAGCAGCATGACAGGATGGAGATGCAGGATGAGAGCACCACATGACAGTATGGGGACGCAGGATGAGAGCACCACATGACAGGATTTGGGTGCAGAATTGGAGTAGCACATACCAGGATGGGGAAGCACATACCAGAATTGGGGCGCAGGATGGGAGCACATGACAGGATGAGGGCACAGGAAGAGAGTAGCACATGACAAGATGGAAGTGCACAAAACAGGATGAGGGCGCAAGATGGGGCTGCACATGACAGGAAGGGGGTGCAGGATGGGGGCTGCACATGACGGGAAGAGGGCGCAAGATGGTAGCAGCACATGACAAGATTAAGGCGCAGGAAGGAAGCAGCACATACCAGAATGGAGACCATACACCAATATAAATGCTCGCCACCCAGGCCTAGAACGGGTTCAATAGCTAGTACAGTATGATGTACTGGAAAATGGGGAAAAAATTCCAAGTGCAAGTGAAATAGCAAAAAAAAGTGCATACCACCAAATTGTTTTTTTTTTAACTACCGTATGTTCAATATATGGCAAAACTGACCTGACAGTATGATTCTCCAGGTCCGTACGAGTGCGATGATACCAAATGTGCATAGGTTCTTTTTTATTTAGGTGGTGAAAAAAAATTGGGACGTTTGTATGAAAATGTATTCTTGCTTTTGTTGCTATTTTCCGAGACCCATAGCATTTTAATTTTTTGTGATATGGGACTCTGTTGGGCTTATTTTTTGCACCCTGAGATGATATTTTTTCGGATATCATTTTGGGTAGATACGATGTTTTTCTCGCCTGTTATTGCATTTTATTGCATTGTTGAGACAGCCAAAAATACGTATTTCTGGAGTTTTGATTTTGTTTATTGTTATGCCATTTACCAATTAGATTCACTTGTTTAATATTTTGATAGGTCAGACATTTCTGAATGCAGCAATATCAAATACGGTATGTGTAATTTTTGTTTGTCATATTTATAAAAACTTTTTTTTTCAATTTTTACTTTATTTAACAATTCCTTTAGGAGACTTGAAGCTGAAAATGTCCAATCGCTAAGTTGTGCAACACATAGCAATGCTTCAGCAGAAAATCCCAGGAGTATTGTAATGACCGGAACTGGGGTCATCAGCAGAATCCCAGCTGTCATGATAACCTATCAGCGGCCCACGAACATGTCACAGATGCACCCATGAGACTGTGAAGTGAGGCATGCCCCAGTTGGTGCAAGTTAAATCCTGCTGTCAGAGATTTGATAGTGGGATTTAACAGGTTAACTCTTAAAGGCACATGATGGCTGATTAAACAAGCTGTTTTGTATCTGATGTGGGCTCAGTGTGTGAGCCTGCATAAAAGTCAGGGTCACGATGTATGATGCAAATATGCGTCATATGTCATGAAGTGGTTAAAAAAGGTGCAAACAGAATAATGATTAAAAAGGTGTAAAACACACAACAGAAGGCAAAAAAGTCAATAATGAATTGGGGCCTATTTGTCTTTGAAATTCACAAATTATATGGATCCAAAATTTCTGCTGTTCTTTTGATAAAAATTTGATTTTTTTAATCTTAATATTGTTTCCATAACAGTATAATTAGTTTATTGAAATCTATGTCCAAAGGTGCATAGGCCGACTTTAATATTTGTAATGCCCGATGTTTTAAGATCCAACTACTTTGCACAACATAAGCACATTTCTTCTGAGTGTCACGTTGCTACTGTAGTAATATACTTTAGCTGTTTAGTAGCTATGTGGGGAGCATTGCTTTCATAGCCTACTAGTATACTGTCATAACATTTACTGTATATTCAACCACACCATAGTAACCCTAGTAAATAGACAAGCTGCTGCAAGGGCTTACGTTCAACCATTCAAAATTACCATTCAACCCAATAAAGATCGGCTGCCTGTCAAAGGTTAAATTCCATAAAACACATATTTTATCCCAAACACGTGTCTGTCTGCCAAGTCCCAGGGGCCTTGGTGGTAAAGTTCAGAAGAAGGACATGCTTACTGTAACCATCATAAACTTAGTTTTCTGCCACAATTTATGTAGCTGCAGACAGGTAATGGTAGGTTAATAAAGGAGAAGGTATAATTATATGTAAATCAGTTATGATCTTAAGAGACATTGCTTGTCTTACTTTTACATTAGCATTATTATTTTTGCATCATACACTTGATAGCTATTCAGTGCTACAAGTTGGTTTAAAGTTGGTAAATGTCACTAAGCAGAGACCACCATATCACCACGTGCACCTAATCATATCAATTTGATCTTTACTGTTACAAATTGGCGACGTGGTCACACATGTATATTACCTGTCCACCATAGTCTTGAATGTTATGGAGACAGCCCCTATTTTAGGCTACACAGTGAAGGAATGTTCACTGTTCATGTTCTGACACATGAAGATTCACTAGAGAAAAAATGACTAGAGGGTTTGACTGATACCTTAAAGTGGTAAGTCCTACATGTGGTATGCAGATAATATCCAATTCGTACTTTGTTTCAAAGAAATTTGTAGGATGTTCCTATGTGTATAATATGCAGACTGTGTTGTGCTGTGATCACTCCCCCTTACAATATATTTTTATGTGACTTAAGGTGATACAGCATAATGTTTCAAGTGTGCATGTCATAATGTGTCCAAAGACCGGAAGTAGCGCACGGATACGGCAGGAGGTGAGACAGACATGATGCGCTCCACAGTGCGGTCCAAAGACCGGAAGGAGCATCTCATACTGGCACCATTAACCAGATGTAGTATAAAAAGGGATATGACATCACATCCGGTTGGACTGCGTTCCATGATGCAGTCCAACAACGGGAAGTAACGCCGGTGCTAATGAGGGTGAGTATGCCCTTATTTAAAGGAGCATGGCATTGGGGTGGGGTGAAAAAAAAGGGAAAATAGCTTAGACTTTAAGGGGTTAAAATATTTCCATCAATTTATCAATTCCAAATCACTAGACACTTTGCAATGTTCTCTGCTTTGATCAGAAAAATGGCTAGAAAGTTAAATGGATATTTGTTTATCTGCTTGATCAGAAATTATCTCATGCGGTCAGGAGTGGGTGAAGACTTAGAAGCTTTGGTTGCAAAGAATGGACTTTTTTATAATTGCATTTTGTCTTCATGTGGTTCCAGTTCATTCATTTGTAAAGCATGGATTGTAAGAAGTGAAAGCGTTGACGTATGGAGTAGATGGGGGCCGCTGATGTAATTTCCATGTTATAATGATAGCAGAATTTGATTTAAGGTTTTAGAGTGTTATATAAGTGGCTCTGGCACATTAGTTGTTCTCGCTCAGTAGAAAAGAACATTATCATCCCTACTATGTTCTCTATAACCACTTTCAAGAGTAAAATAGGAAATACAAATTAGGTTTAGGAAAATTTGACTTTATCACATTACTATTAACTGTGATTTTTCCAAACAGAAGTAAAAGTGAACCAACTGCTGCAGTTTTATTGTAATTTCTGAAAATTGCAGAAAAAACAAAGCCTTAAAGGTGATGGGTGCAAAGTTGACTTAGCGTTAGCAGGTAAGAAGCATATTTATTTCCTCCTAATCCTTTGACAGTGCAAACTTGGACTTGACAGTCTTGAAATGTTCAAGATTTATTATAATTCATAGTGCTTAATAAATCTAGCATATTTTGAGACTGTCTATATTAATTTTAATCAGATCACTTGGCTAACTTTCTGCCAAAAAATTTTCACCAAAATTTTGGCACATTTTTTTATGCAGAGTTTCACTCTATAAGCCACAACCCTTTCCCCCAAGCTATGTCCTAGTTTTCCGCATTGCCACGCTACCTGGTCAGACAAGGAAGGGAAAATGTCTAAAACACATACAAAATATGGTGTAAGTCATGAAAGACAGATTTTGGTACAAATTATAGAGGAATTCTGACACATCAACCCATTCACCACCTTGGGATTTTCCGATTTTTTCATTTTCATTTTTTTGCTCCCCTAATGCCCAGAGCCATAACTTTTTATTTTTTTTGTCAATATGGCCATTTGAGGGCTTGTTTTTTGCAAGACAAGTTGTACTTTTGAATAACACCATCAGTTTTACCATAGAGTGTACTGGAAAATGGGAAAAAAAAAATTCCAAGCGTGGTGAAATTGCAAAAAAAAGTGCAGTTCCACCTCTGTTTTTTTATCATGTTCATTAAATGCTAATACTGACCTGCCATTATCAATTTGCAGGTCATTACGATCTTGCCGATACCAAGAATGTATACTGTAGGTTCTTTTTTATTTAAGTGGTGAAAAAAACATCCAAAATTTGTAAAAAAGCAAAAAATGTGTAGTTTTTTTTCCTAGACCCATGGCATTTCCATTTTTTTAGATCTGGGGCTGGGTGAGGGCGTACTTTCTGTGCACTGAGCTGACATTTTTGATACTATTTTGGGGTAAATACGATCTTTTGATCGCTTGTTATTGCAATGTTGAAAAGCACTTTTAGATAGCATGGTGTGGGCAGGGTTAGCTTTTTCAGCTCTGCTACATTGCTAAATTTAAAAACTCTGATTGTGTCAGAACCACTGCTCTCAGTAAGCTAAGTGATACAGTTTGGGCACCCCTGGTCAAAATTACTGTTATTGTGAACAGTTAAGCAAGTTGGAGATGTAATGATCTCCAAAAAGCCTACATTTTAAGGAGACACATTTCCTTTTGGTCTCCAGCGACCAAACAGCGACGCTGCAGCGATCCGGATCGTTGTCGGTATCGCTGCAGCGTCGCTTAGTGTGACGGTACCTTAAGAGTGAATGGACAAAATCCTGTTGAGATTGATAGAGAGCAGTGAGAAAACGTTTTAAACATGTCTAGGTCAATAACCGGTGATCCACAGTAATGTGTGAGTTTAAGGTACAGGATAGTAGAGTGGATGCCGAAGAAGAATGTAGTTTATTGTGTATCACAACCACAGTGTTTATCAAGGGAGGAAAAAGAAGGAAACAAAAGAAAAAAGGAAAAAAAAGGAAAAACGTTTCTATTTACCAAAATGGGGGAAGTTATGCACAAGGGTCAAAAATGATGCCACACTGATTATATACTGTACATCTATAAGACTGTAACTGAAAACAGGAAATATATAATGAATGCGGATACAGCGGAAAATATAAGGATAATCATATTCAAAATATGGTTGGCTCACTTCCATAAGTGGTAAAGTTGTGCATGAAGACACAAATGTGTCTTGGGAACAGCTGAATAGCATTGTAGCAGAAGCCGACACCAGTGGCTATTAAGCGAATGCTGGCACGTATTGTGTCTGAGGCGGATTCAGATAAAACAGGTCGGTGCTGTCATATAGGTTAGGGAGCCGACTGGAGTACATATATGCGAAACAGATGAACAGATACAATTAGTATTTGTAGGTATAAGAGATACAGGTTTACTTATCTTTTTTGGGTGTTAGTCTGCTCACATCCAATGGTGATAGCGCGGTTGTGTAAACAGATGCAGTGATACCCCAGGAGCATATGATAGGCGCAGCTGCAAGAGCCGGCATTGGTGGACAAGTGGGAGACACTGGTACACGTGTGTCCGAGCGCTGGGTAACTAAAGCAGTGAGGGCTGCGCTGTCATAAAAGGCCCTCTTTGGTCATGTGACCGGGAATGGTGTCAGACACTCGGCGCATGCGCAGTGGGTTAGTTAATCCACTGATGGTGCGTCATAGGGCAGTGTGTTAGTGTTTTGCCATGGACATGGTCATGTGACCGGGGGTGGAGTTGGGTGACCGCACAGTGGGTAGAGATATATGCGGATAGAGTGTATGTAACTTATGTGGCATGCAATTATGTAGAGCCCATCATGTAAAATACACATAACCAGAGGTTAATATCTTATAGGAAACATGCCCCAAACTGATAAAGGGAGTATCATGATGGAATCTATAATATTACGCTGGTAGCGTCACTCTGTCAGTCTCATTTATAGACTGCGCAAGCACAAATGCCTGCGCAGTCTGGACCCCACAGAGTGACGCAGCCCAGGAGAGCTCAGTATGCGTAAGCACTAAACGCATATCGCGATCTCTGACTGAGAAGCAGGGACGTGCCAGGAGGGTGAGTATGCTATATTCACCTGTCCCATTCCACCGCTGCACGCCGCTCTGTCTTCCACATCCTCAGCCTGTGACATTTAGGTCAGAGGGCGCGATGACGTGTTTAGTGCGCACCCTCTCACTGAACAGTCACAGCCAGAGGACCTAGAAGACAGAGTGGCGCACCACGGTGGAACGGGACAGATGAATATAGCAAGTGTCAGGGGCCTGAGCCAGCAGCGACTCCGGCACCTGACCCACATAGCAGGTGTCCCCGCCTGCTCTGGCCCCCATCACTAGGCGCCCAGTGACGATAGGTGAGTGTGCAATTTTTTTTTTCTTTTAATCACAGCAGCATACGGACATTTGACAATATAGACCACAAAATTTGTTTTGCATGTGTAATAATCTTGAATGGGGTATGATTTGCTGGTGCAGGGATGAACCACCTCACTGCCCTTTATGATGTTGGAACAGCTCATACAATTTAAACATAGGAAAGTGCCCGTCCTCTTTTGTCCACTCAGAGTTATTGATGATGTTGATTTGCGTGATCCAAAGTCAGCTCTAACTACTTTGTCTCTAATGTTTTGTGGCCGTCTCATGCACATTAATGGTTGGTTTTTGAAAATCTGGATGTTCAGATAGGCCTTATTTAGAAGGGGCCAATGTCTCTGGATGAGATTATGGATCCTACGCATTGTGAGGTGATGGTTATGGGCAAAAGGGAGTCTTGGAGTCTTGAAGGTGGATATGGTGGTATTATCAGTCTCATTTAGTGCTCTGACAGTTTCAGTGTTAAGGAGTTTTGTAGGATAGTTGCGGACTCTAAATTTGTCAGCCATCTCTCGCAATCTAGTTGCTCTGGTGGTTGAATTGGATACAATTCTGGTCACCTTTTTGAATTGTGATCTGAAGAGGCTGTTCTTGGTGGATTTGGGGTGGCAGCTATTGTATAAGAGGAGGCTGTTTGCAGTCAGTGGATTTGGTGTAGATGTCTGTGTTAAGTAAGCCCTGGGCATCTTTGAGTATTTTGGTGTCTAAAAAAATAGATTTCATTCTGGTGGTATGATAGTATGAATGATAGCTCTGATCTAACATTGTTGATGGTATTATAGAAATCTAGAAGACTGTTCTGGTCACCTTGTCATATACAGAAAATGTCATCTATATATCTGTACCATGTCAGGGCATTCTTTTGGTTAGGGTTAGTATACACGAAATCCTGTTCAAAGAGGTCCATATATAGGTTTGCATATGCCGGTGCTACATTAGACCCATGGCGGTCCCGCATGTCTGTACAAAAAATCATCTTCAAGAAGAAAAAAATCTCTCTAAGAACTAGATTGCGTAGATCCAAACATAACTCTTGGGAACCTTCATCAATGTTTGCCTCCTGCAGAGTGAGGGATACGGCTTCAATTCCTTTATCATGGGCAATTGATGTGTACAGACTGTTCACATCATAGAAGGCTTTCAGGTGGAATGTTGTTAATATGCTGTATTTTGCCTAGAAATCTCCTTTGTCTAGGATGAAGGATTCTGTTGAATGTGTGTATGGGGTCAGTAGTTTCTCCAGAAAGATGGATAGTGGATTGAGGATGGAGTCAGTGGATGCAGTAGGGCATCCTGGTGGATTCTGAAGATCCTTGTGTATTTTGGGAAGAATGTACAGTACAGGGGTTACAGGATGGTGGTTTAATAAATATGTTTTGGTTTTGGTGTCAATAGTTTTAAGTTGTAAATGTTTATCTAGAACTGTATTGAACTTATTGTGCATGGAACTGGTTGGATCAGAGAAGATTTTTTGTAAGTGGCAGTGTCAGAGAGTTTTCTTCTAACCTCGGTGATGTAATAGCTCCTGTTCATGACCACGATTGCCCCACCCTTGTCGACTGGTTTTATGACAATAAATTTTATGACAATATTTTTGTTGACAATTATTTTTTGTTGTCTCTTAGTAAATCAAGAGCCTGTTTCTCTGAAGGGTTTAAATTATGTCGAATTGGGAGGAAGTCAAAGCGTTTGATACCGTGCCGCACAAGAGGTTGGTACACAAAATGAGAATGCTTGGTCTGGGGGAAAATGTGTGTAAATGGGTTAGTAACTGGCTTAGTGATAGAAAGCAGAGGGTGGTTATAAATGGTATAGTCTCTAACTGGGTCGCTGTGACCAGTGGGGTACCGCAGGGGTCGGTATTGGGACCTGCTCTCTTCAACATATTCATTAATGATCTGGTAGAAGGTTTACACAGTAAAATATCGATATTTGCAGATGATACAAAACTATGTAAAGCAGTTAATACAAGAGAAGATAGTATTCTGCTACAGATGGATCTGGATAAGTTGAAAACTTGGGCTGAAAGGTGGCAGATGAGGTTTAACAATGATAAATGTAAGGTTATACACATGGGAAGAAGGAATCAATATCACCATTACACACTGAACGGGAAACCACTGGGTAAATCTGACAGGGAGAAGGACTTGGGGATCCTAGTTAATGATAAACTTACCTGGAGCAGCCAGTGCCAGGCAGCAGCTGCCAAGGCAAACAGGATCATGGGGTGCATTAAAAGAGGTCTGGATACACATGATGAGAGCATTATACTGCCTCTGTACAAATCCCTAGTTAGACCGCACATGGAGTACTGTGTCCAGTTCTGGGCACCGGTGCTCAGGAAGGATATAATGGAACTAGAGAGAGTACAAAGGAGGGCAACAAAATTAATAAAGGGGATGGGAGAACTACAATACCCAGATAGATTAGCGAAATTAGGATTATTTAGTCTAGAAAAAAGACGACTGAGGGGCGATCTAATAACCATGTATAAGTATATAAGGGGACAATACAAATATCTCACTGAGGATCTGTTTATACCAAGGAAGGTGACGGGCACAAGGGGGCATTCTTTGCGTCTGGAGGAGAGAAGGTTTTTCCACCAACATAGAAGAGGATTCTTTACTGTTAGGGCAGTGAGAATCTGGAATTGCTTGCCTGAGGAGGTGGTGATGGCGAACTCAGTCGAGGGGTTCAGGAGAGGCCTGGATGTCTTCCTGGAGCAGAACAATATTGTATCATACAATTATTAGGTTCTGTAGAAGGACGTAGATCTGGGGATTTATTATGATGGAATATAGGCTGAACTGGATGGACAAATGTCTTTTTTCGGCCTTACTAACTATGTTACTATGTTACTATGTTACTATGTTGGTCATGGATAGTGCGTTTGATGTCTCTGTCAAGTAAGTCGATAAAAGTCTCAACCGCATGGTTAGTCTTAGGTGGAATTAAGTTACTTGGATTCCTTAAGCCCATGGGTATCAACTGTAATTTTGGGTCTCCTACCGTGGTCTGGTATTCTGCCTAGCGTGTTTATACTCGAGTTAGTGTTAACCTCGAAATGTACCTTGAGTCTAATGCTCCGGTAAAAACGATGGAGATCCTTTTCAAGTTGGAAAGAATCCCATCTGGGAGTAGGGCAAAAAGATAGGCTCATATTTAGAATTCTTAATTCGAGAGTGGAGAGGGAGTGATCCGATATATTGACCACTACGTTTGGACTCCTGTTGTGAATTCTGTTATCAAACTCCCTCCTGTGGTCATGAATGGTACTTCGGCGAGTTCTGTCCATAGACTCCCTCTGGTGGCTGTGAGTGGAGCTGCTGGTTCTGAGGTTCCTTCCACAGGTGACTTAGTTTATTCTTTGGCTGGCTTCTCTATTTAACTCCACTCAGATCGTTTCCCCTTGCCAGCTGTCAATGTTCTTGTACTGGTTCAGTTCGCTCTTGGATCTTTCTGGTGGCCTGTCTACTCCAGCAGAAGCTAAGACCATGCTAGTTAATTATTTGTTCATTGTTTTCTTGTCCAGCTTGCTATCATGATTTTGCCTTGCTAGCTGGAAGCTCTGGGATGCAGAGTGGCACCTCCACACCGTGAGTCGGTGCGGGGGTCTTTTTGCACACTCTGCGTGGTCTTTTTGTAGTTTTTGTGCTGACCGCAAAAATACCTTTCCTATCCTCTGTCTGTTTAGTAAGTCTGGCCTCCTTTGCTGAAACCTGTTTCATTTCTGTGTTTGTGACTTTCATCTTAACTCACAGTCAATATATGTGGGGGGCTGCCTTTTCCTTTGGGGAATTTCTCTGAGGCAAGGTAGGCTTTATTTTCTATCTCTAGGGCTAGTTAGCTCTTAGGCTGTGAAGAGGCGTCTAGGCAGAGTTAGGTACGCTCCAATGCTATTTCTAGTGTGTGTGATAGGATTAGGGGTTGCAGTCAGCAGAGCTCCCACTTCCCAGAGCTTGTCCTGTGTTAGTTTAACCATCAGGTCGTTCCGGGTGCTCCTAACCACCAGGTCCATAACAGACTCCTACCTGTGATCGAAGGGTCATGTGACGGTCCGCTCCTATTCTTCCTTGATCTCCTGTTTGGGGTGTGTTTGGCCCTAAAAAAGATGGTCTTGTGGATTGGGTGCCACCAGTCTCGCTGCCAGAACCTGGAGAGGAGCCGCCGGCAGGTGAGGAGCCCCCTGAGGGATAATTCCCTCCTGCTGTGCGGTGGTATCTCGGACGCTGTCGTCAGGGAAATTGGTACTCCCATCTGTAGACTTTATTTGTTAAATAGTCCTCTGTGTCCCTCTGAAATTTGGTACGTTTTCTTTCCTCCAATGTCTTTTGATGTGTAGACAAAACAGAGTCCACTTTGTTTTTAAGTGTAGTAAATTCAGTGATACTGACAGTTCCTCAGCATCGTTTCTGCATGGCTCCACTACAGATATGCATCCCTCTGTCTGTTTCGCACCAGACACAAGATCATTAGTTCCCAGAGTCAGAAACCACTGGGAGAGCGACCTGCCCTTCTGTACTGTTCCCTGCGCTTGCCCCACGTCTTTACTGTCCAAACTCACTGCACCTGTAGTTCCTCCAGTTGTTTCGCCCCAGCCTTGTGGGTATCTACCCAAGCAATGAGTTGCCACATTCTGGAACCGCTATTTGCCTCTAACTGTACTGGCCCGCTGCTGTACTGTTCTGATGCTGTTGATGACTGGACTTCACTACTTTACCTTTTTGTGGCTGCTGTAGAGTCCTGGGCCTATAGCCCATGTGGACGGTTGGGGCGTTCCTCACCCTCTGCTCTATCCTAACACTTACACGACTTACCATAGCAACCCCTCCTACTATTAACCATCTACTTACACTATACACTATCTTAGAGCTGTGTGCACTAAAATGCCCTCCATCTAGTGGCTAATCCTACAAACTGCACTTTCCTTAACTTTATACATAGTAGCACATAAATATGCATTACACATTTAACCCTTAAGGTAATACACAGAATAGTGTAGCAGTACCTATGTGACACACTTAATGGTAATACACATGATAGTGTAGCAGTACCAGTCAAATACGAAAAAGAAGTAAAAGATAGAACAATAACATCTTCCATTTCCCTACAGGAGCTCAGTATGAAGAGTAGGGCAGTATGGAAGAAGTCCAGGATGGGGCTCAATATACCAGAATTGGGGACATATTGTATATTACTGGAAGGGGGCCAAGATGGGGGACATTACAACAGGATGGGGGGAATATATTACAGGAAGGGGCCAAGATGGGTAAGTTATTACAAGGGCCCATACATCTGACAAATATGCAGGTGGGAGCCCAGGTCCAAATTTTGCATCATGGCTCATTACACTCTAGCTACGCCACTGCAGAACGATATAGCTATAGTATTAATTTATATACTGTTCCCCATTTTACACAATCATTTTATTGTTGGTATGATACTTTATTATGACCAAACACTTATACTTTTGTTATTTGATAAAACATGGACCTATCAAAGTAGGGTTATTGTTGTAACTTATACTCTGCATCCCTTAGGGCAATATCTCTACTTAATTGCTAAGAATCAATATGTTAAGGCTGCGATTGTTAGATATTCATCTGTGGCCACACAGGATGAACTTGCATACTTTTTCTCCAATGTACTTATCCCTGAGGTCTAAAGCACAGGTGCACCAATAATTCATAGTGTAGCTCAAAATTCACTGCTTGCAATTGGAAAAGAGAGAACAAAACCTCCCAAAAAAACTTACTGGCATCCATCAAAGCTTGAACATGAAATACCAGTAAATCTCTACCCCCAAAGGGGTGATTTGTACACCTCTAAAACAAAGCTATGTGTTTATTATTTTTCACATTTGGGAAGGAATGCTGGGAATGTATTTCAGTAACTCCAGACACATTCATCTGTTTATCTGCTTGTTTGTCCAAGTGGATAGTCCGTCTCCTGTTATCAATCTGCCCATCCAATTCTCTAAAAACTGTTTGTTTATTTTCTTTTTTTTTTTCCAAAATGATCTTCCTTAAAAAATTGGACAGTTTTCAGGATCAAACTTTTCTGGTGATTAATTTCTTATAATGACTTTAATCCATTGATGCTGCAGTAAATTTTCAATTTTCCACTTTTGTTCTTTTCCTCTCCGCCTTCTAAGAAACATCATGTTTTTTTATTTTTTCCTTCCACATATGAGGTCCATTTAGTTTACCATATAATATTCTGCACTATGGCAAGATTAGAATTGTGCTAAAGAGAACATGTCGTCAGAACAAAAGTGGTCGGTCTTTGCTCTTATTGATTACTATTGCTCCTAAATATAACTTTTTAAAAAAATCTGCCATACGGTTTCAGAGATATTAGAGTTATAAGCCATGCCCACTTGTAAGAAAAATTTGCTCTAACTGAAGGGGCCCATACCTTAGGAGCTGTATGGCAGATTTAAAAACAAAAATGGAATACTCAGTGGAACATCAAGAAAAAAATATTCTATTGAAACCATTGTCCCCTGTAAAGAATAGAAAATAATAAATAACCATTATACTCACCTTATGCCTAATTCACCGATGCCCATGTCCCCTGTAAAAAAGGAAAAATAATAAACAACCATATCACTCACCTTGCCGATAATCCATAATGTCCCATGATGATCCAGATGATTTGGATAGCGGTCACGTCAATGATGCGTGTGCTATCTCCTCCAGCTGAAACACACTAACAGGAGTGTAATCGCTCCTCCAGTGTGAAGCTCTGAGCTGTCATGAGAAAGTTCAAGCCTGATGAACCCCGATGACTTCATGGCACCGCTCGTTGCATGAGATAAAGCACCGCTCACTGCGTGAGAACTAAGTGAGGTCACCGAGGTTTAACTATAAACTCTGGTAAATTTTCTCACTGGAGTTCAGCACTAGACACTGGAGGAGCAATTACGCTCCTCTCAGTGTGTTCACAGTATGGATTATCTTCACTTTGGACAGGTAAGGAATATGGTTGTTTATTAATTTCTGTTTTTCTTTACAGGTGACAAGGGCTTCAATGGAATAGTCGTAAGGTGAGCATAACTGTGCTTTTTTATTTAAAATAAAGAAGTCTGTCTTTCAAATAAAGGATTTTATTTTGGCTATGTCTTTTTTGCAACCTAACTATGAGGTTAGTAATGGGGGTGTCTTATAAATGCTTCTCCATTACTAAACTGTGTGCTTGATGTCAGTGACCATAAAACAGCTGAGACCAGCTCCACAGCGATTACCCCACTTGCCACCGGACCAGGCAAGTGGAAAGAGTCTGGAAAAGCGCCAGAATTCACCCATATAATAAATGCAGGTTTTTGGGGGCCGGTGGCAGTGTTTATGTAAAAAATGGGGGGATCCCATGCCATTTTTTAAAATTATTTATTTAAATAAAAAATAAAAAAACGGAATGGGGATCCCTCTATTCTTGATAACCAGCCATGATAAAGCTGACAGTTGAGGGTTATCAAAAATAGAAGAGACCCCATGTAATTTTTTTAAACTAATTTATTTATTTGTTTAGAGCATAGGTGTCGGCTGATGAATACTCCCATCAGCTGCGCCTGTTCTTGCTGTTTTCACCGACAGCAGGCATAAGATGATGGGAGTAGTACTCTTTCATGAGCCGATGCCTGTAACTGGCGGCAACCTTTTTACCACTGGTCACAGCTGCTGACTCATACTGTCATCTGACAGCATGGGAACCGCAGCTCTCTGACTGATAGTAATGATCTTACCGCCACTCAGAGCCCATGTTTGCTGCGCTATGTTTTTTTAATTCTTGGAATTTTGCATCACCTGGCCTTTCTTAATAATGATAGTGAATAAGGCCGCCGTCACACATGCGAGTTTTACGGACGTAAGAGCGCAGAATCTACGTCCGTAAAACTCGCAAAAAATACGGCACAATTATTCTCTATGCCCCTGCTCCTATTTGCCGTATTTTACTGATCAGTATTATACGGCTTTCTACGGCCGTACAAAATCGCAGCATGCTGCGTTTGTCACCGTACTGCGCAAGAAATACGCCAATGAAAGTCTATGGAAGCGTGAAAAATACGGATTACACACGGACAAGCAGTGTGACTTGCGAGAAATACGCAGCGCTGTTAGAGAGAAAAGCCGGTAATTCAGTGCGGTGTACAGTAAAATCACACTGACAGCTTACAGTCCAATAGATATAATAAATGTGTACACATAGAATAGGTATATATATATATATATATGTCAGTGAGACACATATATGTATATATATTAATATTTATTCCAGCGCTATACAGCTTGAAAGCCGGTAATTCAATTACCGGCTTTTTCCTTCTCCTTCATAAAACCCGACATGATTTGAGACATGGTTTACATACAGTAAACCATGTCTTCTCTCCATTTTTTTTGCAGATTCCACACTACTAATGTCAGTAGTGTGTATCTGCAAAATTTGGCCGTTCTAGCTCTTAAAATAAAGGGTTAACTGGCGGAAAAAATTGGCGTGGGCTCCCGCGCAATTTTCTCCGCCAGAGTAGTAAAGCCAGTGACTGAGGGCAGATATTAATAGCCTGGAGAGGGTCCACGGTTATTGGCCCCCCCCTGGCTAAAAATATCTGCCCCCAGCCACCCCAGAACAGGCACATCTGGAAGATGCGCCTATTCTGGCACTTGGCCACTCTCTTCCCATTCCCGTGTAGCGGTGGGATATGGGGTAATGAAGGGTTAATGCCACCTTGCTATTGTAAGGTGACATTAAGCCTAATTAATAATGGAGAGGCGTCAATTATGACACCTATCCATTATTAATCCAATTGTAGTGAAGGGTTAAATAAAACACAAACACATTCTTTAAAATTATTTTAATGAAATAAAAACAATGGTTGTTGTAGTATTTTATTCAACGCCCAATCCAGTCACTGAAGACCCTCGTTCTGTGAGTAAAGAAACATAATAAACCAACAATATACTTACCCTCCGCAGATCTGTAACGTCCAACGATGTAAATCCTTCTGAAGGGGTTAAAACATTTTGCAGCAAGGAGCTGTGCTAATGCAGGCTGCTCCTCGCTGCAAAACCCCAGGGAATGAGGCTAAAAATAGATCAATGATCTATATTTAGCATCATTTGCGGTGAGGCGCCCTCTGCTGGCTGTTCATAGATCGTGGGAAATTACCTAGAAAGCCAGGGAGCCAGGGAGCTTTCTAGGTAATTTCCCACGATCTATGAACAGCCAGCAGAGGGCGCCTCACCGCAAATGATGCTAAATATAGATCATTGATCTATTTTTAGCCTCATTCCCTGGGGTTTTGCAGCGAGGAGCAGCCTGCATTAGCACAGCTCCTTGCTGCAAAATGTTTTAACCCCTTCAGAAGGATTTACATCGTTGGACGTTACAGATCTGCGGAGGGTAAGTATATTGTTGGTTTATTATGTTTCTTTACTCACAGAACGAGGGTCTTCAGTGACTGGATTGGGCGTTGAATAAAATACTACAACAACCATTGTTTTTATTTCATTAAAATAATTTTAAAGAATGTGTTTGTGTTTTATTTAACCCTTCACTACAATTGGATTAATAATGGATAGGTGTCATAATTGACGCCTCTCCATTATTAATTAGGCTTAATGTCACCTTACAATAGCAAGGTGGCATTAACCCTTCATTACCCCATATCCCACCGCTACACGGGAATGGGAAGAGAGTGGCCAAGTGCCAGAATAGGCGCATCTTCCAGATGTGCCTGTTCTGGGGTGGCTGGGGGCAGATATTTTTAGCCAGGGGGGGGCCAATAACCGTGGACCCTCTCCAGGCTATTAATATCTGCCCTCAGTCACTGGCTTTACTACTCTGGCGGAGAAAATTGCGCGGGAGCCCACGCCAATTTTTTCCGCCAGTTAACCCTTTATTTTAAGAGCTAGAACGGCCAAATTTTGCAGATACACACTACTGACATTAGTAGTGTGGAATCTGCAAAAAAAATGGAGAGAAGACATGGTTTACTGTATGTAAACCATGTCTCAAATCATGTCGGGTTTTATGAAGGAGAAAGAAAAAGCCGGTAATTGAATTACCGGCTTTCAAGCTGTATAGCGCTGGAATAAGTATTAATATATATACATATATGTGTCTACTGACATATATATATATATATATATATATATATATATATATATTCTTTTCTTTTTGGGACACATGGATCACTTCTATAGCGGTATGTTGGTTTTGCAAGCCTGCGAGAAAACCACGCAGTACGGATGCCATACGGATTACATACGGAGGATGCCATGCGCAAAAAACGCTGACACAGCCTGCCTACGGAGGAGCAACGGACCATTTTTTTGGGGACTTTTCAGCGTATTACGGCCGTAATATACGGACCGTATTGTTTTACGCTGTGTGTGACGCCGGCCTAAGCCATGACCCTAACAGGCTAATTAAGGTCTGAAACCTTGGTCAAAATTATCTGAGCACATAAATCTCCAAGTGTGCTAAAACATTTGGATCACGTTTTTTCCTTTTAGCAATTTTTAAAATGTAAAAAATTACAATATATATATATTTTTGCCAACCATCCATATTGACATTTCGTGTTCCAATCTAGAGAAATTTTTCCAAGCGGTATGTCTGTTTTCAATTTCTTACTATTCTCTATGATATTTTTTATGCGTACATAATACCTTGCCAATACTACCCAGTCTTTTACCATTGATGTCTTTATACTCTATATATGTATATAAAATAAACATATCCTTGTTGGTAACTTGTACTATTGCACCTATATTTGGAACAAATTGAAGATTTTTTTTTCCCTTTTCAGGACATGCTTTCGACATTGTATATATGTAAATATATTTATTACTTGATGTATTACTTATTGCATTTTGTAATTTATTGTAGTTTTTTGATGTTTTGCAGCAGCATTGTGATCAAGGCCATTAACTGTCCAAAACGTTAATTTGCCTGTCTGTTCACCTGCCACCTGTATTAAATTTTTCACTTGAAGCAAAATTCCTCAATTTGTACGAGTGCAGTGATTACGTACTCTATTGTAGAGGAACTGTCAGGGATGGCCCGACCTGGGTCCATACTATGTGACCATGAGAGAACTGCAGGGAAAGGAAAGGAGCACCGTTTTATGAAGCCTGTTGTGAAAGCTGTGAAGACTTTGCATGCGCTGTGTAAAGAACCTAGTAAAGATGTTCTTGTTGAAGTTGG
Source organism: Ranitomeya imitator (assembly GCF_032444005.1). Taxonomy (NCBI): domain Eukaryota; kingdom Metazoa; phylum Chordata; class Amphibia; order Anura; family Dendrobatidae; genus Ranitomeya; species Ranitomeya imitator. Next base: position 1,129,655,325 of record NC_091282.1, on the reverse strand, counting down.
AATGGACTGTGTCTCAATGAATGCAAATCGGCCTGGAGAGGGTCTCCCGCAGCATAGGTAAGATCCAGAAGGAGCCAGACCTAAAGACACAGGTATGTATTGCTGACTAATGGTAATCATTTTCCTGTGAGGGGAAGCCAGGGCACAGAAACCCAGGTGTCCACGGCCATAACTACGGTCCTGGCTGACCCTTACACTCCCATGCTGCCCCACTCACTATACTGAGCCCCCCAAGCTTCCCTCTCTCCATACTGAGCCCAAATGCAACCCTCTCCCTATACTTGAGTAATCTTTACTGCTCTATTCACCATACTGATCCCCTCCTGCTGTCCCACTCTTTAAACTGAGCTCCTCAAGCTGCCCTAATCTCCATACTGAGCTTCCTATGCTACCTTCTGCTTATATTGACCCCCATGCTGCCCTCTCTCAATAGTGGGACACCTATGTTATCCCTTCTCCACACTGGGCCACCGTTTTATGGCCCTTCTCCACACTGAGACCCCCATGTTGCCCTTTCCTTATGCTAAACCCCTCATGCTGTTCTCTCTCTAAACTGAACACTCCATGCTGGCTACTTATTCTACCTCTTCTCCATACTCCCACTTCTACATACTGAGTCTTCCATCCTTTCTTCATATTGAACTCTTGTGATGCCCTCTTTCCACACTTCCACATGCTATCCTTTCTATACTGGGCCTCTATTCTGGCCACTCATGCCGCCTGCCCCTTCTCCATGCTAAACACACCATGCCGACCCTTTTCCACATTGAGCCTCTCATGTGCCCTTTTACATATTGTGCCCCCCATACTCCTCTTTCTCCTTACTGAGCCCCTCATGTTGTCCTCTCTCCATACTGATTGCTCCATGCTGCTCCCTTAAAATACTGAGCCCCCCCAGACTGCCTCTTCTCCATACCAAACCCCTCCATGCTGCCTTCTTTCCATACTGATTTCCCATGCTGATTCACTTTGAATACTGAGCCCTCCTCTCTCCATACACAGCCTTCCATGCTGCCTTCTATCCATACTTGAGCCACCCCATGCTGCCCAATCTTCAAACTGAGCTCCCATACTGCCCTCTCAACACTGATCCCCCCATGCTACCCTCTACATACTGAACTTCACACTGCTCGTTCTCGATACTTTTACCTCATAGTATCCCTCACTCTGTAAGCCCCCTTAAATCCCAGTCTACAGTAAACGCCTCAGTGTATCTTCTGCTCTGTAAGTGTTTACCTGCTCCATTCTGGCAGGGGGGAGATTTAAAAAAAAAATAATAATTTTCTTTTGAAACCTTTCTATTGGCACTGCTTTCCACAGCCTGACCTTAAAATCCTAATTGCAAATGTGGGCATTCTTGGGATAGAAATTGGCTTAATATGTTCAGAGGTTTTTACCTTGTTTTTGAGTAACAGCTGTAAGCAACACAACGCTAGTCTCAATTAGCATAATGGCAGATCCCCGAAACCCTTGGGATCACGTGCAGCTTCACAGGTTGAATATCTGTTTTCCATAACAAGGTAGTATAGAATAAAACAAAATGTAGCTCTCCTATCTGCTACTGGTTTAAGCCATTACACCCTTATCCTAGGACAGTAGGGTAAGTACTGTTTCCTTTCTTTGTGGGTGGGAAGAGAAATTTAACAATAAACCAGTTAATTTCCTGATGCTCTATAGGCAGAGTGATGTATGTCTGAAGATATAGCAAAGTAATTACAAAGTTGAACGTTTTTGGTGCACTGAGTGCACATTTTGCATAAAACACTCTTTTATCTAATCTATTATACATTTTGTTGTGAAGTTACATGGAAGCTCACTGAGGAGTTTTCAGAATCTGATTCCTCATTGCTTTCATCTAAGGATAATCAATAGTGATGACGAGCGAATATACTCGTTACTCGAGATTTCCCGAGCACGCTCAGGTGTCCTCCGAGTATTTTTGAGTGCTTGGAGATTTAGTTTTTATTGCCGCAGCTGAATGATTTACATCTGTTAGCCAGCATAAGTACATGTGGAGGTTGCCTGGTTGCTAGGGAATCCCCACATGTACTTATGCTGGCTAACAGATGTAAATCATTCAGCTGCAGCAATAAAAACTAAATTTCCGAGCACTAAAAAATACTCGGAGGACACTTGAGCGTGCTCGAGAAATCTCGAGTAACGAGTATATACGCTCATCACTAATAATCAACAAATGCACGGAATGGGCTGTGGAGTTTACATTTTATCTTTAGAGTCTTTAAATCATTCCCTAGTGGTCTGTGTAGGTGCCATCCTCTCATATTGCCTGAACCTGTACACGACATATAACGTATAAGTATGTCATAGTTTGTGTTCCTGCACTCCATGAGGCCTCCGGCGCTGAGCTGATCAGCTGTCATGTGTCTCTAACAGCTGCGGGTGGAATCGCGATCCACCCGAGGCCGTTAACATGTTAAATGCCTCTGTCAATCTCTGACAGCGGCATTTAACATGGCCGCGTCGGAAGTGCGTCACTAATCCTGCCCATCATCACCCATGCCTATGGGTTGACATAGCAACCTGGGGTCTGTCATTGTCGGAATGCTATGAGCGCTGCCCTCATAGCAGATGAGCATTTTTGTTACATACAATCCCTGCTGTGAGTAGAACAGGCGATCGGAAGTTCGCAGCATTTAGTCTCCCATGGAGACTATTAAAGCATGTGAAAAGTAAAAAAAAGTTTTTAAAAATATCAAAAAATGTAAAAAATATAAAAGTTCAAATCGCACTCTATCACCTTATCTCTTTCTCTCTTCCTAAACCTCTCTACTTACCTGTTATTATTGTAAAATATATAAAAATGTATGTACAGAAATGTAAACCTTTCAGACAATGGTTTCATGGAGGGCAGAGATATACCGTATGTTTTTCAGAGTCTGAATTTGTAATTTTTAACACGGAGAAGTTTGTCGCGAAGTATGATGTCATAAACACCTTGTGTAATTTAACTTGAGCTATGAATAACAGAAGAATGATCTTCTAACACTTAAATGTAATAGTTCATACATTCCGTATTGTTAATTTGTTTGCATCAAAAATTTCAATAAAAAGGTGTTTTAAAAAAAAGTTAAAATCGCTCCCCTTTCACCCCATTCAAAATAAAGCAGAAGAAAAACAACACATATTTGGTATACTCGAGTTCAGAATCGCCCAATATATATAAAAATATAAATATATAAAAAGTATGAATCCGGTCAGTAAACAGCGTAATGAGAAAAAAAGCACAATGACAGAATTAATTTTGTTTTGGTCGCCGCAACATTGAAATAATATGCAAAAACAGGCGAACAAAAGATCGTATACACACCAAAATGGTATCAATAAAAATGTCAGCTTGGCGCGCAAAAAATAAGCACTCACCCAACCCCAGATTGTGAAAAACGGAGATGCTATGGATCTTGGAAAATGATGACATTTTTATTTTTATTTGCAAACTTTGGAATTTTTTTTCATTACTTAAATAAAAAAGAATCTATTCATGTTTAGCATGTGTGAATTTGTAATGACCTGGAGAATCAGATCGGCAGGTTAGTTTTAGCATTTAGTGAACATGGAAAAAAACCTTCAGCTGTTCATGGACTAGCATGGTTTTTACCTCACTCATGGTTTATTGAGATAAAACCTTGTAAATATTAGAGCAATTCCTATTTTAGGGGCCAAATGAACTCTGTTTTCCAATTGCTAATATGTTTTAGGATCTCTCAGTGAATGAAAACATTGGTTTACAGCTAGGAAGTGAATACAGTTGTATCTCATCTCGGCAATCTCCAAGCTCCCATTGTAGCATTCTTCATTAAATAGTTAAGGTACCGTCACACTGGACGATATCGCTAGCGATCCGTGACGTTGCAGCGTCCTGGCTAGCGATATCGTCCAGTGTGACAGGCAGCAGCGATCAGGCCCCTGCTGTGATATCGCTGGTCGGGGAAGAAAGGCCAGCACTTTATTTCGTTGCTGGCTCTCCCGCTGACATCGCTGAATCGGTGTGTGTGACGCCGATTCAGCGATGTCTTTGCTGGTAACCAGGGTAAACATCGGGTTACTAAGCGCAGGGCCGCGCTTAGTAACCCGATGTTTACCCTGGTTACCATCGTTAAAGTAAAAAAACAAACACTACATACTTACCTACCGCTGTCTGTCCTCGGCGCTCTGCTTCTCTGCTCTGGCTGTGAGCGCCTGGCAGCCGGAAAGCACAGCGGTGACGTCACCGCTCTGCTTTCCGGCCGCTGTGCTCACAGCCAGAGCAGAGAAGCACAGCGCCGGGGACAGACAGCGGTAGGTAAGTATGTAGTGTTTGTTTTTTTACTTTAACGATGGTAACCAGGGTAAACATCAGGTTACTAAGCGCGGCCCTGCGCTTAGTAACCCGATGTTTACCCTGGTTACCGGCATCGTTGGTCGCTGGAGAGCTGTCTGTGTGACAGCTCTCCAGCGACCAAACAGCGACGCTGCAGCGATCCGGATCGTTGTCGGTATCGCTGCAGCGTCGCTTAGTGTGACGGTACCTTTAGTTGTATACAGTAGACAGGACAGAAGACCGAATGTCACATTTAATATCTTATTTATGAGCAGATTGATATTATTACAACAGATGCTCATCTATGTAAGGATTATGATGTACAGACTGGCCATGGGTCTCCTGTCCCAAATTTAACAGCCTCTTAGGATAGGTGGCTTTTGAGTTTGGATCAAAAGACCAGTGTACAGTTCGTACACGGTCTGTGTGTTTCATCTATGTTTGCATGTCTCCTCTTTGCTGGGTTCAGAGTTTGCTAATACTGGTCTTTGATGCTCTCTGTTCACACCGTGGATTTGCATTGACAAGTCTTTCATGTCCTGAATCAGGAGAAATTGGCAGTGTAGCACAACTGATGTCCAGAGCTTTGCATGTGAACGGGTTTTACGTGGTAGATTGCAAAATATGGAGTTCATTCAGAGATAACAAAGCCATCTCAGTAAAACATGATCAATAAATTCTGAACTAATGTTGCTTGCTAACAAACATAATCTGCCTTTTTCATATTATTATCTTGTATGATAATGTGAATAGTTAAAAATCTAGGGTAAAAAAGCCATATAAATGTAGTCTTTAGCCCAAGTGTGACGCTAGTCAATTCTCATGTCAAGCAGTGAATCAGAAGGGTCAAAGAGTCCAAGGTCAGAAGCCAGGAGGGTATGCCATAAACAGAAGGAAGATGTAATGTGCTATTGCAGTGCAGAATAGTGCAACCTCCACCAGGGGGTTATGGTGAGGGAAAAGAGGTTGTACACACAGCGTAGCAACACTGAACAACAACACAGGTACCACAGGTAATGAAAGAGAAGTCATACACAGAGAGGTCAGCTCAGTACACAGGGGGAGTCAGAGGAATAGTCTGGGACAAACAAGAAGTCAGAGCCTACTGGGAACGTGGTAACCAAAACGTGAGATGTAAGAGGAAGTCGGGATACAAGCCAGAGTCGAAACCAGTCGGGAAGCGTAGTATCAAAGATGGAAAGCAAGGGGCGAAGTCCAGAAATAAGATCGAGTCATACACGGGTGCAGGCAGTCAGAGGAACAAGGATCACTAATAGGAATACAGGTCAGGGTCTCCAGCCGGGACGCTTGAACTATAAGTGGCACTGGCCCACAGGATGCAGAGGACTGAAATAGCTCAGCCAGCTCCATAACGAGGCAGAGGGGATTAACTCCCGCATGACCAGTCCAGAGACAAGACTCAGGACTGGACCATGACAGAAGAGACAAAAGCGTGGTCAGGTAATGTTCCGAGGTCAGAATACCAGGAGGATAATGGTTCAGAGCAGAAGGAGATAAACAGTTGGATGGTCAAAACGAGGTCCAAGGTCAAGCAGGAAAAGATCAAGCATACAGAACTCAAGGCACAGAAAGCACAAACCGCATTTGTTGAAAGTACGTCCGGCAGAGGTCGGGGAGAAGCAGCTCAGTTAAGTAACATGGCAATCACCTGGGGTAATGAACACTTGGAGACAGCCGTCGCCTCCTAGTCTCAGATTGGATAGTCGAGTTGTCAATCAACACATTGACAGCTCAGCACGTCTCTGTATTGGATTGGATGGCTGAGCTGTCAATCAAAGTAATGACAGCTTCAGCACGCCCCAGTACCAGATTGGATGGCTGAGCTGTCAGTAACTTCATCCTGGACACACTGAGGGGTGGAACCGTGACACCAAGAGAGGATTCACACAGGCAGGTTCCCAGCAACGAGAATCGTCTTATCGTCGTTGCTGGGTACACATGAATTGGCCAATTTATGCGCTAAGTATTCTTAATTTTGCTAATGTTCTAGAGGAGTAATGCACTTCAAATTTTATATATTTCATGTTTGTATACTATAGTGCTACAGAGTGCTACTTGATTTGTTGGGTATTTGAGGTATGGCTCAGAACACCTAAACCAGGACCCCCGGTTGTCCTGTCAAAAGTGATAAGTCTGCAGTCACTCTGTGTATTTGCAGACTTATGAATTCCCCCAGTACATGCACTATGTGCTGCCGGGATTCACTGGTTTTAGACAGGGGACCGAAAGGTATGGGTGAGTTACACATGCTCCCGGCCAGTGTATTGAGCCGAGGCTGCGCCACTTCTAGTTGGCCACATCCACTGGTCGTCGGTGTCACTAGACGGGGCACGGCCTCACTCCATACAAGTGCATGGAGAGCAAGGCCGCTGCTCCCACTGGCCGGGAGTATGTACACCTCATACATATCCTCTGATCCTGTTCAGAAACTTGCGAATCCCCGCAGCATACAGTGTGTGTGCTGGAGGAATTCATAAGTCTGCAGTCACACAGAGTGACTGGAGACATATCGGTTTTGATCGGACAACACCTTTAACTTTACTTTGAGTCTACCCCCTTCTTACCTTTATCACTACATGTTTACCACTCCAAAGCTCTGTCCTAGGATGAAGCATCTGACTTCACACACAAAAAACTTCAAGAAATGTTGCTTTATATGAAGTTTTCGTTGTGCCTTGTAAATTTGTCAAATCTTCTGAAGTCTTGATGGTCTTACCTTTTTTCATATTTTACCAGGATCCTTCTGGTTGTTTGGAGACAGGTGGCAATAAGTTTGCCATAACCTGGTGAAATAGCCTATCATTTTACATAATGGAATATCTTTTAAAGAGGAGCCCATAATAATGTGACGTAAATTAAACTAAACGTCCTCTACTCTGAAGTGGTTGTGGGCATAATCAGCTATATATCTCACCCACACATGTAATGTTTTTAAGTACCAATTTCCAGATGACACTTACACTTACCATGTGATGACTGCTATCAAAAGTGCCTCGACCTACAGCTCTATTACAAGATGTGAATCAATGACAGTAATGTCTCTGCACATTTAAATGGCTGTAAATGGAAGTTCACGGAGTATAATGAACTCGCTGATCACTCAGTGCTCTTTTCTAATCATGTTGTGATGTGATGATGCAGAGTAGGATGGTGATAAGGAGGTTTTATGTCTTCTCGAATTCTTAAAAGCATCTGCTCAATGTCATTTATGCTAAAATTACATAGATTTTTCCACCAATGATTTCACACTAATAGGTTTATAAGATTTATATGATTCATACACTGATGTCTGGTTGCAGAGACTTGCATCGGGATAATCAGTAGGGTACCCCCAATGGCTGCTGCTCTCAGATGTATGGGACAATATGGCCCAGCCATGTATAGTATTATATTAAAGTCACCTGCCTGTCTATGTACAAGGAGAAGTATGGAGAAAGATTGGGAGGACTGATCAGTTCCAAAAACGTTGGAACTGGTTCATTCCATAAAATAAAGATTGTTGATATTAAAGGTGACGAGTCATCAACAGGTTATGGGGCTGGAAGCTGGACCAGTCCCTCAGTGAAGAAAATTACCAGTATACTGAGGGGTTAACTAACTGGGATTGCACTTTCCAGGGCTTGGAACACATCGGCTATAGGAATCAGATATATATAATCAAGCAGTGAGGAGCAGCCACTCGGTAAGTTTTCCAGCTCTCTCCCTTCAGTTTGAATGTCAAATAGAGGTGTGTCAAGGTTTAAAATGTAACATCTGGTTAGGGCGCAATCCTGGTGGGCTTCAGTATGCAGTCCGAACCACATTCCTAGTAATATTGATGGCTGACCCAAAGTCCTTTTGCTCCGGTGGATTGCTATCCAAGGGAAATTGACTGTAGTTATGGTCAAAATATTTGTCTAGCTACAAAATTGACTTCAAGGGATAAACTTTTGAAGGAATTAATAAAGATAATTGTATTACACTCTGATAATCTTGGTTCACTTTTACTCAACTTGTTAGCATCACAAGCAGCATTATAATTAACAATATCTGTTACATATAAATAAGACAGGATCTGCCATTCACAATGGATGATGTAAAAAATCACCATCCTCCGCCTCTCTGCACAATGACCTCTGCACAGATCACAGAGCATGCCTGGACAACGTAAATGTTATAAATCAAAAGTGTTTAGTCCTACCAAAAATGTCTGCATGTAAATAGATAATGACATAAAGATAACAGTAGCACAGATATAAGCGTTACAGGGTAACAGTCCACAAAGTTATAATTACTAATAAAGTACCAAGAACACTAATTGTAATATTTATTTTATAGATACAAAAACAGAAACAGCAATAACTAACATCTCCATATCCAAATATGCATCTTGGTGTGCATTCGCCCTACACCATCACACCATTCTCCGGTACACAGCAGACAAACTATTTTTGTGTATCAAGCACAACTGGCCACCTAGCTTTGGTCCATCCTCTACCACTAGGCCACATTATAAGCAATAGTAAAAAAAAAAGTAGCTGAACTACAATGGGGCACTGTAAAATTCCCTGTTTTGCTCAAGTTCGCTACCTAGTGGTGGCAAGAAAAGCTGCTGTCATTGAAAAAAAATGGAAGCATACGTTTTGACATTTTTTTTACTTCACAATGATCCATATCGCTTTTGAAGTTGAGAATCCCCCTGCTTGGTTAGTCACAAAATTATCCATTTATCCAGGGAAAAAAACTGAGCTGGTAACATTTAATGTGCATTTGAGTATTGTTCAACAAATCAAATTAATTTTAAGGGAATCTGTCACCAGATTATTCCCACCTAATCTCAGAGTAGTTTAATGTTGAGAGAGACCCCGATTCTAGCAATGTGTCACTTTCTGGGCTGCCTGCTGTAGTTTTTATAAAATCAATGTTTTATCAGTAGGAGATTATCACGGGCAGCACGGTGGCGCAGTGGTTAGCACAGCAGCCTTGCAGCGCTGGGGTCCTGGGTTCTAATCCCACCCAGGACAACATCTGCAAAAAGTTTGTATGTTCTCCCCATGTTTGTGTGGGTTTCCTCCGGGCACTCCGGTTTCCTCCCACATTCCAAAGACATACTGATAGGGATTCTAGATTGTGAGCCCCATCGGGGACAGTGATGATAATGTGTGCTAAACTGTAAAGCGCTGCGGAATATGTTAGCGCTATATAAAAATAAAGATTATTATTATTAGTGGACTACTTGGCATTCTGTCAAGTGTTTCAACCACGTCTGCACCACGGATTGGCAGCCTTCTGCTTGCGTGCAGTGTACACAGAAAGCTGTTAATCAGAAGTGTGGGTGGGGTTATACATGGCTCAGCATTCAGAGAACCGATAGATCAAAACTGAAGCAAGCAGCTGCACCAGTAAGTGACACATTACTGGGATTAGGGTCTCCCCCTATATCATGCTGCTCTTAGTTGGGATAGCAAAATTTGGTGACAGATTCCCCTTAATTGCCATGTTGGTATACTGATTATAATTAAATATGCTTTCTGGACCAGTTTTCATGGCGTATGATAGTACATCATATTACAGTAAATACCCGATAGTGTCCTTTTCCTCTTTGCTTGTTTCATGCTCATGCATTAGTCCCTCCGGCTGTCACCCTGGCTATAACTAGTGTGGTACATACCCGAGCCACGTGCTCACAGTTAGCATGCCACCTTTTAGCTGGGGTCAGGAGTTTTTATGTCTCATTCATGATTATAATACTGGTCTTTGATGCTTTATGTTCACACAGTGGATTTGCAATGACGATCCTTTCATGTTCCCAATCAGGAGGCATTTACTGGGGAGCAGGCAGTTTATTGTAAAACTGATGTCTACAACAATTACATGCGACCAGGCTCTACTGGGTTTGAGCTTGCAGAATAGTTTTTTTTTTATTCACACATATCAAAGCCATCTTGGAAGAAATGTTCTCTACTAGAGTTGAGCGACTTTTACTTTTTTCGGATCGAGTCGGGTTTTGCAAAACCTGACTTTGTCAAAAGTCGGGTCGGGTGAAATCGGCTGATTATTGCGAAAAGTCGGGGGCTGACTGAAACACGAAACCCAATGCAAGTCAATGGGGAATCAAAGTCGAGTGGAGGACAGGAAAACACCTACAGTCCCCATTTTAATGCCAAAAACATCAATTCTTATTACTTAAGCTTAATTTATTTTATAATAATAGTTAGGCATTGAAAACTGGGGGTCATTTGGCTAAAGTTGTGGGGCGGTAGGGCTGGCTCAAGATTTTTGTGGGACCAGGAAACGCGGAATACGTCACGGCAGTGGAGCAGGGAGAGGTAAGTATTTCAACTTTGCAAGTCCTGTGATCCTGAGCAAGCAGGGGGGGCCCACTCGGCACTGGCACAGGGCCCCTCACAGGACGGCAGTGTGTTTGACGGCGGGTGGCGCCTCCCACTGGCAGAGACACTTTTGCGCACTATGAGGGGCCCTGTGCCAGTGACGTCGCCAACGAGTATGCCCCCCTCACCTGATGAAGGAACCTGCACTTTCATCTGCACCTTCCTCTTTGTCCCCGTGTAAGGTGGTATAGTATGTGGGAAGGGGAACCTGAATTTCAGCAGGGTCAGATTCTGGCTGTGTAGAGTGCAAGGGGAATGTAGTGGTCTGGGTCAATGTACCAGCAGACTCATCTAGCAGTGGCTGGGCAATGGGCAGGATGAGGAGGAAACACAGATATAGGCCCAAATAATAAAGAAGGCTAAATGCAGTTCAAAATTGGTAACAGGACTAAACAGGCGGCATTGCTTTGTTCAGTGGAGGAAAACTGTAATGAGTGGCAGACACAGTTAGTAAGCCCAAATAATAAAGTAGGCTAAATGCAGTTCAAAATTGGTAACAGGACTAAACAGGTGGCATTGCTTTGTTCAGTGGAGGAAAACTGTAATGAGTGGCAGACACAGTTAGTAGGCCCAAATAATAAAGTAGGCTAAATGCAGTTCAAAACTGGCGACAGGACTAAACAGGCGGCATTGCTTTGTTCGGTGGAGGAAAATTGACCACGGCCCTGTGGGGAGAGTCAGCCCATTTAGGGAGGTATAAAAATGGCCTATGGTGGACATTCAGCAGCTGCAAATGGTGGAATTGGAGAAGTCAGTAAGAGGAGGCCAAAAGCAAGACATTTTTCAGGCAAGCTATGTGTCAGCAGGGGAAGGTGGGGCAAAATAATTTGAAATCCATGATTGGTTCATTTTAATGAAGGTTAGATCATCAACATTCTGGGTAGCCAGACGTGTCCTTTTTTTGGTCAGTATTGAACCAGCAGCACTGAAGACTCTTTCTGATAGCACACTAGCAGCAGGGCAAGCGAGCTCCTGTAATGCATATTCTGCCAATTCAGGCCAGGTGTCTATTTTAGATGCCCAGTAATCAAAGAGAAATGACCTGTGAGGGAGAACATCGATAAGGGAGGAAAAGTAGTTCGTAACCATACTGGACAAATGCTGTCTCTTGTCACTTTGAATCGATGCAGCAGTACCTGTCGTGTCAGCGGTCATTGCGAAATCACTCCACAACCTGGTCATAAAACCCCTCTGTCCAACGCCACTTCGGATTTGTGTACCTCTAACACCCCTGCCATGTTGCCCCCTATGGCTCGTGCGAGAACCATCACTGACGCTGTGTGCTGGGAATGCCTGAACCAAACGGTCTACAAGAGTTGCTTGTTTGGTAGCCAATATTTGCTCAAGGTTCTCATGTGGCATGATATTTTGTAATTTTCCTTTATATCGTGGATCTAGGAGGCAGGCCAACCAGTAATCGTCATCGGTCATCATTTGATAATGCGGGGGTCCCTTTTTAGGATACGCAAGGCATACTCAGCCATGTGGGCCAATGTTCCAGGTGTCAATTCACTGCTTTTGCTGGGTTGAGGAGCACTTTCTTGCAAATCAACATGACTTGTGTCCCGCAAAAACCCTGCACCTGACCTTGCAATGCCACCAGTTTCTATTGCCCCCTGAGAAGCATCCTCCTCCCATAAATATTCATCCCATCATCCTCCTCCTCCTCCTCTTCATCCGCCACCTCGTCCAGGAGAGTTCCCTGAGCATACAATGGCTGACTGTCATCAAGGCTTCCCTCCTCCTCGGCTGCAGACGCCAGCTCCTTAATGTGCATCAATCTTTGCATCAGCAGAGGCATTAGTGGGATGCTCATGCTTATGATGGTGTTGTCTGCACTTACCAGCTGTGTGCATTCCTCAAAACACTGAAGGACTTGACAGAGGTCTTGTAGCTTCGACCACTGCACACCAGACAACTCCATGTCTGCCATCCAAGTGCTTGCCCGTGTATGTGTATCCTCCCACAAATTAATTACAGCACGCCTCTGTTCGCACAGCCTCTGAACCATGTGCAGTGTGGAGTTCCACCTTGTTGAAATGTCGATTATTAGGCGGTGCTGGGGAAGATTCAGCGATCGCTGATGGTTCAGCATACGGCTGGAGTGTACGGGCGACCGGCGGATGTGCGAGCAAAGTCTTCGCACCTTCAGGAGCAGAGCTGATAATTTTTCAGGAAGCACTGCACCACCAGGTTCAAGGTGTGAGCCAGGCAAGGTATGTGTTTAAGTTCTGAAAGGGCTATGGCAGCCATAAAATTACTTCCGTTATCACTGACTACCTTGCCTGCCTCAAGATGTACACTGTCCAGCCATGACTGACTTTGTTGCTGCAAGTACTCGGCTAGTACTTCTGCGGTGTGTCTGTTGTCGCCCAAACACTTCATTTCTAACACAGCCTGCTGACGCTTACCACTAGCTGTCCGATAATGGGACACCTCATGTGCAACACTGGAAGCTGCGGATGGAGGGGTCGTGCGACTGCGCTCTGTGGACGAGCTTTCACTTCTGGAGGAGGAGGAGGAGGGGTGGTGAACACCTATAGTCAACTGTTTCCTAGACCTTGGGCTAAGCAGAACTGTCCCACTATGGCTGTCCCCTGTGGACCCTGCATCCACCACATTAACCCAGTGTGCAGTGATGGACACGTAATGTCCCTGGCCATGCCTACTGGTCCATTCATCTGTTGTGAGGTGCACCTTTCCACTGACTGATTGCCTCAGTGCATGGACAATGCGGTCTTTGACATGCTGGTGGAGGGCTGGGATGGCTTTTCTCGCAAAGAAGTGCCGACTGGGTAAGTCATTGCGTGGTACTGCGTAGGCCATCAGGTCTTTGAAAGCTTCGCTTTCAACCAACCAGTAGGGCATCATCTCTAACGAGATTAGTATAGCAATGTGGGCATTAAAACCCTGTGTACGCAGATGAGAGGATGAGTACTTTCTTTTCCTAACGAGAGTCTCTTGTAGGGTGAGCTGGACTGGAGAGCTGCATATAGTGGAACTAGCGGTGGTGGTGGTGGTGGACATGGCGGATTGAGCGAGGGTTGGTGATGATATTCTTGATGTTGGAACCAGAAACACATGGGCTACTTGCACATTGAACAAGTCTGTAGGAACCTGTTCACACACCACCAAGAAACTTGAAGACACAAAAGAGCACAGTGAGGTTAAAAATACTCTGTTGTAAAAAAAATCACAGTAATAAGCAAGTGCTAGTCAAAAGATGGAAAAAACAGGGTATTTAGTTGACACGTTTTTTTGCAAAAAAATGTATACTAAGCTGCTCCACCAATCGTCAAGGTATACCCATATAGAGCAGTCCTACCGAATGTATATAATCCCTATCTGATGTTTTTATAAACCTGATCATCTGTATAGTACCTGTATAAGCAGGGTTCAGAGACGGAATATCCATGTGGACATGCTGAATGGATCAGCTTTGATGCAAATGACCCATAAGGAGTGGTGGACTCCCTATTCTTGTAGAAACAAGAGAACAATTATAGAACCAGAAACACATGGGCTACTTGGACATTGAAAAAGTCTGTAGGAACCTGTTCACACACCACCAAGAAACTTGAAGACACAAAAGAGCACAGTGAGGTCAAAAATACTCTGTTTTAAAAAAAAAATCACAGTAATAAGCAAGTGCTAGTCAAAAGATGGAAAAAACAGGGTATTTAGTTTATACGTTTTTTTTGCAAAAAAATGTATACTAAGCTGCTCCACCAATCGTCAAGGTATACCCATGTAGAGCAGTCCTACCTAATGTATATAATCCCTATCTGATGTATTTAAAAACCTGATCATCTGTATAGTACCTGTATAAGTAGGGTTCAGAGACGGAATATCCATGTGGACATGCTGGATGGATCAGCTTTGATGCAAATGACCCATAAGGAGTGGTGGACTCCCTAGTCTTGTAGAAGCAAGGGCTCTTCCGCCCAAGGGCTCTTCCACCAGACTTCCTCATTTTTTGGAAAATCTAACCAAAATAACAACCGTTATATGGTACTGTAAAACAAGGTAGAAGGTGTATATAAACTTGTTGAGAATTTAAATCTCCCTTTTTTGGGGGGAGACTGAACCAAAACTCAGGCCCAGTGTATATAACAACACAATGTAAGTGGCAGAAAGTGGCTGGCTGATATACGACAAACTAACAGGACTGAAGTATATCCACTTTGTGAGCATTTGAATCTCCCTTTTTTATTGGGAGACTGAACCAAAACTCAGGCCCAGTGTATATAAGAACGCAATCTAAGTGGCAGAAAGTGGCTGGCTGACATACGACAAAATAACAGGACTGAAGTATATCCACTTTGTGAGAATTTGAATCTCCCTTTTCTTGGGGGGAGGCTGAACCAAAACTTAGGCCCAGTGTATATAACAAGGCAATCTAAGTGGCAGAAAGTGGCTGGCTGACATGTGACAAACTAACAGGACTGAAGTATATCCACTTTGTGAAAATTTGAATCTCACTTTTTTGGGGGGAGACTGAACCAAAACTCAGGCCCAGTGTATAAAACAACACAATGTAAGTGGCAGAAAGTGGCTGGAAGATATATGAAAAAATACAAGGACTGTAGTACAATTTCAATCTCCGTACAATGATCTCAGGACAAGTATGGCAGCAATAAAAAGGAGTGCTGCACACAAAAGTGTGGACAAATAAACAAGATAACTGTGCAGAAAGGAGCAACAGGATCTTTGCTTTTAAAAAAGCAGTTGGTTTGCACAGCAGCGTGCAAACAGCAATGCAGCTATCAGGGAGCCTTATAAGGCAGCCTAATAAGCTACAGAGCTGATGCACAAAAATATAAACTCCACTGTCCCTGCAAAAAAAATGGTGGTGTTGGACAGTGGAAATCGCTACAGCACAAGCAGTTTGGGGGTTAATCTTCCCTCCCTAACTATATCCCTTCTTCTGATGCAGCTGTGGCAACCTCTCCCTATGCTAAGATCAGCAGAAGTAAGATGGCGGTCGGTGTGCACGCCCCTTTATAGCCCCTGTGATGCCGCAGAAAGGAAGCCAATCACTGTCATGCCCTTCTCTAAGATGGTGGGGACCGAGACCTATGTCATCATGCTGCGCACACTCTGCGTCCTCCTTCATTGGCTGAAAAATGGCACTGAAAGCGTCATACGAAACGTGACTTTTGCGCGCAGATTGGCGACCTCATGGCCGATCCCACACTAGGATCGGGTCGGGTTTCATGAAACCGGACTTTGCCGAAAGTCGGTGATTTTTGAATTTGTCCGATCCGTTTCGCTCAACCCTATTCTCTAGTATTGGTTGGTAAAGAGAAAATGACAATGCAGCACGATTGATTTGTGCTTGTAAAGATAGCTTTCACAGAGGTGTCTACTGTGATGATCATGTCCTGGAAGTTTCCGTTCCACTGCCTGAAGCTTAAAGGGGTTGTCCGAGACTGACATTGATTTAATTCTAAGTGTCTAGTTATTTAATGTAATAATCGAATCCCTTTTTGAATATACCTTAATTATAAAAAAGTCCCTACCATTCCCTCTCTACTATAACTGCTTTATTTTTGTTTTTCCATTGTTCCGTTATGATGACACTTCATTTGAAAATCTCCAGTGGATGTTAAGATACTCAAATGAGACGTCATCAGGGGGCAGAGACTGCGAGCACCGCAGCAGCCTCTGAAATGAAGCAGCATCAGTGATCTCCGTTCCAGGGGCTGGACTAGTCCCTGCTGTACTGAGCATTTGGAATGCCCGCCAGGGCCGTGTGGTACTCGGTATCGGGTCCGGTAATTTAAGGTGACGCGTCACGGCGGCGGCGACCCCGTCGGTGGCCCTGGGCGCCCATGTTAAAGGAAAGGTCTTTAAAGGGGTTTTTTAAATAAAGTAAGTTCGTGACCACGCCACCTGTGCTATTCAGTCAGAGGTGACCAACGTTGCTTTAAGGGGTCCTCTGGGGTGATGTTATGGCAGCCAGATGGTATAACTTCCCACAGGTGAAGTAGGTCCCCAGGGCTCCTGGTGAAGTAGATAAAGATGGTGAATGGTGCGATAAAAATGGAGGACACAATTTTGCAGTCTTTTTACCTGATTTACTGATGGTAACAGGCAGCCCCAGTTTAGGGCACCAGATCACAGGTACAGGCAGGGTCTGGCTGGCTTGGAAGCGAGTTCAGAGTCCCCTTTAACCAGGTGGAGTTAAATGCCTTCCTTTTAGTGTGGTGGTATTGTAGTCCCTTACTGCCTAAGGCTTCTGGCAAGGTCGTCTCAGTTCTCTCTGTCCCCCTTTACCTAGGATTCAAACCCATATGACAGGTGACTCAAGCCTTTTTACAGGGTCTCTACCCCAGCTCTATGTGTCACTGTGTCTCCTGGGTATTAGGGCGGACAAGTTACATGTAGTCTAGCTGTCCTACCGATTTCTGCTGTGCCTCCTAGAGTATGACACAACCTTGGTCTTCCGGTTACCGGTATCTGCGCTCTGTCAGGGAGGTAGCCCAGTTGCTGCTATTCTCCCTTATTGTCACTCTCCTGTGCTTCACTCTCCAGCACGTTCACTAAAAGCTGTTCTTCCTTCTGTATCTCGCTATCCAGGGGCTACAGCACTTTAGGCTGTACGGCCTCTCTCTCGTCCTTCTGCCTCAGACTGCTCCAGTCGGCTGTCTGGCATCAACTGTCTAATTCTTCCCAACTGCCTAGCAACTGCCTAGCAACTAACTCCTCCTTTCGACCGAGAGAGCAGCTCCCCCCTAAAGTCGGGTGTAGAACTCCCCCTTCTGATGTGGAGTCAGAATGATGATATATGTGCTGATTACCTGTCAAAAGGAATCCTTCATTGCTTCCAAGCGTAATATCACTCTCCCTGTGAAGAAAGCAATGCCACTGTGATAACCAGGACCCTGGGGCGTCACACATATGTCGGCTTTCAAGTCCGATGTATGCTCAGTACGAGCTCCCTTATCACTGTGCAAGTGGAATATTCTTTTAAGTGCACAATGACAGTGTGCTCCCTCACTGGCTTTGATAAAAAGTGACGAGCTGGAAAGAGAGTGCACTGTCTGTGCACTTTGTAAGGAGATAACCAAGCAAACAGGAAAAGCAGAGACCAGTCCTAGTTCTTAAACAAACACTACTTTCGAGGGTAAGGCTTGTCTCTTGCTTCCTGGTCACTGGATTACCTCCTTACAATGCTCACTGACAGTGTGCTTCTCTTGCTAGCTTGTCACTAGAGATGAGCGAACATCGTCGGCTCCCTCCTTATTCGGCAAGCTACAGTGCTTACCGAAGAAACTGCATCAGGAACCCGGATACCTGGAGCGCTCCCGATGATCAGCTGTTCGGCACTGCAGCTGCATGTATCGCGGCTGTGTGACAGTCACAACACACAGGTTCTCCATGCATGTGTTGTGACTGTCACACAGCCGCGACACATATAGCTATGGCACAAAACAGCTCATCACTGGGAGCGCTCCAGGTAACCGGGTTCCCTATGCAGCTTCTTCGCTAAGCGCTGCAGCTTGCCGAATAAGGAGGGAGCCGATGATGTTTGCTCATCTCTACTTGTCACTTCTCATCAGAGCCGGCGAACGAGCGTACAGTCACTGTCCATTAACAAGAATATTGCACTGTGACAAGATCATACTGAGCATATGACAGAATTGACAACCGACAAGATTGCCTTGCGGAGGCGTGTACTACAGAGGACAGAGAATGAACTTCAATCCAATATTTCGGCCAGCATGCAGCCAGCGGGTAAGGAAAGGGTGAATCCAACACCCGAAAACTCCGCCCATATGACCCAAAACCTGTCCCGCCAAATTCAGGTGACAGGTTCCCTTTAAAGGGGTATTCCCATCACCAATGTCCTATCCAATATCTGGTAGGTGTAACAATCATAATAATATTAGCATATACCTCCCATTAGAAATGTAGTATAATTTTTCTGATTTGCTATGTCTCTTTCCTTATGTGCATGCATTGCAGGACCTTAGGTATCCATGGTTACGACCACTAGCAACAAGCTAACTGTCACTATATCAGTGGTCGTTACCATGGATACCTAAAGTCCTGCAATTCCTGCACATAAGGAAAGAGACATAGAAAATCAGAAAAACTATACTACATTTTTAATGGGAGGTATAATATTAATAATATTATTACTAGATGGAGGCCCGATGCTATCACATCGGTAGGGCGGTAATGTCACAATGGAGGCAGACTTTGCAGTGTTGAGAATCTCTCCCCATGTGCTCACCCACCTATCCACTCTCTCTTTCCCCATGTGCTGACTTCTCCCCGTCTGTGCTCTCTTCTTTGAGCTGTCTACCCTATGTGCTATCCCCCCTGTCTCTTTCCTTCCTGTGCTGAGTTCTCCCCTGTGCTGAGTTCATTTTAAAAATTGTCTGTGCCTGACCGTGTACGGAGCATACCACAACTCCTGGGCAGGGGAGAAAGCAAAAGACAATACTGACATTACAGCAGGAGATCGCAGAGGATACATTTTGTGAGGTAAAATATTGTTTAAAAACAGTCAGTGAAATATTTTACCTGACAAAAGAAATCCTCTGTGATCCCCTGCTGTAACGTCAGTATTGTCTTTTGCTTCCTCCCCTGCCCAGGAGATGTGGTATGCTCCGTACACGGTCAGACACAGACAATTTTTAAAATGAACTTTCGTTTGTGGGAAAACCCCTTTAATGTGACCGGCTTCCTCTGCCTGTAGACATGTCATGCATCTGCCGCCGGGATCAGTCGAATGATTCACTGCGCCTGCGTGGAATTCGTGCAAGCGCAGTAAATTAGACTGCCTCCATCATTGTGCATACAGATAGTGGCGGTCACATTAAAACGGCGCATGCACTCCTCCTGTTCAAAGATGGCGGCGGTCAGTAAATCATTTGGCTGATCCCGGTAGCAGCGTGTTCGCGACGGTATTTCAGTGTGTTTGTGTGGTGCGTACGGCGTATACAGTGTGTGTGTGTGTGTGTGTGTGGTGCATACGGCATATACAGTGTGCTTGTGTCTGTGTGTGTGGTGCGTACGGCGTATACAGTGTGTGTGTGTGTATGAGTATTCTGCTGGTTCTGACGATATTCCAGTGTGTGTGTATGGTGCGTACGGCGTATACAGTGTGTGTGTGTGGTGCGTACGGCATATACAGTGTGTGTGTGTGTGGTGTGACTGTGTTCCGCTGGTGGTACTGCGCAAGAGACAGGTACCACCAGCAGTTTCCATATTGAGACACCTATCACTTAGGTGTCCCAATATGGCGGTCTGTGAACTTCCGCCGCTTGCAATTCTGGGACCTGGACACATCTGGACGGAACAGGATAGGAAGACATTACAAGGTAAGTATATATTAAGATTATTACACCTACTACATATTGGGATAAGATCTTGGAGATGGGAATACCCCTTTAAGAAGGGGTTATCCATTAGTGGACAGCCCCTTTAACCCTTTGGACGGTGACAGTGGACACCACCATGACAGCACTGTGTTTCCTTCTTTGTCAAACATCTGTGGGGTATTACAATTTTGCTTTCTGCAGGTCAGTTAAAATATAAGAAGGAGCTCTTCTCAAGAACAATATTCGGAGCCAATTGTCTTAATTTAGCAAAACTGTCTAAAGAAAAAAAAGTCATTGTAGTCCGTAGCAAGCAATCACAGCTCAGCTTTTATTTTTTTTAATCTCCTCCGATAAGGACAAATAATCACAAAGGTTTACTTAAAATGTTTTTCATAAATCTGCCCAGTATATATTTCATGGCGCTGTAAGAATGGAATTTTTTCTTTATTTTTTTACCAGTTGTTGTCAGTTACACAATATGTTATAAAAACTGAAAAATAGTTATGTGTCCTCCAATGACTTAGCAGACAGTGTGTGAAAACTTGCAATCACTTATTTTGAAGTAGCAATTATTATTTTTTGCAACCTTTTCAAATATAGCAATAAAGTGATGAAGTGTTTATGAACAATTTAGACTTGAAGGTGCTGCTGTCATTTTTCTTCTTTGAATCTTTGTGCTTGGCATCTGTAAGCAGTAACTCACCTCTGCCAAGCTGCTATATTTACACTGTGATGGAAAATTAGGCTATGCAAACACTTTCACGAGAAGAGTAAAAAAAAGAATAAATTGTTTTAGAAAATGTGTGGAAGAACCTGATTTTTATCTCTGATTCCGCACTCAACAATTTATTGAATACCTTCAGGCCTCATGCACATGGCATTGACGTGTAATACTGTGCGCCGACGTATTCTGTCCTAGGGTAGGTTTCACACGAACGTATAAAAAAACTGTCAGAGTTTCATTCATTTCTCTCTTGTCATCCGTATATAGTCTATATTTTTTACATTAGCAGCTATTAATCATTTACAGATCACTTACAGTTTCCTGTGTTACAGATTTGCAATGTATCCATAAAACTCAGATGCAATACTTTAGCTCCATATGACTTGAGTGGGTGACTTTTATCCATGTTACAGAAGAAATTAGTGCATGCTATTATTTTTTCATATGCAGATTTTGTCAGCGACAAAAACGCTCATCTGCACTGGTCCAAACATTTTTTCACAGCCAGCACTCGGACTGAAAATACTGTTATGTGAATAAGCCCTTAGAAAGTTTTCTGTATGCAGAATCCCATGGACCAGGCCCAAATTTTATATATGGCAGCACAGGGAGTCCTTACAATCCTTATACTAATAAAGTGTGGAGTTTCATAGGCTAGTCTTGAACCTAGGGCCAGATGGAAATATGTCAATGTATATCAAATAAACTTTAAATTACTAGTGATGATCTAAAATGTTCAATTGCTCAGTACTCGAGTCGAGCATGTCGGAAGCTCAGACGGGCTCAACTCGGGTAATGAGTATAATAGAAGTCAATGGGAAACTCAAGCATTTCTCTGGAAGACCCTACAGGAAGACTGGGCTGGGGAAGGGGCAGGAAAATCGCTGAAATGGATGGCAACAGCGCTCAAATTGAATGGGAACAGCATGAAGAAGACGCCTGGATGCATCTCTGACTCCCAGGTCACTGCGAGGAACAATGTTAAAACACAGTATTATGCAACCTTTACAGAGTTACAATAAAACATACAAAACCAAAGATAAAATGGATTTTACAGTGAACAATGTTAGGAAACATTCTTTCACGTATAATGAATTGTATGTTACACAAAATTAAAAAGAGGAGAAAAAAGCGAACCTTGCCTCCACCACCCCTTAATAGCTGATTATCTCTCATGACTACTGTAGATGACATAGTAGAGGAGGAAATAATAATAAGTCTAATGTTCGTGATGCCACCTGTAGTACTCTGCCAGGGATGACCGACGCTGCCTAAAGGGGTCCACTGGGGCTGATGGTATTGCAGCAGAGTTGGTATAGCTCCCCACAGGTGGAGCTTAGTCCCCAAGGCTCCCGATGCAGTTGGTAAGAGGGTTGATAGATGGTGAGGTGCAGGAAATAATTGGAGGACACAGGATTTGCAGTCTCTTTACCTTTTACTGGTGAAATTGCAGTCCAAGGCACAGGTTACAGGTGATTTTGAAATACGGGCAACCTGGAAGCAGTTCAGAATCCCCCTAGCCAGGTTGGGTTGGAAGCCTTCCTTTCTGCACTGAATTCTAGGTACTTGATGCTTTAGCTTTCCTCAAGCCCCTCTCTCAATCTGTCCCTTGGATGGAACACTACCCACATGGCAGGCAACTCGAGCCTTTTTACAGGTGTCCCTCTCTTGTGGTGACTCCGGGCTCTAATCTGTTGCTGTGCCTTCGAGTGTAGTTGTGGCCAGGAGGCCAATCTCCTGCCCTCCGGTTTCTCATGTGGGGCACACAGTTCCCACACAACTTCGAACCCTGGAGACGGATTTCTTGCACTCAAACCTGGAGTGAGCCCAATCACTGCTCCACTCCAGTTTCTCTCATCTCATGTGCTACCTCTCCCTTCACTGTCTCACACAGACTGACCTCTAGCTCCTCCTCCAGACCAGAACTTATAGGGAAGCTACCCCGAAACCGGGTTTAGAGCTCCCCCTTCTGGCCTGGAGTCAGAAAAGTGTTGTATGTAAGGGTTATCTGCCAAGGGGATTCCTTCTCGGTTCCAGGCATGGCATCACCATCCCCAAGAGGCAGGCAATACCACTGTGACAACTGGATTCCTGGGGTGTCACAACTATACCCACCAATAGTCACCGGTAAATGTAATTTTAACATATTATTATCTTATCATGTGGTATGTGTTAATTTATAAAGAAGGGACAAAGTCTATTCGGACAATACAAGAGCTGCAAAAATAAGAAGGAAAAGGGACACCAATACACCCTATCATAGACATAAACAATTCTGTTTAAATTGTTAGGTAGTGGGACTCCTTGACTTATAAAGCCTATGCACTAAGTGCAAGGACTGCCAAAAATGAGAAGGAAAGTCTGCAATACATCCTGGAAGTCAAGTAGAGGAGTGCTTCAGAAAACATTTTTTTCCCATTTTAAGGAGTGATACTCCTAGACTGGTAAAGTCTATGCACTAAGTGCAAGTGGAACGCCCGCCAGGGCCGTGGTGTACTTGCCATGGGTCATGGCGTGACCCGATCTGTGGCCCTGAGCTCCCATGTAAAAGGGATATTGATTAAAGTTTATGTTCGTGACGCCACCTGTGGTATTCGGTCAGTGGGGACCGACGCTGCTTAAAGGGGTCCGCTGGGATGATGTTATGGCAGCTAGATGGTATAACTTCCCACAGGTGAAGTAGGTCCCCAGGTCTCCCTGTTGTGAATTCTGTGGTCACAAGTGGTATTGCAGTCTCTGGGCGTCCTCCCTCAGGTGTTTTGGTGAGCTCGTTGGCTGCCTTGCTATTTAGCTCCACCTGAGTCTGTCTTCCTTGCTCCTTGTCAATGTTCCAGTGTTGGATCTGAGCTACTGCATCTTTCCTTGGGCCTGCTGCTCTGCTAGATAAGTGCTTCTAGTTTGTTTTCTGTTTTTTCTGTCCAGCTTGTTATTATCTTTTGCTGGAAGCTCTGAGAAGCAAAGGGGTGCACCGCCGTGCTGTTAGTTCGGCACGGTGGGTCTTTTTTGCCCCTTTGCGTGGTTTTCGTTTTAGGGTTTTTTGTAGACTGCATAGTTCTCTTTGCTATCCTCGCTCTGTCTAGAATATCGGGCCTCACTTTGCTGAATCTATTTCATTCCTACGTTTGTCTTTTCATCTTGCTAACAGTCATTATATGTGGGGGCTGCCTATTCCTTTGGGGTATTTCTCTGAGGTAAGTCAGGCTTGTATTTCTATCTTCAGGCTAGTCAGCTCCTCAGGCAGTGCCGAGTTGCATAGGTAGTGATAGGCGCAATCCACTGCTGCTTCCAGTTGTGTTAGGACAGTTCAGGTACTGCAGTCTACAGAGATTCCACGTCTCAGAGCTCGTCCTATTGTTTTGGGTTTTTGCCAGATCTCTGTATGTGCGCTGATTACTGCACGCTGTGTTGCCTGATTGCCAGCCATAACAGTACAAGGAGCCTATTCAATGATTTCCAATAGAGGGAAAAAAGAAATCCTGACATCATTTTTTTTTCTTAGCTCTGTCTTCAGTCTTTTTTTTCCCCTAGACATTAGAGTGCTTCAGGACACAGCTGTGGACATGGATATTCAGGCTCTGTGCTCCTCAATGGATAATCTCGTTGTAAATGTACAAAAGATTCAAGATACTATTGATCAGAAATCGATGCTAGAACCAAGAATTCCGATTCCTGATTTGTTTTTTGGTGACAGAACTAAGTTCCTGAGCTTCAGAAATAATTGTAAGCTATTTTTGGCCTTGAAACCTCATTCTTCTGGTAATCCTATTCAACAGGTTTTGATTATTATTTCTTTTTTGCGCGGCGACCCACAGGACTGGGCGTTTTCTCTTGCACCAGGAGATTCTGCATTGAGTAATATTGATGCATTTTTCCAGGCGCTGGGATTGCTTTACGATGAGCCTAATTCAGTGGATCAAGCTGAGAAAAATCTGCTGGCTTTATGCCAGGGTCAGGATGATGTAGAACTATATTGTCAGAAATTTAGAAAATGGTCAGTACTCACTCTGTGGAATGAATCTGCACTAGCGGCTTTGTTCAGAAAGGGTCTCTCTGAAGCTCTTAAGGATGTAATGGTGGGATTTCCTATGCCTGCTGGTTTGAATGAGTCTATGTCCTTGGCCATTCAGATCGGTCGTCGCTTGCGCGAGCGTAAATCTGTGCACCATCTGGCGGTATTGTCTGAGAGTAAGCCTGAGCCTATGCAGTGCAACAGGACTATGACTAAAGTAGAACGGCAAGAACACAGACGTCTGAACAGACTGTGTTTCTATTGTGGTGATTCTACTCATGCTATTTCTAATTGTCCTAAACGCACTAGGCGGTTCGATAGCTCTGCCGTTATTGGTACTGTACAGTCCAAATTCCTTTTGTCCATTACCTTAATGTGCTCTTTGTCATCATATTCTGTCATGGCGTTTGTGGATTCAGGCGCTGCCCTGAATCTGATGGATTTGGATTATGCTAAACGTTGTGGATTTTTCTTGGAGCCTTTGCGGTGTCCTATTCCGTTGAGAGGAATTGATGCTACACCTCTGGCCAAGAATAAGCCTCAGTACTGGGCCCAGCTGACCATGTGCATGGCTCCTGCACATCAGGAAGTTATTCGCTTTTTGGTACTGCATAATTTGCATGATGTGGTCGTGTTGGGGTTGCCATGGCTACAAACCCATAATCCAGTATTGGATTGGAACTCTATGTCGGTAACCAGCTGGGGTTGTCAGGGAGTACATGGTGATGTTCCATTTTTGTCTATTTCGTCATCCATTCCTTCTGACATCCCAGAGTTCTTGTCGGACTTTCAGGATGTATTTGAAGAGTCCAAGTCTGATGCCCTTCCTCCGCATAGGAATTGTGATTGTGCTATCGATTTGATTCCTGGTAGTAAATTCCCTAAGGGTCGTTTATTTAATTTGTCCGTACCTGAACACACCGCTATGCGCAGTTATGTGAAGGAGTCCCTGGAGAAGGGACATATTCGCCCATCGTCGTCACCATTGGGAGCAGGGTTCTTTTTTGTAGCCAAGAAGGATGGTTCGCTAAGACCGTGTATTGATTACCGCCTTCTTAATAAGATCACTGTTAAGTTTCAGTATCCCTTGCCATTGATTTCTGACTTGTTTGCTCGGATTAAGGGGGCTAGTTGGTTTACTAAGATTGATCTTCGTGGTGCGTATAATCTGGTGAGAATCAGGCAGGGAGATGAATGGAAAACGGCATTTAATACGCCCGAGGGTCATTTTGAGTATCTGGTGATGCCGTTCGGACTTGCCAATGCTCCATCTGTTTTTCAGTCTTTTATGCATGACATTTTTCGTGAGTATCTGGATAAATTCTTGATTGTTTACTTGGATGACATTTTGATCTTCTCAGATGATTGGGAGTCTCATGTAAAGCAAGTCAGAATGGTTTTCCAGGTACTGCGTGCTAATTCCTTGTTTGTGAAGGGATCAAAGTGTCTCTTCGGTGTGCAGAAAGTTTCATTTTTGGGGTTCATCTTTTCCCCTTCTACTATCGAGATGGATCCGGTTAAGGTTCAGGCCATCCAGGATTGGACTCAGCCGACATCTCTAAAAAGTTTGCAGAAATTCCTGGGCTTTGCTAATTTTTATCGTCGCTTCATCTGTAATTTTTCTAGCATTGCCAGACCATTGACCGATTTGACCAAGAAGGGTGCTGATTTGGTTAATTGGTCTTCTGCTGCCGTGGAAGCTTTTCAGGAGTTGAAGCGTCGTTTTTGCTGTGCCCCTGTGTTGTGTCAACCTGATGTTTCTCTTCCGTTCCAGGTCGAGGTTGATGCTTCTGAGATTGGTGCAGGGGCGGTTTTGTCACAGAGAGGTTCTGGTTGCTCAGTGTTCAAACCATGTGCTTTCTTTTCCAGGAAATTTTCTGCTGCTGAGCGTAATTATGATGTGGGCAACCGAGAGTTGCTGGCCATGAAGTGGGCATTCGAGGAGTGGCGTCATTGGCTTGAGGGTGCTAAGCATCGCGTGGTGGTTTTGACTGATCATAAGAACCTTACTTATCTTGAGTCTGCCAAGCGCTTGAATCCTAGACAGGCCCGTTGGTCGTTATTTTTTGCTCGTTTTGATTTTGTGATTTCATACCTTCCGGGCTCTAAAAATGTGAAGGCGGATGCTCTGTCTAGGAGTTTTGTGCCCGACTCTCCGGGGTTATCTGAGCCGGCGAGTATCCTCAAGGAAGGAGTCATTGTGTCTGCCATCTCCCCTGATTTGCGGAGAGTGTTGCAGAAATTTCAGGCTAATAAACCTGATCGTTGTCCGGCCGAGAAACTGTTCGTCCCTGATAGGTGGACTAGTAAACTTATCTCTGAACTTCATTGTTCGGTGCTGGCCGGTCATCCAGGAATCTTTGGTACCAGGGAGTTGGTTGCTAGATCCTTTTGGTGGCCGTCTCTGTCGCGGGATGTGCGTGCTTTTGTGCAGTCCTGTGGAATTTGTGCTAGGGCTAAGCCCTGCTGTTCACGTGCCAGTGGGTTGCTTTTGCCCTTGCCGGTCCCGAAGAGGCCTTGGACACATATTTCGATGGATTTCATTTCTGACCTTCCCGTTTCTCAAAAGATGTCTGTCATTTGGGTGGTCTGTGATCGCTTTTCTAAAATGGTCCATCTGGTGCCCTTGGTTAAATTGCCTTCCTCCTCTGATTTGGTGCCTTTGTTCTTCCAGCATGTGGTTCGTTTACATGGCATTCCTGAGAATATTGTTTCTGACAGAGGTTCCCAGTTTGTCTCAAGGTTCTGGCGAGCCTTTTGTGGTAGGATGGGCATTGACCTATCTTTTTCCTCGGCCTTCCATCCTCAGACTAATGGCCAGACCGAACGAACCAATCAGACCTTGGAAACATATCTGAGATGTTTTGTTTCCGCTGACCAGGATGATTGGGTGTCATTTTTGCCGTTGGCTGAGTTCGCCCTTAATAATCGGGCCAGCTCGGCTACCTTGGTCTCTCCATTTTTCTGCAATTCTGGGTTCCATCCTCGTTTCTCTTCAGGACAGGTTGAGTCTTCGGACTGTCCTGGTGTGGATTATGTGGTGGACAGGTTGCAGCAGATCTGGACTCAGGTAGTGGACAATTTGACCTTGTCCCAGGAGAAGGCTCAGCTTTTCGCTAATCGCAGACGCCGTGTGGGACCCCGACTTCGTGTTGGGGATCTGGTTTGGTTATCTTCTCGTCATATACCTATGAAGGTTTCCTCTCCTAAATTTAAACCTCGTTTTATTGGTCCGTATAGGATTTCTGAGATTCTCAATCCGGTGTCTTTTCGTCTGACCCTCCCAGACTCCTTTTCCATACATAATGTATTCCATAGGTCGTTGTTGAGGAGATACGTGGCACCTATGGTTCCATCTGTGGAGCCTCCTGCCCCTGTTTTGGTGGAGGGGGAATTGGAGTATATTGTGGAGAAGATTTTGGATTCTCGTGTCTCTAGACGGAAACTCCAGTATCTGGTCAAATGGAAGGGTTATGCTCAGGAAGATAATTCCTGGGTTTTTGCCTCTGATGTCCATGCCCCAGATCTTGTTCGTACCTTTCATGTGGCTCATCCTGGTCGGCCTGGGGGTTCTGGTGAGGGTTCGGTGACCCCTCCTCAAGGGGGGGGTACTGTTGTGAATTCTGTGGTCACAAGTGGTATTGCAGTCTCTGGGCGTCCTCCCTCAGGTGTTTTGGTGAGCTCGTTGGCTGCCTTGCTATTTAGCTCCACCTGAGTCTGTCTTCCTTGCTCCTTGTCAATGTTCCAGTGTTGGATCTGAGCTACTGCATCTTTCCTTGGGCCTGCTGCTCTGCTAGATAAGTGCTTCTAGTTTGTTTTCTGTTTTTTCTGTCCAGCTTGTTATTATCTTTTGCTGGAAGCTCTGAGAAGCAAAGGGGTGCACCGCCGTGCTGTTAGTTCGGCACGGTGGGTCTTTTTTGCCCCTTTGCGTGGTTTTCGTTTTAGGGTTTTTTGTAGACTGCATAGTTCTCTTTGCTATCCTCGCTCTGTCTAGAATATCGGGCCTCACTTTGCTGAATCTATTTCATTCCTACGTTTGTCTTTTCATCTTGCTAACAGTCATTATATGTGGGGGCTGCCTATTCCTTTGGGGTATTTCTCTGAGGTAAGTCAGGCTTGTATTTCTATCTTCAGGCTAGTCAGCTCCTCAGGCAGTGCCGAGTTGCATAGGTAGTGATAGGCGCAATCCACTGCTGCTTCCAGTTGTGTTAGGACAGTTCAGGTACTGCAGTCTACAGAGATTCCACGTCTCAGAGCTCGTCCTATTGTTTTGGGTTTTTGCCAGATCTCTGTATGTGCGCTGATTACTGCACGCTGTGTTGCCTGATTGCCAGCCATAACATCTCCCGCTGTATAGGTGGAGATGGTGAATGGTGCAGTAAGAACGAGGACACAGGTTTGCAGTCTCTTTACCTGGTTTAATGAAGCTTCAGGCAACTGCAGTCCAGGGCACCAGATCACAGGTACAGGCAGGGTCCAGCCGGCTTGGGAGTGAATCCAGAGTCCCCTTTACCAGGTGGAAAGGAAAGCCTTCCTCAAAGCGTGGTGGTGTTGTAGTCTCTTACTGCCTATGGTTTCTGATAAGATCCTCACAGTTCCTCTCTGTCTTCCATATAGGTTAGAACGCAAATCCGTATGACAGGTGACTCGAGCCTTTTTACAGGGTCTTTAACACGACCCGGGCCCTATATGTCACTGTGCCTCCTGGGTGTAAAGGTGGACAGGTAACTTAAAGTTCAGCTGTCCTGCCGGTTTCTACTATGCCCCTTAGAGTCTGGCACAGCCTCGGTCTTCTGACTACCGGAATCTGCGCTAGCCAGGGAGGTAGCCAAATCACTTCTCTCCCCTGGTGTCACTCTCCTGTGCCTTTTCTCTCCTGCACACTTTCCACAAGTTGTTCTTTCCTTCTAAGTTTCCTCTCTCCAGGAGCTGTAGTACCTCTGGCTACATGGCCCCTTCAGTCTCTCTTCTTTCCTCTTTCTGCCAGGAGCTGCGAACCCCCACGTCTGCTCAGCTATTCTCCTATCATACCAGCTCCGCCTATCTGATGTTCCTCAACAAGCTCCCTTCTGGCAATCTCTCTCTCTAGCACATCTTTCTGCTTCCTTCCCCTCTGTCTCTCTGAAAGGAACTGACTACTTTTCCCTCCAGACCAGAATGTAGGGAAGTTCCCCTTAATCAGGGTTCAGAGCTCCCCCTTCTAGCCTGGAGTGTGAACATGTTGTGTGCATTGTGATTACCTGATAAAAGGAATCTTTCATCACTTCCAAGCGTCACATCACTCTCCCCTTTAGGAAAGCAATGCCACTGTGACAACCAGGACCCTGGGGCATCAAACATGTACTGCCAAAAATTACAAGGAGGGACTGCAATACACCCTGGAAGACACGTGAAGGTGGGCCTCAGAATTTATTTTACCATTTTTAAGGAGTGGGACTTCTAGACTGGAAAAGCCTATGCATTAAGTGCAAGGGCTAAAAAACATTTACCCCTGGAGGGTATACTTATATATGCAAGAGAATTGTAGAGGTAGGCCTCATACACATCCTGTAAAATTTATGAAGGAGGGCATCATACAAACCCTGGAAAAATTAAGAGCAAGGGTCACATTATGACACTCTAACAATTTTGATTGGGGATTGCCTGATGACTCTCTAAAGATTTTCATTGAGGACCGCCTGTTGATCCTATAAAGATTTTAAGTAAGGGCTGCGTGATAATCCTACATTTAAATTGGCTTTATATTCTGCTGCTTACATTTGGTGGGGTTGAAAAGTCTGGGCTAATCCAGGTCTTGTTAATTTTTAGTCTGCCTATAAGTATTTTCAGTTGACAGGTATATGCACCTATCAGGTATTATTCGCGTAGGCCAGCACTTCCAAGATGTAGAGAGGCAGTTCATGCCATATGTCCAGCTTGGATACCCAATAGTTTTACGGCACAGAGGAATCACTGAGGATACTGGTGCAGTCAGCTAGGTACTTCATCACTATCCTCCAAAACTTTTTCCTCCTTGTCAGAATAACCCGCGCATCAGGGCATGGGCGTTGGGAGGGTCTAATAAAACTTTCCCAGACCTTTGATAGTGTTCGCCTGCCTCTGTTAGACCTGGTGTATGTCTCCCTCATTTCTCCTCCTTTGTTGCACAAGGATCTATGATCTCTGCCGCCACTGTTGCTATATGGGAATTTTTTTACTAATTGTTAGACTAGGGCCTTCTGGTATTGCACTATTTTATTAGCCCACTTCAGCTAAAGGAGAGATGGAAAATTCTCCTTGTAGTGTGGGTCGAGAAGGGTGAACAACCAGTAATCAGTGTTGGCCATGGGAAAGGAAGCAGGACATGAAGTCAGCCATGTGTGCCCGACTCCCAACACCAACAGGCAAGATTTCCCTGTTCCCATCACTAGGACGTCTCTCCATTTTCTCTTCCTCCTCCCATCCACGCTGAACAGACGGGATGAAGCTGGTGTCGAGTTCACACTCAGTCGGAGCAGCCTTTGGAAGTGGGGAATCACCAGAAAATAATACACAAGACACGTCTTGTATAGTGTATCACTGGGAAGTCTCTGAAGCACGCCTACCTTCAAAGGTGCTATCCCTTCTTTATATAGTTGTTTCAGTAGGTTTAGTGGTTATACAAGTTTTGCATGTTTAAACAAAGACACAAAACAGGAATGAAAGAAAAGAAAAGAAAACAGTTTCGTGGGCGGCAGTTTCACAACAAACAGTACAAAGGCAATTCCACAGACAAGAAAAACAGGATTTCATACTATAGCTAAAATGTCCTTGAATGGACAGGTCAATATTTATCACAAATTCTTTTTTTTTTTATTTTTGTTCATTGAGGTAATCATTTTTGTTCTGCTCTTCACAATCCCCCCTTTGACATATTCCATTCAAAACCTTGTCGATCATTTTAGTCATTCTTTTTGTGATATTACAAAAAAAAACTTTATATTCTCGCATCCATTACACAAAATTTATTTGTGCATACCGAGATACCCTTGAGTACAACCTTGAATAATACATATATAATTACAATAACCATAACTGTATGTATTAGGCTTTGCATAATCCCGGTAACCCACCCACCGATCCCTCTGAACCAATTGGCCGGGTTAAGAAAAGAAAAGGTATCTGACCACCAGCTATCCTTATTTTGGTCATTGTCTTTGTCATACTGATCCCTGAGTCGTTGTACGTCTTTTAATTTAAATCTCATACTCATAGTACTATTCGGGTCTATATAATGACAGCAGGTGGGTCCGATGATTTGACACATACCCCCTTGTGAGGCAGTTAGGTAATCCAATACCAGGGTATGTTGGTTAGTGACTATTATAAGCTGATTCTGTACAGCTATACTAGTATTTAATATGTCCAATATATCCCAAATCTGATCATCTAGATAATCCGTGGCTCTAACTAATTTATCCCACATTTGTGTTAACATAGGATAAATAAAAATGGTACTAGCAATTTTGTTGGGAATTCCCATTTGTACTATATGCGGCCTCCCCGAGGGACGTGGTGAGTTATCTGCAGCTCTTTTATACAGTGTGTGCTTGGGCACGGCTTGCATATTCACTTGTTTATTTGAAATTATGAAAGTAGCCGGGGTTAGGCGTCCTAATGTACAAGTACCCTTTATACCTACGGGAAGCCATTTATATGCTCCTTCTCCGCATATCCAAAATGTACCCTCAGGCAGATCCCACAAAGCTGAGTGCTGCAATACCAATCTGTGAGCCAAATCCACAAAACTAGATACATTCTGAAGCATACACCAAGAGCGTTTTTGTCCCAAGGGGCTACAGTACCCGGCTGCGGGATTCCCACATACATGCATTCCGTTGACATACTCATTGGATTCATTACAAACCAGGTTCCCCGGCTTACTTGTACAACTGTTTGCATCACCTTGGGGGAACAACTCAGAATGTTCCCATTTTCTATTATGTATGTATCTTTCCAATACTGTAGGTTTGAAAGCATCAGAGGAAGGGGTGGTTGTACTGAAACTGAGCTGTAGATTTTCAGTGGGGACCTGTCCTAAATCAGTTAATCCAGTCTTATTCCTAGGTACCCATTTTCCTCCCTTGAATGCTAAATATTGTAAGTTGTCTATTTTTCCTGTAAGATTGCCCTGCCACCAAGGAAATTCTACCCATCCCACAATTGGTATGGCGATTGTAGTATTCCATAGTCTAGTATTGCCAGGTTGGTTGTTGGCCAGGTTGTCTGAACAATTAGGCCAAGCGAATATTTCTTCAGCTGACACGGGAACTGCTAGAAAAGGTATACTTGTGGCTGATACTGGTGAATGGGTACAGATCCAACAATCTGCCAGGGGTTGCGTATTATTTAACAAGTCATGCACTAATTTTCTATGATGTTGTACGAATCTATTGTTCAAAGGGGCTAGAGAATTCAGTCTTTCCCATGCCTCCGTTGAGGTTAACATTATTAACATCAATATCATGAGTCTTATACTGCTTTTTTGCAATGGCTTGCATGTATCCATGATGCCTTTCCTTCAAGCTTGACTGCTGTTGGAGTTGTTAACAGGACTTGGAAAGGTCCGTCAAATCTCGGTTCCAGAGTCTTTCTGGTGTGTCTTTTCACGTAGACTTGATCACCAGGTTCCAACTTGTGGCCTCCTTCGAGATTTTCTGGATCTGGAAGGGAAGCAAAAACTTGCGAATGCACTTTAGTTAAACGTTTTTGTAATTCTTGTACATAAGCAGTTAAAGTCTCAGTATTCAACATCAGTTGTTGTGGAAAATAACAACCCAAATTTGCTGCTCTACCAAAAAGAATCTCATGTGGTGACAGCTTAGCCTTCCCCCTTGGGGTGTTTAGGATGGAATACAGGGCAAGTGGTAGACACTCGGTCCAAGGCTTTCCTGTTTCTGCCATGGCCTTCTGGATTTTTAATTTTATTGTCCCATTTAATCTTTCCACTTTACCTGAACTCTGTGGATGATATGGAGTGTGAAACTGGTTTTCTACTCCCAACATTTTCATAACATTCTGGAATATTTCCCCAGTAAAATGGGTACCTCTATCTGACTCGATCACCTCAGGCATGCCGTAACGGGGTATCAGTTCATGTGCTATTTTAATGGCAGTAGTTTTTGCTGAGGCTTTACGAACTGGATAAGCCTCTGGCCACCCTGAGAACATGTCCACACACACAAGCACATATTCGTATCCATTGTACCTAGGAAGTTGGATGTAGTCGATCTGGAGTCTTTGAAAGGGATACAGTGGTCTTACATGATGCTTGGTTGGGGTTTTAATGGCCTGACCTGGATTGTGTGCCAGGCATATAGCGCATGCAGCACACATGTTCGAGCAAAATTACCAAAGCCTGGAGCCAACCACCTTTCTTTTACCTTGAGCGTCATACCATTTGCCGACACATGCGTCGGTAGGTGGAGGTCACTTGCCACTGCGGGGTACCAGGCTCTGGGTAAACACAACAAAGTTCCTTTTTTCCATAATCCTTGCTGATCTTCTGCCCCTTTTTTCTGCCACTGCCCTCGTTCTTCGTCGTCTACCTGTTTCTGAGCTTCCTTCAATCTTTCCTCATCATCTTCAGAGCTATCTAGTGTGTGGGCATGATGTAAGGGTTTACGTGCTGCCTGTTTTGCTGCCTTATCGGCTTTATCGTTACCCCTGGCTTCCTCGGTGTCGAGTCTCACATGTGCAGCTACCTTTATCACCGCTATTTCTTTAGTTTCTTGTGCTGCCTCCAGAATCTGTCTAATGAGGGAGGCATGTTTAACAGGTTGGCCTGAAGCAGTCATATAACCTCTGGCTCTCCATATTACGCCAAAATCGAAAATAATGCCATGTGCATATCTAGAATCAGTGTATATGTTTGCTGTCTGATCTTTGGCTATTTTTAGAGCTTCAACTAATGCCGTAAGTTCTGCTTCTTGTGCAGACTGATTAGCAGGGAGAGGTTCTGCTTTCAGCACTTCATGCTGAGTTACTACCGCATAACCTGTATGAAATTGTCCATTCATATCTGCATATCTACTGCCATCTATGAAAAGTTCAAATGTAGCATTACAGAGTGGCTTGTCACGTACATTACATAAGCCCTGAGTCTCTTGTTCCATTAATTGTACACAATCATGCATTGACTTTGATGGGTCAAAGGAGTTGGAGAGTGCAGTTTCAAAGGAGTTGGAGAGTGCAGTTTCCTCAGGTATGGTACCCCCCTCAGACTCTAAAGGGAGCAAAGACGCGAGATTAAGAGTCTGAATCCTGGCAAAGGAAATGTTGGGCGGCAGTAGTAGGGAACATTGGAGACGGAGGTGTCTGGCCATTGAAATATGTTTAGGTTGGACCTGGTTAAGAATGCCATGTACATCATGAGTGGTCTGAACTAGAAGTGGGTGATCAAGAACAATCTCAGAAGCTTTATCTAATAACAGTGAAATTGCGGCTACTACTCTTACACAAGAAGGTGCGGCTCTAGCTACAGGGTCCAGATGAGCTGATATGTATGCCACAGGTCTCTGTTTGTTTCCATGTTTTTGTGTGAGCACCGCTGTAGCATGTGAGGATATCTCAGCTGCCATCAATTGAAAAGGTTTAGTGTAGTCTGGGAGTCCCAAAGCCGGAGCTGATACCAGTGCTGTTTTCAAAGAGGAAAATGACTGTTTAGCCTCTTCACTGAGTGAATATGGTGTGTTGGCAATACAGTCATATAAAGGCTGCATGAGTTGACTTGCATGTATGATCCACTGTCTACAGTGTGAAACAATACCTAGGAAAGCACGCAGCTGTTTGTGATTCCTGGGTTCAAGCATGTTACGTATGGCTTCCGTACGTTGAGGTGTGAGGTGTCTGATGCCCTGTGATATGCAGTGACCTAAAAACACGACTGTTTGTTGACAAGCCTGGAGTTTCTGTCTATTTACTTTACAGCCTTCTTGCGCTAGGAAAATTAAGAAATTAACAGTTGAGGTAACTGCCGTCTGCTCATCAGGGCAACAAATAAGTAAGTCATCTACATACTGTAGAATGACTACTCCTGGTTCTGGGATGAAATTTTTTAGCACGGTCTGCATTGCTTCAGAGTACAAAGTTGGTGAGTGTACCATACCTTGTGGCAATCTTGTCCATGCTAATTGTTTACCCTTGAATGTAAAGGCAAACAAATGCCAACAGTTCTTATGTAGTGGCACAGAAAAAAATGCGTTTGATAAGTCAATTACCGTAAAATATGCAGCAGTGCTGGGAATTTGAGACAGTAAGGTATGAGGATTCGGTACCACAGGGGTGACCGGTGCCAAAACCTTATTGATTTTCCGTAAGTCGTGCACCATGCGATATTTCACCATAGTTTCTTTGGAGGACACTTTCTTTTTAACAGGATATAAGGGTGTATTGGCGGGTGACCTGATTTCTACCAAAACACCTTGTAACACATAATCCTGAATTTGTTGAGAAATCGCCTGTTCTTGCTGGGCGCTGATGGGGTATTGCCTAAGCTGAGGTAATATGGTTCCCGGGGCAGTTTCTAACAGTATAGGAGCTACTGATAAAAATCCTACATCAGTGTCTCCTTTTGCCCATAGGCCGTCAGGAACCCGAGACAAGTCAATTTTTGCTTGTTGAGTGTAAATTTCGGGAAAATCCTCCATTGCCTGTATTCTAACATATGGTTCCAGAGTTTCTGCATCTTCAGGGATGGTCAGCATAACTGTGCCATCTTCTCTAAAATGGATGTTTGCATGCATTTTACTTAAGACATCAGTACCCAACAAGCAGGTAGGTGCACCTTTAGCAAATAAAAATTTGGATACAAAAGTTTTAGGGCCAAAGCTCACATTTAAAGGTTTTGTAAAGGGCAACGCCTGAATTTTACCATCATACCCTTCTGCATATGTAACCTTTGAGGATATATTGTCAGGATATGGTAAAAAGTCCTGATTTAAAATGGAGGATGTTGCTCCCGTATCTATCAGGAAAGGTACATTTTTACCCTCAACTTCAACTTGTATTATTGGTCTTCTAGAAGGAAGAGAGACCTGCATAACTTTCAGTCATTCTGAGCTGTCTGTTTGATCAGGCACTGGGTTATTTATCCTATTTTTGGGTACAAAGGTTCCTGAATCTATATCTGCTTTTCTCTTCCTACATTCCCTTTGGAAATGTCCTGGCTTCTTACAGTAATGACAAGTAAACTTTTGATTAGCAGAGCCAGTATTAGCCTGTGCAATTCTTACTGGCTTAGAATTTTCTCTTAAGTCCATTTCTATCCCTACAGCTTTCTGTCTAGCCAGGTGTGGGTCTTCCAAGGTTCTCCAATCAGGGGTTGCGGCCTTAAGCTTTTCCTTCACTTTTGGAGACAATCCATCTATAAAGGTTTTTGTAACTAACCTCATCATTCCTGGAGCGGTTAGATCCATGCCTTCATCTCTGAAATTATTTTCTACACTTAGATAATATTCGTCTACTGATTGTCCAGATTTCTGAGCCACCACTCCCGTTGTTCCTCTCTGCCTCTGTCTCTCCCTCATGAAAACCATTAAGTGATCTACAAATTGTGTACCTGATTCTATCGTTTGTAAGGCACCATCTCCTGCTTGGGGCCTATGTACCTGTAGATTTGCTAATAGCTCCTGGAAGAGTCCAGGAGTCATTTTCATTCTACATAATTCTTCTCCATCTGCCCAAACTCCAGCGTGAGTCTGCATAATTTGCTGTATATATTGTGCAAATCTAACTGGACACTGGGTGGGATCTGGTGCGTTATGCAAGAGAGACATGCCTTCAGCGGGGGACCAAGGGAAATATTGTCGAGTTTGGTGATATCTAGTTCCCATTACTCCGTCAGCACCAGGTTCCCTAAAGGGTCTTGGTACTACCCTAACAGGGGCAAGTACAGCGCCATGTCTAGGTGTACCACAGGCTAGGCAATCATTTCTCCAGTCTGGATTTTGTTGTCCGGCTAAACTTTGAGGTGGTGTTTGGAGAAAAGATGGGGCATGTGGGTTAAGGTATGGGGGTGGGGTATTTTTAGATTCCACATTTTGTTTTTCTCCACAGCCTGTGGGTCTAATACACCACTTTTTACTCTGTTGATTATATGTCCATCCCTCATTTTCTGCTACCCTAGAGACATCAATCAATGCTTGGATCTGATCTATCCATTTCTTGTCTCTGATTATGCCTTTTTTCCTTTCCTGAATTCCTTCCCATAGTTTTCTACTAAAAGCTTCTGCCCTAGTAACTCCAAACTTACTAAAAATCTTTTTCAGCCCCTTAGTGGCATCTTCACCACTTCTCTCCTTTATGATAGTATAGATATCTAATTCTTCTGGTTCCGACTTTGTTTGCTTATTCTCCATTTTCTTATCCTGAGCTTTCTTGCCCTAGGTGGCGTTTGGGTATGAGAATACCTCGTTACCTTCTTCCTAAGGAGCTAGGATGTCTTTTTCTTGCCCTAGGTGGCGTTTAGGTATGAGAATACCTCGTTACCTTCTTCCTAAGGAGCTAGGATGTTTAAACTGTGTTGATGTAAGAAAATCCTGATTCCTACACCTATAGCAAACAACACAAATGCAACCAGACAGAAAAAGAAAAAGAACATACAACGTATCTTGTCCCAGGCTAATTTATCTGTCCTGGGCTTATACTATCACATACAACGTATTCTTGTCCCAGGCTAATTTATCTGTCCTGGGCTCATACTATCATACACTTATCCGTCACCAGGTTTTTGTCAAAGACAGGATCAGAGATTGAACATAGGCGCGGAGGTCTCCCCGAAAGGACGCAACCACGTTGCCCAGTGGGACAGTCACTTCTTCTGTTTCAACCCCCTGGGCGGCTTATAGGGCTATTCCCAACTTCCACACACCTTCTATTCACATTCACTCTCATTCAATGCCGTACTCCGTGAGGTGATCAATTCCTAAATAGTTCAAGAACCCGAGCTATAGGTATCCTCCTCTACTAGAACTACCCGCTAAAGAACACGACACAGAAAATCTTACGGACAGTGCAGGGCAGATATAAGAGATCTAACAGTGTCTCTTACCTGGCCAGGTTTTTGTTCATCTGCCGTCCATTATCCCAGATTCTCTTTTCGTTCGTATTCTGCCGGTGTTCTTGAAGGAATACACAGACCTCGGGTCCCTGTTCGGGCGCCAGGAAATGTCGAGTTCACACTCAGTCGGAGCAGCCTTTGGAAGTGGGGAATCACCAGAAAATAATACACAAGACACGTCTTGTATAGTGTATCACTGGGAAGTCTCTGAAGCACGCCTGCCTTCAAAGGTGCTATCCCTTCTTTATATAGTTGTTTCAGTAGGTTTAGTGGTTATACAAGTTTTGCATGTTTAAACAAAGAGACAAAACAGGAAAGAAAGAAAAGAAAAGAAAACAGTTTCGTTGGCGGCAGTTTCACAACAAACAGTACAAAGGCAATTCCACAGACAAGAAAAACAGGATTTCATACTATAGCTAAAATGTCCTTGAATGGACAGGTCAATATTTATCACAAATTCTTTTTTTTTTTTTTTTTGTTCATTGAGATAATCATTTTTGTTCTGCTCTTCACACTGGTGAGGGTGGTACCATCTGTAGAGCAGGCAACCTTCTCCTAGTCCTCCTCTTCAGTCTCCTCATTATCACCCAATCCATGCAGTGACTATGAGATTACGCTGGGCTGGGTTACCCTAAGGCTTACCCTCGGGCTTACCCTAAGTACTTAATTCCTCCATCTACACCTGATCCACAGGCAAATATTATTTTTTAATTGTGAGCAGCGAGTGTTTGAGTAGACACAGAAGCAGGATGGTTATGCCACTCACCATCTTGGTTGATTCCTCAAAGTTTTTTTAGAACCTCACAGATGTCAGACATTCATGCTCACTCATCGGTTGTTATTTACAGAGGCTGACTGGAATACCGATGTGCATGTTATTAAACTACTGCCGTCTGCTGCTCAGAAAGCCTTGCCAACATGTGTAGTGTGGAATTCTAGTACGTTGTCACATCGCATATCAGTCGGTGATTTGGCACTTGCAAGAGTTGCTGCAGTACTGCCAGACCGGCGGCAGCTGTAGCTGACTTGCACAAATAGGTGCACACGCAGCATACCTTCACAAGTAGTCTAGGCATATCTTGGTAAGTTTTCAGACATGCTGAATCACTAAGGTGAGCAATTGGGCCAGGCATGCTACTTTTGCAAGCTTGCCAAGCTTCAGAGCTGCCACCAGGTTACAGCCATTATCACACATGACCATGTGTAATACTGGTATTGGGAAGCAATGACACAGAAGCACAGAACAGGAGTTAACAATTACTTATTTTATCAATACAGAGATAACCTTCTTGCAGATAGCAACAGGAAGTAAAGGAATAAAGGATGAGGGGAAAACTCACTCCATTTTGATCATTTCCAGCCATTACTTGGTCACTTTTAACCTGACATGTACTTTTTTTCCATGCTCACTGTAGTTGCCTACTTAACAAGTATGTCACAATGTTATCCATGTTATTTTATTACCCTCAACTCTTCCTTTTTATTTTATGTATCCCCTCCTTTCCTCACAGTTCTGATGAAGGTCTTATTCAGACTGAAAACGTTCAACTTTTGAGTGCAAAAAAGAATAAATACTTTATTCCACCTTAAATCATTTTGAGTGCCAAGTTTTTCACCTATTAGAAGTACAGAGGTTGTTCTGGTGGTTAATTGACTTTTATGTACCTGTACAGAGGCATCTTTTCTGTTTCTATGTACAAATACCTAGATCTTTCTTCACCAAAATGGCACATAATAAATTAGGCTCTTTCAAACATTTTCGAGCATTCAAGATATTCACCAAAAAATGACATGGAAATGCAAATATTAAATTACGGCCAAATGACTTTACTAATCTGCTCCACTAATTTGCCTCTGCAGGAGGCTTTTCATCAGGTTTCAGCTCTGCAAGACCTACTGTTATTGATACATTCTCAAAAAATGGTGTTTCAAAAGCATTCCGTGTTCTAGAAATATTCGCCAAAAACAGAACATGAAATCAAACATTAATTTACTGCCAATTTTCCCCATGTTTGCTACGATAAATCAGGCAAATTGGACACTTTCACATCAGGATTCAGTACTTCAGGATCTACCATTTCTTAAGATACTCACCAAATAAAATATGTAAGCATATATTGACTTATGTTCATAGGAGGACCAATCAGCACCAAATTTAACATAAAGGTGAATCAGGTACCACAGAAGGTTTTAAATCAGGTTCCAGCTCTCTAGAACTTACCGTTTTCAAGATTTTTAGAAGAAAAAGGAACAAATGCAAACATTTATTTACAGAAAAACAACTGCACCAATATGCACCAAATTTGCCACTCAGGTAAATAAGGCACTCCAGAAGGATTTACACTAGGTTACATCTCTTCAGGACTGATATGTTGGCTTCATATAAGAGGCAAACATAGTTTTTAATCACACACAAACAGTTAAATCAAATAAACCTGTGTGAAGTCGTATAATTCTATTATCTCTATATATAAATTAATTTCACTTGTTATTTTCTGTTGTTTTATGCCCATTCTTCATGCATGGCCAAACTACTAGAACAATCTGAATCAAATTTGGCACATAGGTAAATCAGGTTTTAGACCGGGTTTCAGCTCTCTAAACCCTACTGTTCTTGACATAATTCCCTTCTCTCCATCCCTTCTAAAAAAAAAGCTGAATACGAGAGAAAAGATTACCGTATTTTCCATTTTGTAAGACGCACTTTATTTCCCCCAAATTTGGGGGAGAAATGGGGATGCGTCTTACAAAGCAGATATACCACTTACACTTACACAGGCTGGGATGAGGGGGTGTCCGCCGCCGCCCACCACCGCTGTCTCCTTGCCCGCCACCGCTGCTGCCCCGGGTGATGCTGGAGGCTCCGGTGCTGCGGGGGGCTCTAGCGACATTTTGTGAAGTGAAAGACCGGAGCCCCCCGGCATTTCGTCCATGAGTTCCTGTACGACTGACTCCGGGAAAATGGCCACCGGAATCTCGGGAGATGAGATTTCGGCACCGAGATCTCATCTCTCGAGATTCCGGCGGCCATTTTCCCGGAGTCAGTCATACAGGAACGCATGGACGAACTGCCGGGGGGCTCTGGTCTTTCACAAAATGTCGCCAGAGCCCCCCTGTTATGGACCTGGTGGTTAGGAGCACCCGGAACGACCTGATGGTTAAACTCACACAGGACAAGCTCTGGAAAGTGGGAACTCTGCTGACCGCAACCCCTAATCCTATCACACAACTAGAAATAGCCGTGGAGCGTACCTAACTCTACCTAGACGCCTCTTCACAGCCTAAGAGCTAACTAGCCCTAGAGATTGAAAATAAAGCCTAACTTGCCTCAGAGAAATTCCCCAAAGGAAAAGGCAGCCCCCCACATATATTGACTGTGAGTTAAGATGAAAGTCACAAACACAGAAATGAAACAGGTTTCAGCAAAGGGAGGCCA
Organism: Ranitomeya imitator; assembly: GCF_032444005.1. Classification (NCBI taxonomy): domain Eukaryota; kingdom Metazoa; phylum Chordata; class Amphibia; order Anura; family Dendrobatidae; genus Ranitomeya; species Ranitomeya imitator. Next base: position 1,129,613,034 of record NC_091282.1, on the reverse strand, counting down.
GACTTTCTAAACAGACTGAGGATAGGAAAGGTATCTTTGCGGTCAGCACAAAAAACTACAAAAAGACCACGCAGAGTGTGCAAAAAGACCTCCGCACCGACTCACGGTGCGGAGGTGCCACTCTGCATCCCAGAGCTTCCAGCTAGCAAGACAGAATCATGATAGCAAGCTGGACAAGAAAACAAAGAACAACAAATAAACTAGCAGGGACTTAGCTTCTGCTGGAGTAGACAGGTCACCAGAAAGATCCAAGAGCGAACTGAACCAGTACAAGAACATTGACAGCTGGCATGGAGTAACGATCTGAGTGGAGTTAAATAGAGCAGCCAGCCAAAGAATAACCTACGTCACCTGTGGAAGGAACCTCAGAAGCAGCAGCTCCACTCACAGCCACCAGAGGGAGTCCATGGACAGAACTCGCTGAAGTACCATTCATGACCACAGGAGGGAGTTCGATAACAGAATTCACAACACCCCCCGCAGCAACGGAGACAGCACCAGAGCCCCCCTGCAGACCCCCTCATCCCAGCCTGCAGCACAGGAGCCCCCCTACAGACCCCCTCATCCCAGCCTGCAGCACAGGAGCCCCCTGCAGCACAGAAGCCCCCCTGCAGACCCCCTCATCCCAGCCTGCAGCACAGGAGCCCCCTGCAGCACAGAAGCCTCCCTGCAGACCCCCTCATCCCAGCCTGCAGCAATGCTCCACTCCTGCCTCCAGCAACGACCCTGGGACCCTGATCCACCGCAGCCACAACCCCTGGTAAGTAATAAGATGCATGGATTATAAGACGCCCCACCAATTTATTAAAAAAAGTTTTTTCCTATTTTTCTCCTCAAAATTTGGGGTGCGTCTTAGAAAGCGAAAAATACGGTACTATACGGACAAACCACTGAACTAATCTGCCCCAAATTTGGCACGTAGGTCCTAATGAGCAGAAACCGAGGGTAAAACTTTCTGAAGTGCCTGATTTACCTATCGTTCGCTACTTGTGTTGAGCATTCCGATACCGCAAGTATCGGGTATCGGCCGATATTTGCGGTATCGGAATTCCGATACCGAGTTCCGATATTTTTGTGATATCGGGAATCGGTATCGGGATTAAGATTCATGTGTAAAATAAAGAATAAAAATAAAAAATATTGATATACTTACCCTCGGACGCGCCCTGGTTGTCACCGCTGCAACCGTTTCCTCTCCTTCAGACCCTGGGAACCATAGAGGATACCTTCCGATATTTGTGTCCCATTGACTTGTATTGGTATCGGATATCGGTATCGGCGATATCCGATATTTTTCGGATATCGGCCGATACCATCCGATACCGATACTTTCAAATATCGGACGGTATCGCTCAACACTATTCGCTACATATTTAGGAAAAAACACATTATAAAAGCTAATAATATCAGTAGCAAACTAAGTTTTTAACCACACAAACCCAATCCACAGACAGTTCAACGAAATATACCAATGTGATGCCAGGTAATTCCACTTTATTTTATACTAGCTGAAGAGCCCGGCGTTGCCTGGGCATAGTAAATATCTGTGGTTAGTTATAGCACCTCACTTCTCTTATTTTCCCATCACGCCTCTCATTTTCCCCATCATATCTTTCATTTTCCCTCTCACGTCTCTCATTTTCTCCCTCACACCTCTCATTTTCCCCCTCACTCCTCTTATTTTCCCCCTCACTCCTCTCATAACACTTGTCATTTCGACCTCACATCTGTCATTTTCCGATCACTGCACTATTTTCCCTCACTCCTCTCATTTTGCACTCACACCTTTTCATTTTCACATCACACCTCTCATTTTCACCTCAGTATATACATGTTTTTTATCTCCCTTATATATAGTATACACCTGTATGTCATCTCCTGTATATAGTATACACCTGTATGTCATCTCCCCTGTATATAGTATATACCTGCTGTGTGTCATCTCCCCTGTATATAGTATATACCTGTATGTCAACTCCCCTGTATATAGTATATTCCTGTGTGTCAACTCCCCTGTATATAGTATGTATCTGTGTGTCATCTCCTCCTGTATATAGCATATACCTGTATGTCATCTCCTCCTATATATAGCATATACCTCTATGTCATCTCCTCCTGTATATAGTATATACCTGTAGGTCATCTGCTCCTGTATATAGTATAAACCTGTGTGTCATCTCCTCCTGTATATAGTATGTACCTGTATGTCATCTCCTCCTCTATATAGTATATACCTGTGTGTCATCTCTCCTGTATATAGTATATACCTGTGTGTTATCTCCGCTGTACATAGTATATACCTGTGTGTTATCTCCCCTGTACATAGTATATATCTGTATGTCATCTCCTCCTGTATTAGACCTCATTCACACGTTATTTGGTCAGTATTTTTACCTCAGTATTTGTAAGCTAAATTGGCAGCCTGATACATCCCCAGCCAACAGGAAGCCCTCCCCCTGGCAGTATATATTATCTCACACATACACATAATAGACAGGTCATGTGACTGACAGCTGGCGTATTTCATATAAGGATAATACTAGACTTGTGTGTGTTTTAGGGCGAGTTTCGTGTGTCAAGTTGTGTGTGTTGAGTTGCGTGTGGCGACATGCATGTAGCGACTTTTGTGAGATGAGTTTTGTGTGTCGAGTTGTATGTGACAGGTTAATGTAGCAAGTTGTGTGCAGCAAGTTTTGCACATGGCGAGTTTTGCGCATGGTGAGTTTTATGTGTGGTGCTTTTTGAGTATGTGCAAGTTTTGTGTGAGGCAACTTTTGCATGTGTTGCAACTTTTATGCATGTGGCAATTTTTCCGCGTGTGCAAGTTTTGCGTGTGGCGAGTTTTCCCTTGAGGTGAGCTTTGCACGTGTGGTGAGTTTTGCGTGAGCCTAGTTTTGCATGTGGTGAGTTTTGTGCGTGGCGAGTTTTTAGCGGCGACTTTTGTGTTTCGACTTTTATGTGGCGAGGTTGGTGTATGTGTGGTGAAATGTGTGCTGAGGGTGGTATATGTGTTCAAGCACGTGGTAGTGTGTGGCACATTTTGTGTGTGTGTTCATATCCCCGTGTGTGGTGAGTATCCCATGTCGGGGCCCCACCTTAGCAACTGTACAGTATATACTCTTTGGTGCCATCGCTCTCATTCTTTAATCCCCCTTGTTCACATCTGGCAGCTGTCAATTTGCCTCCAACACTTTTCCTTTCACTTTTTCCCCATTATGTAGATAGGGGCAAAATTGGTGAATTGGAAAGCGCGGGGTTAAAATTTCACCTCACAACATAGCCTATGACGCTCTCGGGGTCCAGACGTGTGACTGTGCAAAATTTTGTGGCTGTAGCTGCGACGGTTCAGATGCCAATCCCGGACATACACACATACACACATACACATATTCAGCTTTATATATTAGATATTACAGCCAGTTGAAGTCTGTATAAGATCACACTGGATTTGGCCCTAGGTCACACATCAATATGTCATATGTAAAGCAAGTTGTTATATTTCATGATATTAAACTGAGTTTATGTTTTTCTGTGCTTCAGAGCGACCTTAAGTGGACATTATCTGGCTTCTACACCAGCCTCAGTTGACCAATGAAAGCTATAATGCCATCATGCTCCGTTCAGCCATGATGACTTCTATGGAAGTAGAAATACCTTAAAAGTTTCTTATATAAATCACAATGCACTCATGCCAGACTAGGCCAACTCCTCATGCTAGCCAAAAACCTCTATACCTGTACAAATGTCCTCCCGTGGCAGTCATTATGCCTCTATAACAGCCATTATGCCTACCATACCAGCCACAATGTCCAACTTGCTAACGACAAGCTTCACATTCACTCTTCCACACCACAAAAATAAACTTTCAGACGCTAGACTTTTAAGAGAAGAAGTGTGTGCAGATTGGCTAACCCTGAGTGAGGGAAACAGTAGCACCAAAAAATTCTGCACTGTCCCTCCCTTCTCATCTCATTGGCTGTTTTCAATGCATATACTACACAGGATTGGCACATACATATTCCAATCTTTACGTTTTAGACATGTTCTGCGTTTTGTTCAACAAGAGGATGCGGCATAACTGAAAAGGCGATTGCTTATTAGAAAAGTGGTACTGTCTGAAGTGAGACACCAAGTGCCAAAAAATACATCACAATTGTTGTGTAGAATTCTTGCACAAAGTAATCCAGCTAAAAAGTGGCGTAAATTTACACTAGACAGTCTTAAAATATGTCACATTAATCAACATTTATAACAGAATGAACCACTATGATAAATTTGAAAAATCATCATTATGCCATGATTAAGAATCATTCAGACAAATCGGTTTGAAACGCGTAGGCCGGTGTTAGCTTTATTTTGCCAGGATATCCTGTTTTTAAACATGTGGATGTAATTTATTCTGATATGCATTAAATAAAGTAGAATTATATTACCTTTGAAGTTTGATTGCTGGACTACCCTTCCTTTCCTAAGGAAGATGAACAGCGCTCCAGCCGGGTGTCGTGGTATCAAAAAAGGAAACTTTATTGGTCTATGTAAAAGCAACGTTTCGACCAGTGTCCTGGTCTTTTTCAAGCATGTAGCACAGTACAAAGTGTCGGCTTAAATGGTGTGGATACCACACAGGGCACCAATCACCAACCAGCCACTAATTACATATACAAATACAAAAAGTAACATCAATCAAACTATATATAATACATTAAAATAGATACATACAATATCTGCAGCGTTAGAAACAAAGAAAATCAAATCTCAAAAGCATATAACATAATATTGCTGCAATGTTTATATTCCGTCCAGCCAATTAGGTTCCGGCATATCCGTAGTCACGGCTACAAATTTCCAATGAAACAGTCCTTGCAGCGATCCTCCTGTCCAATCCGGATCAATTCTGCGGTGGGCGCCAAAATTCAACCAGCCTATCAAACCCCATCATGCTTCCAAGCCAGTCCCAGGTAATCAATCAGGCAAACACTTATATCATATACCATGACTACATCACAACCCTGCGACTCACTACGGCAAGCCACCTGGCCGCAGAGGACTCAGAAGCACCCTGATAGGTGTAGCTGTGCGTCATGACAACAGCCCGCCCACCTCACGTGATCACACAACCGGGTCCGCCCCACAGTGACGCAACCATCCATCCCCCATGCACAGGGGAAGCCGCGGATGCGCGCAGACTCAGTACCGCTGGAAACCGCCGCATCGTAAGCCACGATACAGGCAGATCCAGCGGCACAGTGAGATGCCACGCCCCCCGCCAACCCACATGCAAAGAGGACGCCGGCGCGTCACAAACAGGACGTCCCAGATGCGACGTCACAGAGTCAGCTAGCCAGATGCCAATACACAGGCGCCTATAACCATTGGATCTGTGCAGCCACGGCCACAACGGGTTGCCAAGGGAACCTAAATAAATATAAATAGATATAATTAGCCATCTATAAGGTGTAACTCAAGATAAAACATGGAAAAAGCCATTTTGATCAGATAGATCAATAGAGTGACACTACCTAGGGACGGAAAAGGACATTGTATAATCAATCGCTAAAAACAATAAAAAACGACAAAAACACTATAAAAACAATATACCGATGAATAATGCCATAACCAAGAGGAGAGAGAACAATAAACCAGGGGAGAGAAAATATTACCTAGGAATGCAGACCTGTAAATTAAAGTCTAAATTAAGGCCTCCAGGTTGTAAGGTCCCTAATGAGTAAATCCATCTCATTTCTTTCTTCCTAAGCAACGATAATCTATCCCCACCTCTCCTCAAAACCGGAACACTATCTATTACCCTAAAGCGTAATTGGTTGACAGAATGTTTATTGTCCAGAAAATGTTTGGGGATCGGCAAATCTGTAAGTCCTGTACGTATCGTGCGTTTATGCTTACTGATTCGCGCCCGCACCTCCATCGTGGTCTCCCCCACATAAGCTAACCCGCACGGGCACGTAATCATGTAAACAACAAAGCTCGAAGAACAAGTGTAACGTTCCTTCAGATAAATCTTCTTCCCCGTATGAGGGTGATAGAAAAATTCCCCTTTAAGCATGTTGTTACAGCTCGCACACCCCAGACATGGAAAATTTCCAAGTCTGGGTGTGCTTAGAGTCGATTGGACTAGGGAGCTCTTAGATGATCCAATATCCGATCTCACCAAACTATCACCCAGATTGCGACCCCTTCTGTATGACATCATTGGATAGTTTTTAAACGCTGGTATAGATGGTAAACCGCGCTGCAAACCCATCCAATGTTTTTTCAAAATCCTGTCAATTTGACCACTAGCTGAAGTGTATGTAGATACAAAAGGGATACGTTCCCCGGGCTGCTTCAAGGACCCTGATTTACGAGTGGACTCCCGTGATATATTCCGAGCCTTATGACTAAATCTGCAAAGCTCCTTCTTGGGATAACCAAGTCTGCGCGCATCCGCGGCTTCCCCTGTGCATGGGGGATGGATGGTTGCGTCACTGTGGGGCGAACCCGGTTGTGTGATCACGTGAGGTGGGCGGGCTGTTGTCATGACGCACAGCTACACCTATCAGGGTGCTTCTGAGTCCTCTGCGGCCAGGTGGCTTGCCGTAGTGAGTCGCAGGGTTGTGATGTAGTCATGGTATATGATATAAGTGTTTGCCTGATTGGTTACCTGGGACTGGCTTGGAAGCATGATGGGGTTTGATAGGCTGGTTGAATTTTGGCGCCCACCGCAGAATTGATCCGGATTGGACAGGAGGATCGCTGCAAGGACTGTTTCATTGGAAATTTGTAGCCGTGACTACGGATATGCCGGAACCTAATTGGCTGGACGGAATATAAACATTGCAGCAATATTATGTTATATGCTTTTGAGATTTAATTTTCTTTGTTTCTAACGCTGCAGATATTGTATGTATCTATTTTAATGTATTATATATAGTTTGATTGATGTTACTTTTTGTATTTGTATATGTAATTAGTGGCTGGTTGGTGATTGGTGCCCTGTGTGGTATCCACACCATTTAAGCCGACACTTTGTACTGTGCTACATGCTTGAAAAAGACCAGGATACTGGTCGAAACGTTGCTTTTACATGGACCAATAAAGTTTCCTTTTTTGATACCACGACACCCGGCTGGAGCGCTGTTCATCTTCCTTTGGACTATTGTACATATCCAGGTTGGTTCCCTGGACAAGGAACGAGCGCCCGTTTGTGTGAGTGCTGTCAGCCCGATCTTTTTTCTACTACATGGACTGAACCTGGACTGATGTGCACCCCAACCATAAATATGGATGTGAATACCAATCTAGAGGTGGGTGGCCTAGCTAATGCCATGATTTTTTCGTATACTGACGATGATGCCAGACGGATACTTTCTGGCTCTAATGCGGATATGTCATTCTTGAGTAAACCCACGGCAGATATGCTTAAAAAGAAGTGGGAGAATGACAGAAGGAGATACATTTCCCTGGAACTCCATGTGGTGACTCTGATGGAATATTTCAGAGCGAGGAGAATTCCACGTGGGCTACGGCCACATCTTAGACCCACCCTTTTACCAGATAATGAACAATTTTGCTCTAAGTTCGAGTCAATTACTAATAAATTTGCATTTGACATCATGTTATTGAACATTGAATTTCTAAAGAAGGAGATGGAGGTGCTGAAGAAAGGTACTTTAGAACTGGAGGAACAACTGAAATCGCAGCTGACAGCACAGGACTGGGGCTCCCTACAAAATAAAATCGAGGTAAATTTGGGGAAGTTCCGGGCAGACATTGAATCCACTAAACGGGTAAAGTGGTTCCGTGACGTGGAAGACTATAAGGCGGGCCGGGTTTTCTCATGGCATATGGGACCTAATCATCTCCCCTATAAGGGTAGGGGTAAGCCCGGGGTGCCTAAAAAGCGCAGGAGGCAACAGGTGAAGAATCATTCGAATTTTGGCTTCACCTCAGCTGAATCTGATTCCACAGAGGATTCTAATATGGAGGGCGCTAGGCGTTTGCCTTTTTTAGAGAGAGAAAATATGGACAAAACAGATCCAGGAGGAGGGGCCGGAGAGGCGGCCGGAAACACAGAAAATCGGAGTATGCACAGAGAACAACGTCCAACGAGGAAGAACACGATGAAAATGAGGAACACGAAGGACAGTTAAATGATAATAGGAGCTTGGTGGTAAATATTTCTTCTGTCACTCTCTCTGAAATTGAACTCAAAGTATTGTCTAAAGGCCTTTCATTTTGCCCGTCTAGTAACCCTGATTGGTTTTCGTTAGAAGTTGACCTGCATGCCTTTTTTAGGAGGTTAAGACTATCTTCATTTTTTGCTGATAAATGTAATGATGAGTCGTTTAGTACGAATGTACCATCACGGGGTTTTACTCTGCGGGAGTTGGGGTTATATACCAAAAGTGATTTTCAGCCACCCAATAGGGATCATTTTGTAGAATCCTATATTGTATTGGTTCAGAGGGATATCGATAGATTAAAAAAGACATTTAAACCTCCGAGCAATTGTAATATGACAGTGGCTGATAAGAAAGTTTTGAGGGCCTTGGCAGATAATTCTTTGTTGACCATTAAACAGGCCGATAAAGGCGGGGCGGTTGTCGTTATGGACAGTGTAAAATACAAAGCAGAAATCTTACGGCAACTGGGAGATCGATGTGTCTATGAGAAACTACCAAGTAATCCCACTACTCGTTTTCAGAAGGAATTACAACTTGTGGTCAGTGACTCCCTAGCCATGGGACTCATTGACCACAAGTTGTCAGAATTTTTGATCGTTGATGCACCAGTGATACCGGTGATATATATACTACCGAAAATTCATAAGGATTTGTAAAACCCCCCCGGAAGGCCTATCGTGTCGGGGAGGGGCTCTCTATTTAATAAGACAGCGATTTTCTTAGATAAAGTATTGCGTACCTATGCTATATTAGCTAGATCTTACATTCGTGACACGAATGATTTCCTTGACAAACTTGAAGGCATCACTGTGTCTGAGACCACCTTGCTTGCATCGTTTGACGTTGTATCTTTATACACGTCGATCGAGCATGACAAGGGGCTCGACGCAGTTTCTTGTGCGCTATCGGGCTCTGACGTGGCCCCGGAGAGTGCACGACTTGTCCTCACACTGTTAGAGCTCATCCTCAGGAGGAATTATTTTCTCTTTGGGGATGAGTTCTTTTTACAGTTGAGGGGTACCGCCATGGGGTCCAATGTGGCCCCCACTTATGCAAACATCTATATGGCGGTATTCGAGGACAGGTTTGTGTACTGTTCCAGCCTCTGGCGCCACGTCAGAGCCTGGTGGCGTTACATTGATGATATTTTTTTGATTTGGGATGGTAATGTGACAGAACTTAATGAGTTTCACCATTATCTTAATGGAGTATACGTGGAATTACAGTTTACTTTGACCTCTTCTACTTCTCAGCTCCAGTTTTTGGATACCCTTGTTTATAAAGAAGGAGATAAATTGAAGACAGACATTTTTGTGAAGGAGACCGATAGAAATGGCCTGTTGCTATTTGATAGCAACCATCCTCGGAGAATGGTTAACTCCTTACCATGGAGCCAACTCTTGAGGGTGCGGAGAATAGTGTCGGATGACACTGTGGTTGATCGGAGGCTGGATTATTATTATTATTATTATTATTTATTATTATAGCGCCATTTATTCCATGGCGCTTTACATGTGAGGAGGGGTATACATAATAAAACAAGTACAATAATCTTGAAAAATACAAGTCACAACTGGTACAGGAGGAGAGAGGACCCTGCCCGCGAGGGCTCACAATCTACAAGGGATGGGTGAGGATACAGTAGGTGAGGGTAGAGCTGGCCGTGCAGCGGTTTGGTCAATCGGTGGTTACTGCAGGTTGTAGGCTTGTCGGAAGAGGTGGGTCTTCAGGTTCTTTTTGAAGGTTTCGATGGTAGGCGAGAGTCTGATATGTTGTGGTAGAGCATTCCAGAGTAGGGGGGATGCACGAGAGAAATCTTGTATGCGATTGTGGGAAGAGGAGATAATAGGGGAGTAGAGAAGGAGATCTTGTGAGGATCGGAGGTTGCGTGCAGGAAAGTACCGGGAGACGAGGTCACAGATGTATGGAGGAGACAGGTTGTGGATGGCTTTATATGTCATGGTTAGGCTTTTGTACTGGAGTCTCTGGGTGATGGGGAGCCAGTGCAGGGATTGACAGAGGGGAGAGGCCAGGGAATAGCGGGGGGACAGGTGGATTAGTCGGGCAGCAGAGTTTAGAATAGATTGGAGGGGTGCAAGAGTGTTAGAGGGGAGGCCACAGAGCAGGAGGTTACAGTAGTCAAGGCGGGAGATGATGAGGGCATGGACTAGGGTTTTTGCAGATTCTTGGTTTAGGAATGTGCGGATCCGTGAAATATTTTTGAGTTGGAGGCGGCAGGAAGTGGAAAGGGTTTGGATATGTGGTTTAAAGGAGAGATCAGTGTCAAGGATTACCCCAAGACAGCGGGCTTGTGGGACTGGGGAGAGTGGGCAGCCGTTTACTGTAATGGATAGGTTCGTTGGGGAGATCGCGTGAGATGGGGGAAAGATGATGAATTCTGTTTTGTCCATGTTAAGTTTTAGAAATCTAGTGGAGAAGAAGGATGAAATAGCAGACAGACATTGAGGGATTCTGGTTAGTAGGGAGGTGATATCTGGTCCAGAGATGTAGATCTGTGTGTCGTCAGCATAGAGATGATACTGAAAGCCGTGAGATTCTATGAGCTGTCCCAGGCCAAAGGTGTAAATGGAGAAGAGCAGGGGCCCTAGCACTGAACCTTGTGGGACTCCGACAGATAGGGGGCGAGGTGAGGAGGTGGTGTGTGAGTGGGAGACACTGAATGTTCGGTCAGTTAGGTATGACGAGATCCAGGATAGGGCCAAGTCTGTGATGCCAAGGGATGAGAGGGTTTGTAGTAATAGGGAATGGTCCACTGTGTCAAAGGCAGAGGACAGGTCCAGGAGGAGGAGGACAGAGTAGTGTCGCTTGCTCTTGGCGGTTAATAGGTCATTGGTGACCTTAGTTAGGGCAGTTTCAGTGGAGTGGTGTGACCGGAAGCCTGATTGAAAGCGGTCGAAGAAGGAGCAGGAAGATAGATGGGAGGACAGTTCAATATGGACATGTTGTTCCAGTAGTTTTGAGGCAAAGGGGAGAAGTGATATAGGGCGATAGCTAGATACAGAGGATGGGTCAAGAGAGGGCTTTTTGAGGATAGGTGTGATTGTGGCATGTTTAAAGCTTGAGGGGAAAATGCCAGTTGTTAGTGATAGGTTAAAGAGATGGGTTAGGGTTGGGATGAAGACTGTGGTGAGGTTTGGGATGAAGTGGGATGGGAGTGGGTCAAGTGCACAGGTGGTGAGATGCGATCTTGAGAGTAGAGTGGAGAGTCCGTCTTCTGTAATGGTGGAGAAGTTGGTTTTGGAGGTGGAGGGCTGGGTAGTTGGGAGGAAGGGTTCTGGGGGTTGTTTACTAAAATTGTCTCTGATGTTCTCAATTTTCTGCTTGAAAAATGAGGCGAAGTCTTCAGCTGAGATGAGTGGGGAGGGAGGAGGTGCTGGGGGACGGAGGAGAGAGTTGAAGGTGTTGAATAACTGTTTGGGGTTGTGAGACAGGGAGGATATGAGAGATGAGAAGTAGGTTTGTTTTGCTGTGGCGAGCATGGTTTTGAAAGCAGTGAGGGACTGTTTGAATGCGATGAAGTGCTCGATGGAGTGGGATCTTTTCCATCTGCGCTCAGCAGCTCTGGAAGCTCGCCTCAGTTCTTTTGTCATGCTGGTGGATGAAATGTGTCTGAAGTTCTCCAACAGGGGTTATCCCAAGAAGGAGCTTTGCAGATTTAGTCATAAGGCTCGGAATATATCACGGGAGTCCACTCGTAAATCAGGGTCCTTGAAGCAGCCCGGGGAACGTATCCCTTTTGTATCTACATACACTTCAGCTAGTGGTCAAATTGACAGGATTTTGAAAAAACATTGGATGGGTTTGCAGCGCGGTTTACCATCTATACCAGCGTTTAAAAACTATCCAATGATGTCATACAGAAGGGGTCGCAATCTGGGTGATAGTTTGGTGAGATCGGATATTGGATCATCTAAGAGCTCCCTAGTCCAATCGACTCTAAGCACACCCAGACTTGGAAATTTTCCATGTCTGGGGTGTGCGAGCTGTAACAACATGCTTAAAGGGGAATTTTTCTATCACCCTCATACGGGGAAGAAGATTTATCTGAAGAAACGTTACACTTGTTCTTCGAGCTTTGTTGTTTACATGATTACGTGCCCGTGCGGGTTAGCTTATGTGGGGGAGACCACGATGGAGGTGTGGGCGCGAATCAGTAAGCATAAAAGCACGATACGTACAGGACTTACAGATTTGCCGATCCCCAAACATTTTCTGGACAATAAACATTCTGTCAACCAATTACGCTTTAGGGTAATAGATAGTGTTCCGGTTTTGAGGAGAGGTGGGGATAGATTATCGTTGCTTAGGAAGAAAGAAATGAGATGGATTTACTCATTAGGGACCTTACAACCTGGAGGCCTTAATTTAGACTTTAATTTACAGGTCTGCATTCCTAGGTAATATTTTCTCTCCCCTGGTTTATTGTTCTCTCTCCTCTTGGTTATGGCATTATTCATCGGTATATTGTTTTTATAGTGTTTTTGTCGTTTTTTATTGTTTTTAGCGATTGATTATACAATGTCCTTTTCCGTCCCTAGGTAGTGTCACTCTATTGATCTATCTGATCAAAATGGCTTTTTCCATGTTTTATCTTGAGTTACACCTTATAGATGGCTAATTATATCTATTTATATTTATTTAGGTTCCCTTGGCAACCCGTTGTGGCCGTGGCTGCACAGATCCAATGGTTATAGGCGCCTGTGTATTGGCATCTGGCTAGCTGACTCTGTGACGTCGCATCTGGGACGTCCTGTTTGTGACGCGCCGGCGTCCTCTTTGCATGTGGGTTGGCGGGGGGCGTGGCATCTCACTGTGCCGCTGGATCTGCCTGTATCGTGGCTTACGATGCGGCGGTTTCCGGCGGTACTGAGTCTGCGCGCATCCGCGGCTTCCCCTGTGCATGAGGGATGGATGGTTGCGTCACTGTGGGGCGGACCCGGTTGTGTGATCACGTGAGGTGGGCGGGCTGTTGTCATGACGCACAGCTACACCTATCAGGGTGCTTCTGAGTCCTCTGCGGCCAGGTGGCTTGCCGTAGTGAGTCGCAGGGTTGTGATGTAGTCATGGTATATGATATAAGTGTTTGCCTGATTGGTTACCTGGGACTGGCTTGGAAGCATGATGGGGTTTGATAGGCTGGTTGAATTTTGGCGCCCACCGCAGAATTGATCCGGATTGGACAGGAGGATCGCTGCAAGGACTGTTTCATTGGAAATTTGTAGCCGTGACTACGGATATGCCGGAACCTAATTGGCTGGACGGAATATAAACATTGCAGCAATATTATGTTATATGCTTTTGAGATTTGATTTTCTTTGTTTCTAACGCTGCAGATATTGTATGTATCTATTTTAATGTATTATATATAGTTTGATTGATGTTACTTTTTGTATTTGTATATGTAATTAGTGGCTGGTTGGTGATTGGTGCCCTGTGTGGTATCCACACCATTTAAGCCGACACTTTGTACTGTGCTACATGCTTGAAAAAGACCAGGATACTGGTCGAAACGTTGCTTTTACATGGACCAATAAAGTTTCCTTTTTTGATACCACGACACCCGGCTGGAGCGCTGTTCATCTTACTTTGGACTATTGTACATATCCAGGTTGGTTCCCTGGACAAGGAACGAGCGCCCGTTTGTGTGAGTGCTGTCAGCCCGATCTTTTTTCTACCCTTCCTTTCCTGTCTTGGTTACAATATTCACGCTTTTCCGGTTCCTACAAGAATTTATCTGTCCGAGAACCACATGTAATTCTAACAGTACGCTATGGAGTGGAGTCGGAGGTGAGCTGAACATACACATATCTTTGTGAATATGTGCTGCCGAGAATAATGATCATCTGTTACCGATTGTTCTGTGCACATCGAAAGTGCGGTCGACCTGTCTACACAGGCGATCGGATTCTATGTATTTACTATTAGCTCAGACACTATTTTTATTTTACCATAACCTTGATTTATTCTGATTTAATGTATTATCGTTAGATTAATACAAGATAAGGATGTTTCACAAAAAGGGAATATTCTCGTTTACAGAGACAACAATCATCAATGGTGAATTATTACTTCCTTTTCCAGTTTCGATGTTCTCTTCAGCAACCCTAACAAGACGCCTTAAAAATTCATGGAATACTCCAATGTCTACTCATCTTTTCTTTGAAATGTCTTTGTCCTGTGCGATAGATCAACTACCTACGAGAAAACTGAGATTTGGAAACAACGGGGATCCTATTGTTGAACAACTTTTCTTTATTGTGTAATTTCCTTTCTTATTTTCATTGGTAATATGTCCAGAGCCAAATCCTTCAAGCAGGGAGAACAGTTTTACATATTTTATCACTGACTTCACATATTGAACAGATAAGTTGTGTGAAGCGTGGAACATGTTAACAGTACAGTATGTACTTTACATGAAAAGGAGATCAGGCCACGTGTTTTTCAGAGGGTCCACTGTCATGCATTGGAACACGTGCTAAATTTTATATGTCATTTTTTGGCATATTTGTTGTATTCACAGAATCCCTCCTCCCCAGACTGTACAGTTTTGCAGACTCAATTTATAGCATTGATATCTTTATACACGTTTTATTAAAATAAAGCTGATTGTTTAGCTAGCATCTTTATAAAGATTTCTTATCTTATAGGGCTGCGGCCTGCTTGTTCAATTTCCAGTTAGCAACAGTATTTTTCCACAGTGCCAGCTGAAAAGATGAACTGAAAATTATGTGACAACAGCATAAAATGATGATATGCTAATTTTATCAAGTATACAGTATGACCAGTGATAATTAACTAGGGATCTTTAACCCCTTAGTAACCACCAATATGTCTTTTACTGACCTGCGATATAAGATAATATCATCCCCATACAGGTGACAATCCAGCAGCTGCCGGCTGTCCACTATAGCTGACAACTTGCTGCATCAGCAATGATCAGTGTTGGCACCATCCATGGCTGTTTAACCCCTTAAACACTGCTCTAAATAGTGACTTCAGCATTTAGATGGCTAACAGAGTGTGGGGGCTCCTTTTTTATCCCCATCGGCACCCTGAGATCTTGATTATGTGGTCCTGATGTTTGCCATGGCAATTCATGGCCAAATAATGGCCTTAGAGTCTGCCGGCTAAATTGACCTATTCAGAAGTTATAAATATTTAGATGGTAAAAATACATTTTTAAATTACTGTCATGTCACTTTGCATTAATTCCTGAAAAGCTCCTAAAGGGTTAATAAACTACTTGAAAGCAATTTTCAACACATTGAGGAGTACTGTTTTTAAAATAATCACTTTTGTGGGTTTCCAATATATAGGACCCCTAAAGTCATTTCAAAACTGAATAGGTCCGTAAAAAGATAAATTTTGTAAATCTCCTTGAAAAATAAGAAAATTACTGCTACATTTTTAAACCTTCTAAAATGTTAACAAACTAAAAAAAATGTGACAAATGAATCTGATGTAAAGCAGACATAAGGGAAATGTTATTTATTAATGTTTTTGTGTATTGTGATTATCTGGAATAAAGGGATAATCATTCAAAGTTTTAAAATTGCTAATTTTTGTAACTTTTTGTCAAATTTCTGATATTTGTATAAATAAACATTAAACGTATCAACCTACGCTTAACATTATCATAAAGTATAATGTGTCACGAAAAAACAGTCTCCAAATCAATGGGATATGTTCAAGCATTCCAGAGTTATTATTATTAGTGATGAGCGAATATACTCGTTCCCCACATGTACTTATACTGGCTAACAGATGTAAATCATTCAGCTGCGGCAAGAAAAACTAAATCTCCGAGCACTAAAAAATACTTGGAGGACCCCCGAGTGTGCTTGGGAAATCTCGAGTAATGAGTATATTCGCTCATCCCTAATTATTACATAAAGTGACACTACAGACTTCAAAAATTTGGTCCAGTCATTAAGGGGTTAAATGGGTAGTCCGGCCTAAAGAAGGGATTCAGACAGAAGATGGCCCCTATGCTAGAACAATATATGGCAGTTTTCTGGCACAAATCTTTGAATGAACCCCAATTTGTACCTCAAAATGCAACATGCGACAGCAAATCTTGACACGATAGAACATATATATGGACTTACAAATTACGGTGATAAATAGTGCATTGCATCAAAAACTTTACTTAATCTAATTCCTTTTTTGCAATGAAGCTTGGTGGCTGCCAATACAGTGTCTAGATAATGAAACCATGACATTTTATAAGTGACAAACAGTGCCAGCTCGTCCAATCGACCATTTCAGAGACTATTTGGTTAAGGTCCAAAATGCTTAGCCCTTCTAAGTCATTGCTTCAGTCCATTACCTCTGTTTATACCTCCCTGAAGTTTGTATATTGGCAGCACCTTTAGATTTTTGTTGATTCATTAGTTGAATTTTTCAAATTTTTTTGTTACAAGTTTTTTTCGGGATATAAACAGTTCTTAGCAATTTTAACGTTTTACTAACCATCTTCTAAAGAGTATATTCACATGCAATAGATTTCCTTGCATGGCAGATATATTTGTTGTGCTGATGAAGCAGATACTGCTTCTGCACCCACACGATCAACTGCAGTAATATGACAGATACACATACATTACTCGTGCTGAAAGTGCAAGAAATGGTAAGAGCAGCTACCGTGCCTTGAAAAAGTATTCATACCCCGTTAACTTTTCCACATTTTTTCACGTTACACCAACAAACTTAAATGTGTTTTATTTGGATTTTATGTGAGATGCGAACTCAAAGTAGCAAGTATTTCTAAAGGAAATGATACTTAGTTTTCTAAAAGAAATTAACCCCTTTACCCCCGAAGGTAGTTTGCACGTTAATGACAGGGACAATTTTTACAATTCTGACCACTGTCACTTTATGAGGTCATAATTCTGGAACACTTAACTGGATCCTGTTGATTCTGAGATTATTTTTTTTCACAACATATTGTACTTTATGATAGTGGCAACATTTCTTTGATTTACAGTATTTGTGTAAATGGAAATTTGGTGAAAATTGTGAAAATTTAGCAAAATTTAAATTTGTATGCCCTTAAATCAAAAAGATACGTATGTCACACAAAATAATTCATAAATACCATTTCCCACATGTCCACTTTATATCAGCACAATTTTGGAAACATTTTTTTTTTCCTTAGGATGTTATAAGGGTTAAAGTTGACCAGCAATTTATCATTTTTACATTTGAAGTCACTTTCAGGGGTCTATATGATAGAAAGTGACACCATTCTAAAAACTGCACACCTCAAGCCGATCAAAACCACATTCAAGAAGTTTATTAACCCCGTAACCCCCAGGGTGGTTTGCATGTTAATGACCGGACCAATTTTTACAATTCTGACCACTGTCCCTTTATAAGGATATAACTCTGAAACGCTTGCATGGATCCCGGTGATTCTGAAATTGTTTTCTCATGACATACAGGTCCTTCTCAAAAAATTAGCATATAGTGTTAAATTTCATTATTTACCATAATGTAATGATTACAATTAAACTTTCATATATTATAGATTCATTATCCACCAACTGAAATTTGTCAGGTCTTTTATTGTTTTAATACTGATGATTTTGGCATACAACTCCTGATAACCCAAAAAACCTGTCTCAATAAATTAGCATATCAAGAAAAGGTTCTCTAAACGACCTATTAACCTAATCTTCTGAATCAACTAATTAACTCTAAACACATGCAAAAGATACCTGAGGCTTTTATAAACTCCCTGCCTGGTTCATTACTCAAAACCCCCATCATGGGTAAGACTAGCGACCTGACAGATGTCAAGAAGGCCATCATTGACACCCTCAAGCAAGAGGGTAAGACCCAGAAAGATATTTCTCAACAAATAGGCTGTTCCCAGAGTGCTGTATCAAGGCACCTCAATGGTAAGTCTGTTGGAAGGAAACAATGTGGCAGAAAACGCTGTACAACGAGAAGAGGAGACCGGACCCTGAGGAAGATTGTGGAGAAGGACCGATTCCAGACCTTGGGGAACCTGAGGAAGCAGTGGACTGAGTCTGGTGTGGAAACATCCAGAGCCACCGTGCACAGGCGTGTGCAGGAAATGGGCTACAGGTGCCGCATTCCCCAGGTAAAGCCACTTTTGAACCATAAACAGCGGCAGAGGCGCCTGACCTGGGCTACAGAGAAGCAGCACTGGACTGTTGCTAAGTGGTCCCAAGTACTTTTTTCTGATGAAAGCAAATTTTGCATGTCATTCGGAAATCAAGGTGCCAGAGTCTGGAGGAAGACTGGGGAGAAGGAAATGCCAAAATGCCTGAAGTCCAGTGTCAAGTACCCACAGTCAGTGATGGTGTGGGGTGCCATGTCAGCTGCTGGTGTTGGTCCACTGTGTTTCATCAAGGGCAGGGTCAATGCAGCTAGCTATCAGGAGATTTTGGAGCACTTCATGCTTCCATCGGCTGAAATGCTTTATGGAGATGAAGATTTCATTTTTCAGCACGACCTGGCACCTGCTCACAGTGCCAAAACCACTGGTAAATGGTTTACTGACCATGGTATTACTGTGCTCAATTGGCCTGCCAACTCTCCTGACCTGAACCCCATAGAGAATCTGTGGGATATTGTGAAGAGAAAGTTGAGAGACGCAAGACCCAACACTCTGGATGAGCTTAAGGCCGCTATTGAAGCATCCTGGGCCTCCATAACATCTCAGCAGTGTCACAGGCTGATTGCCTCCATGCCACGCCGCATTGAAGCAGTCATTTCTGCCAAAGGATTCCCGACCAAGTATTGAGTGCATAACTGAACATTATTATTTGTTGGTTTTTTTGTTTGTTATTAAAAAACACTTTTATTTGATTGGATGGGTGAAATATGCTAATTTATTGAGACAGGTTTTTTGGGTTATCAGGAGTTGTATGCCAAAATCATCAGTATTAAAACAATAAAAGACCTGACAAATTTCAGTTGGTGGATAATGAATCTATAATATATGACAGCTTAATTGTAATCATTACATTATGGTAAATAATGAAATTTAACACTATATGCTAATTTTTTGAGAAGGACCTGTATTGTACTTTGTGGTAGTGGTAAAATTTCCTCGATATTACTTGCGTTTATTTATGAAAAATGGAAATTTGGCGAAAATGCCCTTAAATGCCCTTAAATTACAGAGATATGTCACATAAAATACTTAATAAGTAACATTTCCCACATGTCTACTTTACATCAGCACAATTTTGGAACCAAAATTTTTTTTGTTAAAGGTTAAAAGTTGACCCGTGATTTCACATTTTTACAGCACCATTTGTTTTAGGGAGAACATCATACTTGAAGTCACTTTGAGGGGTCTATGTGATAGAAAATACACAAAAGTGACACCATTCTAAAAACTGCACCCCTCAAGGTGCTCAAAACCACATTCAAGAAGTTTATTAACCCTTGAGGTGCTTCACAGGAATTTTTGGAATGTTTAAAAAAAAATTAACATTTAACTTTTTTCACAAAAAATTTAATTCAGATCCAATTTGTTTTCTTTTACCAAGGGTTTTAGGGGAAATTGGACCCAAAAAGTTGTTGTACAATTTGTCCTGAGTGCACAGATACCCCATATGTGGGGGTGAACCACTGTTTGGGCGCATGGCAGAGCTCGGAAGGGAAGGAGCGCTATTTGTCTTTTCAATGCAAAATTGGCTGGAATTGAGATAGGACGCCATGACGCATTTGGAGAGCCCCTAATGTGCCTAAACAGTGGAAACGCCCCACAAGTGACACCATTTTGGAAAGTAGACCCCCTAAGGACCTTATTTAGATGTGTGGTGAGCACTTTGACCCCCTCAAGTGCTTCACAGAAGTTTATAATGTATAGCCGTAAAAATAAAAAATCATATTTTTTTCACAACAAATTATCTTTTGCCCCCAGTTTTTATTTTCCCAAGGGTAACAGAAGAAATTGCGCCCCAAAAGTTGTTGTGCAATTTGTCCTGAGTATGCTGATACCCCATATGTGGGGGTAAACCACTGTTTGGGCGCATGGCAGAGCTCCGTTTGACTTTTCAATGCAAAATTGGCTAGAATTGAGATAGGATGCCATGTCGCGTTTGGAGAGCCCCTGATGTACCTAAACAGTGGAAACCCCCACAAGTGACCCCATTTTGGAAACTAAACCCCTAAAGGAACTTATAATCTTTTGTGAAACACTTAGGGGTCCAAAGTGCTCACCACACATCTAGGTAATGTATAGTCATGAAAATAAAAAATCAATTTTTTTCACAAACATTATCTTTTAGCCCCCATTTTTTCATTTTCACAATGGTAAAAGGAGAAATTGGAGCCCAAAGTTATTGTGCATTTTGTCCTGAGTACGCTGATGCCCCATACAGTTAGGTCCACATATATTTGGACATAGACAACATTTTTCTAATTTTGGTTATAGACATTACCACAATAAATTTTAAACAAAACAATTCAGATGCAGTTGAAGTTCAGACTTTCAGCTTTCATTTGAGGGTATCCACATTAAAACTGGATGAAGGGTTTGGGAGTTTCAGCTCCTTAACATGTGCCACCCTGTTTTTAAAGGGACCAAAAGTAATTGGACAATTGACTCCAAGGCTATTTCATGGACAGGTGTGTGCAATCCCTTTGTTATGTCATTCTCAATTAGGCAGATAAAAGGCCTGGAGTTGATTTGAGGTGTGGTGCTTGCATTTGGAAGGTTTTGCTGTGAAGTAAACATGCGGTCAAAGGAGCTCTCCATGCAGGTGAAACAAGCCATCCTTAAGCTGCGAAAACAGAAAAAACCCATCCGAGAATTTGCTACAATATTAGGAGTGGCAAAATCTACAGTTTGGTACATCCTGAGAAAGAAAGAAAGCACTGGTGAACTCATCAATGCAAAAAGACCTGGGCGCCCACGGAAGACAACAGTGGTGGATGATCGCAGAATAATCTCCATGGTGAAGAGAAACCCCTTCACAACAGCCAACCAAGTGAACAACACTCTCCAGGAGGTCGGCGTATCAATATCCAAATCTACCATAAAGAGAAGACTGCATGAAAGTAAATACATATGGTTCACTGCACGGTGCAAGCCACTCATAAGCATCAAGAATAAAAAGGATAGACTGGACTTTGCTAAAAAACATCTAAAAAAGCCAGCACAGTTCTGGAAGAACATTCTTTGGACAGATGAAACCAAGATCAACCTCTACCAGAATGATGGAAAGAGAAAAGTATGGCGAAGGCGTGGTACAGCTCATGATCCAAAGCATACCACATCATCTGTAAAACAAGGCGGAGGCAGTGTGATGGCTTGGGCATGCATGGCTGCCAGTGGCACTGGGTCACTAGTGTTTATTGATGATGTGACACAGGACAGAAGCAGCCAAACAAATTCTGAGGTATTCAGAGCCATACTGTGTGCTCAGATCCAGCCAAATGCAGCCAAACTGATTGGTCGTTGTTTCATACTACAGATGTACAATGACCCAAAACATAAAGCCAAAGCAACCCAGGAGTTTATTAAAGCAAAGAAGTGGAATATTCTTGAATGGCCAAGTCAGTCACCTGATCTCAACCCAATTGAGCATGCATTTCACTTGTTAAAGACTAAACTTCAGAAAGAAAGGCCCACAAACAAACAGCAACTGAAAACCACAGCAGTGAAGGCCTGGCAGAGCATCAAAAAGGAGGAAACACAGCGTCTGGTGATGTCCATGAGTTCAAGACTTCAGGCAGTCATTGCCAACAAAGGGTTTTCAACCAAGTACTAGAAATTAACATTTTATTTACAATTATTGAATCTGTCCAATTACTTTTGGTCCCTTTAAAAACAGGGTGGCACATGTTAAGGAGCTGAAACTCCTAAACCCTTCATCCATTTTTAATGTGAATACCCTCAAATAAAAGCTGAAAGTCTGAACTTTAACTGCATCTGAAATGTTTTGTTTACAATTTATTGTGGTAATGTCTATAGCCAAAATTAGAAAAATGTTGTCTCTGTCCAAATATATATGGACCTAACTATATGTGGTAGAAAACTACTGTTTGGGCACAGATCGGGGCTTGGAAGGCGATTAGTGACTTTTTTGAATGCAGACTTTGATGGAATTGTCTGCATGCATCATGTCGAATTACAGAGCCCCTAAACAGTTGAAACCCCCCACAAATGACCCAATTTTGGAAACTAGACCCCTTAACCCCTTAGTGGAAAGCCCCTATTGTGCCTAAACAGTAAAAAAAAAACACAAGTGACCCTATTTTGGAAACTAGACCCCTTAAGAATGGACGCTGGGGGCGGCGCATGCTCAGATTCAGATCTCGTCCCGAGATCTCGGGAGACGAGATCTGAATCTGAGCATGCGCCGCCCCCAGCGGCCATTTTCCCAGAGGCCACCGCATCGCAGCAATGGAGCTGCCGGTGCCTCCGGGCTTTAAGGAAATGCCGGAGGAGCCCTGACTCTGCACGAAGATACGCCGCCGCCCCACAGCACAGAGCCCTGACGCTGCACAAAGATACGCCGCCCCACAGCACAGCACCCATGCGGCACAAAGAAGAGCAGCCGCCGCCGCTCCCCAGCACAGAGACCCCACACGCTGCTACAATGAGGTAATAGGGGGATACTCCACTCACACTTTCCTGTGAGACGCCCCCTCTCTTCATCATCGGGACCACTCCCCCCCAAAGGCACATTAGTCACCGGCCCTATAAGACGACACATGGCATATAAGAAGACCCCCGACTTTTAAGAAGATTTTATATTTTAACTGGAAAAGTTGGGGGGGTCGTCTTATACGCCCAATCGTCTTATACACCGGAAAATACGGTAATTATCCATTGAAAAAAATAATGCCAGAAGAAGCTCAAGTAGAACACAGTTTAGCAGCAGAAATTTCTGTTAGCTGTTCTAGTGATAATGTAGATTAATCCCATGACACCACCATCTCACATCCTATGTATGAGGAGAATGCTACTGTACTGTCTATTATTTGCATGTCCCATACAAGGGCAGCTAGTAAGCAGTTGTAATAAAGAAAATGCAGCTTACTTCATGTTAGTAAATTTAACTACAAAATAGCCAATCTCAATATTGTCAACCAACAAAGTATTGACTAGTGTGCAAAGAGGCTATAAGAAACAGACCAAGATGGATGGACAATTGACCACTACCATTGTAGACTTCATGATTTTCAACTTTATACCACATTTACACCAGCACAACCAGGAAAGGTTTTGGTCACAGGCGGCTGTCACAACATGGCATCCTTACTCTTTACCTGAGTTTAACGTGACTGCAAGATAGTTGCATCAGAGAAAATATAGAGCTTGTGGGCAAAGCTGGTGGTTGCATAGCCCGGACAATATTGTTTACATGTTTGTAAAGATGCATTGTGGTTTAAATGGCACAGAAATAATTACAGTCAGTGTCAGTCTGGAACACAGTCCTAGTTTGTGGCACAGTTGAATGTTTGATATTATCCCTGTGATCTCTTACCTCCTATATATATGGAACAAGTAAGGTGGAAAACAAAGGTGGAAAGATGGGTAAGCTAGTATAGAGGAGGAATGATTGGTAAGCTGGCACATAGGTGCCAATTTTCTAAGGAAGAATGGATGAAAATCCCTCAAACAAGAATTTAAAGACTCTTGGCTGGCTACAAAAAGCATTTACAAGCTATGATATCTTCAAAAGGGGTACTACTAGGTACTAACCATGCAGGGTGCACAAACTTTTGCATCTGCCCATTTTCCTTTTTTGTAATTTTTAGGTCTTTTAGAGGTCATTTCATCTTCAACTTGCTTAACTGTTAAAAATAACAGTAATTTTGAACATGGGTGCCCAAACTTTTAACATGCCACTGTATGTCTTGTATCAATAAAATATTATTAAATAATTACAAATAATACCAATCACTAATATAACAGGGAGGGCCCCTTCCACCAAGTACAATCAGCGTTACATGCTGTTCAGTAATAGTTTGCTTTCTTCTTTGACTTTTAAGTGTTGAACAATGATGCATGTTGTACTTTCCTGAAGCCATGATTTTGCTCTCTGTAGACTATTGTCATTAACGCTCTTTGACCATCGCTATATCAAAGTCAGTGCACTTGATATGGTCACTGGGAGGTGGTACTTATGCCATAGATCGACTCTTTGATTGTGCACTTGTAAAACCCTCTAGTCCTCTTGTGCCTGGCATTTAAGAGAAGCCTTTATTGGACAGAGATGAGTCTTTCTTGATATTTTGGAAGAACACACTGTACAGGTCAGGTATTGATTATCATTTATAAAGTAATGCTCCCAGATCAGCAACCGCTCATTTTCATACAATATGTCTATCCTTTACAATATAATCCCATTAAATGTATATTCTGGTTCCTGGAAATGAAGTCTATTCACTGTAATTATCATTCTGCTTCAACTCCTGATGGTTTCTAAGTTCTCTGTCATTGAATGAATGTTCATTGTTTACATCGAGTGAATAAAAGGAATCAATCAGCCCCAAAATGCATTTTAAATGGGCTGTACAGTGTTGTAGGGGATTTAACCCCTTGTAACAGAGTCACTGGTAATGTAATAGAGGAACGATATGTTTGACTACGCCTAGTGGCATCAGTGATATAAAATCCATAGTTGTATTTCCTCCAGCACAGTAAGTGTTGCGAGGGTTAACTTATGGTATGGGCTGGTTTTCACGGGGACATTCATAGAGCGGATGGGAAAGTGTCCCCCATATCTCCCCCTACAGAGCTAGCACCACTGTGTGCTGACAGGACCTGGGTGAGGTCACTGTCATGTGATCAGTCACATGGTTGAGGAGTCACATGGTCTGGGCATACATGGCTGATGTAAAGAACTTTCAGTTTTCAGTGTTTCTCGCCTGGAGAAGGAGCACTGCAGGAGAGTGCGCCATGGACTAGAGAACCTGAACCGTGAAACACGCTCACAGAATGACTGTTTGTTCTGCCACCATTTTGCTTTGTTTTCCTGTTTGCCCAGAGGACTGTATTTCCATTACTACACCTTGGTTTATGCTGCCTACAATAAACCAAAGGAAGGTCTTAAAGCTGCAGTGTACCCGTGTCTACCTCCGTGTGCAGATCTACCACAGGTGGTGTTAGACGTGAGGGTAGTATTTTCAGTGAACACGTGGGATGGCCATAAGCCAGTGTGCGATGTCAGGCAAGCTAGAGGACCTGCTAAAACATCTACTGCAAGCACAGCAGCAACAGCAATTGCAGCACCAACAACAATTTCAGCAGCTACAGTTGTTTATATTTGTTCATGTTTATTGTACTTGTCTATATTTGCCCCTTTTCACATGTAAAGCGTCATGGAATAAATGGCGCTATAAAAATGCATAACAATAATAATAATAAAAATTTTCCCTGTTGGATCCCCAGCGGTGACCCTGGACTCTTATTGCCTGGACTACAGTGACCAAGGAGGAGAACAGGTAAACTTTGGAGAAAAACTGCACCATTTACATCTTACATGAAGAAAAACTGCACCATTTACATCTTACATGTACAAGGGACCGATGGGCGCTCGCTGACAGTGTGCTCAGAACTGTGGCTTTAAGTGACCCGCCCACAACTACTCCTCCGGTACCCTTGTTACAATATTATTTATGTATTATTATATTTTTGGAGATCCCTGTATACATAGCATGTTTCTTTCTTTTGCCTGTATACAATTCCCTGCAATCGGCTCACCTGTACCAATCATGCATTAAGATTTCAACTGTACAAGCGACTACGTTTCAGATGTTTCCAGAGCCTTCACATTTATTATTTATTTTAGTCACTCACATAGCACCATGATATTTCGTACCATTTTACAGATATCATTATCACTGTCCCCGATGGGACTCACAATCTAAATTCCTTGTCAGTATGTCTTTGGAGTGTGGGATGAAACTGGAGAACCCGGAGGAAACCCACACAAATATAGGGGAGAACATACAAACTCCTGCAAAAGTTGTCCTTGGTGGGTTATGAACTCAGGACCCCAGCGCTTGTAGCTACAGTTCTAACTACCCTATGGACACCACAAATGACCTCCAAATGAAGAATCATAGAGAAAAAGTGGATGGCTATAAGTTGATATAATATGAAGAAAAATATAAAGAAAAAGTTGACTGATATGTAGAAGATGCAGTTATATAAAGGTGTGGGAGAATTTAGGAATCGGAATGATTAATTTAATGTTTTATTAATAGCGTCAACAATTCCACTCCTGTCTTTTACATTGGATCATGTTTGTTTTCCAACAAGTTCCTTTCTGTATGTAGACAATTTCTGGCTACAGTGAACAGAATGTCCCATAGCAATGTCCATGACTTCGCATCCCAGTATTTTACTGCATGGTTTGCCACATGTCGTGACATAGTAGTTTAAATTAAGTACGTGTGTCAAGAGAAAGTAGGGCACTAGAGAAGAATGTAAACTGGAGAGTAATGAGAACAACGTGTCCATATAAACATCAACGCAAAAATAAACACAATTACAGTACAGCAGGCCAATGCCAAGTCACCAATTAATCTGACAAGTTGTATACTATGTCCTGTCCCTTTGGAACGCATAGAACAGCGTTCACGTCTTATGACTCCCCAGATATTGTCAAAAGTAAAGGGGAAGAGTGGGTATAGGGAGCGTGAATATAAAAAACAATTTTTATTAATTACTGGTTAAAATAATTCCTATATATAGTTTCAAAAGATTTAGGGAAGGGGGGAAAATGCTGCAAAGTAGAAATACTTTCTTAGGCTACGTTCACATTTGCGTTGTGTGCTGCTGCGTCGGCGACGCAATGCACAACGCAAACAAGAACGCATGCAAAACGCATAGTTTTGCGACGCATGCGTCCTTTTTTTGCCAGATTTTGGACGCAAAAAAAATGCATCTTGCTGCATCCTCTGCGCCCTAACGCTTGCAGCAAAAAAGACGCATGCATCGCAAAATGCATGCAAACGCATGTCCATGTGCCCCCATGTTAAATATAGGGGCGCATGGCGCATGCGTCGCCGCGGCTGCGCTCGACGCAGCCCGGCAGAACGCAAATGTGAACGTAGCCTAAAGTAGAAGCGTTAACAATTTATCAATTAGCAAAATAATGCAGAGGGAATAAAAGGAAGAGAAATAAAAGTCACATCTATGAATCTACTACCTTTTCCCTCTTTTTGCTTTTGTTCTTGCATCCCCGTCTTCCAAAAGCCATGTTTTTTATTTTTCCGTCAACATAGCCGTATGAGGCTATGACAAACTATAGTTTTGAATGACACCATTCATTTTGCCATGCTATGTATTGAAAATCTGGAAAAAAAATCAAGTTGCATGAAATGTTGAAAAAAATGCAATTCCGTTATTGGTTTTTTTTGCGGTATTCATTGTGCGGTAAAAATTACTTGGGAAAACATGATTGCCAAGGTCAACAGGATTTACCAAACACATACATTTTTAAATTTTTATTTCAGTGATAAAAAAAATTATGAATTTTGTAAAATGCTTTCATTTGCTTTGTTACTCCATTTTCCCGAGACCTGTAACACTTTTTTTCCTGTGGATAAAGCCGAATGAGGACTTGATTTTTGTGTGATGGGCAGAAACTTTTAATGATACCAGTTTGGAGCAAATACCACGTTTTTAATCCCATTGTTTTTTAGATGGTGAGGTGACCAAACACCTCAGTTTGTTATATTATGTTTACCATATCAGTTATTTAATGTTATGTTTTAGTAGATTAGACTTTTATAGACTCAGCAATATCAAATATGTTTTTATTATAATAACTTTTTATTTTTCCCCTTTTTAATAGAGGTAAAGGGGAATGCTTTGAATCTTTATTTTTTTGTAGTTCTATCACATTTTAAAAAAACTTGTATTTTTTGTCCTATTATGGGACTTGAACCTGCTATAATTTGATCGCTTCTACTGTATACTGCAATATCATGGTATTGCAGCTCCACTGCCTTCTGTTGTCCATTTAAAAAATAAAAGCCCATGGTAGGTTTTCTTAAATCTGCCTTGGACAAATAGCTTGCCCAAGACCAACAGTCACTTTTATTTAGCATTGCAATCACAGCAATGCCTGTGACTGCAATGCACTCCCGCGGCCTCAATATGCTTCTTTGTGCATCCTGGTGGACACGTAGCGACCTTCACATATGACCCCGATCACTGCCTCACAGGTAGGTAGATAGATAGAGATATTATTATTATTTATTTATATAGCACCATTGATTCCATGATGCTGTACATGAGAAGGGGTTACATACAAGTTACAGATATCACATACAGTAAACAAACTAACAATGGCAGACTGATACAGAGGGAAGAGGACCCTGCCCTTCCGGGCTTACATTCTACAGGATGGTGGGGAAGGAGACAATAGGTCGGGGGTTTGCAGCAGCTCCGGTGTTGGTGAGGCGGTAGATAGATAGATATAGGGTAGATAGATCGAGAGAGAGATAGTGAGCTGGCAATAAACCGGTTATAGCACATCACATGGTGGATCTCTACATGTGAACAGTGAAGTGACTTTCAAGAAGCTGCAGGATCAGGTAGATAGCCTTCCTCGAGCTGCTGTGGTGTAAAATGTTTGCTAGTAGAAGGGTTGTCTTAGTAGAAAATTGTCAAGTGGGGTGATGTATGTACTCTTAACAGGGTGAGACTGGATAGAAACCACTGGAGACTGGACGGAGGTGGACATGACTTGGGGATGGGTGGTCTGAGAACTCCTGCAGCCTTTGTTTGTATTGCAGTATAGATTTTAAATAAGAGAGCTGTTGCTTTAAGAGGAAGGAGTTTAGATGTTTGTGCCTGGTGTATTACTGTGAGGAGGGTGGGGCTTATATAGGGGAGGCAACTCTGGCTTTCCCTCTTTCTCTCACACGATGGACAGGAGGAAACATGTCTGCAGTTTCAGGAAGTATAATACTGGGGTTATCACCTCACATTATAGCTGATAGGAGTACATTCACTTCACACATCATATATTAGTGTAGTATCAGCTCCTACATCATATATGGGATCAATTTTACCTCATAAATTCATGTAGCTGCCATGTTCCCTCATGTGTACCTCCCTGCAGACATGGCTGATATACTACTCCACATTCATCATGTATTAGTGTAGTCTCAGCTCTTACATCTTAGGCTACGTTCACATTAGCGTCGCGTCGCTGTTGCGTCGGCGACGCAGCGGCGACGCAGCGGCGACGCGCCCCTATGTTTAACATAGGGGACGCGTGCGTCTTTTTGCACGCGTTTTCCGACACGTGCGTCGTTTTAGACGCTAGCGTCGGACGCAAGAAAACGCTACAAGTTGCATTTTTCTTGCGTCCGATTTCGTCAAAAAACGACGCACGCGTCGCAAAACGCGCGCGTTTTTGCGCGCGTTTGCGCGCGTTTTTCCGTGCGTCGCGCGTTGCGTTGCCGACGCAGGGCGGCGCAACGCTAGTGTGAACGTAGCCTTATTTGGGAGCAATATTACCTCAGAGATTCATGTAGCTGCCATGTTCCTTCATGGGTCTGTTACAAGTTGCCTCACACACTGCAGAGACAGCTGCTGTGTGACCTGCTTACAGACATGGCTGTTGTGTCTTATTTCTGCTGTATTATGCAGAGTCTTCATGAGTTTGTGTATCTGTGTGATGGGTCAGAGCATTGGCACATACAGTGTCTGCTATTGGTAGCGTGGAGCTGAGCAGTTACAGGGACTAGTCACTGGTGAGAGGGAGCAGTAAAGGGATGGTATATATATATATATATACCTTATATATATGAGGGTAAGAGGCTTCATGTCTGTGCATTGCATGCTGCTTTCTGCTGATTCCCCCCTTCCAATTATGGAGTCTGGTGACCTGTATGTGACCTCATCTTTGCTGCAGTACAGTCTGATGATGCTGGGTGATAACCAGGTTACTATCACTATCTATATGTGATATATGAGAAAAGGCTCCATCTCTGCGCAGCATGCTTATCATGTATACAGACTTTGAGTACATGTTAGATCCCGGGTGTCCAGGTTATTTTCCTTGCTGCACATATAATCTGTACATGACTTCCAAATCCGTGCTTTATTTCTGGAGATAAGGCAGCCTTTAGTCCTATTATGTTGCATGCTGTCCTGCCTGATATATCCACCCCTTTTTTCTGTATATACTTATGGCTGCAGGCAGCTTATTACAAGCCTGAATGGATTACCTGGAGCCTTACTATATATATTTTATCAGGTGTCAATAATTATTCGGGGAGTAATTCAGCACATGGTGGGGTGGAGAGTGGGCACTAATAGCTCAGCACATGCAGAGGCGTAGCTAGAGCTTTTGCCGCCCGGGGCTGTTCCCGAGTTTGGCGCCCCCCCCCCCGGCTCAATACACACAAAGGTTACCAAAAACGGTTTTCCTGTTTTGTAGAACTTAAACTGGGCCTAATGGTGTCACCCCCACATGCCACACCTGTGACTTAATACCACCACACCATGACCAGGCCACATAGTGACCGAATAATACTACATACAAGGGACAAATACCACAACACCATTTCCAGACCACATATTACCACCACATAGTGACTGAATACTACAATACTGATCAGTAATAAAAAAAAAACCCACAATACTATCACCATAAGTGCCAGTATTCACAGGAGATCTGTACTTCGTATGCAGTGTCTGTGTAGAGGTAATACAGAGATCACTGGTGACATTATACACAGGACCTCTATATAGTATACAGTGTATAGTGTCAGTGTATAGGTAACACTGACTCACCAGTGACGTCTCTAGGTGAAGTCCTTCATCTTTCATCCAGCACAGACCGCCATCATTCCTTCCAGCCAGGACTCGTTTCTGCAGGAAATAACACAGTTATCTCGAGCTCCGCTTGCAGAACACATTACTTAATTTTTCACAACTTCTACATTACATCACATGAAGAAAAAAAGGTGATATAGTGTCACTCTGCACAGTAACAGGACCGCCCCCCCATTTAAAACAGTATACTCAAAAAAATAAAATAAATACATCACTGCAGTAATAATATCCCTTAATTAGCCCCTATGGTAATAATATTCCCCACCCTGGCCCCGTTTCTCATTCCTGGCTCCAGCCATATGTTCTCGCATCCTGCCCTCATGAGTATCCATTCTACCCCATATGATCTCCACATCCTGCCCCACCAGCCTCCATCGTATCCGTCCTGCCCCATGATCCAATCCTGCCCCGTGTCTCCAATCATGCCCCGTATCTACATTCTGCCCATGCCTCAAGTCCTGCCCCCAGTGTGTCCAGCATATTACCCCCATGTTGTCCAGCAATCTGCCCCAGTGTGTCCAGCATATTACCCCCATGTTGTCCAGCAATCTGCCCCAGTGTGTCCAGCATATTACCCCCAGTGTGTCCAGCAATCTGCCCCAGTATGTCCAGCACTGCCCCCAGTGTGTCCAGCAATCTGCCCCAGTGTGTCCAGCAGTCTGCCCCAGTGTGTCCAGCATATTACCCCCAGTGTCCAGCATTGCCCCAGTGTGTCCAGCATATTACCCCCAGTGTGTCCAGCAATCTGCCCCAGTGTCCAGCATTGCCCCAGTGTGTCCAGAAGTCTGCCCCAGGGTCTCCAGCATTGCCTCAATGTGTCCAGAAATCTGCCCCAGGGTCTCCAGTATTGCCCCAGTGTGTCCAGCAATCTGCCCCATGGTCTCCTGTATTGCCCCAGTGTGTCCAGCATTCTGCCCCATGGTCTCCAGTATTGCCCCGGTGTGTCCAGCAATCTGCCCCATGGTCTCCAGTATTGCCCCAGTATGTCCAGAAGTCTGCCCAGGGTCTCCAGCATTGCCTCAATGTGTCCTGAAATCTGCCCCATGGTCTCCAGTATTCAGTGTGTCCAGCAATCTGCCCCATAGTCTCCTGTATTGCCCCAGTGTGTCCAGCATTCTGCCCCATGGTCTCCAGTATTTCCCCAGTGTGTCCAGCATTCTGCCCCATGGTCTCCAGTATTGCCCCAGTGTGTCCAGCAATCTGCCCCATGGTCTCCTGTATTGCCCCAGTGTGTCCAGCATTCTGCCACATGGTCTCCTGTATTGCCCCAGTGTGTCCAGCATTCTGCCACATGGTCTCCTGTATTGCCCCAGTGTGTCCAGCAATCTGCCCCATGGTCTTCTGTATTGCCCCAGTGTGTCCAGCATTCTGCCACATGGTCTCCTGTATTGCCCCAGTGTGTCCAGCATTCTGCCACATGGTCTCCTGTATTGCCCCAGTGTGTCCAGCAATCTGCCCCATGGTCTCCTGTATTGCCCCAGTGTGTCCAGCATTCTGCCACATGGTCTCCTGTATTGCCCCAGTGTGTCCAGCATTCTGCCCCATGGTCTCCAGTATTGCCCCAGTGTGTCCAGCAATCTGCCCCATGGTCTCCAGTATTGCCCCAGTGTGTCCAGCAATCTGCCCCATGGTCTCATGTATTGCCCCAGTGTGTCCAGCAATCTGCCCCATGGTCTCCAGTATTGCCCCAGTGTGTCCAGCAATCTGCCCCATAGTCTCCTGTATTGCCCCAGTGTGTCCAGCAATCTGCCCCATGGTCTCATGTATTGCCCCAGTGTGTCCAGCAATCTGCCCCATGGTCTCCAGTATTGCCCCAGTGTGTCCAGCATTGCCCCAGCCCCAGACAGTCAGACATAAAGAAAAAAAAAAAAGTAAAATCCTCACCTCTCCCGTTCCTAGCGCAGGTCCGGTGCAGTCAGCGTCTCTCCGGCTCTGCGACGCTCAGGACAGAGAGGCTGAGCGGCGCGCACAGTAGTGACGTCATCGTGCCCTCTGCTCTGAGACGTCGCAGAGTCAGAGGACGCTGTAGCTGCCGGCGCCGCAGGAACCAGGAGAGGTGAGTATAGAGCGGGGGGCGGGGTCCGGTGGTGGGGGGAGCTGGCCCTGGTCGTGGCGGCGGACGGCGCCGCCCGAAGATTTAAAGGGGCGTCTTTTTTTTTTTTTTTCTTCTCCAGCAGCGCCGGCCGCCCCCCGCATTGTGCCGCCCGGGGCGGACCGCCCCCCCCCCGCACCCCCCTTCCTACGCCACTGAGCACATGGCGGGCAGTGAGTGGGCACTAATAACTCAGCACATGGCGGGGGCAGTGAGTGGGCACTAATAACTCAGCACATGGCGGGCAGTGAGTGGGCACTCCTAGTGTGATGCTGCACCTTGCTCTGGAGAACACATCATGGGCCCAGTTTTCAGCCCTGTCTCTCGTCTATTGTATGTAGGTAGTGTGACTGACTGGGGACACAGACCTTGCAGTTTTCTGCACATACACTTATGGCTGCAGGCAGCTTATACTAGACCTACATATTATATTTTCTTACGATGTATGTGCAGCTGATGATTAGAGAGCCTGTCTGTAACTGCTGTAGAGGAGCAGGCGGCTTCTTTATTGTTACAGCATATAACAGCATTGCCCATCATCGAATGTATCTGACCTTATGATGGGACATTTTCCAGTATCAACCTGTAATATGCCTTGGTTGTAAACTTACATGGTGTTTTCATCTTCACTTATCCCACATCTTGTGCAGTTAGGGGGGGGGGTCCTTGAAGTTGGTTATAAATTGGTCTGGGGGATCCATTGGGATATTGATTCCTCTTTTTGGAATTTAATTTGGTTCTTGATCTGGTGAATGGTAAAGGGGATTTTCAGCAAGGGTTTGTTGAATCCTCAGGAAGTTCAAGTGAACATTGGAACCCTGTGGTTTTGGTGCTCCCGAGCTAGTGGGGTAACGGCTGGGAGTAATTGTTGGTACATTTTATGTTCACTTTATGCTTGGTAATCTCCAGATCTTATGAGCTTCAAGGACTCCTCCCAGCTAGCTAAGGTTATTTATGCTTTGTTGGGTTATTGTATGTTTGTATTAATAAAGGTGTGTATTTAAAAAAAAAAAAAAAAGCACTTATTTGTTTCTTTTTTAGTGGGTCCTTGAAGCTAATTATAATTTGGTCAGTAGGGGTAACCATCTCAGGTATGGACCCTCTGTTTAGGGGGGGGTGTTCATCATAGTATCACCCCTTGTGTGGAGGAGTAAACATCTCGGGTGTGGCCCCTGGATGGAGGGGTGTACATCATAGTATGACCCCCTGGAATGGAGATGTAACCATCTTTGGTATGGCCCCCTGGTGTGGAGGAGTGACCATCACGGTATGGCCCCCTGGTCTCCAGAAGCATTTATATCTTATAAGACCCTGTTAGGGTAAAGTCCCTGTGGTCATGGCAATCATATTCTACATGCATACAAATTGGGTTTTGGATGAGGTCCTGAATAGAACCTGGACAGGTTATATGCCTGGGGTGTTGGACGAGGTCCTGAATAGTACCTGGACAGGTCATATGCCTGGGGTGTTGGACGAGGTCCTGAATAGCACCTGGACAGGTCATATGCCTGGGGTGTTGGACGAGGTCCTGAATAGTACCTGGACAGGTCATATGCCTGGGGTGTTGGACGAGGTCTTGAATAGTACCTGGACAGGTCATATGCCTGGGGTGTTGGACGAGGTCCTGAATAGTACCTGGACAGGTCATATGCCTGGGGTGTTGGACGAGGTCCTGAATAGTACCTGGACAGGTCATATGCCTGGGGTGTTGGACGAGGTCCTGAATAACACCTGGACAGGTCATATGCCTGGGGTGTTGGACTACGTTCTGAATAGCACCTGGACAGGTTATATGCCTGGGGTATTGGACTGACGTCCTGAATAGCACCTGGACAGGTCATATGCCTGGGATGTTGGACTGATGTCATGAATAGCACCTGGACAGGTTATATGCCTGGGGTGTTGGACTGACGTCCTGAATAGCACCTGGACAGGTCATATACGAGGTCCTGAATAGTACCTGTGACTAGAGAATGCTGAGGCACAGATTTTGACTGTTTATATTGACCAACTCCTATTTCTTTCAAGGTTGTTGTCTGGACGATGCAGTAATCTGGGGCATTAAACTGAAGAGCAATGTACCTAATATGGGTGCCCTGGAGTCAGTGGGAGTGACTAAGAGAAAAGTAATAAAGTGCATCCCGATGCCCTTGAGCCAGTGGGAGCGGCTCGGGGTGAAGACATCAAGTGCATTAACATGAAGGGCAATGTGCCTATTCCCAATGCCTTTGTCCCAATTGCAGAAGGTTAATGGTATATGTTATTAAGTGCCTGTAAAGCAATTAACAATGGCGTGGCACGGTTATTAATAATGTCTTTGTAGACTTTTCTGCTATAGGCTTATTTCATTTACCATGTCCAAATATTGCAGAAATTATTTAAATTAGTTAATGATCGGTTATAATGTCGATATTATATTGTGTATGGCTTTTAATTACTCTTTGTTTATAGTATCTTTCTCTTTACATACACTCATCACTTTTTGGGTAGTAATAGTAAGTGGGTTTAAGAATTGGTTACTGCACAGCCCAGCTACTGTATGTAATGGTGGTTTCTTGAACTGAAATCTGTGAATTAGTGAGTTATTAGAGCTGGCTACAATACATGCAGTATAATAGTTTTTGAGGCATCACAGATGTCATTATACAGATAGTCAGACTGTGGCTACCCCTTTGTTATGGTTTAGTTTCTGCATTCCCTATTATAGGATCCACATTGCAGGATGTTTAGCGGCTGGTATTTTGCTGTAGTTACCATATTATCGATCATAATTTGGTAGTGTTGCATTGTTAAAATTAATCTGTTGCAGTCCTGGAATTTTGTTCCTTATATGCACAGTCCTTCCATAGCATGCAGATCTGGTTGATGACTTTATTAGGCATGGGTGATGGGGGTCGAGTCCATTCAAGGTGTCAAATGGCCTCGCTGGTGGCGGTTTAGGAGTCAGGTGGAAGTTGCAGACAACTTAAGGTGGACTCATTTTAACTAATAGAGGATGTAAAACCTCATGGTGGTGAGCAGGCTCGGCTTTGGTGGCCAGCCTCAAGGATGTTGTAATGGTAACATCAATCAGGGGCGGGCACAGTGGTTAAGCACAGGAGTGAGGATAATAGGGTCATTGGTGCCCTGAAAGTTTACTGGCTCTGCTTGAATGGCAAGCCAGTGTGTGCCGCCCCTTTATGGCTGTCTGTCCTGGTGCTGTATGTCAGACAGCTGGGGATATCGCAGTACTTGTGAATCCCAATGTACTAGCACTCCACCTGACTCCTACTGTGATTATTTAATCCTGTGATTTGAATAAAAGCTGTGGCCATTTTGACAACCAAAATAATGTGTTTTGTGTATTTATTTTAGTACCTAGGTTTACAGTAGTTATGGTGGTTTTAAGAAGGAGTGGGGTCCATCCCATATCCAAAAGTCAAGAAACCACTGGAGACTAGATGGAGGTGGACATGACTTGGGGATGGGTGGACTGAGAACTCCTGCAGCCTTTGTTTGTATTGCAGTATAGATTTTAAACAAGAGTGATGTTGCTTTAAGAGGAAGGAGTTTAGATGTTTGTGCCTGGTGTATTACTGTGAGGAGGGTGGGGCTTATATAGGGGAGGAAACTCTGGCTCTCCCTCTTTCTCTCACACGATGGACAGGAGGAAACATTACCCGCCCTCCCGCCCTGTTTATAATCTCTGTCCTTAAACTTTTTAATTATTGCTTGTATAATGATAAATGCTTTATTGTATTTTTGAATTTGTCATTGTATATCTTGTACCAGGTTCAATTGTATATTGGCTATAAAGAGTTATTATTTGCGGTAACCTTCTAAGCCCAAGGGAAGGGCAATCCTTCAGCCATGGTTCCCTGGAGGTTTCCACCACAGGGGGTTTTTCCTCTCCTGAGTGCTGTAGGATGACTCTTTGTGAGTCGGGGGTTTGCCAAGTTTAGTCCCATTAATGCTTTTGCAGGGACTCCTAATTTTTAAGTTTGCAAAAA
Organism: Ranitomeya imitator; assembly: GCF_032444005.1. NCBI lineage: Eukaryota > Metazoa > Chordata > Amphibia > Anura > Dendrobatidae > Ranitomeya > Ranitomeya imitator. The sequence goes on along the minus strand of NC_091282.1, from coordinate 1,129,575,948 downwards.
TGATTTAATTATTAAAAAAATAAATAAATAAAAGTGTCAAATGAGACTTGGAATTTATAACCCGTCACGGCTTTGCGGTTTAGGAGTCAGGTGGAAGTTGCAGACAAGTTAAGGTGGACTCATTTTAACTAATAGAGGATGTAAAACCTCATGGTGGTGAGCAGGCTCGGCTTTGGTGGCCAGCCTCAAGGACGTTGTAATGGTAACATCAATCAGGGGCGGGCACAGTGGTTAAGCACAGGAGTGAGGATAATAGGGTCATTGGTGCCCTGAAAGTTTACTGGCTCTGCTTGAATGGCAAGCCAGTGCGTGCCGCCCCTTTATGGCTGTCTGTCCTGGTGCTGTATGTCAGACAGCTGGGGATATCGCAGTACTTGTGAATCCCAATGTACTAGCACTCCACCTGACTCCTACTGTGATTATTTAATCCTGTGATTTGAATAAAAGCTGTGGCCATTTTGACAACCAAAATAATGTGTTTTGTGTATTTATTTTAGTACCTAGGTTTACAGTAGTTATGGTGGTTTTAAGAAGGAGTGGGGTCCATCCCATATCCAAAAGTCAAGGCCTGACATGTTATTATTAAATCGAGGGCTGGAAAATGTGAGGCCTGTGCTTAGCAGTGAATGCGAAGAATGCGGATGTGATACTCACAATATATATAAGAGGCTGACATTGCTGGGCATCTACCATCTGGGAGCAATAATGCAGTGAATAGCACGGCTGAGTCATGTACACTGCTGTGTAACAAGCAGTCTCTATGGGCAGGCGATTTTCACCTCACTGACCTGTATCATCACCATGACTATCACTATAAATGCATCAAATAAAGAGAAGCCCAGTGGTCGCTAATTCAAACCATGACGGGGCGCTGCCAGAGGTTAAATTGATACATGTAATTCAGATCCGTGCTCCCCACGAAGCTCATTAAACCCGCAGACTGCTAGTGCTGGATACCATGAAGCCACCGCTCTCCTTTCAAGTGCAGTAAACCTTACTGACTTCTTAAATGGAAACTCAGTGAAGACTTTATCCCAATAGCAACTGTAGATCAGTTACAAAGTTCTGTTTTTGTTCTTTTCGATATATAGAATTTTTGATTATAGATAATGTGCAGATAAATGGTATATATATATATATATATATATATATATATATACAGTATATATATATATATATATAAAAAAACTCAAAAAAAAGGAAAAGCAGCACAAAGGATAACACATCCGAAACGTTGCCACGCCATTCAGGCATTAAAGTCCGCTTTTTTTCAATTATTTTGTGCTGCTTTTCCTTTTTTTTGAGTTTATTACTTTTTGACCATTGGATTGCTGGTCAGGAGAGCTCTGCATGCCTTGTAAGGTAGTAATTTGATGCTGTTCCAATTTTTTCACTTTATATATATATATATATATATATATATATATATATATTACACCTATGCATGTAGTGTAAAAGGATCCAGGTGTTGAAAGCATATCAGTCTTAGCATATAATTCTTAGTCTTATATTTTTTGTACCATCCACAGAATATCGTAAGACACAATGGAGGAAATGTATCATTATGTTTGTACTTATATTGCTGCATAAATAGTAATTTTGTTATTGTCATACATGCCTAAACCAATTGTACTAATGTTTTACACCAATTATAACCCTTTTTATGTACATGGGCCAAAAACCAAAAATGTAGAGAAAATGGGCATGGATCACTTTTTTCCATGAAATATTAATAATTGCATGCTTACATAAAAGACTTAAAAATTATATATTCTGGACAGGTCATAGCTGTCTTAAAAGTAATTGGACAAATAAATTTATGTTGCCACCATTTTAAACTTGCATTAGGCTACTTTCACACTGGCGTGTTTTTGAATACGTCGCAATGCGCCGTTTAGGGGAAAAAACGCATCCTGCAAGGTTGTTTGCAGGATGCGTTTTTGCCCCATAGAGTAACATTACCGACGCATTGCGACGGTTGCGCCGTGCTGTGGCAGACCGCCGGGAGCAAAAAACGTTAAATGTAATGTTTTTTGCTGCCGACGGACCGCTTTTTCCGACCGCGCATGCGCGGCCGGAACTCCGCCCCCCACCACCCCGCACCTCACAATGGGGCAGAGGATGCGCCAGAGAAATGCATCCGCTGCACCCGTTGTGCGGCGCATCAAACGCTAGCGTCGGAATCTCGGCCTGACGCAATGCGACGGGCCGAATCCGACGCTAGTGTGAAAGTAGCCTTAAAGGGTTGAAATTTGCACAAAAAATTTACATTAAAATGATCCTCCAAGACTATAATAAAATGGCCCCTGTCACGTTAATCAAACAGCAGCCTATCCTAGTCATGTGTCAGAAGGGCCTGCAGTCTAAAGAGATACTGCTCCTCCTGAGATCTTGGTTAGGCTATGTGCACACGTTGCAGATTTGCCTGTGGGATTTTCTGCGCAGATTCTGCATCTCTTGGCAGAAAACGCTGGTAAAAATCCATGCAGATTTGATGCATTTTTGATGTGGATTTTCATGGTTTTTTTTCATGCGGATTTGTATGCATTTTTGTAGGCTAAATAAAGATCTGTTATTTAACAAAAAAAAAGAATGGTGATGTCATTTCTTGTCCAACCTCTTCATTTACATACTTCATTGAAGAATAATGTTTACACACACAGATAGATAGGTAGATTGATAGATCTATAGCTAGATAGTGTCATGCCTTTATACAAATGCATATAATCAGTTTTGCTATGCTTGCATTGAACTGTGGTGCATTGTGATAACTTATCCAACAGCACCATCTATTGACAATGTTCTAATTACAGCTTACTTTCTGTTTCATTGCTTACTGTGCAATTTAAGGTACCGTCACACATAGCGACGCTGCAGCGATACCGACAACGATCCGGATCGCTGCAGCGTCGCTGTTTGGTCGCTGGAGAGCTGTCACACAGACAGCTCTCCAGCGACCAACGATCCCGAGGTCCCCGGTAACCAGGGTAAACATCGGGTAACTAAGCGCAGGGCCGCGCTTAGTAACCCGATGTTTACCCTGGTTACCATCCTAAAAAGTAAAAAAACAAACGCTACATACTTACCTACCGCTGTCTGTCCTCGGCGCTCTGCTTCTCTGGTCTGGCTGTGAGCTCCAGGCAGCCAGAAAGCAGAGCGGTGACATCACCGCTCTGCTTTCCGGCTGACCGACGCTCACAGCCAGAGCAGGAGGAGAGCAGAGCACAGCGCTGGAGGACAGACGGCTGTAGGTAAGTATGTACTGTTTGTTTTTTTACTCTTAGGATGGTAACCAGGGTAAACATCGGGTTACTAAGCGCGGCCCTGCGCTTAGTTACCCGATGTTTACCCTGGTTACCAGTAGTGTTGAGCGATACCGTCCGATACTTGAAAGTATCGGTATCGGATAGTATCGGCCGATACCCGAAAAATATCGGATATCGCCGATACCGATATCCGATACCAATACAAGTCAATGGGACATCAAGTATCGGAATGTATCCTCATGGATCCCAGGGTCTGAAGGAGAGGAAACTCTCCTTCAGGCCCTGGGATCCATATTAAAGTGTAAAATAAAGAATTAAAATAAAAAATATTGTTATATTCACCTCTCCGGCGGCCCCTGGACATCAGCGGGAGGATCCGGCGTCCGGCACGGCTTCTTTCTTCAAAATGCGCGCCTTCAGGACCTGTGGAATGACGTCCCGGCTTCTGATTGGTCGCGTGCCGCCCATGTGACCGCCACGCGACCAATCAGAAGCCGCGACGTCATTCCTCAGGTCCTAGAAGGCGCTCATTCTAGGACTTTAGCTGAGGAATGACGTCGCGGCTTCTGATTGGTCGCGTGGCGGTCACATGGGCGGCACGCGACCAATCAGAAGCCGGGACGTCATTCCACAGGTCCTGAAGGCGCGCATTTTGAAGAAAGAAGCCGTGCCGGACGCCGGATCCTCCCGCTGATGTCCAGGGGCCGCCGGAGAGGTGAATATAACAATATTTTTTATTTTAATTCTTTATTTTACACTTCCGATACCGATACCCGATATCACAAAAATATCGGATCTCGGCATCGGAATTCCGATACCGCAAGTATCGGCCGATACCCGATACTTGCGGTATCGGAATGCTCAACACTAGTTACCAGCAAAGACATCGCTGAATCGGTGTCACACACGCCGATTCAGCGATGTCTACGGGGAGTCCAGCGACGAAATAAAGTTCTGGACTTTCTTCCCCGACCAGCGATCTCCCAGCAGGGGCCTGATCGCTGCTGCCTGTCACACTGGACGATATCGCTAGCGAGGACGCTGCAACGTCACGGATCGCTAGCGATATCGTCTAGTGTGACAGTACCTTTAATATTTAAGGCTCATCAAGGCTTCTGTAGTTCCCCATCAGCCTCTGCATTAGCCTTCCCTCCTTCTTCTCCAGCAGTCATTTTGGCCTCATGGATGCTGACATGCTGATTATCTCTCCCTGATTTTCAGCCCATCTGGTTGCTTACCTCCACATAGCACAGTTTTCCCCTTGTTAGAGCTCACCGTATTGTATTATGTAGCTACTCTGTTCTACATGTTTTATATCAAAGTAGTCTTTTGATATTACACTACCGCCATGTTGTGCAATTAAACTGTGAATATCCTGTACCATACATAATGCTATGTATTTAGATATGTTGTATGCCTTGTACTGAGTACTTTCATTTTTTCTTATAGTTTTACACTGATCCTATCAATAAAAGTTGCGAAGTACCCCCTGCGTCTACCTCAATGCATCGATATGAAAGAGTTTAGTTGTCTGTCAACTCGCATTTCTTAAGCCCAAAGTTGAGGGTGCCAGAACAGATAGATAAATAATACCAAGCCCGATGTTTAGTAATAAACATAATAAAATGGTACTTAAAGAGTTAAATAAAGACACACGCACAAAATCTGCATTAGGCCGGGGTCACGCTTGTGAGAAACTCGCATGAGTCTCTCGTATCAATACCCGGCACTGCCACCGGCACTTGGGACCGTAGCATTCAGATTCATAGAAATACATGCTTCCGCACACTCCGGTCCTGTGTGCCTGTGGCAGTGCCGGGTATTGATACGAGAGACTTGTGCGAGTTTCTCGCAAGTGTGACCCTGGCCTTAAGCGCAATATCTGTTTAATTAAAAAAAAGTTGAAAAAAAAATGGCATGGGCTCCCGCACAATTTTCTGCGCCAGAGAGGGAAAGCCAGCAACTGGGGGCCGATGTTTATAGCCTAGGAAGGGGTTAATACCCATGGATCTTCCCAGGCTATGAATCTCAGCCCGCAGCTGTATATTTAGCCTTTACTGGCTATTAAAATAGGGGGACACTCATTATTAAATGGATTACATCGCAACACGGAGTATACTGTTGGTTTATTATTTTTTTTTTTTTACAGGTGATCGAGGGCGTAGGGGATTAGCTGTATGGTGAGTATGTATATGTATGTATATATGAATGTACTGTATATGTGTGTATGTGTTTGTTTTTTTTACACTTGAATACAGTAGCCGGATGATGGTACTACTGCTGTCCCATCATTGGCTAGCTGTCATTGTAGCAGGCATGGCTGGATGGGACTAGTAGTCCCATCGGGAGATGCCTACCTACATACAGACCCGCACACACACACATACAGCCCTGCACACACCTGCAGACCCCTGCACACACACACAGCTCCGCACACACCTGCAGATCCCTGCACACACACACAGCCCCGCACACACCCGCAGATCCCCGAAGGCACACACAGATACACACAAACACCCGCACACAAACACGCACATCTTCTCCGCCCACACAATCTCCGCCAACACACTCTTCCTCCTCCCAATCTACTGCGTTTCTCGCACCCAACTCCGTAGCAAAACCGCAGATCTGTGTAAGGTGTAGAGAGCTTCCTGCATTTAGTGAGAAGGGTCTCTGAGCCTGTGCAGGGCAGTTGAGCCATGTAACGTTTCTCAAGTGAAGGAGCCCAGCTTGTCCAGGGTCTAGGAGTAATGATTGCCAAGAAGCAGAGGAATACAGGGCAGCTTTGTCATGATGGCGGTCAGCTACTTAAGAAGACGCCTGCGTGTCTGGTGCGAAACAGACCGGGAACTCCTACATTTAGTCAGACTGGTCAGACCGAGTGCTGCAGTTACCGGGAACAACGGTGCGACCCTGTGGTATTCCTAAAGAAGAGAGGGACAGAACAGGAACAGAAAATGTCGTGTCTTGTGAAGTATCTTGTGCTGTACCTAAATGTGAACTGGACGAGCTGAAAAAGGAACTACTGTAAGTAAAATTGTTTGTTTTAAGTTGGAACTTGACTCTGTCTCTCTTTATATGGAGTCTTAAGAGAGAAACCCACAGCGAACCAGAGAGGACCAAGATGGACAGGAAAGCGGACAAAAAGGTACGCTACCGCTGGGAAATTGTGTGCATGTGATGGAGGGCCAGGGTGCGCTAAAGCAGCCACCATTGAAAGCCACGACTACAGCCCTGGCCCCTGTTACAGTACCATCAGTCTACGTGGGAGCATCTCTACGGCATTAAACTTTGTGGAGGCCATAAAAGGAACAATGAACAGTATGAAACACTATGGGGCTTCATTAACGGCACTATTTTTGTATGGTCGCACAAAAATAAACTGCATGGTTTAAGGATGTGGCTTATCGGTCCCTGTTTCCTGGCCTTCCAAGTTGGGAGGTATGGGTCCCATGAATGAGAAAAAATCCATATGATTGGTACATTGGAGATTTTAGAAAACTATCTGAAACCAAAATTGTCACTGTTGCCCATAGCAACCAATCTCAGTGCAGCTTTCATCTTTTATGAACAATGGAAACTGTGCGGTGATTGGTTGTTATTGGTTTTGCTTTTAGACAATTTTCATATGTAGCATCTTAACTAATACACTGTAAGACTTTCATGTCTTCATGAGCAGCTCCCATTCTGCTGCTGACAGTAAATAATAAAATTTATGTAGAAGTCTTGTCCTTTATGTGTTGAAATCCTACAGGGGCTTGTATTATGGTCGCTCATTTATTTTATGAGAGCACAGTAAACTGGGTCTGGAATCTACTTATACAGAAAGGACATTAAATCATCTGATACATGAAACCAAAAAGGTTACAAGTCAATGCACATAAAGAACTGAAATTAGCTTAATCAGTGCAGTCTTACTGAACTCAGGCTTTACAAGCAGTGCAATCAAGTCAGCATTTTGTTTCTAGGATCAATTACCCAGGGGTCTAGGTAGCACATAACAAATTGTGCTGAATACTGCAATAACTTATTCCCACACCTGGTAAACATAAAGGGAATTTATCACTAAGTTTTTGCTACCACTTCTGAGTGCAGAATAATGTAGGGGCAGAGATCTTGATTCCACTGATGTATCACTGTGCTGCTTGCTGCAGTTTTGATAAAATCAGTGTTTTTACTACTGCAGACATAGCAGTTCTCTGAAGGCCGAACTCTGCCCACCCCACTGATTGACAGCTTTCTGTGTATACTGTGCATAGGCAGAAAATTGTGGTGGGGGCAGACTTAGACAGAGTTCATGAATATGGATGACAACATGACAGCAGGTTTACTAGTCCTCTAGTGATAATCTCCTACTGATAAAACAATGATTTTTATCAGAACTACAGCAAGCAAATAATTAAATGACACATCATTGGAATCAGGCTCTCTGTCTCATATTACAGGTCCTTCTCAAAAAATTAGCATATAGTGTTAAATTTCATTATTTACCATAATGTAATGATTACAATTAAACTTTCATATATTATAGATTCATTATCCACCAACTGAAATTTGTCAGGTCTTTTATTGTTTTAATACTGATGATTTTGGCATACAACTCCTGATAACCCAAAAAACCTGTCTCAATAAATTAGCATATCAAGAAAAGGTTCTCTAAATGACCTATTACCCTAATCTTCTGAATCAACTAATTAACTCTAAACACATGCAAAAGATACCTGAGGCTTTTATAAACTCCCTGCCTGGTTCATTACTCAAAACCCCCATCATGGGTAAGACTAGCGACCTGACAGATGTCAAGAAGGCCATCATTGACACCCTCAAGCAAGAGGGTAAGACCCAGAAAGAAATTTCTCAACAAATAGGCTGTTCCCAGAGTGCTGTATCAAGGCACCTCAATGGTAAGTCTGTTGGAAGGAAACAATGTGGCAGAAAACGCTGTACAACGAGAAGAGGAGACCGGACCCTGAGGAAGATTGTGGAGAAGGACCGATTCCAGACCTTGGGGAACCTGAGGAAGCAGTGGACTGAGTCTGGTGTGGAAACATCCAGAGCCACCGTGCACAGGCGTGTGCAGGAAATGGGCTACAGGTGCCGCATTCCCCAGGTAAAGCCACTTTTGAACCATAAACAGCGGCAGAGGAGCCTGACCTGGGCTACAGAGAAGCAGCACTGGACTGTTGCTAAGTGGTCCCAAGTACTTTTTTCTGATGAAAGCAAATTTTGCATGTCATTCGGAAATCAAGGTGCCAGAGTCTGGAGGAAGACTGCTGAGAAGGAAATGCCAAAATGCCTGAAGTCCAGTGTCAAGTACCCACAGTCAGTGATGGTGTGGGGTGCCATGTCAGCTGCTGGTGTTGGTCCACTGTGTTTCATCAAGGGCAGGGTCAATGCAGCTAGCTATCAGGAGATTTTGGAGCACTTCATGCTTCCATCGGCTGAAATGCTTTATGGAGATGAAGATTTCATTTTTCAGCACGACCTGGCACCTGCTCACAGTGCCAAAACCACTGGTAAATGGTTTACTGACCATGGTATTACTGTGCTCAATTGGCCTGCCAACTCTCCTGACCTGAACCCCATAGAGAATCTGTGGGATATTGTGAAGAGAAAGTTGAGAGACGCAAGACCCAACACTCTGGATGAGCTTAAGGCCGCTATTGAAGCATCCTGGGCCTCCATAACATCTCAGCAGTGTCACAGGCTGATTGCCTCCATGCCACGCCGCATTGAAGCAGTCATTTCTGCAAAAGGATTCCCGACCAAGTATTGAGTGCATAACTGAACATTATTATTTGATGGTTTTTTTGTTTGTTATTAAAAAAACACTTTTATTTGATTGGATGGGTGAAATATGCTAATTTATTGAGACAGGTTTTTTGGGTTATCAGGAGTTGTATGCCAAAATCATCAGTATTAAAACAATAAAAGACCTGACAAATTTCAGTTGGTGGATAATGAATCTATAATATATGAAAGTTTAATTGTAATCATTACATTATGGTAAATAATGAAATTTAACACTATATGCTAATTTTTTGAGAAGGACCTGTATGCTACTTTCAGATTAAGTGGCAAAAACCTGACAACAGATTTCCTTTAAAGGGGTTGCTCAGTGAAAACAAGTTATCAATTACCCACAGGAAAACTTATAACTTGTTCATCAGTGAAGGGGTAGGGGTGGCAACTGCTGTGAACTACCCACATGGGCAGAACGGGAAACTTTTATCCACATTAGAATGGAGCGGCAGTGCACTGCTCCATTCAATCCTCATAAGGCTATCGGGTGCTGCTCTATTTTTTTTTAATGGCAGACCCATAGGCAGTGGCGCCCCCTCATCCCCAAAACAAATATTTGGCAAAGTAGATGGGGTCATATCTCCTTCCTTGAGTTTGATGCTCCCAAAATGCCCCCCACCCATAAAGTGTATGATATCCCGACAGTGAATTCCTCCCCATTTCACTCCACTGCCCACTCACACATAAATATGATGAATCCACTGTGCCTCCAGCAAAGTATGATGTCCCCACAGTGTCCCCAACACAATATAATACCTCCACAGCATGATGGCTCTAAAGCACGCATAGTATCATGGCCCCCACACAGTGTGATGGCTTGTCAGTATGATGCCCCACAACCATATCAGACACTCCACAGTCCCCATACAGTATGATGGCCCTTTAATATGATGCCCCCACAGCCCCTCAGTATGATGCTCCCACATCCCCTATTCAATATGATGGCCCCCATTCAGTATGATCCCCACACAGCCCTCAGTTTGATCACTCCCCCAGTCCTCAGTATGATATCCCACAGCCCACCCCTCAGTATTATGGCCCTCACAGCCATTGCACAGTATGATTGCCCCTTGGTCTGATGCTCCCACAGTCCCTTACTAAGTGAGATTGCCCACTTACAGTAGTCCTCTGCTCAGTATGATGCCCTCCACAGACCCTCACTCAGTATGATTCACCCCAAAGTCCCCTCTGATTATGACTCACCCCACAGCCACCACTCAGTATGATGTTCCCACAGTCCCCCACTCAGTATGATGTTCCTACAGTCCCCCACTCAGTATGATGTTCCCACAGTCCCCCACTCAGTATGATGTTCCCACAGTCCCCCACTCAGTATGATAGCCCCATAAGCTCCCACTGTGGTGACAGTCTCCCATTCATTATGATGGTTCCACAACCCCAAGTTCAGTGTAAGGATCTTCTCAATTCCCCTCAATATGAAATCCCCACAGCTCTCCACTCAGTGTGAGGGTCCCTATAGCTGCTGACATTTAAAACAAAAACACTAATCCGCACTGTAATTGAGATGGAGTGATGTTGTTGCACCTCGAGTGCATGGACTTTCAGACTCACAGGCTCTGAATGAAAGGTGGATCACTTAGTCTTTGGCGCCCTGATCTATCATTCTACTCAATGGCGCCCTCCTCCTGTAGATGTGGACACAGGTGAAATTTTGATGATGGATGGGAAGGAAGGCCCAGTTGCTGAGCGGCACTGGCCCCCCTAGCTTATGGGGCACATGGCATAGCAAGGTTTGCAGCTATGGACTGCACGCTCCTGCCCATAGGGTATGAATGGAACTCAAGTCGGGGGACCTGCTGCTTCATTTCTAAGTGGGGCTTAAAGTTCCCTCATCTACTTATCGGTGCGGGTACCAGAGGTGGGACACTCGCCAATCAGCAGATGCAGATAGATTATAGTAACTGTTTAATAATTTGTTTTTATTGGCCAACCCTTTTAAGGCTTGCAGCCAAAGAACCCTGTATGCTACTAGTACATTGCAGTTTAATACAAATAAATTGAAAGTACTGTGACAAATAATCCAGTTGGTTCTGGCCTTTTGTGACTTGCTTGTCATTGTCATGCTGCATTGCTGGTCAAAATGCAACTTCTACTTGCTTTATGCTGTGATGTGGCTGATGGCAATCTTTAGCCATGTGACCTATGTTACGGGCAAAGCTGTCATGTCCTCACAACCTAAGTTTTCATTGTTAGTAAACGTTTGAGTCATGGCGAACACAATTTTTGCAAATCACATTGCTGAAAGTGTCTACAGTTGTATAACACTCTGTGGTCTCCTTGGTTTATACTGACCCTGTTTTGAGCTCTATAATGCAGACACAGCCTTATTAATTTCCAAGTGACGTCAACCTATCAGATACACAGTATCAGATTTGTTATTCCCCTTTAATTGTAAAAAGAGTCCAAAAATGATCTGTATACATGGGCAGTGCAAATAGAAGAAGTCGTGGCTTTTTCACACAGGTAGTACCAAATTATTCTTGTTCGGAGAGCTTTGCTTTTTCCAATAGCTTTCTTACAAACCATCAGAAATGATCCCTTTATTTAGGGAGACAAAACAGGTGCACTGTTTTGAAAGAGGTTGTCCACAACTTTAACATTGATGTTCTATAAATGTCTGATTGATGTTCTAATGTCTGATTAGTGGGGGTGTCATCTGTGCCAGCAGCGACCAAAAATGCTCAGTTACGGAGCTGCTCCCTCTACTGATAGTGACAGCAGTCAGGTACTGCACATCCACCCCCTATTGATTTTTGTCACCCACTTGGTCATCATGGCGTGTGTCGTCATCATCATCATTCTCACTTTGCCTTTCTGCCTCGTTCCCTGCCTTTGCCAAGTCTATGTCTTCCTCCACATTCACCTTCTGCAGCTTGTTTTTGCCCATAAACTATTCTAGGTACATGTTCTGTCCATAAAAATCCCAGATAGAACATTTACGTGAATGGGGCCCAATGCTGAGTCCAGATGAGCATAATTTCCGTCTGTGCACGATAACCTGCACACGGACAGAACTACGACTAATGTAAGTCAATGGCACAAATCAGAGTAATATTCTTCCGCATGGACACCGTGGCTGTGTGAACACATCAGTGGCATATACTACTCATATTTAATTTCTGGAAAGGGCTTACCCATTGAACTCCATGAGTGCATACACAAAAAATAGGGACCGTGTAAAACACTATCTGTGTGTCATTCGTTTTTAAATGCTTCTGCTGCAGAAATAAAACAGTAAATGATCCCTTTTTTGTGCTGTTGTAAAAAAACAAATGTACTATGGATGTAAAGGATGGATCACATGCGGATATGATTTTAGCACATACGGAGCACCATATGGTTGAATAACCATCTGTTCTGTATCCTGAAAAAATGACAATTTTTTGTACTCTTGTCTAATCTTAACATATACTATTCGTCTTCTCTGCCCACAGATCCTTCAGCTGATACATTACTATAGCAACATTGCTAACGAAAACATAAATTAAATAATATTAGATCATTTTTCTGCCATTGTAGTTTGTGCAGTAAAAATAATTTGCAGAGATGTGTCCTTAACCTACATCATTAAGGCTGGATTATTACACTGACAATGGAAAAAAAGAAAGAATGATTAATATTTGCTCCTGTAAAAGCAAGATAATAGATCACAGTAATATAGTAACCCAAACATCAGATAAAATGTAAGATTCAATGTGGCACAATACAGTAGTGTCATCCTCTTAATGCTATGACAACACAAACAATTATGAGTCGTCGGAGTAAGAATTATTAGTTCATTACTAGGAAATCAGATTCAGCCATGTGACATCCTTACTTGCTGATATTCTCTCTTTTTTTTTTCTTGCTATCTCTCGACGAATAGTTAGGGTTATCTTGAGGACGTTTATGAAAAATAGTGCAAAGGGAAATGGTGAGGTAAACCAGCATCAGGCCATATATCACATTGGCTCATATCCAGGACTGGCATTAGGGGTATGCATACCAGGCAGCTGCCTAGGGCTCCCGCTCCCCCAGGGGCCCCGAGCCAGTCCTCTGCCGCCAGCACCGACTCCCCCCGCCAGCGCTGACTTCCCCCGCCAACGCCGATGCATTCAACTATACCGGCGTCTGTGACGTCAGTACAGTTCAAAGCAATGATTGAGGAGAGAGCGTCAGCTGACGGTCCCTCTTCCATCATTCACCTCTGCCTCTGAGGCCGGCTTCACACAGCGCAGAAACTACGTCCATAAAACTCGCAAAACGTATGGCACAATTATTCTCTATGCCCCTGCTCCTATCTGCCGTATTAAACTGATCAGTATTATACGGCTATCTACGGCGGTAGAAAATCGCAGCATGCTGCGTTTGTCACCGTATTGCGCAAATTAAACGTCAATGAAAGTCTATGGAAGCCCCAAAAATACGGATCACACACGGACCAGCAGTGTGACTTGCGAGAAATACGCAGCGCTGTTAGAGAGAAAAGCCGGTAATTCAGTGCGGTGTACAGTAAAATCACACTGACAGCTTACAGTAGAATAGGTAGAATAAATATGTACACATAGAATAGGTATATATACAGTATATATATATATATATAATTGTCTAAGGGTTTTTCCGTCTGTCTGTCTGTCTGTCTGTCTGTCCTGGAAATCCCGCGTCTCTGATTGGTCGAGGCCGCCAGGCCTCGACCAATCAGCGACGGGCACAGCGACGATGATGTCATAAAGGACGTAGACATCCTGCGTCTCTGATTGGTCGAGGCCGCCAGGCCTCGACCAATCAGCAACGGGCACAGTATCGATGTAGATGTCATAATGGTTGCCATGGCGACGATGATGTCATAAAGGTTGCCTCGACCAATCAGCGACGGGCACAGTCTGCCGCGAATTCTGGAATCATCATTGTCCATATACTACGGGGACATGCATATTCTAGAATACCCGATGCGTTAGAATCGGGCCACAATCTAGTATATATATATATACCAGAGAAACAAAGAAGGAATGGAGCGCACTCGCTGGAAATCCGGTGCGGGTAACTTTATTAACGCAAGGTAAAAAACATCTTCACGACCGGGGGTGCTGTACAAAGATACAAAGAAAAGCGGCGAGGCTAGACGACAACCAGCAGAGGGCGCCCTCTTATGATCTCGAGCCAGGGAGCTTTCTAGGATAGTTCCCACGATCTAGGAACAACCAGCAGAGGGCGCCTCACCGCAAATGCAGGTAAATATAGGTCACTGACCTACTTTACCTACATTCTCTGGGGTTTTGCAGACATGAGCAATGTTGCATTAGCAAAGCTCGTGTCTGCAAAATATTTTAACCCCTTCAGATGGATTTACATCGTTGGACTTTACAGATCTGTGGAAGGTAAGGATATTGTTGGTTTATTATGTTTTTTTGTTACAGAACGAGGGTCTTCAATAAAATATTAAAACAACCTTTGTTTTTATTTAATTAAAATAATGTGTAATATTGTGTTTGTGTATTTTTTTAACCCTTTACTAGTATTGGATTAATAATGGATAGGTGTCATAATTGACGCCTCTCCATTATTAATTTGGCTTAATGTCACCTTACAATAGCAAGGTGGCATTAACCCTTCATTACCCCATATCCCACCGCTACACGGGAATGGGAAGAGAGTGGCCAAGTGCCAGAATAGGCGCATCTTCCAGATGTGCCTTTTCTGGGGTGGCTGGGGGCAGATGTTTTTAGCCAGGGGGGGGCCAATAACCATGGACCCTCTCCAGGCTATTAATATCTGCCCTCAGTCACTGGCTTTACCACTCTGGTGGAGAAAATTGTGCGGGAGCTCACGCCAATTTTTTCCGCCATTTAACCCCTTAATTTACTAGTTAGAACGGCCAAATTTTGCACATACACACTACTGACATTAGTAGTGTGGAATATGCAAAAAAAATGGTGATATGAGATGGTTTACTGTATGTAAACCAGGTCTCATATCATGTCGGGTTTAGGAAGGAGAAAGCAAAAGCCGGTAATTGAATTACCGGCTTTCTGCTATATCACGCTGGATGAAATATTAATATATATACATATATGTGTCTACTGACATATATATCTATATATATAATTGTCTAAGGGTTTTTCCGTCTGTCTGTCTGTCTGTCTGTCTGTCTGTCTTGGAAATCCCGGCTCTCTGATTGGTCGAGGCCGTCAGGCACAGCATCGACGTAGAAATCCCGCGTCTCTGATTGGTCGAGGCCGCCAGGCCTCGACCAATCAGCAACGGGCACAGCGACGATGATGTCATAAAGGACGTAGACATCTCACGTTTCTGATTCAGCGACGGGCACAGTATCGACGTAGATATCATAATGGTTGCCATGGCGACAATGACGTCATAAAGGTTGCCTTGACCAATCAGCGACGGGCACAGTCTGCCGCGAATTCTGGAATCATCATTGTCCATATATTACAGGGACATGCATATTCTAGAATACCCGATGCGTTAGAATCGGGCCACAATCTAGTATATATATATATATATATATATATATATATATAAAAGAAAAAAAGGAAAACAGCACACAAAAAAATAGAAAAAAGTGGGCTTTAATGCCTGGACGGCGTGGCAACGTTTCGGATTTCCAATCCTTTTTCAAGCAGCTGCTTGAAAAAGGATTGGAAATCCGAAACGTTGCCACGCCGTCCAGGCATTAAAGCCCACTTTTTTCTATTTTTTTTTTGTGTGCTGTTTTCCTTTTTTTCTTATATTATTGGAACCATTTGAATATTGGTTTGGAAAGCTTTGCACCACAAGTTTGGTAATATGATGCTGTTCTAATTTTTTCTCTCTCTCTATATATATATATATATATATATATAGACAGTATATATGTTTTTTTTTTTTTTAACACATGGATCCCTTTTATATCCGTATGTCGGTTTTACAAGCCTGCGATAAAAACACGCAGTACGGATGACATACGGATTACATACGGAGGATGCCATGCGCAAAAAACGCTGAAACACCCTGCCTACGGAGGAGCTACGGACCACTATTTTCGGGACTTTTCAGCGTATTACGGCCGTAATATACGGACCGTATTTTCATACGCTGAGTGTGAAGCCGGCCTGACACTGCTGGTGCGCGATGACGTCACTTCATCGCTTACCTGATATGTGCTGGGCAGACTGCAGCCACTGAGACCGGAGCCGAGCCGGGAGCAGCGCGGGGCTCGAGGAGAGGTGAGGATTGTGTGTATTTTTTTTAAAAAATATATCAGTGAGTACTGGACTGTGGGGCCATTGTTGGGAGGGGGCTACATTATATTGTATGGGGGAGGGCTGTATTAGATTTTATGAGGAAGGATTGCATCATACTTTGCATCAAGATTATTGTACTTGTTTTTATTATGTATACCCCTCCTCACATGTAAAGCGCCATGGAATAAATGGCGCTATAACAATAAATAATAATAATAATAATCATAATAATAATACTCTTTGATGGGGCTACATTATATTCTATGGGGAGGTATTTTAATATATGGAGGACTATAAGGAGTGTATTATACTATATGGAGGACTGAGTGTATTTTAATA
Source organism: Ranitomeya imitator (assembly GCF_032444005.1). Lineage (NCBI taxonomy): Eukaryota > Metazoa > Chordata > Amphibia > Anura > Dendrobatidae > Ranitomeya > Ranitomeya imitator. The sequence goes on along the minus strand of NC_091282.1, from coordinate 1,129,559,300 downwards.
TATGGAGGACTATGAGGAGTGTATTATACTAAATGGAGGATTATGGGGAGTGTATTATTCTATATGGAGGACTGAGCAGAGTATTTTAAGAAATGGAGGACTATGAGGAGTGTATTATACTATATGGAGGACTGAGGCATGTATTATACTATATGGAGGACTGATGAGTGTATTATACTATATGGAGGACTGAGGAGTGTATTATACTATATGGAGGACTGAGCAGTGTATTTTAATATATGGAGGACTATGAGGAGTGTATTATACTATGTGAGGGACTGGGGAGTGTATTATACTATATGGAGGACTGAGTGTATTTTAATATATGGAGGACTGAGGAGTGTATTATACTATATGGAGGACTGACCAGTGTATTTTAATAAATGGAGGATTATGAGGAGTGTATTATACTATATGGAGGACTGAGTAGTATATTATACTATATGGAGGACTAAGTGCATTTTAATATATGGAGGACTATGAAAGTGTATTATGCTATATGAAGGACTATGAGGAGTGTATTATACTATATGGAGAACTGAGGAGTGTATTATACTATATGGAGGACTGAGGAGTGTATTATTCTATATGGAAAACTATGGGGAGTGTATAATGTTATATGAAGCACTATGAGGTGAGTATTATACTATATGGAGGACTGAGCAGCTTATTTTAATATATGAAGGACTATGAGGAGTGTATTATACTATATGGAGGACTAATGGGTATTGTATAATACTATGTGGAGGACTGAGGAGTGCATTTTCATACAGTATATGGAATACTATACAGTTTGTATTATACTATCTGGAGGACTATGGGGAGTGTATTATACTATATGGAGGACCATGGGGCACATTATATTATATGGAGGACTATGGGGTGTGCATTTTACAATATGGAGGACTGTGGTGCACATTATACTACGTGGAGGACTATGGGGTGTATTATACTAAACAAGCAAAATCCTTGTTCACAGCTGCGTATCGCCGGTGTAAACTGTAGATACTGTATGGGGACAGATTGATCTAATAGTGATTGTTCTGTTCCCATCATTCTTTCTCAGTTGGTGTAAAAAGACCGGGAAACAAGCAAACGACTTCAATACTGTCGATCACACTCATTTAGCGGCCTGAGCTCAGCGCATGTAAATACAACAGAAATGCTTCTGTGTTAAGTGCAATATGTTAGCATTTGTGGCCCCATTTTAAACTTTTGCCTAGGGTCACACTTTGCCTAAAACCAGCCCTACTCACAGGGCCATATTTGCCACTATGCACTTGAGGGCACGTGCCTAGGGCGCCAGGAGCCATGCAAACAAGATGGGACAGGGGGGAACAGAGCTGTTATGACCTGGTGGTTAGGAGCACCCGGAATGACCTGATAGTTAAACCACATACAGGACGAACTCTGGGATGTGGGAACTCTGCTGACCGCAAGCCCTAATCCTATCACACACACTAGAAATAGCCGTGGAGCGCTCCTGACCAGACCTAGGCGCCTCGTCACAGCCTAAGGGCTATCTAGCCCTAGAGAAGGAAAATAAAGCCTACCTTGCCTCAGAGAAATTCCCCAAAGGTAAAGGAAGCCCCCCACATATATTGACTGTGAGTAAAGATGAAAGTCACAAATGCAGAAATGAAAACAGGTTTTCAGCAAAGGGAGGCCAGACTAACTAAATAGACAGAGGATAGGAAAGGTAACTTTGCGATCAGCACAAAAACCTACAAAGACCACGCAGAGTGTGCAAAAAAGACCTCCGCATCGACTCACGGTGCGGAGGGGCCACTCTACATCCCAGAGCTTCCAGCTAGCAAGACAAAATCATGAAAACCAGTTGGACAAGAAAACAGAGAACAAAATAAGACAATAAGGAACTTAGCTTCTGCAGGAGAAGGCAGGTCACCAGAGAGATCCAGGAGCGAACTGAACGAATGCAAAAACATTGACAGCTGGCCTAGAGTAACGATCTGAAAGGAGTTAAATAGAACAGCCAACCAAAGGATAAACCACGTCACCTGTGTAAGGAACCTCAGAAGCCGCAGCTTCACTCATAGCCACCAGAGGGAGCCCATAGACGGAACTCGCCGAAGTACCATTCACGACCACAAGAGGGAGCTTGACAACAGAATTCACAACACAGAGCCATGCATACAAGATGGGACTTGGGGGGAACAGAGCCATGCATACAAGAAGGGATTGGGGGGAACAGAGCCATGCATACAAGATGGGACTGGGGGGAACACAGCCATACATGCAAGATGGGACTGGGGGGGAACTGAGCCATGCATACAAGATGGGACTGGGGGGAACAGAGCCATGCATACAAGATGGGACTGGGGGAACAGAGCCATGCTTACAAGATGGGACTGGGGGGAAGAGAGCCATGCATAGAATATGGGCCTTAGGGGGAACAGAGCCATGCATACAAGATGGGACTGGGGGGGAACAGAGCCATGCATACAAGATGGGACTGGGGGGGAACAGAGCCATGCATACAAGATGGGACTGGGGGAACAGAGCCATGCATACAACAAGATGGGACTGGGGGGAACAGAGCCATGCATACAAGATGGGACTGGGGGGAACAGAGCCATGCATACAAGATGGGACAGGGGGGGAGCAGAGCCATGCATACAGGATGGGACTGGGGGAACAGAGCCATGCATAGAAGATGGGATGGGGGAGCCGAGCCATGCATTCAACAGGGGGAGCCACATAGAGCAGGACAGGATGGGGGGAACCACACATACTGGGATAGGAATGAGAGGACAATGCATATCCGGCTTATACTTGAGTCAATAAGCTTACCCAGTTTTCCGTGGCAAAATTAGGTGCCTCGGCTTATACTTGGGTCGGCTTATACTCGAGTATATACGGTATGTAATATATACACATGTATGTGTGTGTGTGGCTATATATATATATATATATATATATATATAGCTTTGTTGCCATAAAAGGAGGGGGCCCAGACACAGTTCTTGCACAGGGGCCCCAAGCTGTCAGTGTCTGACCCTGCCCAGGGATCAATTGTACTCGCATCTTTCAGAAGTGAGTCCTATTGAGGCTCTGACTGCCGGGTCAGAGTGACATGAGCAGCGTGATCAGATCATACTACTGATGTCACTCACTTGCGCTGCAGAGGCCAACACTGGTGATAAGTGCTCCAGTGGAGCAAAAGACACCGAAGATTAAGTGCACGGGGGGGGAAGAATTGGAGTGGGGATGGGGAGATTTATTATGTGTGGAGAATTTGAGTGGGGATGGGAAGATTTATCGTGTGGGGATGGGGGAGATTTATTATGTGTGTGGAGAATTTGAGTGGGGGTGGGGTTATTGTGTGTGGGGAGATTTGTAGTGATGATGGGGGGATTTAATGTGTGGAGGAGATTTGAGGACACAAAATGAAGAGCAAAGGGGAGGTGGGGAAACAGTACTTGGGAATGGGGGGCATGTATGAGGAAACAGTGCTGGGGAATGGAGGGTATGTGTGAGGAAACAATATGCGGGAATGGAGGGCATGTATGAGGAAACAGTACAGTGGAATGGGGGAATGTACGAGAAAACAGTATGGAAGAATGAGGGGCATGTATGAGGAAACAGTACTGGGCAACGGGGGGCATGTATGAGGAAACAGTATTGGGGAATGGAGGGCATATATGAGGAAACAGTACTGGGGAATGGAGGACATGTATGAGGAAACGGTACAGGGGAATGGGGGCATGTACAAGAAAAAGTATGGAGGAATGGGGGCATGTACGAGAAAACAGTATGGAGGAATGGGGGCATGTATGAGGAAACAGTATGGGGGAATGGGGGCATGTATGAGGAAACAGTATGGGGGGCATATACAAGAAAACAATATGGGAGAATGGGGGGATGTATGAGGAAACAGTACTGGGGAATGGGGGGCATGTCTGAGGAAACAGTATGGGGGATGGGTGCAGACAGTGTGGGGAGCGAAAGGCGAATGTATGTGAACCCAGTATGAGTAGTGATGTGAAAAGTGTATGCGTACAGAGTACGGTGAGAGAGGGTGATGGGATGTGTGCAGACACAGTATGGAGAGTCAGGTGAGCAGGCAGTATAGAAAGTGAGGGGGAAATATATGAGGAGGAGACAGTAAAGTGAACAGGAGGGATGTGAGAGGACACAGTATGAGGAAGGAGGGGAATAGTGTGAGGAGACAGTATGGGGGAGAAAAGTGAGTTGGCACAGAATAGAAACTGAGTAGTGGGGGTGTAGCATGGGGGGACAGTGTAAGGACAAAGCCAGGAGGGGACAGTATACCTAGGAGGGGGAGTGTGATGACAGAGTACAGCATAAATACTGGGCCCTATAGGGGGGACACAGTGTGAGAGGACAGTGTGAGGAGTCTCAGCGCTGGCAGATTCTTCCTGTGCTGAGCGGTTACATGGTACCGCTCATTAAGGTCATGAATATGGATGCATATTCATGACCTTAATGAGCGGTACCACATGATCGCTCACTCAGGAAGAAGCTGCAGTGCCGGGACACAGGTGGAGGGACTTTCGGCGCGGTGTGACTGAGAAAGGTGAGTATGAGAGAGAACAGAGGAGAATGGAGGAGGACGAAGGGGGAAGAGGGGGGATGGATGGGGAGCCATGCATACAAGATGGGACTTGGGGAGGAACAGAGCCATCAGCCATGAATACAAGATGGGACAGGGAGGGACAGAGCCATGCATACAGGATGGGACTGGGGGGGACAGAGCCATGCATACAAGATGGGACTTGGGGGGAACAGAGCCATGCATACAAGATGGGACAGGAGAGAACAGAGCCATGCATACAAGATGGGACTGGGGGGAACAGAGCCATGCATACAAGATGGGATTGGGGGGGAACAGAGCCATGCATACAGGATGGGACTGTGGGGAAACAGAGCCATGCATGCAAGATGGGACTGGGGGAACAGAGCCATGCATACAAGATGGGACTGGGGGAACAGAGCCATGCATACAAGATGGGACAGGGGGGAGCAGAGCCATGCATACAAGATGGGACAGGGGGGAGCAGAGCCATGCATACAAGATGGGACAGGGGGGAGCAGAGCCATTCATACAGGATGGGACTGGGGGGGAACAGAGCCATGCATACAAGATGGGAGGGGGAGCCGAGCCATGCATACAACAGGGGGAGCCACATAGAGCAGGACAAGATGGGGGAACCACACATTCTGGGATAGGAATGAGAGGACAATGCATATCCGGCTTATATTTGAGTCAATAAGCTTACCCACTTTTCCATGGCAAAATTAGGTGCCTCGGCTTATACTCGGGTCGGCTTAAACTCGAGTATATACGGTATGTAATATATACACATGTATGTGCGTGTGGCTATATATATATATAGCTTTGTCGCCATAAAAGGAGGGGGCCCAGACACTGTTCTTGCACAGGGGCCCCAAGCTGTCAGTGTCTGACCCTGCCCAGGGATCAATTGTAGTCGCATCTTTCAGAAGTGAGTCCAACTGAGGCTCTGACTGCCGGGTCAGAGTGACGTGAGCAGCGTGATAAGATCATGCTACTGATGTCGCTCACTTGCGCTGCAGAGGCCAACACTGGTGATAAGTGCTCCAGTGGAGCAAAAGACACCGAAGATTAAGTGCATAAGGGGTGGTCTGGACAAGATGAAGAAAAGAAGAATAGCTGCAGAGACGACGTCATCTATAAGGTACCTGGATGTAATGTTATTTGTGATACTGACTAACTCTCATGGTTTTATTTATGTTAGGAGCATTAAAGGGAATGTCCAGCTTTGTAATGAGTCTGCTGTCATTCTTTGTGACTGCAGACTTCTGAGTTCTCACAGTGTGCACTGCACGCTGTCAGGATTCTCTTGTGCTGGCGATTTACATACATGCGGTCACGTGCTGACTAGACATGTGTGGCCTCACTCATTGAAAATGAACTGAGCGAGGCCGGGCACGTCTAGTCGGAATGTGGTCAGAAGTATACAAATCTCATGCTTGTGCTGACATGACCGTCCACTGGCAAGGGAGAATCCTAAGGCCAGTCTCACACGTCCAGATAATTCCGGTACCGGAAAAATCGGTACCGGAATTATCCATGTCCGTGTGTCCGTGTGCTTACGTTGAACATCAGTGTGGCACACGTGCCGCAGCTGTGTGCCACCCGTGTGCCGACTGAGGACCACATGGACCGTGCAGGAGACAGCGCTAGAGTTAAGCGCTGTCCCCTGCATGCGGTGCTGGAGCCAGTATTCATCCCTTCTTCCCTGCAGCGTTCGCTGGAAAGAAGGAATGAATAATATTTTTTTTTTATTTATTTTTGTTTTTAAAATAAAGTTGCCGGTAATCTGCCCCCTCCCACCCCCTGTGCGCCCCCCCGCTGGCATTAAAATTCTTACCCAGCACCCTCGGCGCTTACATCCTCTCAGCGTCGCTGCTTGTCTTGTATGAGCGGTCACATGGTGCCGCTTATTACAGTAATGAATATGCGGCTCCACCCCTATGGGAGGTGGAGCCGCATATTCATCACTGTAATGTGCGGCACCACGTGACCGCTCATACAGGACAAGCAGCGGCGTTGAGAGGATGTAAGCGCCGAGGGAGCTGGGTAAGTAGATTACCGACAACTTTATTTTAAAAACAAAAATAAATTAAAAAAAAAGATTATTCATTCCTTCTTTCCAGCAAACGCTGCTGGAGAGAATAAATGAATGGGGCTTCAGCACCACACGCGGGGGGAACAGCGTTTACAGTAGCGCTGTCTCCTGCACGGCACACGGACTGCACACAGACAGCATCCGTGTGCGGTACGTGTTTTACACAGACCCATTGACTTTAATGGGTCCGTGTAATACGTGCGCTCCCACGAACACTGACATGTCTCCGTGTTTTTACAACGGACACACGGTCCGTGAAAACACGCTGACATGTGCAGGGACAAATTGATTTTAATGTGTCTACGTGAGTCAGTGTCTCCGGTACGTGAGGAAACTGTCACCTCACGTAGCGGAGCCACTGACGTGTGAAACCGGCCTGAGACACGGTCAAGACACCAAAAAATAAAGTTTATTAACGAGAAACATTAGTAACATGTAAGAAAATAACTGGTACAGATAAAATAACAACAGGACATTTACACAACATTGTCCTGCCATGACACACGTCCAATATCCGAATAAAAAAGGCAGCAAATTGTTCCCGCATGTGGCCAACTTCAGCTGTTGACCGCAGCGGGTGATGCTGGTAATCGGGCAGTGGGTGTGCAACTGGTTCATCCAGTTCAATGTTGGGCCGCTCCTTAGCCATTATGTAATTGTGCAGAACCACACAGGCTTTGACCACCTCGTCGACTGTCTCCATTTTTAGATTAATGGCTGATGCAAGAATGCAGCATTTTGATACTAGAATCCCAAAGGTACACTCTACTGTTCTTCGAGCCCTGGTCAGTCTGTAGTTAAAGATCCTTTTAGTGTGGTTCAAGTCCCGACTGGAATATGGCTCAAGTAGGTTTTCATACATATGAAAGGCCTCATCACCAACCACAACAAATGGCATTGGTGGACCTTGAGTGTTGGGGAGCAGTCGTGGCCGAGGAAAGTTAAAATTTTTGCCATACACACGGCGGCCCATATCAGAGTTCTTAAAAGTCTGGGAATTGTTGCCACGGCAGATGAAGCGACAGTCCGCGTCGGCTATTGCCATGAGCACAACAGAAAAATATTTTTTACAATTGAAGTACTCCGATCCTGTTCTGGCTGGTTTGATAATGCGGATGTGCTTTCCATCAACTGCTCCCAAACAGTTGGGGAAATCACACACACTCCAGAATTTTTCCGCAATTCCAATCCACATGTCTGCGGTGGGTATGGGTATAAACTCATCCCGGAGTACATTCCACAAAGCCCAGCAGGTGTCCGCAACTATGCCGGACAGGGTGGATATTCCAAGCCGGTATTGGAAGTGGAGGGATGATAAACTCTCTCCGGTTGCCAGAAATCTGGAGGAAAAAAAAAAAAATTACAATCAATTCTATTTATGGTGTGGTTATGCTAAAGACATAAAGGTAAATACCCCAAAAATACATGTCAGAACACCCAAAATTTGCACTGCCATTGGTTTAGATTTGTTACGTACCTTAATATAATCAGCAGACATTCTTCTGGTGGAATCGCTCTACGGAGCTGGGTGTCCTGTCTTCGTATGGCTCCTTGGACACGAGCAAGCAAATCCCGGAACGAGTCTTGCAACATCCTTGTATATTCCGGAAATTTGTTCGAGTTGGCATTAAGCTCGCCATACAGCGTGTGATATGCTACACGGCTCTCACGTAGTTCAATAATGAGGTGTCTCCAAAAACGCCTACAACGTCTCCTTCTCCGTCTTTCTTGATTTCTGTCTTGCTCCCAAGCAAACGCACAGGTAAGAAACAGCTTGATGCTTAATTCCAGGTTGAAGTAAAAGCTCTCCATGCGAAGATCCATTATGACACAGGAAACAGGAGCAAAATCTGAAGATTTCAGCTGTTCAAGGGTCTATATAAAGATATCCCATAATACACGCCCTCTGTAGTCACATTGGCAGTGTCTGGTTATCTAGATTTTTCTCCAGTAAAATTTGTCACCATGCGCACCAAAAACACAAACGCAGGAAAAAGCGCATTGAGAAGCATGCAAACGCGGTGTTTTTTTACCGCATGCGTTCCCGCATGCGTCTAAAAAAATGCCGCATTTGTACGTGTTTATATGCATTTTCTCCTGTACTTGCGGATGCGGATTAAACACTGCGGATTCTAACGCAAATGTGAAACTAGCCTAAAAGTGCCTAGGACAGCAGAAACTCTAAATACGGCCCTGCCTACTCATATCCAGCACATTTGTTCATCTTTCCCATATACAAAAGCTAAAGTTGGGGAACTATTTTACTTTTTGTCTCAGGCAGCAAATAAGCTACATTATAAGCACCCGTGATGTGCCTGATTCAATACATATGGTCAGTGATACATACATGTCTAAGGCTTTCTAATAATATAAATCTCAACATTGAAATTGCAGCGCCCAGCTGCCATGAAGAAGGATTCTAATAGACCTGAAACTGGGGGTGTGGGAATGCTCCTGTGCTAAGGGCAGTCCCACACGTCCAGATAATTCCGGTACCGGAATTATCCGTGTGCCCGTGTGTTTCTGTGGCACATCAGTGTGGCACACGTGCGGCACACGTGTGCTGCCCATGTGCCCACTGGGTACCACACGCACCGTGCAGGAGACAGCGCTAAAGTTTAGCGCTGTCCCCTGCATCTGGTGCTGAAGCCGCGATTCATATCTTCTCTGCAGCAGTGTTTGCTGTAAAGAAGATGTGATAAATCCTTTTTTTTTTTGTTTCTCGTGTTTAACATAAAGATCCATGTACCCACCCCCTGTGTGCCCGCCCGCTGTTATTAAAATACTCACCCGGCTCCCTTGCTGGCTGGCGCTGCTTCCTGTCCTGGCCGCACCTTCTACTGTATGAGCGGTCACGTGGGGCTGCCGATTACAGTCATGAATATGCGACTCCACCTCCCATAGGGGTGGAGCCGCATATTCATTACTGTAAATGAGCGGCCCCACGTGACCGCTCATACAGTAGAAGGTGCGGCCAGGACAGGAAGCAGCGCCAGCCAGCGAGGGAGCCGGGTGAGTATTTTAATAACAGCGGGCGGGCGCACAGGGGGTGGGAGGGGGGTGGGGACATGGATCTTTATGTTAAACACGAGAAGCAAAAAAAAAAAGGATTTATCATATCTTCTTTACAGCAAACGCTGCTGCAGAGAAGATATGAATTGCGGCTTCAGCACCACGTGGGGGGACAGCGCTTACTGTAGAGCTGTCTCCTGCATGGCACACGGACTGCACACGGACAACGTCCATGTGCGGTACATGTTTTACACGGACCCATTGACTTTAATGGGTCTGTGTAATCCGTGCGCTCCCACGAACACTGACATGTCTCCGTGTTTGGCACACGGAGACACGGACTGCAAAAAATCAATGACATCTGCACAGATGCATTGATTTGAATGTGTCTACGTGTGTCAGTGGCTCCGGTACGTGAGGAAACTGTCACCTCACGTAGCGGAGCCACTGACGTGTGAAACTGGCCTAAGAGGATGTGTTTGTGTTTAGCTTCTGGAATCCTGAGAAGTTATCCTTCAAAAAACCCATATTTATTTCTGCGCTTTGTTGCCCTATCTCTCCTGGACAGTGAGGGAATAAGGGTATGTTTCCACATTCAGGATTGCTTCAGGATTTGGTCAGGATTTTATGCAAGTAAAATCCTGACCAAATCTGCACCTGAGGTCACTGGCAGGTCACCTGCTGCGTTCTGAAAAGACGCACCGCATGTGCGTTTTCGCGGGTATGCCGCATGCGTTTTTTACTGCATAGTGGATATGGGATTTCATTAAATCCCCTCCACTATGCTGTAACATCTGGACGCTGCGTTTTTGACGCTGCGGCTCAACGCAGCATTAAAAACGCAGCGTTTCCTGAACGTGGAAACATACCTTAAGTGTTTGGGTCCAGTGTGGTTGAAATACAATGACCCTCAGCAAAAAGATGGAAAAGAAAATGGAATGACAACATGGCGCCTGTGCGTCCTCTGGGAGGAGACAGTAGGATGTCAATTGGGACAGTGCTGCTAGTTTAGGGCAATATGCTCACAGATCGCATGCTAAAGCTTTGTGCCAAAAGTCATGTATGAATGCACAGGAGTCCTCGAATACATCCCCTACAGGGTCTCGCTACTTGGACCTCGCTGTAGAGGGAAGAGTACTGCGGCTTCTGAGTTTCCTTCCTCAGGTGATGAGGTTAAGTCGTTAGGTGCTGCTCTATTTAACTCCACCTAGTGCTTTGATCCTGGCCTCCAGTCAATGTTCTAGTATTGGTCTTGCTTCCTCCTGGATCGTTCCTGTGGCCTGTCTGCTCAGCATAAGCTAAGTTCTGTTTGTGTTACTTTTGTTGCTATATTTTCTGTCCAGCTTGCTTTATTGGTTTTCCTTGCTTGCTGGAAGCTCTGAGACGCAGAGGGAGCACCTCCGTACCGTTAGTCGGTGCGGAAGGTCTTTTTGCCCCTCTGCGTGGTTGTTTGTAGGTTTTTGTGTTGACCGCAAAGCTATCTTTCCTATCCTCGGTCTATTCAGTAAGTCGGGCCTCACTTTGCTAAATCTATTTCATCTCTGTGTTTGTGTTTTCATCTTACTCACAGTCATTATATGTGGGGGGCTGCCTTTTCCTTTGGGGAATTTCTCTGAGGCAAGGTAGGCTTATTTTTCTGTCTTCAGGCCTAGCTAGTTTCTCAGGCTGTGCCGAGTTGCATAGGGAGCGTTAGGCGCAATCCACGGCTACCTCTAGTGTGGTGTGATAGGATTAGGGATTGCGGTCAGCAGAGTTCCCACGTCTCAGAGCTCGTCCTATGTTTTTTGGTTATTGTCAGGTCACTTTGTGTGCTCTGAACTTCAAGGTCCATTGTGGTTCTGAATTACCTATTCATAACAGATCCCCAGCTGGGGCATCCCTCCATTAAGTGTGCTATGGGGGAACCGTCCAAAAACCCCAACATAGGCTCTGACTGTGACTGCAGAGTATAGCTGATCTCCACAAAGGACCACGTCTTCGGTCACACCAGACAGTTAGTTCTGTGGTACAAATTTAAACATGCACGGTTCTATTCACACTAAACAAGTGGGGTAAAACCAATAAGGGGCACTTTAAGAAGTGCTAATTATGTACAATAATAGTTTTTGGGTCACTCATCGTTCATTATCCTATTGTCCTTCAAATTGGTTAGCAATAAAGGCAACGTTCAAACTTTTTTCATTTTGCTCACTAATCTCTGGAACAATTTACTTCTTTTACCAAGGCTGCTCCTGGTGACAGCCGCTCCCTGGTCGGGGAAGATCAGGATCATAACTTTCCACAGGTACATCATACAGTGCCAGGAGGGTTGATTCCACCACAGGTGTCTGAGTGGCTTGTGTGCACTGAGTGACTGATTGGGCCACACCTGCAGGGTCTGTTGTTGCAGCCAGGTCTGCAACTGCTAAACCTCTTGGTGCAGGTACACACTGTTTGACATCCAGGGCATACCACCCCCTTTTCTGATGAAAGGCTATCACCCCTATTCCCTGCAGCAGTGGACTTTGGTTAATGCTTTTGCTCTTATGGGCTTGGGCCTTAGCCTGCAGGTTCCTCTTCTCCCTCTCCTCCTGCTGGGATCTCTTTTCTGCATAATATTTTGCTGCCTGTGATATTCTTCCCATGTGATGGCTAGGGTTTCCTCCTGGGGTCCCCCTTTAAATACCACCGGCTCAGCGTGCACCTCCTGAGGCCCAATCGTTGGTGTCAGTGGGGTTGGCATCTCGTCTGAGATGTCTGGCGTCTGGTCCCAGGACGCATTTCTTGACGCCCAGCCAAGCCTAGGGGCTGTAGGGGTGGGAAGTGGGCCTACGAAAGTACTGTCGGTTACCGGGGCAAGGTCGTTTGCTGGAGTGGGGTCGGTCACAGTACCTGCCACTGGTGTCTCAACGGTGCCGGTCTCCTCCTCCGATGCGGTTGATGTTGTTGGTGGCAAGGCCATCAGTCACCCGATCAGTTCTCCAGGAAGGCCTCCTTCCATCCCGCTATTGCCGCCAGCTGAGTCTGCAGGAGCTGGCAGGTCAGCTCCTCTACCTCCGCGTCCAGGAGGTCCGGGCCAACTGCAGGCAACTGGTACAGTTTTTGCGAGTCCTGGCTGGGGGAGTCCTCCTGCTCCACATCACGCACTGGTGCTCGCTTACCTCCCTCTGCCATGGCATTGCCCGGGTCTGTTCCATCCTTGCAGTTTCCCGCTCTCTCCCTGCCCGTCTTCATGGGTGGTTCCTCTTTCTTGGTGGGCGGTTCCTTCTCCTCTTCTCGCCATTCTGGGCCAGTAGGCAGATAACCCTGACTGACGGGCCTCTTCTTTCTGCATCATTCTCCTGACGTGCAGGCACAGCTTTTGCACTTTTCAGAAACACAGTTGAAAATAGGCACACAAGACCCGATGTAGTGGGTCGGTTCATCCTGTTCCTAATGCCAAGTTGGAGTGCCCCATTGGCAAAGGACACAGCAAGGTGCAGTTTCCAGACCGGTTGTGCTGTGTCCTTCGGGTCTGTGGCCCAACAAACTCCCAGGTAGTTTGGAATGCACCTTTCCAGGACTCCTTTCATATGCCTTCATTTAGCTGTCTCTCTACGCTGGCTTTCCTCTTCTCCTGCCCAGTGCCTTACCCACAGTGTCCCAAGCCAGCATCCATGAACCTGGTCAGGCGACGTTCTCTCAGTCCCCTGGATTCTGTACGGCTGCCTTTTTGGTGAAGTATGGGTGGATGTGACTGTGACCCTTGCAGAAGCCACATCCTCCGGTTTCTTAGCTAGACTTGCAGATTCTCACTAATTTGGGGCTGGTCCCCTGACTGCGACTTGGTCTCTCCACATCTGGTTGCAGGTCTCACAGACCCCTTCTTTCTTTCAGGGAGCTTCTTTCTATCTCTATTTCCACTTCATCTGTTCTGTCTGTAAGGAGCTGCAGACCTGCTCCACTTCCTCCCTCCTTCTCCTCACTTGCCCTCCTAAATAGCTCCTCCCCTACTCTACCTACCCCACCCCCAACACCCATTCCTATCCAGCCTGGGATGAGGCCTTCCTCCCTAAGGGTACGCCCAGGTGCCCGGACTGAAATGGTGTGTGTTGGATGTAAGACTTAGAGTCCTGGATAGTCCTCCCTCCTTACCTGAGAGTGGGATACCAGACCTCTGAATGAGGTGCAGTATCTCTGTGGCGATTGGACCCCAGGGCCACACCAGCACCAACAACTTCTGCACAGCCAGGGGGAAACAACTGCAGGCTGTTTTGAAACACATCTATTTGGGGGACTAATCCCACATTGCTCAGGAGCAATGGACGGGGATCAAGCAGCAGACAGATGATTGGTTGCTGCTTGTGAACATCAAGCCTGCAAGCAGCAGGCAATAGTGGAGTTTCAGCTGCAGCACGCACGGGTGAGTTGCTCTGCGGAACAGTATCATTTCACAAGCAATGAGTGGGCCTCCATATGGGACATATGTGCCATGTTGTTTTTATAACAACACAATAACAGCAACACGATTCAGCCGTCCCCTCATGAATAGCTCAAAACTCAAACAACCAGCAGTCAGCCCTGGCTGACCAGCCTGACCAAAGAACTGAGACGGGTTTCCAGGGTTGCTGAGCGGAGATGAAAACGATCCCCCCTCTACCGAGCACTTCATCGCATCCAAGCAGTCCCTCGCCATCTTCAAGTCCACACTCACTACCGCAAAACAATCTTACTTCTCATCTCTCATATCCTCCCTGTCTCACAACGATAAACAGCTTTTAAAGACTTTCAATTCTCTACTCCGTCCCCTAGCACCTCCTCCCTCTCCTCTCATTACTGCTGAAGACTTTGCCTCCTTCTTTAAGAAGAAGATTGATATGATCAGAGAAAGCTTTGGCCCGCAGCCCTCAATGCCCCTCTTAGCTATATAAATAACATTATTATTATTATTATTGTTATTAGCTGCTCAGCCCTATTCTTCCAAAACCAGCTTCTCCATCATGACAAAATATCAGCTCTCCACCCTCCTGTCAAGATCACACCTCACCACTTGCACGCTTTACCCACTCCCGTCCCACCTCATCCCTAACTTCGCCACAGTCTTCAACCCAACTCTAACACACCTCTTCAATCCCTCAGTTACAAAAGGTGTCTTTCCCTCATCCTTCAAACATGCCTTGATCACACTCAGCCTCCAAAAGCCCTCCCTCGACCCATCCTGTGTATCTAGCTATGGCCCGATATCTCTTCTCCCTTATGCCTCAAAACTACTGGAACAGCATGTCCATCTTCAACTGTCCTCCCACCTTTCCTCCTGTTCCCTCTTCGACTGGTTACAATCTGGCTTCCGACCGCATCACTCAACTGAAACTGCCCTAACCAAAGTCACCAATGACCTACTAACCGCCATGAGCAAGCTACACTACTCTGTCCTCCTTCTCCTGGACCTGTCTTCTGCCTTTGACATGTGGACCATTCCTTCCTGCTACAGATTCTATCATCTCTTGGCATCACAGACTTGGCCCTATCCTGGGTCTCGTCATATCTAACAGACCGAACACCGAACATTCATTGTCTCCCTCTCCCACACCACCTCCTCACCTCGCCCCTTATCTGTCAGTTTTCCTCAAGGCTCAGTTCTAGGACCCCTACTCTTCTACATCTACACCTTTGCCCTGGGACAGCTCATAGAATCCCACGGTTTGCAGTATCATCTCTACGCCGATGACACGCAGATCTACCTATCCGAACCAGACCTCACTTCCTTAAGTGCCAAAATCCCACAATATTTGTCTACTATCTCAGCCTTCTTTTCTGCTCGCTTTCTAAAATTGAACATGGACAAAAGTGAATTCATCATCTTTCCCCCATCTCACTCTACCCCTCCACCAGTCCTATCCATCAATGTCAATGGCTGCTCACTTTCCCCAGTCCCACATGTTCGGTGCCTCGGGGTGATCCTTGGCTCTGCATCTCTCTTTCAAGCCACATATCCAACCCCTTGCCTCCTCCTGCCAACTCAAACTCAAAAATATTTCCTGGATCCGCGCATTCTTCGACCAAGACACCACAAAAACACTAGTGCATGCCCTTATCATCTCCCACCTCGACTAATGCAACCTCCTACTCTCTGGCCTCCCCTCTAGCACTCTGCACCACTCCAATCCATCCTACACTCTGCTGCCCGACTAATCTACCTGTCTCCCCGCTATTCCCCAGCCTATGTCTTTGTGACCTGCCCAGAAGAAAAGCACTAGGCCATGTGTTATGCAAGCATTTAACCCCTCTGGGTCACTCTCCTCCTGTCCTCTCCTCTAGGCTGAACATAAATTCTCTCCCCTTAACTCTACAGCTAAAAACTCCAAAACCTATGAAAGATCATAACTCCTTTCTGGACGGTCCTAGGGTGGTGGTTCTTGTGCCATCAGATCCATACAAGCACCGGCTACACGTTAAGACCAAACCCAGCTTTGCTGTCTGTTTCCTACTAGTTATTCTACGTACTTCCCCACCCTGTGAGGCTAGAATGGATTGAGACCCCGCAAGGTATTCGGTCTGGTCTGGGAATCTCAGAAATATACACGAAGTATGGTTAGGATGTATAGTATCTCCATAACTCGCTATGGAATCATAGCAGACTTAACAAAATATTTTTGACCACATGGCATCCACATGGCGAAGAAGCCTTTAGTTTGCTCTGAGCTGGTCAAGGTATGAGATCTGTCACTCACAGCCCTTTGAATCTCCCCCTCTCCTTGCTGCTGCTGTGTTCTATTACAACTGCACACTGAAGGGGTTTTTATAATCCCATGCCAAATAGGATATAAATGATTGACATGGAATTATATCTCCAATATTCTTCACAAGCAATTTTTTAGGCAATTGACTGTCTGGCATTCTGATAACATGTCCAGCCCACCTGGCTTGCACTTTCAGCATGTGAGTGTAGACATTACAGGGTGCAGCTGGTTCCAGGATAGATGTGTTGGTTACAATGGCTTGCCACCTGAAGCGGCTGAGGCAGCTTAGTAGAAAGTGATTGAACTGTTTGGCATTCTAGCTGCAGACAGTCCAGGTTGCTTTGGCATAGAGAATTGTGGTAAGGACCACCTTATCCAGCACGAGGTCCGGCTCGTGTATTGCAGCTGGATCGGGGGGGAGAAGATACCTGCCCGAGAATACATACCCCATGAAGGTGAGTGCACTCCCCTGGGCCGTCCATGTCCCTCCAAGTGGCTGAAAAAGTGGAATAGGAGGAAGAATGGGACAGGGATTTTCTGCTCCCTGATCCTTTTCCCCTGCCGCAGGCTATGCCCAAAGTCTCTGACTGGAACATTGGATGCTGGAACACCCCGATCCCAGAGATGTTCTGAGTGACGGAGATACCCTAGTCAACTAAGGAGTTGATCTCAAGTACCCAGGCTAGCATACTGAACCCCAATAGGACCGGAGAAGTTAAATGCTTCAGTGCTGAAGCTTCCCGTCTGGCGATCCTATATTTTTCTTTCTCAAACTACAATTCTATGATGTTGTGGTAGCTGAGACTGAAGTTCCAGAGGTGAATCATGCCAAGGAGAAGTATTCTGACCATCCCTGGAGGCGGGATCATCCTCCTTCCCCCATAACTTGGCTGGTGTCATTAAAGGAGAAGACGAAGTAATGCCAGTGATATCATTCTCCCGGGAGCTGTGTTCCAGTGTTGGTCGAGTTATAGGCCAACGGTTCCACAAGTTCTTTGGGTAATAGCCCTACAATGAGGTGTAGGCTCTGGAACTCACTATTGTCAAAGTTGTAGCCAGTTGGTACTGGCGGTCGTTGCTCCATCAAATGGACTGAGACACTCCAGTTGGGCAGTCCCTCCTTGTGGCCAGCCAAGTTTGATTAAACGTGGACATTGTTCATGGGTGAAGAAAAGAGGGTTTGAACTTTGTCATTTACAGTTTTTTTGCTACTTATATTCTAATGTAATAAATTGGTCGGTGACGACCATATTTTGTCGTGGAGGCAAACTCCACCACACCAAACTCTCCTGACTGACCCCCGTATAAAAGAGGGGTTCCAGGGCAACCAGAACTCAGTTCCGGCCCACAGCAAATCGGCTTTGTACTTGTCTCCAAGTACATCACCACCTATATACTGTCATGACTCCCGGGTATTACTACTGCGGGGAGAGCTGCATGCCACAGCAAGGGAGCTGAGAGCCGAGCGGCGGAGAACTCACCAGGTAGCAAACAGGACCTGAACCACATGACAGGGAAGGAGGTGGTCGAAGGCGGCGCTGGGTGTAGAGGAGACGATATACACTGAAGAGTAGTTAAACGTGCCAAGTCAAAACCAAGAGATAACGAGGTAACCAAGGGGTGAGATGGAGGGATAGTCAGAAAAGGAAGCCAAAGGTCAGAAAGCCAGCAGAACAAATAAGCAATGCAAACCGAGCATACACTCAAGGGCTCAGACACACAGACAAGACGAAAGTATAGCTGACAGTGAATCCTAGTCTGGAGTGTGTATAATTACCCCTAGCAGATCCAAAGAGAGGCCAGCAATATTAACCCTGAGAGAGCAGGACATGAACCATGTCCTATACCATGACATATACACATTCCCAATCTACAGTACATCGCTCCCCAGTCCCATCATGCAGCAAATCACTCATCTCATCTTCCTCCTCAATGTCCAGCTTTTGTATTGGTTTTGGAGAAACTACTTGTTAGTTTAGTTGTTTTGAGCTACATATAAATTGTTTGCATTTGATTGGTTCATTGCAAACAGCAGAAATATTCTAAAATTATTTAATGAGCCTAATTTGCAATAGGGGTTGATTAATTTGCATTGCAAATGTGGTTTACATCTCCCACCTGGCGAGGTAGCCCTAAGTCCTGCTTGGTGAGCCAGAGGTTGTTCCATGTACATGTACATGACTTATCAGCATATGCCACTCCTTTCTGTAAATTGCTCTGACCACTAGTGTTGAGCATTCCAATACTGCAAGTATCGGGTATCGGCCGATATTTGCTGTATCGGAATTCCGATACCGAGTTCCGATATTTTTGTGATATCGGAAATCGGAATCGGAAGTTCCTAGTCATCTTCGGCGCGTGCGGTGCGTGTGGTTCCCAGGGTCTGGAGGAGAGCAAACTCTCCTTCAGGCCCTGGGATCCATATTCATATTAAAAATAAAGAATAAAAATAAAAAATATGGATATACTCACCCCTCCGACGAACCCTGGCTGTCACCGCTGCAAGCGTCTGCCTCCGTTCATAAGAATGCAGAGAGTGAAGGACCTTCGATGACGTCGCGGTCACGTCATCGAAGGTCCTTCACTCTCTGCATTCTTATGAATGTAGGCAGACGCTTGCAGCGGTGACAGCCAGGGTCCTTCGGAGGGGTGAGTATATCCATATTTTTTATTTTTATTCTTTATTTTTTACATTAATATGAATCCCAGGGCCTGAAGGAGAGTTTCCGCTCCTTCAGACCCTGGGAACCATCCAGGATACATTCCGATATTTGTGCCCCATTGACTTGCATTGGTATAGGGTATCGGTATCGGCGATATCCGATATTTTTTGGATATCGGCCGATACCATCCGATACCGATACTTTCAAATATCGAAAGGTATCGCTCAACACTACTGACCACCAATCCTCCCACCAATACTAATGGCAGGAAAAAGTCTCCTTTTTGATGGATCAGTCATGTGAATGTCAGTTTCGTCAGTGAGTTTAACAGACAATTTCTAAAACAGAACCAGACCCATTTGGTTCAGCTTCTTACACTTCTCATCATTCCTAAAGCATCATTTAGACATCTGTGTTTTTTCACATGCTCAAAAAATGGCACGAGTGACATCAATGTTTTGGATACTAGATTAATCAGTATTTGGTCAGTTTTACATCACTGTTTCAACACTAAATTCTGTTTCAGGGACTGGGCTAGTCCTTGCTGTACTGAGCAAATGTCAGGTGTCAATTCTGATGTATGCGCAGTAAAAATAGTAATTCTGATCAGAAGTAACAAGCTGGCAAGAGAGGGCACTGTCAGTGCGCATTGTAAGGAGATTATCCAGCGTGTAGGAATAGCAAAGACCAACGCTGCAAGTGATGTCACTTGCGGAAGTGGGTCTGGTCTCTGCTTTTTCTGCTTGCCTGGTTTTCTACTTACAATGCACTCTGACAGTGTGCTCTCTTACGGGCGTGTCACTTCTCATCATAGCCGGAGAGCAAGTGAACTGTCATTGTGCATGTTACACAGTGGCAAGATCCTACTGAGTATAAGTGGGAATTGACCTCTAATACATGTTCAGTAGAGCAGAGACTAGCCAAGCCCCAGAAACATACATCACTGATGATACTTCGTTTCCAGGCATAGGCAGAGACTGCGGCAGTGACTCTGGTCTCTGCCCCCTGATGACACTGAGTATATCCCAGTATGCCCTGAGATTCCCAAACAAATCATCATCAAACAGGAAGTAAAAATGAATAAAGCAGTTAAAGAGAGGATGGAGGGAATAATAGGAATTTTTAATTAAAGTGCAATGGGGAAAATAAGTATTTGATACACTGCTGATTTAGCAAGTTATTCCACCTACAAAGAATAAAGAGGTCTGTAATTTTTATTGCAAGAACACTTCAACTGTAAAGACAGAATCTTAATAAAATCCAGAAAATCACATTATATGATTTTTACATAATTAATTTGCATTTTATTGCATGAACTAAATATTTGATACAATAGAAAAGCAGAACTTTGTTTGCAATTATAGAGGTCAGACGTTTCATGTAGTTTTTTGACCAAGTTTGCACACCCTGCAGCAGGGATTTTGGCCCGCTTTTCCATACAGATCTTCTCCAGATCTTTTAGGTTTTCTTGACTGCTGCTGGGCAACATTGAGTTTCAGCTCCCTCCAAAGATTTTCTAATGGGTTCGGGTCTGGAGACTGCCTGGGCCACTCCAGCACCTTCAAATGCTTCTTATGAAGTCACTTCTTAGTTGCGCTGGCAGTGTGTTTCAGGTCATTGTCATGCTGGAAGACCCAGCCATGACCCATCTTCAATGCTCTTACTGAGAGAACGAGGTAGTTGGCCAAAATCTTGAGTTACAGTACATGACCCCATCTACCCTCCCTTCAATGCGATGCAGTCATCCTGTCTCATTTGCAGAAAAGCACCCCCAAAGTATGTTTCCCCTCCATGCTTCACTGTTGGATGGTGAAGCATCGAAACATTCCTCCTCCAAGCACGGAGTGGAGTTGATTCCAAAAAGTTTTTTTTTTGTTTCATCTGACCACATGACATTCTCCCATACCTACTCTGGATCATCCAGATGGTAATTGGTGAACTTCAAACGGGCCTGGGCATGTGCTGGCGTGAGCAGGAGGACCTTCTGTGCTCTTCAGGATTTTAATCCATGATGGCGTAGTGTGTTACTAATGATAATGTTTGAGACTTGTAGTCCCAGCTCTCTTTAGGTCATTTACCAGGTCCTCCCGTGTAGTTCTAAGCTGATTCCTGACATTCCTCAGAATCATCCTTGCTCCACGAGGCAAAATCTTGCATGGAGCCCCAGACCAAGGAAGATTGACGGTCATCTTTTGTTTCTTCCATTTTCTAATAATTGCACCAACGGTTGTTGCCCTCTCACCAAGCTGCTTGCCTATTGTAAGGCTACAATTTTGTACCTGGTGTCCTTAGACAGCTCTTTGGTCTTGGCCATGGTGGAGAAGTTGGAGAGTGATTGATTGTGTGGACAGTTGTCTTTTATACAGGTAACAAGTCCAAACAGGTACAATTAATAAAGGTAATGAGTGCAGAGGAGGAGGGCTTCTTAACGAAAATGTAACAGGTCTGTGAGAACCAGAATTATTGCTAGCTGGCAGGTGATCAAATGCTTATTTCATGCAATAAAATGCAATTTAATTATTTCAAAATCATACAATGTGATTTTCTTTATTTTTACTTTTAGATTCTGTCTCTCACAGGTGAAGTGTACCTACGATAAAAATTACAGACCTCTCCATCCTTTGTAGGTGGAAAAACGTGTAAAATATTCAGCGTATCAAATATTTATTCTCCCCACTGTATATCAGAAAAGAGAATAGATTATTACATTGAAAAGATAGACATTTAAGATAAACTGTTAAGGTTAATTTCAGACCACCCTTTTAATATAGTGAACAATACATTTGAATTATAAAACCAAACAATAAATTTAGAAAAAAAAATGTTTCAAATAAAAACTTTGAATTAAACGATAAGTCATTTTATCTATGAAACATTCTCTTTAAAATAGGCCAGTGTTGATCTGGTCATTATCTGGCTCAGATGTCAAGTTGTCCTATATTTATATCCTAACAATAGCAAACAACCACAAAATACAAGAAAAAAAACATCTGTTTTTCAGGCTCAATCAGGTTCTAAACCATTAGGAGGCTGAGACAGTTTGTTTTGCCAGTAGTTTTGTGTTGGTGTTATTTATTTTATTATTTGATTTCGCTTCTATTTATAGAATCCTATAATGATGCTCAGATGTGTTGCTTGTTTTGTGACAATTTGGGCTTGTTTTTGTGTTTTATTGTGTACTGTGAGCTAAGTCATTGCATGTTGACTTTTAGAAAGAGGCAATCAATCTTTATTCTTTACATTACAATTCTTAGTGGAATGACACTTTGCTATCTCTCAACCTGTTTGTTCATAGGAGATCATTTTGATCCTTCCTTTGGACACTTTCTCATAATCCAATCTTGTCACATTAAGCATAACCTGTAGGAATGGCAATGTCACCAACGTGCAGTTTTGCAAAACATTTCTCAGATTTAGAAATTATAGCGATCATGGGGCCGGATATGTTCGTGGACTTCCTGTCCTTAATCCTGTTAAAACTCCTTAATACAGTCCATAAAAATTAATTTCAGTATCGATGATGGGAAAACAAATGCAAATGTGGATAATAATTAAAATTAACCGAATATTGGAGCAAGAAGTGCAGGGACCAGCGAGGGACACGGATAGCATCAGAATGATCGGTGTTTTATTATTTTATTTTATTCAGATTTATTATAATCAATATTCATTATTATTTTCACATTTTCATTGACCGTGCAACTCCTTAAAACAGTGCTAAAACTGCATGTTTCCTCTAGCATGTAAAGTGTGTGTACATATCATGACTAAGGAATGGCTGACTTCAGCCTGCACCCAACCAAAAACCCCTTCACCAAGTTGACATCCCACCATTAACTTCTCGCCTTCCCTAACCCATAATAAAGACAAACACTGTGGGGTTTGGATAAATTGACCACTGCAGAATTTATTAAATAACATTAACATATTAAGTAAAACATAAGGAGAAGTGTCTATGGTAGCTCAACCAATGAACTTAGTGCCATCAGCTGCTCCTCTCTTCCCCAACCACATCGCAGAGGGGACCCCAAGTATTTTCTCACCACTTATAAAAGGAGGAGGGAATGAGATTGACCCCAGCAAAATGGGTCACATACTGTCCTCCTTTTCCATAAAACCAATTGGCTTTCCACAGACCCGTTCCCACCAGCTGCCATAACATTAGGGTTAACCCAAGCAGCCCACCAGCTAAACATACACATTAACTTCTTACCATCCTTGTAACATTTCAAAGGGGGTGGGACTTGGATCCACAAATGGACTGTGCCTATCCCACCCCCGGCTACTCAATATACCTTGAGCCCTCTTCCCATCAGTTAAGTTCCCATGGGAGGACCCTCTTATGGACTACAACCCGAAAGTTTCCTGAGAGCCTACCCCTCAACACCAAAAATGCTAGCTTAGATTTTTCCTACCTGATGTGATCCCTATACTTAACTTTACTGAGACCTAGCAGGCATCCTAATCATGTTGCCCTCCATTAGCCATTTGGGCTTGCACTCCGTGACCTTTTTGACTAAGGAATGGCTGACTTCAGCCTGCAACCAACCAAAAACCTCTTCCCATATTTGCCATCCCTCCGTTAACGCTTCACCTTCTCTAACCCATAATAAAGACAAACACTGTGGGATTTGCATATATTGGCCACAGCAGCCTTTATTAAATAAGATTAACATATTAAGTAAAACATAAGGGTCTAAGGAAGCTCAGCCAATAAACTTAGTGCCATCAACTGCTCCTCTCTGCCCCAACTGCAACGCACTGATTCAGGGACCCTCCTGCTGAATGGCACACCCCCATAAGATTGTCCCCCTGAAACCTTGACTCAGTGGGGACCCCAAGTATTTTCTCACCACTTATAAAAGGAGGAGAGAATAGCCCCACCAAAATGGGTCACCTACTCCACCCTTTTTCATACCACCAGTTGACATTCCACAGACCCGTTCCCTCCATGACATGCATGCATGACAACAACTTATGCGTGTATGTCCCACCACAACTTGACTGCTCTTTCCAGGCCATCTCTTAAACCCAGCACCCAAAGATCAATTCCTATTGGAGACAAATGAACCCCATCCCATCTCAAATGCTGTCTGGATGGAGTTTCCAATTCCCGATGCCTCGTTATAATAGTCTAATTTCTTGCCAGAAAATGGGTTACTTCCCTGTTAAGTTTAATGCGCACCATGCAAGCACAGCAAATGGTGGACCAAACAATCACCATACCCAGGTATGAGGACATGAGACACAGACAATCAAATTTGACATCGCAGATCAAGTCTCTTGATGTCCTCACACCCAGGTCATTTCCCCCTGCGTGTATAATTAAAATATCTGGGGGTCTGTCCAGATTTGAATGGAAATAAAATTCCAGCATGCGACTCGTCCACAACATAACACTAACCTCAATTTATTGGACTGTGACTTCTTCTTTTAAAAGGCCCAGCTTGCACCAGGAGGGCCTGACATCTGCCCTCAATGCTCCCCATACTACATACAAACCTGCAAAAGAAAATAAACATTCAACTTGTAAAACTTGCACACTAGCATCCTTTACTCGCTAAATTATAACCACTGTAAATGAACATAAGACCGAAATCGTTCAGACTCCCAGCGGCCAATCTTGCATACTACAAATGCAATCAACCCCCAACGTGCTGCCTCAGTCGCTGCTTGTATTCTAAATGAATTGGAACCAAATTATGACCCATCTGTACCGATGGCCACCAAACACCTCCTAAAAAATGATATAAATTGAATCTGTGATAACGCCAAACCATTAACTTGAATCAGAAGAGATCCCGGGTTCTCCCCCTCAGTGCCATGTATTTTGCTGTCCAGAACACCAGGCATTCAAATAGGCCTTCAACAGCCCATAACTCAATTACACAACATCACCCTGGTCCGTTTTGATTTTCTCCAAAAGCAACTGGTAACCCCTGATTCACATACCACATCACCATACTGCAAACCGCTATGACTCACCAATTCGCTAATCCTGAATGCGCCAAAGAGGGCTAACACAAAAGCCAGCTGAAATAACACCGTCTGACTAACTGACACACATACTTCATTCAAAATTCATAACATCTTGCCCAACAGCTCAAAAGAAACCAGGTGTCTCCAATCCCACATCGTCTGACCCCTTCTGTAACCCTTTAAAGCTTGCCGGACCATATACTTTTTAGTAACATCCCTGACTCCTGATAATTTAAACCAAAAGGCTAAATCTGCAATACAACTGTTTAATACTGATATAGAAACAAATTCTTCGCATAATCTACCAACCGTGTGCAAAAGCTTTCCTTGTCTGATTTGCAAACTCATGTCTAAGCATACAAATGTTGCCAAGAGTTCCATACCACCTTGTACTTCGCCCAGATACCAGGCGCAATAAATCTCCTAACCCACCTCAATGCTGCTCTTATACCAGATTCCAAAGGTCATGCGGCCAATTGGATCCATGCTGCTCTGCTGACAGTGCCAGCTCCCGTAACTGTGCACGCTGAAACCGAGAAAATGCATCAGCTAAGAAATTATTGACCCCTGGCACATGCAATGCCCGCAGCTAAACATTCAGTTGTAAGCATCTCAAAACCAAATGCCACATCAAGTTTAAAACTGGAAGAGATTGAGCTGACATGTTATTGATGCATTGTACCACACTCATGTTATCTCACCCCAGACATCAACCGCTATAACAATTGGAAACAATTCCAGGACCACCAAATTCCTGGTTAACTGCTTTACTTCCACGTAAGTGGATATTACACCACAAACCATTTTCCTTGAAAGAATGCCCCAAAAGCATGTGACCCTACCGTCAGTAACTCTAAATTATTATTATTATTTATTATTATAGCGCCATTTATTCCATGGTGCTTTACATGTGAGGAGGGGTATACATAATAAAAACAAGTACAATAATCTTGAACAATACAAGTCACGACTGGTACAGGAGGAGAGAGGACCCTGCCCGCGAGGGCTCACAGTCTACAAGGGATGGATGAGGATACAGTAGGTGAGGATAGAGCTGGTCATGCAGTGGTTTGGTCGATCGGTGATTACTGCAGGTTGTAGGCTTGCCGGAAGAGGTAGTTCTTCAGGTTCTTTTTGAAGGTTTCAATGGTAGGTAAGAGTCTGATATGTTGCGGTAGAGAGTTCCACAGTAGGGGTGATGCGCGAGAGAAATCTTGTATGCGATTGTGGGAAGAGGAGGTAAGAGGGGAGTAGAGAAGGAGATCTTGTGAGGATCGGAGGTTGCGTGCAGGAAAATACCGGGAGACGAGGTCACAGATGTATGGAGGAGACAAGTTGTGGATGGCTTTGTATGTCATGGTTAGGCTTTTGCACTGGAATCTCTGGGTAATGAGGAGCCAGTGAAGGGATTGACAGAGGGGAGAGGCCGGGGAATAGCGGGGGGACAGGTGGATTAGTCGAGCAGCAGAGTTTAGAATAGATTGGAGGGGTGCAAGAGTGTTAGAGGGGAGGCCACAGAGCAGGAGGTTACAGTAGTCGAGGCGGGAGATGATGAGGGCATGGACTAGGGTTTTTGAAGATTCTTGGTTGAGGAATGTACAGATCCGTGAAATATTTTTGAGTTGAAGGTGGCAGGAAGTGGAAAAGGCTTGGATATGCGGTTTGAAGGAGAGGTCAGTGTCAAGGATTACTCTGAGACAGAGAGCTTGTGGGACTGGGGAGAGGGAGTCGCATTAGATGGGGGAAAGATGATAAATTCGGTTTTGTCCATGTTAAGTTTTAGAAATCTAGCGGAGAAGAAGTATGAAATAGTGGATAGACATTGAGGGATTCTGGCTAGTAGGGTGGTGATATCTGGTCCAGAGATGAAGATCTGTGTGTCGTCAGCATGGAGATGATACTGAAAACCGTGAGATTCTATGAGCTGTCCCAGGCCAAAAGTGTAAATGGAGAAGAGCAGGGGCCCTAGAACTGAGCCTTGCAGGACTCTGACAGATAGATAGATGGCGAGGTGAGGAGGTGGTGTGTGAGTGGGAGACACTGAATGTCCGGTCAGTTAGGTATAACGAGATCCTGGATAGGGCCAAATCTGTGATGCCAAAGGATGAGAGGGTCCGCAGCAACAGGGAATGGTCCACTGTGTCAAAGGCAGAGGACAGGTCCAGGAGGAGGAGGATAGGGTAGTGTTGTTTGCTCTTGGCGGCTAATAGGTCATTGGTGACCTTAGTTAGGGCAGTTTCAGTGGAGTGGTGTGACCGGAAGCCTGATTGTAAGTGGTCGAAGAGGGAGCAGGAAGATAGATGGGAGGACAGTTCAAGATGGACGTGTTGTTCCAGTAATTTTGAGGCATAGGGGAGAAGTGATATAGAGTGATAGCTCGATACAGAGGATGGGTTAAGAGAGGGCTTTTTGAGGATAGGTGTGATTGAGGCATGTTTAAAGCTTGAGGGGAAAACACCAGTTGTTAGTGATAGGTTGAAGAGATGGGTTAGGGTTGGGATGAAGACTGTGGCAAGGTTTGGGATGAAGTGGGAAGGGATCAGGTCAAGTGCACAGGTGGTGAGATGCGATCTTGAGAGTAGAGTGGAGAGTCGAGCTTCTGTAATGGTGGAGAAGTTGGTTTTGGAGGTGGAGGGCTGGGTAGTTGGGAGGAAGGGCTCTGGGGTTGTCGCCTAAAACTGTCTCTGATGTTCTCAATCTTCTGCTTGAAAAATGAGGCAAAGTCTTCAGTTGAGATGAGTGGGGAGGGAGGAGGTGCTGGGGGACGGAGGAGAGAGTTGAAGGTGTTGAATAACTGTTTAGGGTTGTGAGACAGGGAGGATATGAGAGATGAGAAGTAGGTTTGTTTTGCTGTGGCGAGAGTGGTTTTGAAAGTAGTGAGGGACTGTTTGAATGCGATGAAGTGCTCGTTGGAGTGGGATCTTTTCCATCTCTTTTCCAGATCTCTAAATCCACACTGGAAATCATTTCTTCCATCCATAAAGAACAACTGTTATACAACTTCAGAACATGCAGCCTGCCTTCTGATTTGAATTGAAGCATATGAAATGCATGAGTCGTGTCTCCGCAGTAGACCAAGCCAACCTTCTAGAAAAAAATTCTAACCATTGGCAATATCTTACTTTCAAAATGAAATTTGCCCAATAATAATTGGAATTCGCGCAGATCTTTTTTGCTCGCAATGTCTTTCTTATAACTGCCTTTAAATCATCTACTTTTGCGCTCGGGGAGACAACATTCCATTAACATAGTATCTATTTAAATTTCAAAAAGTGTTAACGTTGTTCTTGGGCCTTCCATTTTTTCTGGAGCCAACAGTATACCAAAATTCCCAGACACCTGCTTCATTGTGTTCAAATGCACCACACACACTGGAGACTCCCTCCTCCCCCGCCGCTCTATCAAAGGACACATATGATCCATGAAACAACTTCGGATTTATCTTGTCGTTTACTGATTACCCCCCAGGTACGATAAATGATATGCCATCCAGAATTTGTTAGGTTTCTTCTTTGGGACCAACCACAAAGGAGAAATTCTCAAATTCAGTAAAAGGTGGTCCCTGTAGGGGCCCGCTACTCTCCCCAATTCCACTTCTTTTGCTAGTTTTTAAAAAAAAACAAAAAACGGGGCCATAATCTTGCCAACTTTAAATTACATACTTCCATAGAAACTCTGTTTACTATGGAAAGAATTCTAAAACCGTAACTAAAACCATCAGTAAAAAAACTGTCTGCCTCTTTGTCTCGGTATCTATTTAGATGATGCTACATTCCTTTCCCTTTCTTAAAGCATTTTGTGAAGCTTTGGTTTCCTCTGCAACCTGAACATTTGGTCCTAAATCTACATAATGAGCCAAAACTGAACTCTTTCTTGTTAAATTGTCAACACACTCCCTTCCGGGTGCCTGCCACAGATCCCCCCAAATTGGCAGGACCCCCGGTGGACCCAGAAATGATTGCAAGGCAGCTCGCAGCGTTGTCATCAGTCCCATCCGTAGACTGTTCTCCTTGTGTTCCCACCGCAAATATGGACGTACCACCTTCTGCTGTCTAACCTGCTCATCATAGCGTACCCATCCAACACCCCCATAAGTATAGTATGCTTCCTCTATTCCGTCCAAGTAGCTAAACTGTGCCGAGCAGTTCTCAGGTGCCTTTTCCACTATCACACTAGACAATATGGCAAATGCCTGAAACCAATTAGCAAATGTCCGAGGAATCAAGCGATACATCCGCCACTCTTTTTCCTCTTTCTCCTCTGCCACACAGCTGCTGGGGAGGCTCCCGCAGCACCAATCCATTATCTCATCATCCACAACAATTGTGACACCTCATTGTCATCTGCTGCCTGCCTTGCACCAACCACACTCTCCTTGCATACTAACGTACAGTGACCATGTTTCTTACCAGGCTGACTACGAGGGCAACTTGGAACAGCTGTTGCGCATGTCCCCCGTGTGTCCGTCTCTTTCTCTTCATCCGATAACAGCAGTCCATCCTCTTCATCCGAGCTGTCTGATGGCTCACCCACAACCAGTGGTCCCTTAGGTCCTGTTGTATTGTCACTGTGGTCCCCAGGTCTTGCTGAATGACATCCAGCAGCAGGGGTCGGCACTTCAACTGCACGCCTGCATCCAGCAATCCAATGACAGCCATGTACCCCTTCCATGTCCCTTTTTGTGTGGTATATGCCTCTTGGAAATGTCCTTTCTAGACCTCTTCTCCTTTTGCTTGCCACCCCATCCAAGTTCAAGCAATCTGTAATCCTCTTCCTCTCTGGGGCCAGCCAAACTCCCCAGACCATATGAGTGGTCGAGAACCCTGACTACCCATTCCGGAGCATCCTTAGACTTGGATGCCCTTTCAGCTGCTGGCACTTCTGCACATGGTGACATACATGGTGACATGGTGAAAACCCTATATTAAGGGTCACCAATCTAACCCAAGAAGAGGTGCGAAACCGGCTAAATAAGATTAAAATAGATAAATCTCCGGGTCCGGATGGCATACACCCACGAGTACTAAGAGAACTAAGTAATGTAATAGATAAACCATTATTTCTTATTTTTAGTGACTCTATAGCGACAGGGTCTGTTCCGCAGGACTGGCGCATAGCAAATGTGGTGCCAATATTCAAAAAGGGCTCTAAAAGTGAACCTGGAAATTATAGGCCAGTAAGTAACATAGTAACATAGTAACATAGTTAGTAAGGCCGAAAAAAGACATTTGTCCATCCAGTTCAGCCTATATTCCATCATAATAAATACCCAGATCTACGTCCTTCTACAGAACCTAATAATTGTATGATACAATATTGTTATGCTCCAGGAAGACATCCAGGCCTCTCTTGAACCCCTCGACTGAGTTCGCCATCACCACCTCCTCAGGCAAGCAATTCCAGATTCTCACTGCCCTAACAGTAAAGAATCCGCTTCTATGTTGGTGGAAAAACCTTCTCTCCTCCAGACGCAAAGAATGCCCCCTTGTGCCCGTCACCTTCCTTGGTATAAACAGATCCTCAGCGAGATATTTGTATTGTCCCCTTATATACTTATACATGGTTATTAGATCGCCCCTCAGTCGTCTTTTTTCTAGACTAAATAATCCTAATTTCGCTAATCTATCTGGGTATTGTAGTTCTCCCATCCCCTTTATTAATTTTGTTGCCCTCCTTTGTACTCTCTCTAGTTCCATTATATCCTTCCTGAGCACCGGTGCCCAAAAGTGGACACAGTACTTCATGTGCGGTCTAACTAGGGATTTGTACAGAGGCAGTATAATACTCTCATCATGTGTATCCAGACCTCTTTTAATGCACCCCATGATCCTGTTTGCCTTGGCAGCTGCTGCCTGGCACTGGCTGCTCCAGGTAAGTTTATCATTAACTAGGATCCCCAAGTCCTTCTCCCTGTCAGATTTACCCAGTGGTTTCCCGTTCAGTGTGTAATGGTGATATTGATTCCCTCTTCCCATGTGTATAACCTTACATTTATCATTGTTAAACCTCATCTGCCACCTTTCAGCCCAAGTTTCCAACTTATCCAGATCCATCTGTAGCAGAATACTATCTTCTCTTGTATTAACTGCTTTACATAGTTTTGTATCATCTGCAAATATCGATATTTTACTGTGTAAACCTTCTACCAGATCATTAATGAATATGTTGAAGAGAACAGGTCCAAATACTGACCCCTGCGGTACCCCACTGGTCACAGCGACCCAGTTAGAGACTATACCATTTATAACCACCCTCTGCTTTCTATCACTAAGCCAGTTACTAACCCATTTACACACATTTTCCCCCAGACCAAGCATTCTCATTTTGTGTACCAACCTCTTATGCGGCACGGTATCAAACGCTTTGGAAAAATCGAGATATACCACGTCCAATGACTCACCGTGGTCCAGTCTATAGCTTACCTCTTCATAAAAACTGATTAGATTGGTTTGACAGGAGCGATTTCTCATAAACCCATGCTGATATGGAGTTAAACAGTTATTCTCATTGAGATAATCCAGAATAACATCCCTCAGAAACCCTTCAAATATTTTACCAACAATAGAGGTTAGACTTACTGGCCTATAATTTCCAGGTTCACTTTTAGAGCCTAAGTCTAACCTCTATTGTTGGTAAAATATT
Source organism: Ranitomeya imitator (assembly GCF_032444005.1). Classification (NCBI taxonomy): domain Eukaryota; kingdom Metazoa; phylum Chordata; class Amphibia; order Anura; family Dendrobatidae; genus Ranitomeya; species Ranitomeya imitator. The sequence continues at coordinate 1,129,527,653 of NC_091282.1, read as the reverse complement.
TGAAGGGTTTCTGAGGGATGTTATTCTGGATTATCTCAATGAGAATAACTGTTTAACTCCATATCAGCATGGGTTTATGAGAAATCGCTCCTGTCAAACCAATCTAATCAGTTTTTATGAAGAGGTAAGCTATAGGCTGGACCACGGTGAGTCATTGGACGTGGTATATCTCGATTTTTCCAAAGCGTTTGATACCGTGCCGCACAAGAGGTTGGTACACAAAATGAGAATGCTTGGTCTGGGGGAAAATGTGTGTAAATGGGTTAGTAACTGGCTTAGTGATAGAAAGCAGAGGGTGGTTATAAATGGTATAGTCTCTAACTGGGTCGCTGTGACCAGTGGGGTACCGCAGGGGTCAGTATTGGGACCTGTTCTCTTCAACATATTCATTAATGATCTGGTAGAAGGTTTACACAGTAAAATATCGATATTTGCAGATGATACAAAACTATGTAAAGCAGTTAATACAAGAGAAGATAGTATTCTGCTACAGATGGATCTGGATAAGTTGGAAACTTGGGCTGAAAGGTGGCAGATGAGGTTTAACAATGATAAATGTAAGGTTATACACATGGGAAGAGGGAATCAATATCACCATTACACACTGAACGGGAAACCACTGGGTAAATCTGACAGGGAGAAGGACTTGGGGATCCTAGTTAATGATAAACTTACCTGGAGCAGCCAGTGCCAGGCAGCAGCTGCCAAGGCAAACAGGATCATGGGGTGCATTAAAAGAGGTCTGGATACACATGATGAGAGCATTATACTGCCTCTGTACAAATCCCTAGTTAGACCGCACATGGAGTACTGTGTCCACTTTTGGGCACCGGTGCTCAGGAAGGATATAATGGAACTAGAGAGAGTACAAAGGAGGGCAACAAAATTAATAAAGGGGATGGGAGAACTACAATACCCAGATAGATTAGCGAAATTAGGATTATTTAGTCTAGAAAAAAGACGACTGAGGGGCGATCTAATAACCATGTATAAGTATATAAGGGGACAATACAAATATCTCGCTGAGGATCTGTTTATACCAAGGAAGGTGACGGGCACAAGGGGGCATTCTTTGCGTCTGGAGGAGAGAAGGTTTTTCCACCAACATAGAAGAGGATTCTTTACTGTTAGGGCAGTGAGAATCTGGAATTGCTTGCCTGAGGAGGTGGTGATGGCGAACTCAGTCGAGGGGTTCAAGAGAGGCCTGGATGTCTTCCTGGAGCAGAACAATATTGTATCATACAATTATTAGGTTCTGTAGAAGGACGTAGATCTGGGTATTTATTATGATGGAATATAGGCTGAACTGGATGGACAAATGTCTTTTTTCGGCCTTACTAACTATGTTACTATGTTACTATGTTACTATGTTACGCACAATGGTGTGCGATGATGTCACCACGCCACTGCACGGTGGCATCAGTATGCCATCATGCGGTGATGTCTGCATATCCTGGTGCATGCACGCAGTCATAGAAGGGTCAGCACTCCGATGCAGATTCCTCCCAGACGAGAGATCAGCCGAGCAGCTTGCGCTACTGATTCTGTGGGATCCTTGGTGGGGCTCCTCTCCTTCAGTTGCACTCTCAGGGTCATCTCCGAGCTCAGCCGCACAGGAGCCTGGGATCTACTAGGTCGCTTGGGAGGTGTCGGTAACTCATCCACCTCGCCGACCCTGTCGCTCAGCATCCTTAACTGCTGCTGGAGCCACCCTGGACCTTTTTCAGCTGCCAAAGCCTCAGCTTTCAAGCAAGGATTCCATTACAGCATGGGTTTTCTAACGTGGATCCACCAACTGACTGTGACTATCCCGCCCCCGGCTGCCGTATATTCCCTAAGCCCCCTTTCAATCAGGTAAGCTCCCATGGGAGGATCCCTTTATGGACCCCACCCCAAAATTTCCCTGAGACCCTGCCCCTCAGCATCAAAACCGCCATCTTAGATTTCCCTTCCTAATTGTCACTGGTGTGTCAGATGCAACAGACTGTCGCTCTGCATCTGGCTGCAAAAGGTCTTTGCATTTAGTATTACAGATGCCTCCTTAATCTTTCTGACTCTTGGACCCAGCGGCTACCTCCCTCCGACTCAAGTTGACACACCTGGTCCTGGGTGTCCTTTGTGTTTATAAATCCCCAGTCTGCTGCAGAGAGTCATCCGTGATATTCACATTTTTCCCTTGTGAAAGCTTGAAGCTATAGCAGTCGGCTAACTTCCTCTCTGGAGCTGTTTGAGGACATTTGGTGTCACCTCTCTGAGTCTGCTCAAGCTAAGTTCATTCCTCTTGACTGTCTACCTTTTTGTCTTTAGTTTACAATGGAGACTGACCAGTGCTAATCCCACCCCCTCTCTATCCTGGGTTTAGCTCTAGGGAGATACAGGGCTTAGGTTTCCTGCCTAGGGGTCTCCACTCATCCTTTCCCTAGTGTCTGGGCTTCCTTCCCCTCATCCCTTCGTGTTGCACTCTTTCCCACACTGTGCGTAACAATAATGTTATCCCTATACTTAACCTTATTGATGCCTAGCAGGCATCATAGTCATGTGGCTCTCCATTCCCATTTGGGCTTGTATTCCGTGCCCTTCTTACTTGCAAAAAGATCAAAAAAAGTTATGATTTTACATATACCAACTCCATACCTAGTCGTATGGTACCCGTTACCAGGGCTGCCATCAGGAATTTCAGGGTCCCATACTGGCAAAATTTTTGGACCCCCTTGAGACTCCACCCAGGCTCCACCCCAGCTCTGCTTCCACCCCGCGAACCTTCCACAGTCCCATCACCTACTCTTGGAGATACTACACTTCTGCACCACGTCCTCACCAGTCACACATTAACAGTTCCCATTGATCATCATACTGTACCACATACATAGCCAGAAACTTTTGTTTTGGCCAAGAGATTTTTTAAGCTGCCACCACAACAAGGGAGACTCTTTGACAGGTCCCTACTCTACTCTAACCTATTAAATATTTGTTAAAATATCCAATACTCTTTCTAGGTATAGTTTTATTTATTTTTCTTTAAGGGAATGTGTCACATACATTTTTAAAGATTATTATTACGGTATTTATTATAGCACCATTTATTCCATGGTGCTTTACATGTGAAAAGGGGTATATATAATAAAAAAACAAGTACAATAATCTTAAACAATACAAGTCATGAATAGTACAGGAGGAGAGAGGACCCTGCTTGTGAGGGCTCACAATCTACAAGGTGACCAATAATACTATATACAAGGGAAAAATACCATCACACCATGACCAAGCCACATATTACCACCACATAGTGGCTGAATAATACCAAATGCAAGGAACAAATACCACCGTATCATGTCCAGACCACATATTACCACCACCTAGCGACTGAATCATACCATATAAAAAGAGAAATACTGCCACACCATGACCAAATCACATATTACCACCACATAGTGACCGAATAGTACAATACTGATCATTAATAAAAAAACACAATACTAATATTACCATAACTGCCACTATACACAGGATCTCTGTACATAATATACAGTGTATAGTGTCAGTGTACAGGTCATAGTGATCACCAGTGACATTATACACAGAAGCTCTATATATAGTATATAGTGTACAAGTAATATAGTGATCACCAGTGACATTATACACAGGAGCTCTGTGCACAGTATCTAGTGTATATTGTGATTGTACAGATAACACACTGACTCATCGGTGACGTCTCTAGTTCAACTCCTTCATTTTCGCATTTCTTCTTAATCCACTACAGACCGCCATCACTTTTCCCAGCCAGGACTCATCTCTACATAAAACCATAAAGCAACACACAGTTTTCTATAGCTGATTGCTTCCAGAGCACATTCCCCCCTTCTTCCCCAATCACTACACTGCGCAGCTGAATAGAGACATGGACCCACCACTAATATATATAACTAGTTATTATGCAACCATTATACCCACCATTTGAAATATAAATTGTAATCCATCACATCGCCTCCACTAACTAAAAAAGTCACTTTCCCTACCCAATAAAGATATAAATTAACCCCTTAACGTCCAATGACAGGTATAGCCCACCATGGCCGAGTTGTCAGTTCCCGCACCAGGATGGGCTATGCCCATCATGCATTTAATCTGTCACTGTGTGTAAACACACAGTGACAGTTCAGTGCCGACAGCTGTCTATGACAGCTGAGAGGCACGGGAAGAAGTGCAGGGACCCATGCCATCGGTCCCCGCACCCAGATCGCTTTGATTGATCAGTCAATCTGACTGACCAATCACAGCATGATCGCGCAGGAGATGCTGAAATATTAGCACTTCCTGCCCAATCAGTGCAGCAGCTCAGCTTTGCCAGTGGCTGAGCATCTGCACTAACAGCCAGGAGCGGTGTCAGCGCCGCCCCTAGCTGTTAACCTCCTAAAGCACGATCGCAGCATTCAGGAGTGAGGCACAGGAACAGAAGCTCCATCTGCCTTCAGATCGGCGGCCCGTGACGTCATTCCGGGGGGCCCGATCATTGCCATGGTGAGCCGGGGTTGGCATGACGACCCCCAGGTCACCAAGGTGCAGAAAGCTTGGTGTTAGAAGCTTTCAGTATAGGTATAATGCAGTGCAATGCTAGTGCATTGCTATGTATTTTACCTGCAATCAAAGTAAAAAAAATTAAAAGTTCCATAAAGGGACTAGGTAAAAAAGGAATTTAAAAAAATATATATGTAAAAAAAAATATTACAAAATAATAATAATAAAAAATGTAAAAAAAATCCACTAATAAATACATATTTTTATGTAAAAAAAAAAAAAGCACATATGTTTGGTATCGCCGAGTCCGGAACAATCCGATCTATAAACGAGTCATGGAAGTTAAGCGCTTCAGTGAAGGCTGTAAAAAAAACACCAAAAAAAGTAGCAAACTATGCTTTATCATCATACCGCTTGGAAAAAGTGGAATAAAATGTGATCAAAAAGATGAATGTAAATAAAAAGAGTATCACTAAAAATACCAACATGTTCCTGCAAAAAACAAGCCATCAGCGGAAAAATAAAAAAGTTATAGCTCTCAAAATAAAGCAATGCAAAAATAATTATTTTTTTCTTTAAAGTTTTTATTGTGTAAAAGCACCAATACATAAAAATAAATGTGGCATCGTTGTAAAATACTGACCCGAAGAATAAAGTGACCTTATCAATTTTACCACACGCAGGAGGAAGAAAAAAAAACAATTGCTAAATTGCTGTTTTTTGTTCATTCTGCCTCCACAAAAATAGGAATAGAAAGTGATAAAAAAAAATGTCATGTGCCCGAAAATGGTACCATTAAAAAAGTCAACTTGTCTCACAAAAAACAAGCCCTCACATGACTCTGTGGGCCGAAATATTATAGCTCTCAAAATATGGTGCTGCAAAAACTTCTTCTTGCAAATAAAAGTGTCTTTTAGTGTGTGACAGCAGCTAAACATAAAAAAAGGATATGAATCAGGTATCACTGTAATTGCACTGACCCAAAAAATAATGTTGCTTAAAGGGACACTGTCACCTGAATTTGGAGAGAACAATCTTCAGCCATGGAGGCGGGGTTTTTGATTCACCCTTTCCTTACCCGCTGGCTGCATGCTGCCTGCAATATTGGATTGAAGTTCATTCTCTGTCCTCCATAGTACACGCCTGCGCAAGGCAAGATTGCCTTGTGCAGGCATGTACTACGGAGGACAGAGAATGAACTTCAATCCAATATTGCAGCCAGCATGCAGCCAGCGGGTAAGGAAAGGGTGAATCAAAAACCCCAAAACCCCGCCTCCATGGCTGAAGATTGTTCCCTCCAAATTCAGGTGACAGTGTCCCTTTAAGCAACATTATTTTTTGGGTCAGTGCAATTACAGTGATACCTGATTCATCACTTTAATCACTTATACCGCACAAGGAATGGCATAAAAAATAAATAAAACCAATTGTTTTCCTGCTGTGGATTTGTTCATTCTACCTCCCAAAGATCGCAATAAGGCTCTGCGCACATTTATACTGCGCTCTACACTGAGGGCTTATACCGAGGTTTCTGTGTAAATCTCTGAAATACATGATTCAGACAGAACCGCCGGCGGAAGATTCCCTATAATGAGGCAGATGGAGGAACTGTGAATGCCAAAGGACCTGTGATCCGGCGGTGACAATCTTTATAGGTGTGCATAAAAACACGGTCCACCATAGTTTTGTGCACCTCTGAAAGGAAGGACAACGCTGAACAGGGGCCAGATGGAGTCCAGAGTAACTCTGCTGCCTCATTATAGTAATTGGATCTATCCGGGGTTTCATCTGTCATGTCACTCTGAGATTTAGATGCAAATTGTTTCTTCAGAGAGGAAGAGGACTAGAACTCTAGTGCCACCTATAGGAAGTAGCAATCCTAACAGTCAATGTCGACCCTTTAACGAGCCTTGTCACATAACGTAGGATAAAAGCCAAACCAGAATCTCAATTTCCACTTGATTGAGATTTAGATGGAAACCCCAAGTATGGGCTCTCCATCCCTACCAATACTCTCCGTATGACTAAGTAGTACTGTACAGCCACATATGGGGTATTGCCACATTCAGTAGAAATTGTGGAACAAATTTTGGTGCCATTTTTACCCACTTTTTGTGTGAAAATGTAAAATCTGGGGCTAAAACAATTTTTTTGTGGTAAAAATGTTATTATTTTTTCTTCACTGCCCAATGGTATAAAATTCTGTGGCCCAGCGATGGTGTCAAAATGATCATTGCACCCCTAGATTAATTCAACAAGAGGTGTATTTTGTAGAATGGGGCCACTTATGAGGAGTCCTGCTGTTATGGCACCTCAGGGGCTCTCCCAGTGGGTCATGGCACCCTCAAACCATAATAGTAAAATCTGCACTTTAATATGGCTCTCCTTCCGTTTTCAACTTTGCACTGTGCCTCAAAAGTAGTTTTCACCCATACATGGGGTATTAGCACACTCAGGAGAAATTGCACAACAAGTTTTAGAGTCCATTTCTCCTGTTACCCTTGAGGAAATATAAAATATTGTGCTAAAAGATGATTTTTGTGGAAAAATGTGATTTTTAATTTTCACGGCTCTAAGTTATAAACTTATGTGAAGCACCTGGTGCTCACCAAACATCTAGATAAGTCCCTTGAGGGGTCTAGTTTCCAAAATGGGGTCACTTGTGGGGGGTTTCCACTGTTAAGGCACATCAGGGGCTCTCAAAACGAGACATGGCGTCCTCTCTTGATTCCAGCCAATTTTACGTTCAAAACCTCAAATGGTGCTCCTTCTCTTCTGAGCCCTGCCGTGCGCCTAAAGAGTAGTCTTCCTCTACACATGGGGTATCAGAGTACTCAGGAGAAATTGTACAACAAATATTGTGGTTCATTTTTTCCTGATACTATTGAGAAAATAAAAAAATGTGTCCAAAGTAAAACTTTTGTGATAAAAAGTGAAATGGTATTTTTTTTTCCTTCCACATTGCTTTAGTTCTTGTGAAGCACCTGAAGGGTTAATAAACTTCTTGAATTTGATTTTGTACACTTTGAGAGGTGCAGTTTTCAGAATGGTGTCACTTTGGGTATTTTCTGTCATATAGGCCCCCAAACTCACTTCAAATATGAGGTGCTCCCTAAAATATGGTTTTGTAAATTTGTTGGAAAAACTTTTGTTGGTCAACTTTTAAACCTTATAACTTCCTAATAAAATAAAAAATATGTTTCAAAAATTGTGCTGATGTAAAGTAGACATGTGGAAAGTGTTATTTATTAACTATTTTGTGTGACATAATGCTCTGATTTAGGGGCATAAAAAATTTAAATTTAAATAAATGGCGCTATAACAATAAATAATAATAATAATAATAATAAATAATAATAATAGTTTGAAAACTGTGAAATTTTAAATTTTTTTGCGAAATTTACATTTTTTTCACAAATAAGCGCAAGTCATATTGAAGAAATTTTACCATTATCATAAAGTACAATATGTCACAAAAAACACTCTCAGAATCACTGGGATTCGTTGAAGTGTTCCAGAGTTATAACCACGTAAAGTGACAGTGATCAGATTTCAAAATTAAGGCCTGGTCATTAACCTACAAAGTGGCTTGGTCCTTAAGGGGTTAAGTATCACCTGTACTTTCTCACAATTCATTGCCAGTCACACTCTGTCATCCTCAACGGCCCCCACTCTGTACCACTCACTCTCCCGATTCATTATATGTACATGCCTGCCTCCTCTCCAAATCATTATGCCATGTCCCCTCTTTCCCCCACCCCCACCTCTATTCATCATCATTTACACTCCCCCCAACTTTAATTCATCGTTTGCTATCCATCACTCCCAATTCATAATTTTTTCTGCCCCCACTGCCAATTCATCATTTGTTCCCCCCCACTGCCAATTCATCATTTGCTCTCCCCTTTCCCCCCCCCCCACTGTCAATTCATAATTTGCTGTCCCCTTTCCCCCACTGTCAATTCATCATTTGCTCTACCCCCACTGCCAGTTCATCATTTGCTCCACCCCCACTCCCAATTTATCATTTGTTCTGCTCCCCCTACTGTCAATTCATCATTTGCTCTGTGTCCCTCTGCTAATTCATCATCTACTCTGCCCCCCTACTCCATATTCATTATTTGGTATCCCACCCCACTGCCAATTAAGCATTTGCTTTGTCCACAACTGCTAATTCATCATTTGCTCTGCCCCCCCCCCCCCCCCCCCCACTCCCAATTTATCATTTGGCCAACCCAAAAAAATTCTATACTTACCTCTCATACAATCCCCTGCAGCTCCACTTCTCGACTGGCCTGGCGGCTACATTCACCAGCGCGTCACAGAAGAGGTGGAGAGAGCCCTGGAGCTGCACAGCTGTGAGAGCTACAAGCCTCCCTGTGCCAAGATGTGCCCTGAATAACAGCGCTCCGGCACATGATACCCTGTGGCCTGATGAGCTGAAGCACAAGAGGGGGCCCCCCTCTTTGCTTCTGCTCATCAGGCCCCATACAGCAGTAAGAACAGTAATGTCCTCATGGCGACCCTGCCCGTTACTGTTAAGATTAAAGGTCATCATAAAACACTCTGTACAATACTGACAAAAGTATATGACAAAGAAGGTGTAAAGCTGATTTCCTGCTACAGATGATGGATTTTATCGGAAAGCTTCTGGAACAGGAGGGATTTTTACAGAAAACCACAGTGTGATTTTTCTAATTAATTTTATGATATCCATGATGAATTCATCCCTTTGACAGTAAACGCAATAAACTATTAATTCTAGCAATAACCAAACTTGCACACAATGACAGCAGCGAGCCACATGGCACTATTAATTTCATCACTGACAGTACCCTGTCCTGCTGTAAGTTATGGTCCAAGGAAGGGTTCGGGCCCAAGGGATGAAAATATTGCGGGAACATGAAGTTGTGTTCCAAATCAATGTGCGCTGATGAGCAACATCCTCTTTACAGTAACCTGATGTTTGTACTGAACATTGTGTCTGCTTTTGATAATAGACATATCTACATGTAATCCATGTTTATTGAATTTCCTAAATTTAAGAGGCCAGAAGCATCATTGCATTGCTGCTTATTAGAAAGTAATTTAGAGGCTTAATCCCAAGTGTGTTTTTGAACTTGAATTAATTTGTGATGAGTCACAGAACATCCTCATTTCAGAACACGGGTAAACAGTGTAAACACAGTGTCATAATAAACTAGTGTGTGGTAATGCAATTTCCACATAATTGATTTTTTTTGTCCTTTCTGAATATTAGCATATCATTTTTTTCTTACTCAAAATTGAACTCCCAGAATAAAACTAAAAGTGCTACAAAAAAATTGTGCCATTGCGTGTACATGATAAAGTGGTATTATATCTATAATATAACGATGGGAGCGTCCCTCTGTCCGAAGCCTTTATAGACTGCGCAGGCGCAAGCGCCGGCGCAGTCTGGCCCCCACAGAGTGACGCTCCCAGGAGATCGCGGTATGCGTAAACACTGAACGCATACCGCGATCTCCGATCTCCACAGGAGAGTCAGGGACCCCCAGGAGGGTAAGTATAGTCACCTTTCCCCGTTCCAGCGCTGCGTGCGGCTTCGTCTCCCGGCTCCTCTGCTGTGACAGTTCAGAGGGCGCGATGACGCGCTTAATGCGCGCCGGTGCCGCCCTCTGACTTACCAGTCACAGGTAGAGGAGCCGGAGAGTGTCTTCAAGAAAATGGCGCCGGAAAGCGCGGACTGCGCAGGTGCCGATTCCTGCTGCCGGAATCGGCGCCTGCGCAGTCCGCGCTTTCCGGCGCCATTTTCTTGAAGACACACCTGCAGTGGAGCCGGACGATAGGTGAGTATGGTATTTTTTTTTTTATATGGCAGCAGCATACGGGGGCATACACACTGGAGCGTCTTATGGGGGGCATATAATACAATGGTAGCGCAGGATGGGAGCAGCACATGACAGAACGGGAGCAGGATGGCAGCAGCACATGACAGTACGGGCGCAGGATGGCAGCAGCACATGACAGAACGGGCGCAGGATGGCAGCAGCACATGACAGAACGGGCCCAGGATGGCAGCAGCACATGACAGAACGGGCGCAGGATGGCAGCAGCACATGACAGAACGGGCGCAGGATGGCAGCAGCACATGACAGAACGGGCGCAGGATGGCAGCAGCACATGACAGAACGGGCGCAGGATGGCAGCAGCACATGACAGAACGGGCGCAGGATGGGAGCAGCACATGACAGAACGGGCGCAGGATGGCAGCAGCACATGACAGAACGGGCGCAGGATGGGAGCAGCACATGACAGAATGGGGGCGCAGGATGAGAGCAGCACATGACAGAACGGGGGCACAGGATGGGAGCAGCACATGACAGGATGGGAGCAGCAAATGACAGAATGGAGGCGCAGGATGGGAGCAGCACATGACAGAACGGGGGCGCAGGATGGGAGCAGCACATGACAGAACGGGGCGCAGGATGGGAGCAGCACATGACAGGATGGGGATGCAGGATGGAGCAGCACATGACAGAATGGGGGCGCAGGATGGAGCAGCACATGACAGAACGGGGGCGCAGGATGGGAGCAGCACATGACAGAACGGGGCGCAGGATGGGAGCAGCACATGACAGGATGGGGATGCAGGATGGAGCAGCACATGACAGAATGGGGGCGCAGGATGGAGCAGCACATGACAGAACGGGGGCGCAGGATGGGAGCAGCACATGACAGAACGGGGCGCAGGATGGGAGCAGCACATGACAGGATGGGGACGCAGGATGGAGCAGCACATGACAGGATGGGGACGCAGGATGGATTAGCACCTACCAGGATGGAGACCATATACCAATATAAATGCTCGCCACCCGGGCGTAGAACGGGTTCAATAGCTAGTAGGTAATATGTTTGGATAGGCAGTATCCGGAACCGATATACCACTGGTGCAACCTGTGCAGCCACACAAAGGCCCAAGAGGTAAGGGGGCCACCACCACCTCCAAAGCAGGAGGAATTGTGCATTATGACCCACAAGGGCCGTCTTCTGTCTGTGTCTGCCCGCGGGCAGTATAACACAGGATTTTGATTATGAGCATTATTTGGATATTGTAAGACTCTATGGCAGTATTGTGTGGACATTGTATGGCTTGCCTTGCGCAGGCGTGTACTATGGAGGACAGAGAATGAACTTCAATCCAATATTGCAGCCAGCATGCAGCCAGCGGGTAAGGAAAGGGTGAATCAAAAACCCCAAAACCCCGCCTCCATGGCTGAAGATTGTTCCCTCCAAATTCAGGTGACAGTGTTCCTTTAAAGGAGGGTGGTATTCCCTAATTTATCTGAATATCCGCTATGGAAATGTTAGGCTGGCCACAGCTTCCATCTACAAAATCTGCCGCTTGCCAACAATGTTGAAACTAGGACCTATGACAACTGGATCGCCCCTGGAATACATTCTGAAATGGGTTTTCTCAAGTTGATTACGCAACTGAGTCCCTATAGGGAATGTGTTATCAGAAAATGACATATTGTTTAAAGAGCTTGTCCTGTTTCAGGAAAGTGGATCAAAATGTTGTCAAATACCTAAGATACAAAATGCAGCAGGTACTCTCCTCCCTGGGTCCAGTGCCTATTATCAGAGTTTTGGTTGAAATGGTGATGTAAAGTCAGCAATGGGTGTCACCACTGTAGCCAATCACTAAGCTCAGCGGTTCATGCTGTCTGTTTTGGCACAGTCACTGAGTTTATTGATTAGCTACAGCATGTGTGCTGAGGACATGACGTCAAAGAAACAGCCAAAACACTGAGGTCTGCGCAATGGACAGAGTCGGCGCTGGTCCGAGATAGGGGAGTACCAGCTGTGGCTGTTATTTTAGGCATTTTACAGCATTTGGGGTCCACTTTCCTGATTTATTATTATTTTCATCTTTAGCATTCCTACAATATTCTATTAGGGGAGGTGCATACAACCGTTTTCTCTCCATCTGAGAAAAACAGCCCGATTATTCTGATCAGAGTATGATTGGAGTGTGATCACAGTGGCATCAGTTTTTCTCAGAGGTGGAGAGAGAAAAAAAGTTTCACTACCTTCTCCATTCTGTCATCGAAGTGCATTCCGAAGTTTTTCACAGTCCCATAGTCTTGCATTGCAGATTTTGATTCGAAACTTGGTCAAAATTGGACGTGTTTCCGATTTTTTTTTCTTCAGACCAAAATCAGACATGTACACAGCCCTATAAAATAACATTGGTATGAGAGCTATCCGTGACAACCACGTATAGCACTCGTCCGATATTATCAGTTGTGTGCATGAACTCATGAAGCTGTTAATGCTGCCAAAAGAAACTCTGTCAAGATGGCCAACCCCATCATGATGCAAAGAAAATGAAATGAAGAAAATTATACAATCATAAAGCAAAAACAGAAAAAAGTGTATCTGGTTTTAATTATTAAAATATTGAAAATACAATAGGTAATATATTCTCTTTCAATTAGAAAAATTATTATCTATAATTATATAAAGATTGTGAACATTTTCCTAGCCTCTTGTTGGTTTATCACTAGTACAAATCCTATGTTGTCAATTAGGACAATATAATTGTATAAGGACAACACGTGTTTTGTCATTTTCAGAAATCTGCTCCAGTGAAGGAAAGTTTGGAACAAAGAACAGAAATAAAAAAAATCCTGCCAAAACTTTGGGAAATGATATCCAAAGTATAAGCAAACCATATTTACTGCACTCAACAGAAATGCTCAGTCCAACATTTTGTGCATATGAATTTTACATAGCGACATCCAGCCTGAACAATCCCATTATTCATTGCTGAAGTGAACGCTCGCTCCAAACAATGCAGCTCTTTCTAGGCTAAACTTTCTATACAGCTGATATTATGATGACTAGTGTAGAGCGTTCAGCCTTGCATCTGTGCTCGTTCATACTAATGAATAATAATATAATTCACATTATACATATATTATTGCTGTCTAGGCTGAAAGAATAGAGGTATTATTCCTGACCCTGTATGCCATTAACTGTTGATCATTTCATTTTCTACCACAGATATTTAAAAAAGAAAAAAAAAAAGAAGAAAAGAGAGGGGGTGTTAGACGAAGGGTAGGGGCCAACGGGATACAATACCACACAAGTACAAGGTTGCAGCCTGAAATGTGAACTAAGCTAACCTTTCTATTTAGAATGTGAGAGAAGGTGAATCAGGTGGAACAATAATGGCTATGCAGAGGTGTAACTAGGGTTTTGGTTCAGGGGGGCGAAACTTCTGAGTGGGCCCCTAACCAGGTAACTTTGATTACAACTGGGTGACGCACCCTAAGGCTGCCGTCACACTAGCAGTATTTGGTCAGTATTTTACATCAGTATTTGTAAGCCAAATCCAGGAGTGGGTGATAAATACAGAAGTGGTGCATATGTTTCTATTATACGTTTCCTCTAATTGTTCCACTCCTGGTTTTGGCTTACAAATACTGAGGTAAAATACTGACTAAATACTGCTAGTTTGACGGCAGCCTAATAGTGGAGGAGAACCTCAGCAGATGACAGCAATGTTGCTGAACATAATCTCTATACAAAGCAACATTACAAAGCTAAAAAAGAAAATAATCGTGTGCCTCTAGTAGTCACCTACAATCCAAATCTGGAGGTGCTAAGGGGAGCTGCACGGAAATTACAACTTTTACTACAAAAAGATGCCCGATTACAATCCATTTTTCCAGACCTCCCAAATCTAAGAAGCATAATTGTCAGAAGCTCCTTGTCCTCTCCAACAGCTGCAGGAACCTTTCCTTGCAACCAGAAAAAATGTAAAACCTGTCCATTTATAATGACCACGGACAAGATAAAGATCCCCAATTCACATCAGGACTACAAGATACCAGGTACTTTCAGCTGCGTCACTTCTAATGTGGTGTACCTAATTATTTGTACTAAATGTCCAACTGGGGGTCTGTATGTAGGGGAGACAGGGCAGAAACTGAGAACAAGGATGAACTCTCATCGCCATACAATAAGAGAAAAAATAATGGGTCTACCTATGGCAATACATTTTTGTCTACCTGATCATAGCATTATGGACATGAAATTACTTGTATTAAAAGGTAGCTTCAAATCTCAGAGAGACAGAAGAGTCTGGGAATATAATCTGATGATGACATTTGACACACTCAGTGCAGAAATGAATGTCTCGCATGGATTTATGTTTTTTTTACAATTAAGGAATTTGCTCCTCAGACCGTGTGGGGTTATCATAACATAGAACCAGACCAGAATCAGAGGACAATAAAACATTCACACTCCTTAACTATGAAGTGTTCCAATATTTATGGACATATCTGTTTATCACTCACATAATGGTAGTTTATATGCAAATTGCCTCTTCTGAGAAAAAGAGGACTTAAACTCTATAGCGCCACCTGTTGGAAGTAGCGATCCTACAAGTCACAATCAACCCTTTAACGAGTCGTGCAATATGACTTAGGATAAATAATGGTAGTTCTGCTTCATGTCACCTGTCTTATCTATGGCATTTTTCTGTGCTGTGTTGTGCATAAATATGTGATTCTTCAGAATTTCTATTAGTCTATGCCTGATGAAGGGACCGGAGTAGT
Source organism: Ranitomeya imitator (assembly GCF_032444005.1). NCBI lineage: Eukaryota > Metazoa > Chordata > Amphibia > Anura > Dendrobatidae > Ranitomeya > Ranitomeya imitator. The sequence continues at coordinate 1,129,512,528 of NC_091282.1, read as the reverse complement.
CTCGAAAGCTTGCAATTTGTTACCATCTTTTCAGCTAGCCATTAAAAGGTATCAACCACTGAGGACTCTCAAATTCTAAATATTTTTCTTTACAAAAAGCTACATTGATAATACCGCCATATGGTCAGTGGTAGATACCAGCCCTGCAGAACATATAACAGATCAAGGTACAGTTACAGATGGTGACTTAACGCTGACGTTCTTTCTGATGGAGTTCACTTTTCAGGTCTTTTCCATCTGGCCCAGACCGACACAACTTCTTCCACCCAGGACTCTTCTGCAGAGAATACAACAAAGACACATTTCACTTCTCATATTTTCAGCACATCACCATCTATTCCCACAACCTGCACAAACTCCTCATCCTACTAGTACCCCAATGCTGCTGCCGTATGTGTCCCTATTTCTGCACCTGTTGTGTGGTTCTCTGTGCCCTCTAAATTCTAAAGCACCCCTCTATAATATAGTAATGCCAAGTGCAAGTGCTCTAGAAAACATTTAGTCCCGAGTCTCCCCCCTGTAGAGCTCCCCTATACACAGCATGATGCTCTCTTATACATAACATGATGCTTCCTCACTGTAATGTTCCCCCACACAGTATATTGACCCTTTAGTAGCCCCCAAACTGCTTCATGGCCCTAACACTGTGTGATGGTCCCTTCACTGTAAGCCCCACGCTGTATGATGGCCCCCTAGATTGCCTCCATATAGTATAATGTGCCAGATAGTCCTCAATATAGTATAATACATTCTCCATAGGCCTGTGTAGTATAATGCACTCCCCATAGGCCTGTATAGTATAATGCACTCCCCATAGGCCTGTACAGTATAATGCACCCCATAGGCAGCCAGTACAGTATAATGCACCCCCATAGGCAGCCAGTATAGTATAATGCATCCCCATAGGCAACCAGTACAGTATAATGCACCCCATTAGGCAGCCAGTACAGTATAGTGCACCCCTATCAGGCAGCCAGTACAATATAATGCACCCCCATTAGGCAGCCTGTATAGTATAATGCACCCCCATAGGCAGCCTGTTTAGTATAATGCACCCCATTAGGCAGCCTGTATAGTATATTGCATCCCCATAGGCAGCCAGTACAGTATAATGCACCCCCATTAGGCAGCCTGAATAGTCTAATGCACCCCCATTAGGAAGCCTGGATAGTATAATGCACCCCCATTAGGCAGCCAGTACAGTATAATGCGCCTGATTAAAAAAAAATCCAATACTTGCCTTTCTTCCTCCTTGTTCCTGCAGTGCTCTGAGTGCCCGCTCATCTCCAGACAGCGGGCGCTGAATACTGACATCATCGCGACCCCCTGTCAGTGTCTGCGTCGGTGATGTCAGACTCTGACAGGGGGATGATGGGAGAGGGAGCGTTATGCTCCCTCTCTCATTAATGCGGTCAGCTGTATCGCCATGTAGAACATAAAGCTGACCCTGCGATGACAGGCGGGGGCCCACTGCTGGCACCGGGCCCCCCCCCTCCTGCCCAGGAGCCCCATAGCGGCCTGGCAGCAGACCAGGATGATCGTGTCTCCATGCTCTGCGCAGAATGTGACTGTATCGCGATGTGCATGCCAATACAGTTACATAGTGTAGCTCCGGGTGGGCCCCATCAGAGCGCGGGGCCCTGGGCCACCACCCCCTTTACCCCCCAGTAGCTACACTACTGTGGCTATGAGGTTAAGAGAGTCTGTCAATCAGGACAGAAAAAACACGTTTTCCTGAATGTTGTTTTACTCTATTAAATCAAATTAATAGTAGATTTCTACTTGCACCTATATCTGGGGGATATAAGAATGGACTCTGTATGGTCTCTGTGCTGGGACTCCACATGCCTCTGTATGGTCTCTGTGATGAGTCTCCACGTGCCTCTGTATGGTCTCTGTGCTGGGACTCTGTTATGGCTGGCAATCAGGCAACACAGCGTGCAGTAATCAGCGCACATACAGAGATCTGGCAATAACCCAAAACAATAGGACGAGCTCTGAGACGTGGAATCTCTGTAGACTGCAGTACCTGATCTATCCTCACACAACTGGAAGCAGCAGTGGATTGCGCCTATCAACTACCTATGCAACTCGGCACTGCCTGAGGAGCTGACTAGCCTGAAGATAGAAATACAAGCCTGACTTACCTCAGAGAAATACCCCAAAGGAATAGGCAGCCCCCACATATAATGACTGTTAGCAAGATGAAAAGACAAACGTAGGAATGAAATAGATTCAGCAAAGTGAGGCCCGATATTCTAGACAGAGCGAGGATAGCAAAGAGAACTATGCAGTCTACAAAAAACCCTAAAACGAAAACCACGCAAAAGGGCAAAAAGACCCACCGTGCCGAACTAACAGCACGGCGGTGCACCCCTTTGCTACTCAGAGCTTCCAGCAAAAGATAATAACAAGCTGGACAGAAAAAACAGAAAACAAACTAGAAGCACTTATCTAGCAGAGCAGCAGGCCCAAGGAAAGATGCAGTAGCTCAGATCCAACACTGGAACATTGACAAGGAGCAAGGAAGACAGACTCAGGTGGAGCTAAATAGCAAGGCAGCCAACGAGCTCACCAAAACACCTGAGGGAGGAAGCCCAGAGACTGCAATACCACTTGTGACCACAGAAGTGAACTCAGCCACAGAATTCACAACAGTACCCCCCCCTTGAGGAGGGGTCACCGAACCCTCACCAGAACCCCCAGGCCGACCAGGATGAGCCACATGAAAGGCACGAACAAGATCTGGGGCATGGACATCAGAGGCAAAAACCCAGGAATTATCTTCCTGAGCATAACCCTTCCATTTGACCAGATACTGGAGTTTCCGTCTAGAGACACGAGAATCCAAAATCTTCTCCACAATATACTCCAATTCCCCCTCCACCAAAACAGGGGCAGGAGGCTCCACAGATGGAACCATAGGTGCCACGTATCTCCTCAACAACGACCTATGGAATACATTATGTATGGAAAAGGAGTCTGGGAGGGTCAGACGAAAAGACACCGGATTGAGAATCTCAGAAATCCTATACGGACCAATAAAACGAGGTTTAAATTTAGGAGAGGAAACCTTCATAGGTATATGACGAGAAGATAACCAAACCAGATCCCCAACACGAAGTCGGGGTCCCACACGGCGTCTGCGATTAGCGAAAAGCTGAGCCTTCTCCTGGGACAAGGTCAAATTGTCCACTACCTGAGTCCAGATCTGCTGCAACCTGTCCACCACATAATCCACACCAGGACAGTCCGAAGACTCAACCTGTCCTGAAGAGAAACGAGGATGGAACCCAGAATTGCAGAAAAATGGAGAGACCAAGGTAGCCGAGCTGGCCCGATTATTAAGGGCGAACTCAGCCAACGGCAAAAATGACACCCAATCATCCTGGTCAGCAGAAACAAAACATCTCAGATATGTTTCCAAGGTCTGATTGGTTCGTTCGGTCTGGCCATTAGTCTGAGGATGGAAGGCCGAGGAAAAAGATAGGTCAATGCCCATCCTACCACAAAAGGCTCGCCAGAACCTCGAGACAAACTGGGAACCTCTGTCAGAAACAATATTCTCAGGAATGCCATGTAAACGAACCACATGCTGGAAGAACAAAGGCACCAAATCAGAGGAGGAAGGCAATTTAACCAAGGGCACCAGATGGACCATTTTAGAAAAGCGATCACAGACCACCCAAATGACAGACATCTTTTGAGAAACGGGAAGGTCAGAAATGAAATCCATCGAAATATGTGTCCAAGGCCTCTTCGGGACCGGCAAGGGCAAAAGCAACCCACTGGCACGTGAACAGCAGGGCTTAGCCCTAGCACAAATTCCACAGGACTGCACAAAAGCACGCACATCCCGTGACAGAGATGGCCACCAGAAGGATCTAGCAACCAACTCCCTGGTACCAAAGATTCCTGGATGACCGGCCAGCACCGAACAATGAAGTTCAGAGATAACTTTACTAGTCCACCTATCAGGGACGAACAGTTTCTCGGCCGGACAACGATCAGGTTTATTAGCCTGAAATTTCTGCAACACTCTCCGCAAATCAGGGGAGATGGCAGACACAATGACTCCTTCCTTGAGGATACTCGCCGGCTCAGATAACCCCGGAGAGTCGGGCACAAAACTCCTAGACAGAGCATCCGCCTTCACATTTTTAGAGCCCGGAAGGTATGAAATCACAAAATCAAAACGAGCAAAAAATAACGACCAACGGGCCTGTCTAGGATTCAAGCGCTTGGCAGACTCAAGATAAGTAAGGTTCTTATGATCAGTCAAAACCACCACGCGATGCTTAGCACCCTCAAGCCAATGACGCCACTCCTCGAATGCCCACTTCATGGCCAGCAACTCTCGGTTGCCCACATCATAATTACGCTCAGCAGCAGAAAATTTCCTGGAAAAGAAAGCACATGGTTTGAACACTGAGCAACCAGAACCTCTCTGTGACAAAACCGCCCCTGCACCAATCTCAGAAGCATCAACCTCGACCTGGAACGGAAGAGAAACATCAGGTTGACACAACACAGGGGCACAGCAAAAACGACGCTTCAACTCCTGAAAAGCTTCCACGGCAGCAGAAGACCAATTAACCAAATCAGCACCCTTCTTGGTCAAATCGGTCAATGGTCTGGCAATGCTAGAAAAATTACAGATGAAGCGACGATAAAAATTAGCAAAGCCCAGGAATTTCTGCAAACTTTTTAGAGATGTCGGCTGAGTCCAATCCTGGATGGCCTGAACCTTAACCGGATCCATCTCGATAGTAGAAGGGGAAAAGATGAACCCCAAAAATGAAACTTTCTGCACACCGAAGAGACACTTTGATCCCTTCACGAACAAGGAATTAGCACGCAGTACCTGGAAAACCATTCTGACTTGCTTCACATGAGACTCCCAATCATCTGAGAAGATCAAAATGTCATCCAAGTAAACAATCAAGAATTTATCCAGATACTCACGGAAAATGTCATGCATAAAAGACTGAAAAACAGATGGAGCATTGGCAAGTCCGAACGGCATCACCAGATACTCAAAATGACCCTCGGGCGTATTAAATGCCGTTTTCCATTCATCTCCCTGCCTGATTCTCACCAGATTATACGCACCACGAAGATCAATCTTAGTAAACCAACTAGCCCCCTTAATCCGAGCAAACAAGTCAGAAATCAATGGCAAGGGATACTGAAACTTAACAGTGATCTTATTAAGAAGGCGGTAATCAATACACGGTCTTAGCGAACCATCCTTCTTGGCTACAAAAAAGAACCCTGCTCCCAATGGTGACGACGATGGGCGAATATGTCCCTTCTCCAGGGACTCCTTCACATAACTGCGCATAGCGGTGTGTTCAGGTACGGACAAATTAAATAAACGACCCTTAGGGAATTTACTACCAGGAATCAAATCGATAGCACAATCACAATTCCTATGCGGAGGAAGGGCATCAGACTTGGACTCTTCAAATACATCCTGAAAGTCCGACAAGAACTCTGGGATGTCAGAAGGAATGGATGACGAAATAGACAAACGTAGGAATGAAATAGATTCAGCAAAGTGAGGCCCGATATTCTAGACAGAGCGAGGATAGCAAAGAGAACTATGCAGTCTACAAAAAACCCTAAAACGAAAACCACGCAAAAGGGCAAAAAGACCCACCGTGCCGAACTAACAGCACGGCGGTGCACCCCTTTGCTACTCAGAGCTTCCAGCAAAAGATAATAACAAGCTGGACAGAAAAAACAGAAAACAAACTAGAAGCACTTATCTAGCAGAGCAGCAGGCCCAAGGAAAGATGCAGTAGCTCAGATCCAACACTGGAACATTGACAAGGAGCAAGGAAGACAGACTCAGGTGGAGCTAAATAGCAAGGCAGCCAACGAGCTCACCAAAACACCTGAGGGAGGAAGCCCAGAGACTGCAATACCACTTGTGACCACAGAAGTGAACTCAGCCACAGAATTCACAACAGGACTCCATGTGCCTCTGTATGGTCTGTGATGAGACTCCACATGTCTCTTTATGGTCTCTGTGTTAGGACTCCACGTGCCTCTGTATGGTCTCTGTGTTAGGACTCCATGTGCCTCTGTATGGTCTCTGTGCTGGGACTCCATGTGCCTCTGTATGGTCTGTGTTGAGACTCCACATGTCTCTTTATGGTCTCTGTGTTAGGACTCCACGTGCCTCTGTATGGTCTCTGTGCTGGGACTCCACATGCCTCTGTATGGTCTCTGTGATGAGTCTCCACGTGCCTCTGTATGGTCTCTGTGCTGGGACTCCATGTGCCTCTGTATGGTCTCTGTATTAGGACTCCATGTGCCTCTGTATGGTCTGTGCTGGGACTCCACATGTCCCTGTATGGTCTTTGTATTAAATCAAATTAATAGTAAATTTCTACTTGCACCTATATCTGGGGGATATAAGAATTGACTCTGCATGGTCTCTGTGCTGGGACTCCACATGCCCCTGTTTCATCTCTGTGCTGGGATTCCATGTGCCTCTGTATGGTCTCTGTGCTGGGAATCCATGTGCCTCTGTATGGTCTCTGTGCTGGGACTCCACGTGCCTCAGTATGGTCTCTGTATTAGGACTCCATGGACCCCTGTATGGTCTGTGCTGGGACTCCACGTGTCCCTGTATGGTTTTTGTACTGGGACTCCACATGCCCCTGTTTCATCTCTGTGCTGGGACTCCATGTGCCTCTGTATGGTCTCTGTATTAGGACTCCATGGACCCCTGTATGGTCTGTGCTGGGACTCCACGTGTCCCTGTATGGTCTGTGTTGAGACTCCACGTGCCACTATATGGTCTGTGCTGGGACTCCATGTGACCCTGTTTCATCTCTGTGCTGGAACTCCATGTGCCTCTGTATGGTCTGTGTTGAGACTCCACGTCCCTCTGTATGGTCTCTGTGCTGCGACTCCACATGTCTCTGTATGGTCTGTGCTGGGATTCCATGTGCCTCTGTATGGTCTCTGTGCTGGGAATCCATGTGCCTCTGTATGGTCTCTGTGCTGGGACTCCACGTGCCTCAGTATGGTCTCTGTGCTGGGACTCCACGTGCCTCAGTATGGTCTCTGTGCTGGGACTCCACATGCCTCTGTATGGTCTCTGTGTTAGGACTCCACGTGCCTCTGTATGGTCTGTGCTGGGACTCCGTGTGACCCTGTTTCATCTCTGTGATGGAACTCCATGTGCCTCTGTATGGTCTGTGTTGAGACTCCACATGCCTCTGTATGGTCTCTGTGTTAGGACTCCACGTGCCTCTGTATGGTCTGTGCTGGGACTCCGTGTGACCCTGTTTCATCTCTGTGCTGGAACTCCATGTGCCTCTGTATGTTCTGTGATGAGACTCCACATGCCTCTGTATGGTCTCTGTGTTAGGACTCCATGTGCCTCTGTATGGTCTCTGTGTTAGGACTCCATGTGCCTCTGTATGGTCTCTGTGCTGGGACTCCATGTGCCTCTGTATGGTCTGTGATGAGACTCCACATGTCTCTTTATGGTCTCTGTGTTAGGACTCCACGTGCCTCTGTATGGTCTCTGTGCTGGGACTCCACATGCCTCTGTATGGTCTCTGTGATGAGTCTCCACATGCCTCTGTATGGTCTCTGTGCTGGGACTCCATGTGCCTCTGTATGGTCTCTGTATTAGGACTCCATGGGCCCCTGTATGGTCTGTGCTGGGACTCCACATGTCCCTGTATGGTCTTTGTATTAAATCAAATTAATAGTAAATTTCTACTTGCACCTATATCTGGGGGATATAAGAATTGACTCTGTATGGTCTCTGTGCTGGGACTCCATGTGCCTCTGTATGGTCTCTGTGATGAGTCTCCACGTGCCTCTGTATGGTCTCTGTGATGAGACTCCACGTGTCTCTGTATGGTCTCTGTGATGAGACTCCACGTGTCTCTGTATGGTCTCTGTGCTGGGACTCCACGTGCCTCTGTGTGGTCTCAGTGCTGGGACTCCATGTGCCTCTGTATGGTCTCTGTATTAGGACTCCATGGACCCCTGTATGGTCTGTGCTGGGACTCCACGTGTCCCTGTATGGTTTTTGTACTGGGACTCCACATGCCCCTGTTTCATCTCTGTGCTGGGACTCCATGTGCCTCTGTATGGTCTCTGTATTAGGACTCCATGGACCCCTGTATGGTCTGTGCTGGGACTCCACGTGTCCCTGTATGGTCTGTGTTGAGACTCCACGTGCCGCTATATGGTCTGTGCTGGGACTCCATGTGACCCTGTTTCATCTCTGTGCTGGAACTCCATGTGCCTCTGTATGGTCTGTGTTGAGACTCCACGTGCCTCTGTATGGTCTCTGTGCTGGGACTCCACATGTCTCTGTATGGTCTGTGCTGGGATTCCATGTGCCTCTGTATGGTCTCTGTGCTGGGAATCCATGTGCCTCTGTATGGTCTCTGTGCTGGGACTCCACGTGCCTCTGTATGGTCTCTGTGCTGGGACTCCACGTGCCTCTGTATGGTCTGTGCTGGGACTCCACATGCCTCTGTATGGTCTCTGTGCTGGGACTCCACATGTCTCTGTATGGTCTCTGTGTTAGGACTCCACGTGCCTCTGTATGGTCTGTGCTGGGACTCCGTGTGACCCTGTTTCATCTCTGTGCTGGAACTCCATGTGCCTCTGTATGGTCTGTGTTGAGACTCCACATGCCTCTGTATGGTCTCTGTGTTAGGACTCCACGTGCCTCTGTATGGTCTGTGCTGGGACTCCGTGTGACCCTGTTTCATCTCTGTGCTGGAACTCCATGTGCCTCTGTATGGTCTGTGATGAGACTCCACATGCCTCTGTATGGTCTCTGTGTTAGGACTCCACGTGCCTCTGTATGGTCTGTGCTGGGACTCCGTGTGACCCTGTTTCATCTCTGTGCTGGAACTCCATGTGCCTCTGTATGGTCTGTGATGAGACTCCACATGCCTCTGTATGGTCTCTGTGTTAGGACTCCACATGTCTCTGTATGGTCTCTGTGTTAGGACTCCACGTGCCTCTGTATGGTCTGTGCTGGGACTCTGTGTGACCCTGTTTCATCTCTGTGCTGGAACTCCATGTGCCTCTGTATGGTCTGTGTTGAGACTCCACATGCCTCTGTATGGTCTCTGTGTTAGGACTCCACGTGCCTCTGTATGGTCTGTGCTGGGACTCCGTGTGACCCTGTTTCATCTCTGTGCTGGGACTCCATGTGCCTCTGTGTGGTCTCTGTGATGAGTCTCCACGTGCCTCTGTATGGTCTCTGTGCTGGGACTCCACGTGCCTCTGTATGGTCTCTGTGATGAGACTCCACGTGTCTCTGTATGGTCTCTGTGATGAGACTCCACGTGTCTCTGTATGGTCTCTGTGCTGGGACTCCACGTGCCTCTGTCTGGTCTCCGTGCTGGGACTCCATGTGCCTCTGTATGGTCTCTGTATTAGGACTCCATTGACCCCTGTATGGTCTGTGCTGGGACTCCGTGTGACCCTGTTTCATCTCTGTGCTGGAACTCCATGTGCCTCTGTATGTTCTGTGATGAGACTCCACATGCCTCTGTATGGTCTCTGTGTTAGGACTCCATGTGCCTCTGTATGGTCTCTGTGTTAGGACTCCATGTGCCTCTGTATGGTCTCTGTGCTGGGACTCCATGTGCCTCTGTATGGTCTGTGATGAGACTCCACATGTCTCTTTATGGTCTCTGTGTTAGGACTCCACGTGCCTCTGTATGGTCTCTGTGCTGGGACTCCACATGCCTCTGTATGGTCTCTGTGATGAGTCTCCACATGCCTCTGTATGGTCTCTGTGCTGGGACTCCATGTGCCTCTGTATGGTCTCTGTATTAGGACTCCATGGGCCCCTGTATGGTCTGTGCTGGGACTCCACATGTCCCTGTATGGTCTTTGTATTAAATCAAATTAATAGTAAATTTCTACTTGCACCTATATCTGGGGGATATAAGAATTGACTCTGTATGGTCTCTGTGCTGGGACTCCATGTGCCTCTGTATGGTCTCTGTGATGAGTCTCCACGTGCCTCTGTATGGTCTCTGTGATGAGACTCCACGTGTCTCTGTATGGTCTCTGTGATGAGACTCCACGTGTCTCTGTATGGTCTCTGTGCTGGGACTCCACGTGCCTCTGTGTGGTCTCAGTGCTGGGACTCCATGTGCCTCTGTATGGTCTCTGTATTAGGACTCCATGGACCCCTGTATGGTCTGTGCTGGGACTCCACGTGTCCCTGTATGGTTTTTGTACTGGGACTCCACATGCCCCTGTTTCATCTCTGTGCTGGGACTCCATGTGCCTCTGTATGGTCTCTGTATTAGGACTCCATGGACCCCTGTATGGTCTGTGCTGGGACTCCACGTGTCCCTGTATGGTCTGTGTTGAGACTCCACGTGCCGCTATATGGTCTGTGCTGGGACTCCATGTGACCCTGTTTCATCTCTGTGCTGGAACTCCATGTGCCTCTGTATGGTCTGTGTTGAGACTCCACGTGCCTCTGTATGGTCTCTGTGCTGGGACTCCACATGTCTCTGTATGGTCTGTGCTGGGATTCCATGTGCCTCTGTATGGTCTCTGTGCTGGGAATCCATGTGCCTCTGTATGGTCTCTGTGCTGGGACTCCACGTGCCTCTGTATGGTCTCTGTGCTGGGACTCCACGTGCCTCTGTATGGTCTGTGCTGGGACTCCACATGCCTCTGTATGGTCTCTGTGCTGGGACTCCACATGTCTCTGTATGGTCTCTGTGTTAGGACTCCACGTGCCTCTGTATGGTCTGTGCTGGGACTCCGTGTGACCCTGTTTCATCTCTGTGCTGGAACTCCATGTGCCTCTGTATGGTCTGTGTTGAGACTCCACATGCCTCTGTATGGTCTCTGTGTTAGGACTCCACGTGCCTCTGTATGGTCTGTGCTGGGACTCCGTGTGACCCTGTTTCATCTCTGTGCTGGAACTCCATGTGCCTCTGTATGGTCTGTGATGAGACTCCACATGCCTCTGTATGGTCTCTGTGTTAGGACTCCACGTGCCTCTGTATGGTCTGTGCTGGGACTCCGTGTGACCCTGTTTCATCTCTGTGCTGGAACTCCATGTGCCTCTGTATGGTCTGTGATGAGACTCCACATGCCTCTGTATGGTCTCTGTGTTAGGACTCCACATGTCTCTGTATGGTCTCTGTGTTAGGACTCCACGTGCCTCTGTATGGTCTGTGCTGGGACTCTGTGTGACCCTGTTTCATCTCTGTGCTGGAACTCCATGTGCCTCTGTATGGTCTGTGTTGAGACTCCACATGCCTCTGTATGGTCTCTGTGTTAGGACTCCACGTGCCTCTGTATGGTCTGTGCTGGGACTCCGTGTGACCCTGTTTCATCTCTGTGCTGGGACTCCATGTGCCTCTGTGTGGTCTCTGTGATGAGTCTCCACGTGCCTCTGTATGGTCTCTGTGCTGGGACTCCACGTGCCTCTGTATGGTCTCTGTGATGAGACTCCACGTGTCTCTGTATGGTCTCTGTGATGAGACTCCACGTGTCTCTGTATGGTCTCTGTGCTGGGACTCCACGTGCCTCTGTCTGGTCTCCGTGCTGGGACTCCATGTGCCTCTGTATGGTCTCTGTATTAGGACTCCATTGACCCCTGTATGGTCTGTGCTGGGACTCCACGTGTCCCTGTATGGTTTTTGTACTGGGACTCCATGTGCCCCTGTTTCATCTCTGTGCTGGGACTCCATGTGCCGCTATATGGTCTGTGCTGGGACTCCATGTGACCCTGTTTCATCTCTGTGCTGGAACTCCATGTGCCTCTGTATGGTCTGTGTTGAGACTCCATGTGCCTCTGTATGGTCTCTGTGCTGGGACTCCACATGTCTCTGTATGGTCTCTGTGCTGGGATTCCATGTGCCTCTGTATGGTCTCTGTGCTGGGAATCCGTGTGCCTCTGTATGGTCTCTGTGCTGGGACTCCACGTGCCTCTGTATGGTCTCTGTGCTGGGACTCCACATGCCTCTGTATGGTCTCTGTGCTGGGACTCCACATGTCTCTGTATGGTCTCTGTGTTAGGACTCCACGTGCCTCTGTATGGTCTGTGCTGGGACTCCGTGTGACCCTGTTTCATCTCTGTGCTGGAACTCCATGTGCCTCTGTATGGTCTGTGTTGAGACTCCACATGCCTCTGTATGGTCTCTGTGTTAGGACTCCACGTGCCTCTGTATGGTCTGTGCTGGCACTCCGTGTGACCCTGTTTCATCTCTGTGCTGGAACTCCATGTGCCTCTGTATGGTCTGTGATGAGACTCCACATGCCTCTGTATGGTCTCTGTGTTAGGACTCCACGTGCCTCTGTATGGTCTGTGCTGGGACTCCGTGTGACCCTGTTTCATCTCTGTGCTGGAACTCCATGTGCCTCTGTATGGTCTGTGATGAGACTCCACATGCCTCTGTATGGTCTCTGTGTTAGGACTCCACATGTCTCTGTATGGTCTCTGTGTTAGGACTCCACGTGCCTCTGTATGGTCTGTGCTGGGACTCCGTGTGACCCTGTTTCATCTCCGTGCTGGGACTCCATGTGCCTCTGCATGGTCTGTGTTGAGACTCCACATGCCTCTGTATGGTCTCTGTGTTAGGACTCCACGTGCCTCTGTATGGTCTGTGCTGGGACTCCGTGTGACCCTGTTTCATCTCTGTGCTGGAACTCCATGTGCCTCTGTATGGTCTGTGATGAGACTCCACATGCCTCTGTATGGTCTCTGTGTTAGGACTCCACGTGCCTCTGTATGGTCTGTGCTGGGACTCCGTGTGACCCTGTTTCATCTCCGTGCTGGGACTCCAAGGACCCCTGTATGGTCTGTGCTGGGACTCCACGTGTCCCTGTATGGTTTTTGTACTGGGACTCCATGTGCCCCTGTTTCATCTCTGTGCTGGGACTCCATGTGCCGCTATATGGTCTGTGCTGGGACTCCATGTGACCCTGTTTCATCTCTGTGCTGGAACTCCATGTGCCTCTGTATGGTCTGTGTTGAGACTCCACGTGCCTCTGTATGGTCTCTGTGCTGGGACTCCACATGTCTCTGTATGGTCTCTGTGCTGGGATTCCATGCGCCTCTGTATGGTCTCTGTGCTGGGAATCCGTGTGCCTCTGTATGGTCTCTGTGCTGGGACTCCACGTGCCTCTGTATGGTCTCTGTGCTGGGACTCCACATGCCTCTGTATGGTCTCTGTGCTGGGACTCCACATGTCTCTGTATGGTCTCTGTGTTAGGACTCCACGTGCCTCTGTATGGTCTGTGCTGGGACTCCGTGTGACCCTGTTTCATCTCTGTGCTGGAACTCCATGTGCCTCTGTATGGTCTGTGTTGAGACTCCACATGCCTCTGTATGGTCTCTGTGTTAGGACTCCACGTGCGTCTGTATGGTCTGTGCTGGGACTCCGTGTGACCCTGTTTCATCTCTGTGCTGGAACTCCATGTGCCTCTGTATGGTCTGTGATGAGACTCCACATGCCTCTGTATGGTCTCTGTGTTAGGACTCCACGTGCCTCTGTATGGTCTGTGCTGGGACTCCGTGTGACCCTGTTTCATCTCCGTGCTGGGACTCCATGGACCCCTGTATGGTCTGTGCTGGGACTCCACGTGTCCCTGTATGGTTTTTGTACTGGGACTCCATGTGCCCCTGTTTCATCTCTGTGCTGGGACTCCATGTGCCGCTATATGGTCTGTGCTGGGACTCCATGTGACCCGGTTTCATCTCTGTGCTGGAACTCCATGTGCCTCTGTATGGTCTGTGTTGAGACTCCGTGTGACCCTGTTTCATCTCTGTGCTGGAACTCCATGTGCCTCTGTATGGTCTGTGATGAGACTCCACATGCCTCTGTATGGTCTCTGTGTTAGGACTCCACGTGCCTCTGTATGGTCTGTGCTGGGACTCCGTGTGACCCTGTTTCATCTCTGTGCTGGAACTCCATGTGCCTCTGTATGGTCTGTGTTGAGACTCCACATGCCTCTGTATGGTCTCTGTGTTAGGACTCCACGTGCCTCTGTATGGTCTGTGCTGGCACTCCGTGTGACCCTGTTTCATCTCTGTGCTGGAACTCCATGTGCCTCTGTATGGTCTGTGATGAGACTCCACATGCCTCTGTATGGTCTCTGTGTTAGGACTCCACGTGCCTCTGTATGGTCTGTGCTGGGACTCCGTGTGACCCTGTTTCATCTCTGTGCTGGAACTCCATGTGCCTCTGTATGGTCTGTGATGAGACTCCACATGCCTCTGTATGGTCTCTGTGTTAGGACTCCACATGTCTCTGTATGGTCTCTGTGTTAGGACTCCACGTGCCTCTGTATGGTCTCTGTGTTAGGACTCCACGTGCCTCTGTATGGTCTGTGCTGGGACTCCGTGTGACCCTGTTTCATCTCCGTGCTGGGACTCCATGGACCCCTGTATGGTCTGTGCTGGGACTCCACGTGTCCCTGTATGGTTTTTGTACTGGGACTCCATGTGCCCCTGTTTCATCTCTGTGCTGGGACTCCATGTGCCGCTATATGGTCTGTGCTGGGACTCCATGTGACCCTGTTTCATCTCTGTGCTGGAACTCCATGTGCCTCTGTATGGTCTGTGTTGAGACTCCACGTGCCTCTGTATGGTCTCTGTGCTGGGACTCCACATGTCTCTGTATGGTCTCTGTGCTGGGATTCCATGCGCCTCTGTATGGTCTCTGTGCTGGGAATCCGTGTGCCTCTGTATGGTCTCTGTGCTGGGACTCCACGTGCCTCTGTATGGTCTCTGTGCTGGGACTCCACATGCCTCTGTATGGTCTCTGTGCTGGGACTCCACATGTCTCTGTATGGTCTCTGTGTTAGGACTCCACGTGCCTCTGTATGGTCTGTGCTGGGACTCCGTGTGACCCTGTTTCATCTCTGTGCTGGAACTCCATGTGCCTCTGTATGGTCTGTGTTGAGACTCCACATGCCTCTGTATGGTCTCTGTGTTAGGACTCCACGTGCCTCTGTATGGTCTGTGCTGGGACTCCGTGTGACCCTGTTTCATCTCTGTGCTGGAACTCCATGTGCCTCTGTATGGTCTGTGATGAGACTCCACATGCCTCTGTATGGTGTCTGTGTTAGGACTCCACGTGCCTCTGTATGGTCTGTGCTGGGACTCCGTGTGACCCTGTTTCATCTCTGTGCTGGAACTCCATGTGCCTCTGTATGGTCTGTGATGAGACTCCACATGCCTCTGTATGGTCTCTGTGTTAGGACTCCACATGTCTCTGTATGGTCTCTGTGTTAGGACTCCACGTGCCTCTGTATGGTCTGTGCTGGGACTCTGTGTGACCCTGTTTCATCTCTGTGCTGGAACTCCATGTGCCTCTGTATGGTCTGTGTTGAGACTCCACATGCCTCTGTATGGTCTCTGTGTTAGGACTCCACGTGCCTCTGTATGGTCTGTGCTGGGACTCCATGTGACCCTGTTTCATCTCTGTGCTGGGACTCCATGTGCCTCTGTGTGGTCTCTGTGATGAGTCTCCACGTGCCTCTGTATGGTCTCTGTGCTGGGACTCCACGTGCCTCTGTATGGTCTCTGTGATGAGACTCCACGTGTCTCTGTATGGTCTCTGTGATGAGACTCCACGTGTCTCTGTATGGTCTCTGTGCTGGGACTCCACGTGCCTCTGTCTGGTCTCCGTGCTGGGACTCCATGTGCCTCTGTATGGTCTCTGTATTAGGACTCCATGGACCCCTGTATGGTCTGTGCTGGGACTCCACGTGTCCCTGTATGGTTTTTGTACTGGGACTCCATGTGCCCCTTTTTCATCTCTGTGCTGGGACTCCATGTGCCGCTATATGGTCTGTGTTGGGACTCCATGTGACCCTGTTTCATCTCTGTGCTGGAACTCCATGTGCCTCTGTATGGTCTGTGTTGAGACTCCACGTGCCTCTGTATGGTCTCTGTGCTGGGACTCCACATGTCTCTGTATGGTCTCTGTACTGGGATTCCATGTGCCTCTGTATGGTCTCTCTGCTGGGAATCCGTGTGCCTCTGTATGGTCTCTGTGCTGGGACTCCACGTGCCTCTGTATGGTCTCTGTGCTGGGACTCCACATGCCTCTGTATGGTCTCTGTGCTGGGACTCCACATGTCTCTGTATGGTCTCTGTGTTAGGACTCCACGTGCCTCTGTATGGTCTGTGCTGGGACTCCGTGTGACCCTGTTTCATCTCTGTGCTGGAACTCCATGTGCCTCTGTATGGTCTGTGTTGAGACTCCACATGCCTCTGTATGGTCTCTGTGTTAGGACTCCACGTGCCTCTGTATGGTCTGTGCTGGGACTCCGTGTGACCCTGTTTCATCTCTGTGCTGGAACTCCATGTGCCTCTGTATGGTCTGTGATGAGAATCCACATGCCTCTGTATGGTCTCTGTGTTAGGACTCCACGTGCCTCTGTATGGTCTGTGCTGGGACTCCGTGTGACCCTGTTTCATCTCTGTGCTGGAACTCCATGTGCCTCTGTATGGTCTGTCATGAGACTCCACATGCCTCTGTATGGTCTCTGTGTTAGGACTCCACATGTCTCTGTATGGTCTCTGTGTTAGGACTCCACGTGCCTCTGTATGGTCTGTGCTGGGACTCCACATGCCTCTGTATGGTCTCTGTGCTGGGACTCCACATGTCTCTGTATGGTCTCTGTGTTAGGACTCCACGTGCCTCCGTATGGTCTGTGCTGGGACTCCGTGTGACCCTGTTTCATCACTGTGCTGGAACTCCATGTGCCTCTGTATGGTCTGTGTTGAGACTCCACATGCCTCTGTATGGTCTCTGTGTTAGGACTCCACGTGCCTCTGTATGGTCTGTGCTGGGACTCCGTGTGACCCTGTATCATCTCTGTGCTGGAACTCCATGTGCCTCTGTATGGTCTGTGATGAGACTCCACATGCCTCTGTATGGTCTCTGTGTTAGGACTCCACGTGCCTCTGTATGGTCTGTGCTGGGACTCCGTGTGACCCTGTTTCATCTCTGTGCTGGAACTCCATGTGCCTCTGTATGGTCTGTGATGAGACTCCACATGCCTCTGTATGGTCTCTGTGTTAGGACTCCACATGTCTCTGTATGGTCTCTGTGTTAGGACTCCACGTGCCTCTGTATGGTCTGTGCTGGGACTCCGTGTGACCCTGTTTCATCTCTGTGCTGGAACTCCATGTGCCTCTGTATGGTCTGTGATGAGACTCCACATGCCTCTGTATGGTCTCTGTGTTAGGACTCCACGTGCCTCTGTATGGTCTGTGCTGGGACTCCGTGTGACCCTGTTTCATCTCCGTGCTGGGACTCCATGTGCCTCTGTATGGTCTCTGTATTAGGACTCCATGGACCCCTGTATGGTCTGTGCTGGGACTCCACGTGTCCCTGTATGGTTTTTGTACTGGGACTCCATGTGCCCCTGTTTCATCTCTGTGCTGGGACTCCATGTGCCGCTATATGGTCTGTGCTGGGACTCCATGTGACCCTGTTTCATCTCTGTGCTGGAACTCCATGTGCCTCTGTATGGTCTGTGTTGAGACTCCACGTGCCTCTGTATGGTCTCTGTGCTGGGACTCCACATGTCTCTGTATGGTCTGTGCTGGGATTCCATGTGCCTCTGTATGGTCTCTGTGCTGGGAATCCATGTGCCTCTGTATGGTCTATGTGCTGGGACTCCACGTGCCTCTGTATGGTCTCTGTGCTGGGACTCCACGTGCCTCTGTATGGTCTCTGTGCTGGAACTCCATGTGCCTCTGTATGGTCTCTGTGTTGAGACTCCACATGCCTCTGTATGGTCTCTGTGTTAGGACTCCACGTGCCTCTGTATGGTCTGTGCTGGGACTCCGTGTGACCCTGTTTCATCTCTGTGCTGGAACTCCATGTGCCTCTGTATGGTCTGTGTTGAGACTCCACGTGCCTCTGTATGGTCTCTGTGCTGTGACTCCACATGTCTCTGTATGGTCTCTGTGCTGGGATTCCATGTGCCTCTGTATGGTCTCTGTGCTGGGAATCCGTGTGCCTCTGTATGGTCTCTGTGCTGGGACTCCACGTGCCTCTGTATGGTCTCTGTGCTGGGACTCCACATGCCTCTGTATGGTCTCTGTGCTGGGACTCCACATGTCTCTGTATGGTCTCTGTGTTAGGACTCCACGTGCCTCTGTATGGTCTGTGCTGGGACTCCGTGTGACCCTGTTTCATCTCTGTGCTGGAACTCCATGTGCCTCTGTATGGTCTGTGTTGAGACTCCACATGCCTCTGTATGGTATCTGTGTTAGGACTCCACGTGCCTCTGTATGGTCTGTGCTGGGACTCCGTGTGACCCTGTTTCATCTCTGTGCTGGAACTCCATGTGCCTCTGTATGGTCTGTGATGAGACTCCACATGCCTCTGTATGGTCTCTGTGTTAGGACTCCACATGTCTCTGTATGGTCTCTGTGTTAGGACTCCACGTGCCTCTGTATGGTCTGTGCTGGGACTCCGTGTGACCCTGTTTCATCTCTGTGCTGGGACTCCATGTGCCTCTGTGTGGTCTCTGTGATGAATCTCCATGTGCCTCTGTATGGTCTCTGTGCTGGGACTCCACGTGCCTCTGTATGGTCTCTGTGATGAGACTCCACGTGTCTCTGTATGGTCTCTGTGATGAGACTCCACGTGTCTCTGTATGGTCTCTGTGCTGGGACTCCACGTGCCTCTGTCTGGTCTCCGTGCTGGGACTCCATGTGCCTCTGTATGGTCTCTGTATTAGGACTCCATGGACCCCTGTATGGTCTGTGCTGGGACTCCACGTGTCCCTGTATGGTTTTTGTACTGGGACTCCATGTGCCCCTGTTTCATCTCTGTGCTGGGACTCCATGTGCCGCTATATGGTCTGTGCTGGGACTCCATGTGACCCTGTTTCATCTATGTGCTGGAACTCCATGTGCCTCTGTATGGTCTGTGTTGAGACTCCACGTGCCTCTGTATGGTCTCTGTGCTGGGACTCCACATGTCTCTGTATGGTCTCTGTGCTTGGATTCCATGTGCCTCTGTATGGTCTCTGTGCTGGGAATCCGTGTGCCTCTGTATGGTCTCTGTGCTGGGACTCCACGTGCCTCTGTATGGTCTCTGTGCTGGGACTCCACATGCCTCTGTATGGTCTCTGTGCTGGGACTCCACATGTCTCTGTATGGTCTCTGTGTTAGGACTCCACGTGCCTCTGTATGGTCTGTGCTGGGACTCCGTGTGACCCTGTTTCATCTCTGTGCTGGAACTCCATGTGCCTCTGTATGGTCTGTGTTGAGACTCCACATGCCTCTGTATGGTCTCTGTGTTAGGACTCCACGTGCCTCTGTAGGGTCTGTGCTGGGACTCCGTGTGACCCTGTTTCATCTCTGTGCTGGAACTCCATGTGCCTCTGTATGGTCTGTGATGAGACTCCACATGCCTCTGTATGGTCTCTGTGTTAGGACTCCACGTGCCTCTGTATGGTCTGTGCTGGGACTCCGTGTGACCCTGTTTCATGTCTGTGCTGGAACTCCATGTGCCTCTGTATGGTCTGTGATGAGACTCCACATGCCTCTGTATGGTCTCTGTGTTAGGACTCCACGTGCCTCTGTATGGTCTGTGCTGGGACTCCGTGTGACCCTGTTTCATCTCTGTGCTGGAACTCCATGTGCCTCTGTATGGTCTGTGATGAGACTCCACATGCCTCTGTATGGTCTCTGTGTTAGGACTCCACGTGCCTCTGTATGGTCTCTGTGCTGGGACTCCACATGCCTCTGTATGGTCTCTGTGCTGGGACTCCACATGTCTCTGTATGGTCTCTGTATTAGGACTCCATGGACCCCTGTATGGTCTGTGCTGGGACTCCACGTGTCCCTGTATGGTTTTTGTACTGGGACTCCATGTGCCCCTGTTTCATCTCTGTGCTGGGACTCCATGTGCCGCTATATGGTCTGTGTTGGGACTCCATGTGACCCTGTTTCATCTCTGTGCTGGAACTCCATGTGCCTCTGTATGGTCTGTGTTGAGACTCCACGTGCCTCTGTATGGTCTCTGTGCTGGGACTCCACATGTCTCTGTATGGTCTCTGTGCTGGGATTCCATGTGCCTCTGTATGGTCTCTGTGCTGGGAATCCGTGTGCCTCTGTATGGTCTCTGTGCTGGGACTCCACGTGCCTCTGTATGGTCTCTGTGCTGGGACTCCACATGCCTCTGTATGGTCTCTGTGCTGGGACTCCACATGTCTCTGTATGGTCTCTGTGTTAGGACTCCACGTGCCTCTGTATGGTCTGTGCTGGGACTCCGTGTGACCCTGTTTCATCTCTGTGCTGGAACTCCATGTGCCTCTGTATGGTCTGTGATGAGAATCCACATGCCTCTGTATGGTCTCTGTGTTAGGACTCCACGTGCCTCTGTATGGTCTGTGCTGGGACTCCGTGTGACCCTGTTTCATCTCTGTGCTGGAACTCCATGTGCCTCTGTATGGTCTGTGATGAGACTCCACATGCCTCTGTATGGTCTCTGTGTTAGGACTCCACATGTCTCTGTATGGTCTCTGTGTTAGGACTCCACGTGCCTCTGTATGGTCTGTGCTGGGACTCCACATGCCTCTGTATGGTCTCTGTGCTGGGACTCCACATGCCTCTGTATGGTCTCTGTGTTAGGACTCCACGTGCCTCTGTATGGTCTGTGCTGGGACTCCGTGTGACCCTGTTTCATCTCTGTGCTGGAACTCCATGTGCCTCTGTATGGTCTGTGTTGAGACTCCACATGCCTCTGTATGGTCTCTGTGTTAGGACTCCACGTGCCTCTGTATGGTCTGTGCTGGGACTCCGTGTGACCCTGTATCATCTCTGTGCTGGAACTCCATGTGCCTCCGTATGGTCTGTGATGAGACTCCACATGCCTCTGTATGGTCTCTGTGTTAGGACTCCACGTGCCTCTGTATGGTCTGTGCTGGGACTCCGTGTGACCCTGTTTCATCTCTGTGCTGGAACTCCATGTGCCTCTGTATGGTCTGTGATGATACTCCACATGCCTCTGTATGGTCTCTGTGTTAGGACTCCACATGTCTCTGTATGGTCTCTGTGTTAGGACTCCACGTGCCTCTGTATGGTCTGTGCTGGGACTCCGTGTGACCCTGTTTCATCTCCGTGCTGGGACTCCATGTGCCTCTGCATGGTCTGTGTTGAGACTCCACATGCCTCTGTATGGTCTCTGTGTTAGGACTCCACGTGCCTCTGTATGGTCTGTGCTGGGACTCCGTGTGACCCTGTTTCATCTCCGTGCTGGGACTCCATGTGCCTCTGTATGGTCTCTGTATTAGGACTCCATGGACCCCTGTATGGTCTGTGCTGGGACTCCACGTGTCCCTGTATGGTTTTTGTACTGGGACTCCATGTGACCCTGTTTCATCTCTGTGCTGGGACTCCATGTGCCGCTATATGGTCTGTGCTGGGACTCCATGTGACCCTGTTTCATCTCTGTGCTGGAACTCCATGTGCCTCTGTATGGTCTGTGTTGAGACTCCACGTGCCTCTGTATGGTCTCTGTGCTGGGACTCCACGTGCCTCTGTATGGTCTGTGCTGGGACTCCGTGTGACCCTGTTTCATCTCTGTGCTGGAACTCCATGTGCCTCTGTATGGTCTGTGATGAGACTCCACATGCCTCTGTATGGTCTCTGTGTTAGGACTCCACATGTCTCTGTATGGTCTCTGTGTTAGGACTCCACGTGCCTCTGTATGGTCTGTGCTGGGACTCCGTGTGACCCTGTTTCATCTCAGTCCTGGGACTCCATGTGCCTCTGCATGGTCTGTGTTGAGACTCCACATGCCTCTGTATGGTCTCTGTGTTAGGACTCCACGTGCCTCTGTATGGTCTGTGCTGGGACTCCGTGTGACCCTGTTTCATCTCCGTGCTGGGACTCCATGTGCCTCTGTATGGTCTCTGTATTAGGACTCCATGGACCCCTGTATGGTCTGTGCTGGGACTCCACGTGTCCCTGTATGGTTTTTGTACTGGGACTCCATGTGCCCCTGTTTCATCTCTGTGCTGGGACTCCATGTGCCGCTATATGGTCTGTGCTGGGACTCCATGTGACCCTGTTTCATCTCTGTGCTGGAACTCCATGTGCCTCTGTATGGTCTGTGTTGAGACTCCACGTGCCTCTGTATGGTCTCTGTGCTGGGACTCCACATGTCTCTGTATGGTCTGTGCTGGGATTCCATGTGCCTCTGTATGGTCTCTGTGCTGGGAATCCATGGGCCTCTGTATGGTCTCTGTGCTGGGACTCCACGTGCCTCTGTATGGTCTCTGTGCTGGGACTCCACGTGCCTCTGTATGGTCTCTGTGCTGGAACTCCATGTGCCTCTGTATGGTCTCTGTGTTGAGACTCCACATGCCTCTGTATGGTCTCTGTGTTAGGACTCCACGTGCCTCTGTATGGTCTGTGCTGGGACTCCGTGTGACCCTGTTTCATCTCTGTGCTGGAACTCCATGTGCCTCTGTATGGTCTGTGATGAGACTCCACATGCCTCTGTATGGTCTCTGTGTTAGGACTCCATGTGCCTCTGTATGGTCTCTGTGCTGGGACTCCATGTGCCTCTGTATGGTCTGTGATGAGACTCCACATGTCTCTGTATGGTCTCTGTGTTAGGACTCCACATGCCTCTGTATGGTCTCTGTGCTGGGACTCCACATGCCTCTGTATGGTCTCTGTGATGAGTCTCCACGTGCCTCTGTATGGTCTCTGTGCTGGGACCCCATGTGCCTCTGTATGGTCTCTGTATTAGCTGTATTAGTACTCCATGGGCCCCTGTATGGTCTGTGCTGGGACTCCACATGTCCCTGTATGGTCTTTGTATTAAATCAAATTAAGAGTAAATTTCTACTTGCACCTATATCTGGGGGATATAAGAATTGACTCTGTATGGTCTCTGTGCTGGGACTCCACATGCCCCTGTTTCATCTCTGTGCTGGGACTCCATGTGCCTCTGTATGGTCTCTGTGATGAGTCTCCACGTGCCTCTGTATGGTCTCTGTGCTGGGACTCCACGTGACTCTGTATGGTCTCTGTGATGAGACTCCACGTGTCTCTGTATGGTCTCTGTGATGAGACTCCACGTGTCTCTGTATGGTCTCTGTGCTGGGACTCCACGTGCCTCTGTCTGGTCTCCGTGCTGGGACTCCATGTGCCTCTGTATGGTCTCTGTATTAGGACTCCATGGACCCTTGTATGGTCTGTGCTGGGACTCCACGTGTCCCTGTATGGTTTTTGTACTGGGACTCCATGTGCCCCTGTTTCATCTCTGTGCTGGGACTCCATGTGCCGCTATATGGTCTGTGCTGGGACTCCATGTGACCCTCTTTCATCTCTCTGCTGGAACTCCATGTGCCTCTGTATGGTCTGTGTTGAGACTCCACGTGCCTCTGTATGGTCTCTGTGCTGGGACTCCACATGTCTCTGTATGGTCTCTGTGCAGGGATTCCATGTGCCTCTGTATGGTCTCTGTGCTGGGAATCCATGTGCCTCTGTATGGTCTCTGCGCTGGGACTCCACGTGCCTCTGTATGGTCTCTGTGCTGGGACTCCACATGTCTCTGTATGGTCTCTGTGTTAGGACTCCACGTGCCTCTGTATGGTCTGTGCTGGGACTCCGTGTGACCCTGTTTCATCTCTGTGCTGGAACTCCATGTGCCTCTGTATGGTCTGTGTTGAGACTCCACATGCCTCTGTATGGTCTCTGTGTTAGGACTCCACGTGCCTCTGTATGGTCTGTGCTGGGACTCCGTGTGACCCTGTTTCATCTCTGTGCTGGAACTCCATGTGCCTCTGTATGGTCTGTGATGAGACTCCACATGCCTCTGTATGGTCTCTGTGTTAGGACTCCACGTGCCTCTGTATGGTCTGTGCTGGGACTCCGTGTGACCCTGTTTCATCTCTGTGCTGGAACTCCATGTGCCTCTGTATGGTCTGTGATGAGACTCCACATGCCTCTGTATGGTCTCTGTGTTAGGACTCCACATGTCTCTGTATGGTCTCTGTGTTAGGACTCCACGTGCCTCTGTATGGTCTGTGCTGGGACTCCGTGTGACCCTGTTTCATCTCCGTGCTGGGACTCCATGTGCCTCTGCATGGTCTGTGTTGAGACTCCACATGCCTCTGTATGGTCTCTGTGTTAGGACTCCACGTGCCTCTGTATGGTCTGTGCTGGGACTCCGTGTGACCCTGTTTCATCTCTGTGCTGGAACTCCATGTGCCTCTGTATGGTCTGTGGTGAGACTCCACATGCCTCTGTATGGTCTCTGTGTTAGGACTCCACGTGCCTCTGTATGGTCTGTGCTGGGACTCCGTGTGACCCTGTTTCATCTCCGTGCTGGGACTCCATGTGCCTCTGTATGGTCTCTGTATTAGGACTCCATGGACCCCTGTATGGTCTGTGCTGGGACTCCACGTGCCCCTGTTTCATCTCTGTGCTGGGACTCCATGTGCCGCTATATGGTCTGTGCTGGGACTCCATGTGACCCTGTTTCATCTCTGTGCTGGAACTCCATGTGCCTCTGTATGGTCTGTGTTGAGACTCCACGTGCCTCTGTATGGTCTCTGTGCTGGGACTCCACATGTCTCTGTATGGTCTGTGCTGGGATTCCATGTGCCTCTGTATGGTCTCTGTGCTGGGAATCCATGTGCCTCTGTATGGTCTCTGTGCTGGGACTCCACGTGCCTCTGTATGGTCTCTGTGCTGGGACTCCACGTGCCTCTGTATGGTCTCTGTGCTGGAACTCCATGTGCCTCTGTATGGTCTCTGTGTTGAGACTCCACATGCCTCTGTATGGTCTCTGTGTTAGGACTCCACGTGCCTCTGTATGGTCTGTGCTGGGACTCCGTGTGACCCTGTTTCATCTCTGTGCTGGAACTCCATGTGCCTCTGTATGGTCTGTGATGAGACTCCACATGCCTCTGTATGGTCTCTGTGTTAGGACTCCATGTGCCTCTGTATGGTCTCTGTGCTGGGACTCCATGTGCCTCTGTATGGTCTGTGATGAGACTCCACATGTCTCTGTATGGTCTCTGTGTTAGGACTCCACATGCCTCTGTATGGTCTCTGTGCTGGCACTCCACATGCCTCTGTATGGTCTCTGTGATGAGTCTCCACGTGCCTCTGTATGGTCTCTGTGCTGGGACCCCATGTGCCTCTGTATGGTCTCTGTATTAGCTGTATTAGTACTCCATGGGCCCCTGTATGGTCTGTGCTGGGACTCCACATGTCCCTGTATGGTCTTTGTATTAAATCAAATTAATAGTAAATTTCTACTTGCACCTATATCTGGGGGATATAAGAATTGACTCTGTATGGTCTCTGTGCTGGGACTCCACATGCCCCTGTTTCATCTCTGTGCTGGGACTCCATGTGCCTCTGTATGGTCTCTGTGATGAGTCTCCACGTGCCTCTGTATGGTCTCTGTGCTGGGACTCCACGTGCCTCTGTATGGTCTCTGTGATGAGACTCCACGTGTCTCTGTATGGTCTCTGTGATGAGACTCCACGTGTCTCTGTATGGTCTCTGTGCTGGGACTCCACGTGCCTCTGTCTGGTCTCCGTGCTGGGACTCCATGTGCCTCTGTATGGTCTCTGTATTAGGACTCCATGGACCCTTGTATGGTCTGTGCTGGGACTCCACGTGTCCCTGTATGGTTTTTGTACTGGGACTCCATGTGCCCCTGTTTCATCTCTGTGCTGGGACTCCATGTGCCGCTATATGGTCTGTGCTGGGACTCCATGTGACCCTCTTTCATCTCTCTGCTGGAACTCCATGTGCCTCTGTATGGTCTGTGTTGAGACTCCACGTGCCTCTGTATGGTCTCTGTGCTGGGACTCCACATGTCTCTGTATGGTCTCTGTGCTGGGATTCCATGTGCCTCTGTATGGTCTCTGTGCTGGGAATCCATGTGCCTCTGTATGGTCTCTGCGCTGGGACTCCACGTGCCTCTGTATGGTCTCTGTGCTGGGACTCCACATGTCTCTGTATGGTCTCTGTGTTAGGACTCCACGTGCCTCTGTATGGTCTGTGCTGGGACTCCGTGTGACCCTGTTTCATCTCTGTGCTGGAACTCCATGTGCCTCTGTATGGTCTGTGTTGAGACTCCACATGCCTCTGTATGGTCTCTGTGTTAGGACTCCACGTGCCTCTGTATGGTCTGTGCTGGGACTCCGTGTGACCCTGTTTCATCTCTGTGCTGGAACTCCATGTGCCTCTGTATGGTCTGTGATGAGACTCCACATGCCTCTGTATGGTCTCTGTGTTAGGACTCCACGTGCCTCTGTATGGTCTGTGCTGGGACTCCGTGTGACCCTGTTTCATCTCTGTGCTGGAACTCCATGTGCCTCTGTATGGTCTGTGATGAGACTCCACATGCCTCTGTATGGTCTCTGTGTTAGGACTCCACATGTCTCTGTATGGTCTCTGTGTTAGGACTCCACGTGCCTCTGTATGGTCTGTGCTGGGACTCCGTGTGACCCTGTTTCATCTCCGTGCTGGGACTCCATGTGCCTCTGCATGGTCTGTGTTGAGACTCCACATGCCTCTGTATGGTCTCTGTGTTAGGACTCCATGTGCCTCTGTATGGTCTGTGATGAGACTCCACATGCCTCTGTATGGTCTCTGTGTTAGGACTCCACGTGCCTCTGTATGGTCTCTGTGTTAGGACTCCATGTGCCTCTGTATGGTCTCTGTGCTGGGACTCTATATGCCTCTGTTTGGTCTCTGTGCTGGAACTCCATGTGCCTCCATATGTCCTAAATGTTCTAAAGGGCTTATTTTACTTATTTTATTTTTAAAATGAAAGGATTGGGTCTGGGTAGTATAAAGTAAGTAAATGCACGGTTGATGGAAAAGAGTCCAATTACTTCCTCAGTCACAAATTGTTAAAATCTGCCACTGGTTGCCTATAAATGAATCTTTTAAAGGTCAGTGAAGCAGTACTATTTTGCTGCCAGACATTCAGTGCTTAGATATTCCACCTCACATATGTACAGGTTATAGCTTTGTGGATTTCGGAGTCTGTCTTTCATGTGAGTTGAATAAAATTCCCTGCTGTCAACATTGCAGACAAAAAAATATACCTCTCCATAACCGTTCAGTTTTTCTTGGCACCTAAACCTGTAGATATTGTAGCAGCAAAACCCACTTTAAAGCAGAGAGAACGAAAGTAATAATGGTAATGAATCGCAGGTTTCCTGTTACATTTGAAACAGAATTTAGAAATAATTATTGAAAATGGATTGCAGGTTGTAGACTGTACCCAGAAGAAGAAAGTGAGCTTTGAAAATATGGAGCTCCGTTTGTTTTCTTTTCCTTGTGTGTACAGGACGCACCCTGATCACACACCTTTTTAAAATATGAGGTTTTAGAACCCACTGTTCCTTTCTGTACTTAAACCGCCGGTTTTGGGAACAGGGTCATGCTATAGTTTAATAAGTAAGAGTATCGAGAAGCAGCGAAAAGGTTCTAGTATTAGACATAAGTGAAGAATAACATTCCCTATGTAAATATTTGGTCTTGATCTCTGGGAATGTTCTTTAAAAAAATTTGAAATAACATTGAATACTAGCGGGAACCTGTCACCCCCAAAATCGAAGGTGAGCTAAGCCCACCAGCATCAGGGGCTTATCTACAGCATTCTGGAATGCTGTAGATAAGCCCCCAATGTATCATAAAAGATGAGAAAAAGAGGTTAGATTATACTCACCCAGGGGCGGTCCCGGTCCGGTCCGATGGGTGTCGCGGTCCAGTCCGGCGCCTCCTATCTTCATCAGATGACGTCCTCTTCTTGTCTTCATGAGTCGATCTGTTTGTTCATGTCTTTTTTACAATGTGGTTCCCAGAACTAGACACAGTATTCCAGATGAGGTCTGACCAAAGAGGAGAAGAGAGGGATAACTATTTCACATTATCTAGACTATATGCTTCTGTTAATGCAACCCAGAATTGTGTTTGCCTTCTTTGCTGCTGCATCACACTGTTGACTCATGTTCAGTCTGTGATCTATTAGTATACCCAAGTGTTATTCACATGTGCTGTTGCTTAGTCCTATTCCCCCATTCTGTATATTCTTTTTCATTTTTTTTAAGTAGGACTTTGATTTCTTAATGTTCAAAAACATTCTGTTAGCTGCTGCCCCCAGTTCCAGTTTGTTTAGATGTTTTTGAATCCTCTCTCTCTATCTCTTTTTGTATTAGCTATCCATCCTAGATTTGTGTCATCAGTAAATGTAATCAGTTTACCCTCAATTCCTTCATCTAAATCATTGATAAATATGTTGAACAAAACAGGGCCCAGGACAGAGCCCTGTGGTACCCCACTTGCGACATTCTTTCATCGTGATGTGCAGCCATTTATTACTAATCTTTGGGTCCAATCACTAAGCCAGTTATGAATCGACCTGTTGTGAATTCTGTTGTCAAGCTCCCTCCTGTGGTCATGAATGGTACTTCGGCTGGTTCTGTCCATGGGCTTCCTCTGGTGATTTGAGTGGGGCTGCGGCTTCTGAGGTTCCTTCCACAGGTGACGAGGTTAATTCGTTAGCTGGCTGCTCTATTTAACTCCACTTAGGCTACGTTCACATTAGCGTTCCGCTAATGTGCGTCGCTGTTGCGTCGGCGACGCAGCGGCAACGCAGCGGCGACGCGCCCCTATGTTTAACATAGGGGACGCGTGCGTTTTTTGGGTGGCGTTTTTCGACACGTGCGTCGTTTCCGACGCTAGCGTCGGATGCAAGAAAATGCAACAAGTTGCATTTTTCGTGCATCCGATTTTCGTCAAAAAACGACGCACGCGTCGCAAAACGCAGCATTTTTGCGCGCGTTTTGCACGCGTTTTTTGTGCGTCGCGCGTTGCGTCGCCGACGCACCGGCGCGCAACGCTAATGTGAACGTAGCCTTAGATCTTTGCTCCATGCCACCTGTCAATGTTCCAGTATTGGTCTAGTTCACTCCTGGATCGTTCTTGTGACCTGTCTTCCCAGCAGAAGCTAAGTTCCTGCTTGTTTTTCTCTGGTTTGCTATTTTTCTGTCCAGCTTGCTATTTTGATTGTTGTCTTGCTTGCTGGAAGCTCTGGGACGCAGAGGGAGCGCCTCCGCAACCTTGAGTCGGTGCGGAGGGTCTTTTTGCGCCCTCTGCGTGGTCTTTTTGTAGTTTTTTGTGCTGACCGCAAAGCTACCTTTCCTATCCTTTGTCTGTTCAGTAAGTCGGGCCTCACTTTGCTAAATCTATTTCATCTCTGTGTTTGTAATTTTCATCTTTACTCACAGTCATTATATGTGGGGGGCTGCCTTTTCCTTTGGGAAATTTCTCTGAGGCAAGGTAGGCTTTATTTTTCTATCTTTAGGGCTAGCTAGTTCCTTAGGCTGTGACGAGTTGCATATGGAGCGTTAGGAGCAATCCACGGCTATTTCTAGTGTGTGTGATAGGATTAGGGATTGCGGTCAGCAGAGTTCCCACGTCTCAGAGCTCGTTCTATATTATTAGTAACTATCAGGTCATTCCGTGTGCTCTTTACCACCAGGTCCATTATTGTCCTGACCACCAGGTCATAACATCGACCTAACAGTTGCATTGCCCATTCCATACTTACCCATTTTTTCAATAAGAATGGTATGAGATACTTTGTCAAATGTTTTCCTGAAGGCAATATATACTATATCTACTGCGTTTCCCTGATCCACCCAGTCAGTGATTCTGTCATAGAAGGAAATTAAGATAGTCTGGCATGACGTACTTGTGCAAAACTCATGCTGGCTTTGGTTAATCACTTCATTCTCATCCAGGTACTTGCATAAATGTTATTTTATATTTTTTCAAAGATATTTCCTAGTATAGAAGTCAGGCTTAGAGGCCTATAGTCCCCTGGGTTCACCTTCTTCCACTTTTGAAGATAGGGACAACATTCACTCTTCTCCAGTCTTCTGGGACTTCTCCTGTTCTCCAAGAATTTTCAAAGATTATGGAGTACCCTAGGATGTAATTCATCTGGACCTGGAGATTTGAATTAATTTATGTTAGCTAAGTATTCCGTCACTATCGCTTTGTTTATAGATAGTGTTGACTCTTCTATTCCTTCAATAGTAGCGTGAAGATCAGTTGATGTTACATTTACTTTCTGAGAGAAAACAGATGTAATAGTTCAATCTTTTCAACATCATTTTTGACCACCTCACCATTTTCATCCCGTAAAAATCCTATAGTTGTTACGAGTATGTAATGTCCTCTTGGGAGTTCTAGGATTAGAAAATATTTACGTATTGTTTACTGTGTGTTTTTCTCGTTCCATATTAATGGATTTTGATTCCTTTGGTGCTCAAGAGATTAACAGCCCATTCTATGCCCCATCTCACAGCTGCTCCTGTCCTGGTCATTTCCTCTCTGTATAAAATCTGGCCAGACCTCTCTTCCTCGCCAGTGAAAGTTTACTTACTAGTTACCTGGAGTTGTTGTGCTGAGTTGGAGATCATTTTTGCTGCTAGAGATTGATTCGTACATTCCTACCCTTCCCTATATACCATCCTATCTTTGGTGAGTGTTTTGTATGCAAGATGCTTTTTGTTATCCCTGTTTGTCTTATGTGATTATACACTAGCATTTCTGTCCCAGGCCTCCTGAGGGAAGGGGAGGGGACAACTTAGGGTATAACAGAACAGTAAAGCATGTGGCCCAAACCTCCTCACCGTCAGCGGTACCTTCTGGAGCAAGGATAGTTAAGGCCCCAGCCCTAGGGACAGGGGAGGACCCCTTTCTATATTCATGTACAATCACAGTGTGACATTTTCACTGGCCCCACAATTTTGGATCTTGACATGGATCTCGTCGCTAACCTTGCAAAACAGCTGCAGGGTCTGTCTTTAGAGCTATCAGATCTACAGACTAAGGTTTCATCACAACAGCTAGCTGTATGGAAACCTAAAGTGTAGCTTCTGGATAGGTTTTATGGGGGTCGTGATAAATTTCTCACATTCCAGGATGCCTGTAAGCCCTATTTCAGTCTTTGTCATCTCGGACTGAGGTACAGATTGTACTGAGGTACAGATTGTGTGGATTGTTGTCTCCCTTCTTCAAGTATGTGGAAAAACACCATGAGCACAGCTATGGAATGGTGCTAAAGTTAGGTTCCCAGCCCATATATGAAGTGAATATAACTTAGCACTCAGCTTAGATGCTTAAATGGAAAACTTTATTGCAGTATACAGAAAACGTTTCGGTTCATGTGGAACCTTCTTCAGTTACGTATTGTATTGCGCACATAGTATGCTTAGTTTTCAGATGAGAAAACTCAGTATAAGATTGCATTATTAGAAGGGACAGTAACGTATGGTATGATGAGCTGTAGTAGATATGATGTTCGGTCGTGCGTGCCGCCAGACGCGGAGTCCAATAGCGGTGGACTCCACGTCTGGCGGCACGCATGACCGAACATCATATCTAGTACAGCTCATCATACCGTACGTTACAGTCCCTTCTAATAAAGCATGGCTGAAGATTGCTCCCTCCAAATTCAGGTGACAGTGTCCCTTTAAACCTGACAGGACACACATGTGAAGTGAAAACCATTCCCGGTAACTAGCTCTTGAAGCTCATTAAGAGAATGCCAAGAGTGTGCAAAGCAGTCATCAAAGCAAAAGGAGACTACTTTGAAGAACCCAGAATATAAGACAATTTCAGTTGTTTCACACTTTTTTGTTAAGTATATAATTCCACATGTGTTAATTCATAGTTTTGATGCCTTCAGTGTGAATGTACAATTTTCATAGCCATGAAAATACAGAAAAATCTTTAAATGAGAAGGTGTGTCAAAACTTTAGGTCTGTACTGTACGCTCAGGTTGTAATGCTCCACACAACCTGGGGTCAGAAGTTTTCCGATGGTTTGTGGTGTTTTAAATGAGAAGGTGTGTCCAAACTTTTGGTCTGCACTGTATATATTTACTCCGCAGGTTTGTCTCAGTTCTTCCTACCTGAAGAAGTGGTTATAGGTACAGAAACTGAGACAATATCTGTCCTACTGGATAGTGGGGCAGGAGCCAATATGGTGGATGCTCGGTTTGCTGAGATTCATAGTCCTCCTGTAGTAAGCTGCCTAATTCCATTCCCATATTTGCGATAGATTCTGCATCTCTTGGTCAGGGAAGCTTTATGCAAATAGCACATAAGGTGACCCTTTGTGTTGGGGCTCTTCATAGGGAGCTTCTTTCTTGTTAACTTCTGGAATGCCTCCCTACTCCTATTGTGTTGGGTTTTTCCCTGGGTGACTATGCAACTGTCTGATTTTTAGGAGGTGTTCTCTGAAAAGGGGTGTCAAGAAATGCCTCATCATGCGTCATTTTTGGAGAGGGCAGTTCACCCGATCACAGTCATCACAGATCACAAAAATTTGATGTTCTTGAATTTGCTAAACATATGAATCTCAGGCAAGCAAAATAGTCTTTGTTTTTCACCAAATTTAATTTTGTAATCACTTACCATCCTGGTGTTAAGAATGTCAAAGCGGATACTTTGTCTTGAAGTTTCCCTGGGGGTGGGAGTACTGATGATGCTGTCCCCATTTTACAAGAAGAGGTGGTCGTCTCCGCATTCTGTTCTGGACTTGAGGATGAGGTATTGAAGTCTCAGGGGGACTCAGGCTGGTCCTTCAGGGAACTTGTTTGTACCTGTACATCTACATCTCAAAATTTAAGAGGTACATCATAACTCAGCTCTGGCTGGTCACCCAGGTAGTAAGGCGACCTTAGGCCTCCTTTCTTGTCATTTTTGGTAGCGAAGATTGCGTAAGGGTGTAGTTGACTTTGTGTCCTCCTATAGGCTGGGGCTCTTTTACCATCAACCATTCCTGACTGACCATGGACTCATTTATCCATGGATTTAACTGTTGATTTTTCTTCATCCTATGGGAAAATGGTTATCTTAGCTGTGGTGGATAGGATTTGTAAAATGGTGCACTTTATAGCTATAGATGCTCTCCCTAACGCCAAGGCACTGGCTCAGGTGTTTGTCACTGAGATCGTGAAGTTTCACAGGGCTCCCTCTGATGTGGTGTTAGATCGAGGGACCCAGTTTGAATTCAAAATTTGGAGGGCATTTTGTTCCCGTTTAGGGATGCATTTATTCTTTTCCTCAACATTCCACCTTCAAACTAATGGTCAGAATGAACGCCTAAACCAAAGTTTGGAGACATATCTCAGATGTTTTCTGTCAGATAACCAGGAGGATTGGTCTTCTTTTTTACCACTAGCTGAGTTTGCTTTAAACAATCGTCGTAGCGATTTTTGGCGCATCTTGCTTCCATCCACAATTCTGTACCTTCAGTAAAGATGAGTCTTTGGGGGTTCCTGGGGAGGAATAGTTTTCTTCTTTGCTCTCATCTGTGTGGGAAGGGATTCAGAATAATTTAAAGATCATGGGGACAAACACAAACGTATGACTGATAAGAAACGATTATCAGGTCCGGACCTGGGTGGTGAATGATTTAGCATGGCTGTCAACCAAAAATATTGAACTGAAAGCTCCTTTGTGGTAATTAAGCCCTAGCTTAATTGGTCCTTATAAGGAGGTCACCGTAATGAACCCTGTAGATTTTTGTCTCAAGCTTCCTTTGACTCTCAAGACCCATAATGTTTTCCACAGGTCTTTGCTCAAAAAATTTGTTGCACCTGTGGAACCGTCTACTTCACCACTGCCATCGGTTATTATTAATGGCAATTTAGAATTTCAGGAAGTGAAAATCATTGATTCCCATACGGTTTGCTGCTCTGTACAGTACTTGGTACATTGGAAGGGGTATGGTCCTGAGGCGAGGATGTGGTTGTCAGCATCTGAGATAAATGTTGGTAGGTTGATACGGTCCTTTCATTTGGTGCATCCGTATAAACCCAGCAACGAGGGTCCTTGTATATTCCTATCCTTCCCTATATACCTCTCTACCTTTCATTGTTTTGTATATTTGTTGTTTTTCATTATCTGTCTTACGTGTATATACACTAGCATTTCTGTCCCATGCCTGCTGGGGGAGAGTACAGCTTAGGGTATAACAGGATAACAGTAAGGCATTTGGCCCAAACCTCCTCACCATCAGAGGTACCTTTGGGAACAGGGATAGTTAGGGCCCCAGCACTAGGGACAGGGCAGGGCCCCTTTCCCTAATCATGTATAGTCACAGCATTACAATAGCATCTATGACTTTTCTTTTACTTTTGACATACCCCCAAATCCTTTTTTATTGCTTTTGACATACCTTGCAAGCCTTAATTCATTATCAGCTTTAGATAATGCAGACAGCATTATATTGTTCTTTATTATTATTATTATTTATTTATATAGCACCATTGATTCCATGGTGCTGTACATGAGAAGGGGTTACATACTAATTAAAGATATCACTTACAGTAAGCAAACTAACAATTACAGACTGATACAGGGGGCGAAGACCCTGCCCTTGCGGGCTTACATTCTACAGGATGGTGGGGAAGGGGACAATAGGTTGAGGGTTGCAGGAGCTCCGGTGTTGGTGAGGCGGTAGCTTCGGTAGTGGTGAGGAGGCAGCGGGGTCAGTGTAGGCTGTAGGCTTTCCTGAAGAGGTGGGTTTTCAGGTTCAGTCTGAAGGATCTGAATGTGGTTGATAGTCAGACGGGTTGGGGCAAAGAATTCCAGAGGATGAGGGATATTCAGGAGAAGTCTTGGAGGCGGTTGGGTGAGGAGCGAATAAGTGTGGATTAGAGAAGGGGGTCTTGGGAGGACCGGAGATTATGCAAGGGAAGATATCGGGAGATTAATTCAGAGATATATGGAGGTGACAGGTTATGGATGGCTTTGTAGGTTTGTATTAGTAATTTGAACTGGATACGCTTGGGGAATGAAAGCCAGTGAAGAGATTTGCAGAGGGGGGGGGGGGGGGAGCAGAGGAGTAATGAGGAGAGAGATGAATTAGTCGGGTAGCAGAGTTAAGAATGGACTGGAGAGGTGCAAGGGTGTTAGCAGGGAGGCCACAGAAAAGGATGTTGCAGTAGTCAAGGTGGGATATGATGAGGGCATGCACAAGCATTTTAGTAGATTGATGGTTGAGGATAGGACAGATTCTGGAGATATTTTTGAGCTGGAGGCGACAGGAGGTGGAAAGAGCTTGGATGTGCAGTTTGAAGGACAGGGCAGAGTCAAGGGTTACTGCGAGGCAGCGGACTTCCGGTATGGGCGAAAGTGTGATGTCGTTAATTGCGATAGATAGGTCAGGTAAGGAAGATCTATGAGATGGAGGAAAGATGATAAGTTCAGATTTGTCCACATTAAGTTTGAGGAAGCGAGAGGAGAAGAAGGAGGATATGGCTGATAGACACTCCGGGATTCTGGACAGCAGAGAGGTGATGTCTGGGCCAGAAAGGTAGATCTGAGTGTCATCAGCATAAAGGTAGTAGTGGAATCCATGAGACTTTATGAGTTGTCCCAGGCCAAGTGTATAGATTGAGAACAGTAGGGGTCCTAGAACAGAGCTTTGGGGGACTCCAACAGAGAGGGTGGGATGAGGAGGTAGTGTGGGAGTGGGAGACACTGAATGTGCGGTTAGAAATTTATGAGGAGATCCAGGATAGGGCAAGGTCTTTGATGCCCAAGGAGGAGAGGAGCTGTAGTAGGAGGCAGTGGTCAACTGTGTCGAAAGCAGAGGACACGTCTAGAAGGAGGAGTACAGAGTATTGCCGTTAGCTTTGGCTGTAAGTAGGTCGTTAGTAATTTTGGTCAAGGCTGTCTCAGTTGAGTGATGGGAGAAGAAACCAGATTGTAGATTGTCAAAGAGAAAGTTAGATGAGAAGTGGGAGGAAAGTTCAGCGTGGACATGCTGCTCCAGGAGTTTGGAGGCGAATGGGAGCAGTGATATTCGTCGATAGCTAGTGTGATGCAGTGACCCCTGTGACAGCTAGGGGGCGCTGTGAGTGCTCCTTGGGATGTGCATGGAGGCATCTCTTTTGTGATAATCGTGGTGAAACAGTGACTGGCTGTATTGCGAATGGCCGATATGTGTCGCAGAGGGAGTCTGCGTGGTAAGTCTGATGCAATGTTGTTGTTCTGGGACCTGTAGTCCCTCAAGAGTGTGTATATGTAGGGTGTAGTTGTAAGGGAGACTTACTAGGCTAGTTGTGTGAGATGGGCGGGACAAACTAGCCACACATCCACACTCCCACCCAGGGGAGTGGTTAAGGGTATATAATGTGACCAGGGTGTGGGTCACATGTTCCTGTGTGGTTCCAGTGGAAGGTCCTGGAGAGCCTGTGTGTTGGGAGGTCCTGGGAGTAGGACTGGATCCCTGAATAGCACACTGAACAACCTGTGTTGGATTTCCTGGGAGTAGGAGTCCTGAAGAGCACATGGTGGGGCTTTGGACATGCTAGTGGCCTGGGGTGTTGGACTGACATCCTGAATAGCACCTGGACAGGTCATATGCCTGGGGTATTGGACTGACATCCTGAATAGCACCTGGACAGGTTATATGCCTGGGGTGTTGGACGAGGTCCTGAATAGTACCTGGACAGGTCATATGCCTGGGGTGTTGGACAAGGTCCTGAATAGCACCTGGACAGGTCACATGTGCGGTTCATGTGAGGAGGAGATGCCAGTGTGTTGGATTTCCTGGGAGTAGGAATCCTGAATAGCACACTGGGCAACCTGTGTTGGAAGACCTGGGAGGAGGCTTCCTGAAGAGCACATGCAGGTGTGTTGGATTTCCTGGGAGTAGGAGTCCTGAATAGCACACTGATCAACCTGTGTGGGATTTCCTGGGAGTAGGAGTCCTGAAGAGCACATGGTGGAGCTTTGGACTTGCTAGTAGCCTGGGGTGTTGGACTGACGTCCTGAATAGCACCTGGAGAGGCCATATGCCTGGGGTATAGGACTGACGTCCTGAATAGCACCTGGACAAGTTGTATGCCTGGGGTGTTGGACGAGGTCCTGAATAGTACCTGGACAGGTCATATGCCTGGGGTGTTGGACGAGGTCATGAATAGCACCTGGACAAGTCACATGTGCGGTTCATGTGTTAGAAGTCCTGGGAGTAGGAGTCCTGAAGAGGTCATGCTGGTGTGTTGGGAGGTTCTGGGAATAGGACCGGATCCCTGAATAGCGCACAGTAAGACTCTAATTCTGGATGGTCTATGTGGGGAAGCTACCGTCCTTCGGTGGGTCTGGACTGACTAAGATATGCCGCCCAGGCAAGTTGGTGATCCCTGTGAGGCAGCTTTCCCAGAGGAGTGGACTGACAAGGAGTCAGCAGGTGGAGCAGGAGCTCCCGTCAGGTACCGATACAGACTGTTGGTGCTTGTGATGTTCTATGAACTGTGTGGTCTCCCACGGTGACTGAACGGAGTGAGGTTTGGCGTGTTTAGAGACCGCGACCCAGTGTCATATGCGCTGTATGTGACTTGGGACATTGGTGAAGTGTACGGCGTACAGACACCCATGGTAACTGGGCGAAGTGAGAGGTCCAGCATGTTTAGTGTCTGTGAGACAAAGCCGTGAATGAAGTGTTGAAGACAAAGCTGCAAGTTACTGTAATATCACCAATTTGTGCCTATTGTGTTTGATGAAATGTAAATGTGAACTGTGCATAACCCGGTTTATGACTTTAATAAACCGTATAGACTGTGTTTAAGCGAAAAATCGTGCCTGACTACGTTAATCCCGTGCCAAGCGAGTGTCCCCCAATACTCTTAGTGAGAGCAATCTTACACTAGACATAGCTGTTGGATCGAGGGTTGGCTTTTTAAGGATAGGTGTGTTTGTGGCATGTTTGAAAGCAGAAGGGAAGGTGCCAGAAGTTAGTGAAGTTAGGTTGAAGAGGTGGGTTAGGGATGGGATAAGAGTGGTGGTGAGGTTGGGGAGGAGGTGGAATGGGATGGGGTCGAGC
Source organism: Ranitomeya imitator (assembly GCF_032444005.1). Classification (NCBI taxonomy): domain Eukaryota; kingdom Metazoa; phylum Chordata; class Amphibia; order Anura; family Dendrobatidae; genus Ranitomeya; species Ranitomeya imitator. The sequence continues at coordinate 1,129,474,619 of NC_091282.1, read as the reverse complement.
GCACAGGTGGTGAGGTGCGATTTGGAGAGGAGACAATTAAGCTCCCCTTCAGTGATGTTGGATAGGGAGGTTATGGATTCGGGCATTGGTCTGGTATACAAACGGATTGTGGTGGTTGAACAATGAAGACTTGCCTTGTTTGGTCGATCTTATTTTTAAAGTGTGTGGCAACGTCCTCAGCAGAGGACTCTTTAGATGTGCCTCCTCTTACCATTTGGTAAACATTTATTTCTTCTTTTTTAGCATATGTTAAGTTTTGTGTTCATCCATCCTGGTTTACTTAAATGCTTCCTATTCTTCCATTTTTTAGGGATTGTTAACGATTGTGCATTGAGAATCTACTTTTTCAAAATTTCTCATCCTTCCTGGACATTTCTGTAAAAAACGCTTCTGCAGGAAGGTGCCAGCTGTGGCACCTGTGCTGCAGCATAATCGTATGTTTTCTGTGCACTTAATCCCTTTTGCTGCCTGCATAAGCGTTTTTTTTTATTCAAAAAGTGCTGGTATTCACTATGCAAACTAGGGCGCAGATCACTGAGGGATCAGTGACCTGTCAGCAGTCAGCATTATGAATATAAAATCAGAGAACCACATAAACCAACCCCGCCTTAGGGCATGAGAATCTCATTAACACAAAACTGAAAATAAAGATTATGACACAGCCACAAGATGGATTTCATCAACCAAGGTATCATTTTATTCAGTATAACGGCGCCGACCTGACAGTGTGTGTAGGTTACTGTACACAATCCTGCTGACAGGTTCTCTTTAAGGACATCCAGCCATTGGATCCCTCCTATACTCTTTCTGAGTCCCTTAAAATCTGCCTTTCTGAAATCCAACCTTGAAGTCTGAGTCTTCACAGGTCTTTCTCCTCTAGTTATGCAAGATTCTATGATAGCATGATCGCTGCCTCCTAGGGTCCCAGCCACCCTTACCTCCAGCGTCGGACTGGCGCACCTTGGGCCCACCAGAGAAAATCATTCTTGGGGCCCACTATGTAGCTACATAGAAATAGATACAAGACCACCAATTGTGCGGTAAAAAGCGCTAATATCAGGGTATAATATAAGGTAGTTCACGTCTTAATAATGTAGCAGGGGTTGGGGTAGCCCCCTCACAGAATATAATGTAGCCCCCTCATAAAATATAATGCTGTCCCCTCTCATAGAATATAATGCAGCACCCCACAAAATATAATGCAACCCCCTCAGGTATGACACAGTCCCCACCACAGAATATAATGTAGCACCCCATAGGGTATAATGCAGCCCCCCTCATATAGTATAATGCAACCCTCCACAGAATATAATGTAGTCCCCTGAGAGAATGCAGTTCCACCACAGAATATAATGCAGCCCCCCCATAGAGTATACTGTAGCCCCCTCATATAGTATGATGTAGCCCCCATAATATAATGTAGTCCCCTGAGAGAATAATGCAGAACCACCACAGAATATAATGCAGCCCCCCATAGAGTATACTGTAACCCCTCATATAGTATGATGTAGCCCCCCATAATGTAATGTAGTACCCTGAGTATAATGCAGTCCCCCCACAGAATATAATGTAGCCCCCCAGGGCCGTATTTAGAGTTTCTGCTGCCCTAGGCACTTTTAGTGCTGCCTGCCCCTTTGGTGAGTATGACACTATTGGCAGTGACTTTGACAAGAATCACTGATGTGAAAGTCACCTTTTGCAGCAGATCTGGGAGTTTTTCTGCATCTGCCGCATAACGGATCACTTACAGCAACACTGCATTCGGTCTCATCCATTCCCTATGGGATTTGTGGCACTTGCCGTGATCTGGCAAATATGGCACCATACCTCCCAACTTTTGAAGAAGGGATGGAGGTATAAAGTTTGCGGCGCGCGTAGTGCGCCGTGGCAAATTTTAGGCCACGCCTCTGACCACACCCATTTTACAACTAGTCACACCCATATCCAAGTCCCAACCACACCCATTTAGCACTGCTGGTCACACTGTTTTATATACAATAATTATAAACAAAAAAAAATATGGCCACACATAATAGCCACACATGATGCTCAATACTGTATAACGGCCACCACACATGATGCTCAATACTGTATAATGGCCAAACACAGTTCTCCATACTGTATAATGGCCGCACATGATGCTCCATAGTTTATAATGGCCACACATGATGCTCCATAATGTATAATGGCCACACAGTGCTCCATACTGTATAATGGCCACACATAGCACTCCATGCTGTATAATGGCCACACATAGTGCTCCATACTGTATAACAGCCACACACAGTTCTCCATACTGTATAATGATCCCACATGATGCTCCATAGTGTATAATGGCCACAAATGATGCTCCATAGTGTATAATGGCCACACATGATGCTCCATAATGTATAATGGCCACACACAGTGCTCCATACTGTATAATGGCCACACATAGCGCTCTGTTATGAACTGGTGGTTTAGGAGCAACATGGGACGAGCTCTGTAGGAGGTGGTACCTGTACTGACCGCAGTCCCTAAGCTCAACACAACACTAGAAGTAGCCGTGGGATGCTCCTGTCACTCCCTAGGCACCTCATCACAGCCTGAGAACTAACTACCCCTAAAGATAGAAACAGGAAAACTATCTTGCCTCAGAGAAAATCCCCAAAGGATAGATAGCCCCCCACAAGTAATGACTGTGAGTGGAGAGGGAAAAGACATACACAGAATGAAACCAGGATGTAGCACAGGAGGCCAGTCTAGGTAGATAGATAGGACAGGATAGAATACTGTGCGGTCAGTATAAAAAACTACAAAAATCCACACAGAGTTTACAAAAATCTCCACACCTGACTAAAGGTGTGGAGAGTAAATCTGCTTCCCAGAGCTCCCAGCTTAACTGAATTAATCCATACTGACAAGCTGGACAAAACATGGAAAGCACAGAACGAATAAGTCCACAACCTGTGGACAGAAAAGAGCAAGCAAGGACTTAACTTTGCTGAACTGGTCAGGATAACAGGGAAATCCAAAAGAGATGTGAATCCAACCAGGAACCATTGACAAGTGGCACTGGCTGAAGGAAGAGCCAGGCATAAATAGCCGAGCAGAAAGACAATCAGTGGAAGCAGCTGCAGACTGCTAAATCCAAGGAGCAGCCATACCACTTAAAACCACCGGAGGGAGCCCAAGAGCAGAACTCACAAAAGTGCCACTTACAACCACCGGAGGGAGCCCAAGAGCGGAATTCACAACAGCGCTCCACACATAGTGCTCCATACTGTATAACAGCCACACACAGTTCTCCATACTGTATAATGATTCCACATGATGCTCAATACTGTATAATGTCCACAAATGATGCTCCATCCTGTATAACGGCCACACATGATGCTCCATACTGTATAATTGCCACACATGATGCTCAATACTGTATAATGGCCACACACAGTTCTACATACTGTATAATGATCCCACATGATGCTCAATACTGTATAATGACCCCCCCTCCTGTATGCATGGCTCATATCCCAGCCCTCCTGTATGCATGGCTCATATTCCCCCTCCTGTATGCATGGCTCATATTCCCCCTCTTGTATGCATGGCTCATATTCCGCCCCCTTAATGCATGGCTCATATCCCCCCCTGAATGCATGGCTCATATTCCCCCCCTGTATGCTTGGCTCAATTTCTCCCCCTGAATGCATGGCTCATATTCCCCCTCCCTGAATGCATAGCTCATATTTCCCCCTCCTGTATGCATGGCTTATCTCTCCACCCCCGCTCACTCCCGCTCCCGCTCCTGACCTGCTCCCTTCTTGCATGGCGCGCCGGCTTATGTCCTCCTTCATCCCACCGTCACTCATACTCACCTGACCCGTCCCTCATACTCACCTGACCTGTCCCACACACCGCACGGCCGCGCCGACATCCCTCTGGCTCTGTCCCGACTCCCGGCGCAGCACCTTCTTCCTGCGTGAGCGGTCATGCGATACCGCTCATTAAGGTCATGAATATGTGCATATTCATGACTTTAATAAGCGGTACCACATGACCGCTCATTCAGGAGGAGCTGCAGACGCTGAGACCAGGCATCGCTGGAGCAGGGTGAGTATCGTCTTCAAGGAGGGTGGGAGGGAGGCGTGGGGGCCCTGGAGCGGGGGGTGGCCTGGAGTGGCGGGGGCCCTGGAGCAGTGGGAGCCCTAGGCAGCTAGCTGCTGGACAGTATGCCAGCAGGTGTCAGTGCCTGGGCCCACCGGAGAATCCTCCGGTTCTCCGGTGGGCTAGTCTGAGCCTGCTTACCTCATTAACCATTTCCTCCCTGTTTTATAAGGATTAAATCTAAGGTAGAAAATTCTCTTGTTTTGTCCTCTACCTTTCGGAAGATAAAGAAAGGAAAAGAATTTGCTGGACCTGTTACTTTTGCCATTTCTGGGTGGTTGAAATCTCCCATAATCACTGCATCATATTTTTTTGAGAACTTGACCATCTGATGCATAAGGACTTCATCCATACCTTCAGCTTGCCCAGGTGGCCTGTAGTAAATGCCTACAATGGTGTCCTTCCCATTGTTCTCTCCTTATATTCTTACCCAAACAGTTTCCACAGAACTCCCCGTCTCTGAAGCTTCAATCTCTGTGGAGATAAACGCTTTTCTAATATACAATGCGACACCTCCTCCCCGTTTATTAAGTCTGTTTCTTGCAAACAAGTTGTATCCTTCTAGCCTTGTATTCCAACCATCTGTATCGTCCCACCAAGTTTCAGTGATGCCAATGACATCATATTTCTTTAACTGCATTAGTAGTTCTAATTCTCCTTATTTGTTGCCCATGCTTTGTGCATTTGTATAGAAATCTTTTAGTTTGTAATCGGTTTATCTTTCTGCAATATTTTTATTATTCTGATTTTTTTGGCGTTGTTTTTCCTTTCCACTTCTAATAGCAGAGTTCTCAACAGTATTTGTTTGCTGTATGGTTTTACCTGGTCTTTTGCTTTCCATCCCATGATTCTCTAGTTTAAAGCTCTCCAGATGGGTGTAGCAAGTCAAATTCCAAATATGTGGTTTCCAGTCTTGGTAAAGTGTAGCCTATCTCTAGCAAGTAGTCCATCGTATAGGTAATTCGCTCTGTGATCCGGAAATCCAAATCCTTGATGATGACTCCATCAACAAAGCCAATTGTTTAACTATAGAATCCTGTTTCACCTCCTTGCTCCATGGCCGTCCACGGGGAGGATGGATGAGATGTCGAGATCTCTGAGATGAGATCTCTGACAATGGCATTTAACTCGTGCTTTCGGAAAGTACGCCAGAAATCCCGCCCATCGGTGACCCCATCATGTGATCGTGGGTCTCCCATGGGTTGGCATGACAACCAGAGATCTCCAGCAGACCTCTATAGTTGTCACTGTCGGATTGCTATGAGCACCGCCCAGTGGTCGGCGCTCACAGCAAGTGAGCAATTCTGCTACATACAGGCAATCTGATCATCGCCTGTATGTAGCAGAGGCGATCGGGTTAAGGCAGCATCTAGTCTCCCATGGAGACTATTGAAGCATGCCAAAAGTAATAAAAAATGTTTTTAAAAATATAAAAAAATATATAAAAGTTCAAATCACCCCCCTTTCGCCTCATTCAAAGTAAAACAATAAAAAAATCAAACATACACATATTTGGTATCGCCGTGTTCAGAATCGCCCGATCTATCAATATAAAAAATAATTAACCCGATCACTTAATGTCACAATGAGAAAAAAAAGTTAAAACACCACAATTACATTTTTTTTGGTCGCCACAACATTGCATTTAAATGCAATAACGGGTGATCAAAAGCTCGTATCTGCACCAAAATGGTGTCATTAAAAAAATCAGCTCGGCGTGCAAAAAAATAAGCCCCACACCCCACCCGCTATCATGAAAAATGGAGACACTACGGGTATCAGAAAATGGCATCATTTTTTTTTCTTTTTTTCAACAAACTTGGGAATTTTTTTCCACCACTTAAATATAAATGTACCTATACAGGTTTGGTGTCTATGAACTCGTAATGACCTAGAGTATCATAATGGCAGGTCAGTTTTAGCATTTAGTGAACATGGTAAAAAAAAAAAAAAACAACTGTGGGATTGCACTTTTTTGCAATTTCATCGTGCTTGGAATTTTTTTCCTACTTTCCAGTACATTATATGGTAAAATCAATGGTGTCGTTGATGGAATAATAAAACAGAAACGTAAAATAATAATAATAATAATAATGATGTTTATTTATATAGTGACAACATATTCCGCAGCGCTTTACAGTTTACCAAAAATGGAAAATGACCCGGGGTGAAGGGATTAAGAGGATAAAAACCATTTTCCAGTGGACGATATGTTAAAACCAATGATGTCCTTTAAAAGTACAACTCTTCCCACAAAAAACAAGCTGTCACATGGCCATTTTGACGAAAAAAAATAAAAAGTTATGCCTCTGGTAAGAGGGGGCAAAAAATGAAAATGCAAAAACAAAAATACCTCTGTCGTTACGGAGTTAAACTACTACATGACTACTGTTCTTCATCTGTTTTATTTCCAAGTTGTATAAGTCCATTGCCCAGTTGATGACATAAACCTGCACAGGGGTTTCTCTGTTTTCAAGCTTCTCAAAATTAGAAAACATGGGAGGGTAAACTGTGCAAAAGGGGAGGCTGGCTACAATGTTCCAAGACAAGGAAAGATCAAATTGTGTGTGCTTGCGTCTAAGACAGGGAAATTAGGGTGCCAGTCCAATTAGGGACAGGAACAGCACTGAACAATACTATATAATAAAATCACAAGAAAATATACTAAAGAAAAAAAAAATGCTAAAAAGAAATACCAAGGGAATCTTACAGAAAAATTGAATAGAAGCCTTAAAATTATTTTTTTTTTAATGTTGGACATTTAACTTTTTTTAATTCTACAGCAATATTGTGGAACCACCACATATACCTGACTGACTGAACCTCAATTTACTTGAAGATACTGGCTTTTAATTTCCCGTAGACGATGAAGCCGGCGCGCCAGCATCCCGCATGAGCAAAAAGATCATGGCATAAGAAACATTTAGAAAGAAAGCTAAATTAGCAGAATCTGTGATTAAAGTCTGGTATATTCAGATTTTTTGTAAATTATATTCAATAGTAAATTGTCCTTTTCTAAAATTTTCGTATATCAAAAATTTTGACCATGTGGATCCAAATACTGAGTCTGTACTTACTGGGCTTAAAATATATATAACTATAGACTTTATATGTCCCAAAGATTGCACTGAGCTGATGGGTCACATTGCTCAGCCTCTTATTTCGTTTTATTAGTTCCTCAGCATCCAATATCTGACATGTCACAATGGTTTGGAAATATATTTAAATCAAAAATGTGCCTAAAGAAATCTCATTACAAATTATACACATTTTTAGTATTTTCTGATGTATTTCATAAATGTAGGAACAAAACAATATATTAATTCTCAAAGAATGGACTAGATCTGCTAATTTAAGATACAGAACTATTTACAGATGTTTTCGTATTTTAGTAAAAATAAATCAAATACTGATCTAAATATTAACATCATACAATGTGTCAGGACCATATATGATATTCTTTTCAATGTAATTATTTAAGTTTATGTATCATGCTGAGAAGTATACAGAATCTTGTACCTCTGCATTATCATCTGATATCAATGAGTCCACTAGAGTCATTACTTGACCTTTCCTACCCCCTTAGCTCTGGTGGAGAATAATGAACTCCAGTATCATGTACTCATTTTCCTATGACTAGACTCTTTGTCCTTAAAGGGAATTGCAAAGTTACACTTAACAAGAGCTTACTATACAATCTAATTCAAAGCCATTAACTTTTGATCTTTTCCACTTTTGATGCTTTTTAAATTATCGGGACAGATACTTGTTTCTATGTAAGAAACCTTTAGAAAATTATATATACTCTTTTATTTGTTAAGAAAATGCAACCTCCTTTCAAAAAATGTCAAAATAAGAAATCCTAGGTAGATATATGTCTGTTCAAAAAGCCATCGCCTGCAATAGGGCGCAGTATTGTTGTGACAAGCATGGATGTTAAATTTGACTGGTAAAACAGATGTGTAATTGTTTGCAATTTATTTGCTTTGTGAGGTAGAGCTTCCCAGTTAAATGTCTGTATTTTGGGGCATTGTCTTCTGTATTTAAAAAAACAACTGTTGATCACTTTAAAAAAAAGTATTTCATAAAAAATGCAAAAACTCAGTACAGTCATTTGTGACAAACAAACATGCCATCTATGACTGACATTGATTTTAGATTTTTTTTTTAATGAAAAATATTGTGCTGGCTTGCTGCTGCTTTCTAGTGCATTTTGAATGAAGAAGAAATGTGTAATTGTAATTCCAATGCAGCAGGACAAATGCCAGCTACGCTATATCAATCACACTGAGTCTGACATTGGTGCTGGCACTTTGCCTATCTCTCTCTCCTCCTATTAAATGAATTTCTGTATTATTCACAGCTTACTACACTCTTCTTCTATACACTACTTCTCAGAGTATTTGTCCAGTGTTTTAGGGTTTTCTCTTCCTGTCTTCCTATTTATTGCAAAGCCTTGAGCTCTTTTGTAATCTTACTATACTAAATTATCCTAAAATGGCTGCTGCATACTCCCTGCCTTGATATTTATATGGGCTATCATAATCCCTCATGATAAGCTGTGCTCTACCATTTTATGTGATAGCTGCAAGGCACTATTGCAAGGCGCTGTTTTGCCTGAGTGTACGTAAATCATTGGCTGACAAAATCGTTTCTAATATGTAAAATGTCAGTGAACATTTTTTTTACACAATTGACGTAAATCGAATATCACATTATTCGAAACCACAAAGACTTGCAAGTTTCTTAAAATTTAACACAAATTGATTTTGCCCCAAATCGATTTGCTCATCTCTAGTCATTAGTACTATTAGTATTCTTAAGTTTTATAAAACTTAAGTTTCATCCACAAGGGATGTATCTGCTGCACAATTTTCATTCCAGCAAAGTGTATTACAATAAATGTTGAGGGTTCTTGAAATCTCATCCACACAATTGCAGAAAAATTTTGAAGAACAGATATATCCTATGTGAATCTATTGGTTAAGTAATCCGGATAATCTGACAGCCAATAAAAGTGATATCAATAAACATTTAATGGTTTCAATATTTTAAAGGTCTTGTACGCCTCATATCATTGAGGCCTATGAATCAAATTTAACAAAGAACAAGAATTAAATTTCCAAGTTTGTGTAGATTTCCTCAAGGTACCCCACTTCCTTTAAAAATGGTGTGCTTGGCATAGGGAATTACATTGTGACTTCTTTTGGTTTTAGGGGCGGATGTGAAACATGTCAATCTGTGTACTGTGCTGCTGTATGTGCTGGTGCAATCGAAGCAACTGCAAATACATAAAAGTAGCACCGCATTTAGCAATTCTCATCTTCCAGGTCTTTGAAACATCGTTCATTTTTGAAGCTGTGCCAAGTAGGCATGTTTATAGAGAAGTCAAGGGTAATAGCTGTCAACCAAGTAACAGGGCACAATGTCTATGGTTGCCTATAGTATCTGTCCAATAATCTGGCAGATTTTACATTCCGCAGATCAGGAGGATACATCTAGTCTAGTGTGTCTTATTATTTATAAAATGCACTTGACATTTGTTTCCAGAAATAAAATAGATGGTTCTGAGACGAGGAAAGGCTCCGGCTAATTCTAGTTATTTCCCTCCGTAGAAAGACTGTTCTAGACAAGCCGGCTAATGTATCAGGGAGAAGCATGAAGCACAAAAGCCCAGTGTTTCAGACGCACATATACAGCACTTTGTGCAGAGAGCTGATCTCCCAGACAGTCATAAACTCTTAGTGCCCCAAGTTTGGTTTTGTGTTAAGTTCACCACTATACCCAAGAGAGCGATCGCAGCGGAGAAAGCATTTCATGTAACAAGGCTTATGTAAAAGAGCGCTGTGATAGCAACATTTTACAGCCTTCCCTTACACAAACAACCATTTCTTTCCATAACCTTTTTTTATATTGTTACTGGCTCTTCTATACACATATCGTTTACGTATTATTCCCCCGTACCACCAACTAATAGACGTGTGAGATCCCTGAAGAGGGCTGGGGCAGGACATGTTAGTTGGGATTGGCAAGCAAACAAAGCATCTTAAGAAATCCAGAGGATGAACATGACGTCTGTGGTACCTGTTAGTGGTCCTTGGAGGGTCCTCCATTAGTTTGAAGTTCAGCTATGTTATATACACTGAGGTGGGATGTGGTAAATCGTAAATGGTCCTGAACTATCAAGAGGCTGCTAATCATTACTGAGCCCCAACAGCTTGACATACACCTATATTAATATGTATTTTGTATGTTTCTGTATATTATTTTATAACATTTGATGCTTATTTTTGCATTGGTATGATGTATTTCACATTATTATTTGGCACGAGTCTTGACATTTGTGTGAACAGGGAATTTGTGTTTGGAAAGGTTTACTTTAAAGGGGTATTTGTAAGTTTGGAAGTTATGACCCTATCCACGGGATAGAGGATAACTTCATAATCACTGAGGGTCTGACCCAGAGGCGTAGCTAGGGGTTCAGCTCAGGGGGGGCGAAACTTCTTAGTGGGCCCCTAACCCCTGATTACAACTATGATGGTGCACTCTAATCGTGGGTATAGTAGAACGTCAGCAGATAATCCTGCTGTAGGTAAAAAAAGATCTCCAAAAAGACCAACACTGATATTACCACCATACAGTGACCATATAGTGGTGGATACCAGTCGTACAAAGAATACAAGTGATTACAGTACACTTATAGATGGTGACATACAGCTGACGTTCTTTTTGATTGAATCGTTCATTTTTCCTGTCTTTTCCATCTGGACCAGACCGACATGACTTCTTCCACCCAGGACTGCTGCAGAGATTACAACAAAGACACAGTTCACTTTTCACATTTTCAGCACTGTCCCCAATGGGACTATTCTCAACCTGCACAAACTCCTCATCCTTGTGTCACCCCAATACTGAGCCGCTGCCGTATGTGTCCCTATTACTCCACCTGATACCCCAATACTGAGTCGCTGCCGTATGTGTCCCTATTACTGCACCTGCAGTGTGGTACAATAGCAATGCTCTTCATGCGGATTCACATAGTAATACCACCACTGTGCCATTACATAGTAAAATGTCTCCTTTGTGCCCTCACAGTAGCCCCAAACTCTTTACAGGCCCCAACAGTAGCTCCCACACTGTATAATGGCCCCTGCATTATCATTCACGCTGTATAATAACTCCGTATTAGCTCTCACGCTGTATAATGGTACCCACAATAGCTCCCACTCCTTGGATTCTGTGGGTTGATACTTGCACAGCTCTGATATATATGGCAAAGAGCTAAATAGAAGAAAATAGAAAGAGCTAGTAGGTGCATAGAGTCCAGCATATGGGCATTGCTCCCTGAATGTATCCAGGTAACCTTAAAGGAATACTCTTGTCTGGAGAAGAACCAAAAGAGGGAAAAAGAAAGGAAGGCAACCAGAAGAAAGAGAGGGAGGTAGAATATTACCAATCTAAAGAAGTACACCCCCTGGTTCGTCTGTTCCTTTTCCCCTTCTCCCCCTTTGGGGGTTTTGCTGTCTAGACAGAGTATTTGTTCAGGGTCCGGCACCGATATATGATCTCCTATACGCACCTATTTGCTGTTTCTATTTTCTTCTCTCTTGCTATTTATCATATACTAGATGGTGGCCGGATTCTAACGCATCGGGTATTCTAGAATATGCATGTCCACGTAGTATATTGCCCAGCTACGTAGTATATTGCTCAACCACGTAGTATATTGCCCAGCACAGAGCCACGTAGTATATTGCCCAGCCACGTAGTATATTGCCCAGCCACATAGTATATAGCAGAGCCACGTAGTACATTGCCCAGTCACGTAGTATATTGGCCAGCACAGAGCCACGTAGTATATTGCCCAGACACGTAGTATATTGCCCAGCCACATAGTATATAGCAGAGCCACGTAGTATATTGCCCAGTCACGTAGTATATTGGCCAGCACAGAGCCACGTAGTATATTGCCCAGACACGTAGTATATTGCCCAGCCACATAGTATGTAGCAGAGCCACGTAGTATATTGCCCAGTCACGTAGTATATTGGCCAGCACAGAGCCACGTAGTATATTGCCCAGACACGTAGTATATTGCCCAGCCACATAGTATATAGCAGAGCCACGTAGTATATTGCCCAGTCACGTAGTATATTGGCCAGCACAGAGCCACGTAGTATATTGCCCAGCCACGTAGTATATTGCCCAGCCACATAGTATATAGCAGAGCCACATAGTATATTGCCCAGTCACGTAGTATATTGGCCAGCACAGAGCCACGTAGTATAGAGACTTAAAAAAAAAACATATACTCACCTATAGCCCGTTGAAGTCCTGCTATACTTACCATCCGCCGCCCTTCCCACTCCTCTCCACGCTCCCGGGATCGCTCCATTGCAAGTGGCAGCTTGCGGTCCCAGGGCTGGTGTGAGCAGGACCTATGATGACGTCGCGGTCACATGACCGTAACGTCATGGCAGGTCCTTGTCGCACACCAGCCCTGGGACGGGAGCGGAACCTGCCGCTTGCAATGGAGCGGTCCCGGGAGCGTGGCGAGGAGCGAGAAAGGCGGCGGAGGGTGAGTATAGCAGGTTTTTAGTTTTTTTTTATTATTTTTAACATGACATATTTTTACTATTGATGCTGCATATGCAGCATCAATAGTAAATAGTTGCGGACACACAGGGTTAATAGCAGCGGTAACGGAGTGCGTTACACCGCGGGCCGTTACCGCTGCCATTAACCCTGTGTGAGCGGTGAGTGGAGGGGATTACGGAGCGGGCGCCGGGCAGTGAGTGCAGGGGAGTAGGGGAGGGACTAATCGGACTGTGCCCGTCGCTGATTGGTCGCGGCAGCCATGACAGGCAGCTGCTGAGACCAATCAGTGAACGAATAACCGTGACAGAAGGACAGACAGGCAGACGGAAGTACCCCTTAGAGAATTATGTATATAGATATTCAGCCTCAACTTTTTTATTTTTAATACAAGGTTTCATAAAGGGGTTTTCATGTTTACTACCTTGGATTTACTGATATGAGATCATGCAGACACTGTACTGATAGGATCCTTACCTTGGCTATAGGATGGATGGATAGATATCCTATAGCCGGGGTCAGGGTCCTATCAGACCAGTGTTTGTGTGATCTCATATCAGTAAATGCAGTGTGTATATATATATATATATATACTGACAAGACAGGTCAGCAATGTGCACTTATAGATTTGACCCCGGCTGCAGGACCCCCACAGAGGATATGACACACACACACACACACACACACTCTACAGTGCCTCAGATATAGACTGCAGATATACAGCACCAAGGCAGGGTCTTATCAGGAGGGGAGCCGTGTTCTGCCACATCCTCCCTGCACGGTGCAGACATCTCCGGCCAGTACCTGCAGAAATCTGTACTGTTACTTACAGCACCACTGTCCTGTGACTGTCTGTCTTGTTCTTCTCTGGACACTCACAGAAGCCGTGCCCTGGTCCTCCTGACTTCTCTGCAGCAGAGCAAACACACTCACACAGCAGTGCAATGTGGGCGTGACTCTGCTGTATGCTGGAGTCAGCCAGCAGACAGATATAGTGCCGGCACCTATCCTCCTCCTTCGTGCATGAGTTCCTCTGGCTCTCCCCGGTCACTGCCCGCAGTAGAGCAGGCAGATCGTGTCTCCCTGCTCTACAACGGAACATGGAGATTAACTAGATCAGCGGGCTGTTCACGCTGATGTAATTAAGTGTAGTGTAGCTCCAGGTGGGCCCCTGTGAGCGGTGGGCCCGGGGCGGCCGCACCCTCTGCCCCCCCGGTAGCTACGCTACTGGTCTGACCACTAGGATTGACCACTGCTCCAGAGAAATGGGGATCTTCAGAACTCCTGTTATTGAAAGTGATGGGGGTCCCAGTGGTCAGACTCTGAATGATCAGGATTTCCCTACTGCATAGATAGGTGATAACATCCATACTTGAGAGTACTTTTAACCCCTTCACCTCAAAGACTGTCTTCACCTTCTTGACCAAGTCAATTTTTTCAATTCTGACCAGTGTCACGTTATGGGTCATAACTCTAGAACGCTTCAACAGATCCCACTGATTCTGAGATTGTTTTTTTTCATGACATATTGTATGTACTTCATGATAGTGGTAAAATTTATTTCATATGACTTATGTTTATTTGTGAAAAAATCTGAATTTTTTTTTACATTTTTCAATTTTTTAACTTTTAATTTTTATGCCCTTAAACCAGTCATATCGCACAAATAGTTAATAAAAAACATTCCCCACATGTCTAAATTACATCAGCACAATTTTTGAAACATATTTTGTTTTGTTAGGAAGTAATAAGAGTTAAAAGTTGACCAGCAATTTCTTATTTTTACAACAAAATTTACAAAAGCATTTTTTTAGCGACCACCTCACATTTGAAGTGACTTTGAAGGTTCTATATGACAAAAAAATACCCAAAAGTGACACCATTCTAAAATCTGCACCCCTCAAGGTGCGCAAAACCACATTCAAGAAGTTTATTAACCCTTTGGGTGCTTCACAGGAATTAATGGAATGTAGAAGGAAAAAATAAACATTTAATTTTTTTTCACAAACGTTTTACTTTAGACGTAATTTTTTTTACTTTTACAAGAATAACAGGAGAAAATTAACCATAAAATTTGTTGTGCAATTTCTCCTAAACATGTTGATTTCCCATATGTGGAGGAAGTCTTCTGATTGGGCGCATGGCAGGGCTCGGAAGGGAAGGAGCGCCATTTGATTTTTTTAATATAAAATTTGCTGACATAATTAGCAGATGTCATCTCGCGTTTGGAGAGCCCTGATGTGCCTAAACAATGAAAACCCTCCATAAGTAACACCATTTTGGAAACTAGACCCCTCAGGGAACTTATCTACATGAATGGTGAGCACCTTGAACCTCCAGGTGCTTCACAGAAGCAAAAATAATTTACATTTTTACCACCAAGATTGTGTGTTAGCCCCAAATTTTACATTTTCATACTGGGAAATGGGTAAAAATGGCACCAAAATTTGTTCCACAATTTCTGCTGTATGTAGAAATACCCTATATACTGCTATGCAGTACTGCTTAGCCATACGGTGGGACTCGGGAAGGACAGAGCGCTATTTTCCTAGAATAGTTTGCAGATTCCATATACAAAGCCCCTAAGTGCTAGAAAAGCAGAATACACCCCCCCCCCCCCCCCCAAGTGACCCCATTTTGGAACTTATACCCATTTGGGAATTTATCTAACTTTGTTTGTTCTACTATTTTACATTGTCCCAAGACAGGACATCATTGTATAGTGACAGATCGCTGATCTGATACTCTGCAATGATTCTGCATTTCAGGGCATTGGAGCACCGACTGACAGGCAGGGGAGAAGGAGTGTCAGATCCTCCTCTTAGCAGGCACTCACAGGCCACCTTCCCTGCTGGACCCTGAAGGACCCCGCAGCCATCTTGCGGCCTGGGGTCGCATTGTGACAGTGGAAGCAGAGAGTGAGCTCACTCCCTCTGTGATGCTCCTCGATGTCATTGTCACTATTGGCTGCGGCATTAGAGGTGTTATATGTCTGCGATCGGTGCTAGCACCAATTGTGCACATTGCTGCAGGGTGGCAGCTCTCACATAGAGCTGACACCCGCACCCAATCGCAGCGGCACTCACCATGAGCCCGTACAATTGTTGCAACATACATATACGGCAGTTTGTGGGAACGCCGCCCCCATGTCGCTGTATATATATGGCGCATGTCAGGAAGGGGTTGAAAGGATTGTTAAAACATCACTGCAGCAAGTTTTTTTTATTGCAGCACTAGCGTGCTGCTACTAACATAAGCTCTCTGCACTCAGTATTATATTTCCTTGTTTCCATCTTCACCTTCTATCACCACCGCTCCGGTCGGTCTACAGCAATCTATGATCTGCTGGATCGCTTCAGTGTTTACTGGGAGAGCTAGTGGTCAATTTCCAATCCAAAACTATGAGCATCATTTTGGCTCTGGTAGACTTACATTGAGAGCTTGTGACCATTAATTCTGACTTCCAGCCAGTTAGAAGTTGTGGTAACAAGATGGCGGCGTGAGATCACAGGGTCTTTGGGAAGAGCTAAATATGGAGGATGGTATGTATAAGAGTATTAGACTAGGGTCAAGGACCTTACATTAGTAGCACCAACTCCAGCGCTACAGTAAAAAAGCGCTGCATGGTGCCTAAAGGCTAAGAAAAACATGGCTGCTTTCTTCCAACAGCATCACTCTTCTCCATACTGTAAGTTGAGTGCCTTACTGCAGTGCAGCTTCATTTTCTTCACTACAACTGAGCTGCAGTTCCAGACTCAAAGTGGGGACAAATGTGACATAGTTTCTGCAGGAAAACAACCCTGCTGTTTTAATACTGGAGATTTCATTTAAAGAAGCACACCCATTAAAGTTTTTATCCTCTTAATATATTGCAATTATTATATAATTTAACATTGTGTACTTACAATTGCTCATCTTGTCTTTCTACCCAGTTAATTTTTTTTCTTTTCAATTAGGTCTATGACATCACGTGATTAAAAATTGACTAGCTGGATCCTTCTAAGCTCTTTGTAGAAAGAGGAAGTCTCTTTTCCCAGCATGAGACATCACTGGAAAAGTCTCTGGCAGGGGTAGGAGGGAGTAGCTTGCTCAGGAGCTGAAGAAGGGCTAGAAACCCAAAATGAGCAATTGTAAGTACACACATCAAATCTTTGATGGGAAGAGGAGTGCTTTGATGGGAGACTTCTACTGATGGAGGAACTATCTGAAGTGCACAGCTCCTGCATGAAATGTGAGCACAGAGCATTGTAAAGCACAATAGTAAGTGTCTGCATCCATATACTGCTCTGTGAGAGTGAATGAAAAGACCAAATAAACTCATGTTGGAGCTATGCACTTCAGATAGGAAAAACATTGGAAATGAAATTTCAGCTCACCGCGAGGCACAATGAGCCAGGTGGTGCACAGATTGAAGCAGGCAGCCTGTCCGAAAGAATGTAGAAAAGCTGTATCTAGCATGCATCCCAAGGTTGAATAGAAATTGCCATTTTGAGATTAAAAATCAACGATACAAAAATTTAACGAAAAAGTACACGTGTGTAGATTGTTACGTGTTTCCAACCCTAGTCCATAGGTTAATTATAACTCACTTCAGATAGGTATTTTGTCCAATTGTTCGGGTATCAAAATATGGACCGCACCTGCCCAGAAAACATGCCTGTAACACTGTCAGTTCTCCAAGAACTGAATTCAACTATTTTCTGACTTTTTGGCAGATATCCAGTTTCAGTAATTTCAGAGTAAGCTCTGCATTTCTATGACTATAGGTAAATGGATCTATACTACCATTCAAAAGTTTAGGGTCACCCACACAATTTTGTGTTTTCCATAACTCATACTTTTATTAATCAAATGAGTTGCCAAATGAATTGAAAATCTAGTCCAGACATTGACAAGGTTCGAAAAAAAGATGTTTATTTGAAATAATAATTTTCTCCTTCAGACTTTGCTTTCAGAAGAGAATGCTCCCTTTCCAACAATTCTAGCATTGCAGACCTCTGGCATTCTAGCAGTTAATTTGCTGAGGTAATCTGGAGAAATTTCACCCCATGCTTCCAGAAGCCCCTCCCACAAGTTGGTTTGGCTTGATGGGCACTTTTTGGGTACCATACGGTCAAGCTGCTCCCACAACAGCTCAATGGGGTTGAGATCTGGTGACTGCGCTGGCCACTCCATTACAGATAGAATACCAGCTGCCTGCTTCTTCCCTAAATAGTTCTTGCATAATTTGGAGGTGTGCTTTGTGTCATTGTCCTGTTGTAGGATGAAATTGGCTCCAATCAAGCGCTGTCCACAGGGTATGGCATGGCGTTGCAAAATAGAGTGATAGCCTTCCTTATTCAAAATCCCTTTTACCTTGTACAAATCTCACACTTTACCAGCAGAAAAGCAACCCCAGACCATCACATTACCTCCACCATGATTGTTAGATTGGGTCAGGCACTCTTCCAGCATCTTTTCAGTTGTTCTGCGTCTCACAAATGTTCTTTTGTGTGTGTGAACCAAACACCTCAAACTTGGATTAATCTGTCCATAACACTTTTTTTCCAATCTTCCTCTGTCCAATGTCTGTGTTCTTTTGCCCATATTAATCTTTTCCTTTTATTAGCCAGTCTCAGATATGGCTTTTTCTTTGCCACTCTGCCCTGAAGGCCAGCATCCCAGAGTCGCCTCTTCACTGTAGATGTTGACACTAGCGTTTTGCATGTACTATTTAATTAAGCTGCCAGTTGAAGACCTGTGAGGCGTCGATTTCTCAAACTACAGACTCTAATTTACTTGTCTCGTTGCTCAGTGCAGCGGGGCCTCCCACTTCTCTTTTTACTCTGATTAGAGCCTGTTTATGCTCTCCTCTGAAGGGAGTAGTACACACCATTGTACTTCAGTTTCTTGGCAATTTCTCGCATGGAATAGCCTTCATTTCTAAGAAGAAGAATAGACTGTTGAGTTTCACATGGAAGTTCTTTTTTTCTGACCATTTTGAGAGTTTAATGGAGCCAACAAATGTAATGCTCCAGATTCTCAACTAGCTCAAAGGAAGGTCATGTTTATAGGTTTTCTAATCAGCCAAACTGTTTTCAGCTGTGCTAACATACTCGCACAAGGGATTTCATGAGTATTCTAACCATCCTTTAGCCTTCTTACAAAGTTAGCAAACACAAAGTACCATAAGAACACTGGTGTGATGTTTGTTGGAAATGGGCCTCTATACACCTATGAAGATATTGCATTACAAACCAGACGTTTGCAGCTAGAATAGTCATTTACCACATTACCGCATAGAGGGTATCTCTGAATCATTTAACCCCTTTCTGACATATGACATACTATCCCATCGAGGTGGGTGGGCCTGTAATGCCCACCGATGGGATAGTACGTCATATGCGATCGGCCGCGCTCACGGGGGGAGCGCGGCCGATCGCGGCCGGGTGTCGGCTGGCTAAAGTGACATCCGGGTTTCAGTTACAATTGAGGGGTTTCCACTGTTTAGGCACATCAGGGGCTCTCCAAATGCAACATGGCATCCGATCTCAATTCCAGCCAATTCTGCGTTGAAAAAGAAAAAACAGTGCTCCTTCCCTTCCGAGCTCTCCCGTGTGCCCAAACAGTGGTTCCCCCCCCACATATGGGTTATCAGCGTACTCAGGACAAATTGGACAACAACTTTTGGGGTCCAATTTCTCCTGTTACCCTTGGGAAAATACAAAACTGGGGGCTAAAAAATAATTTTTGTGGAAAAAAAAGAATTTTTATTTTCATCGCTCTGCGTTATAAACTTCTGTGAAGCACTTGGTGAGTCGAAGTTCTTACCACACATCTAGATAAGTTCCTTAGGGGGTCTACTTTCCAAAATGGTATCACTTGCGGGGGGTTTCAATGTTTAGGCACATCAGGGGCTCTCCAAACGCTTCATGGCGTCCTATCTCAATTCCAGTTAATTTTGCATTGAAAAGTCAAATGGCGCTCCTTCACTTCTGAGATCTGCCGTGCGCCCAAACACTGGTTTACCCCCACATATGGGGTATCAATGTACTCAGGACCAATTGCACAACAACTTTTTGGGTCCAATTTCTTCTGGTACCCTTGGGAAAATAAAAAATTGGGGGCGAAAATATCATTTTTGTGAAAAAATATGATTTTTTATTTTTACGGCTCTGCATTATAAACTTCTGTGAAGCACTTGGTGGGTCAAAGTGCTCACCACACCTCTAGATAAGTTCCTTAGGGGGTCTAATTTCCAAAATGGTGTCACTTGTGGGGGGTTTAAATATTTAGGCACATCAGGGGCTCTCCAAACGAGACATGGCGTCCTATCTCAATTCCAGTCAATTTTGCATTGAAAAGTCAAATGGTGCTCCTTCACTTCCGAGCTCTGCCGTGCGCCAAAACAGTGGTTTACCCCCACATATGGGGTATCATCGTACTCAGAACAAATTGCACAACAACTTTTTTGGTCTAATTTGTCCTGTTACCCTTGGTAAAATAAAACAAATTGGAGCTGAAGTAAATTTTTTGTGAAAAAAAATTAAATGTTCATTTTTTTAAATATTCCAAAAATTCCTGTGAAACACCTGAAGGGTTAATAATCTTCTTGAATGTGGTTTTGAGCACCTTGAGGGGTGCAGTTTTTAGAATGGTGTTACACTTGGGTATTTTCTATCATATAGACCCCTCAAAGTGACTTAAAATGTGATGTAGTCCCTAAAAAAATGGTGCTGTAAAAATGAGAAATTGCTGGTCAACTTTTAACCCTTATAGCTCTCTAACAAAAAAAATGTTGGTTCCAAAATTGTGCTGACATAAAGTAGACATGTGGGAAATGTTACTTCTTAAGTATTTTGTGTGACATATCTCTGTGATTTAAGAACATACAAAATCAAAGTTGGAAAATTGCAAAATTTTCAACATTTTTGTTTTTTTCACAAATAAATGCAGGTAATGTCAAAGAAATTTTACCACTATTATGAAGTACAATATGTCACGAGAAAACATTGTCAGAATCATCAGGATCCGTTGAAGCGTTCCAGAGTTATAACCTCATGTTTACATAAATTTTATTCACCTTGAATTTATTGACTCATTACTGACAGTGACAAGCAATGAGCTGCAATATTTTTTCTAATATTCTCCTTTAGAACTGGGCATGGCCACTTAGTTACAATGTTGCAGTTTATGAATAAACACAACAATTTGTGGTCCTTGTAGATGCGGCACAGGCTGGAGACATCTGAGGTTTACTTCATCTGGAGTCACAATTCCTGTATTTTGGTGGCAGAGAGAGGTCATCGTCTCGTCCTCCGTCCCAGAGCGACCATAACTCAGGAGGTTTTAGTAAAGAATTTGTTGTCTCTTTCTATCATTATGCAGGGGTGTTGGTGAGATTTGGCGGGGATTTCCTAGCTAACACGACCACTTCCATATCTACAGACGCTGTACTGTCAGGTCCGCTCTTGCTGCTTTTCTAGGTTTTCGAACTGAGTTACTAGAACGATGTCTCAAGATTTTAAGTTTAGCTCATCATTGTCGATTGCTCCATAATCATGTTGGGCCTGAATCTGAAGAAAGAAGGATAAGAGAACAAAAATGTGTCAAAGCATCCAAATATCTACAAGGATGAGGGCGAGTACAGCAATGAGTGCGGTAACGGGTATAATGCATTTGTAGTAAACTTGTGATCATCAGACAAATGGATACAAAAATTCCAGTAGTCTGGTAAAACTATTCAATCACCACCAATAATATACCAAAAGTTTAATAAAATGAATTACGCTTTAAGTTAAGTAAAATGTGATTTTCATGTTTCTTGTAATTTTTATTTAAAAAAAAAAGCAATAAAAATGACCCATGTTAACATAGCTTCAATTGTAGCTCCAAGGTTTAGAAAACATGAATGCATATTTCTGGCTATAGCCTTGAATGTGGTTTCTTGTTAGATCTGTAGCATATCAGCGCTTTCCCTTAGATTTGTGTTCTTGGCAAAACGTAAAGTGTTATTACAAAATCACATGTAACTGTGCAAAAATCAAGCTAGTGCTTTGACATTGAACTTGTCCTTGGCTGCAATTTTAAAAAAGCGCCTAATCCCAAACCAGCCAAGGCCAAGTCCTGTATCTGGTCAAGAACCTATTAATTACATAAAATCTGGCCAGCCACTTTCCTACATGTGTCTGCGAGGGAACGGCTGTATGCCTGATACAGAGCAATCTGCTCAAGACATTTTGCTCCATCCAAGGAGAACTCGGTGTTTTTGGTCAGTATGCAAGAATAACTGATCTGTACACAAAGAAAGTAACGTTGATTAGATTAAAAGCCCCCAAAAATCTCAACAGATGAAAGATTCTGTGAACTATTTTACACACAGTAGTACTTAAAAAGTTGTCATTGCTGCAGTTATATCAGTGATGACCATGAGCAGTAGCAGACGGCCACCGCTGGAGCATCAAAGGAACATATCCATAACAGCCGGAACATTGCACCAACATTGTAGTAAAACTAGATTTACTACAAAAACAATGAAAAACAGTATTTTTATATATATTTTGGTGAATGAGAAATAGAAGAAAAATGAGTTAGGAGAATATTCTGTTATATGCATATGGTTTTAAAATACATAAAAAATGTAATTTATTAAAGACGCCATTGAGCCGGAATCTTGCATCACGTGACCAATAGCAAATACAGACTCTGGAAAGGAATCTAGAATCAAGAAGTGTATACGAAAGATGGTAAAAACAACTGTTTATTAATTATCAAAAAATAAAACAAGAAATTCATTACACTAGGTGCCTAATGTCAATTAGAGAACACAGCAGCGTTTATATATTATAAGCATTAAAAAATTTAATAGATACAATACACAGATCAATAACACTTTTCATCTAAAGTTACAAGTGTACACTGCACATATTTTCTTTTCTAATTTTTGGATAAGTGTGGGAAAATAAATATACAGCAATTTAAAGAAAAGTGCTTAGTGCTGTAAACAGTAATATGTATCCTGTAACACAAATGGCTTATGCATTGTTCCCACAGGTAACCATATTGTAATTATGTCTAAGTATATCAAGACCAAAAATTTGCATAATAGTAACAGATTAGGTAATAATATAAAATTTGATACAGTATCTTACATGGAAAAATAGTTCAAACTCAAAGTGCATAGTGCTTGGTGATATGTCAATCAATTATAGTGTATATTCAGTAAAGAAATCCAGTGTTGTATGGATAGGTGGAATGAAAACCAAGAAGGTTACCTACATGCAGGTCAAAGGAGATGTGACTGCTGACTGTGTCCCTTACCCCGACGCGCGTTTTTACATGTCTTCTTCCGGGGACGTGTCTATGTGGAGGAGCCCTATGACTATTTAAATAAGGCAAGCACCAATCAAATGTTGTCTATTGTAATATCCGGTCACATGCGTGGCATGGACTAATAGTAGCTGTATGTGGAGTGATGTATAATGAATGCCCATTGGTGAATCACGTACGATCTCATGTTACTCGCAAGACCATATAAGGTGATGTGCAGAGGTTAATTATGAAAAAAATTATTGATCTGTGTATTGTATTTATTACATTTTTATACTTATAATATATAAGCACTGCTGTGTTCCCCAATTGACATGAGGCACCTAGTGATAATTAATAAACAGTTGTTTTTACCGCCTTTCATACACACTTCTTGATTCTGGATTCCTTTCCAGAGTCTGTATTTGCTATGTAATGTGAAGTGTGACCTTGTAGTATAAGGTCTTTTGAGCAAATATGTTGGCTATCATGTAGCCAGTCTTTGACCGCTGATCAGCTCCAACCTTTATTATTTTCTCGGAGCGAATATCCCATCTTATACAGCTGATCATTGGAATAATATGTGACAAATTTATTAGGAAGTTAACATCTCTTCATAAATTTTGCGCATCTTTGACTGTCCATAGACCACAAACTGAAATCTACATGAGCTATGAAGACAGAAATTATAATTCTGGTAATTCTGTAGGGCTGCAGTTGGTCATGCTTCCTTCTGCTGAGCCTTGGCTACTTTTATAAAATCGGCACAAGCTTTTTAAAATAAAATAAGTTATGCATTTTTGAGCAAAACAGGCAATACTTCTGACTTTTTCCTTCCAGAAAGCTGGAGTGCGGGCCTTAATAAATTCCTTTCTAATTTTGTATTTTTTTCACAAAAAAAAATGAAGTAAATAAACTACATATAAGACGTTATTTAGATCTTTCTATGTATGTTTGTATCCATTATTTAGACTTAGTCTGTGAAAAACGTACAGCACACAGACAGCATCTGTGTCCTGTACGTATTTAAGTTAGCAAAGTATACGGAATGCTTAGTAATTAGTGTAGTCAGCTGATGCGACCGCTCTCCAGGGGCTCCAGTAATACAATGACGGGAGAAAGGTATCCTTCCGCACTGCATTCCTCCGCCGCTGTAAAAAAATAGTCCCTAGTCTCACTTTTGGCATTGCTGTGTGAGAAATTTTCCCACGCAGCAATTGCCATAAAGTGAGACTTTGAACTATAGTAACCTCAGTGATGCACTGCAGGAGCCATTGTCTCCTGTCAGTGTGTCATTGAGGGTCCTATAGAGCAGTGACATCACCCGATGTCACTGTTCTATAGGGGAGATCATCGTGGGACACTCGTTATTAATTGGACTACGGCGGACAGGTAGTATACGGTTTATTATTTTACGTTTTTTTGCAGGCGCTGAAGTATGGTGAGTATGGTTAAATGAAGAATATTAAAATACTTTTTCCCTAATATGTGCGTGTTTTATTAACCCTTCATTATTATCGAATTAATAATGGATAGGCGTCTTATTGACGCCTCTCCATTATTAACCCGGCTTAATGTCACCTTACAAGAGCAAGGTGACATTAACCCCTTATTACCCCATATCCCACTGCTACACGGGAGTGGGAAGAGAGGGGCTAAGTGCCGGAATTGGCGCATCTTACAGATGCGCCATTTCTGGGGCGGCTGCGGACTGGTATTTGTAGCCGGGGGGGGGGCAAAATAGTATGTATGTAGTATGTAGTATGTATGTAGTATGTATGTTGTATGTATGTAGTATGTATGTAGTATGTATGTAGCATGTATGTATGTAGTATGTATGTAGTATGTATGCAGTATTTTTTTTTTACATTCAACACATTAGCCGGATGATGGGACTACTACTGTCCCATCATTGGCTAATGTGTCAATCACTGTCACTGTAGCAGGCATCGTCCGATGGGACTTGTAGTCCCATCGGACGATGCTTGCACACACGCACAGACCACGGGCAGCCCACACAGAGCCCCGGCAGCCCGCACAGAGCCCAAGCAGGCCCGCACAGAGCCCCGGCAGGCCCGCACAGAGCCCCGGCAGCCCGTACCAACCCCCGGCAGCCTGCACAGAGCTCCGGCAGCACGCACAAACCCCCGGCAGGCACACACAGACCCCCGGCAGGCATGCACAGACCCCACCCGCACACACACACAGTCTCCGCCCATGCACCGCCCATACTCCATTATAGTGCATCATTGCACTATGGGAACTTCCGATTACGGTATCCGATATCGCAAAAGTATCGGAACTCGGTATCGGAATTCCAATACAGCGAATATCGGCCGATACCCGATATTTGCAGTATCGGAATGGTCAACACTATTAGTAATGTATTTATTTATTTATCCACAAGTTAAATGTTCTTTAAATATTTAGTACTACTGTTTGCGTCTAGTCAGTACTGTGGTACCTGTAAGCTCCACAGTCTGATGATAGCTGGTAACAACAATCCCCATGATCTCCTTTCCATAGTTAGGGCTATAATGTATATGCTAGAGTCTGACCTGACATTGCAGTTGATGACTGTACTATGTCTGGTGCTCTATACATGTATTTAGGGTGAAAAGAAGTTGGGGCGCGTGTTGAGAACCATGGAGAAGGAAAAGGGTAAGATATGAATATGGGACTAGTTCTCCTACACTTTGACTGTTTTGGGGTCATTGAACTATAGGGTATTTACCCTTCACTTGATGTAACGTTCTGACCCCATATAGCTGCTTAGGGATCTATTTAGCATTGGGCACTTTACCTTACCCTAGAGGCAGCCATTAGTTCTTATTACCGGGTCTATACCCCCCCCCCTTTTTCTATGTCCATGGTGCAACACTGTTTTTATTGTACCCAGTTCTCAATATTCAAATGTTTCTGTATTATGTAATCGTTCTGACTATACATCTGGATTTTTGTCTTTACAAATTTTAGTGTTGCTTATTTGCACTAATAAACATGAATTTTAATACGTTATTTTCTGAGTTGTTATACTTCATGTCCTTTGGTTATTATGTATTTAGGGTGGTTTTAGTGATGTATTCATATACAGATGATTGTTCAGGGTAAGTATTCATGTACCGTTCTGGTGAAGAATTCATGTACTGATAGTGGTTCTGGTGCTGTATTCATAAACTGATGGTGGTTTTAGTGCTTTATTTATGTATTGATTATAGTTCTGGTCATATAATCATGTACTGACGGTGGATCTGGTGATGTCAGTGAGACACGTACCTCTCTGTGTTCATCATCGCATTAAATACATTTACATTTGACCAGCTTGATTTTCCTGAAATTGCCTGCGCCCCCAACAACCAATGTGCGAAAATTTCGCACAGGCCAACTAGTACAATATTAATGTGGATATAGTCATGTTTCATTTTTTAGATTTGATACTCGATAATTATAGGGTAAGTGTGTTGTCCATTGCACACATGGACAACTTAATGACTGAAAACACAGCTGTCTGACTGATGACACATATGTCAGCTGAACAAGTGTTTGAATAAAGCCCCATACACTTTACATAGCTGTCCGATTTTTCAGTCAGCAGCTATTTTGCACAATTCTGCCATAAACAGAAAAGATTGCTTTGGTCTTAGAGAACAAAAGGATCTGCAGCCTGAAATTGGACATGTCCACTGAGAGTTATCAGTCATGGAAACCCATATCCATTACATTTTCTGCCAAACTCGTTGACATCGGTGGGTTTGGCCAACGTTAGTAGTTAAGACCCCACACACATTACACTATGTGTACACGATGTCTGGAAACCCGGACATTATTTTTTGTAATTATTATTTAAGGCTTTTTACAGGTGGGTTATGGAGTAAATCTTCCTAAAAAAGACATATTATGCACATACCCTTAGTATGTACTAATAGGGAGCATGACCACTTATAGTATCTAGTGCAATATGAACGCAAAACAAGGCCCTATCAGTTGACACTAAATCAGTTCAATCTGTACAATGTTGCATTCATTAACAAAGGTCATTCTTTATTTAAAAAAATATATATTTAGCATAAACTTAGCAAATTATCCAGCACATTCAAATACATCATGTGGAGTGCCAGCTCGGCAGAAAATTAAATATGATAATGTATTCGTGCAATAAAAAAATAATCTGACGGAGAAATGGCATATGGCATGAGGGCCTCAGACTAACAAGGAACATTGTGTTCCTATGTATACTCTTCATACAAGCAGTGACACTTATTCATGAAAGTTAAAGAGCTATAAAAAAAACCTCATAACACTCATAACATACTGTCCCTCGTGCCAAAGTCTGCTCAACAAAGTTCTGGATGACACAATGCAAAGTGTGTTACTGATTACAAAATCAGTGATATAGCTCAATTCCAAAGATATTTCATAGCTAAAACTACTGTATCCTAATGATATCTCCGTCTAAACGCAACTAATTGTATATATTCCTGCACTATTTCCAAGACTATTGAAATACATTTTATTTAACCCCTTCTCCACTGGGTAATTATTTGTTTTTGTGCTTTTGTTTTTTTTTCCAAGAGCCATACGCTTTTGATTTTTCCATCAGCATTGCCCTAAAAAGGACTTGAGTTTATGTGATGAATTGTAGCTTTAATCGATACCATTGATTTTACCATATAACATACTGAAAAGCAGGAAAAATGGTGAAAAAAATACCATTCTACCATTGTTTTTTGGATTGTGCCTTACAGTATTCATTGCATGCTAAAAATGACCTGGTCACTTGATTCTTCACATGTGTCAGTACAATTCCGATGATACCAACCATTTTATATTATTATTGTAAAAAAAATTCTGAACTTTGCAAAAAAAAAAAATTAATTTGGTTTGTGCTGGCATTTTATGAAACCAGACCAATAACTTTTTTACTTTTTGTGAATGGAGCAGTGTGAGATCTGCTTTTTGTGTGGCAATCTGGTGTTTTTTTTCTGGGGTGCATACAACATTTTAATCAATTTTTATTGCATTTTTTAGGTGAAGTGCAATGACTGAAAAAAAATGGCAATTCCGTCTTTTATTTTATTTTTTCTATACTATGATTAACATTCTAAATAAATTTTTATTTTCAATGATCAGACTTTTACAAAGACAATATTAATATCTTTATTATCATTATTTTTTTTAAATGTCTTTAGGTTTAAATTGGGAAAAGACGAGTGATTTAAGCTTCCCTATTTCTTTAACTTTTTTTTTATAAACTATTTTTGTTATTCTTTTAATTCCTCTACGGGACTTGAACCTCGTTTGCTGCTTTTAGCTGAAGGTTCTGATTCAGCTTCTGAGCTCGCTCCCCGCACTCACACCTGACTTAGGACATACCAGTACTTCTTATGTCAGGAAAAAATCGGTACCGGAATTATCCGTGTCCGTGTGCCCCTACGTTTCTGTGGCACATCAGTGTGACACACGTGCGGCACACGTGTGCCGCCCGTGTGCCCACTGGGTACCACACGCACCGTGCTGGGTACCACATGTACCAGCATCTGGTGCTGAAGCCGCGATTCATATCTTCCCTGCAGCAGGGTTTGCTGTAGAGAAGATATGAATAATTGTGTTTAAAATAAAGATCTATGTGCCCCCCGCCCTCCCACCCCCTGTGCGCCCCCCCCCCCCCCCCGTGCGCCCCCCCCCCCACTGTTCTGAAAATACTCACCCGGCTCGCTCCCTCGCCGGCGCTGCTTCCTGTTCTTGCCGCATCTTCTCCTGTATGCGGTCACGTGGGGCCGCTCATTTACAGTAATGAGGAGGTGGAGCTGCATATTCATGACTGTAATCGGCGGTACCACGTGACCGCATACAGGAGAAGATGTGGCCAGAACAGGAAGCAGCGCCAGCGAGGGAGCCGGGTGAGTATTTTCAGAACATTGGGGGGGGGGCGCACAGGGGGTGGGAGGGTGGGGGGCACATAGATCTTTATTTTAAACACAATTATTCATATCTTCTCTACAGCAAACGCTGCTGCAGGGAAGATATGAATCGCGGCTTCAGCACCAGTGGGGGGGACAGCGCTTAATGTAGCGCTGTCTCCTGCACGGCACACGGACTACACACGGACAATGTCCGTGTGCGGTACGTGTTTTACACGGACCCATTGACTTTAATGGGTCCGTGTAATACGTGCGCTCCCACGAACACTGAAATGTCTCCGTGTTTGACACACGGAGACACGGTCCGCAAAAAATCAATGACATCTGAACAGATGCATTGATTTTAATGTGTCTACGTGTGTCAGTGGCTCCGTTACGTGAGGAAACTGTCTCCTCACGTACCGGAGCCACTGACGTGTGAAACCGGCCTCAAGAAGAACCGGTCATGAAAATACTTGCATTCCCTATAAAATATCAATTCTGAGTCATCCTCTCTTCTCTTTATTTCCTCTTTTAGGCTTCATTCACATGTTATTTTTTTTTGTATGAGAAGAAATGGATTATTTTTCATCAGTGTGCTGGTTCAGATTTTAATCTATTTCAATCCATGTGTCCGTTTTTACCATGAGTGTGGCATTCCTTTTTTATCATATACTAAAAATTAGAAAAATTCCATGCTTCTCCTGCCCATTAGACAGTAAAAAATAGACAGCAAGGGTGGCATCCATTCTTTTGACAGACCCATTCATTTGAATAGGAGAGTTTGGTCCACAAATTGGATCCAAAACAGACGTGTCTCCATTTTTTCGACAGACAATAGGTCAATAAGCAAGCGGACCCATAGACTATTTAGTAATGGCTGTGTATTCTATCTGCAAAAAACTCAAATTGAGCACACGTGTGAATCATTAACATTTTTTGCTCTAATCTCATTAATGGCTATATGATGTTCCAGTGTGTTACAGCTTTGGAGCCGTTCAATGTGTAACACAGGGTCTCTAATGGTGACATAACCAGAGGCAACTCTAGAAAGTTTTCTGAATATTGATGTGTACAAAACAGAAGCTTAATTAAAAGATGTTCTGTACTGTAGATTGTGCACTGTAGCTGTAAGTAGAGCATGAAAACTATGCCAGTCACTTTCCCATGGAGAATACCCTTGTGCGGTACTGCACGCCCTGTGATCCGCAGTACACATTCTATGCAAACTCTATTCAACATTTGTCGTGTAGCTCTAACTTATTTTATCTTTTTTTTTTTAAATTAGTTTTGTATTAGTTTTAACCTGATATACAGATATCTAGATACAGCGTATTTTGAACAATCACTATGACAATCTTTATTTGTGCTTAAAAACATATATATAAAATTAAAAAGTTAGTCTATAATGCTTGCAGTTGAGCCAAACAGATGTATAGTGGCACCGCCACAGGGCTGGTAGTATTAAGAATGTAATGATATAGTAATAATTATACCGTACAGTGTTCCCCTATCACTATAACAATTCCAAAGGGAGGCAAAAGGACACTAATGATTTATACAATCAGCTTAAAATCTATCAAAACATATTGGCGTGCCCATATTTCAATGGCTTAGAAGCACAGATCGGTGGCGATATGTTGAACACTGAACGGGGAGTAAAGCAAAACATAAGAAGATTCAAAATTACTGATGCCCCAGTGATGGTGCCACTGCCCCTATGCACATATAGGCAGCGGTCTATTTACGTGATTTGTGGTGAAGAGATGACCAATAATTGAAAAGGATAATATCCGATGACCGTATAAGAGGAATGGGTGGTCGAGATCACCTTAACCAAACAGGTTTATAACCTGAGAGGCATGTTTGACCATTTAAATTGTAGGCTTCTAGCCCAAGAGAGGCATGTTTAGGATAATTGGACCCAACAGAGAACTTTCACCTTGCCATGGTTGATTGGCACGCATGAATTTGCCAATTTATGTGCTAAGAACCTTCATTTTGTAAGTACTTCTTTTTGTTAGTAGGCATTTAATTCAGCAAAAGTGTAGTCTAGATCTCGTGTTTGCACATACGCTGAACTTTCCTCACACCTCTCATCTAACTTGCTCCTTGACAATCTACAATCTGGTTTCTGCCCCCATCACTCAACTGAGACAGCCCTGACCAAAATTACTAACAACCTACTTACAGCCAAAGCTAACGGACAATACTCTATACTCTTCCTTCTAGACCTGTCCTCTGCTTTCGACACAGTTGACCACTGCCTCCTACTACAGATCCTCTCCTCCTTTGGCATCAAAGACCTCGCCCTATCCTGGATCTCCTCATACCTTTTCGACCACACATTCAGCGTCTCCCATTCCCACACTACCTCCCCATCCCACCCTCTCTCTGTTGGAGTTCCCCAAGACTCTGTTCTAGGACCCTTACTCTTCTTAATCTATACACTTGGCCTGGGACAACTCATAAAGTCCCATGAATTCCAGTACCACCTTTAACCCCTTTCTGACATCGGACGTACTATCCCGTCCATGTGGGGTGGGCCCCTATGACCATGGACGGGATAGTACGTCCAGCGCGATCGGCGGCGCTCACGGGGGGAGCGCCGCCGATCGCGTCCGGGTGTCAGCTGCCTATCGCAGCTGACATCCGACACTATGTGCCAGGAGCGGTCACGGACCGCCCCCGGCACATTAACCCCTGGCACACCGCGATCAAAGATGATCGCGATGTGCCGGCGGTGCAGGGAAGCACCGCGCAGGGAGGGGGCTCCCTGCGGGCTTCCCTGAGCCCCCCGCAGCAACGCGATGTGATCGCGTTGCTGCGAGGGTCTTACCTCCCTCCCTGCTCGAGCCCTGGATCCAAGATGGCCGCGGATCCGGGTCCTGCAGGGAGGGAGGTGGCTTCACAGAGCCTGCTCAGAGCAGGCACTGTGAAGCAGCCTGCACTGCTCTCAGATCGGTGATCTGACAAAGTGCTGTGCAAACTGTCAGATCACCGATCTGTGATGTCCCCCCCTGGGACAAAGTAAAAAGGTTAAAAAAAAAAATTTAAAATGTGTAAAAAAAAATTAAAAAAAATATTCCAAAATAATGAAAAAAAAAAAAATATTATTCCTATAAATACATTTCTTAATCTAAATAAAAAAAAAAACAATAAAAGTACACATATTTAGTATCGCCGCGTCCGTAACGGCCCGACCTATAAACCTGGCCCACTAGTTAACCCCTTCAGTAAACACCGTAAGAAAAAAAAAAAAAAACGATGCAAAAAACAACGCTTTATTATCATACCGCCGAACAAAAAGTGGAATAACACGCGATCAAAAAGACAGATATAAATAACCATGGTACCGCTGAAAACGTCATCTTGTCCCGCAAAAAACGAGCCGCCATACAGCATCATCAGCAAAAAAATAATAAAGTTATAGTCCTGAGAATAAAGCGATGCCAAAATAATTATTTTTTCTATAAAATAGTTTTTATCGTATAAAAGCGCCAAAACATAAAAAAATGATATAAATGAGGTGTTGCTGTAATCGTACTGACCCGAAGAATAAAACTGCTTTATCAATTTTACCAAACGCGGAACGGTATAAACGCCTCCCCCAAAAGAAATTCATGAATAGCTGATTTTTGGTCATTCTGCCTCACAAAAATCGGAATAAAAAGCGATCAAAAAATGTCACGTGCCCGAAAATGTTACCAATAAAAACGTCAACTCGTCCCGCAAAAAACAAGACCTCACATGACTCTGTGGACCAAAATATAGAAAAATTATAGCTCTCAAAATGTGGTAACGCAAAAAATATTTTTTGCAATAAAAAGCGTCTTTCAGTGTGTGACGGCTGCCAATCATAAAAATCCGCTAAAAAACCCGCTATAAAAGTAAATCAAACCCCCCTTCATCACCCCCTTAGTTAGGGAAAAATTAAAAAAATGTATTTATTTCCATTTTCCCATTAGGGCTAGGGTTAGAGTTAGGGCTAGGGTTAGGGCTAGGGTTAGGGTTAGGGTTAGGGTTAGGGCTAGGGTTAGGGCTAGGGTTAGGGCTAGGGTTAGGGTTAGGGCTAGGGTTAGGGCTAGGGTTAGGGTTAGGGTTAGGGCTAGGGTTAGGGCTAGGGTTAGGGCTAGGGCTAGGGTTAGGGCTAGGGTTAGGGCTAGGGCTAGGGTTAGGGCTAGGGCTAGGGTTAGGGTTAGGGCTAGGGTTAGGGCTAGGGTTAGGGCTAGGGTTAGGATTAGGGCTAGGGCTAGGGCTACAGTTTGGGTTGGGGCTAAAGTTACAGTTAGGGTTTAGATTACATTTACGGTTGGGAATAGGGTTGGGATTAGGGTTAGGGGTGTGTCTGGGTTAGATGTGTGGTTAGGGTTACTGTTGGGATTAGGGTTAGGGGTGTGTTTGGATTAGGGTTTCAGTTATAATTTTGGGGTTTCCACTGTTTAGGCACATCAGGGGCTCTCCAAACGCGACATGGCGTCCGATCTCAATTCCAGCCAATTCTGCGTTGAAAAAGTAAAACAGTGCTTCTTCCCTTCCGAGCTCTCCCGTGTGCCCAAACAGGGGTTTACCCCAACATATGGGGTATCAGCGTACTCAGAACAAATTGGACAACAACTTTTGGGGTCCAATTTCTCCTGTTACCCTTGGGAAAATACAAAACTCGGGGCTAAAACATATTTTTTGTGGGAAAAAAGATTTTTTATTTTCACGGCTCTGCGTTATAAACTGTAGTGAAACACTTGGGGGTTCAAAGTTCTCACAACACATCTAGATTAGTTCCCTGGGGGGGTCTAGTTTCCAATATGGGGTCACTTGTGGGGGGTTTCTACTGTTTAGGTACATTAGGGGTTCTGCAAACGCAATGTGACGTCTGCAGACCATTCCATCTAAGTCTGCATTCCAAATGGCGCTCCTTCCCTTCCGAGCTCTGCCATGCGCTCAAACGGTGGTTTCCCCCAACATACGGGGTATCAGCGTACTCAGGACAAATTGGACAACAACTTTTGGGGTCGAATTTCTCCTCTTACCCTCAGGAAAATACAAAACTGGGGGCTAAAAAATAATTTTGGGGGGAAAGATTTTTTTTTTTAATTTTCACGGCTCTGCGTTACAAACTGTAGTGAAACACTTGGGGGTTCAAAGCTATCACAACAGATCTAGATGAGTTCCTTAGGGGGTCTAGTTTCCAAAATGGTGTCACTTGTGGGAGGTTTCTACTGTTTAGGTACATTAGGGGCTCTGCAAATGCAATGTGACACCTGCAGACCATTCCATCTAAGTCCTCATTCCAAATGGAGCTCCTTCCCTTCCGAGCCCTCCCATGCGCCCAAACAGTGGTCCCCCCCCACATATGGGGTATCAGCGCACTCAGGACACATTGGACAACAAATTGTGGGGTCGAATTTCTCCTGTTACCCTCGGGAAAATACAAAACTGGGGGCTAAAAAATAATTTTTGTGGGAAAAAATTTTTGTTTTATTTTTACGGCTCTCCATTATAAACTTCTGTGAAGCCCTTGGTGGGTCAAAGTGCTCAGCACACATCTAGATAAGTTCCTAAGGGGGTCTACTTTCCAAAATGGTGTCACTTGTGGGGGGTTTCTACTGTTTAGGTACATTAGGGGCTCTGCAAACGCAATGTGACACCTGCAGACCATTCCATCTAAGTCTGCATTCAAATGGCACTCCTTCCCTTCTGAGCCCTCCCATGTGCCCAAACAGTGGTTCACCCACATATGGTGTATCATCGCACTCAGGACAAATTGGGCAACAAATTTTGGGGTCCAATTTCTCCTGTTACCCTCAGGAAAATACAAAACTGGGGGCTAAAAAAATAATTTTTGTGGGAAAAAAATTTTGTTTTATTTTTACGGCTCTGCATTATAAACTTCTGTGAAGCACTTGGTGGGTCAAAGTGCTCACCACACCTCTAGATAAGTTCCTTAGGGGGTCTACTTTCCAAAATGGTGTCATTTGTGGGGGGTTTCAATGTTTAGGCACATCAGTGGCTCTTCAAACGCAACATGGCGTTCTATCTCAATTCCTGTCAATTTTGCTTTGAAAAGTCAAACGGCGCTCCTTCCCTTCCGAGCTCTCCCATCCGCCCAAACAGTGGTTTACCCCCACATATGGGGTATCAGCGTACTCAGGACAAATTGTACAACAACTTTTGGGGTCCAATTTCTTCTCTTACCCTTGGGAAAATAAAAAATTGGGGGCGAAAAGATAATTTTTGTGAAAAAATATGATTTTTTATTTTTACGGTTCTACATTATAAACTTCTGTGAAGCACTTGGTGGGTCAAAGTGCTCACCACACCTCTAGATAAGTTCCTTAGGGGGTCTACTTTCCAAAATGGTGTCACTTGTGGGGGGTTTCAATGTTTAGGCACATCAGTGGCTCTTCAAACGCAACATGGCGTCCAATCTCAATTCCTGTCAATTTTGCATTGAAAAGTCAAATGGCACTCCTTCGCTTCCGAGCTCTGCCATGCACCCAAACAGTGGTTTACCCCCACATGTGGGGTATTGGCATACTCAGGACAAATTGTACAACAATGTTTGGGGTCCATTTTCTCCTGTTACCCTTGGTAAAATAAAACAAATTGGAGCTGAATTAAATTTTTTGTGAAAAAAAGTTAAATGTTCATTTTTATTTAAACATTCAAAAAATTCCTGTGAAGCACCAGAAGGGTTAATAAACTTCTTGAATATGGTTTTGAGCACCTTGAGGTGTGTAGTTTTTAGAATGGTGTCACACTTGGGTATTTTCTATCATATAGACCCCTCAAAATGACTTCAAATGAGATGTGGTCCCTAAAATAAAATGGTGTTGTAGAAATGAGAAATTGCTGGTCAACTTTTAACCCTTATAACTCCCTAACAAAAAAAAATTTTGGTTCCAAAATTGTGCTGATGTAAAGTAGACATGTGGGAAATGTTACTTATTAAGTATTTTGTGTGACATATCTCTGTGATTTAATTGCATAAAAATTCAAAGTTGGAAAATTGCGAAATTTTCATAATTTTCGCCAAATTTCTGTTTTTTTCACAAATAAACGCAGGTACTATCAAAGAATTTTTACCATTGTCATGAAGTACAATATGTCACGAGAAAACAATGTCAGAATCACCAGGATCCATTGAAGCGTTCCAGAGTTATAACCT
This sequence comes from Ranitomeya imitator, assembly GCF_032444005.1. Lineage (NCBI taxonomy): Eukaryota > Metazoa > Chordata > Amphibia > Anura > Dendrobatidae > Ranitomeya > Ranitomeya imitator. Next base: position 1,129,438,526 of record NC_091282.1, on the reverse strand, counting down.
CATAAAGGGACAGTGGTCAGAATTGTAAAAATTGGCCCGGTCATTAACGTGCAAACCACCCTTGGGGGTAAAGGGGTTAAGCTGATGACACTCAGATCTATCTCTCTGGCCCAGACGTCACCTCTCTGCTGTCCAGAATCCTGGAATGTCTATCAGCCATATCCTCCTCCTTCTTCTCCTCTCGCTTCCTCAAACTCAATGTGGACAAATATGAACTCATCATCTTTCCTCCATCTCATAGATCTTCCTTACCTGACCTAGCTATCGCAATTAACAACATCACGCTTTCCCCCGTACTGGAAGTCCGCTGCCTCGGAGTAACCCTTGACTCTGCTCTGTCCTTCAAACCACACATCCAAGCTCCTTCCACCTCCAGTCGCCTCCAGCTCAAAAATATCTCCAGAATCCGTCTTTTCCTCAACCGTCAATCTACTAAAATGCTTGTGCATGCCCTCATCATCTCCCACCCCGACTACTGCAACATCCTTTTCTGTGGCCTCCCTGCTAACACCCTTGCACCTCTCCAGTCCATCCTTAACTCTGCTGTCCAACTAATTCTTGTCTCTCCTCACTACTCCTCCGCTTCCCACCTCTGCAAATCTCTTTACTGGCTCCCATTCCCTCAGGGTATCCAGGTATCCAGTTCAAATGACTAATATTGACCTACAAAGGCATCCATAACCTTTCTCCTCCATATATCTCTGAACTAATCTCCAGATATCTTCCCTCATGTAATTACCGGTCCTCCCAAGACCTCCTTCTCTCCTCCACACTTATTCACTCCTCACCCAACCGCCTCCAAGACTTCTCCTGAATATCCCCCATCCTCTGGAATTCTTTGCCCCAACACGTCCGACTATTAACCCCATTCGGATCCTTAAGACAGAACCTGAAAACCCATCTCTTCAGGAAAGCCTACAGCCTGCACTCACCCCGCTGCCCCCTCACCCCTACCAGAGCTAACGCCTCACCAACGCCAGAGCTCCTGCAACCCTCGACCTACTGTCTCATTCCCCACCATCCTGTAGAATGTAAACTCACAAGGGCAGTGTCCTCGCCCCTCTGTATCAGTCCATCATTGTTAGTTTGCTTACGGTAAGTGATATCTGTAATTTGTGTGTAACCCCCTCTCGAGTACAGCACTATGGAATCAATGGTGCTATATAAATAAATAATAATAATAATATATCGTGATCATTACTGAGTGCTGCTGTGCCCCTTTTTTGTATGTTATGCAGTCATTGCAGCTTACAGCTGTTCACACTACAGTATATGGAGGTGCTGGTCATTTTTGTGGGGTTTTGTAGATAGATCGATACTGTAGATGGAGATACACATCCATGTTTCACAGTTCCTGTGGGTTTTACACAATATCATAATTTTTTACAGTGATTTAGCCTTGGGTCTCATATATACAGTATGTTTTGGAGGTTGTGGCTCTGAGCTGCATATTCTTATTCAACTTGGCACCCAGGTAATATCATTAACAAAAAAGGTACTTTTTGTAGTTATTTTAATTGTTTCAGTACAGTCTATATTTATTTTATATGATAAAAAAATATTTTAATATTATATAATTGTTTCAGTACAGTCTATATTTATTTTATATGATAAAAAAATATTTTAATATTATATATGCATCACAGTTCTTTTGTGCTTATTCACACTGCTGTTTCTTTCTCTTTAGTGTGCAGTAAGAGTGTTACAATTGTGCTGTTAGCAGTGACATTCTTGTTGTTGATTAGTATATAAATGGGCTTCAAATGTTCAAATAAATCTATTTAGAAGAAGAAGACGAGCAACAATTCAGAGAAACAAATGTACAGATAAACCAAGATTAGCTCTCTGATCTCCATCATGCACATGCAATAATAGTTTCCTGAGTTTAGATTTTAAAAATTCGATGTTCTTTGCAGTCCTATGTAAATATAGCAGTAACCTATATAGGTAATGTTGTACTTCTTTAGCGTGAGCTATGTAACGGCAGAGAAGTCATTCAGAGCATTAGGTATGGGATTTATTACAAGCTAGTGGACCAGGAGCTCCTCACCGGTGGTCAGCTCTCCAGCCAGGTCTCTGCATTGTTCATGAATTTTCATCTCTACAACAGGAATGTTTAATATTTGACCCACAGCATGGGGTAGAAAATGTCCTCAGCTTCCAGCACTAAAATTGCACATTATAAGAGATCTTCATGGTTGATACCAGCTTAAACTGGTTCAGTGCTGAAAGTTTGTATACCTTAGCTTGAAATCCCACTAGCACTGGGTAGATTTACATTCCTCGTGAAATATGATTGGTTTTGTCCCAGCAATCTCTGTGGAGATGCCCCTGCATTCCAACCTTTGTGCCTTCATAGCCTGGAGTTTCTAACCTGGAGAATTTCACCCCCAGTATGTTCTATTTCTGGACGTGTTCTTAATTTAGAGACTTGTACTATTTGGGTAGTTGGGAGATATGAGTCAGTAGGCGACTTTTTTTTACATTCCAGCGCTGTGTTTATGTTTTTTACATGATTACATGTGATCAGAATCAAAGCCTCTTGCGCTGGACTCCTAAAAAACGCACAGGTCCCTCCTTCTTCTAGTAATCTGCATTCACTTCGGGACATTCCTTGGTTGAGTGGAAGAATTGCAGTGTGTTCCTCATTATCTGGCCTACTCTAGTTCAGCAGAGAGGGGCCTACGTCTCATGTACTAGAATGTTATGCAAAATGCAAACAGATGGAGCAAGGAAACATAATGATGGAATCGGATATGTGAAGTGTTATCAATCTGTGCCGTTAGACAAAAGAACATGGAGGATTATCCATAAACCATTTGGTGTTTACGCCCAGACGCCAGTCAAGAAACAAACAGAGCTTCCAGAATTAATGGCCTAGTTCTCCACTGTGTCTTACATATGTAGCTGCAGGGTGAAAAGCAATAAAACTATTTATTTGCAGTGAGGAATTCCAGGAAAGACAACATTAAAACAATCATCTAGTCAAACATGCCATTAGGCTCCATGATGGAAAAGCAGCCGAAGTTCATAACATGGTATTAACAAGCTTATTTAGTCCTGACTTTCTGCACTCATCTACTTATCTGATAATTCAGACAGATGTAGAACAGGGTCTTGTGAACTTCCTCGGCTGACACTATAATGCTGGCATCCTGGGCGCCTCTAATAATAATAATAAGTTTATTTCTATTGCACCAACATATTTCGCAGCACCTTGCAGTTAAGCGGAGTGATGTACAGATAATAAAAACATCACAAAGTAACACATAGTTCACTAGTGACAGGAGGCGTGAGGGTTCTACCAGAACAAGCTTGTTATGTATGGTCCAGCCATCATCTATTTATATAATTGCCTTGTAATGTTTTCATTTCCTATTCTGTCCAGAGGTCACCGTATCCCAGAATTCCAAGCGGAGGAAGTTCACCGACCGCCGTATTGGGACACCCAAGTGATGGGTGTTTCAATATGGAAACTGCTGCTGTTACCAACCTATTGCGTGGTACCACCAGCGGAACACCGTCGCACCACACACACGCACACATACATACTCTATACGCCGTACGCACCACACACACTCACTCACTCACACACTCACACTCACGCAGCCTTTTGCGCGAACATGCCGCCGGGATCAGCCGAATGATTCACTGACCGCCGACATCTTTGTACAGGAGGAGCGCATGCACAGTTTTAATGTGACCGCCGACATCTTTGTGCAGAAAGATTTACTGCGCCTGTGCGAATTACGCGCAGGTGCAGTGAATTATTCGGCTGATCCCGGCGGCAGATGCGCGACATGTCTACAGGCAGAGGAAGCCGGTCACATTAAAGGGGTTTTCCCACGAATGAAAGTTCATTTTAAAAATTGACTGTGTATGGAGCATACCACATCTCCTGGGGAGGGGAGGAAGCAAAAGACAATACTGACATTACAGCAGGGGATCACAGTGGATTTATTTTGTGAGGTAAAATATTTCACTGACTGTTTTTAAAAAACATTTTACCTCACAAAATGTATCCTCTGCGATCTCCTGCTGTAATGTCAGTATTGTCTTTTGCTTCCTCCCCTGCCCAGGAGCTGTGGTATGTTCTGTACACGGTCAGGCACAGACAATTTTTAAAATGAACTTTTGTTCATGGGAAAACCCCTTTAAAAAGCAAATATCAACGCCAACATGGCTCCTTCTAAAAAGTACGCCAATGACAATGAAAGGAAAGCAGCAAAGGCACAACGTCGAAGACAACAAAGGGCAAATGAGACTCTTGAAGAGCAACAGCATCGCTGGGACAAAAACAATGTATATAAGCATAGCCTTCAAGGACATGAGTCCCCTGATGCAAAAGTCATTAGATTATCACAGGATGCCATTAGGCAACAACAGCGCAGCATGCCTGCCCCCATCGCGACATTACCTCCCTCTCGATGCAATAGCATCGGGCCTCCATCTAGTAATAAATAAGGGTTTTCATGTAAAGCTACATGTTCCGGTAACCAGCCCGTATCTGCCTGAGCACAGTTACCAAGTGTTGTTCGGTACATGGAGAATGTAGAGAGTGATGACTAGGAGGTACCAGGTTCTGGGGAAAATTTATAAATTGGGAACAAGGGAGAGTTAGATTAGTGAGTTGAGGTGATAGGCCTGACTAGAGAGATGTGTTGCTTAAAAATTAGGGCTAGGTACAAGTTCATCCAGTGTAGTGCATTCCAGAAAACTGGCACAGCACGAGAGAAGAGAAGTCTTGGAGATGTAATCGGGAAGTTCGGATTATGGAGGATGTTAGCCTTAGATCAGTTGATGCACTAGTCCTTGTGACATTGCAGGAGCCTTGTAAATGCCAGATGTGCCGGGGATACCGTCATCCTAATACTAGCCATAGAAGGTGGTAGAACCCATGGGGTACCAACATGGATGCCAGACCACAGTCCTGCAAATCTTTTTGCTTCTCTGCTGCTGAGTTAATTGCAAAATTATCAGGTAAATTATGAATTCAATATTGTTATCTCTACCTTGATAAAGCAATACAAATTGTCACTGGGAAATGTATTGATCTGGCAGTGGTGTAAGTGTCAAACGCATAGAATGCAATACAATTTTAGGCTGTTCACAAGCTGTGTTCATATGTAATAGTTTTAGTTCTTTTGTTTTGCTGTGAATAGAAGCACAAAAGCAACAGACATGTGTAAGATCTAGTTTCATGAAAGCTGGTTATATTACTTATTGCTATACATTCAATACAAAACAAAGTATTTATGTCAAGTATTCTATAAATTCAATATACTCTTAAAATATTCGTTAGACATTTTAGTTGGGTAAGACTCCCCTGTTCTTAAGTTATGAAATGTGCTTACCTTGGTTACTATAGTGTCTCAAACAACATAGCTATAAGGGTCCTGACTACATAAAGATAAAATGTAACTTTTAATAATAACTTTTAAAATTGGATCTGGACCATCCACATTCGTGACGCAAAATACCAAAGAAAAAACATATAAAGTGCTCTTGCTTAACAGTGCTCAATAAAAAAATGGTTTGGTCTCACCACATCTCATTGTCCCGTATTGAATCCACCATGGACAGGAGCATCTATAGCAATTTATGTTTGGGGAAGGGAAAATATCTAGTCTTCCCTGTCGTGCACATGCATTGCTCCTGTCCTGACAAAGACAGTCCCCAAATATTTCTATTTATGGGGTACCCACTGTCACCTAAAATAATGTATACAATCCCTACGCGTTTCCTCCCTGATAAAAGGGATTCATCAGGGGAATCTAATCCAGTATTAGGTATCCAAGAAAGTTGGACTTCTATATGTATCAGATATAACAATAGGGGACTGCAGTGGCAGGTCTCTCCTATCCCGGCGTGACCATTTGTGTCACCGGCCCTGTTGCAAATGTGACTATAGTGTCTCCAAATAACAAACTATCCAATGCTGGAAAAGTGCACATTCATTAAGAGCTGCTACATTTCAGAACATAATAAATATTAATTCCTGTATTTACTTGATACATCTTGGTTAGGTGTTATAATTGTAAGATATTAGAAAGAGAATTACTGTACGATATATCAGCTCTGAAGCTGGACAGCTATGCTTGTCTGCCCTTACAATCATTTTTTCATTTGAGGAATGCACATTCCTCCACAAGTGCAAGAGCACATCCTTGTCCCACTTATTGCCTGGGTGACATTGCAGAGATCTTGCTGGAGCCTCAGTCATTTACCATATGAGGTTTGCTTATATTGGAATGTCAATCCATTAATCTGAGAGGTCATCCCTGTCTGGCTGTATGACGCATGACAGAGATAACACCAACAATATGTGATCATGTTCGTAATATATATTTTGTTTCTCACTGACAGCATATGAAATTAATTGCTTAATAGGGTTGTACTATGAACTAAGTACATTTGTATTAATAGATTTTGGAATAATAATACATTCCACAATTGGAGGTGTTAGAAAAATGTTCCTGTGCTGAGCTAATCTTATAAATGTGCCTTCGCTATGTACTGTGTTATGGCTTTGTCCAACCATGAAGAGCTGCTCCAGTTCATGGTCGGTAAATACCACATACCATGATATAATCACTTATGATAAAGGGGTATGCAAACAAAACAGCAGTATCTCGAAGCTGCTATTTTTTGAGGTGACACATTTCACTCTATGTTTTATCACAGGAGTGAGTGTTTCACCAGTCCTATGAGCTCATCATAAATCGTGTCAGTGACATAAGCTCAGCAGTTGCTAGAGTGTCATGATCTGGTAATTCAGTACCACAATGGACATAGGAGTCAGAGCACATACAGTGACCTGACAATAACCCAAAAACATAGAACGAGCTCTGAAACGTGGAAACTCTGCTGACCGCAATCCCTAATCCTCTCCAACACAACTAGAGGCAGCCGTGGATTGCGCCTAACGCTCCCTATGCAACTCGGCACAGCCTGAGAAACTAGCTAGCCTGAAGATAGAAAATAAGCCTACCTTGCCTCAGAGAAATACCCCAAAGGGAAAGGCAGCCCCCACATATAATGACTGTGAGTTAAGATGAAAAGACAAACGTAGAGATGAAATAGATTTAGCAAAGTGAGGCCCGACTTTCTGAACAGAGCGAGGATAGGAAAGGTAACTTTGCGGTCAACAAAAAACCCTACAAACAACCACGCAAAGGGGGCAAAAAGACCCTCCGTACCGAACTAACGGCACGGGGGTACACCCTCTGCGTCCTAGAGCTTCCAGCAAGCACGAGAAAACAAATAAGCAAGCTGGACAGAAAAAAACAGCAAACAAAAAGCAAAAGCGGAACTTAGCTATGCAGAGCAGCAGGCCACAGGAACGATCCAGGAGGAAACAGGTCCAATACTAGAACATTGACTGGAAGCCAGGATCAAAGCACTAGGTGGAGTTAAATAGAACAACTTCACCACATCACCTGAGGAAGGAAACTCAGAAGCCGCAGTACCACTTTCCTCCACCAACGGAAGCTCACAGAGAGAATCAGCCGAAGTACCACTTGTGACCACAGGAGGGAGCTCTGCCACAGAATTCACAACAGTACCCCCCCTTGAGGAGGGGTCACCGAACCCTCACCAGAGCCCCCAGGACGACCAGGATGAGCCATATGAAAGGCACGAACAAGATCGGGAGCATGGACATCAGAGGCAAAGACCCAGGAATTATCTTCCTGAGCATAACCCTTCCACTTAACCAGATACTGGAGTTTCCGTCTTGAAACACGAGAATCCAAAATCTTCTCCACAATATACTCCAACTCCCCCTCCACCAAAACTGGGGCAGGAGGATCAACAGATGGAACCATAGGTGCCACGTATCTCCGCAACAATGACCTATGGAATACGTTATATACGTTATGTCCTCTGCAAGGACTTTGAAGAGTTGGGGAAGAAAGTAAAGGAACTGGATGCACAGGTAGTTTTTTCTTCTATCCTTCCAGTAGACGGGCATGGCACCAGGAGATGGAACAGGATCCTTGATGCAAACAACTGGCTAAGACGATGGTGCAGACAACAAGGATTTGGATTCCTGGACCACGGTGTGAATTACTGGTATGATGGACTCCTCGCCAGAGACGGACTACACCTCAACAAACCTGGGAAACACACATTCGCCAGAAGACTCGCTACACTCATCAGGAGGGCGTTAAACTAGAAGAAGAGGGGACGGGAAGAAAAACATTAGACTCGAACAAAGACGACCCAGGAAAACATACTCAGAAGGGAGGTAAGAACATTTCTAAAACAATCCACAGTGAGGAGATTGGAACAAAACAAAATCCTCTAAACTGCATGCTCGCAAACGCCAGAAGCCTGACAAACAAGATGGAAGAACTAGAAGCAGAAATATCTACAGGTAACTTTGACATAGTGGGAATAACCGAGACATGGTTAGATGAAAGCTATGACTGGGCAGTTAACTTACAGGGTTACAGTCTGTTTAGAAAGGATCGTAAAAATCGGAGAGGAGGAGGGGTTTGTCTCTATGTAAAGTCTTGTCTAAAGTCCACTTTAAGGGAGGATATTAGCGAAGGGAATGAGGATGTCGAGTCCATATGGGTTGAAATTCATGGAGGGAAAAATGGTAACAAAATTCTCATTGGGGTCTGTTACAAACCCCCAAATATAACAGAAAGCATGGAAAGTCTACTTCTAAAGCAGATAGATGAAGCTGCAACCAATAATGAGGTCCTGGTTATGGGGGACTTTAACTACCCGGATATTAACTGGGAAACAGAAACCTGTGAAACCCATAAAGGCAACAGGTTTCTGCTAATAACCAAGAAAAATTATCTTTCACAATTGGTGCAGAATCCAACCAGAGGAGCAGCACTTTTAGACCTAATACTATCTAATAGACCTGACAGAATAACAAATCTGCAGGTGGTTGGGCATTTAGGAAATAGCGACCACAATATTGTGCAGTTTCACCTGTCTTTCACTAGGGGGACTTGTCAGGGAGTCACAAAAACATTGAACTTTAGGAAGGCAAAGTTTGAACAGCTTAGAGATGCCCTTAATCTGGTAGACTGGGACAATATCCTCAGAAATGAGAATACAGATAATAAATGGGAAATGTTTAAGAACATCCTAAATAGGCAGTGTAAGCGGTTTATACCTTGTGGGAATAAAAGGACTAGAAATAGGAAAAACCCAATGTGGCTAAACAAAGAAGTAAGACAGGCAATTAACAGTAAAAAGAAAGCATTTGCACTACTAAAGCAGGATGGCACCATTGAAGCTCTAAAAAACTATAGGGAGAAAAATACTTTATCTAAAAAAACTAATTAAAGCTGCCAAAAAGGAAACAGAGAAGCACATTGCTAAGGAGAGTAAAACTAATCCCAAACTGTTCTTCAACTATATCAATAGTAAAAGAATAAAAACTGAAAATGTAGGCCCCTTAAAAAATAGTGAGGAAAGAATGGTTGTAGATGACGAGGAAAAAGCTAACATATTAAACACCTTCTTCTCCACGGTATTCACGGTGGAAAATGAAATGCTAGGTGAAATCCCAAGAAACAATGAAAACCCTATATTAAGGGTCACCAATCTAACCCAAGAAGAGGTGCGAAACCGGCTAAATAAGATTAAAATAGATAAATCTCCGGGTCCGGATGGCATACACCCACGAGTACTAAGAGAACTAAGTAATGTAATAGATAAACCATTATTTCTTATTTTTAGTGACTCTATAGCGACAGGGTCTGTTCCGCAGGACTGGCGCATAGCAAATGTGGTGCCAATATTCAAAAAGGGCTCTAAAAGTGAACCTGGAAATTATAGGCCAGTAAGTCTAACCTCTATTGTTGGTAAAATATTTGAAGGGTTTCTGAGGGATGTTATTCTGGATTATCTCAATGAGAATAACTGTTTAACTCCATATCAGCATGGGTTTATGAGAAATCGCTCCTGTCAAACCAATCTAATCAGTTTTTATGAAGAGGTAAGCTATAGACTGGACCACGGTGAGTCATTGGACGTGGTATATCTCGATTTTTCCAAAGCGTTTGATACCGTGCCGCACAAGAGGTTGGTACACAAAATGAGAATGCTTGGTCTGGGGGAAAATGTGTGTAAATGGGTTAGTAACTGGCTTAGTGATAGAAAGCAGAGGGTGGTTATAAATGGTATAGTCTCTAACTGGGTCGCTGTGACCAGTGGGGTACCGCAGGGGTCAGTATTGGGACCTGTTCTCTTCAACATATTCATTAATGATCTGGTAGAAGGTTTACACAGTAAAATATCGATATTTGCAGATGATACAAAACTATGTAAAGCAGTTAATACAAGAGAAGATAGTATTCTGCTACAGATGGATCTGGATAAGTTGGAAACTTGGGCTGAAAGGTGGCAGATGAGGTTTAACAATGATAAATGTAAGGTTATACACATGGGAAGAGGGAATCAATATCACCATTACACACTGAACGGGAAACCACTGGGTAAATCTGACAGGGAGAAGGACTTGGGGATCCTAGTTAATGATAAACTTACCTGGAGCAGCCAGTGCCAGGCAGCAGCTGCCAAGGCAAACAGGATCATGGGGTGCATTAAAAGAGGTCTGGATACACATGATGAGAGCATTAAACTGCCTCTGTACAAATCCCTAGTTAGACCGCACATGGAGTACTGTGTCCAGTTTTGGGCACCGGTGCTCAGGAAGGATATAATGGAACTAGAGAGAGTACAAAGGAGGGCAACAAAATTAATAAAGGGGATGGGAGAACTACAATACCCAGATAGATTAGCGAAATTAGGATTATTTAGTCTAGAAAAAAGACGACTGAGGGGCGATCTAATAACCATGTATAAGTATATAAGGGGACAATACAAATATCTCGCTGAGGATCTGTTTATACCAAGGAAGGTGACGGGCACAAGGGGGCATTCTTTGCGTCTGGAGGAGAGAAGGTTTTTCCACCAACATAGAAGAGGATTCTTTACTGTTAGGGCAGTGAGAATCTGGAATTGCTTGCCTGAGGAGGTGGTGATGGCGAACTCAGTCGAGGGGTTCAAGAGAGGCCTGGATGTCTTCCTGGAGCAGAACAATATTGTATCATACAATTATTAGGTTCTGTAGAAGGACGTAGATCTGGGTATTTATTATGATGGAATATAGGCTGAACTGGATGGACAAATGTCTTTTTTCGGCCTTACTAACTATGTTACTATGTTACTATGTTACTATGTATGGAAAAAGAATCTGGAAGGGTCAGACGAAAAGACACAGGATTAAGAACCTCAGAAATCCTATACGGACCAATGAAACGAGGTTTAAACTTAGGAGAGGAAACCTTCATAGGAATATGACGAGAAGACAACCAAACCAAATCCCCAACACGAAGTCGGGGACCCACACAGCGTCTGCGATTAGCGAAACGTTGAGCCTTCTCCTGGGACAAGGTCAAATTGTCCACTACATGAGTCCAAATCTGCTGCAACCTGTCCACCACAGTATCCACACCAGGACAGTCCGAAGACTCAACCTGCCCTGAAGAGAAACGAGGATGGAACCCAGAGTTGCAGAAAAACGGCGAAACCAAGGTAGCCGAGCTGGCCCGATTATTAAGGGCGAACTCAGCCAAAGGCAAAAAGGACACCCAGTCATCCTGATCAGCAAAAACAAAGCATCTCAGATATGTTTCCAAGGTCTGATTGGTTCGTTCGGTCTGGCCATTAGTCTGAGGATGGAAAGCCGAGGAAAAAGACAAGTCAATACCCATCCTACCACAAAAGGCTCGCCAAAACCTCGAAACAAACTGGGAACCTCTGTCAGAAACGATATTCTCTGGAATGCCATGTAAACGAACCACATGCTGGAAGAACAATGGCACCAAATCAGAGGAGGAAGGTAATTTAGACAAGGGTACCAAATGGACCATCTTAGAGAAGCGATCACAGACCACCCAAATGACTGACATCTTCTGAGAGACGGGAAGATCTGAAATAAAATCCATAGAGATATGTGTCCAAGGCCTCTTCGGGACCGGCAAGGGCAAAAGCAACCCACTGGCACGAGAACAGCAGGGCTTAGCCCGAGCACAAATCCCACAGGACTGCACAAAAGTACGCACATCCCGTGACAGAGATGGCCACCAAAAGGATCTAGCCACCAACTCTCTGGTACCAAAGATTCCAGGATGACCAGCCAACACCGAACAATGAACCTCAGAGATAACTTTATTCGTCCACCTATCAGGGACAAACAGTTTCTCCGCTGGGCAACGATCAGGTTTATTAGCCTGAAATTTTTGCAGCACCCGCCGCAAATCAGGGGAGATGGCAGACACAATTAATCCCTCTTTGAGGATACCCACCGGCTCAGATAAACCCGGAGAGTCAGGCACAAAACTCCTAGACAGAGCATCCGCATTCACATTTCTAGAGCCCGGAAGGTACGAAATCACAAAGTCAAAACGGGCAAAAAACAGCGACCAACGAGCCTGTCTAGGATTCAACCGCTTGGCAGACTCGAGATAAGTCAAGTTCTTATGATCAGTCAAGACCACCACACGATGCTTAGCTCCTTCAAGCCAATGACGCCACTCCTCGAATGCCCACTTCATGGCCAGCAACTCTCGATTACCCACATCATAATTTCGCTCAGCAGGCGAAAACTTCCTGGAAAAGAAGGCGCATGGTTTCATCACCGAGCAATTAGAACTTCTCTGCGACAAAACAGCCCCTGCTCCAATCTCAGAAGCATCAACCTCGACCTGGAACGGAAGCGAAACATCTGGTTGACACAACACGGGGCAGAAGAAAAACGACGCTTCAACTCTTGAAAAGCTTCCACAGCAGCAGAAGACCAATTGACCACATCAGCACCCTTCTTGGTTAAATCGGTCAATGGTTTAGCAATACTAGAAAAATTGCAGATGAAGCGACGATAAAAATTAGCAAAGCCCAGAAACTTTTGCAGACTTTTCAGAGATGTCGGCTGAGTCCAATCATGGATGGCTTGGACCTTAACAGGGTCCATCTCGATAGTAGAAGGGGAAAAGATGAACCCCAAAAATGAAACCTTCTGAACACCAAAGAGACACTTTGATCCCTTCACAAACAAAGAATTAGCACGCAGGACCTGGAACACCGTTCTGACCTGCTTCACATGAGACTCCCAATCATCCGAAAAGATCAAAATGTCATCCAAGTACACAATCAGGAATTTATCCAGGTACTCTCGGAAGATGTCATGCATAAAGGACTGAAACACTGATGGAGCATTGGCAAGTCCGAATGGCATTACTAGATACTCAAAATGGCCCTCGGACGTATTAAATGCAGTTTTCCATTCATCGCCTCGCTTAATACGCACAAGATTATACGCACCACGAAGATCTATCTTGGTGAACCAACTAGCCCCCTTAATCCGAGCAAACAAATCAGATAACAACGGCAAGGGGTACTGAAATTTAATCGTGATCTTATTTAGAAGGCGGTAATCTATACAAGGTCTCAGTGAACCATCCTTCTTGGCTACAAAAAAGAACCCTGCTCCTAATGGCGACGATGACGGGCGAATATGCCCCTTCTCCAAGGACTCCTTCACATAACTCCGCATAGCGGCGTGCTCAGGCACAGATAAATTAAACAGTCGACCTTTTGGGAATTTACTACCAGGAATCAAATTGATAGCACAATCACAATCCCTATGCGGAGGTAGGGCATCGGACTTGGGCTCATCAAATACATCCCGGTAACCAGACAAGAACTCTGGAACCTCAGAAGGGGTGGATGACGAAATAGTCAGAAAAGGGACATCACCGTGTACCCCCTGACAACCCCAGCTGGACACAGACATGGATTTCCAATCTAATACTGGATTATGGACTTGTAGCCATGGCAACCCCAACACGACCACATCATGCAGATTATGCAACACCAGAAAGCGAATAACCTCCTGATGTGCAGGAGCCATGCACATGGTCAGCTGGGTCCAGTTCTGAGGCTTATTCTTGGCCAAAGGCGTAGCATCAATTCCTCTCAATGGAATAGGACACTGCAAGGGCTCCAAGAAAAACCCACAACGCCTAGCATACTCCAAGTCCATCAAATTCAGGGCAGCGCCTTTATCAACAAATGCCATGACAGAATATGATGACAAGGAGCAGATCAAGGTAATGGACAGAAGAAATTTTGACTGTACCGTACCAATGGTGGCAGATCTAGCGAACCGCTTAGTGCGCTTAGGACAATCAGAGATAGCATGAGTGGAATCACCACAGTAGAAACACAGCCCATTCAGACGTCTGTGTTCTTGCCGTTCAACTCTGGTCAAAGTCCTATCGCACTGCATAGGCTCAGGTTTAAGCTCAGGTAATACCGCCAAATGGTGCACAGATTTACGCTCACGCAAGCGTCGACCGATCTGAATGGCCAAAGACATAGACTCATTCAGACCAGCAGGCATAGGAAATCCCACCATGACATCCTTAAGGGCTTCAGAGAGACCTTTTCTGAAAATAGCTGCGAGCGCACCTTCATTCCATTGAGTGAGTACGGACCACTTTCTAAATTTCTGACAATATACCTCTATCTCATCCTGACCCTGACACAGAGCCAGCAAATTTTTCTCTGCCTGATCCACTGAATTAGGCTCATCGTACAGCAATCCGAGCGCCAGGAAAAACGCATCAACATTACTCAATGCAGGATCTCCTGGCGCAAGGGAAAATGCCCAGTCTTGAGGGTCGCCACGCAAAAAAGAAATAATAATTCTCACTTGTTGAACTGGGTCACCAGAGGAGTGAGGTTTCAAGGCCAGAAACAGTTTGCAATTATTTTTGAAATTCACAAACTTGGCTCTATCACCATAAAACAAATCAGGAATAGGAATTCTTGGTTCTAACAGGCTTCTGAACCACCAAATCTTGAATCTTTTGTACATTTATAACGAGATTATCCATTGAAGAGCACAGACCCTGAATGTCCATGTCCACACCTGTGTCCTGAACCACCCAAATGTCTAGGGGAAAAAAAAGGCAAAACACAGTGCAGAGAAAAAAAAAATGGTCTCAGAACTTCTTTTTTCCCTCTATTGAGAATCATTAGTACTTTTGGCTTCCAGTACTGTCATGATCTGGTAATTCAGTACCACAATGGACATAGGAGTCAGAGCACATACAGTGACCTGACAATAACCCAAAAACATAGAACGAGCTCTGAGACGTGGAAACTCTGCTGACCGCAATCCCTAATCCTCTCCAACACAACTAGAGGCAGCCGTGGATTGCGCCTAACGCTCCCTATGCAACTCGGCACAGCCTGAGAAACTAGCTAGCCTGAAGATAGAAAATAAGCCTACCTTGCCTCAAAGAAATACCCCAAAGGGAAAGGCAGCCCCCACATATAATGACTGTGAGTTAAGATGAAAAGACAAACGTAGAGATGAAATAGATTTAGCAAAGTGATGCCCGACTTTCTGAACAGAGCGAGGATAGGAAAGGTAACTTTGCGGTCAACAAAAAACCCTACAAACAACCACGCAAAGGGGGCAAAAAGACCCTCCGTACCGAACTAACGGCACGGGGGTACACCCTCTGCGTCCTAGAGCTTCCAGCAAGCATGAGAAAACAAATAAGCAAGCTGGACAGAAAAAAACAGCAAACAAAAAGCAAAAGCGGAACTTAGCTATGCAGAGCAGCAGGCCACAGGAACGATCCAGGAGGAAACAGGTCCAATACTAGAACATTGACTGGAAGCCAGGATCAAAGCACTAGGTGGAGTTAAATAGAGCAGCACCTAACAACTTCACCACATCACCTGAGGAAGGAAACTCAGAAGCCGCAGTACCACTTTCCTCCACCAACGGAAGCTCACAGAGAGAATCAGCCGAAGTACCACTTGTGACCACAGGAGGGAGCTCTGCCACAGAATTCACAACACTAGAGCTCCTACTTCACTGACTTGATTTGTGATGAGGACTGAAGATGCATCAGAAACACTCACTCCTGTGTTACCTCAGGCAGGGAAATGTGTTACTTCAGACAAGGAAATGTGTAACCTTAGAAAGTAGCAGCAGTGAGCCACTGCTGTTTCATCTGTATACTCACTTATCATAAGTAACTTATTATTTTCCCCCTGGCTATAAGCTGCAGTATGTGCCAACCATGAACTGGAGCAAGTCTGCATGGTCAGACACAGCCATCACACAGTACATATCAGGGGCACATTTATAAGATTATCTTATCACCAAAATATTTTTTCCAAGATGTATTGATTCAAATGTACTTTGTTAATGGGACAACCCCTTTAAAGATATTCTATCACCAGGTCAAAAGTGTCCAGTTTTTGCTCTTATTATATTTCTGCTGCTCCCCTGAGTAGTCAATTTTTGTATTTTTAAAGGGAACCTGTCACCCCCAAAATCGAAGGTGAGCTAAGCCCACCAGCATCAGGGGCTTATCTACTGCATTCTGGAATGCTTTAGATAAGCCCCCGATGTATCCTGAATGATGAGAAAAAGAGGTTAGATTATACTCACATGGGGGCGGTCCCGGTACGATGGGCGTCGCGGTCCGGTCCGGGGCCTCCCATCTTTTTACAATGACGTCCTCTTCTTGTCTTCATGCTGTGGCTCTGGCGCAGGCGTACTTTGTCAGCCCTGTTGAGGGCAGAGCAAAGTACTGCAGTGTGCAGGCGCCGGGAAAGGTCAGAGAGGCCCGGCGCCTGCGCACTGCAGTACTTTGCTCTGCCCTCAACATGACAGGCAAAGTACGCCTGCACCGGAGCCGCAGCGTGAAGACAAGAAGAGGACGTCACCTGATGAAGATAGGAGGCACCGGACCGGACCGCGACACCCATCGGACCGGGCCGGGACCGGGACCGCCCCTGGGTGAGTATAATCTAACCTCTTTTTCTCATCTTTTAGGATACATCGGGGGCTTATCTACAGCATTCCAGAATGCTGTAGATAAGCCCCTGATGCTGGTGGGCATAACGCTCCTTAGATTTTTGGGGTGACAGGTTCCCTTTAAATATGGGCCTTTTTATTCAGTGCTAAATGTTATGGTCTTTACCAAAGGGGAGTTACTCACAGGGGAATGATGCAGAGTAGCCCGAAGGCACACCCCTAGAGAATGGTGTCTGCCATGCCCCCTTGGAAAAGACCATAAAAATTAGAATTGGATAAGAAAGACCATATCTCTTGAACCGTATGGTGGATTTACATGAGATCAGCATGAATAGAACAAGATAAATAACTGAACACTTTTGACCTCGTCCTCATTTCAGAGATCCTCTTTTACTAGAATGTCATTCAGAAATATTCCAGGTTACAAATCAAAAATGTTTATGCGAAGATGAGAGGCCATCAACTTAATAAAAAATATATTGTTTATGAAACCATCTTGTCAAATTTAACCATGGGTGACAATAATAGGTTCAGTGGTGTGAGCAGTAGTGTTGAGATTTGAGCAATGAGTTCATAGTTAATAGTTCAGTTCAAATTGGGAATAGAAACAAAAATAAGTAGAAAGTCTTTAGTTTTTCCATTGTTTTTAGCTTAAATATATTAATTTTAGGTTTTTGACACAGTAATTTTATAAATGTTATTCATTCAGCACTTTTATTGGATTTGTACAAAGTCTACAAATGTTGAGTGATTATTTTAGACAAATTCTTCACCCAGGATACATCTGCATTTAGTAAAGAGGTGAACACTAGCCTTTGTTTGGGCACAGCTGTGTCACATATGACCCAAGGACTGACCTTAACAAAGCACAGTCTGACCCTCCGACTCCTCTGAAAGGTTCCTGTGACCTTCATGAAAAGAAAGTGAAACAGTAAGAAGTTCAGTGTGATGAAACCTTGATGTGTATTTCAGCCCAAAAAGTGATGCTTCTGACATTCCTTCAAGATGGAGAGCTCTGTCCCAAAAATGTAACATATTTTATATTTTCATTTCATTCATTGCAGTCAGTGTTGTAAATATGATGAGGCAGCAGGTAGCTCATGTAGCATTGGAGACAAAAAAAAGTATTTATTTAACCCCTTCCCGACCTTTGACGCCACATAGGCGTCATGAAAGTCGGTGCCAATCCGACCCATGACGCCTATGTGGCGTCATGGAAAGATCACGTCCCTGCAGATCGGGTGAAAGGGTTAACTCCCATTTCACCCGATCTGCAGGGACAGGGGGAGTGGTAGTTTAGCCCAGGGGGGGTGGCTTCACCCCCCCGTGGCTACGATCGCTCTGATTGGCTGTTGAAAGTGAAACTGCCAATCAGAGCGATTTGTAATATTTCACCTATTATAACTGGTGAAATATTACAATCCAGCCATGGCCGATGCTGCAATATCATCGGCCATGGCTGGAAACACTAATGTGCCCCCACCCCACCCCACCGATCGCCCCCCCAGCCCCCCGATCTGTCCGGTACACTGCTCCGGCTCCCCTCCGTCCTGTGCTCCGCTCCCCCCGTGCTCTTGTCCGCTCCCCTCGTGCTCCAATCACCCTCCCTGTGCTCCAATCACCCCCCCTGCACTCCGATCCACCCCCCTCCGTGCTCCGTTCCACCCCCCGTGCTCCGTTCCACCCCCCGTGCTCCGTTCCACCCCCCGTGCTCCGTTCCACCCCTCCCGCGCTCCGATTCACCACCCCCCATGCTCCGAACCCCCCCCCGTACCCCCCTCCACCCCATCATATTTACCGATCCTGCTGGGGTCCGTCCGTCTTCTCCCCGGGCGCCGCCATCTTCCAAAATGGCGGGCGCATGCGCAGTGCGCCCGCCGAATCTGCCGGCCGGCAGATTCGTTCCAAAGTGCATTTTGATCACTGAGATAGATTATATCTCAGTGATCAAAATAAAAATAATAATAAATGATCCCCCCCCCCTTTGTCACCCCCATAGGTAGGGACAATAAAAAAATAAAGAATTTTTTTTTTCCACTAATGTTAGAATAGGGTTAGGGTTAGGGTTAGGGGTAGGGTTAGGGTTAGAGGTAGAGTTAAGGTTAGGGGTATTGGTAGGGTTATGGGTAGGGTTAGGGCTAGGGTTAGGGGTAGGGTTAGGGCTAGGGTTAGGGTTAGGGGTAGGGTTAGGGCTAGGGTTAGGGGTAGGGTTAGGGTTAGGGCTAGGGTTAGGGGTAGGGTTAGGGCTAGGGTTAGGGTATCGGTATGTGCACACGTATTCTGGTCCTCTGCGGATTTTTCCGCTGCGGATTTGATAAATCCCCAGTACTAAACCGCTGCAGATTTATGGCGGATTTACCGCGTTTTTTCTGCGCATTTCACTGCGGTTTTACAACTGCAATTTTCTATTTGAGCAGTTGTAAAACCGCTGCGGAATCCGCACAAAGAAGTGACATGCTGTGGAATGTAAACCGCTGCGTTTCCGTGCAGTTTTTCCGCAGCATGTGTACAGCGATTTTTGTTTCCCATATGTTTACATTGAACTGTAAACTCATGGGAAACTGCTGCGGATCCGCAGCGTTTTCCGCAGCGTGTGCACATACCTTTAGAATTAGGCTATGTGCACACGGTGCGGATTTGGCTGCGGATCCGCAGCAGTGTTCCATCAGGTTTACAGTACCATGTAAACATATGGAAACCAAATCCGCTGTGCCCATGGTGTGGAAAATACCGCGCGGAAACGCTGCGTTGTATTTTCGGCAGCATGTCAATTCTTTGTGCGGATTCCGCAGCGTTTTACACCTGTTCCTCAATAGGAATCCGCAGGTGAAATCCGCACAAAAAACACTGGAAATCCGCGGAAAATCCGCAGGTAAAACGCAGTGCCTTTTACCCGCGGATTTTTCAAAAATGATGCTGAAAAATCTCACACGAATCCGCAACGTGGGCACATAGCCTTAGGGTTGGAATTAGGGTTGTGGTTAGGGTTGTGATTAGGGTTATGGCTACAGTTGGGATTAGGGTTAGGGGTGTGTTGGGGTTAGTGTTGGAGGTAGAATTGAGGGGTTACCACTGTTTAGGCACTTCAGGGGTCTCCAAACGCAACATGGCGCCACCATTGATTCCAGCCAATCTTGTATTCAAAAAGTCAAATGGTGCTCCCTCACTTCTGAGCCCCGACGTGTGCCCAAACAGTGGTTTACCCCCTCATATGGGGTATCAGTGTACTCAGGACAAACTGCGCAACAATTACTGGGGTCCAATTTCTCCTGTTACCCTTGTGAAAATAAAAAAATGATTGCTAAAACATCATTTTTGAGGAAAGAAAAATGATTTTTTATTTTCACGGCTCTGCGTTGTAAACATCTGTGAAGCACTTGGGGGTTCAAATTGCTCACCACATATCTAGATAAGTTCCTTGGGGGGGTCTAGTTTCTAAAATGGGGTCACTTGTGGGGGGTTTCTACTGTTTAGGCACACCAGGGGCTCTGCAAACGCAACGTGATGCCCGCAGACCATTCCATCAAAGTCTGCATTTCAAAAGTCACTACTTCCCTTCTGAGCCCCGACGTGTGCCCAAACAGTGGTTTACCCCCACACATGGGGTATCAGCGTACTCAGGACAAACTGGACAACAACTTTTGGGGTCCAATTTCTCCTGTAACCCTTGGGAAAATAAAACATTCTGGGCTAAATAATTATTTTTGAGGAAAGAAAACGTATTTATTATTTTCACGGCTCTGCATTATAAACTTCTGTGAAGCACTTGGGGGTTCAAAGTGCTCACCACACATCTAGATAAGTTCCTTTCGGGGTCTAGTTTCCAAAATGGGGTCACTTGTGGGGGTTTCTACTGTTAAGCCACATCAGGGGCTCTGCAAACGCAACGTGACGCCCACAGAGCATTCCATCAAAGTCTGCATTTCAAAACGTCACTACTTCACTTCCGAGCCCCGGCATGTGCCCAAACAGTGGTTTACCCCCACATATGGGGTATCAGTGTACTCAGGAGAAACTGGACAACAACTTTTGGGGTCAAATTTCTCCTGATACCCTTGGGAAAATAAAAAATTGCAGGCTAAAAGATCATTTTTGAGAAAATAATTTTTTATTTTTATTTTCATGGCTCTGCGTTATAAACTTCTGTGAAGCACTTGGGGGTTCAAAGTTTTCACCACACATCTAGATTAGTTCCTTTGGTGGACTAGTTTCCAAAATGGGGTCATTTCTGGGGGATCTCCAATGTTTAGGCACACAGGGGCTCTCCAAACGTGACATGGTGTCCGCTAATGATTGGAGCTAATTTTCCATTTAAAAAGCCAAATGGCGTGCCTTCCCTTCCGAGCCCTGCCGTGCGCCCAAACAGTGGTTTACCCCCACATATGGGGTATCAGCGTACTCAGGACAAACTGTACAACAACATTTGGGGTCCAATTTCTCCTATTACCCTTGGCAAAATAGGAAATTCCAGGCTAAAAAATCATTTTTGAGGAAAGAAAAATTATTTTTTATTTTCATGGCTCTGCGTTATAAACTTCTGTGAAGCACCTGGGGGTTTAAAGTGCTCAATATGCATCTAGATAAGTTCCTTGGGGGGTCTAGTTTCCAAAATGGGGTCACTTATGGGGGAGCTCCAATGTTTAGGCACACAGGGGCTCTCCAAACGCGACATGGTGTCCGCTAACAATTGGAGCTAATTTTCCATTCAAAAAGTCAAATGGCGCGCCTTCCCTTCCGAGCCCTACCGAGTGCCCAAACAGTGGTTTACCCCCATATATGAGGTATCGGCGTACTCGGGAGAAATTGCCCAACAAATTTTATGATCCATTTTATCCTATTGCCCATGTGAAAATGAAAAAATTGAGGCGAAAAAATTTTTTTGTGAAAAAAAAGTACTTTTTCATTTTTACGGATCAATTTGTGAAGCACCTGAGGGTTTAAAGTGCTCACTAGGCATCTAAATAAGTTCCTTGGGGGGTCTAGTTTCCAAAATGGGGTCACTTGTGGGGGAGCGCCAATGTTTAGGCACACAGGAGCTCTCCAAACGCGACATGGTGTCCGCTAACGATGGAGATAATTTTTCATTCAAAAAGTCAAATGGCGCTCCTTCCCTTCCGAGCCTTACCATGTGCCCAAACAGTGGTTTACCCCCACATATGAGGTATCAGTGTACTCAGGAGAAATTGCCCAACAAATTTTAGGATCCATTTTATCCTGTTGCCCATGTGAAAATGAAAAATTGAGGCTAAAAAATATTTTTGTGAAAAAAAGTACTTTTTCATTTTTACGGATCAATTTGTGAAGCACATGGGGGTTCAAAGTGCTCACTATGCATCTAGATTAGTTCCTTGGGGCATCTAGTTTCCAAAATGGGGTCACTTGTGGGGGAGCTCCAATTTTTAGGCACACGGGGGCTCTCCAAACGTGACATGGTGTCCGCTAAAAAGTGGAGCCAATTTTTGATTCAAAAAGTCAAATGGCGCTCCTTCCCTTCCAAGCCCTGCCGTGCGCCCAAACAGTGGTTTACCCCCACATATGAAGTATCAGTGTACTCAGGACAAATTGGACAACAACTTTCGTGGTTCAGTTTCTCCTTTTACCATTGGGAAAATAAAAAATTTGTGGCTAAAAGATAATTTTTGTGACTAAAAAGTTAAATGTTCATTTTTTCCTTCCATGTTGCTTCTGCTGCTGTGAAGCACCTGAAGGGTTAATAAACTTCTTGAATGTGGTTTTGAGTACCTTGAGGGGTGCAGTTTTTAGAATGGTGTCACTTTTGGGTATTTTCAGCCATATAGACCCCTCAAACTGACTTCAAATGTGATTTGGTCCCTAAAAAAAATGGTTTTGTAAATTTCGTTGTAAAAATGAGAAATCGCTGGTCAAATTTTAACCCTTATAACTTCCTAGCAAAAAAAAATTTTGTTTCCAAAATTGTGCTGATGTAAAGTATACATGTGGGAAATGTTATTTATTAACTATTTTGTGTCACATAACTCTCTGGTTTAACAGAATAAAAATTCAAAATGTGAAAATTGCGAAATTTTCAAAATTTTCGCCAAATTTCCGTTTTTATCACAAATAAACGCAGAATTTATTGACCTAAATTTACCACTATCATGAAGCCCAATATGTCATGAAAAAACAATCTCAGAACCGCTAGGATCCGTTGAAGCGTTCCTGAGTTATTACCTCATAAAGGGACACTGGTCAGAATTGCAAAAAACGGCAAGGTCTTTAAGGTAAAAATAGGCTGGGTCATGAAGGGGTTAAATAATTAAAAACAGTGTGGGGACCCCTCTATTCTTTATAACTAGCCTTGCTAACGCTGAAAGCTGAGGGTTGCAGCCCCCAGCTGTGAGTTTTGCCTGGCTGGTTATAGAAAATACGGGGGGCACCCACGCCTATTTTTTACATTTATCTATTTTTTTATAGCGCATGCGGTGGGTGACTGTTATTAGCAGCAGCAAGTGTAGGCTGATGGGAGTAATAGTCCCATCAGCCGCCGCCTGCTGAAATTGTTATCACTTGAATATAACTCTCTGATTGCCAGCAGAGCAGGGGAGAATGATGAGAGCCATCTTCAGCGCCCGAGGCTGGGGAACAGCACTTACTGTACCGCTGCTTCTCAGGAGCCAGGACGTGTCACACGTATGACATCTCAAGGTGTCATCCGTGTGCACATGTGGGGGACGTTTTGCAGCCTGTGCTGACAGTAAAAAATGGACATGTCTACGTGTGGGTCACATGGACACACAGTCCGTGGAAACACACTGACGTGCACAGACCCATTCACTTTAATGGGTCTACGTTTGTAAGTGTCTCCAGTACATGTGAAAACTGTCACCACACGTACCGAAGACACGGATGTGTACGTTTTCCCAGCACTGTACAGAACAATGAATACACAGATGTGGATATACAGATTTATGTGTTTATTGAGTTATATGTACTAGATGAGTAATTGTCTCCTATGATAGTTGCTCCTTTCTGTGTACACGTACTGAAACAGGGTCATTGATGAAATTAAGTTTTATAGGTCTAATCTCAGCATCTGTCTATAAAGAAATCATCTGTATTTGTAATACACCAGGGTTACTTACTGGTAACAGGTTTTTCCGGAACCCATGACGGCACACCTGAGAGAGGGGATCCGCCCAGCCAGGACAGGAAACCCTACTGAAAATAAAAGGGCGGTACCTCTTCCTCGCTTCAGTTGGTTTTCAGAGCATGAGAGGCCCCCCTGGTTAGTACACATGGCAATCCAACACCACATCATATTAACTAAAAAAGCACCCAAAACAATAGTGCACACCGAAAAGGTGATAAAGGGGGGGAATATACAGGTGCCGTCATGGGTTCCGGA
This sequence comes from Ranitomeya imitator, assembly GCF_032444005.1. NCBI lineage: Eukaryota > Metazoa > Chordata > Amphibia > Anura > Dendrobatidae > Ranitomeya > Ranitomeya imitator. Next base: position 1,129,414,281 of record NC_091282.1, on the reverse strand, counting down.
AAAACCTGTTACCAGTAAGTAACCCTGGTGTTTTCCCTTCCCCCATGACGGCACACCTGAGAGACTTTTGTAGAATGAAACCTTAGGGAGGGACCACCGCTTGGAGTACCCTTCTACCAAAGGTTAGGTCAGCAGAGGAGGAAAGGTCTAGCCGGTAGTGCTTGAAAAAAGTTGAGGGTGAGGACCAGGTAGCAGCCTTGCAAATTTGATCAATTGATACCTCAGCCTATTCCGCCCAGGAGGTAGCCATGGCTCTGGTAGAGTGAGCCTTGATGCCTTCAGGAAATGGAGTGCCACCCGCAGAGTAGGATAAACTAATGGCCTCCCTAATCCATCTAGCAATAGTACTTTTAGCTACCCCACACCCTCTTTTGCTAACCTGAAAGGCTATGAATAGGGTTTGGTCTTTCCTCCACTGACTAGTCATAGATATGTACTGTAACATAGATCTTCTCACATCTAGCATGTGGAACTTTTGTTCCCCTGGATTTTTGGGATTACTACAGAAAGATGGTAAGGTAATCTCTTGAGTCCTATGGAACTTTTGAACCACCTTGGGGAGATAAGCCGGGTCTGGTCTTAGAACGATCCTGTCATCAAAAACCTGAGTATAAGGAGGGGATATTGACAGGGCTTGCAAATCACTTACCCTACGTGCCGATGTTAGGGCTACTAGAAGAACTGTTTTAAGGGTAAGTAACTTAGGTGATAACTCCTGTAAGGGCTCGAAAGGGTGTTTAGTTAGAGCTTCTAAGACCAAATTTAGATCCCAAGGAGGGATTTTTGGGATAACGACCGGCCGAGATCTACTGCAAGATTTTATGAATCGTGAAACCCATCTATTTGAGGCAAGATTACAGTTATACAGGGCCCCCAAGGCTGAAACCTGAACTTTAAGGGTGCTGGTTGCTAACCCAAGATGTAATCCTGCTTGCAGAAATTCTAGGATAGGACCCACTGGAGCCATCTCCCCCAATGGTTCACCCAGGAAGTCAAGAAATTTTTTCCATGTCCTACCATAGATTCTAGAAGTTATGGGTTTTCTGCTTTTCAACAGGGTGGAGATTAAACCTGGTGAGAATCCATGGCGACTTAGTAACGCCCTCTCAAATTCCAGGCTGCCAGATGGAAGCCCTTCACCTGAGAGTGGGTTACTGGGCCCTGGGTTAGTAGGTCCGGAATTTCTGGCAAAATCCATGGATCTGTTACCGACATCTGTCTTAGAAGGGAGAACCATGGTCTCCTTGGCCAAAATGGAGCTATGAGGATAATCCTCGCCTGATCCTCTCTGATCTTCCGGATCACAGCTGGGATCATCACTATCGGGGGGAATGCGTAGGCCAGAGAAAACTTCCAAGGTATTAGTAGGGCATCTACTGCGAAGGGATGTTCTCTTGGATTCAAGGAGCAGAATTTTCTGACTTTTTTGTTGTGAGAATTGGCAAACAAGTCTATTTCTGGTGAGCCCCAGGCTTGGACTATTTGTTGAAATATCTGGGGGTTTAAGGACCATTCCCCCTGTCTTAAGCCTCTGCGACTCAGGAAGTCTGCTTGAGTGTTTTCTATGCCCCTGATGTGTAGTGCCGACAGAGATAACAGGTGTTGTTCCGCCAGTTGGAAGAGGAGTTTTGACGCATTCATGAGGCCTTTGGACCTCGTTCCCCCCTGATGATTGACATACGCCACCACTGCTCGATTGTCTGTTAGGATTCGAGTATGGCGACCCTGGAGTAAAGGGAGAAAATGTCTTAGGGCTTTCTCCACTGCCCATAGCTCTTTTTCGTTTGATCCATAGTTTTTTTCTCGTATGGACCAGGTACCTTGTACAGAGTGAGATCTCAGATGAGCTCCCCAACCTGCACCGCTTGCGTCGGTCGTGATGATGTCTATGACTGGATTTTTCCACCGGACCCCCTTTGTCAGGTGGTGTTCTACAGTCCACCAAGCTAGGGAATCCCTTACGCTCAGGGAGAGACATAGATTTCCTTCTAAATCCCCTCTTAACAGTCTTTGAGCTGAGAGAACTTCCCACTGTAGATGTCTTAGGTGGAATTGTGCCCATTCTACTGCCGGTATACACGATGTTAACGAGCCTAGAAGGGACATCGCCTTTCTGAGAGTCATTGCGGGTTGACGTATTGCTGTACTGGTCAGGTTTATTATCTTGTCCACTTTGTTTTGTGGAAGGAGGCAGAGCTGACGCTCGGAGTCCAGTATTAACCCCAGGAAGGACTGTATTTTTACTGGCAGTAGTCTGGATTTGGGGATGTTTATTATCCAACCCAGCTCCATTAGAGTTGATGTTACCACTGATATTTGATGAGTGCAGTGGGACTCTGACCTCCCTATTACCAGGAAATCGTCCAGATATGGGACAATTACTACATCCCGGAACCGGAGGTATGACATCACTTCCACCATCACTTTGGTGAAAACTCTGGGGGCTGTAGACAGGCCGAATGGAAGAGCTGTATATTGAAAATGCTTTACCTGATTTTGAATATAGAGAGCTACCCTCAAGTATTTCCGATATTCCTGATGTATTGGTATATGGTAGTAAGCATCCTTTAAGTTTATTACTGCCATGAAGCAGTGTTGGAAGAGAAGTTTTATGGTCGTGTTTATAGACTCCATCTTGAAAGTGTAGTTCTCTATGGATTGGTTGAGCTTCCTTAGATTTATAATAGTTCTCCAAGAACCATCCGGTTTTTGGATCAAGAAGAGGGGGGAGTAAAACCCCTCTCCTTCCTCCTGAACCGGGACTTCCTGAAGAACCTTTTTGTGGACAAGTCCCAAGATCTCGGTTTCTAGGGCAGATTGTTCCTGCTGAGACTTCCGTCGGGGAGTTATTATGAAGTTTTGTCTGGGAGGACAGACGAATTTTATTTTTAGGCCGTCTCTGATGATGTTCGTGACCCAGATACTGGGGGAGATATTTACCCAGGCCGGAAAGAAGAGGGAGAGTCTTCCTCCCACTTCTGGCGTAATGTCATTGGGGGGATTTTTTTGCCGATGTGGAGGGGCCTTTAAACATATAGCCCGATCCTCTTTTATCTCTAAAATCCCAATTTTTCCTCTCCCCTGGGGGGCGACCTCTATTATATCTTCTCCTCCGAAAAAAAGGTTTTTTAGGATCTTTAGGGATGTTGGGAAAACCTTTCTTTTTATCTCCTGCATGTTCCAGGATGTCTTCAAGTTTTTTCCCGAAGAGAAGTTGGCCGTCACATGGAATAGAACACAGTTTGTGTTTAGATGGCAAATCCCCCGGGCAACCTTTGAGCCAGAGGGCTCTTCTTGCCGCGTTGGACAAACCCGCGGCTCTAGCTGTTAGTCTTGCGGAATCCGCAGAAGAGTCTGCCAAAAAAGCTGCTGCTCCTTGTAGCAAAGAAATATTTGCAAGGATGTCAGTTCTGGGTACTTTGTTTTTCAGCTGATCTTCTACCTGATGTAGCCAGACCATTAGGGCACGGGCCGTACATGTTCCCGCAATCGCCGGCTTAAGGCCCCCTGCTGAGGCTTCCCAGATGTGTCTCAGGAAACTATCTGCTTTCTTATCAAGCGGGTCTTTGAGAACACCAGAGTCCTCTAACGGAAGGGATGATTTTTTTAAACATTTGGCTACTGCCCCGTCAATCTTAGGGATTTTTTCCCAGGACTCAGAGTCTTTATCCTCAAAAGGATATCTCCTTTTGGATGAAGAGGGCAAGGAACCCATTTTTTCGGGCTTTTTCCACTCTTTGTCAATTAATGCTTTTATTTTTGCATTAACCGGAAACGTGCGTTTCCTTTTTTCTTCTAGGCCACCAAACATGACATCTTCTAGTGACCTAGGTGTCTTCTCCTCTTTAAGCCCCATTGCAGATCTAACTGCTTTGACCAGTTTATCTACGTCCTCAGTTGGGAAACATGGACGACCTCCTGAATCACTGTCCGAGGAGGAATCTGAAGACTGGACAGAGGCCGAGGAGGTAGAGGGAGACCGGGATGTTTTATGACTCCCCTGTCTCTGAGAGGCATCTGAGTCTGTGGACGCCTTACGGCTTCTCCTTCTTGGTTCGCTAAGGGCCAATTTTAAGGAGTCTTTTATTTCAGCCTGTATTATGGCTATTAGGCTAGTGGCAAAATTAGGGGTCTCTTCTTGTATGGTTTTAGTAATGCAGTCAGCACAGAGATCCTTCTGCCACTGAACTGCAAGTGGGTTTCTACAAAGGGCACACTCTCGGTTCTTTGTTTTACCAACTGCTTTCCTGGACCCCTAGTGATCAAAACAGACAAAAATGGACCCTGTTACCATAAGGGTGACATTCACGTAGATCACTCACCACTACCGACAATCAAGGGTAGCGATTTTGGAGGCTGGACAGTTGCACGTGAAGCGTCCCTCCTGGACGCCGACGAATCCTGCCGGACAGAACGACTGCTGTTCCTACCACTTGAGCGGCTGCTCTTGGTATGCTGGTGGCTCGACAAGGCATCTGGTGAGAGCTCCATTTGCTGCTGCTGCTGCTGCTGTGAAGGCGGCTGCTGCTGCTGCTGCTGCTCCTGTTGTCCTACTTCCATGGTGAAGTTTATGGACATGAGCGCGTCTTCTGTGGTCTAACCCCCTCCAAATTAACCCCCTCCCACTCTCTGCCGTGCCGCCGGAGTTCCCTTTCACCGGCCGGCGTTCTCATCATGGGCGCCGCCATCTTGGATCCGGCGCCCGCCCCCGACGTCACGCGGGCACGCCCATTCCCAGCGTGCCTTGCGCGTGACGTCAGACGAGCGACCCGGAAGCAGCCACCGCACCTGGACGCCGGCAGAGAGGGGAGGGCGGCGTGGCAGCCATGGAAGGGAACACAGCCCTCTGACCATGCTGCTCAACGCCCGCTCGGACGCAGAGACCCGGGGGACCTGCGGACGGCGCTTCCAGACTCCCGAACCCGACGCACAGGCGCTGCCTGATTCTTCCACGCCGGGACGGGACCTGGGTAAGTGAACCGCCGTGTTCAGTAAGAGGGTCCCTGTCAGGACAGGAAACCCAACTGAAGCGAGGGAGAGGTACCGCCCTTTTATTTTCAGTAGGGTTTCCTGTCCTGGCTGGGCGGATCCCCTCTCTCAGGTGTGCCGTCATGGGGGAAGGGAAAATTGATGTATTCACAAAAAAACTAATACAAGATCATTACAGCCCAAATTTCAGGGGCAAATGTTCAAAAGAAAAATTGCTTGCATATGTATGCAGATACAAGGGAAGAATGGATCACCTAATTACCTCTGTACAACTGTGAAATGGGGAGAACAAAGCAACTAAAAGGGGTTCAGAGGCTACCAGGCTTTGATCTGAGGTCTGGGTTAATTGCAAACAAAACCTATTGTGTCCCTAAAGGCCATCAAATGAGCGTGAAGAAGGATCACAAGACATGGATCTCATCAATGAAAGTTTTAGTTTTAATCCTTACAAAGATCATGGATCATAGATATTTTTATATTAAAGTACATGAGAATAAATGATGAGTACAATCATGGCTCATTGTCACCTAAAATCATGAAATCAAATATTATACAGTGGTTTGCAAAAGTATCCCCCGCCCCTTGTCATTATTGTGTTTTGCTACCTCATAATCTGAAATTTCACAGTTTTTTTGTTTGTTTTTTAAAATATTTGGCTTTCTTTTTATTGTTTAGTAAACAATATGATAAAATAACTGAAAACTTCAGTGTGCATAACTATTCCCTCCCCCTAAAGTCAGTACTTTGTAGAGCCTCATTTTGCATCAACTATAGCTGCAAGTTGATTTGGGTAAGTTTCAATAAGCTGTCCAAAACTTGTCACTGAGATTTTTGCCCATTCCTCAAGTCAAAACTCCTACAGCTCTTCAAGTTAGGTGGTTTCCTCTGGTGAACAGCAATCTTCAAGTCTGACCACAGATTCTCAATTGATTAAGGTCTGGGTTTTGATTAGGCCACTCCAAGACATTTATACGTTTCCCCTTAAACCATTGTGTTGCTTTAGCAGTATGCTTTGGGTCATTGTCTTGTTGGAAGGTGAACCTCCGTCCCAGTCTCAAATTACTGACAGACTGAAACGGGTTTTGCTCAAGAATATCCCTGCTTTTAGCACCATTCATCTCCCCATCGACTCAGACCATTTTCCCTGCTAAAAAAAACATCCCCACAGCATGATGCTGCCACCACCTGGTTTCACTGTGGGGATGGTGTTCAAAAGAAGCCTTAAACTTTTTCTGTGTAATTAAAGGCATTTTATGTGCCCACTTTTCCATAAAGACCACCTCTATCAAGTGTATGACTTATTGTAATCATATGGATCGATACTCCAGTCTCTGTTTGAGAACTTTGCAGCTCCTTCAGGGTTACTTTTGGTCTCTGGGCTGCCTCTCTGATTAATGTCCTCCTTGCCGGGGCTGAGAGTTTTGGTAGGCATCCCTCTATTTGCAGGCTTGTTGTGGTGCCATGTTCTTTCCAGTTGATGATAATGATGATTTGACGATGTTCCGGGGAATCATCAGAGATTGGGATTTTATTTTTATAACCAAACCCTGACTCGTACTTCTTAACAACTTTATCCCAGACTTGTTTGGAGATCTCCTTTGTCTTCATGATGGTGTTTGGTCAGTGGTGCCACTTGCTTAATGGTGTTGCAGCCCCTGTGGCCTTTCAGAAAAGGTGTGTATACATTGACCGACCATGTGACACCTAGATTGCTCACAGGTGGATTTCCCTTCACTAAGCATGTGACTTATGAAGATAATTGCTTGCACTAGAATTTTTTAGGAGCTTCATAGCAAAAGGAGTGAATACATATGGACATGCCAATTTTTAGTTATTTGATTTCACAAATTTAATTTATGCCTATATTTTTCTTATTTTACCAACTTAGACTATTAATTGCTGATACATGACACACAAATCAGATTACAAAAATATTTAAACACAGGTTGTAATGTAATAAAATTTGTAAAAAGCCAAGGGGGTGAATACTTTTGCAAGCCACTGTATGTCACTGAGTTATTACAAAGGCTTCAATTAAGGAGATGTAAGCAATAAGAGAATATATCTAGCAATGTACCCTGCCATGTAGGGGACACAGTGAGCATGTGGAATAAGGTGGCATAATCAATTTTTTTTTTGCTTAAAAATTGCTATGTGTGGCGGAAAGCTAACACTGCACATCACCTTGAAAACACCATCCCACATGATGGTGGCAGCATTATGCTCTAGGGATGCTTATTGTCAAGAGAAAGATGAGAGACACCAGAACCAACAATGCAGACGAGCTTAAGGCTGCTAACAAAGCAATCTGGGCTTCCATAACACCTCAGCAGCGCCACAGGCTGATCGCCTTCATGCCACGCCGCATGGATGCAGTAATTGATGCAAAAGGAGCCCGGACCAAGTACTGAGTGCATTTACTGAATATACATTTCAGTAGGACAACATTTCGGATTTTAAAATCATTTAGCAAGCTGGTGTTATAAAGTATTCTAATTTACTGACATAATGACTTTTGGGTTTTCATTGGCTGTAAGCCATAATCATCAACATTAACAGAAATAAACACTTGAACTAGATCACTCTGTTTGTAATAACTATATAATATATGAGTTTCACTTTTTGTATTGAAGAACTGAAACAAATTAACTTTTTGATGACATTCTAATTTAGTGAGAAGCACCTGTATATACAGTTGTGCTCAAAAGTTTACATACTCCGGCAGAATTTGTTCCTTTCTTGGCCTTTTTTCAGAGAATATGAAGTGGTTGGGTGAAGCTATTTATTGTCAAACTACTGTGTTTTCTCGTTTTAAATCATAATGACAACCCAAAAAATCCAAATGACCTTGATCAAAAGTTCACATACCTCATTTCTTAATACCATGTATTGCCCCCTCTAACATCAATGACAGCTTGAAGTCTTTTGTGGTAGTTGTGAATGAGGTTCTTGATTTTCTCAAATGGTAAAGCTACCCACTTGTCTTGGCAAAAAGCCTCCAGTTCCTGTAAATTCTTGGGCTGTATAGCATGAACTGCCCGCTTGAGATCTTTCCAGAGTGGCTCAATGATATTGAGGTCAGGAGAGTTGATATATCCACTCCAGAACCTTTACTTTGTCCTGCTGTAGCCAATAACAGGTCGACTTGGTCTTGTGTTTTGGATCTGCATTCATCTTTCCTTCAACTTTGACCAACTTTCCTGTGCCTTTGTAGCTCACACATCCCCAAAACATCAGCAATCCACCTCCATTCTTTACAGTAGGAATGGTGTTACTTTCATCATAGGCCTTGTTTACTCTCTCGAAATGTAATGTTTATGGTTGTGGCCAAAAAGTTCAATTTTGGTCTCATCACTCCAAATTTCCTTGTTCCAGAAGTTTTGAGGCTTGTCTCTGTGCTGTTTTGCATATTGTAGGTGAGATACTTTGTGGCATTTGCGCAGTAGTGGCTTTTTTCTGGCGACTCGACCATGCATCCCATTTTTCTTCAAGTTCCTCCTTATTCTGCATCGTGAAACAGCCACACCGCTAGTTTTCAGAGAGTCCAGTATTTCAGCTGATGCTATTTGTGGGTTTTTCTTTGCATTCCGAATAATTTCTCTGGCAGTTGTGGACGAAATTTTTGTTTGACTACCTGACCGTGGTTTTGTTTTTACAGAGCCCCTAATTTTCCATTTGTTAATCACATTTTGAACGTTGCTGACTGGCATTATCAATTCCTTGGATATCTTTTTGTAACATATCTTTTTGCAACGTAATCACTAAAAAGCTTCAGCGAGTATCCAGAATTTCAGAACGGTGTTGGAAGAAAACGCATTAGCAAGATGATTTCACTGCACTCAAACAAGCAACACTCGCATTCAAATGAGCTCTCACCTCTGCTAAACAGGCCTATTTCACATCCCTCGTATCTTCTTTATCCCACAACCCCAAACAGTTGTTCAACACCTTTAACTTCCTCCATCGCCCACCACTGCCCCCTTCGACTTCCTTAATCTCTGCTGAGGACTTTGCCAGGAACTTCAAAAATAAGATAGACCAAACAAGGCAAGTCTTTGTTGTCCGACCACCACAACCCCTTTGTATGCCAGACCAATGCCCTAACCCCATAACTTCCCTCTCCAAAATCACTGAAAGACAGCTTGCTCATCTTCACTCCAAATCACACCTCACCTCTTGTGCACTTGACCCCATACCATCTTCTCCCCAACCTCACCACTACACTAATCCCATCCCTAACCCATCTCTTCAATCTATCACTAACTTCTAGTACCTTCCCCTCTGCTTTCAAACATGCCACAATCACACCTATTCTCAAAAAGCCTTCCCTTGACCGGAGCACTATGTCCAGCTACCACCCTATATATTTTCTTCCCTTTTGCTTCCAAACTACTTCAGCAGCACGTCCATGCTGAACTTTCCTCTCACCTTGCTTCTAACTCTCTCTTCGACAACCTACAATCTGGCTTCAGTCCCCACCATTCCACTGAGACTGCCTTGACCAAACTTACAAACGACTTACAGCCAAAGCTAACAAACAATTCTCTATACTTCTCCTTCTAGACCTGTCCGCTGCCTTTGACACAGTTGACCACTGCCTCCTACTACAGATCCTCTCTTCCTTTGGTGTCAAAGAACTTGCCCTATTCTGGATCTCCTCATACCTCACCAACCGCACATTTAGCGTCTCCTACTCCCATACTACCTCTTCATCTCGCCCTCTCGCTGTTGGTGTCCCTCAAGGCTCTGTCCTAGGACCTCTTCTCTTCTCAATCTATACCCTTGGCCTGGGACAACTTATAAAGTCCTATGGCTTCCAGTACCATCTATATGCCGATGACACTCAGATCTACCTCTCTGGCCCAGTCGTCACCTCTCTGCTCTCCAGAATCCCAGAGGTGTCTATCAGTCATATCCTCCTTCTTCTCCTCTCGCTTCCTCAAACTCAGTGCAGTTTTGTCCACTTTAATTATCTTTCCTCCATCTTGCACACCTTCCCTTCCTGATCTATCTATCACAATAAATGAATTCACACTTTCCCCCATCCCGGTAATCCGCTGCCTCAGAGTAACCCTTCACTCTGAACTGTCCTTTAAACCACACATCCAAGCTCTCGCCTCCTCCTGTCGCATCCAGCTCAAAAATATTTCCAGAATCCATCCTTTCCTCAACCCTCACTCTACCAAAATGCTTGTGCATGCCCTAATCATCTCTGGCCTCGACTACTACAACATCTTCCTTTGTGGCCTACCCTCTAACACTCGCACCCCTCCAGTCCATCCTTAATTCTGCTGCCCGACTAATTAATCTCTCCTCGCTACACTCCTGCTTCCCCTCTTTACAAATCCCTTCACTGGCTCCAAATTTCCTAGTGTATCCAGTTTAAACAACTAACACTGACCTACAAAGCCATCCATAACCTTTCTCCTCTGTATATTTCCAAACTAATCTCTCAGTATCTTCCCTCACGTAATCTCCGGTCCTCCCAAGACCTCCTTCTCTCCTCCACACTTATTCGCTCCTCACCCAATCGCCTCCAAGACTTCTCCCGAATATCCCCCATCATCTGGAATTCTGTGCCCCAATACGTCTGGTTATCCACCACATTTGGATCCTTCAAACGGAACCTGAAACACCCATCTCTTCAAAGAAGCTTACAACCTGTAATGACCACATGACCATCTCAACACCATTGGGGTTACTGCAACCCCCGACCTACTGTCTCCTTCCCCACAATCCTGTAGAATGTAAGCCCGCAAGGGCAGGGTCCTCTTCCCTCTGTACCAGTCTGTCATTGTTAGTTTTGTTTACTGTAAGTGATATTTGTATTTTGATATAGCCCCGTCTCATGTACAACCCCATGGAATTAATGGTGCTATATAAATAAATAATAATAATATCCCTTTCCTGTTTTATACAGTTCAACTACCTTTTCCCGTAGATCCATTGACAATACTTTTGCTTTCCTCATGACTCACAATCCAAAAATGTCAATAGCTGGATGAAAGATGCAAGAGTCTCTCTGGATCCCAGAAACTCACTCAGCTTTTATGCACACACACTGATAATAAGGAAACAGGTCACAGGTGAAGATGTTACATTTAGTAACCAGTCAAACTCATGTGTGTCAACTTCTGTGCATGTTATCAGGCCAAAATCACCAGGGCATCTGAACTTTTGATCAGGGTCAATTGGATGTTTTGGGTTGTCATTATGATTTAAAAAGAGAAAACTCAGTAGTTTGATAATAAATGGCTTCACCCAACAACTATGAGTGGAGGAAAAGTTTTGGTGTTATCATTGATATTCTCTGAAATGTAAAGGTATGTAAAGTTTTGAGCAGAACTGTATATATATTTACGTGCAGTCATGTCTAAATGTTTTGAAACTGAAACAAATTTTGATTTTCACTGCTGCTTCAGTGTTTTTAGGTCTTCTAGTCGGATGTTTCTATGGTAACTGAATTACAAGTATAAGTATTTTAGAAGTTTTAAACTTTTATTGACAAACATATCAAGTTCATGTAAAGAATCAATATTTATATTGTTGTGTCTTATTTTTCAAAACTTCTATAATACTAATTAATGGGTATCTGGCTGGGAAACTGCCCAGATCACAATCTCATTCAGAACCTGTGATAAATTCTTAATAACTGCAGGCAAACAAAACCACGGAAATTGTAAACTTCAAGCACTGATTTGACAAGAATGGGCCCGGAAGCCGATATCCAACTGCCAGGGCAAAGGGCAGAAGTCTTGAAAAATAAGGGTCAACACTGCAAATATTGAGTCTTTGTAGAAACTTGATTATTTGTCAATAAAAGTGTAAAAACTTATGAAATGCTAATTATACTACAGTAACCATAGAAACATCTGACTAAACAATCTAAAAATACGGAAGCAACAAACTATACTATAAAAGGTCTATACTGTATATACCATGCTGCAGTGTAAGGAGGCTTGCAAAAATAGAAGTGTTAATAGATTTTTTTTTAATCAATTATCAAAATAGAAAAGTGAATGAACAAAAGACAAATCTAAATAAAATATTATAATAGTATATCAATATTTGGTGTGACTGCCTTTTGCCTTCATAATTACATCAATTCTTCTAGGTACACTTGCACACAGTTTATTAAAGGGACACTGTCACCTGAATTGGAGGGAACAATCTTCAGCCATGGAGGCGGGGTTTTTGGGTGTTTGATTCACCCTTTCCTTACCCGCTGGCTGCATGCTGGCTGCAATATTGGATTGAAGTTCATTCTCTGTCCTCCATAGTACACGCCTGCGCAATGCAAGATTGCCTTGTGCAGGCATGTACTACGGAGGACAGAGAATGAACTTCAATCCAATATTGCAGCCAGCATGCAGCCAGCGGGTAAGGAAAGGGTGAATCAAACATCCAAAAACCCCGCCTCCATAGCTGAAGATTGTTCCCTCCAAATTCAGGTGACAGTGTCCCTTTAAAGAACTCGGGAGGGAGGTTGTTCCAAACATCTTCAATTACTAACCACTGATCTTCTTTAGATGTAAACGTGTGCAAATACTTCTGTCTCTGAGGGTATGTGCACACGTCAGGATTTCTTGCAGAAATTTCCTGAAGAAAACCGGAAATTTTCTGCAAGATATCCGCATTTTTTTTGCGTTTTTTTCCCGTTTTTTTCATAGTGTTTGACAAGTGTGACCAACTTTTTGCTATAGATGCTGCCTATGCAGCAACAATAGTAAAAGATAGAATGTTTAAAAATAATTAAAAAAATAAAAAAATGGTTATACTTACCTGCAGACAGCCGATCTCCTCAGCGGCGTCCGTTCCTATAGATGGTGTGTGTGTGCAGGACCTTCGATGACGTCACAGTCACGTGAGCGGTCACATGAGCAGTCACGCGACCAATTACAAGACGGCGACGTCATCGCAGGTCCTTCACACAGAGCATCTATAGGAATGGAAGTGGCAGCGTGCACCGATGAGAGGCGGGAAGACTCCGGGGGCCATCGAAGGTGAGTATATGACTATTTTTTATTTTAATTCTTTTTTTTTTTTACCAATTATATGGTGCCCAGTCCGTGGAGGCGAGTCTCCTCTCCTCCACCCTGGGTATCAACCGCACATAATCTGCTTAGTTCCCGCATGGTGTGCACAGCCCCATGCGGAAAGTAAGCAGATCAATGCACTCCTAGGTGTGCAGAATCCCCGCAATTCCGCAAATTTAATGAACATGTTGCTTTTTTTTCCGCAATGCGATTTTTTCGCGGAAAAAAAAGCAACATTTGCACAAGAAATGTGGAATACACTTTAAATAATAGGAGGCATATGTAAGCGTTTTTTTTCGCGTTTTTGTCACGTTTTTATAGCGAAAAAACGCGAAAAAAACACGAAAAATACTGTACGTGTGCCCATGGCCTTAATGTTATTACAGACAGACTTAAATGATTTTGAGATTAGGGCTCTGTAGGGGTCATATCATCACTTTCAGCACTCTTTGATCTTCTTTACTCAGAAGATAGTTCTTAATGACACTGGTTGTATATTTGGGGTCCTTTTCCTGCTGCAGAATAAATTTGGAGCCAATCAGATGCCTCCTTGATGGTATTGTATGAAGAATAACTATCTTCCTGTGTTTCTCAACACTGCATAGACTGTATAACATGGTCTTTAAATCTGAAGTTGTCTTCTAATCATCTCTATCTCCATAGTACTTACTGTATATAATTCAGGATGTTTAAAGCACTGAAGCTGTAATACATATACCATCATACATCGATGTGAAGAGCCTGTCACTCCATTCATATAACAGCTAATGTACGGTCGTTATTTTTGCTTCCAGTCTATTAGGTAACAGTCACATAAAATAACTGTCTCCAATATTCATAATGAAAATGATACAGCTCATGATATAATTACACACATTGCGTCAGTCACACTGAATTAATTTACACATGTAAAGATCCATAAATGTAAACAGCCTCCCACACAGGTATGCAATATTTGGGTTTATGAAATTTTTTCAAATCCAATGACTAATTCTTATGTTTTCTTATGCCCTGATTTAAAAACAAAACAAAAAAACACTTCTATTTGTAGTCATCAAGTATGGATTTTGCACAAAACGAGTGTGAAATTATGTGCAAGCAAGATGAGCAAGAAAAAAATTCATTGCAGCCAAAAATGTAACCAATATCATATACAGTTGTGTGAAAAAGTATTTGCCCCCTTCCTGATTTCCTATTCTTTAGCACGTTTGTCACACCTAAACGTTTCAGATCACCAAATTTAACCCCTTAATGACCACCAATACGTCTTTTTACTGACCAGAGATACAAGAGAATAACCTCCCCATACAGATGACAATCCAGCAGCTGTCGGCTGTACACTATACCTGAAAACTTGCAGCATCAACCACAATCAGTGTTGGCACCGTCCATATCTGCCTAACCCCTTAGATGCTGCTGTCAAAATTGACTACATCGTATAAATGGTTAACAGAGTATGGGCGCTTCCTATTTAACCTCATCGGCACCCAGAGATCATGATTGTGTGGTCCTGTGATCATTTTACGACCAAATAGCGGCCTGTTCAGAAGTTATCAAATTTAGGGCAGTCTCACACGTCCAGATAATTCCGGTACCGGAAAAAATCGGTACTGGAATTATCCGTGTCCGTGTGCCCGTGTGTTTCTGTGGCACATCAGTGTGGCACACGTGCGGCACACGTGTGCTGCCTGTGTGCCCACTGGGTACCACACGGAGCGTGCAGGAGACAGCGCTAAAGTTTAGCGCTGTCCCCTGCATCGTGCTGAAACCACGATTCATATCTTCTGTACAGCAGCATTTGCTGCAGAGAAGATATGAATAATCCTTTTTTTTTTAAGTTTATTGAGTATAAAATAAAGGTCCATGTCCCCACCCCCTGTGCTTCCCCCCCATAGGGGTGGAGCCGCATATTTATGACTGCAAATGAGCGATGTCGCCACGCCCACATGACCTGACCAGCCTGATTGACAGGCGAAAACGGCGACTTTGGTAAGTTATTTCGGCAGCATAGGTGGGGAATCAGGGTACACAAAATACACTATAGTAACGCACAGCTCAGGCCCTATTTAACAGTATTTTTTATCTCGTACTGAAAAAACGGGGTGACAGGTTCCCTTTAACTGCACCCCTCTATAAACAATGTGCAACACTAGGACAAAAATAACTATAAAGTGAAGTACAGAAAAATCTGAAGAAAAGGCTAGGCCATTGATCGTGTTCACACAGACACACAGGAAAGACGGCAGAAAATGTGAAGAACTACATAACAAATGGAATATGTGGAAAAACTCCTGGACCCCAAGCGTAAAAGAAAGTAAAGGGTACTGGTGAGGAAGACACACAACAAACCATAGGAAAAGCAACAGAGTTTAACCAGGTAAGATACTGTAATCCCTAGCTGAGCAGCTCGATTTCCAAACACCATCTGTCTTGAAATATAGCCAGAAAAGACTTCAAGTGCCAGGAGAGCATAAATAGCCCCTCCCTAGATATGATAGTACAAACCAAACAAAGAAGTGAAAATACCTGCACAGAAGCAAAATAGCAAATCAAAAGAAAGACAGGCATTATCAGCAGTTGGACAGAGACAATACAGGCTGCGGTCCAACAGAGAAAGAAAGCGACCACACAGTCAAAGGTCCCCGGAGTTGAGCCATGACAATATTACTGTATTTTGGCTACTGCACGGCCAGATTCCAATGAACCACCACAAGTGTATAACCTTGTTATACAGCATGCTGACATATGGCACATAATGGCCAAGAGGCTATGAACATTTATGCTTAGATTTTGCACCAAGGGCAAAAGCTTCAAGCTGCTTCACTACTTTTATGCCCTACCATCTATATCAGTTTCTTTAGCATCATTATTGGTAATATGAATTAGAAATATTAGCTCTATCCTTCAAGGATGGCACATCTGTTACCCTATACTGTATTTTCAAGCTGTTCAGTCTTCTTTGATGCAATACACAGTCAATAAGCTAAGATAATAGGCATACTCTATAATCATAATGTTTAATCACTGAACGCAGTAGAGACTTTACTAATTTTGGTGGATTGATTGCTCTCAGTTGTTAGCATATTACTACAGGAAAGTTCTATAATATGGATAATTATCAATGTTCTTTTTGGACGAGTGCACTGATTAGATTGTTCAATGTCTCAATTATAGATCAAACAAGTGAATTCATAATAACATTTTAAATGTTTGAATAAAAGGCTGCACTGGTCCAAATCGTTCTGGGACAGGTGACGATGCCTCACATCCGTGCCTTATATCAAACCCCTCAGCACCAGTCCTTTGTCTGCTTCCTTTAGAACTGGTAACGGCACCAGTCAGAGCTGTCCATCCTCTTTCCATAGTTGTTATGGAACATCTAATAGTTTCCATTTCAAATTTGCAAAAGTGCTAAAATACGGGGTCTGCAAATCAATAACCTGCATGTTGAGTACTTGGATTTTAAGGATGATTTTCGTATTTATTTTTAACATCTGCGTACCTTCCCGCTGACTTCTAAATGCGCAGTTTGTGATTTTAGTAATTTCTGTTTCTACAAGGGAGTGTTGTGGATCTTCCTAGATCCACAAAGTGTTTAACTAAGGCACTGAGTGTTTAACTAAGGCACTATACATACTGAGAGTATGTATACCGATATACAGTACTCAGCATAAATGAGTACACCCCATTTGAAAAGTAAGATTTTAACCCCTTTACAACCTATGACTTATAGGTATGTCATAGGTCGCCTCCCTCCCTTTGATGCAGGCTCCGGCGATGTGCCCCTGACAGCTGCTAGTGGAATCGCGATCCACCCGCAGCTGTTAACATGTTAAATATTGCTGTCAATCTCTTAAAGTGTCATTTAACTCGCGCTTACGGGATGCATGACACAAATCCCGCCTGTCGGCTCCCCTGTCACATGTTCACGGGGTACCAATATGTTAACATGACAACAGGGGGTCTGTAGAAGACCCTTGAGCCTGTCATTGCAGATCTCCAATGGACGACAGCCGTGGCCAGCATTCATAGTAAATGATCATTTTTACTACACATAGCTGGGTTGAAGCCCTGCTATGTGTAGCACAAGCCAACAGATGATAGCAGCTTCAAGTCTCCTAAGGAGACTATTAAAACAAGTAAAAAGTGTAAAAAAAACTTTTAAAAAGTCCAAATCACCACCATTTTGCCCCATTCAAAATAAAACAATAAAAACTTACACATGCTTAGTATCGCTATGTTCAGAAACGCCCGATATAAAAAATATGAATTCGATTGGTAAACGGCGTAACGAGAAAAAGTCAATCAAAACACCAGAATTAGGTTTTTGGGTCACCCAAACACTTCCTCCTCCCAGCCTGAGGCTCGCAGCATCGCCCCACTCTTGACTCAGCCAGCGGCAACCCTGGGAAACTGCTCCACCACAGGAGGTAAGGTATATTTGAATTATAAGATGCACCCCCCCATTTGCCAAAGACATTTGGAAGGAAAAAAGTGCATCTTATAAACCGAAAAATATGGTAACATAGTTTTTGTCTGGGCAACTGAACATCCAAATGTAGCAAAACCCACCATACTCAAAGGGAATCAAAATGGTGGACTTTCCTTCAAAAGATTGCATTTTTTCTTATATGACAGAAGCTGCTACCAGACAGATCAGTTCCATCATCGCATCACAATCTGCTGTCACAAATCCCTTGGTTGCATAAAACTGCCTCGGCTGGGACCTGCTGTTGACATTACCTTTTAGCGTATGTGCCGACGATCTGGAACTGGCAGCACTTGGACACAGTGCATGTGTGTTGCGTCTAAAGCGATGCTGTCTATTGAACACAGGTGAATCCGCATGTGTTCATTGAACGATGCGTATTCAATGCGTACAAAACTTTCTATGGGTGAAATTTTTCTTGCAGAGACTAGCACCTCTCAAGAGGAATAGATCTGCTGTGGTCTTGGAGAGACGCGCCACATGTCCATCTCCGCAGGTGATCTGCAGTTGTCCGTGCACGCATAGTGGAGATGGGATTTCTTGAAATCCTATCCACTATGCTGTAACATCTGAACGATGCGGGTTGGACGCTGCACAAGTACGTAATTTCCAACCTGCAGTGTTTACTGATCATCTGCACATGCCTTTATATCTTCTTCTCTTTTTAACATGTGTAAATTGGATCCCCCAAAACAAGCATATTTCTTTGGATGTGATGTAGCTCCCACAATTGTAAATATACAGTCAGGGTTGCCAACCTAATATTTAATTTTTCCTGGACAACTGGACAAAAATTCAAAAATGGTCCACATTTTTTACAGACAATTCCCACGCTCCTTGATAAAACCACGTCCTGACATGTCCAAAATAATACAGATTAAGAGAGCATAATGAAAATTGTGCCCAGCATAAGCATACATACTGTATATATAAAAACATACGCAGTGTATATCTACAGGAAAGGACAAGTGGTACTGGGCAGTGTATATATAAAGAATAATACAGATAAGTTTGTCTTGTCATATATCGGCTGTAAATAAAGATTATCTTGTTACACAGAATATTCTCAAGAATTATCCCCTTTTTTGAGTGCCGGAGGTGTTTTCTACTACTGTATATTGTTTTTCCTTCTGGGCACCTGCACTTATTGAATTGAGTGCAAAAGCTTCTTACTACCTCTATTATATCCTGTAGAATGTAAGCCCGCAAGGGCAGGGTCCTCGCCCCTCTGTATCAGTCCGTCATTGTTAGTTTGTTTACTGTATGTGATATTTGTAACTTGTATGTAATCCCTTCTCATGTACAGCACCATGGAATCAATGGTGCTATATAAATAAATAATAATAATAATATACAGAATAATACAGATAATGAGATTACACCCAGTATACAGGACAAGAGAGGTGGTACTGTGCAGTGTATATATATATATACCGTATATACTCGAGTATAAGCCGACCCGAGTATAAGCCGACCCCCCTAATTTTGCCACAAAAAACTGGGAAAACTTATTGACTCGAGTATAAGCCTAGCGTGGAAATGCAGCATTTACCGGTGAATTTCAAAAATAAAAATAGATCATTATTTCCCCATAGCTGTGCCATATAGTGCTCTGCACCGTTCATATTTCCCCATAGCTGTGCCATATACGGTGCTCTGCACCGTTCACTGTGCCCCATAGATGTGCCATATATGGTGCTCTGCACCGTTCACTGTGCCCCATAGCTGTGCCATATATGGTGCTCTGCACCGTTCACTGTGCCCCATAGATGTGCCGTATACGGTGCCCTGCACCGTTCACTGTGCCCCATAGATGTGCCGTATACGGTGCTCTGCACCGTTCACTGTGCCCCATAGATGTGCCATATACGGTGCTCTGCACCGTTCACTGTGCCCCATAGATGTGCCATATACGGTGCTCTGCACCGTTCACTGTGCCCCATAGATGTGCCATATACGGTGCTCTGCACCGTTCACTGTGCCCCATAGATGTGCCATATACGGTGCTCTGCACCGTTCACTGTGCCCCCTAGATGTGCCATATACGGTGCTCTGCACCGTTCATTGTGCCCCCTAGCTGTGCCTTATACGGTGCTCTGCACCGTTCACTGTGCCCCATAGATGCTCCACATAAATCTCTGCCGCCGCCGCTGCTGCTGCTGCAATAAAAAAAAAAAACACATACTCACCTCCCTTGATTGCAGCTCCCGGCGTCTCGTTCCGGCGCCTCCATCTTCCCGGCGTCTCTGCTCTGACTGATCAGGCAGAGGGCGCCGCGCACACTATATGCGTCATCGTGCCCTCTGACCTGAACAGTCAGAGCGCAGACGCCGGGAAGATGGAGGCGCTGGCCGGGAAGATGGAGCGACGCTCGGCGGCTGGAACGAGGACAGGTGAATATGCTATACTTACCTAGTCCTGGCGATCCTCGCGCTGTCCCTCTGCCTGGTCTTCGGTGCCGCAGCTTCTTTCTCTATCAGCGGTCACCGGCACCGCTGATTAGAGGAATGAATAGGCGGCTCCACCCCTATGGGAGGTGGAGCCGCTTATTCATTTCTGTAATGAGCGGTCCCACGTGACCGCTGAAGAGGGGAAGAAGCTGCAGCACAGAAGACCGTGGGACGGCAGGGACAGCGCGAGGATCGCTGGGACTAGGTAAGTATACCTCAGCGCCCTCTCCCCCTCACCCGCCGACCCTGCCACCCACCTTGACTCGAGTATAAGCCGAGAGGGGCACTTTCAGCCCAAAATTTTGGGCTGAAAATCTCGGCTTATACTTGAGTATATACGGTATACAGTACCACTCCTCCTGTCCTGTATATATACACTGCACAGTACTGCTCCTCCTGTCCTGTATATATACACTGCACAGCACCACTCCTCCTGTCCTGTATACTGGGTTTAATCCTCAGTATCTGTATTAGGCCGGGGTCACACTTGCGAGTGCAATGCGAGAAACTCACACGAGTCTCTCGCATCAATACCTGGCACTCGGGACTGGAGCGTGCGGCTGCATAGCAATACATGCAGCCGCACACTCCGGTACCAAGTGCCGGCGGCAGTGCTGGGTATTGATACGAGTTTCTCGCCTCACATTTGCAAGTGTGACCCCGGCCTAATACAGACACTGAGGATTAAACCCAGTATACAGGACAGGAGAAGTAGTACTGTGCAGTGTATATACACAGGACAGGAGGACTGGTGCTGTGCAGTGTATATATACAGGACAGGAGGAGTGGTACTGTGCATTGTATATACACAGGACAGGAGGAGTGGTACTGTGCAGTGTATATACACAGGACAGGAGGACTGGTGCTGTGCAGTGTATATATACAGGACAGGAGGAGTGGTACTGTGCATTGTATATACACAGGACAGGAGGAGTGGTACTGTGCAGTGTATATATACAGGACAGGAGGAGTGGTACTGTGCAGTGTATATACACAGGACAGGAGGACTGGTGCTGTGCAGTGTATATATACAGGACAGGAGGAGTGGTACTGTGCATTGTATATACACAGGACAGGAGGAGTGGTACTGTGCAGTGTATATACACAGGACAGGAGGAGTGGTACTGTGCAGTGTATATATACAGGACAGGAGAAGTGGTACTGTGCAGTGTATATATACAGGACAGGAGGAGTGGTGCTGTGCAGTGTATATATACAGGACAGGAGGAGTGGTACTGTGCAGTATATATACAGGATAGGAGGAGTGGTACTGTGCAGTGCATATACAGGACAGGAGGAGCGGTACTGTGTAGTGTATATATACAGGACTGGTGCTGTGCAGTGTATATATACAGGACAGGAGGAGTGGTACTGTGCAGTGTATATATACAGGACAGGAGGAGTGGTGCTGTGCAGTGTATATATACAGGACATGAGGAGTGGTACTGTGCAGTGTATATATACAGGACAGGAGGAGTGGTACTGTGCAGTGTATATATACAGGACAGGAGGAGTGGTACTGTGCAGTGTATATATACAGGACAGGAGGAGTGGTACTGTGCAGTGTATATATACAGGACAGGAGGAGTGGTACTGTGCAGTGTATATATACAGGACAGGAGGAGTGGTACTGTGCAGTGTATATATACAGGACATGAGGAGTGGTACTGTGCAGTGTATATATACAGGACAGGAGGAGTGGTACTGTGCAGTGTATATATACAGGACAGGAGTAGTGGTACTGTGCAGTGTATATATACAGGACAGGAGGAGTGGTACTGTGCAGTGTATATATACAGGACAGGAGGAGTGGTACTGTGCAGTGTATATATACAGGACAGGAGGAGTGGTACTGTGCAGTGTATATATACAGGACAGGAGGAGTGGTACTGTGCAGTGTATATATACAGGACAGGAGGAGTGGTACTGTGCAGTGTATATATACAGGACAGGAGGAGTGGTACTGTGCAGTGTATATATACAGGACAGGAGGAGTGGTGCTGTGCAGTGTATATATACAGGACATGAGGAGTGGTACTGTGCAGTGTATATATACAGGACAGGAGGAGTGGTACTGTGCAGTGTATATATACAGGACAGGAGGAGTGGTACTGTGCAGTGTATACATACAGTACAGGAGGAGTGGTACTGTGCAGTGTATATATACAGGACATGAGGAGTGGTACTGTGCAGTGTATATATACAGGACAGGAGGAGTGGTACTGTGCAGTGTATATATACAGGACAGGAGGAGTGGTACTGTGCATTGTATATATACAGGACAGGAGGAGTGGTACTGTGCAGTGTATATATACAGGACAGGAGGAGTGGTACTGTGCAGTGTATATATACAGGACAGGAGGAGTGGTACTGTGCAGTGTATATATACAGGAAAGGAGGAGTGGTACATTGCAGTGTATAAGCTAATCCAATACCAGAAGCAGTCATGCTCAGTTGCAAAACACAACAGCACTGCGCTGTCAAATGTATTAACCTCTTTCGTGTTGAACTTCTGAAGAACAACACAGTCTGACACATATATTATAAACTAGCTGAAGAGCCCGGCGTTGCCTGGGCATAGTAAATATCTGTGGTTAGTTATAGCACGTCACGTCTCTTATTTTCCCATCATGCCTCTCATTTTCTCCCTTACACCTCTCATTTTCTCCCTTACACCTCTCATTTTCTCCCTTACACCTCTCATTTTCCCCATCACACCTCTCATTTTCCCCCTCACTCCTCTTATTTTCCCCCTCACTCCTCTCATTCCCCCCTAACACTTGTCATTTCGACCTCACATCTGTCATTTTCCGATCACTCCACTATTTTCCCTCACTCCTCTCATTTTGCACTCACACCTTTTCATTTTCACCTCAGTATATACATGTTTGTCATCTCCCTTATATATAGTATACAACTATATGTTATCTCCTGTATATAGTATACACCTGTATGTCATCTCCCCTGTAAATAGTATATACCTGCTGTATGTCATCTCCTCCTGTATATTGTATATACCCATGTGTCATCTTCTCAATTATATACCTGTATGTCATCTCTTCTGTATATTCTATATACCTGTATATAATCTCCTCCTATACAGTGCCTACAAGTAGTATTCAACCCCCTGCAGATTTAGCAGGTTTAATAAGATGCAAATAAGTTAGAGCCTTCAAACTTCAAACAAGAGCAGGATTTATTAACAGATGCATAAATCTTACAAACCAAAAAGTTTTGTTGCTCAGTTAAATTTTTATAAATTTTAAACATAAAAGTGTGGGTCAATTATTATTCAACCCCTAGGTTTAATATTTTGTGGAATAACCTTTGTTTGCAATTACAGCTAATAATCGTCTTTTATAAGACCTGATCAGGCCGGCACAGGCCTCTGGAGTTATCTTGGCCCACTCCTCCATGCAGATCTTCTCCAAGTTATCTAGGTTCTTTGGGTGTCTCATGTGGACTTTAATCTTGAGCTCCTTCCACAAGTTTTCAATTGGGTTAAGGTCAGGAGACTGACTAGGCCACTGCAACACCTTGATTTTTTGCCTCTTGAACCAGGCCTTGGTTTTCTTGGCTGTGTGCTTTGGGTCGTTGTCTTGTTGGAAGATGAAATGACGACCCATCTTAAGATCCTTGATGGAGGAGCGGAGGTTCTTGGCCAAAATCTCCAGGTAGGCCGTGCTATCCATCTTCCCATGGATGCGGACCAGATGGCCAGGCCCCTTGGCTGAGAAACAGCCCCACAGCATGATGCTGCCACCACCATGCTTGACTGTAGGGATGGTATTCTTGGGGTCGTATGCAGTGCCATCCAGTCTCCAAACGTCACGTGTGTGGTTGGCACCAAAGATCTCGATCTTGGTCTCATCAGACCAGAGAACCTTGAACCAATCAGTCTCAGAGTCCTCCAAGTGATCATGAGTAAACTGTAGACGAGCCTTGACATGACGCTTTGAAAGTAAAGGTACCTTACGGGCTCGTCTGGAACGGAGACCATTGCGGTGGAGTACGTTACTTATGGTATTGACTGAAACCAATGTCCCCACTGCCATGAGATCTTCCCGGAGCTCCTTCCTTGTTGTCCTTGGGTTAGCCTTGACTCTTCGGACAAGCCTGGCCTCGGCACGGGAGGAAACTTTCAAAGGCTGTCCAGGCCGTGGAAGGCTAACAGTAGTTCCATAAGCCTTCCACTTCCGGATGATGCTCCCAACAGTGGAGACAGGTAGGCCCAACTCCTTGGAAAGGGTTTTGTACCCCTTGCCAGCCTTGTGACTCTTCACGATCTTGTCTCTGATGGCCTTGGAATGCTCATTTGTCTTTCCCATGTTGACCATGTATGAGTGCTGTTCACAAGTTTGGGGAGGGTCTTAAATAGTCAGAAAAGGCTGGAAAAAGAGATAATTAATCCAAACATGTGAAGCTCATTGTTCTTTGTGCCTGAACTACTTCTTAATACTTAGGGGAGCCAAACAGAATTCTGGTGGGTTGAGGGGTTGAATAATAAATGACCCTCAGAAAAGACTTTTCAAAATTTTTTTAAAAAATAAACAAAGAAATAACATTCTTTTTTGCTGCAGTGCATTTCACACTTCAAGGCTGATCTACAGTCCATATGTCACAATGCCAAGTTAATTCCAAATGTGTAAACCTGCTAAATCTGCAGGGGGTTGAATACTACTTGTAGGCACTGTATATGTATATACCTGTATGTCATCTCCTGTATATAGTATATACCTGTATGTCATCTCCCCTGTATATAGTATATAACTGCTGTATGTCATCTCCTCTATATACCTATGTCATCTCCTCCTGTATATAGTATATACGTGTGTCATTTCCTCCTGTATATAGTATATACCTGTGTATCATCTGCTCCTGTATATAGTATATACCTGTGTGTCATCTCCTCCAGTATATAGTATATACCTGTATGTCATCTCCTCCTGTATATAGTATATACCTGTGTGTCATCTCCACTGTATATAGTATATACCTGTGTGTCATCGCCCCTGTATATAGTATGTACCTGTATGTCATCTCCCCTGTATATAGTATATACCAGGTTGTCATCTCCTCCTGTATATAGTATATACCTGTGTGTCATGTCCTCCTGTATATAGTATATACCTGTGTATCATCTGCTCCTGTATATAGTATATACCTGTGTGTCATCTCCTCCAGTATATAGTATATACCTGTATGTCATCTCCTCCTGTATATAGTATACACCAGGTTGTCATCTCCTCCTGTATATAGTATATACCTGTGTGTCATGTCCTCCTGTATATAGTATATACCTGTATGTCATCTCCTCCTGTATATAGAATATACTTGTGTGTCATGTCCCCTGTATATAGTATATATGTGTGTGTGTGTCATCTCCTCCTGTATATAGTATATACATGTGTGTCATCTCCTCCTGTATATAGTATATACCTGTGTGTCATCTGCTCCTGTATATAGTATATACCTGTGTGTCATCTGTTCCTGTATATAGTATATACCTGTGTGTCATCTCTTCCTGTATATAGTATATACCTGTGTGTCATCTCCTCCTGTATATAGTATGTACCTGTGTGTCATCTCTCCTGTCTATAGTTTATACCTGTGTGTAATCTCCTGTATATAGTATATATCTGTGTGTCATCTCCTCCTGTATTAGACCGCATTCACACATTCCAAACCAGGGACTCAAACTTGAGGAGGCTAATTTGCATATTCCAGGTGCCTTCTGGGAAAAGCGAAGTCTCCCTAAGCTAGAAGATCGTTGGGTACAGCCGGGACCAGCTGCTTGGAAAGCATCACCAAACCAGGGATTCAAGCTTGAGGAGGCTAATTTGCATATTCCAGGTGCCTTCTGGGAAAAGCGAAGTCTCCCTAAGCTAGAAGATCGTTGGGTACAGCCGGGACCAGCTGCTTGGAAAGCATCACCAAACCAGGGATTCAAGCTTGAGGAGGCTAATTTGCATATTCCAGGTGCCTTCTGGGAAAAGCGAAGTCTCCCTAAGCTAGAAGATCGTTGGGTACAGCCGGGACCAGCTGCTTGGAAAGCATCACCAAACCAGGGATTCAAGCTTGAGGAGGCTAATTTGCATATTCCAGGTGCCTTCTGGGAAAAGCGAAGTCTCCCTAAGCTAGAAGATCGTTGGGTACAGCCGGGACCAGCTGCTTGGAAAGCATCACCAAACCAGGGATTCAAGCTTGAGGAGGCTAATTTGCATATTCCAGGTGCCTTCTGGGAAAAGCGAAGTCTCCCTAAGCTAGAAGATCGTTGGGTACAGCCGGGACCAGCTGCTTGGAAAGCATCACCAAACCAGGGATTCAAGCTTGAGGAGGCTAATTTGCATATTCCAGGTGCCTTCTGGGAAAAGCGAAGTCTCCCTAAGCTAGAAGATCGTTGGGTACAGCCGGGACCAGCTGCTTGGAAAGCATCACCAAACCAGGGATTCAAGCTTGAGGAGGCTAATTTGCATATTCCAGGTGCCTTCTGGGAAAAGCGAAGTCTCCCTAAGCTAGAAGATCGTTGGGTACAGCCGGGACCAGCTGCTTGGAAAGCATCACCAAACCAGGGATTCAAGCTTGAGGAGGCTAATTTGCATATTCCAGGTGCCTTCTGGGAAAAGCGAAGTCTCCCTAAGCTAGAAGATCGTTGGGTACAGCCGGGACCAGCTGCTTGGAAAGCATCACCAAACCAGGGATTCAAGCTTGAGGAGGCTAATTTGCATATTCCAGGTGCCTTCTGGGAAAAGCGAAGTCTCCCTAAGCTAGAAGATCGTTGGGTACAGCCGGGACCAGCTGCTTGGAAAGCATCACCAAACCAGGGATTCAAGCTTGAGGAGGCTAATTTGCATATTCCAGGTGCCTTCTGGGAAAAGCGAAGTCTCCCTAAGCTAGAAGATCGTTGGGTACAGCCGGGACCAGCTGCTTGGAAAGCATCACCAAACCAGGGATTCAAGCTTGAGGAGGCTAATTTGCATATTCCAGGTGCCTTCTGGGAAAAGCGAAGTCTCCCTAAGCTAGAAGATCGTTGGGTACAGCCGGGACCAGCTGCTTGGAAAGCATCACCAAACCAGGGATTCAAGCTTGAGGAGGCTAATTTGCATATTCCAGGTGCCTTCTGGGAAAAGCTAAGTCTCCCTAAGCTAGAAGATCGTTGGGTACAGCCGGGACCAGCTGCTTGGAAAGCATCACCAAACCAGGGATTCAAGCTTGAGGAGGCTAATTTGCATATTCTGTAGGACATTATTGCATGAGAGCTTCGCTGAGTAGATTACACAAGAAGGAAAACACACAGCAAGTCAGCAGGATCTAGGAGCAACATGGCAGATGTGACAACCTACATGGTGAGCTGCAGCATGTGCTACATGTTCGCAGATCGACCAGAAGAAGAATCCAATTTCACCTGTCAGAAGTGTAGACTAGTGGCCCTTTTAGAAGAAAAGGTGCGGGGTCTGGAAGAAAGAATAGCAACTTTGAAACTCATCAAAGAGAATGAAGACTTTCTAGACAGAACAGAAGCATCTCTACTGGTCACAGAAGGTGAAAAAAGTGTCAGAGAACCTCCAAAAGCAGATGAGTGGAAGCATGTGACCAAAAGAAGCAAGAAGACCATGGAGAAATCACCAACCACACAACTGAAGAACCGATATCAAATCTTTGTAGAGGATGAAGATGGCACACCTAAGGACGAAGCAATACCAGCAAGCAAAAAAGAAAAGGGCACACAGCAACAAGTGACAGCAAAAAGTACAGCCAAGAAGCAACGAAGAGTGGTGGTGGTGGGAGACTCACTACTGAGAGGCACAGAAGCAGCCATCTGCAGACCGGACATAACTGCAAGAGAAGTATGCTGCCTTCCAGGTGCGATGATCAAGGATGTGACCGATAGGATACCAAAGCTCTTCAGCTCCAAGGACGTCCACCCATTTCTTCTGATACATGTTGGCACCAATGACACGGCAAGGAAGGACCTACCGACAATCTGCAAAGACTTTGAAGAGTTGGGGAAGAAAGTAAAGGAACTGGATGCACAGGTAGTTTTTTCTTCTATCCTTCCAGTAGACGGACATGGCACCAGGAGATGGAACAGGATCCTTGATGCAAACAACTGGCTAAGACGATGGTGCAGACAACAAGGATTCGGATTCCTGGACCACGGTGTGAATTACTGGTACGATGGACTCCTCGCCAGAGACGGACTACACCTCAACAAACCTGGGAAACACACATTCGCCAGAAGACTCGCTACACTCATCAGGAGGGCGTTAAACTAGAAGAAGAGGGGACGGGAAGAAAAACATTAGACTCGACCAAAGAAGACCCAGGAAAACATACTCAGAAGGGAGGTAAGAACATTTCTAAAAAATCCACAGCAAGGAGATTGGAACAAAACAAAATCCTCTAAACTGCATGCTCGCAAACGCCAGAAGCCTGACAAACAAGATGGAAGAACTAGAAGCAGAAATATCTACAGGTAACTTTGACATAGTGGGAATAACCGAGACATGGTTAGATGAAAGCTATGACTGGGCAGTTAACTTACAGGGTTACAGTCTGTTTAGAAAGGATCGTAAAAATCGGAGAGGAGGAGGGGTTTGTCTCTATGTAAAGTCTTGTCTAAAGTCCACTTTAAGGGAGGATATTAGCGAAGGAAATGAGGATGTCGAGTCCATATGGGTCGAAATTCATGGAGGGAAAAATGGTAACAAAATTCTCATTGGGGTCTGTTACAAACCCCCAAATATAACAGAAATCATGGAAAGTCTACTTCTAAAGCAGATAGATGAAGCTGCAACCCATAATGAGGTCCTGGTTATGGGGGACTTTAACTACCCGGATATTAACTGGGAAACAGAAACCTGTGAAACCCATAAAGGCAACAGGTTTCTGCTAATAACCAAGAAAAATTATCTTTCACAATTGGTGCAGAATCCAACCAGAGGAGCAGCACTTTTAGACCTAATACTATCTAATAGACCTGACAGAATAACAAATCTGCAGGTGGTTGGGCATCTAGGAAATAGCGACCACAATATTGTGCAGTTTCACCTGTCTTTCACTAGGGGGACTTGTCAGGGAGTCACAAAAACACTGAACTTTAGCTTAGAGATGCCCTTAATCTGGTAGACTGGGACAATATCCTCAGAAATAAGAATACAGATAATAAATGGAAAATGTTTAAGAACATCCTAAATAGGCACTGTAAGCGGTTTATACCTTGTGGGAATAAAAGGACTAGAAATAGGAAAAACCCAATGTGGCTAAACAAAGAAGTAAGACAGGCAATTAACAGTAAAAAGAAAGCATTTGCACTACTAAAGCAGGATGGCACCATTGAAGCTCTAAAAAACTATAGGGAGAAAAATACTTTATCTAAAAAACTAATTAAAGCTGCCAAAAAGGAAACAGAGAAGCACATTGCTAAGGAGAGTAAAACTAATCCCAAACTGTTCTTCAACTATATCAATAGTAAAAGAATAAAAACTGAAAATGTAGGCCCCTTAAAAAATAGTGAGGAAAGAATAGTTGTAGATGACGAGGAAAAATCTAATATATTAAACACCTTCTTCTCCACGGTATTCACGGTGGAAAATGAAATGCTAGGCGAAATCCCAAGAAACAATGAAAACCCTATATTAAGGGTCACCAATCTAACCCAAGAAGAGGTGCGAAACCGGCTAAATGAGATTAAAATAGATAAATCTCCGGGTCCGGATGGCATACACCCACGAGTACTAAGAGAACTAAGTAATGTAATAGATAAACCATTATTTCTTATTTTTAGGGACTCTATAGTGACAGGGTCTGTTCCGCAGGACTGGCGCATAGCAAATGTGGTGCCAATATTCAAAAAGGGCTCTAAAAGTGAACCTGGAAATTATAGGCCAGTAAGTCTAACCTCTATTGTTGGTAAAATATTTGAAGGGTTTCTGAGGGATGTTATTCTGGATTATCTCAATGAGAATAACTGTTTAACTCCATATCAGCATGGGTTTATGAGAAATCGCTCCTGTCAAACCAATCTAATCAGTTTTTATGAAGAGGTAAGTTATAGGCTGGACCACGGTGAGTCATTGGACGTGGTATATCTCGATTTTTCCAAAGCGTTTGATACCGTGCCGCATAAGAGGTTGGTACACAAAATGAGAATGCTTGGTCTGGGGGAAAATGTGTGTAAATGGGTTAGTAACTGGCTTAGTGATAGAAAGCAGAGGGTGGTTATAAATGGTATAGTCTCTAACTGGGTCGCTGTGACCAGTGGGGTACCGCAGGGGTCAGTATTGGGACCTGTTCTCTTCAACATATTCATTAATGATCTGGTAGAAGGTTTACACAGTAAAATATCGATATTTGCAGATGATACAAAACTATGTAAAGCAGTTAATACAAGAGAAGATAGTATTCTGCTACAGATGGATCTGGATAAGTTGGAAACTTGGGCTGAAAGGTGGCAGATGAGGTTTAACAATGATAAATGTAAGGTTATACACATGGGAAGAAGGAATCAATATCACCATTACACACTGAACGGGAAACCACTGGGTAAATCTGACAGGGAGAAGGACTTGGGGATCCTAGTTAATGATAAACTTACCTGGAGCAGCCAGTGCCAGGCAGCAGCTGCCAAGGCAAACAGGATCATGGGGTGCATTAAAAGAGGTCTGGATACACATGATGAGAGCATTATACTGCCTCTGTACAAATCCCTAGTTAGACCGCACATGGAGTACTGTGTCCAGTTTTGGGCACCGGTGCTCAGGAAGGATATAATGGAACTAGAGAGAGTACAAAGGAGGGCAACAAAATTAATAAAGGGGATGGGAGAACTACAATACCCAGATAGATTAGCGAAATTAGGATTATTTAGTCTAGAAAAAAGACGACTGAGGGGCGATCAAATAACCATGTATAAGTATATAAGGGGACAATACAAATATCTCGCTGAGGATCTGTTTATACCAAGGAAGGTGACGGGCACAAGGGGGCATTCTTTGCGTCTGGAGGAGAGAAGGTTTTTCCACCAACATAGAAGAGGATTCTTTACTGTTAGGGCAGTGAGAATCTGGAATTGCTTGCCTGAGGAGGTGGTGATGGCGAACTCAGTCGAGGGGTTCAAGAGAGGCCTGGATGTCTTCCTGGAGCAGAACAATATTGTATCATACAATTATTAGGTTCTGTAGAAGGACGTAGATCTGGGGATTTATTATGATGGAATATAGGCTGAACTGGATGGACAAATGTCTTTTTTCGGCCTTACTAACTATGTTACTATGTTACTATGTTACATTATTTGGTCAGTATTTTTACCTCAGTATTTGTAAGCTAAATTGGCAGTCTGATAAGTCCCCAGCCAACAGGAAGCCCTCCCCCATGGCAGTATATATTAGCTCACACATACACATAATAGACAGGTCATGTGACTGACAGCTGCTGTATTTCCTATATGGTACATTTGTTGCTCTTGTAGTTTGTCTGCTTATTAATCAGATTTTTATTTTTGAAGGATAATACCAGACTTGTGTGTGTTTTAGGGCGAGTTTCATGTGTCAAGTTGTGTGTGTTGAGTTGCATGTGGCGACATGCATGTAGTGACTTTTGTGAGATGAGTTTTGTGTGGTGACATGCATGTAGCAACTTTTTGTGTGTCGAGTTGCATGTGACAGGTTAGTGTAGCAAGTTGTGTGGAGCAAGTTTTGCGGATGGCGAGTTTTGCACGTGGCGAGTTTTATGTGTGGTGCGTTTTGAGTATATGCAAGTTTTGTGTGAGGCAACTTTTGCATGTGTTGCAACTTTTGTGCATGTGGCAATTTTTCCGCGTGTGCAAGTTTTGCGTGTGGCGAGTTTTCCATGAGGTGAGTTTAGGACGTGTGGCGAGTTTTGCGTGAGCCTAGTTTTGCATGTGGCGAGTTTTGCGAGTGGCGAGGTTTGAGCGACTTTTGTGTTTCGACTTTTATGTGGCGAGGTTGGTCTATGTGTGGTGAAATGTGTGCTGAGGGTGGTATATGTGTTCAAGCATGTGGCAGTGTGTGGCGCATTTTGTGTGTGTGTTCATATCCCCGTGTCTGGTGAGTATCCCATGTCGGGGCCCCACCTTAGCAAATGTACGGTATATACTCTTTGGCGCCATCGCTTTCATTCTTTAAGTCCCCCTTGTTCACATCTGGCAGCTGTCAATTTGCCTCCAACACTTTTCCTTTCACTTTTTCCCCATTATGTAGATAGGGGCAAAATTGTTTGGTGAATTGGAAAGCGCGGGGTTAAAATTTCACCTCACAACATAGCCTATGACGCTCTCGGGGTCCAGATGTGTGACTGTGCAAAATTTTGTTGCTGTAGCTGCGACGCTTCCAACACTTTTCCTTTCACTTTTTCCCCATTATGTAGATAAGGGCAAAATTGTTTAGTGAATTGGAACGTGCGGGGTTAAAATTTCGCCTCACAACATAGCATATGACGCTCTCGGGGTCCAGACGTGTGACTGTGCAAAATTTTGTGGCTGTAGCTGCGACGGTGCAGATGCCAATCCCGGACATACATACATACATACATACATACATACATACACACATTCAGCTTTATATATTAGACTAGCTGAAGAGCCCGGCGTTGCCTGGGCATAGTAAATATCTGTGGTTAGTTATAGCACGTCACTTCTCTTATTTTCCCATCACGCCTCTCATTTTCCCAATCACATCTTTCATTTTCCCCCTCACACCTCTCATTTTCTCCCTCACTCCTCTCATTCCCCCCTAACACTTGTCATTTCAACCTCACATCTGTCATTTTCTGATCACTCCACTATTTTTCCTCACTCCTCTCATTTTGCACTCACACCTTTTCATTTTCACCTCACACCTCTCATTTTCACCTCATCACCTCAGTATATACATGTTTGTCATCTCCCTTATATATAGTATACATCTGTATGTCATCTCCTGTATATAGTATATACCTGTATGTCATCTGGCCTGTATATAGTATATACCTGCTGTGTGTCATCTCCCCTATATATAGTATATACCTGAATGTCATCTCCTTCTATATATAGTATATACCTGTATGTCATCTCCTCCTGTATATAGTATATACCTGTGTGTCATCTCCCCTGTATATAGTATACTAGATTGTGGCCCGATTCTAACGCATCGGGTATTCTAGAATATGCATGTCCCCGTAGTATATGGACAATGATGATTCCAGAATTCGCGGCAGACTGTGCCCATCGCTGATTGGTCGAGGTAACCTTTATGACATCATCGTCGCCATGGCAACCATTATGACATCATAGTCGCTGTGCCCGCTGCTGATTGGTCGAGGCCTGGCGGCCTCGACCAATCAGAGACGCGGGATGTCTACGTCCTTTATGACATCATCGTCGCTGTGCCCGTTGCTGATTGGTCGAGGCCTGGCGGCCTCGACCAATCAGAGACGCGGGATTTCTACGTCGATGCTGTGCCGGTCTCTGATTGGTCGAGGCCTGGCGGCCTCGACCAATCAGAGAGCAGGGATTTCCAGGACAGACAGACAGACAGACAGACAGACAGACGGAAAAACCCTTAGACAATTATATATATAGATATCTGTGTGTCATCTCCTCCTGTATATAGTATATACCTGCATGTCATCTTCTATATATAGCATATACCTGTATGTCATCTCCTCCTGTATATAGTATATACCTGTAGGTCATCTGCTTCTGTATATAGTATATACCTGTGTGTCATCTCCTCCTGTATATATTATATACCTGTATGTCATCTCCTCCTGTATATATATGTACCTGTATGTCATCTCCTCCTCTATATAGTATATACCTGTGTGTCATCTCTCCTGTATATAGCATATATCTGTGTGTCATCTCCCCTGTATATAGTATATACCTGTGTGTCATCTCCTCCTGTATTAGACCTCATTCGCATGTTATTTGCTCAGTATTTTTACCTCCGTATTTGTAAGCTAAATTGGCAGCCTGATAAATCCCCAGCCAACAGGAAGCCCTCCCCCTGGCAGT
This sequence comes from Ranitomeya imitator, assembly GCF_032444005.1. Lineage (NCBI taxonomy): Eukaryota > Metazoa > Chordata > Amphibia > Anura > Dendrobatidae > Ranitomeya > Ranitomeya imitator. The sequence continues at coordinate 1,129,380,303 of NC_091282.1, read as the reverse complement.
ATATATTAGCTCACACATACACATAATAGACAGGTCATGTGACTGACAGCTACCGTATTTCCTATATGGTACATTTGTTGTAGTTTGTCTGCTTATTAATCAGATTTTTATTTTTGAAGGCTAATACCAGACTTGTGTGTGTTTTACGGCGAGTTTCGTTTGTCAAGTTGTGTGTGTTGAGTTGTGTGTGGCGACATGCATGTAGTGACTTTTGTGAGATGAGTTTTGTGTGGCAACATGCGTGTAGCAACTTTTTGTGTGTCGAGTTGCATGTGACAGGTTAGTGTAGCAAGTTGTGTGCAGCAAGTTTTGCGCATGGCGAGTTTTGCGCGTGGTGAGTTTTATGTCTGGTGCTTTTTGAGTATGTGCAAGTTTTGTGTGAGGCAACTTTTGCATGTGTTGCAAATTTTGTGCATGTTGCAATTTTTCCGCGTGTGCAAGTTTTGCGTGTGGCGAGTTTTCCATGAGGTGAGTTTTGCACTTGTGGCGAGTTTTGCGTGAGCCTAATTTTTGCATGTGGCGAGTTTTGCGCGTGGCGAGTTTTGAGCGGCGACTTTTGTGTTTCGACTTTTATGTGGCGAGGTTGGTGTATGTGTGGTGAAATGTGTGCTGAGGGTAATATGTGTTCAAGCACGTGGTAGTGTGTGGCGCATTTTGTGTGTGTGGTCATATCCCCGTATGTGGTGAGTATCTCATGTCGGGGCCCCACCTTAGCAACTGTACGGTATATACTCTTTTGTGCCATCGCTCTCATTCTTTAAGTCCCCCTTGTTCACATCTGGCAGCTGTCAATTTGCCTCCAACACTTTTCCTTTCACTTTTCCCCATTATGTAGATAGGGGAAAAATAGTTTGGTGAATTGGAAAGCGCGGAGTTAAAATTTCACCTCACAACATAGCCTATGACGCTCTCAGGGTCCAGACATGTGACTGTGCAAAATTTTGTGGCTGTAGCTGCGACGCCTCCAACACTTTTCATTTCACTTTTTCCCCATTATGTAGATAGGGGCAAAATTGTTTGGTGAATTGGAAAGCGCGGGGTTAAAATTTCGCCTCACAACATAGCCTATGACGCTCTCAGGGTCCAGACGTGTGACTGTGCAAAATTTTGTGTCTGTAGCTGCGACGCCTCCAACACTTTTCATTTCACTTTTTCCCCATTATGTAGTTAGGGGCAAAATTGTTTGGTGAATTGGAAAGCGCGGGGTTAAAATTTCACCTCACAACATAGCCTATGACGCTCTCAGGGTCCAGACGTGTGACTGTGCAAAATTTTGTTGCTGTAGCTGCGACGCTTCCAACACTTTTCCTTTCACTTTTTTCCCCATTATGTAGATAGGGGCAAAATTGTTTGGTGAATTGGAATACGCGGGGTTAAAATTTCGCCTCACAACATAGCCTATGACGCTCTCGGGGTCCAGACGTGTGACTGTGCAAAATTTTGTGGCTGTAGCGGCGACGGTGCAGATGCCAATCCCGGACATACACACACGCATACACACACACACACACACACACACACACACACACACACACACACACACACACACACACACACACACATTCAGCTTTATATATTAGATAAGACCAGTCATGATTTTCTACCATTCATTACATAGTGATTGCTCTGTCTTAGCTGCATCAAAAAAGGCAGCCATGATGATAATGTGAAAAGCAATAAGGGAAGGGGAGCCCTGATCAATGCCCTAGGAGCTCAGGTGAAGTAGGGAAGAAAGCTGGAACTCGAGCCTGCAGGACAGCAAAGAGAGGAATGGTGTAGGACCCAGAAATGGAAGCACAAAATGCACCACAGGGTGAAATTGTTGTAGGGGAACCCAAGCTGTATACAAGGCATTTGTAAAGGATGTGGCCTTTGCAATCATGAAGATCAAAAGACTGGATGCTGCCCCAGCTCAGGATGTGTGGTGTCATAATAGATCAGACTCTCTAGTGCTGTATTTCTTTGAAATGGATTAATTAGGAATAGCACATGCCTCAAGAATTTTAGTACTTGAATTATTGTTGTGGTGTATTTATTAAAAAAGGAAGCAAGTCTAAAGTCCCTACAAGTCAAGCATGTGCTTGTCTTTACAGCGCCTTAAAGGGGTTGTCGAAGACCATTTTATTTTGTTTAAGTTGGACCTAAAATCTAACAGGCAAGTAGTTGCTAACTAAGGCAACTACCTGCCGGTTCATCCCAGCACTGGCACAAAGGGGCACCGATCGCTCCTGTAGTTGATTCAGCTGCTCCACATCAACAGAGCAGCTCTTCTTCCTAGCCGCTCTGTCAATGGGGCATGACTGCCAATGTCAAGCTGATTGACATCTGGCTCCCCGAAGTTAGGTAATGGGGAGCCCGTTGTCAATCAGTATGATGTCAGCAATCATGCCGTTAACAAAGTAGAGTGGATGGAAAGCTGCTGCTCTTTCAACATGACGTCAGCGGAAGCCAATGAATTATCAACAGGAACAGTCTGTGACCACTCTGTGCTGTCGGGAACTGCAAGCAGGTAGTTAGACTACCTGTTTGTCAGTTCTTCAGCCCTTAGTGAAAAGATGTAATAGTCCTGGATAATTCATTTCATGTGCTGTCCAACTTCAAGGGCACATATACAGTACAGTGGGTGAAATAAGTATTGAACAAGTCACACTTTTTCTAAGTAATAATAATTTCTAAAGATGCTATTGGCATGAAATTCTCACAAGATATTGATAACAAACTGTCCAATTCACACAGGCAAAGAAATCAAACCATAGACGTTTATAAATTAAGTTATGTGTAATAATGAGAAATTACATATTGAACACATGAAGAAAGAAAGGTGCAAAAAGCCATGGAAAGTCATTAAACCAGCTGAAATCTATCAGTAATTAGAAAGCAATCCTGCACCTTAGTGAAAAATAATATCAGCTGGTTCAGCTGGCAGCCTATAAAAAGTTGTCTCATTACCAAGGTGCCACACAAGATACATTACATTATGTGTAAAAGCAGTGAGTTGTCTCCAGACTTTTGCAGCCTTATTATTGCAAAACATACTGATTGCATTGGTTACAGAAGACTTTCTACTGAAGCTGTTGGGGCCATAATTTAGAAGTAGAAACACTTGTAAATCAACTGGTTAGAAATAGAAATCAATTCACCATAAACTGGTCATGACCAGGTGTTCCTTGCAAAATTTCAGACAGAAGACTGATAATAATTATCAGAAGAGTTGTCAAAGATCCAAAGACCATCTATGGAGAGCTACAGGAAGACCAGTTCCACTCATTGATCAATCTCACTGGCCTTCCAGTTTCATTCCATTGCTTCTCATATTTCCATGTGCAAATGAAAATAATGATGATACCTCTACACTGTGACATCCCTTCAGATATTTGTAGACATCTGATAAGTCTCCTCTTAGGCTTCCTTTTTGCAAGCTAAACATTCCCAGATCCTTTAACCGTTCCTCGTAGGACATACTTTGCAATCCGCTCACCTTCCTAGTAGCTCTTCTCTGAACTTGTTCCAGCTTTTCAATGTCTTTTTTAAAATGTGGTGCCCAGAACTGGACACAGTATTCCACATGAGGCCTGACTAAGGAGGAGTTTTGGGGGATAATTACTTCACATGATTTAGACAGTATGCATCTCCTAGAACTGTGTTTGCCTTTTTTTGCTGCTGCATCACACTGTAGACTTATGTGCAGTCAGTGATCTATTAGTATACCCAAGTCTTTTTCACATGTGCTGTTGCTTAGTTCTGTTCCTCCCATTCTACAGATGTAATTTTAATTTTTCTTGCCAAATCGTAGATTCTTGCATTTCTCCCTGTTAAATACCATTTTTTTAGTAGCTGTCCATTGTTCAAGCTTATCTAGATCCTTCTGTATCCTTTCTCGGGCTTCTCTAGTGTTATTTATCCCTCATAGCTTTGAATTGTCTGCAAATTTGATTCATTTACCTTCAGTTCCCTTATCTAGATCATTTCTAAAAATGTTGAACAACACTGGGGCCAGGACATAGCCTTGTGGTACCCCACTTGAAACACTTTTCCAATTGGATGTTCAAAAAATTATTAGCCCTCTTTGAGTACTGTGAGGAAAATGTATATAATAAGTTTAGTTTCTCTGCCAGCACATATAGGGTGGGCGTTGACCACCCTTTACTTCAGGGTTTAGCTCTTCTTTTCAATGAGTGTAAAAGAGCTTTTATTGCTTTTTGCTAGCCCATGCTGCGGGCTAACCCCTCCCCCCTTCTCTCTCTGGCTCTCTTTGTTTCTATGTGTGTCTGTGTTTAGCTTTTCTTCTCAATGCCTACCCTGCCCCCCAAGCCCAGGAAGGTTTATTGCGCTGGTAGAGGCCCAAAGCACCCTCCAGCTGAAACTGGTCTGACAGCCCTCTCAAAGCCATGCGGCTCTTTGTTCGGTTATAGTAAAATATTGGGCCACCGATTTGGGCTAGAAAAGTAATAAGGATATATTGTGAATCTCCATTGACGGATTTATCTGCCACTGTAAGCACTAGCCTCTAATTCCACCAGGTAAAAAAATATGGATTTCTCTGGAACTGCATGTCCCAACCAGCCCAAATTTGGTTTCCTTAGAAAGCCAATTTTAAAATAAGCTGAATGAGGGGCGTGCTGGGATTCTGGCATGTTCTGGAGCGGAGATACGAGCATTATAAAACTTTGTGTTAAATTTGGTATGTTAGAGGAGATGGGAGGGTCTGAGGAAACCAGCCCTGCTAGTGATGTCACGAAACTGTGGTTATTTAAGTGACTCCTCTTTACCCAGCGTTCAGAGCTTGAGTCTGAATTTTTCTGCCTGAGGAGCCGTACTATGCATTGGGACATTTGGGGTCTGCCTGTAGCATGGTTTTGCCTGACATGAACTGAGAGCATGTGAGTTTTACCTTTCTTATTTAATCCCTGTTATTTTCATAATTACCTTGTACATATTTTCAATTGTCTCTTTTGTAACATCTTTATATGCCTTTTTTATAAACACTGCCTTAAATCTTTTATGGAGTATAATATTTAAAATACTAGATTCGTTCTTCTGCTCTAAAACGTACCCTAAGTCTTCCGAAGGGAATTACGCTACTGTTTTAGGTTAGCTTCGGACCCGTTTAATCGGAGCTGGTGGCAGCATATCGTGTGCGGGGCCTTTGGGTGTCGTTGTAGCGACTGCGGCATTGATAATTATTGTTCCTGCCTGAGCGGGAGTAGTTAAATCGCCTCGTTGCAGTGTGCCCAATAGCCAGTACATAGCAGGCAGCCTTTCTGGCGACTAATTGCCCTAGGTGCAGTACCTAATCTGACCTGAGGGTGAGGGGGGCGCCAGAGAGCTGCAAGTTTCAAGTGGAACTGTAAAGCGGGATATACATAAATCCCTGCAGTTCGTGGTATATTGAAGAGCAGTGGGATACCTAAAATAAGCCCCTGCTGTAATACAAGAGGTCAATAGCCTTGTGTGTTTTTTCATCACATTGTAGCAGTGGAGGGATAACTAAGATAAGCCCCCCTGCACCTGTGATAGCCGTCTGTTGGCCTAAAGTCACCCCGATCCGTGACGTGGGGGTGACAGTCACAGTGTGAATCGTGACAAGTACAATCGCTGATCCAGTTATGAATTCCCCTAACTGTAGCCTTGTCAATCCCATACTTGGTCATTTTGTCAATAAGGATAGTATGAGATACTTTATCAAATGTTTTGATGAGGTTGACATATACTACATTTACCGAATTTCATTGATCCACCTACTCAGTGATTCTAACATAAAAGGAAATTAGATTAGTCAGGCATGACTTTTTTGCTACAAACCCATGCTGGCTTTGGTTAATTACTATCCATGTACTTACATACATGCTGGTTAATGATTTGTTCAAAGATATTTCCTGGTATAGAAGTAAGGCTCACTGGCCTGTAATTTCCTGGCTCTGACTTATTTCCTTTTTAAAAGATAGGGACAACATTTGCTCTTCTCCAATCTTCTGGGACCTCTCCTGTTTTCCAGGATTTTTCAAAGATTCAGGCTAGTGGCTCTGTAATTTCCTCTGCTAACTATTTCAGTACCCAAGGATGTAATTCATCTGGACCAGGACATTTAAATTTATTTAAATTAGCTAAGTGTTCCCTCACCATCTCTCTGTTTATGGATAGAGTGGATTCTTTTATTCCTTCGATGGCACTGTGAAGATCAGTTGATGTTACAATTGCTTTCTTAGAGAACACAGATGCAAAATAGGAATTTAAAAGTTGCCCTTCATAACATAAATTTTGATCACTTCACCCTTTTCATCCTGTATAAATTCTATAGTATCTTTGACTTTTCTTTTGCTTTTGACATACTTCCAAAATCTGTTTTTACTGCTTTTGGTCTCATTTGCAAGCCTTACTTCATTACTGGCTTTAGCTCTTCTAACGCTTGCCCTGCATTCCCTGCAAACAGCATTATATTATTTTTTAGGTATGCCCCCTCTTTCCATTTGATATACATTTATTTTTTCCCTTGTAACAAGTAATTAAGTTCTGTTCTCATCCATCCTGGTATCTTTAAATGCTTCCAATTCTTCCTTCTTTTCGGAATTGTTACTGATTGTGAGGTGAGAATTTTATTTAGCAAAATATCCCATCCTTCTTGGACATTTCTGTCCTTTAGAACATCCAGCCATTGGACCTTTCATACCCTCTTTCTGAGTCCATTAAAATCTGTCTTTCTGAAGACCAACCTTAAAGTCGGAGTCCTTCCTGGTCTTCCTCCTCTTGTAATCCAAAATTTGAGGATACCATGATCACTGCCTCCTAAATTCCCAGTCACCTTTACTTCCTCAACCATTTCCTCCTTGTTAAGTGTTAATAAAATTTAAAAAATGAAATTTTATTAATTCATCTTATAAAAACAGAAAAAGCCTACAAAAGCTACTTTCTATGGCTGTAACAGATCATGGTGTTTAATGAACAAAGAAGTGTCTAGTGTTATATGGTTTTTGGACATATTTGAGTAACTCCGTGGCCTGTATACACGCTTACCAAGAAAGACAAGACTCCATTGCTGAACAAAAAACATGTTCAAGTGCATTTAAACTTTGCTCAACAACATTTAGACAAGTTTGTGACATAGTGGGAGAATATAGTCTGGTCATATGAGACCAAAATTGAACTCTTTGAATGCCATAGCACACATCATGTTTTGAGGCTAAAATGCCCTGCATATAACCCCAAAACACCATACCAACAGTAAAGTTTGGAGATGGGAACATCATTGTGTTGGGCTGATTTTCAGCATATGGCACTGGCAAATTCATATAATTGAAGGAAGGATGAATGTACAAATGTATTGAGACATTACTGATAAAAATCTGCTACCATCTACAAGGATGATGAAAAAGAAACAAGGGTGGACATTTCAGCAAGAAAATGATCAGAAACACAGAGCCAATGAAACTCTCAATTGGTTTCAGAGAAATAAAATAAAGCTGGTAAAATTACCCAGCCAATCACCTGACCTGAATCCAATAGAAAATGTATGGAGGGAACTAAAGCTCTGAGTTTATAGAAGGAGCTCAAGCACCCTTCAGAATTTGGAGAGTGTTTGGATGAATGGTCCAAAATCGCCAAACACAATGCACCATGAAGCTGTCATCACCAACAAGGGTTTTTGTACAGAGTGTTAAATGAATTTCAGTAAGCGTGTTCAATACTTTTTCCCTGTGTCATTTCTCACTAACTATTACTGTATTCTTCCCCTCATGTCTCCAGTGACTTGACAAAGAGCTTTTACAATATATTCGAAGCAGTAGGCCTCCTTCAGCAGACGCTGGTTACACCTGTCTGAAAAGTGTTGTAAATCCCAACACAAGGCCATAAATACTTGGTAACATGGGTCTGTCCAGGCTCCAAAACACATGTGCAAGAGATGAGCAGAAAAAACTAACAGACTTGACTCGTGTCAGACTTCTGGATCCAGTAAATCTGAACATGTCAACACATGGCGAGTGTCCAGATGGAAGGTCTCATGGAATCCTAACCTACACAGTAAGGCAGAAAAGCCTGTGTGTATATTCAGCTGGCTAGCACAATGCCAAACCTCAATGACGCCCTTCTAGCCTTCTGTTATGGGCACAGGCACAAGTACAAGCAGGCGAAATCACAGGGTTACAATCATCAGTGTAGATCTTAAGTTAAAGGTCAAGTGCTTGTGTGGTTCGTGCTGTGATACACTATAAAGTAGTGCTCATGTGTTGCGTAACATTAAAATCGTTGTCATGCTGCAAGATTTAATGATCTGATTTTACTATGATGCTGTACTATAACCTATCTCAACACAAGAAATGGAAAACTGACCAAAGTATACAAAGTTAATGACTGCCTCCATATTTGCCTGAGCACTGCTCCCATCAGCCTAGGGGCAACTGCAGAAGAGCATATGAGAAATCATCCCAGTTTCATCCAGAAAGTTCAGACAATTTATTTTCTAATTTTCATCAGTGTGTCTGATGTTCCGTGCGGGGTAATTTTTTCACATTGCCATAGACTTGAATTGGTGAGTCTCATACAAGACTCGTGAAAAAGTTGTGTATGCTGCGTTTTTTTTTTTCTTGGACAGTCAGGCAGAGAGAAAAATTGTCCAGCTGAGCAGCACTAATGAATAACATGGGTCTGTGCACTGTCCGTGTACTATCAGCAACGTTCGATTTATATGCTTGTCAGCATGAGCTCGAAGGCTGTTTTTAATTCACGCTGGATCCTACCTGCCATTTTCATTTGTAGGCTTTTAGGCCAGGAGAGACAGGTATGATAGTGAGATAAATATTAAGTTTAAGGTCCCATAAAAAAAAAGGCCGCCTTGTTGTGGCTGGTGGACCCAAATGAATTGACAAATTTGTGCGCTAATTTCCTTCATCTTTATAACAAAATTCTATATCGCAGTAATGTAGTCCATATGTCACATATTCAATGTTTGCATACATCTTAGCATTTACATAGTGCTGCTGTATCCTTTTGTTTGTATCTCAACACAGATTCTTAAATTTTTCAAACATGTTGGATTTTCAGTCACTGTTTGCAAGTCGTGCGCAACTCACTTTCCATACACTTCAATGTGACAGCGACTTGCATGCAACGTGTCTGCAATTTGGCCATTTTTTTTTCTCAGCAAAATTGCAGATCTAATATAGTCACACAACAGCAAGTTGCAGAGAAGTCACACAGATATTTTTGTAAGCCAAAATCAGGAGAGGAGCAATCAGAGGAAAAGTATAATAGAAACATATGCACCACTTCTGTATTTATCATCCACTCCTGGTTATGGCTTACAAATACTGAAGTAAAATACTGACCAAATACTGAAGGTGGGAACGTGGCCTTACTATTTCTAAGCAATGAATGAGCAGCGCTTTAACCCCTTAATCCCATATAACGTACTATCAAGTCGAGGTGACCTGGGACTTAATTCCCAGTGACGAGATAGTATGTCATATGCGATCGGCCGCGCTCACGGGGGGAGCAAGGCCGATCACGGCTGGGTGTCAGCTGACATCCGGCACTATATGCCAGGAGCGGTCACGGACTGCCCCCGGCATATTAACCCCTGCACACTGCGATCAAACATGATCGCTGCGTTCCGGGGGCATAGGGAAGCATCACGCAGAGAGGGGGCTCCCTGCGGGCTTCCCTGAGACCCTCGGTACAAGGCGATGTGCTCACCTTGTACCAAGCGTCTCCTCCCTGCAGGCCCCGGATCCAAAATGGCCACGGTGCTACTTCCGGATCCTGCAGGGAGGTGGCTTACCAAGTGCCTGCTCAGAGCAGGCGTCTGTAAGCCAGGAGCAGTGCACGTCATATCGCTGATCTGACACAGTGCTCTGCAAAGTGTCAGATCAGCGATCTGTCACTATATAGTGATGTCCCCCCCTGGGACAATGTGATAATGTAAAAAACAGTGGCAAATCTGCAACTGCGGATTCTGCCAGGAGATGCGGATTTTGTGCAGAAAATTCTGCACCTCTTTTCTTACGTGTGCACCTATGTGTACCTAAAGGTACAGTACACATATTTAGTATCGCCGCGTCCGTAACGACCCGACCTATGAAACTGTCCCAATAGTTAACCCCTTCAGTGAACATCGTAAAAAAAAAAAAACGAAGCAAAAAACAACACTTTATTATCATACCGCCGAACAAAAAGTGAAATAACACGCGATCAAAAAGATGGATATATATAACCATGGTACCGCTGAAAACATCATCTTGTCCCGCAAATAATGAGCCACCATAAAGCATCAACAGCGAAAAAATAAAAAAGTTATAGTCCTCAGAATAAAGCGATGCAAAAATAATTATTTTTTTTATTAAATAGTTTTTATGGTATAAAAGCGCCAAAACAAAAAAATGATATAATTGAGGTATCACTGTAATCGTACGGATCCGAAGAATAAAACTGCTTTATCCATTTTACCAAACGCGGAACGGTATAAACGTCCCCACCAAAAGAAATTCATGAATAGCTGGTTTTTGGTCATTCTGCCTCACAAAAATCGGAATAAAAAGTGATAAAAAAAGTCACGTGCCCGAAAATGTTACCAATAAAAACGTCAACTCGTCCCGCAAAAAACAAGACCTCACATGACTCTACGGACCACAATATGGAAAAATTATAGCTCTCAAAATGTGGAGATGCAAAAACAATTTTTTGCAATAAAAAGCGTCTTTCAGTGTGTGACGGCTGCCAATCATAAAAATCCGCTAAAAAAACGCTATAAAAGTAAATCAAACCCCCTTCATCACCCCCTTAGTTAGGGAATAATAATAAAATTTAAAAAATGTATTTATTTCCATTTTCCCATTAGGGTTAGGGCTAGGGTTAGGGCTAGGGTTAAGGCTAGGGTTACGGTTGGGGTTAGGGTTGGAGCTAGGGTTAGGGTTGGGGCTAGGGTTAGGGTTTGGGCTAAAGTAAGGGTTAGGGCTGGGGCTAAAGTTAGGGTTAGGGTTGGGGTGTGTTGGGGTTAGGGGTACGGTTAAAGTTGGGATTAGGGTAAGGGGTGTATTGGGCTTAAGGGTGTGGTTGGGGTTAAGGGTGTGGTTGGGATTAGGGTTAGGGGTGTGTTTGGGTTAGGGTTTCAGTTACAATTGGGGGGTTTCCACTGTTTAGGCATATGAAGGGCTCTCCAAACGCGACATGGCGTCCGATCTCAATTCCAGCCAATTCTGCGTTGAAAAAGTAAAGCAGTGGTCGTTCCCTTCCGAGCTCTCCCGTGTGCCCAAACAGGGGTTTACCCCAACATTTGGGGAATCAGCGTACTCAGGACAAATTGGACAACTTTTGTGGTCCAATTTCCCTTGTTACCCTTGGGAAAATAAAAATTTGGGGGGCTAAAAATCATTTTTGTGGGAAAAAAATGATTTTTTATTTTCACGGCTCTGCGTTATAAACTGTAGTGAAACACTTGGGGGTTCAAAGTTCTCACAACATATCTAGATAAGTTCCTTGGGGGGGTCTAGTGTCCAATATGGGGTCACTTGTGGGGGGGGTTCTACTGTTTAGGTACATCAGGGGCTCTGCAAATGCAATGTGATGCCTGCAGACCAATCCATCTAAGTCTGCATTCCAAATGGCGCTCCTTCCCTTTCGAGCTCTGCCATGTGCCCAAACGGTGGTTCCCCCCTCACATATAGGGTATCCCCCCCACATATAGGGTATCGGTTTCTCCAGTTACCCTTGGGAAAATACCAAACTGGGGGCCAAAAAATAATTTTTGCGGAAAAAAAAAGATTTTTTATTTAACTGTAGTGAAACACTCGGGGGTTCAAAGCTCTCACAACACATCTAAATAAGTTCCTTAGGGAATCTAATTTCCAAAATGGTGTCATTTGTGGGGGGTTTCAATGTTTAGGCACATCAGGGGCTCGCCAAACGCAACATGGTGTCCCATCTCAATTCCAGTCAATTTTGAATTGAAAAGTCAAACGGCACTCCTTCCCTTCCGAGCTCTGCCATGTGCCCAAACAGTGGTTTACTCCCACATATGGGGTATCAGCGTACTCAGGACAAATTGCACTACAACTTTTGGGGTCCAATTTCTTCTCTCACCCTTGGGAAAATAAAAAATTGGGGGCGAATAGATCATTTTTGTAAAAAAGTATGATTTTTATTTTTACGGCTCTGCATTATAAACTTCTGTGAAGCACTTGGTTGGTCAAAGTGCTCACCACACATCTAGATAAGTTCCTTATGGGGTCTACTTTCCAAAATGATGTCACTTGTGGGGGGTTTCAATGTTTAGGCACATCAGGGGCTCCCCAAACGCAACATGGTGTCCCATCTCAATTCCAGTCAATTTTGCATTGAAAAGTCAAATGGCGCTCCTTCCCTTCCGAGCTCTGCCATGCGCCCAAACAGTGGTTTACCCCCACATATGGGGTATCGGCGTACTCAGGACAAATTGTACAACAACTTTTGGTGTCCATTTTCTCCTGTTACCCTTGGTAAAATAAAACAAATTGGAGCTGAAATAAATTTTTTGTGAAAAAAAGTTTATATGTTCATTTTTTTTTAAACATTCCAAAAATTCCTGTGAAACACCTGAAGGGTTAATAAACTTCTTGAATGTGGTTTTGAGCACCTTTGAGGGGTGCAGTTTTTAGAATGGTGTCACGCTTGGTTATTTTCTATCATATAGACCCCTCAAAATGACTTCAAATGAGATGTGGTCCCTAAAAAAAAATGGTGTTGTAAAAATGAGAAATTGCTGGTCAATTTTTAACCCTTATAACTTCCTAACAAAAAAAAATTTTGGTTCCAAAATTGTGCTGATGTAAAGTAGACATGTGGGAAATGTTACTTATTAAGTATTTTGTGTGACACATCTCTGTGATTTAAGGGCATAAAAATTCAAAGTTGGAAAATTGCAAAATTTTCAACATTTTCGCCAAATTTCCTTTTTTTCACAAATAAACGCAGGTAATATGAAAGAATTTTACCACTATCATGAAGTACAATATGGCTCGAGAAAACAATGTCAGAATCACCAGGATACGTTGAAGCGTTCCAGAGTTATAACTTCATAAAGGGAGAGTGGTCAGAATTGTAAAAATTGGCCCGGTCATTAACGTGCAAACCACCCTCGGGGCTTAAGGGGTTAAGGCCACGGTCACACATTCAGTATTAGTTCAGCATTTTATTTCAGTATTTGTAAGCCAAAGTCAGGAGTGGGTGTGAATCTAGGAATTGCATATTGTCTTAACAATTCTTCCTTTATCCACACACAACCTTCACAAGAGTCAGCCCGATATGTTGTGAGAAGCTAAAATTGGTTTTCCTGTCTAGAACATGCATTGTAAAACACCCCATTAGGTCATTCTGAATTAATTATGGGGGTCTACTGTGGATGGCCCTCTCTTAGTCGCATCAGAAAAGAGCTACAAGAAGTGTCTTTCTCTCTCTCTCTGGAGGATCTGACATGGCCATGCGTTCCACAGTCTGCCTGTTAGTTTCATTACAATGTGGTATACTGAGTTTGTGCTAAAGTCTACAGATGATCACCAGCACACTCCGCAGTGGGTCACACTGTTCAACAAAAGACTCCATTAAAAAATGCATTGTAGAAAGCAGATAACCCCCCTGCTCTCTAGTCGTAGGGACCCTAATACAAGAGCCTTTATGTCTTGCCGTGTTGGTAGGACTCCTCATAATCTGAAAATCTTGTACGTGCGCATGAGGTGCTAGCGGCTCTGTCAAGATGGATCGAGGATGTCAATGACACCCAGTGGGCTGTGATAAGAGCACCCAAGGGTAGGACTAGTCTTGTGATTGCGATGCCCATCAGGACTAGTTCCTCCTCATTGTTAAATGCCAAGCATCACATTAAAACTTCAAAACCTATTTTTTAAAAGACAGAAATTCTATTGTGCCATTTAATAGATCTTGTAAGAATGCAGGTTGTGGCATATATAATGCTATTGTAGGAGTGGTCTTTGAAACTTAGGGGACCTGATAGGTTCCTTTTAGCTAGGGAATATAGCAGAATCCAATATAGCTGCCTCGTTATAAGTAAAAGATTGGAATTGGGGGCGATGGTTGCCTCCACCATCAGAGTTGTTGGAGCTACTCACAATAATCACAATTCGTGACTGTACATGCTGAACACTCATAAGGTTGGCTGTAAACAGGAATTTAGGTGGACATATTGATTATCATCCTACACTAAGGAATATACCAATCAATCCATTATTACTGTACATTTACTGTATATCTGTTTTAGATGAATTTGCTCTTTAAGAGACCAGCAGTGTAAATCCAGCCTTGGTGCCGGGACATGGCCGCAGTGTGGCCCAAGTCCTTGCCAGGGTGCTGTCCTGTCAGGGGCCTAACTACAATAGGTACGGGGGTTGCAATCTTTTTCGGGCTCTGGAGCCTAAGGCCGGCGTCACACTTGCGAGTTTTACGGACGTAAGAGCGCAGAAACTACGTCCGTAAATCTCGCAAAAAATACGGCACAATTATTCTCTATGCCCCTGCTCCTATCTGCCGTATTAAACTGATCAGTATTATACGGCTTTCTACGGCCGTAGAAAATTGCAGCATGCTGCGTTTGTCACCGTATTGCGCAAATAAAATGTCAATGAAAGTCTATGGAAGCCCCAAAAATACGGATTACACACAGACCAGCAGTGTGACTTGCGAGGAATACGCAGCGCTGTTAGAGAGAAAAGCCGGCAATTCAGTGCGGTGTACAGTAAAATCACACTGACAGCTTACAGTAGAATAGGTAGAATAAATGTGTACACATAGAATAGGTATATATATATATATATGTCATTGAGACACATATATGTATATATATTATTATTTCATCCAGCGCGATATAGCAGAAAGCCGGTAATTCAATTACCGGCTTTTGCTTTCTCCTTCCTAAACCCGACATGATATGAGACCTGGTTTACATACAGTAAACCATCTCATATCCCCATTTTTTTGCATATTCCACACTACTAATGTTAGTAGTGTGTCTATGGAAAATTTGGCCGTTCTAGCTAGTAAATTAAAGGGTTAAATGGCGGAAAAAATTGGCGTGGGCTCCCGCGCAATTTTCTCCGCCAGAGTAGTAAAGCCAGTGATTGAGGGCTGATATTAATAGCCTGGAGAGGGTCCATGGTTATTGGCCCCCCCCCTGGCTAAAAACACCTGCCCCCAGCCACCCCAGAAAAGGCACATCTGGAAGATGCGCCTATTCTGGCACTTGGCCACTCTCTTCCCATTCCCGTGTAGCGGTGGGATATGGGGTAATGAAGGGTTAATGCCACCTTGCTATTGTAAGGTGACATTAAGCCTAATTAATAATGGAGAGGCGTCAATTATGACACCTATCCATTATTGATCCAATACTAGTAAAGGGTTAAAAAAAACACACACACGTTATTAAAAATTAATTTAATGAAAAAATCACAAAGGTTGTTGTATTAATTTATTCTACTCTCGATCCACTCACTGAAGACCCTCGATCTGTAAATAAAAAAAAAAAAATAAACCAACAATATACATACCTTCCGAGGATCTGTCACGTCCAACGATGTAAATCCATCTGAAGGGGTTAAAATATTTTGCAGCCACGAGCTCCGCTAATGCAGCTGCTCATGTCTGCAAAACCCCGGAGAATGTAGGTAAAGTAGGTCATTGACCTATATTTACCTGCATTTGCAGTAAGGCGCCCTCTGCTGGCTGTTCCTAGATCGTGGGAACTTTCCTAGAAAGCTCCCTGGCTCGAGTTCATATGAGGACAACCAGCAGAGGGCGCACTCTTATGATCTCGAGCCTGGGAGCTTTCTAGGAAAGTTCCCACGATCAAGGAACAGCCAGCAGAGGGCGCCTCACCGCAAATGCAAGTAAATATAGGTCAATGACCTACTTTACCTACATTCTCCGGGGTTTTGCAGACATGAGCAGCTGCATTAGCGGAGCTCGTGGCTGCAAAATATTTTAACCCCTTCAGATGGATTTACATCGTTGGACGTGACAGATCCTTGGAAGGTATGTATATTGTTGGTTTATTATTTTTTTTTTATTTACAGATTGAGGGTCTTCAGTGAGTGGATTGAGAGTAGAATAAATTAATACAACAACCTTTGTGATTTTTTCATTAAATTAATTTTTAATAATGTGTGTGTGTTTTTTTTAACCCTTTACTAGTATTGGATTAATAATGGATAGGTGTCATAATTGACGCCTCTCCATTATTAATTAGGCTTAATGTCACCCTTCATTACCCCATATCCCACCGCTACACGGGAATGGGAAGAGAGTGGCCAAGTGCCAGAATAGGCGCATCTTCCAGATGTGCCTTTTCTGGGGTGGCTGGGGGCAGGTGTTTTTAGCCAGGGGGGGGGCAATAACCGTGGACCCTCTCCAGGCTATTAATATCTGCCCTCAGTCACTGGCTTTACTACTCTGGCGGAGAAAATTGTGCGGGAGCCCACGCCAATTTTTTCCGCCATTTAACCCTTTAATTTACTAGCTAGAACGGCCAAATTTTGCACATACACACTACTAACGTTAGTAGTGTGGAATATGCAAAAAAAAATGGTGATATGAGATGGTTTACTGTATGTAAACCATGTCTCATATCATGTCGGGTTTAGGAAGGAGAAAGCAAAAGCCGGTAATTGAATTACCGGCTTTAAAGCTATCTAGCGCTGGATGAAATATTAATATATATACATATATGTGTCTACTGACATATATATATATATATATATATATATATATATATAGACAGTATATATGTTTTGTTTTGTTTTTTACACATGGATCCCTTGTATAGCCGTATGTCGGTTTTGCAAGCCTGCAATAAAAACACACAGTACGGATGACATACAGATTACATACGGAGGATGCCGTGCACAAAAAACGCTGAAACACCCTGCCTACGGAGGAGCTACGGACCACTATTTTCGGGACTTTTCAGCGTATTACGGCCGTAATATATGGACCGTATTTTCATATGCTGTGTGTGACGCCGGCCTTAGGGGCCTCAAAAGTCTCCTTGGCCTATATGAAAAGACCATTACTATTAAAGATTTGCAATAATTAACAGCCCCGTTGGAGCTTTTGCGTTTGGGCCCATGAGCTTCAGGCTATGTCACTGTGTCCTGTGTAGTTTTACTACACATTTACTTTCTCTCACATTGATATAATGAAAGTCAAGTTGTTGGTGCTGGATGTAAGGCGCATGATGTACCCATTAAACCTTCAACTTGGCCCTTATAACAAAGTAACATTTACCATTGATTGTGAGAGCACAGACAGCTGACATTCCTGGGGGCGTTTTAGCACCCTCTCTATGGACACAACTGTCCCTTCCACTAATAGTCGCCCTGTACATAGCTGCGGGGCTTTTAGCACCTTCCTACCAAGAGCAAGTTGTGAGGTGCGACCAGCAGTTAAATCCGGCTGACGAGCCATTAAATGCACACTTCAGCAATGGAGGCGACAGTATTTAGACAAGTTGAAATTTACGCTGTCATTAAAGTGTAACACCGCCCTGGGCTTTATATCAGGGACTGGTCAGAGGGTCTACAAGCTTAAGGCAGCTGTATGGGAACATTGTTTGGGAGTCCAACGGATGCAATAAATAAAAGGATATTAATCCCGTAGTAGGCAGTAAGTAAAAATAACACTGTAGGACAAATGCATTCACTGAATGAAGGCTTGTTACTAGAAAACCCAATGAATGTTCCAGTATACAGTAAAGTCCCTATTCTGCACAATAAAATACTATAGCGATGTGTGCAAAACCCACAGACTGCGGGTCACAGCCGATCAGGGGATTTTTATATCTCCCCTTTCTATAATAGGCTTTATATAATGACTCCAGGTTATATCCGGGCAGGAATCAAAGTAATATTGTACAGTCCATCTACATTTACTTACACAGACTTGTATATGGGCTCGTCGATACTTTTTATAGTATCTAGTAATATGGCTGTGATGTCTAGGTGATCAACATTAGTCTGGCAGATGAAATTCTAAAACCGGCCATACAAAAGATAGTTCTCAGATGAACCTTCATTCGGCAGACAGCTGGCGCTCCTGAAGCCGCCATACACATAAGCGCTCAGCTTGGATGACCATTCATGTTCTTTCACCTGAAAAGAGAAGAAAGTAGCTTCCACCATACACACCAGAGGATCAGCCGGTCTTACCAAAAGAACGGTTTCACCCAATTTTAATGTGCATGGGGGTCTTCAGTTTGAGACTACTTTGCAGAGTTAAAGGGGCTGTTGAGTTTTAATATTCTTATCCTCTTCTCAGGTTCTGGCCTTACTGCATCTGGCAGATTACTGAGTCTCAAGATGCTAGGAAGACATTTGTCTACTTATAGGATAGGATACTGATCCATGATGTCAGCAAGTGTGGCACGTGACCACTGCGGACACCACTTTCACACCACTGCATACCACTTTCTATTATGTTCTTCAATACCCTAAGGCAGTGGTCCCCAACTCCGGTCCTCAAGAGCCACCAACAGGTTATGTTTTCAGGATTTCCTTAGTATTGCACAGGTGATAATTGGATCACCTGGACAGGCAAGCATTCAATAACCTGTGCAATACTAAGAAAATCCTCAAAACATGACCTGTTGGTGGCTCTTGAGGACCGCAGTTGAAGAACACTGCCCTAAGGCTATGTTCACACGTTGTGTTTTTGCTGAGTTTTTTCTGCAGGCAAAACCTTCTCTCTTGGCACTCAAGAAGCTGCTTACAAAAAAGCAGGTTTTGCTGCATTTCTGCTGCCTTTTTTCTGTGTTGTTGTCTTTTGAGCATGCTGATAAAGTTTAGTGCCCCCTCCAAAAAAAATTCATGCTGCAACTTCCATAAGGTCCTCAATGTTTACAAGACATCAGGCGTCCAAATCAAAATGTGGGTCCGGTATCACGATCCAGAGAGGCAAATTTTGCATGACTCACTTGGTTATCCATCCCACATCCTCCATATTGTCTCCAGTCCTACACATTTTAGATTTCACCCAGAATAATTGTAGCAACCAAAATTTTCCATTAATTTTTTTAGTTTTGTTTGTTTAGAATTCTTGGGAAATTTTTTACTTTTAAGTTTTTCAGAATTCTTGGGATGACAGTTAAGGCAGCTGAATATTCCATGTCGTAGATGTTAGTTACATATCGAAATCTCCGTCGTAGGCCAAGGTGAGGGGCTTTTGCGGAGGAAATACGGTCTTCGGTTTCGGTGGCTTTCTGCAAACTAAGTAAGAAATGATGATGAGGAAAATCAATATGAGGAAGCTCCCAACACCTACGATGTAGACCTAGATGCTCACTTGTTCGTCTTGGTCAAATAGCTGACTCAACCAGTTGAATATTGCCGGGAGTTTGGAGTAGATGGGTTTACTCTAGGGAATATACATTTTGACATCGGCCTTCTTAGTAGTCGAGGATGCCACTCGATCTCATGATCTGCGTGTATCTGCTCTCGCAGCTGCAAACTCCGCTCTGCATACAATACGAAAAAGTTTTTTTTGCACGGTGGGTCGCAGTGTCGAACAGCTGCCAGCCAGGAGTTCGGAGCACAGCCTCCTGTAACATTCATCCCGTCCGAGAGCTGGCACCAGACCAACCTCTTATTATCCATCCAGGGGCTCCTCCTTCGAGAGTATCGGAAAAACTTCCCCCCCCGTGCACATCACAGTCTTAATCATCGTCTCCAGGCAGTTCTCCTGGTTGTCGGAGGATTGTACAATGAAGGTTCTAGATCGGGACTGGCGACTGCTGGTTTCGAAACTTCGCCCGTCGATATAGAGGACCTGGCAGGAGCTCCACGGAGACCATTCTGTGAGATGGCCGTCTCCTAGACAGGGCACATGGCAGGGCAAAGTTAGGGCACCTTCCTCTCTTGTCCATTGACCACAGAATTTTGGATCTACCTATATCTTCACTGCAGAGACTGAGGCATTGTGCACCAGACACGCCAGGGTATGGGACATCAGGCCTCCTCCGCATTCACCATTCCCCCCTGCGCCTGCACTCAGCAGCACAGCCAGGATCTGAGCATCTTCTGCAGAAAGCCAGCAAAACTGAAGACCGTATTTCCTCCGCAAAAGCCCCTCACCATGGCCTATGATGGAGATTTTGATATGTAACTCACATCTACCACATGGAATATTCAGCTGCCTTAACTGTCATCCCAAGAATTCTGAAAAATTAAAAAGTAAAAAAATTCCCAAGAATTCTAAACAAACAAAACTAAAAAATTAACGGTAAAATTTTGGTTGCTGCAATTCTGGATGAAATCTAATATGTGTAGGACTGGAGACAATATGGAGGATGTGTGATGGATAACCCAAGTGAGTCATGCAAAATTTGCCTCTGTGGATAGTGATACCGGTCCCACATTTCAATCTGGACTCCCGATGTCTTGTAAACAATGATAAAAAAATGCAGGATTTGTTTTTATGCGTTTTGGTCTCTACAAAACGCGGTTTGGACTACCGAATTAAATCTTTTTAGACCAATCACTTATTCTTACACTTGAACTTTTTAAGGTTTTTGCACCAAAATGCAGGAAAACCGAATACCAGCATTTTTTTGCTATGTTTTTCCTTCATTTTTACACTTACTCATTGTTTTCTATGGGTGAAAAAACACTGCAAAAAAGCTGAAAAAACGCTGAAAGAAGAGACATGCTGCAGTTTTCCAAATCAGTTAGGAAAGAAAAAACAATGTGTGTGCATGAGATGTCTGAAATCTCATAGCCTGTGCTGGTACTGTAAAATGCAGTAAAAATGCAACGTGTGAACATGTCCTAATAGTGTATTCAGGATAGTGTATGTGGCAACATCGCGAGCGCAGTGTTTTTTAAGCTGAATATATGACTGACATAATAATATTACTTGTTACTTGTAGATGCTAAAGAATAACAACTAAAATACAGAATTTATTATGTAAGACCAAAAGAAAGCTTTAAATACAATAAATGTTGCAGATATGTATACATTGAGATTAGTTTTGTTACAAAGTGATTCCTGACAATACACTGTGCCTGATGGACAC
The DNA here is from genome assembly GCF_032444005.1 of Ranitomeya imitator. Lineage (NCBI taxonomy): Eukaryota > Metazoa > Chordata > Amphibia > Anura > Dendrobatidae > Ranitomeya > Ranitomeya imitator. The sequence continues at coordinate 1,129,359,266 of NC_091282.1, read as the reverse complement.
TTTTCATAGGAATATACTGGGTTGCACGATAAGTGCTAAGTCGTTGATTCTGCTAGATGTTAAGTGTTACCAGCTCAGGTATTTGCAAGTTACGTGCAAATCACTATTCGCCAGTCAGAGACCCTAAAATGAAAATTTACACCACGGTGTTACTTAAATCCATTTCTATTGACTCCTAAAGGTAGGTTGTAACTCCACTTCCAGGAAAGTCATATCTGAAATAGTGATGATCGAGTATACTCATTGCTCGGGTCTCTCCGAGCACGCTCGGGTGGTCTCCGAGTATTTGTTAGTGCTCAGAGATTTAGTTTTCGTGGCCTCAGCTGCATGATTTACGGCTGCTAGACAGGCTGAACACATGTTGGGTTTCCCTAACAAACAGGCATTCACATGTATTCAGCCTAGCAGCTGTAAATCATGCAGCTGCGGGGATGGGAGGAAAACTAAATCTCCGAGCACTAACAAATACTTGGAGACCACCCGAGCGTGCTCGGGAAAACCTGAGCAACGAGTATACTCACTCATCACTAATCTGGAACATTTCTAGCGCCACTGGGTGAGTGGCGCATGTCCCGTCAGTTTCACTATTAGGCCCGCTGCACATATGCTGCCTTGTCATTTCCATCCACATGGAACCCGATGAGGGACTAAATCCATTGTTTGCAATGGGATTGCTGTCACTTGTCTATCACATCAGTTGCACTAGCACGGTGGTCGGATCACAACGGTTCATGTCATATTTTTATTTGGCTTCACACCAACTTCTCGGAGTAAAATGGTAAAAAAGACTTTTGACAACTAACATTCATTTTGCCATCGGGTCTGAGATGCATCTGACTCAAAAACTGAGATTTATGCATTGGATATGTTTGAACCCAACCTTAGAATGAGCTTTATGGCAAGTGCTGTGCCGTAATTCTTAAAGAAATACCTATAAGGGCTGAAGTCAGACCGTGAGTGTTAGTAAGCGCCTCGGGACAGATCTTATTGAGCAATTAATTACAGACAAGGGCAAGCCTATATGACGGGGAGTTCTGGCAACATGTGTAGTCACGATGGATGTAGAGTGAAGAGGGCCAGTTGGGATTGAGCACAGTAGGCTCTTACACCAATGGTGTTACTGCCAGTAAAACACTATAAGTACATGCTTCCAAAAGGGACGAACAATAATAATAATTGTCATCTATAATCAACCCTAGCAAGAGATCACACACTATTTTGGCTCGTTCCGACTTTCGGTTTAATCGGATGAGTGATATTCGTGGTTTTGACAGATAGCTCCTTTACCCTTGTTATATTATGGGGTCGTGCACATGTCCAATTTTTTTCCTCAGACCGAATGGCAGCATAATAATAATAATCTTTATTTTTATATAGCGCTAACATATTTCGCAGCGCTTTACAGTTTTGCACACATTATCATCACTGTCCCCGATTGGGCTCACAATCTAGAATCCCCTATCAGTATGTCTTTGGAATGTGGGAGGAAACCGGAGAACCCGGAGGAAACCCATGCAAGCAAGGAGAGAGCATTCAAGCTCTTTGCAGATGTTGTCCTGGGTGGGATTGGAGCCCAGGACCCCAGCGCTGCAAGGCTGCTGTGCTAACCACTGCGCCACCGTGCTGCCCCACGGCAGCATACATGATTTGCCACCGAGAATCGGATGGAACTCGGCTAGTCAACTCTATGGGTCAGTGAAAATCGAAATCCACTTAGATGTCATCCTAGCGTCGTCCGATTTTAACGGACTGACATAATGGAGAAGGTGGAGCGATGTATTTATTTTTTCACTCCTTCTCCATGAAAATCGGATCGCACTCTGATCACATCTGTCTTCACCTGCCCAAAATGTGAGAGTAAACTTTGCTCTAAACATGTTCCATGACAAACTTCAAAGCAGGTTCCCCAAATTTTGGCAAAAATATGGCAACATTTGACTCCTATTATTTCAGTGTGAGTCCCAGGATCCAGAACTCCTTCAATCAAATCTTCTGACGTGGTATGATAACATGTCAAACGTTCACATAAAATTTACATCAAGGAGCTTTCCACCTGTTCTTTATGTGTCCATTACGTTTGGGTGATGCCACCCAATATAAAGTGGGTATTGTTGTACCCATCAGGGACGCCATGAGGGCATTATTGCTCTTACTGGTGTATGGATTCCCCTGATCACTGTCAAAGAGTGGGGCCTGGATCATCACGTATGCACCGGTATGTACATGCATCACTCACCAGGATACCAGAAGTGGAGCTGCCCCTATAAGAGGATCGTCTGAGAGGAAAGAATGAAAAACTTTTTTTTATTTAATAAAATGAATTAAATGGGTGTGCGGGGAGGAAATTATGATGAATTGAGGGTGGAGGACGGGGGACACTGAATGATGATGTATTGAGGTGGGGGAGCGCAAATAATGATGAATTGGGGGTTGGGGACAGGAACAGCAAATGATAAAATGAAGGTGGGGAGAACAAATGATGAATTGAAGATCGGGGTGAGGACAGCAAATTATAATGAACCGAGGGTGGGTAGGGGACATCAAATGATAATGAATTGATGGTGGGGGAGTAAATGATTATGTACTGAGACTGGGGACAACAAATGATGATGAACTGAGAGTGGGGGGGCAGCAAATAATGATAAATTGAGGGTGGGGGAGAGCAAGTGATTATAGTTGGTGGGGGCACAGTAGTGGATTACAATTTATATTTGGAATGTTGGGTTGCATAATAATTCATTATATATTAATGGTGGGTGCATGTCTGTATTAAGCTGCGTAGTGTAGACGTTGGGGAAAAAGTGGGACATGTGCTCCGGAAGAGGGGCTCTAGATAACTGGGTGCTATTTTCTGCAGAGACGAGTCATTGCTGGAAGAAGTGATGGCGGTCTACGCTGGATGAAGAAGAAAAGCGAAGATTAAGGACTTTAACTAGAGATGTAATGTAGGAATTTGTTGCTTGTATGTGATATTATTCGGTCACTTTGTGGTGATAATATGTAGTCTGGTCATAGTGTGGCAGTATTGGTTTCTTGAATATGGCATTATTCAGTCACTATGTGGTGGTAATATGTAGTCCCATCATGATGTGGCAGTATTTGCCTTGTATGTAGTATTAATCATATTGGTAATATGTGGTCTGGTCATGGTGCGGCGGTATTTGTTCCTTGTATATGGTAATATTCGGTCACTATGTGATGGCAATATGTGGTCCATCCATGGTATGACAGTATTGGTCCCTTGCAAGTGGTACTATTGGTCATTTTAAAAAATATATGTATGTGACACATTCCCTTAAAGAAAAATAAAGAAAAATATACCTAAAAAGATGGTATTAGGTATTTTAATAAATGTTTAATAGGATAGAGTAGGGCCCTGCCAAAAGAGAGAAAAAATATTTTGGCTAAAACAAAAGCTGCTGGCTATATATGTAATATGGTGATGGGAACTGTTAATGTGTGATTGGTGGAGATGTGGTCCAGAAGGAGAGTTTTTCCAAGAGTGGGCGGTGAGACTATGGATTGTTTGAGGGGTGGAGGCGGAGTTGGGTGGGGGGTAGAGCCTGGGTGGAGTCTCAAGGGGCCCTGAAATTACTGATGGCAGCCCTGGTCCCCTGACCTCCTATACTGTGGTGTAATGTCACTTCTTATGTATCATGTGCCAGCAGCTAAAAGCTCTGTGTGTGGATTTTATTATAACACACTTTTATACCTAGGAGCATTGGTATAATTACATCTCATGCAAAGTGCCAAGTCTAAAAAAAGAAGAAGGAGGGGGAGCGCGGCGGATGACAAACTGTCAGCTTTAATTTATTTGGAAAGAACAAAACTATTACCCTCAATTAATAGCACCAAATTAGAATTCCAGGAAAATGTTCATGAAGTCAGGCAATTATAGTTTTTTTTAATGGATCCTAATAAATTATAATTAAAGGTTTCAGGTAGCTAAACATCACACAAGTACAGTGCCTTATGCAATACTGTGTACTGAGGTCCATGGACTGGACAGGTGGAGAGGTGGCAGCCGGTAGTGGGCTACAAGGTTAGGAGTTGAGAGGTCGCCCAGGAGCACATAACATGCCTCACACGTCAGTCCACACTACAACTCATATGTAGCCCCAAGCTGACCACCAGGTAGGACCACCTCCTCACAGGCAGCCGGAAAGGATTTATTGATTTGATGTAAATACAGCTGTATCTCTGTATAACAAAGGTTATGCTGCATTATCGTTTACCTTTCACTTTATTTTCTGTTTTCCAGCTCTTGCCGGGTTGTTTATATTCAGAGGCTGAAGATCCTTCCCGGCTGTTTCTCATGCAGTTGTAAGTAAAAGCCATCGGCCTGGAGTCCAGGACATTTGTGCAGAGGTTTCGCTCACAGAGGATTGTCTTATCTGATACATAGTAACAAACTCTGCGAGGACAAGTCAAACGATGCAAAATATTACTCCTATTCCCTGATACACTATATGGACAAAAGTATTGGGACAGGTCTTAATCATTAAATTTGACTTTTTTATTTAGTCCCATTATCACAGGTGTATAAACTTTGACCCTGCTGTGCGGCCTTCCTTTACTAACATCTGTGAGACAATGGGTCACGTTACAGAACTCACTAATACTAGCGTGGAGTAAAATGACTTCACCATAAGGCATAAAAGTCGGCCCTGCTCTGCTGACTCAATAACTACAGAGCCCAAACTTCCTCTGGCATTAACATAAGCACAAAAACAATTGCTACGACCTTCTTAACATGGGTTTCAATGGCCGAACAGCTGCATACAAGCCATACATCACCAAGCACAATACCAAGCATCAGATGGAGTGGTGTAAAGCGGCACAAACATTTTTTGTGGAGCAATGAATGTGGTGAAATATGTGTATATATATCTATATGTGTGTAGTGACATATATCTAGGGTTATATGTGTGACTAGTGATAATGTAACATCTGTCCTGAAGGCAAGTCGCACCTAGGTGTTAATAGGTACTTCCTTGGGACTAGTAGAAATTGTGTCTCCATATCTCACCAGGAGGTCTAGCTAAGGCCTAGATGAAAGGAACACTTGACACCCCCTAGTGCTTGGAGGGGAGATGCTAATTGCGGCCCGAGGGTTAGCTATTCCTGGGAACCATCTCACAAGTGTCTCCAGAGGAAAATAATATATATTCATTAGTAGAGCGGCCGTGCCCAATCAAATAGACCGCAATTATGATATTAACCTGGGGGGCCGGTCTAGAAACCTGGCCTCAGACCAAAGTTATAAATTTAGGCTGCAGACAAAGAATTGTGTTCATATGATGGTGGGCAGCCTGAGTAGCTGGCGTGATCCAATCTACATCGTCCTACCCTCAGGGAGCAGAAAGCAACTACCAGTTAAATAATTTCTGTAAGTTTCTCCTGTTTATTTTTACACTGTTTTACATAAGTTGTAGGTCTTTTTATTATCATATTTTTATACCTTTTTCTTATTGTAAGCATTGAACCTTTTGTTATTAAAGTATAAAACTTTAAAAAGTTGAACCCTGAATGCTCTAAAAGAATCCATAGCCTAAGGTGTGTGAGCCTTATGAGTGATAGACATATTTTTATTAGTATTGTTAGTTCCAGGACTCATCGCCCGTATATTCAATGGGTGGTGGCAGCGTGTATGAGCGGGTGTGTGGCCTGGGTCGGTGTGTGATTTATGCTCCCATTACAGCATAGGACAGAGGTTGAATGCTGGACTGAGAGAGGGGAGATAGATAACCCTTGCAGGCACAACCCCAAGTCACGTGTGGGAATGGACACGTGACGAATAAGTGACACCACGGAGAAGGGATTCTTGACAATTGGTGGCAGAGGGGTGGGATAGAATTATTTCTATTAGAGCATTAGTGCATTGTTTAAGCAATTATTCCCTATACTAAAGAATTGGTATCCTTGCGAGGCGTGCACCAGTTCTACAAGGTTCAACTCAGTGCTTACGTAGACATACTTGCAAACAGTTTCCCTTCCCCGTTTTTCTTTTCTATCTTTTATTTGGCAAAGGCTGTTCATCGATATGGCAGCCCAGTACAAGAAGCTGAGCAAAGAGGCTCTGACCGGCCTCTGTGAGCAGAGAGGAATAGAGACAGCCGACAGATCCAGGGAGCGGCTGATATGTTTCTTGATTGAGCATGACATGGAGCAAAGTGCTGAAGTATCTGGCCAAGGAGAGAGTACACCTCAGAGAGACCCAGCAATGCCAGCTCTTGAACCGGAGATGCCTGATGGAAGTGTCAGCAATGCCAGTGCTGAGGAGCCTATGGACTGTACTTTGCAAATGGACTTACAACGGCTGGGAACAAGTGATCCCAATCTGCGCATGCAGCTGATTCTACAGTACCGACAGGCTGCTGCTGCCGAACACCGGGAACGGGCTGAGAGAGAGGCTGCTGAACGCTGGGAGGACAGAGCGTTCCAGCTTCAGATGGCTCAAGTAGAGCGGGGTATCAGTCCTCAGATAACCCCCTCCCAGGACATAAATCCAAGGAGACCATGTCTTGAAATCTTCCCTGTGATGGAGAAGGATACAGACTTAGATACTTTCCTTCGGGGGTTTGAAAAAACCTGCAGGCAGTACCATCTCCCCCGTGAGCAGTGGGCACAGTATCTAACCCCAGGGTTGAGAGGCAAAGCCCTGGAAGTTTTTGCTGGCCTCCCACCAGAGCTAGATGCGAACTATGGGGCCATAAAAGAGGCCCTGATCAGGAAATACAACCTGACACCAGAAGTGTATCATAGAAAGTTCCGGAACCTACAACGTGGATCAACTGACAGCTATGTGGATGTTGTGAGCACCTTGAGGACCACGTTCCACCAATGGATTAGGGTACTTTCTGTTAACAGTTTTGAGGACTTAACGGATGTTATGGTCAAGGATCAATTTCTTCACATGTGCCCCACGGATGTATGACAATTTGTGTGTGATCGGGAGCCACAAACTGCGGATCAGGCTGCAAGGATTGCGGACTGCTATGTGGCTAAGAGGATGCCTGAGGTGCGGAAGCCATCGGGATTCAGCTGGAGGGGAGGTAAGCCAAACGGGGACCCTTCTCCCTCTGCCAGCCGATCACCAGTGCTGTCCAAACCCACCTTCTATGGGGCCCGGGGAATAGACATTCTCTTGGCGATGCATGCTGGTGCTTCTCCTGCAGCAAAGTGGGACATGTTAGTGCTGTCTGCCCTGATAGGGAGAAACACCCAACTACCACCACAAAGCCGCCTGTGCCCCTACCGTCTGTCCTCTTTGTAGCCGGCTCTGATGCGAGGCTAATGAGAACTGTCAATCTGTCACTGTTGGCAATAAAGTCACCATTGGTCTCAGAGACACTGGGGCAGAGGTGACCCTGGTGCGTCCAGCCATGATAACCCCAGCCGATATCATACCAGGAAAGACTATGTCTATAACTGGGTCAGCCCGGCCGTGCCCATGGCCCGTGTGTACCTGGACTGGAGAGCAGGGAAGGGACTGAGGGAGGTTGGAGTATCAGAGGCTATTCCCACCAATGTGTTGCTAGGCACGGACCTGGGGAGGATGGTGTCCACTATGTTCCTCCCTTGCAAGTAAATGATGCAGAGAAGGTGGAAGAAAGTGACCCACCTGAGATCCCGTGCGAGGAGGGAAAATGTCCCAATGCACAGGACTGTAATTATGTGGCAGCTGTGACCCGGAGTCAGGCTGCGGCTCAGACTCAGGCCCAGAGATTAGAGGATGAGTCTCAGACAGAACTGCCAGAACAGGAGGCCCATACTGTGGCCCCAGAGCCTCCATACATGGCAGACCCACCAAGGTCCCTGATAACAGACACTGAAAACTCAGCTTCAAACCAGGGCCTGGCAGTCACACTAGGCCAGGGCCTGCAGGCTGACAGTCAGAGCTTCCAGGAGGCCCTGCAGACAGATGTCAGTTTGGAGGAGCTCAGATGTCTTGCAGACCGACCACCTGCTGCTTCTGACAAAGAGAGAGTATACTGGGACCAAGGCAGACTGTATACAGAGACTATCCCCACGGATACTACAAAATCCTGGGACTATGAACGGCGGCTGATCGTCCCTTATCCATTTAGGGAACAATTATTGAGGATTGCCCATGAAATTCCTTGGGCCGGACACCTTGGAATACAAAAGACTAAAGCTCGCCTGACACATAACTTCTATTGGCCCAAGATGGGGACAGATATTGCCAATTACTGCTGATCATGTGTAGTTTGTCAGAGAGTTGGAAAAACCGGGAATATACAGAAAGCTCCATTGATACCACTGCCTGTGATCGATGAACCTTTCCTGCGAGTGGCTGTGGATATCATAGGGCCACTTGCAATCCCTAGCAGCTCTGGCAAAAAGTACATCCTCACAGTGGTGGACTATGCTACACGATACCCGGAAGCTGTGGCACTGTCCTCCATCCGGGCAGACAAAGTGGCGGATGCTTTACTGACTGTGTTCTCTCGTGTGGATTTCCCCAGGGAAATGTTGACCGATCAGGGAACCCAGTTCATGTCTGATCTGATGGAAAGCCTCTGTGAAAGAATACAAGTACAGCAGTTTGTGGCCAGCATCTATGATCCCCAAACCAGCGGACTCTGCGAGCGTTTTAATGGAACATTAAAGCAAATGCTCAAAATACTGGTGGAGACTGAAGGGAGAGACTGGGAGCGGTACCTCCCCCATCTGTTGTTTGCCCACAGAGAGGTACCCCAGGCGTCTACTGGATTCTCCCCCTTTGAACTGGTTTATAGGAGGAGGGTCAGGGGGCCACTTGATTTGATTAAGGACTCTTGGGAGGACGACCCCAGAACTACTATAATCTCAGTGGTCAAATATGTACTGCGGTTCAGAGAGAGAATGCAAAAACTGAGCAATCTTGCCCATGAGAACGTGACCCAGGCCCAAATCAACCAGAAGGTCTGGTACGACCGTAATGCAAGACTGAGGGCCTACGAGGAGGGGCAGAAGGTTTGGGCGTTGGTCCCTATGTTACAGAATAAATGGCAGGCCACATGGGAGGGACCATATACTGTACATAAGCGGCTGAATGATATTAATTATGTGGTGACACTAGATGAGCATGCAAAGCGTCAGAAAGTGTTTCATGTAAATATGTTGAAGGCTCATCATGCCAGGGAGGCCTGTGTCTTACCTGTCTGTAGCCTGCCTGAAGAGGGGGAGGCTGATCTGTTACTGGATGTGGGGGCCGGGACTCAGTACATGGAGTCCCTGGAGTCAGCAGAGTTTAACCCTGAGCTATCCCACAGTCAGAGGTCTGATCTGATGGGGGTGCTCAGCGAGTTCACCGAAGTCTTCACAGGGAAGCCTGGGAGGACACACTTAGCAGTTCATCATGTGGACACTGGTACTAATCCCCCAGTACGGCAGTCTGCATACCGTGTGTCAGCAGAGGTGAAGGCACACATGAGGGAATAGGTAAAGGAGATGCTGAAACTCAAGGTGATACAAAAATCCCAGATAAGTGGCCTATGCCACCATTGAAAAAGAATGGCAATTGTGTGGGGTCTGCAGAAGCTGCAACCATACCTCTATGGGCGCAACTTCACCGTGATCACGGATCATAACCCATGCACGTTCATAAGGAGGGAGGTGTGGTGAAATATGTGTATATATATCTATATGTGTGTAGTGACATATGTCTAGGGTTATATGTGTGACTAGTGATAATGTAACATCTGTCCTGAAGGCAAGTCACACCTAGGTGTTAATAGGTACTTCCTTGAGACTAGTAGAAATTGTGTCTCCATATCTCACCAGGAGGTCTAGCTAAGGCCAAGAAGAAAGGAACACTTGACACCCCCTAGTGCTTGGAGGGGAGATGCTAATTGCGGCCCGAGGGTTAGCTATTCCTGGGAACCATCTCACAAGTGTCTCCAGAGGAAAATAATATATATTCATTAGTAGAGCGGCCGTGCCCAATCAAATAGACCGCAATTATGATATTAACCTGGAGGGCCGGTCTAGAAACCTGACCTCAGACCAAAGTTATAAATTTAGGCTGCAGACAAAGAATTGTGTTCATATGATGGTGGGCAGCCTGAGAAGCTGGTGTGATCCAATCTACATCATCCTACCCTCAGGGAGCAGAAAGCAACTACCAGTTAGATAATTTCTGTAAGTTTCTCCTGTTTATTTTGACACTGTTTTGCATAAGTTGTATGTCTTTTTATTATCATATTTTTATACCTTTTTCTTATTGTAAGCATTGAACCTTTTGTTATTAAAGTATAAAACTTTAAAAAGTTGAACCCTGAATGTTCTAAAAGAATCCATAGCCTAAGGTGTGTGAGCCTTATGAGTGATAGACATATTTTGATTAGTATTGTTAGTTTCGGGACTCATCGCCCATGTATTCGATGAGTGGTGGCAGCGTGTATGAGCGGGTGTATGGCCTGGGTCGGTTTGTGATTTATGCTCCCATTACAGCATAGGACAGAGGTTGAATGCTGGACTGAGAGAGGGGAGATAGATAACCCTTGCAGGCACAACCCCAAGTCACGTGTGGGAGCGGACACGTGACGAATAAGTGACACCACTGAGAAGGGATTCGTGACAATGAATAACCGTTCTTTACCTGGCGGTCTGATGGATGAGTCTGGGTTTGGTCAATACCAGAAGAATATTACCTGCCTGACTACATTGTGCCAACTGTAAAGTTTGGTGAAGAAGGGATAATGATATATGTCTGCTTTTCAGGGGTTGTATTAGGCCCTTTAGTTCCAGGAAAGAAAAGTCTTAATGCTTCAGTATACGAAGGATCCAAGGGGAGAGTTACATGTCAAGCCTGACATGCCAAGGTGAGGGGACTTTTAAGCCTTGCAAAGCTCCTCTGTATAACAAGACATTTTTGACAATTGTATGACTCCAACTTTGTGGAAAATGATTGGGGAAGATCCTTTTCTCTTCCCCATGACTTTGCACCATTGCACAAACTTTACAGGACACACACAGACCCCTCATCTCAGCTCCATGAAATACCTCTGCGACAAAACAGAATGGAGATAGTCAGTCAGCCCTCTCTTCCAACAGCAGCGTCCAACCTCACAAACGCTCTTCTAGATGAAAGGGCAAAATATTCCCAAAGACTAAATCTTATAGAAACTCTTCCCAGAAGAACGGAAGCTGTTACAGCTGCAAAGAGACCATCTCCATATTAATGCTTATGGATTTAGAATGGGATGTTGAAAAATGTGCAGATGCTCTAATATTATCCACATAACAAAAAAAAGACAAAAGAATTATAGGAGTGATACCTTTACTAACTAACCAGAAAAATGTGATTGCATGCTTATAGACTTTTACTCTTTCATCTTTTTTCATTAATTTCTGGTGGCCATACTAAAAATAATAAAATCATTTGTTAGACGTAATGTCCCTACTGCAACCTGCACACAATCACAGGTGCACTTCTGGACCTAGTAAGGGTAAGTGACAGTTGAGTTTATTATAGAGCATACCATAACATAGCTATGCTGCGAGTGTAGGCTCTTGAGACACTGTTTCTATGGATGTCACTACGTACTATTACTCACACTACGAGATTTCATCAGTCAGCTTGAACTCGACTGCGGAGGCACGTATGAAGATTCCAGGAGGTTATTTTCAAGCTGAATTCTTGTAAAATGCACAATTACAGTAGCAGTAGCTGTAACAGCTGCAGTAGGCTATTGTGAACCAGAGCTGCAAGACATAGAGGAAGGGGAAAAGCTAGGGAGTCAGACAGGGAGAGAGGGAGGACAAACTTCTAAAAGACAATGTAACAGCAACAATACCATACTGTATGATTCGTATGATTCCCAAGTGTGGGACATGACAAGAAGAACAAAAAGATCCTCCTGCTGGGGGAGAGCAGAGAAGTCCTCTCCTCTTTCACAAGTGAAGCTGAAGGAAACAGTAGAGAAAACAGAAAAAAATGGGAAAAAAAGTGCTAAATTGGGTGAGTACATCAATAATAACATAACTATAAGGTAATGGACAAATGGTGCTTGTCTGGGATATAACAAATATAAAGCATCGGTAGCCAACCTAGCCTGGGATATGTGGATTCAAAGTAGAAGGGAAAAACTGAGGAGATTGGAAAGGAGAACAGAGCAAATTATTCCACTGATGTACAAAATAAATACGTTTATTACAAAAGTTATATAAAAGTGAAAATATGTAAAATAAGATAAAAATTGAAGCTAAAATAAATGATGTGGAAGAACTGACATTGTGGCGAATTCCCTTAATGGATAATCTCGCAGTGTGGGAATTAGATTAATAAGACGTCATACAGACGTGCTGTTCTATCGCTACTATGTCTGATATAAGGCGCCCATTATTGGTTATCGGGCTGGTCAGATGTCGGCGCTGTGCCCTGATGGCATCCCAGTGCTGGACGCTTCTCACTGATGGTTAATTAGGAAAATCCTGGAATATTTCCATCAGCTCCTTTTTTGTTGCATGCAAAAACAATAAATGGTGAGACACTGATGGCAAAAACTGGCACTGGCTGGCGAAACAGTGATGATCAAGAACACTGATGAAAATCAGTGAAAAATCACCCACATCTGAGTAATAAGCCCCACGGGAGTTAAAAAAGCCCAGATATTGTACATGAAGCAATCTGCCCTGACGGCTCAAGCGTCTTTTGGGTGAGGTTTATCTGCTGGTGGTGGCACATTGCTACCACTAGGTGGTACACGGAGCCCGGCACTATAGACCTGCAGTCCTATAATACCAGGAGGGTCACGTGTGAGTCCCCGGGCAGCTCCCAGCTCGCCCCCTAGTGGTGCTGAGGAGAGCGGCACCTCCAGTATGGAGCCGGCATATGGCGGGTCTGTGCCCTGCGCTGCAGCAGGTCTGTCGGGGACTTCTCACTCATCAGGCTCAGGGCACGGTGGATTCGCTGTTGTAAAATGCCACGGACTATGTTGGCGCTATAGAAATGATTAGTATAAGGGACTATGCTGGAGGGACAGCTTGGCTTTAGAGCTGACAATCTCATTTTCGCTTCTGGTTTACGGTCACTACAGCAGCGCACGTCCATAACAAGCGCCATCAGAGACAAGTTACATAGATCAATAGTTTATCAATGTATACAGTGTATTAGATATAGTTATTATTCATTCATACATACACGTTATTTTCCCTGTAGTGTATTATGTATATAAACCCCCGCTATAGTGGGAGCTCGTACAGTTCCATCATGATTCTATGATACCAGCAGTGACTGGCTCATGACCATTTCCAGCCTCGGAACACGTTTCTTGTAGAACCACAACTCCCAGCACGGCCAGGACACGGAACTCACAGCGTGCACCAACATACACAACAGAACCGCGGAATAACACTGACGGCGCCTTCTGATAGGGCGAAGGGTCCAAGGGGCGTGGCCGCCTATGTCCTTTTACCCTGTGATAGGCTGTGAGGATAGAATGGGCGGTGACATCTTGTGACCGCTCTGCAACAAAACAGCCGGCGCCGCGCTCTGCTCCTCATAATCTCCGGCAGTGTAACCGTGCGACATACAGCGGAGCAGCGCACCACACCGGGATATACAGCGGAGCAGCGCACACACACGGCTCTGCACTAGTGTCCTCTTCATCTCCACCCTTCTCCAATACCCGCCGCCATGCGCCTCATCCAGAACATGTGCACTATTAACGAGTGCCCCCCTGCCGCCAGCACTGAGTGTGCGGGCTCCAGCAATTGTCTGGGGGGCAACAGGGTCGTCAAGATCGCTGTGGTGGGAGCCAGTGGCGTTGGCAAGACAGGTGAGTGATGCGGTTACTGTCCCTTTAAATCCTAGTATAGACTTACTATAAACCAGTCCCTATGATCTATCTCTAGTGTAGAGAGTTTCCCGCTGTCACATATGTAGCAGAGCTGACAGTGCTGTTGGCATTACATGGTGAAGTTCTGGAAATCTCTGGGTGATGGACGGGGGGTAGATCTGTTCTCATCTCCGACCCAAAGTGGTCACTCCACCTGAGCCCTCCTATCTCCACCAGAGGCGGCACGGAGTGTACCCCGTAACCAGTGCAGCCACTATCCCATGTGTATTGCTGGTACCTGCAGTACCACTGGGGGGTCAGTGCTGGGGGCTGGTTTCAGGGCTGGAGCATTGTAATGTAGATGATCTGTGCACTGGAAGGCATCACTACCTGCTGCCGCCCATGGCTTAGTGTGTGCAGCTTTCTGATCCCGTCTGTTTCCTTTCTTGCAGCTCTGGTCGTCCGATTTCTCACCAAGCGTTTTATTGGAGACTACGAGCGGAATGCAGGTAAGAAATGTCATGTACTAGCGTCTCTGCGTCTCATGTAATGACAGAGCCCTGCTCATTGCCATACGGCCGCACGGTCACTGAAGTGTCTTATTGTTTCCCCAGGAAACCTGTACAGCAGACAAGTCCAGATCGATGGGATGACGTTGGCCATCCAGGTGCAGGACACACCGGGGGTACAGGTGGGTGCAGACTCTGACTAATGTTCTAGTAGCTCGCCATGTAGTTTATAGTCTGTCTCTATTATTGATGGTATAAGAAGGCTCCACGTTCTCTCATTTTTCCTAGAGAGAAGACTTTGACCGTCTTATACAGATGCAGCAGAGCTGTGCTGGTTGTCGTAGTATTATATAGGACTGGATTGTCTAAATGTAGTGGTTGCCCGACATGATGAACGACACGCTCACCTCTGCTACATCTGTAGGTCCCTGAACTTTTGAACTGCACCCAAGCCTTGTGAATGTCCTGGGTGCGGGCTCCTTGCCTGCCGTCCTGGGTGCGGGCTCCTTGCCTGCCGTCCTGGGTGCGGGCTCCTTGCCTGCCGTCCTGGGTGCGGGCTCCTTGCCTGCCGTCCTGGGTGCGGGCTCCTTGCCTGCCGTCCTGGGTGCGGGCTCCTTCCCTCATTCTGTCTAGTACACATCCAGCATCTAAGTGCTTTTTGCTCCTCGCAGTTGGGATTGGGCAGCTGTCCAGATGGAATTGCTTCCAGCTTCTATCTTTTCACTTTCCAGACTCTCTGTCTAGCCAGCTCATTTCCCTTTCTGCCCCACTACAAAGTCTTCCCCCTGCTCCTCGCTGTACATTCCACTGGAGAATTGAAGCCGCCACTGTATCTGATTCCAGATCCTGCAGCTGCATCAACATCCATTAGGTTAGGAAGGTGAGGGAGCAGACAGATTGATCTAGCATACGCTTGGGCTAAGTGTTCTCTGGAACTTGTCTTGGTGCGAAGCTGGAAAATCCATTTTTCTTGTAAACTGTTTTAACATCACATTTGGAATCGCCTCGTCTTATTTATTTATTTTTTCCTTTGTCCTTTAGGTCCAAGAGCAGAGACTGGAGTGTAGTGAGCAGCTGAACAGATCCATCCGATGGGCAGATGCTGTCGTCATCGTCTTCTCCATCACAGACTGTAAGAGCTATGAGCTTATCAACCACCTTCACCAACACGTGCGTCAGCTGCACCCCAATATCAGGATTCCCGTTGTCATCGTTGCCAACAAAGCGGACCTCCTGCACCTCAAGGAGGTGGAACCGCAGCATGGACTTCAGCTGGCCAACATGTTGGGCTGCACGTTCTACGAAGTCAGCGTGAGCGAGAACTATATTGACGTGTACAACGCGTTTCAAGTACTTTGTAAGGAGATTAGCAAACATCAAACCACCTGCACACCCGAGAAGAGGAAAAATTCCATCATCCCTCGGCCAAAGTCTCCAAACATGCAGGACTTGAAGAGACGCTTTAAGCAGGTCCTGTCGGCAAAAGTGAGGACTGCCACCTCCGTCTGAAGAATCTACGCGGGGCGACTGTTCTTTCTGTTCTTCCAAACAAGAGAGCTTGTGAGGTTGCAACCACGGGTTATGTTTGACATTGGAGGCTCATGAGTGACATGAAGGCTTCCAAGTGGAACCGTTTTCTGCAGCACAGAGGAGTAAAGCTGATAGGATAAGTGGCCAATGGACACCAGACACATGATTGGTTGGAATTGCGTGGTCACTCGAAAAATGTGATAATTAATGGACACATTTGTGAACTCAAAATGTGGGATTCACACTAAATATGATGGGTGAAAGTTGGAGAACATTTTTGATGTAGCGGACATCCCCATTTTTGGGTTTTCCTCTTACCACAGTGTACATTGTACTTTTTAGACACCATGACTTGCTATTGTTGGAGATCTCTATATGCACAGATCTTAGAGGAGATGATTGTGGTTCATAATACGCCGCTAAAAACTTCAGATGTATCTGTATGACGTCAGCTCGGTCTATCATGAAGCTTTGTATAAATGGGCTTTGTAACTGCACCTTTCCTTACCGTGGTAAACCTGAGTAATGTTTGGGGGGCTCTATCCTGCAGACATTAGGGGGTGCTGGCTTCAGTTCTGAATTCTAAGAGACACTCAGTTGATGGACTATAATTCGTCTCTTAAGAGTCTAAAAATTATCCAGCTAAGACTGAATTGCACTTTAAAAGCCACTCGTGCTTTTTTACTTTGTAAATTGTAACTTATTTATTTTTGTGTACAATAAATGCCTACGAGGCTGCCTTTTTAATTCAAGTTTCTGTCTTTCATGGTTAAAAAGTGTCTGTTTACTAAAATAAACGTAATTCCAGTATTCCACCATTTAGAAACGCAACATTCAGGGCGAGGAGCTGCAACAGAAGTTTCACCACTGTAGATAACATGTGACACAATGCAAATGATATTTACTAAACGTCTCATTTTCTAGAAGGCAAAATGGCTCCCTTCCAGAATGCCGAAAAAACGGATTCCCCAGTGCCACCTGTAGGAGAACCGCTCTATGTAACTTTCCACTGAACATCTCTTCCTGCTGGAGTTACGTTGCACATTTCGTGAAGTTGTCCATCTATTAGAAATAAACACAACAGCAAATAATAATGGGGTAAACCTAGACCCATAATTAAATATATTCCCGATATACGTAGTATGGAAGAGGAGAGGCTTGAATGAGGCAAAGTCACTTTCAGACGTTGAGACAACAAAACTCCACAAAAGATGATGGAAATTGACATGGTGTTTTTAATTAAGTTCCACACTAAGTAAAAAGGTTACTGTCCTGATAGTCGTTGCATTGGGCCCTACAAACACAATATATGACAATGCATTCCTATAGGTTGCGCCCATTTGTTCATTTTAGGCCCCGAAAAGCCATAATTCCCAATAAACTGCATCTTCAATAACCATTGACCTGGGAGAGACACCAATGTACAGGTTATGGATTTGCAGTGTGAGGAACCAGTGACTCCATTACTATTAGTTGGTACAACAGTATGCAGATCAGAGGACACTAAAAAGTAAGAACCCAAATTCTTTATGTAGCTTCTTGTAGAAAAATGTAGCCATCATTGTGAAGAAATATAAAGCCTATGATGTCAGGACTCATCTGCCAAGGTGGACGTGAACACCAGCTTCCTGTGGTATACGGTACACTACACACATTATATATACTGTATGTGTATATAATGTAAGCACATTCTTTTCTGTATAGACACTATAAATTGCTAAGTCTGGGTCTAATGAGACAGGACCCGGGTTACTGTGAGTCTCCATCTTTGTGGTGGGGGGTGAATGCAGACACATCATTTAACAATTACACAAAACATGATTAATGAGAACACCGTCCAGTAATCAATATCGGTCGCAATCCATTTTCAGGCTTTCATGGTAACATCTGTGCAGCAGGTGAATTTCTCCATGTGGCTGCACATTTCCTGCCGGCAGACATGTAGCAGAGTTCAGCGCTCGCCTTTGATGAAGTAACACTGAAATGATCAAGATGTTGCATGAGTTACATATCCGCACATCGCATGACCCGCCTCGGTGTCTGAACCTTCAGTCTGCAAGAGAACAGTGTATTCACACGCATAAACGAGAAATAGAAATCAAGTATGCATTTATGGACCCTTAATATGGCACAGAAAAGCGTTTGATCAGCCATCTACAGCAGGGGTGTCAAACTGCATTCCTCAAGGGCTGCAAACAGGTCATGTTTTCAGGATTTCCTTGTACTGCACAGGTGATAATTTAATCACCTACATAAATAATGAGTTGGTGATTAAATTATCACCTGTGCAGTACAAGGAAATCCTGAAAACATGACCTGTTTGTAGCCCTCGAGGAATGCAGTTTGACACCCCTGATCTACAGTATATCTTCGCCAGGGAGTAAAAAAGACATTTCTTGTAAAGTATATGGACTTTGTAACATGCTATGCAGAAGCAGCATTGCAACCTTGCCCTATAGACGACCCCAGTATTATCAATGGACCTGTTATAGATTTTGCACTCAGGCCCAAGACCTTCAGTTTAGACCCATGCACTGACATGTGGTCCCTCTGAGGGTATACCAGACCATTGAACCAGGCAACCCTTTGCATTCACAGATCATGTCCATATATGTTGAATTTTACATTCTTATGTAAGGGGGACGACACCTGCTTACACATTTGTCTATATTTAATTAGGACCTGTAACATGTTTGTTGCCTTGCCCAAATCCCCATGCTCCCATGAACGTGCCGCTGTTTCCGGTCTGTCATTTCGGCCTTCTTTTGCGGAGGTGTGCCCTTTTTCTTCTTTGGTGCAAATGTATGTTTGTGGTCCAAGACGGCATTTCATAAAAGTTTTCTCTCTGTGTGTGTAGTCCTTTTATAATGCTGCCCAATCGACATTCGGCAGCATCTGAACCTACGTGCACAGCACAATCTTGTGCTATAGTCGTCCTCCTCTATGACGCAGCCCAATCACCGACCAGCAACATCTCAACATGGTTGAATAGTGTGACTTCGCGATTTTAGGCTGTTCAACCATGTCCAGATACTGCTGAGCCGTGATTGGGCTGCATCATAGAGGAAAAGGAGTACAGCGCGAGTTCACAGTGTTCACCAAGGTGCAGATACTGCTGAGCCGTGATTGGGCAGCGTCAGAGGAGAGAAAACCCTTGTGAAACAACTTTTTGGATCACAAGCATACTTGGTGCCAGAAGGAATCGGGGCACATCTCCACACTATAGGGGCAAAAATTACAAACAAAACAGCAGATTCGGGGGAGAATAAGGATTTCTGCAAAGTAATACATTTTTTTTTTAGACACGTGACAGGTCCTCCTTCAGTGTGTATAGAAATGTGAGCAGATACCAGCAGAACCAGTCTGGATGGGATATGCATATGTACAGACATCTAAAACAGCCTGAAAATACAACCATGTAACATAGTAACATAGTTAGTAAGGCCGAAAAAAGACATTTGTCCATCCAGTTCAGCCTATATTCCATCATAATAAATACCCAGATCTACGTCCTTCTACAGAACCTAATAATTGTATGATACAATATTGTTCTGCTCCAGGAAGACATCCAGGCCTCTCTTGAACCCCTCGACTGAGTTCGCCATCACCACCTCCTCAGGCAAGCAATTCCAGATTCTCACTGCCCTAACAGTAAAGAATCCTCTTCTATGTTGGTGGAAAAACCTTCTCTCCTCCAGACGCAAAGAATGCCCCCTTGTGCCCGTCACCTTCCTTGGTATAAACAGATCCTCAGCGAGATATTTGTATTGTCCCCTTATATACTTATACATGGTTATTAGATCGCCCCTCAGTCGTCTTTTTTCTAGACTAAATAATCCTAATTTCGCTAATCTATCTGGGTATTGTAGTTCTCCCATCCCCTTTATTAATTTTGTTGCCCTCCTTTGTACTCTCTCTAGTTCCATTATATCCTTCCTGAGCACCGGTGCCCAAAACTGGACACAGTACTCCATGTGCGGTCTAACTAGGGATTTGTACAGAGGCAGTATAATGCTCTCATCATGTGTATCCAGACCTCTTTTAATGCACCCCATGATCCTGTTTGCCTTGGCAGCTGCTGCCTGGCACTGGCTGCTCCAGGTAAGTTTATCATTAACTAGGATCCCCAAGTCCTTCTCCCTGTCAGATTTACCCAGTGGTTTCCCGTTCAGTGTGTAATGGTGATATTGATTCCCTCTTCCCATGTGTATAACCTTACATTTATCATTGTTAAACCTCATCTGCCACCTTTCAGCCCAAGTTTCCAACTTATCCAGATCCATCTGTAGCAGAATACTATCTTCTCTTGTATTAACTGCTTTACATAGTTTTGTATCATCTGCAAATATCGATATTTTACTGTGTAAACCTTCTACCAGATCATTAATGAATATGTTGAAGAGAACAGGTCCCAATACTGACCCCTGCGGTACCCCACTGGTCACAGCGACCCAGTTAGAGACTATACCATTTATAACCACCCTCTGCTTTCTATCACTAAGCCAGTTACTAACCCATTTACACACATTTTCCCCCAGACCAAGCATTCTCATTTTGTGTACCAACCTCTTGTGCGGCACGGTATCAAACGCTTTGGAAAAATCGAGATATACCACGTCCAATGACTCACCGTGGTCCAGCCTATAGCTTACCTCTTCATAAAAACTGATTAGATTGGTTTGACAGGAGCGATTTCTCATAAACCCATGCTGATATGGAGTTAAACAGTTATTCTCATTGAGATAATCCAGAATAACATCCCTCAGAAATCCTTCAAATATTTTACCAACAATAGAGGTTAGACTTACTGGCCTATAATTTCCAGGTTCACTTTTAGAGCCCTTTTTGAATATTGGCACCACATTTGCTATGCGCCAGTCCTGCGGAACAGACCCTGTCGCTATAGAGTCACTAAAAATAAGAAATAATGGTTTATCTATTACATTACTTAGTTCTCTTAGTACTCGTGGGTGTATGCCATCCGGACCCGGAGATTTATCTATTTTAATCTTATTTAGCCGGTTTCGCACCTCTTCTTGGGTTAGATTGGTGACCCTTAATATAGGGTTTTCATTGTTTCTTGGGATTTCACCTAGCATTTCATTTTCCACCGTGAATACCGTGGAGAAGAAGGTGTTTAATATGTTAGCTTTTTCCTCGTCATCTACAACCATTCTTTCCTCACTATTTTTTAAGGGGCCTACATTTTCAGTTTTTATTCTTTTACTATTGATATAGTTGAAGAACAGTTTGGGATTAGTTTTACTCTCCTTAGCAATGTGCTTCTCTGTTTCCTTTTTGGCAGCTTTAATTAGTTTTTTAGATAAAGTATTTTTCTCCCTATAGTTTTTTAGAGCTTCAATGGTGCCATCCTGCTTTAGTAGTGCAAATGCTTTCTTTTTACTGTTAATTGCCTGTCTTACTTCTTTGTTTAGCCACATTGGGTTTTTCCTATTTCTAGTCCTTTTATTCCCACAAGGTATAAACCGCTTACACTGCCTATTTAGGATGTTCTTAAACATTTCCCATTTATTATCTGTATTCTCATTTCTGAGGATATTGTCCCAGTCTACCAGATTAAGGGCATCTCTAAGCTGTTCAAACTTTGCCTTCCTAAAGTTCAGTGTTTTTGTGACTCCCTGACAAGTCCCCCTAGTGAAAGACAGGTGAAACTGCACAATATTGTGGTCGCTATTTCCTAAATGCCCAACCACCTGCAGATTTGTTATTCTGTCAGGTCTATTAGATAGTATTAGGTCTAAAAGTGCTGCTCCTCTGGTTGGATTCTGCACCAATTGTGAAAGATAATTTTTCTTGGTTATTAGCAGAAACCTGTTGCCTTTATGGGTTTCACAGGTTTCTGTTTCCCAGTTAATATCCGGGTAGTTAAAGTCCCCCATAACCAGGACCTCATTATGGGTTGCAGCTTCATCTATCTGCTTTAGAAGTAGACTTTCCATGCTTTCTGTTATATTTGGGGGTTTGTAACAGACCCCAATGAGAATTTTGTTACCATTTTTCCCTCCATGAATTTCAACCCATATGGACTCGACATCCTCATTCCCTTCGCTAATATCCTCCCTTAAAGTGGACTTTAGACAAGACTTTACATAGAGACAAACCCCTCCTCCTCTCCGATTTTTACGATCCTTTCTAAACAGACTGTAACCCTGTAAGTTAACTGCCCAGTCATAGCTTTCATCTAACCATGTCTCGGTTATTCCCACTATGTCAAGGTTACCTGTAGATATTTCTGCTTCTAGTTCTTCCATCTTGTTTGTCAGGCTTCTGGCGTTTGCGAGCATGCAGTTTAGAGGATTTTGTTTTGTTCCAATCTCCTCACTGTGGATTGTTTTAGAAATGTTCTTACCTCCCTTCTGAGTATGTTTTCCTGGGTCGTCTTTGTTCGAGTCTAATGTTTTTCTTCCCGTCCCCTCTTCTTCTAGTTTAACGCCCTCCTGATGAGTGTAGCGAGTCTTCTGGCGAATGTGTGTTTCCCAGGTTTGTTGAGGTGTAGTCCGTCTCTGGCGAGGAGTCCATCATACCAGTAATTCACACCGTGGTCCAGGAATCCAAATCCTTGTTGTCTGCACCATCGTCTTAGCCAGTTGTTTGCATCAAGGATCCTGTTCCATCTCCTGGTGCCATGCCCGTCTACTGGAAGGATAGAAGAAAAAACTACCTGTGCATCCAGTTCCTTTACTTTCTTCCCCAACTCTTCAAAGTCCTTGCAGATTGTCGGTAGGTCCTTCCTTGCCGTGTCATTGGTGCCAACATGTATCAGAAGAAATGGGTGGACGTCCTTGGAGCTGAAGAGCTTTGGTATCCTATCGGTCACATCCTTGATCATCGCACCTGGAAGGCAGCATACTTCTCTTGCAGTTATGTCCGGTCTGCAGATGGCTGCTTCGGTGCCTCTCAGTAGTGAGTCTCCCACCACCACCACTCTTCGTTGCTTCTTGGCTGTACTTTTTGCTGTCACTTGTTGCTGTGTGCCCTTTTCTTTTTTGCTTGCTGGTATTGCTTCATTCTTAGGTGTGCCATCTTCATCCTCTACAAAGATTTGATATCGGTTCTTCAGTTGTGTGGTTGGTGATTTCTCCATGGTCTTCTTGCTTCTTTTGGTCACATGCTTCCACTCATCTGCTTTTGGAGGTTCTCTGACACTTTTTGCACCTTCTGTGACCAGTAGAGATGCTTCTGTTCTGTCTAGAAAGTCTTCATTCTCTTTGATGAGTTTCAAAGTTGCTATTCTTTCTTCCAGACCCCGCACCTTTTCTTCTAAAAGGGCCACTAGTCTACACTTCTGACAGGTGAAATTGGATTCTTCTTCTGGTCGATCTGTGAACATGTAGCACATGCTGCAGCTCACCATGTAGGTTGTCACATCTGCCATGTTGCTCCTAGATCCTGCTGACTTGCTGTGTGTTTTCCTTCTTGTGTAATCTACTCAGCCAAGCTCTCTTGCAATAATGTCCTACAGGCAAAAATTCGCGCGCTTTCGTGATGCTTTCGAAGCAGCTGGTCCCGGCTGTATCCAACGATCTTCTAGCTTAGGGAGACTTCGCTTCTCCCAGAAGGCACCTGGAATATGCAAATTAGCCTCCTGAAGCTTGAATCCCTGGTTTGGTGATGCTTTCGAAGCAGCTGGTCCCGGCTGTACCCAACGATCTTCTAGCTTAGGGAGACTTCGCTTCTCCCAGAAGGCACCTGGAATATGCAAATTAGCCTCCTGAAGCTTGAATCCCTGGTTGGCCCTACATTTTTCTTTGCTGTCAGTGACTGAAAGTGAAGTGATTAATTACCTGCAAAGGTAGGACATCATTTCTGTCATGAATCTGATATAATTGTATCCAGTGTAGGCAATTGAAATATAGGCCCAATTCATCACTGATTATTATTATTTATTATTATAGCGCCATTTATTCCATGGCGCTTTACATGTAAGGAGGGGTATACATAATAAAAACAAGTACAATAATCTTAAACAATACAAGTCACGACTGGTACAGGAGGAGAGAGGACCCTGCCCACGAGGGCTCACAATCTACAAGGGATGGGTGAGGATACAGTAGGTGAGGATAGAGCTGGTCGTGCAGCGGTTTGGTCGATCGGTGGTTACTGCAGGTTATAGGCTTGTTGGAAGAGGTGGGTCTTCAAGTTCTTTTTGAAGGTTTCGATGGTAGGCGAGAGCCTGATATGTTGGGGTAGAGAGTTCCAGAGTAGGGGGATGAGCGAGAGAAATCTTGTATGTGATTGTGGGAAGAAGAGATAAGAGGAGAGTAGAGAAGGAGATCTTGTGAGGATCGGAGGATGCGTGCAGGTAAGTACCGGGAGACGAGGTACCGGGAGACGAGGAGGGGATGGGAGAACTACAATACCCAGATAGATTAGTGAAATTAGGATTATTTAGTCTAGAAAAAAGACGACTGAGGGGCGATCTAATAACCATGTATAAGTATATAAGGGGACAATACAAATATCTCGCTGAGGATCTGTTTATACCAAGGAAGGTGACGGGCACAAGGGGGCATTCTTTGCGTCTGGAGGAGAGAAGTTTTTTCCACCAACATAGAAGAGGATTCTTTACTGTTAGGGCGGTAAGAATCTGGAATTGCTTGCCTGAAGAGGTGGTGATGGCGAACTCAGTCGAGGGGTTCAAGAGAGGCCTGGATGTCTTCCTGGAGCAGAACAATATTGTATCATACAATTATTAGGTTCTGTAGAAGGACGTAGATCTGGGGATTTATTATGATGGAATATAGGCTGAACTGGATGGACAAATGTCTTTTTTCGGCCTAACTATGTTACTATGTTACTATGAGGTCACAGATATACAGAGGACACAGATTGTGGATGGCTTTGTATGTCATGGTTAGGGTTTTGTACTGGAGTCTCTGGGTAATGAGGAGCCAGTGAAGGGACTGACAGAGGGGAGAAGCTGGGGATTAGCGGGGGGACAGGTGGATTAGTCGGGCAGCAGAGTTTAGAATAGATTGGAGGGGTGCAAGAGTGTTTGAGGGGAGGCTACAGAGCAGGGGATTGCAGTAGTCAAGGTGGGAAATGATGAGGGCATGGACTAGGGTTTTTGCAGATTCTTGGTTGAGTAATGTACGGATCCGTGAAATATTTTTGAGTTGAAGACGGCACGACGTGGAAAGAGCTTGTATATGCGGTTTGAAAGAGAGATCAGTGTCAAGGATTACCCCAAGGCAGCGAGCTTGTGGGACTGGGGAGAGTGGGCAGCCATTTAATGTAAAGGTCCGTTGGGGGGAAAGATGATGAATTCTGTTTTATCAATGTTAAGTTTTAGAAATCTAGCAGAGAAGAAGGATGAAATAGCGGACAGACATTGAGGGATTCTGGTTAGTAGGGAGGTGATATCTGGTCCAGAGATGTAGATCTGTGTGTCATCAGCATAGAGGTAATACTGAAAACCGTGAGATTCTATGAGCTGTCCCAGGCCGAAGGTATAAATGGAGAGAAGCAGGGGCCCTAGGACTGAACCTTGTGGGAACACCAACAGACAGGGGGCGAGGGGAGGAGGTGGTGTGTGAGTGGGAGATGCTGAATGTCCGGTCTGTTAGGTATGACAAGATCCAGGATAGGGCCAAGTCTGTGATGCCAAGAGATGAGAGGGTCTGTAATAATAGGGAATGGTCCACTGTTTCAAAGGCATTGGACAAGAGGAGGAGGACAGAGTAGTGTCGCTTGGCCTTGGCGGTTAATAGGTCATTCGTGACCTTAGGGCAGTTTCAGCGGAGTGTTGTGACCGGAAGCCAGATTGTAAGTGGTCGAAGAGGGAGCAAGAAGAGAGGTGGGAGGACAGAGTAGTGTCGCTTGGCCTTGGCGGTTAATAGGTCATTGGTGATCTTAGGGCAGTTTCAGTGGAGTGGTGTGACCGGAAGCCAGATTGTAAGCGGTCGAAGAGGGAGCAAGAAGAGAGGTGGGAGGACAGTTCAAGGTGGGTGTGTTGTTCCAGTAGTTTTGAAGTACAGGGGAGAAGTGATATAGGGCGATAGCTAGATACAGAGGATGGGTGAAGAGAAGGCTTTTTGAGGATAGGTGTGATTGAGGCATGTTTAAAGCTTGAGGGGAAAACATCGGTTGTTAATGATAGGTTGAAGTGATGGGTTAGGGTTGGGATGAAGACTGTGGTGAGGTTTGGGATGAAGTGGTGAGATGCGATCTTGAGAGTAGAGGGGAAAGTCGATCTTCTGTAATGGTGGAGAAGTTGGTTTTGGAGGTGGAGGGCTGGGCAGTTAGGAGGAAGGGCTCTGGGGGTTGACCAAAACTGTAATCTTTGTATACTACTGTCACGGGGTCCTTCTCTGGTACCACATAATCAACAGAGCTAGAGTGAGAGGTTGTGATGGGGTGATATGTTATGTGGGTATCATTTTTGTGTATATTTCAATTTAATTATTTTCATGGTGTTCTCTTGCAAAAGGAGTTATTTGCTAATTAATGAGTGGCTGTTGCTGCCATCTGATATCAGCCCCACAGCACTGTATTGTTTGCTTATATGCTAATGACATGTTGACCTAGCTTGTTGAAACAATGAGACCCTGAGACATTCCCCCTCCTGACCTGTGAATGAGGAGGGAGGTGAGATACAGATCAGTCCTGTGTGGAACCATGATGTGAAGACAGCACTTGAGAGAGAAAGAAGAGTATATGGACTATGCTATCCTCTGTCTGCTGGATTGTTGGACTTGTATCCTGTTACTGAACTGCATTCGTGTTCTGGACTATTGTATCCTCAGTGTGGTGGATTATATATGGACCTTTCATATTTTTGCCTAAATAAAGGTCTTGGAATTGTTTACTATACTCTTGCTCTGTTGATTATGTGGTACCGGAGAAGGACCCCGTGACAACTAGTGGCAAGCAGTGGGATCAACAGAGCGTAACCAAATGGAGAACCACCCACAGAGTGAATACAGAAATTGGACTGTATCCAGTTTACAGGAGAGAGCCAGAGACCTGGGCCTGAACTACCAGGGACTGACTAAAGAGGCCTTAATTGATCTACTGGTGGGTGCTAACCAGACCACCTACTCCCATATGTCTGAAGGAAAAACCCAGGAGACGAGGACTCCCACCCCAAAAAGTCAGTGGGTGGTGGGGTACGAAGAAGAGATGGCCGTTCTGGGCCCAGGCGCCTCTCAGGAGTATAAGGAGGAGGCTGCCCGCCGGGCACAGTGGAGACAAGAAGCAATGGAGCTGGAAAGAGGGAGTAATGCGATGTGGAGTGTAAACCCAACGATCCGGGAGCCTGTACGGATCACCCGGACAGAGTTTAAAGGGAACCTGTCACCCCCCTCAGGAGTTTGTAACTAAAAGAGCCACTTTGTGCAGCACAAATGCTGGATTCTGACAAGGCATGAGAAAAGAGTGCAGGCGCCGGCTCATTTGAAAACAGCGCTGAGGAGGCGGCGCCCGGCGCGCACAGGCCTGGAGGGACGGCTGTGCTGCGTCTGATTAGCAAGGAAAGACCGGCCTCCAGGAACATTTCACGGCATGAGGGGGCACATTTTATAAGTGATTATTTCAGCGTGTGCAGGCATCATAACTAAAAGAGCCACCTTGTTCGAATGCAGCATTTGTGCTGCACAAGGTGGCTCTTTTAGTTACAAACGCCTGAGGGGGTGACAGGTTCCCTTTAAGCCATTTGATGAGGCTTCTGGAGATATGGAGGGGTTCTTCAAGGATTTTGAGCAGCAGTGTGGCTGGATGCATTTGTTAGTGGGACTCCTGAACGGGAGCCTGGCGGAGGCTTACCGAACCATTGACTCACAGCGGAATCGGGATTATAACATTGTAAAGCAGACTATCCTGGATTACCATGCTATCACCCCAGACTCATATAGGGCCAAGTTCCGAGACCTCCCATGCACTACGGGCGTCATTTAGGATGTTTGCACATAAGATGTCCCAGGCATGTCGGAGATGGCTGGAAGCAGAAAACACCTTTACTGTGGAAGATGTTATACAGGCATTGCTTATAGAACAATTTCTTGCCAATTGCCCCGCAGAGGTACGGGAATGGGTCCGGGAGCGCAGGCCGTGTACCGTGGATAGAGCTGCCGTCCTGGCAGATGAAGCCCTTACTATCTGACCGCAATGGAGGAGGCTTTTGGACAATGAACCACGGCCTTCTCCCGCACCCCGTCCCCCTCAGATTATATCTGCCCTTCCACCTAATCGCAAGCCGATGACAATCACGCCTCACAAACCTGGGCCCCAACAGTTCCGACCACAACCTGGGGGTATCACAGAGAGATGTTATGGGTGTGGGCAACCTGGACATTTGGAGTCTGGCTGTCCCTCAAGGATTCGGAGGGAGCCCCAAGCAGCCCCACCTCGTCCAGTACATCTTGTGCACTCCATCCCACCTGAGGAAGAGCTACCACCACCCCCACCAGAGTGGACCACTGACCACGGCACACCTTAGATACCTCTCCTGGAGTGTACGGACTCCGGCCTTTGTCCATCAGAAATACAGAGCAACGGCATTGCCACCTGCAGGATGTCTTAATTGATAGATACAAAGTGTTGGGATTTAGAGACATGGGGGCATTCCTGACTATCGTTGACCCCCGTGTGGTTCGACCCGAGGCAATTCACCAGGGCCCGGGAATTCCCATTGTCCTGGCGGGGGGTGTCCGCAAATATATACAGCGAGCTTTAGTACGTTTGGATTATGGTTTTGGAGAAAAACTGTGTTGGATTGGAGGATGGGAGGACTTCCTGCAGATATCCTCCTTGGAAATGACATTGGGGAGTTACAAAGTCATTTGGTGGGAGCAGAAGGTCCGTGGGCCTCTCACTCTTCCGAAAGAACAATTGGAGGGAGATATCACAGATACCGGAACGCCCATCATTCCCTACGTTCTAGAGTTCAGAGACTGTCTCGCCCAGCTGGCTACCTTGGCTAATGAACATCAGCGAATGGCCCAGTCCAGTCAAAAAACCTGGTATGACCATAAAGCCAGGACCCGGGAGTTTATGGACAAGTGCTCATGATTATTGCAACCCCTGCCACTGTAAAAGGAACTATAAACTATTGAGCAATGTGGACTAAAGTGAGCAGGCCAGAGGTCTGTCTAGGCCTCATGGTGTGCTCACTTATTATGGGGGAGAGGTTGTGATGGTGCGATATGTTATGTGGGTATCATTTTTGTGTATATTTCTATCTTACTTATTTTCATGGTGTTCTCTTGTAGAAGGAGTTATTTGCTACTTGATGAGTGGCTGTTGCTGCCATCTTTCTTTCTTTCATTATGCCTATTGCTTTGTATTAGGTCTTACAGTTTGGCCCTTTATGCACAGCACTTGCACCTTATTTATCCATCCATGGATTTGTATGTTGGTCTAATAGTCAATGGCTAATTGGTGTAACACTAGTATTTTGTACTGTTTTTTATAGGATTAAATTTTCATGGTGGATTATTGTGTATATATATATATAGTTATAAATATTCTTTTTGGCATAATTTTTTTGGGACTATACTTTATATGTGTTTATACTTTTATTATAGAAATACATTTTTTTGGGCACAGCACTTTATCATTTAATCATGTTTATGTCCATATTATAATTATGGTAATTTTTCACTTGATTATATTTATTGATAATTTATATATTTGGACACTACATATTTTGTTTTGATTAATTGCTGTAGTATAGTCTGTAAATTATTCACTTGTTTGGTATCACACCGGCGGTTACTCATGTCTTTCATCTCTATGTATACTTAGTTTTTTAAGCTTTGTTCATTACCAATAAACATTAATAATTTTTACTTTGGGCTTAGTACTTCTTTGTTGCTCTGTAGGTTGTTTTGATTATTTTGAAGTTTTGCCCCTATATATTTATAGCCTCCCCCTCGCTCTTTAGGAATTATTCTGGGTACATGTGGGGGTTGCCTGGTTGCTAGGGAATCCCCACATGTAATCAAGCTGGCTAATAGCGGTAAATCATTCAGCTCCCAAGATGAAAACGTAATCTCCGAACACTAACAAATACTCAGAGATCACCCAAGCGTGCTCTGGAAAACAAGACCAACGGGTATACTCACTCAACATTAATGAAGAATTTTTTACATAAAACCATTTTTAAGATTTATTCAAGATCAAGATCTTTTTAATCTGTAGTCAAGGAGGTGGAGCCTCTGGAGGGAAAAGCCACACTGTGCCTGCCCCAAACCAATCTGACTTTATTGATATTTCTGAGAACAAAGGCCCTGATTCATTAATACTGGAGTTGCAGGAGTAGGTTGTGCTCGACCTATCTTCTCACTGCCGTGTCCCTCACCAGACATGTCACACCAGTCAGGAACTGAAGTCCGTCTCTGGTGTAAGTTGCGTCAATACTTCATTCATGGCAAACTTTTGAAGAATTTGTCAAGGGGCATTTCCACATGCCCGCTGTGGCCCATACTATGACCACTTTGGCAGATCCGGCCAAGAATTTCACAAAATGTATGCACAACTTTGAAAAGTCACAAAAGTTTTGCAAATTTTAAGTGTTGTTTTACACAAGAAATCTGATAAAAACACTTGGATGAATCGGGGACAAAGTCTTAAGGTACCGTCACACTGAGCGACGCTGCAGCGATACCGACAACGATCCGGATCGCTGCAGCTTCGCTGTTTGGTCGCTGGAGAGCTGTCACACAGACAGCTCTCCAGCGACCAACGATGCCGGTAACCAGGGTAAGTATCGGGTTACTAAGCGCAGGGCCGCGCTTAGTAACCCGATGTTTACCCTGGTTACCAGCGTAAAAGTAAAAAAAAAACAAACACTACTTACTTACATTCCGCTGTCTGTCCTCCGGCGCTCTGCTTCTCTGCCCTGTGTAAGCCCAGCGGCCGGAAAGCACAGTGGTGACGTCACCGCTCTGCTTTCCGGCCGCTGTGCTTACACAGGGCAGAGAAGCAGAGCGCCGGGGACAGACAGCGGTAGGTAAGTATGTAGTGTTTGTTTTTTTTTACGTTTACGCTGGTAACCAGGATAAACATTGGGTTACTAAGCGCGGCCCTGCGCTTAGTAACCCGATGCTTACCCTGGTTACCAGTGAAGACATCGCTGAATCGGCGTCACACACGCCGATTCAGCGATGCCTGCAGGGAGTCCAGCGACCAAATAAAGTGCTGGA
The DNA here is from genome assembly GCF_032444005.1 of Ranitomeya imitator. Taxonomy (NCBI): domain Eukaryota; kingdom Metazoa; phylum Chordata; class Amphibia; order Anura; family Dendrobatidae; genus Ranitomeya; species Ranitomeya imitator. The sequence goes on along the minus strand of NC_091282.1, from coordinate 1,129,328,276 downwards.
CTTTCTGCAGCGACCAACGACAGCACAGCAGGATCCAGATCGCTGCTGTGTGTCAAACTGAACGATATCGCTAGCCAGGACGCTGCAACGTCACGGATCGCTAGCGATATCGTTCAGTGTGACGGTACCTTTACACAATCCAGTCCATGCCCAGCTCTCTCTGGGTGTAGTCCTCACGCCACAGGGGTAAATTTGCTTACACTCAGTGGCTCCAGCATAGGGATCAAAATGCTGATAGATCTTTGGCAAATAAGGTCACTTTTCAAAAGCACAGCAGGAAATCCAACGTAATGGTTGGCGGTCTGCAGAGAGAAGATCTTACAGATTTCCATTAATTATAATCCTACTGGGCGCTACAATATTACATAACTGCTCTGCACCCGAAACAGTAATGTCAGGCAGCATAAGATATTACATAATATTCAATAATGCATTTGTAAATGTTTTCAGGGCTATTAATAACTACATCTTATTTTCTCGTAATGCAGAGTGATTCTTATCAGTCTTTACCATTTGTTCATTCATCCTGATGAGAAAAAAAAACAATTTGTGTGTAATGGCGTAAGGTAATGTTCATCATTGCCTTCATCCAGCAGCATGCTGGCCACTAGGGGGAGCTGGGTTCAGTACAGGACACAGGTACATTCCCTCAGATGGCCTCATAGAGCAGAAATAGAAGAAATGACCATTCATTATAGAATGTGTTCCTGCTAAAAGGTCACAAGCAATCATGTGCAATCTGCTGAGCAGTGTACTTAACGTTTCATTATTCTGTGGTTTAGACGTAGGATCCAGAAATCCAATGCAAGTAATATTTTTACAATACATTACAGGCCAATTATTCCATAGACTCCTTCCTTTATAGGCTCTGCTTAATGATGTGGATTCATTTTCTGCAATGATCTGGAAATACAGTTACATATAGAAGAAGTGGACTATGCATCTGCTCTGCGGATAACACAGGAGAACCTGGACAGACGATTCCAGTCGTCAGGATTAGCACTCATTAGTGGCTTTCCATTGTGACAAATACTTTTATTAGTTGGATCCCATGGAAAAGTTTTGCTTAAGGCCCCAGTGCATTTATGGGCTCCATGTGAATTTTAGGATGAAAGCACATGTAATGGCCAACTCCCAGCAATGGCCTGATAACTGATCATCAGAATGTGTCCCAACGATACACCATGCCATGATATATACTGCAGGCCTGGATGGCAAAAGTTATCATGGCATTTCAAGTCATTCTGGGCAAAATAATGGCCTTTCTAGTGATATGTGGAACTTTGGCTTAACAACAGGTAAAATAAAACAGAAATACGGTAGTTCATCATTTTGATTTTTCAAGCCGTTTAAGGCTACTTCTGTCTTTAGAGCTCCGTCGCAATCCGTCGGTTTGGGAAAAAAACGGATCCTGCAAATGTGCTAAGCTATACAACCTGACACAGGCGGAAGCCTAGTGCAGCCAGTACAGATACAGCACAGAGGACAGGCGGAGGCTTAGTGCAGCCAGCACAACTACAGCAGAGAGGACAGGCAGAGGCTTAGTGCAGCAAGCATAGATACAGCACAGAGGACAGGCGGAGGCTTAGTGCAGCCAGCACAGGTACAGCACAGAGGGCAGGCAGAGGCCTAATGCAGCCAGCACAGGTACAGTACAGAGGACAGGCAGAGGCCTAGTGCAGCCAGCATGAGTACAGCACAGAGGACAGGCAGAGGCCTAGTGCAGCCAGCACAGGTACAGTACAGAGGACAGGCAGAGGCCTAATGCAGCCAGCACAGGTACAGTACAGAGGACAGGCAGAGGCCTAATGCAGCCAGCACAGGTACAGTACAGAGGACAGGCGGAGGCTTAGTGCAGCCAGCACAAGTACAGCACAGAGGACAGGCAGAGGCTTAGTGCAGCAAGCATAGATACAGCACAGAGGACAGGCAGAGGCTTAGTGCAGCCAGCACAAGTACAGCACAGAAGACAGGCAGAGGCTTAGTGCAGCCAGCACAGGTACAGTACAGAGGACAGGTGGAGGCTTAGTGCAGCCAGCACAGGTACAGTAAAGAGGACAGGCAGAGGCCTAGTGCAGCCAGCACAGGTACAGTACAGAGGACAGGCGGAGGCTTAGTGCAGCCAGCACAGGTACAGTACAGAGGACAGGCGGAGGCTTAATGCAGCAAGCACAGGTACAGCACAGAGGACAGGCAGAGGCCTAGTGCAGCCAGCACAGGTACAGTACAGAGGACAGGCAAAGGCTTAGTGCAGCCAGCACAGGTACAGTACAGAGGACAGGCGGAGGCCTAGTGCAGCCAGCACAAGTACAGCACAGAGGACAGGCAGAGGCCTAGTGCAGCAAGCATAGATACAGCACAGAGGACAGGCAGAGGCTTAGTGTAGCAAGCACAGGTACAGTACAGAGGACAGGCAGAGGCTTAGTGCAGCCAGCACAAGTACAGCACAGAGGACAGGCAGAGGCTTAGTGCAGCCAGCACAGGTACAGTACAGAGGACAAGTGGAGGCTTAGTGCAGCCAGCACAGGTACAGTAAAGAGGACAGGCAGAGGCCTAGTGCAGCCAGCACAGGTACAGTACAGAGGACAGGCGGAGGCTTAGTGCAGCCAGCACAGATACAGTACAGAGGACAGGCAGAGGCCTAGTGCAGCAAGCATAGATACAGCACAGAGGACAGGCAGAGGCTTAGTGCAGCAAGCACAGGTACAGCACAGAGGACAGGCAGAGGCCTAGTGCAGCCAGCACAGGTACAGTACAGAGGACAGGCAAAGGCTTAGTGCAGCCAGCACAGGTACAGTACAGAGGACAGGCGGAGGCCTAGTGCAGCCAGCACAAGTACAGCACAGAGGACAGGCAGAGGCCTAGTGCAGCAAGCATAGATACAGCACAGAGGACAGGCAGAGGCTTAGTGTAGCAAGCATAGGTACAGCACAGAGGACAGGCAGAGGCCTAGTGCAGCCAGCACAGGTACAGTACAGAGGACAGGCAAAGGCTTAGTGCAGCCAGCACAGGTACAGTACAGAGGACAGGCAGAGGCCTAGTGCAGCAAGCATAGATACAGCACAGAGGACAGGCAGAGGCTTAGTGTAGCAAGCATAGGTACAGCACAGAGGACAGGCAGAGGCCTAGTGCAGCCAGCACAGGTACAGCAGAGGACAGGCAGAGGCCTAGTGCAGCCAGCACAGGTACAGTACAGAGCACAGGCAGAGGCTTAGTGCAGCCAGCACAAGTACAGCACAGAGGACAGGCAGAGGCTTAGTGCAGCCAGTACAGATACAGCACAGAGGACAGGCAGAGGCTTAGTGCAGCAAGCACTGGTACAGCACAGAGGACAGGCAGAGGCCTAGTGCAGCCAGCACAAGTACAGCACAGAGGACAGGCAGAGGCCTAATGCAGCCAGCACAAGTACAGCACAGAGGACAGGAGGAGGCCTAGTGAAGCCAGCACAGATATGGTACAGAGGACAGGTGGAGGCTTAGTGCAGCCAGCACAGGTACAGCACAGAGGACAGGCAAAGGCCTAATACAGCCAGCACAGGTACAGCACCAGCACAGAGGACAGGCAGAGGCCTAATACAGCCAGCACAGGTACAGCACCAGCACAGAGGACAGGCAGAGGCCTAATACAGCCAGCACAGGTACAGCACAGAGGACAGGAGGAGGCCTAGTGAAGCCAGCACAGATACGGTACAGAGGACAGGTGGAGGCCTAGTGCAGCCAGCACCTATACAGTACAGACTGAGGCCTAGAGCTGCCAGGACATGCACAGTACTGGGCACAGGTGCAGGTTCTACTGCTGCCAGCACAGGTACAGTACAGAGAACAGGTGGAGGCCTAATACACCCAGCACATGTACTGTACAAGATACTTAAGAAGTTGGAGTACTGACAGATAGAAAATAGTAAACATGTAGTAACCTGATGGAAATTAACTGAAATGTACACAGGATTGCAACACTCTGCTGAGCTTCATTGATATAAACCTCCAATACAAATAAGTGGAGCTGAGCCCAAACAACTGGAGAATCAATTACTCAACAGCTAAGATGAGATGAGAATACATGCCGATACTAATCAATGGACCAGTCATTTCCCATTCATGTAGGTAGGGTGCCAATATCCCAGAGACTACTTAGTCTTCAAAATTAAATAACATGAAAATCAGACTTAGTATAGGTTTGTGCAGTTCAGGAAACCTATTACCGTATATATATATATATATATATATATATATCCTATTATAGCAGTCGGAGGGCATAGAGGACAGAAGAGGTGCAGTCTCTCACTGTGAAGGACACGTCCGCCTCTATGTTACACAGACAGCCCACTGATTTGAATGGCCATTCTGTGATGCTTTATTTCACCTGTGGTGGTCCTGCCGAGAACAGAGCACTTACTGACAAGTTAATAACTGATATCCGCTGATATTGCACCAACAGGAAAACACCGAATCTGATTATTGTTAGCAGGTTATTCTCATGTTGGAATGGAATTAATACAAGAAGAATGGTAGACAATGAGAAATGTATCAAGTGTGACATTTACTTACTATTTCTCTTCGTTTCTTTTTTCTGTTTCACCACTTCTGTTTTTGCTTATTGCCAAGGGGACCGTCCACTACTGTCTGGGAGTAGTGTCTGAGCATGCACATTTAAGTTCTGTACAGTTTAGGATGTTCACATCACATTTTAGCCAACTCTCGCTGGCTCTGTTGGGGTTTACGTCTGAAACCCTGGAATATGGGATTTGGATGTTTGCGCTGATGGGTCCCTTGATTTTAATAATGCAGATGGAATCACATTATGCTCTGTCGTACATCATTGCCAGCCTTAAATAGGCAGATAAAACAGAAAAATATGTCCAACAGAGCAGACACTACTTCTGTTTCCATTATTAAAGTCAATGGCTCAGTCAGCACAAACATCCAAATCCCATTTTCCAGAGTATCAGACGTAAGCCAGTGACAGCAAGCTAGAATTCAATATGAACATAGCTGTTGTGATGAAGTGACCCCTGTTACAGGTAGGGGACGCTGCATGGTCTCTTCAGAATACGCACAGAGGCGTAATGAGGCCATAAGAATGCATGGCAGTCGGGGGGAGTAACTGTGGTGATGAGACAAAGTCCGGCAGGATTGTAAATGGCTGGTATGCGTCGCAAAGGAAGGAAGACCTGTAGTCCCACAAGTATTTGCTTAGTTTTAGAGGGAGGCTTGCAGGGCCAGTTTGAGAGCTGGGTGGGTCGAACTAGCCACACACACCTCCCACCTATGTGAGTAGTTACAACTATGTAATGTGACCAGGGTGTGGGTCACATGATTCAGAGTGTTTGGACCTGAATGGTCTGTGTTGTAGGTCCTGAAAGAGGTCAGGTCTGTGTTGGAAGCCCCGGCGAGTGGAGACTTCCTGAAGAGCACATGGAGAGACCGTGGACCTGGATGGTTGGTGTTGGAAGCTCCTGTGAGTGGAGACTTCCTGGAAGCACCTGGTGAGACCATGAACCTGTAGAGCCTGGGACGGCTTCTGTGTTGGCGAAGCCAGGACTGACAAGGAGTCAGCTTGAAGAGCGGAGCTCCTGGAAGGTAACCCCGGACAAGGGAGGTTGTAATATACGGCAAAGAGGTTTAACTGCTGCACGAACAGACTGGTGGTCGTGATATGTTCATGGATGTAATGAAATGGACTTTATGTTATGTGGGTTATGATGCCTAAATAAACCAAATATACTGATTTATGAGAGAAAATCGTGCCTGAGTGCTTGAATCCCGTGCCAAGCGAGTGTCCCCCAACACACTCAGGTAGCGCTATCTCACACTGTACAATGAGGCCGGCTATGATCTTCATATTATGCATTCTGGGGATGTAAGTTACTCCTGATCCAGCCACATTTATTTGTATAGATCTGGTCCTGAAGATCCACGGTAGCCCAGAAGCTATAGGACCGTCCTACCTACTCTACTGAGTCAGACCAATAGGACAATGATGCTGTTGGCCTCAACTGATGATCAGCAGTAATGATTTTGTAATAAAATACTTGAGTGTCGAATTGAGCAGGTCGGAAGCTCGACTCTAGTAATAAGTATAATGGAAGTCAAGGGGAAACGCAACCATTTTTCCAGAAGACCCTAACAGGAGGGCTGGGGGGGCAGGAAAATCACTGAAATTAAATGGGAACAGCATGAGGAGAATGCCTGGATACATCCCTGACTCCCCGGTCGCTGCTGGGAGCAATGCTATCAGGGTATTACGCAACCTTTACAGACTGACAATAAAACATACAAAACCAAAGATGAAATGGATTTTACAGGAAAAAAATGTTAGGAAACATTCTTTCCTGCATGAGTTGTGTATAAGACTAGTTTAAAAAGAGAAAAAAACAAATGCCTCCCTCCACCTCTTAATAGCCAGGCCATCTCTCACCGTATTTCCTTCTCACCTTTGAATACAGTAAATGATATAGTACAGTAGAGGAGGAAATAAAACTGCACTAACACAAATTTTGGAGAGAGTGAGAGTGCATTTCAAGGACTGGGGTAAGGACAGCTGAACGTTGCGCAGGGACAAGGAATTGGACATGGTTGCTGAAATTGCTTGTGAATGTGCAACGACAGGTGCAGGACGGAAAGCATCCCACCTGCATCATGGACACGGGATTGGCAAGCACCTGGCGCAGGGGAAGAAGCAGTTGTGTCCTCAGAAGACACCGATTATGGACCCAGGCGTTAGGGCCACTTAGTCGGGTGCTTGGATGACATGTGTCTGAGCATGCTGGTGGTGGTCAAGCTGGTAGTGGTCAGGCACCTGCAGAGCTTAATATGGCAAAGGTTGCAAATGTCTATTCTTTTATCATCTGCACTTTCTTTAAAAAGAAATACCAGACTGGGGAACACATGTGTGCTCTGGGGTACAGTTGCCTGCCTTCTACCTCTGGCCACCCCACTGCATGTTTCTGCCTGTTGCTGTGCCGTGGATCCCTCCCCCTATGTGCTGCTGGTCATCGTTCATCTTTCAATTTCACATTCTGGTTCTCCTGACTTGATGGCAACTGTGCTGGGAAACATACTGGCAGCATTATCTGTCATCCAACAAACCACCTCTTCACATTACCGTGTATGGCGGGCAATGCCCCACAGATGACAAACATGTAGGGCAAGGACTTGAGCATGGCGCTCAAGCATCCGCAATACTCGATTGAGTAACAACCATGCCCGAGCTCCCCAATGCTCAATCGAGTATCAAGCAGTGATGAGCACGCACGCTCATCACTAATAAGTGATTATCCACGCCAAACAGGAAAGCAGCACACTGAGGAGCAGGTTGTCCAAGTGGAGAATTCCATTCATGTAAAATAGATATGATTTATAGGGGCATTGTAAGGTCTTGTCCTTTTTATCCTTCCTTTATCCATTTTGTTTTTGCTAGTAGTGAAAAGGTGGTCAGACACAAGTGCAAAATGTAGACCAGTAACTCATCCTCACATATATTTCCTACTGTCCTTTGCGTCTCATATCAGAAGACAATAAGGTTAAGTTCCTGTAGGGAACAGCTATAACCACCTCACAAAGGAACTCCATTAGGAGCAATAATGCAATAAGCATATCAAAGCCTATGGGAGTGCACTGAGCTGGTGGCTGTCACCATCAACAGGTTGTGTTGGAAATTCCAATGTAATCTGTTCATTTCAGGTTTCTTTAAGGAACAGATGGACCAGGAGCCCTGACCATGTACATTCATATGTTAGTGGACCCTGCTGAGCATGTATAGGACACTAGCAGCATGACATCTTCCTACAAGACCAACTGTATAAAGAATAGGACAAAACATCATCAGCAATGTCAGAGAAGGTCTCCCGTGTGTTTTAGACACATAAAGCAGCACCACAACCGATCCTGCAGACTCTTTGTCATAATCTCAGCTCCTGAAACTTGTTTCTAACACTCAGTGTCTCAGAAATCATTTATTAGTGGATAACATGTTAAGAGATTTCATTAAAGATTGAAGTCTGAGAACAGATCGTTACCGACAAGTTGGCTCTGAAGAACTTGTGCTGTGTTTTGTGTCACTATATTCTGAAGGGAGTACGCTGACTGTTCCAAGACACTTCTGCAGAGGACTTACTTTATACACATTTTCCCACCTTGTCCTCTTCAGGACGCCTATTAATTCTGTTACAGAATAGACAGTCTTACTGAAATGGAGCCAAACACTAAAGCTGGCGCAGTGCTGTCCTGTGATGGACCAGACTGTATCCGCTACTGCTTTCCAGGATATCTGGCAGTACCAAGTATGAGAGTTTTCTACTCCAGAGTTTTCTACTCCACGTCTCCTGGAAAACTAGGAGGTCGGAGTTTTTAAGTGTAAAACTAAATCTGTTTTTCCATCACTGCAATGTAATGGAACAGGCATTCAACTAACGTGTTTTATTGCATTAAAGGCAGCTTGTGAGTAAGCACAGCCCAATACTCACCTTCTGTACAGTACATTAGGCTGTATATACAAACAAAAAAATAGACATATATTGGTTGTGTGTTACCACCTGGTTTAGAATTTGAGCACCAAAATCCCTTTAGCAATATGTCTGTTACATTGATAGGCTTTTGCCAGGGTAAAAAAAAAATCAGTTTTTGTACTTTCTTTAGGTTATGTGTATGCAATGTCTTTTTCAGGCAGATTCAAGGTGGGATCCGCCTGCAAAAGAGCCCATAAAATGAACATAGTGCACAGTAATGTGAAAACGACATGGCCAAGCACATTCTGTCTTATGTCACTTCTAACTGCTTTAGGGTTCGAAAACCTTGAAGTGGATAAAAGTAGTAACATGGTCATTCATTGGGAGGCTTCCTCTGGGAAACTGTTCTCACTGTATACTTAGAGCATAGCGTGAAAGCTGCAAGCGGTGGAGCTGCAGTAAGAACAAAGGCTAAGCTACCGGCAAAGCTGCTTCAGGAGAAAGACCATTGGCGTTTTCCGGAAACAGCTTTGCCTTGGAAAACTTGGCCGCTGCCATTTTGGGCAGAAAATAACCCCAGTTGTATGAAGAAGTCTAAAGACACAAAGCCTCCCATTTATATAATACCCCAAAACAATTTAGTAATAAGCAGTGCTCGTAAAAATATTGCTTGAGACTGGAAATCCACAAGGAACTGAAAAACCCCAGAAAAGTCTTTCAGCAAGTGGTATCACAAATAAATTTCTCGAAAAATGGTGATACAGTACAGTCCAGTGGTTGTATTTCATGATCATTAAAGCAAAGCAGGATTTTGCTAAGTAAACTACAGACACAGTCAGGTTGGCGCCATTATACTGATTAAAATGATACCTGGGTTGATGAAATCCGTATTGTGGTTTTTGTTGTTTAATCTGTATTTATAGTTTTCAGTTAACAAGATTCTGGTGCTTCTGGATGAGACTGATACATTATTTTTCCTCCAGTAAAATGGCGGCAGTGCATGCGCAGTAGCATCCATCTCCTACCGATAAATGCTGCTGTGTCAAGCAATAAATGTTATTGCGCATATGCCGCCAGCCATTTTGCTGTAGGAAAAAAATGTAGTGCAGCAAAATGGCGTTGGCGCTTGCGCAGTAGCATCTATTGGTTAGAGATAGATGCTACGGCGCATGCTCTACCACCATTTTGCTGGATGTAATCTTGTTTTCTAAGTCCACACTATAATATGCAGTATGTAAAATAGGGGGCAGGTCACCAAGGGATCAGTGACCTGTCATAAGCCATAAGGATGAATATGTAAGCAGAGCACCATATAAAGCCCACCCACAGGTCATCCCAGAGCACGAGAATCTCATAAACTGAAAACTGAAAATACAGATTAAACAACAACCACAAGACTGATTTCATAAAACCAGGTATCACTTTATTCAGTATAATGGTACCAACATTACACTGTTTGTAGGTTACTGTGCACAATCCAGCTGACAAGTTCCCTTTAAAGATATTTCCAGTATTTAAGAAAAAAAACTGTGTTTTTGCCCAACCAAATAGGGATGCGCAGCAATATCAGCCACAGCCCATTAACAAGAGGAGCAATGTTTTTCAGAAAAATAAAACATTCTTTTTCAGAACTGGGAGTATTTTCTATCTGAAAGACCTTCCAGCACTTCTCCCCAGCATCCCTGAGCTTGCCTTAGAATCCTGAAGTTATTGCCGACAGGTGTACTACCGCAGTCAAGCTCCCCACCTTTCACTATCAGCCATAGGTGGATTATAGTGGATTATAATGAGGCAATCTGGGCTGCCGCCCTGAGACTCTTGGGGGCCCATGAGCAGATTGCCGTCATTATAATGTTTTGCACATATCCCAAACAGAGTGATCTATTTCAATGTTTATTTCTGCTAATGTTGCTGATTATGGCTTACAGCCAATGAAAACTCAAAAGTCATTATTTCAGTAAATTAGAATAATTAACAAAAAACATTTGCAATGGCTTCCTAAGCCTTTAAAAAGGTCCCATAGTCTGTTTCAGTAGGCTCCACAATCATGGGGAAGACTGCTGACTTGACAGATGTCCAGAAGGCAGTCATTGACACACTCCACAAGGAGGGTAAGCTACAAAAGGTCATTGCTAAAGAAGCATTCAAAAGTTTTGGGGAGAGTCACAAGGAGTGGACTGCAGCTGGAGTCATTGCTTCAAGAGCCACCACACACAGATGTATCCAGGACATGGGCTACAAGTGTCACATTCCTTGTGTCAAGCTACTCATGACCAATAGACAAGGCCAGAAGCGTCTTACCTGGGCCTAGTAGAAAAATAACTGGACTGTTGCTCAGTGGTCCAAGGTGTTGTTTTCAAATTAAAGTAAATTTTGCATTTCATTTGGAAATCCAGGTACCAGAATATGGGGGAAGAGTGGAAACGCACACAGTCCAAGCTGCTTGAGGTCTAGTGTGAAGTTTCCACAATCAGTGATGGCTTAAGGTACCTTCACACATAACGATATTGTTAACGATATCGTTGCTTTTTGTGACGTAGCAACGATATCGTTAATAAAATCGTTATGTGTGACAGCGACCAACGATCAGGCCCCTGCTGGGAGATCGTTGGTCGCTGAATAAAGTCCAGAACTTTATTTCGTCGCTGGACTCCTGCCGACATCGCTGGATCGGCGTGTGTGACACCGATCCAGCGATGTCTTCACTGGTAACCAGGGTAAACATCGGGTAACTAAGCGCAGGGCCGCGCTTAGTAACCCGATGTTTACCCTGGTTACCATGCTAAAAGTAAAAAAAAACAAACACTAGATACTTACCTACAGCCGTCTGTCCTCCAGCGCTGTGCTCTGCTCTCCTCCTGTACTGGCTGTGAGCCGGAAAGCAGAGCGGTGACGTCACCGCTCTGCTTTCCGGCTCACAGCCAGTACAGGAGGAGTGCAGAGAAGCAGAGCGGCGCAGCGCTGGAGGACAGACGGCTGTAGGTAAGTATCTAGTGTTTGTTTTTTTTTACTTTTAGCATGGTAACCAGGGTAAACATCGGGTTACTAAGCGCGGCCCTGCGCTTGGTTACCCGATGTTTACCCTGGTTACCGGCATCGTTGGTCGCTGGAGAGCTGTCTGTGTGACAGCTCTCTTAGGGAGCCATGTCATCTGCTGGTGTAGGTCCACTATGTTTTATCAAGACCAAAGTCAGCGCAGCCATCTACCAGGAAATTTTAGAGCACTTCATCCTTCCCTTTGCCGACAAGCTTTTTTGAGATGAAAATTTCATTCTCCAGCAGGACTTGGCACCAATACCTGGTTTAAAAACAACAGTATCACTGTGCTTGACTGGCCAGCAAACTCGCCTGACCTTATTGTCAAGAGGAAGATGAGAGACAACAGACTCAACAATGCAGACGAGCTGAAGGCTGCTATCAAAGCAACCTGGGCTTCCATAACTCCTCAGCAGTGCCACAGGCTGATCGCCTCCATGCCACGCCGCATTGGTGCAGTTATTGATGCAAAAGGACCCCCGGCCAAGTACTGAGTGCATTTACTGAACATACATTTCAGTAGGCCAACATTTTGGATTTTAAAATAATTTTTCAAGCTGGTGTTATAACGTATTCTAATTTACTGAGATAATGACTTTTGGGCTTTCATTGGCTGTAAGCCATAATCATCAACATTAACAGAAAAAAACACTTGAAATAGATCACTGTCTTTGTAATGACTCTATTTGAATATATGAGTTTCACTTTTTGTATTGATGAACTGAAATAAATTAACTTTTTGATTATATTCTAATTTAGCCAGAAGCACTTATATTTATATATGTTCATTACATATTATGTGATCACTTATAGAGGATGCCTGGTCATTCAGAGTAGTGGTAGAGCGACATCGGGACAGTGGACTAAAGACCTCCACTATGAGGAAGGGAATTGTTAAGGGCAAAACCACTCCCTATCTCCCCTCAATTCTGCTCTTTGTTTTAAATACCGTATATACTCGAGTATAAGCCGAGATTTTCAGCCCAAATTTTTGGGCTGAAAGTGCCCCCCTCGGCTTATACTCGAGTCACGGTAGCGGTGGGGTCGGCAGGTGAGGGGCTGAGGGCGCTGAGGCATACTTACCTAGTCCCAGCGATCCTCGCGCTGTCCCTGCCGTCCCACGGGCTTCGGCGCTGCAGCTTCTTCCTCTCTTCAGCGGTCACGTGGGACCGCTCATTACAGAAATGAATAAGCGGCTCCACCTCCCATAGGGGCGGAGCCGCTTATTCATTTCTCTAATCAGCGGTGCCGGTGACCGCTGATAGAGAAAGAAGCTGCAGCGCCGAAGACAGGAGGGGACAGCGCGAGGATCGCCAGGACTAGGTGAGTATAGCATATTCACCTGTCCTCGTTCCAGCCGCCGGGCGCCGATCCATCTTCCCGGCCGGCGCCTCCATCTTCCCGGCGTCTCTGCTCTCTGACTGTTCAGGCAGAGGGCGCGATGACGCATACAGTGTGCGCGGCGCCCTCTGCCTGATCAGTCAGAGCAGAGACGCCGGGAAGATGGAGGCGCCGGAACGAGACGCCGGGAGCTGCAATCAAGGGAGGTGAGTATGTGTTTTTTTTTCTTTATTGCGGCAGCGGCGGCACAAATTTATGTGGAACATCTATGGGGCACAGTGAACGGTGCAGAGCACCGTATATGGCACAGCACAGCTATGGGGTACAGTGAACGGTGCAGAGCACCGTATATGGCACATCTATGGGGCACAGTGAACGGTGCAGAGCACCGTATATGGCACAGCACAGCTATGGGGCACAGTGAACGGTGCAGAGCACCGTATATGGCACAGCACAGCTATGGGGTACAGTGAACGGTGCAGAGCACCGTATATGGCACAGCACAGCTATGGGGCACAGTGAACGGTGCAGAGCACCGTATATGGCACAGCACAGCTATGGGGCACAGTGAACGGTGCAGAGCACCGTATATGGCACAGCACAGCTATGGGGCACAGTGAACGGTGCAGAGCACCGTATATGGCACAGCACAGCTATGGGGCACAGTGAACGGTGCAGAGCACCGTATATGGCACAGCACAGCTATGGGGCACAGTGAACGGTGCAGAGCACCGTATATGGCACAGCACAGCTATGGGGCACAGTGAACGGTGCAGAGCACCGTATATGGCACAGCTATGGGGCACAGTGAACGGTGCAGAGCACCGTATATGGCACATCTATGGGGCACAATGAACGGTGCAGAGCACCGTATATGGCACAGCTAGGGGGCACAATGAACGGTGCAGAGCACTATATGGTTCACACCTATGGGGAAATATGAACGGTGCAGAGCACTATATGGCACAGCTATGGGGAAATAATGATCTATTTTTATTTTTGAAATTCACCGGAAAATGCTGCATTTCCACCCTAGGCTTATACTCGAGTCAATAAGTTTTCCCAGTTTTTTGTGGCAAAATTAGGGGGGTCGGCTTATACTCGGGTCGGCTTATACTCGAGTATATACGGTACCTGTTTTTCTGTGCACATGTATGTCTTCATGTATTGGGTTTTTAAAACTGACTGAGAATTTTTTAGGGAATTTTTTTGTTATTGTTTAACCCCTTAGTGACCGAGCCAAATTTTTTAAATCTGACCAGTGTCACTTTATGTGGTAATAACTCTGCAACGCTTCAACAAATCCCAGTGATTTTGAGATTGTTTTTTCGTGACACATTATACTTTATGATAATGGTAAATTTAGTTCAATGTTTTTTGTGTTTATTTATAAAAAATATAAAAAATTTGAGAAAAATGTTAAAAAATTAGCAATTTTCTAAATTTGAATGATTATCCCTTTAATCCAGATAGTCATACAACAGCAAACCATTAATAAATAACATTTCCCACATGTCTGCTTTACATCAGCACCATTTGTAAAATGTTATTTTATTTTGTTAGCATTTTAGGAGGTTTAAAAATGTAGCAGCAATTTTTCATTTTTTCAAAGAAATTTACCACATTTATTTTTTTAGGGACTTAACCATGTTTGAAGTGACTTTAGGGGTCCCATATATTGGGAAACCCCCAAACGTGATACCATTTTAAAAACAGCACCCCTAAACATATTGAAAACTGCTGTCAGGTAGTTTATTAACTCTTCAGGTGCTTTACAGGAATTAATGCAAAGTGGCATGACAGAAATGAAAATGTGTATTTTTACCACCTAAATGTTGCTAACTTCTAAACAGATTACTACAGCCGTCAGACTCTGAGGCCGCTATTTGGTCATGAATTGCCATCGCAAACATCAGGACAACAAAATCATGATCTGAGGGCACCAATTGGGATAAAGAAGAAGCCCCCACACTCTGTTAACCCTTTATAATGATATAGTCACTATTGACAGCAGCATCTAAGGGGTTAAACAGATTTAGAAGGTGCAAATACTGATCGTGGCTGATACAGCAAGTTGTCAGCTATAGTGTACAACCGACAGATGCTGGATTGTCATCTGTATGGGGAGGCTATTCTCTTATATGTCAGGTCAGTTAAAAGACGTATTGGCGGTCATTAAGGGGTTAAATGTACAGGACTTGGGGGAGCACGGTGGCGCAGTGGTTAGCACTGCAGCCTTGCAGCGCTGGAGTCCTGGGTTCTAATCCCACCCAGGACAACATCTGCAAAGAGTTTGTATGTTCTCCCTGTGTTTGCGTGGGTTTCCTCCGGGTTCTCCGGTTTCCTCCCACATTCCAAAGACATACTGATAGGGAATTTAGATTGTGAGCCCCATTGGGGACAGCGATGATAATGTGTGCGCTCCAGAATATGTTAGCGCTATATAAAATGTAAAGATTATTATTAAATGTATAAGGGCCCCATGATCACTTTGGTTGTTGATTGAAGGAATGTGTGGGGGCTTAAATTGTATGTAGATGGCTATGTGGGGGATCAATGTGCATATGGGAGAATGTCACCATATTTAATTCTGGTCAATATTAAGTCAATTAATGTAAAAAAATTATTATAAATAATAGTTAATGTTAACATTCAATCACCAAAGAAAGCACTATACCAAATAGAATTAAAGTAAAACTTAATTTTCAATCATACAATAAGAAATAAAACAATATTTATAATACATAAAAATTATGTGGGGGATCAATCTGCATATGGGAGAATGTCACCATATTTAATTCTGGTCAATATTAAGTCAATTAATGTAAAAAAATTATTATAAATAATATGTTAATGTTAACATTCAATTACCAAAGAAAGCACTATACCAAATAGAATTAAAGTAAAACTTAATTTTCAATCATACAATAAGAAATAAAACAATATTTATAATACATAAAAATCCTAATAGACAAAAATGGACAGAAAGACCACTGTTTGGCCCCAAAAATGGGGACGGTGTGGTATAGCCCTAATGTTCCACTGTTAGCCCCCTACCTTGCTGCGGAGGTTGGCACCCTAGAACCTGCGCTGTGTCGCCCCCGCTGACCGTCAACTATCCCTATTGTGCTCTAAGAGGCCCTAAAGTTAGGGGGAGGACAAAAGCCAAACAGCAGATACAATTCTAATCGATATTTCTGATAGGAGGGGAAAAAAATGGCTGACATAAGCTGGCATGGTCAGATATACACTGTTCCTCGACTGCATATATTGGAGCTCCTGACTCTTTTAACCTACGGAGTTTGATCCCTATTTTTCCTGGTTCATTGGATTCAGATAAGTTGTTTGTTTCTAATTTGTCATTAAGTATGTCTCCTGATGAACCGACTGTAGGAGAAAGGCATCAAGATTTGCATAATGAATATGTAAATGTTATTAAACTATAGCGTTTTGAGATTTGAATACTTAATATATACAAATATATATACAAATAAATATAAAATTATTATTATTATTATTATACAGTCATGGCCAAAAGTATTGACACCCCTGCAATTCTGTCAGATAATACTAATTTTCTTCCAGAAAATTATTGCAAACACAAATTATTTGGTATTATTATCTTCATTTAATTTGTCTTAAATGAAAAAACACAAACGAGAATGAAGCAAAATGCAAAACATTGATCATTTCACACAAAACTCCAAAAATGGGCCAGACAAAAGAATTGGCACCCTCAGCCTAATACTTGGTTGCACAACCTTTAGCCAAAATAACTGCAACCAACCGCTTCCGGTAACCATCAATGAGTTTCTAACAATGCTCTGCTGGAATTTTAGACCATTCTTCTTTGGCAAACTGCTTCAGGTCCCTGATATTTGAAGGGTGCCTTCTCCAAACTGCCATTTTTAGATCTCTCCACAGGTGTTCTATGAATCCCATAGAACACCTGTGGAGAGATCTAAAAATGGCAGTTTGGAGAAGGCACCCTTCAAATATCAGGGACCTGAAGCAGTTTGCCAAAGAAGAATGGACTCATTGCTGGCCACCTTAGAAGTCTCCAGTGCTTTCTATCAAACCATTTTCTAGTGCTTTTTGAAGTGTGTTTTGGGTCATTGTCCTGCTGGAAGACCCATGACCTCTGAGGGAGACCCAGCTTTCTCACACTGGGCCCTAAATTTGTTGGTAGTCTTCAGACTTCATAATACCATGCACATGGTCAAGCAGTCCGGTGCCAGAGGCAGCAAAGCAACCCCAAAACATCAGGGAACCTCCGCCATGTTTGACTGTAGGGACCATGTTCTTTTCTTTGAATGCCTCTTTTTTTTCTCCTGTAAACTCTATGTTGATGCCTTTGCCCAAAAATCTCTACTTTTGTCTCATCTGACCAGAGAACATTCTTGCAAAACGTTTTAGGCTTTTTCAGGTAAGTTTTGGAAAACTCCAGCCTGGCTTTTTTATGTCTTGGTGTAAGAAGTGGGGTCTTCCTGGGTCTCCTACCATACAGTCCCTTTTCATTCAGACGCCGAAGGATAGTACGGGTTGACACTGTTGTACCCTCAGACTGCAGGGCAGCTTGAACTTGTTTGGATGTTAGTCGAGGTTCTTTATCCAACATCCGCACAATCTTGCGTTGAAATCTCTTGTCAATTTTTCTTTTCCGTCCACATCTAGGGAGGTTAGCCACAGTGCCATGGTCTTTAAACTTCTTGATGACACTGCACACGGTAGACACAGGAACATTCAGGTCTTTGGAGATGGACTTGTAGCCTTGAGATTGCTCATGCTTCCTCACAATTTGGTTTCTCAAGTCCTCAGACAGTTCTTTGGTCTTCTTTCTTTTCTCCATGCTCAATGTGGTACACACAAGGACACAGGACAGAGGTTGAGTCAACTTTAATCCATGTCAACTGGCTGCAAGTGTGATTTAGTTATTGCCAACACCTGTTAGGTGCCACAGGTAAGTTACAGGTGCTGTTAATTACACAAATTAGAGAAGCATCACATGATTTTTCGAACAGTGCCAATACTTTTGTCCACCCCCTTTTTATGTTTGGTGTGGAATTATATCCAATTTGGCTTTAGAACAATTCTTTTTGTGTTTTTTTTCATTTAAGACAAATTAAATGAAGATAATAATACCAAATAATTTGTGTTTGCAATCATTTTCAGGAAGAAACTGAGTATTATCTGACAGAATTGCAGGGGTGTCAATACTTTTGGCCATGACTGTATATAGGCTATTACACTATAGTTTTCTGTGGAGAACCTATTATGGTATTATAAGGATATATCTGCTTATTGTTAGATGTCTTAATTTTAGGTGATTTTTTTGTTATGGGGGAGTTGCGCTCTACAATTTATTGAAATGGTCTGTGACTATAGAATATATCAGTACATCCTGCTGTGTCCTTTGATGCGACTACATCGTAAGGGTGCACATGTAGCTTTCTGAGCTTTGCGTAACCTGAATTATCAGCCTAATAACTTACTTGCCTAATTTAATAATACTTACGTTAAAAATATCCCCTTTAAATATAGAGCCTAATAGGGCACGATAGAGGGCGACCCCCTCTATTGTGCCCTATTAGGCTGAGCAGAGGTGCCATTTTGTTCAGGTCCTAGGGTGCCGACCTGCTCATTAAGGTGGGTTAACTAGTAATTTACTAGGGTTCTTTTAGGCAACCGCCTGACATACAATGCATATGCTAGCTTTTTGTTCCCTATAGGTCTAAATCTATGCTCCCTCTTGGGTGTCACACTACTGGACATCATGTATAGCGACTATTTTCTTGGCCACTACAGCAACCTGGTACCCAATAATAATAATATTGGTGGCCATTTCTCTCACCCCCTCTTGAGAACCGTCACCCCTTTATCCATGGGTCAGTAGGCTCTCTATTACTATTAGGTGCGATATATATTTGGGAATAGGTGCAATATATACATATATATATATATATATATATATATATATATTAGCTATTGAACCCGTTCTACGCCCGGGTGGCGAGCATCTATATTGGTATATGGTCTCCATCCTGGTATGTGCTGCTCCATCCTGCGTCCCCATCCTGTCATGAGCTGCTCCATCCTGCGTCCCCATCCTGTCATGTGCTGCACCCATCCTGCACCCCCATTCTGACATGTGCTACTCCCATCCTGCACCCCCATTCTGACATGTGCTGCTCCATCCTGCGTCCCCATCCTGTCATGTGCTGCACCCATCCTGCGCCCCCATCCTGCCATGTGTTGCACCCATCTTGCGCCCCCATTCTGTCATGTGTTGCACCCATCCTGCGCCCCTATTCAGGGGTGGATTAAGGGTAGCCAGGGCCCCGAGCTGTTCAGACACTGTGGCCCCCCCCCCCCGGTCATGTGACGGGGGTCATGATATACCCGAACCAGATTATTCCAGAAAAATACCACCGCACCATGACCAGACCACAAATTACAACCACAGTGATCGAATAATATCACATACAAGGAACAAATACCACCGCGCCATGACCAGACCACAAATTACAACCACAGTGATCGAATAATATCACATACAAGGAACAAATACCACCGCACCATGTCAAGACCACATATTACCACCACTTGGTGACCAAATATCTCATACAAGGGACAAATACCACAACACCATTTCCAGACCACATATTACCACCACATAGTGACTGAATACTACAATACTGATCAGTAAAAAACAACAAACACAATACTATCACCATAAGTGCCAGTATTCACAGGAGATCTGTACTTAGTATACAGTGTCTGTGTAGAGGTAATACAAAGATCACTGGTGGTATTATACACAGGACCTCTATATAGTATACAGTGTATAGTGTCAGTGTATAGGTAACACTGACTCACCAGTGACATCTCTAGGTGAAGTCCTTCATCTTTCATCCAGCACAGACCGCCATCATTTCTTCCAGCCAGGACTCGTTTCTGCAGGAAATAACACAGTTATCTCGAGCTCCGCTTGCAGAACACATTACTTAATTTTTCACAACTTCTACATTACACCACATGAAGAAAAAAAGGCGATATAGTGTCACTCTACACAGTAACAGGACCACCCCCCATTTAAAACAGTATACTCAAAAAATAAAATAAATACATCACTGCAGTAATAATATCCCTTAATTAGCCCCTATGGTAATAATATTCCACATCCTGGCCCCGTGTGTCTCATTCCTGGCTCCAGCCATATGTTCTCCCATCCTGCTCTCATGAGTATCCATTCTACCCCATATGATCTCCACATCCTGCCCCATATGTCTCCATCGTATCCATCCTGCCCCATGATCCAATCCTGCCCCATGTCTTTCATTCTGCCCCGTGTCTCCAATCATGCCCCGTGTCTACATTCTGCCCATGCCTCCAGTCCTACCCCCAGTGTGTCCAGCAATCTGCCCCAGTATGTCCAGCATATTGCCCCAGTGTCCAGCAATCTGCCCCAGTGTCTCCAGCATATTGCCCCCAGTGTGTCCAGCATTGCCCCCAGACAGTGTCCAGCAATCTGCCCCAGTGTGTCCAGCAATCTGCCCCAGTGTGTCCAGCATTTCCCCCAGTATGTCCAGCACTTCCCCCAGTGTCTCCAGCATAGCCCCAGTGTCTCCAGCAATCTGCCCCAGTGTCTCCAGCAATCTGCCCCAGTGTCTCCAGCAATCTGCCCCAGTGTCCTCCAGCATTGCCCCAGTGTCCTCCAGCATTGCCCCAGTGTCCTCCAGCATTGCCCCAGTGTCTCCAGCAATCTGCCTCAGTGTCCTCCAGCATTGCCCCAGTGTCCTCCAGCATTGCCCCAATGTCCTCCAGCATTGCCCCAGTGTCCTCCAGCAATCTGCCCCAGTGTCCTCCAGCATTGCCCCAGTGTCTCCAGCAATCTGCCTCAGTGTCCTCCAGCATTGCCCCAGTGTCCTCCAGCATTGCCCCAATGTCCTCCAGCATTGCCCCAGTGTCCTCCAGCAATCTGCCCCAGTGTCCTCCAGCAATCTGCCCCAGTGTCTCCAGCAATCTGCCCCAGTGTCTCCAGCAATCTGCCCCAGTGTCCTCCAGCATTGCCCCAGTGTCCTCCAGCAATCTGCCCCAGTGTCCTCCAGCATTGCCCCAGTGTCATCCAGCAATCTGCCCCACTGTCCTCCAGCATTGCCCCTGTGTCCTCCAGCATTGCCCCAGTGTCCTCCAGCCATCTGCCCCAGTGTCCTCCAGCCATCTGCCCCAGTGTCCTCCAGCCATCTGCCCCAGTGTCCTCCAGCCATCTGCCCCAGTGTCCTCCAGCCATCTGCCCCAGTGTCCTCCAGCAATCTGCCCCAGTGTCCTCCAGCAATCTGCCCCAGTGTCCTCCAGCCATCTGCCCGTGTCCTCCAGCATTGCCCCAGTGTCCTCCAGCATTGCCCCAGTGTCCTCCAGCAATCTGCCCCAGTGTCCTCCAGCAATCTGCCCCAGTGTCCTCCAGCAATCTGCCCCAGTGTCCTCCAGCAATCTGCTCCAGTGTCCTCCAGCATTGCCCCAGTGTCCTCCAGCATTGCCCCAGTGTCCTCCAGCATTGCTCCAGTGTCCTCCAGCAATCTGCCCCAGTGTCCTCCAGCAATCTGCCCCAGTGTCCTCCAGCAATCTGCCCCAGTGTCCTCCAGCATTGCCCCAGTGTCCTCCTCATCTGTCCGCGCTCCAGCGGTGAGTTCCCTCCAACAGAGCACACTCGCCGGCGACTGACAATGACGTCAGACGCCGGCGACGTGTGCGCCTGCGGCCGACATCAGCCGCCAGACTCCAATTGGCTGGCGGCTGTTGTTAACTATTGACGTGCGGGCGCGCGCCCGCACGTCAATAGGAAACCGCCGCAGCGCCGGAAGGGGCCCGGTGAGCAGATGAGAAGGGGCCCGATGCGGGCCCCCTCTCTCTGCCCACCGGGTACGGCGGGGGCACATAAATGCCGGCGGCGGCCGCCGGCATTCACAGATGATTATCAGAGGGTCAATCTGTGCGGTAGCCCAGGGCCCCCCCAGACCACTGGGCCCTGGGTTACCGCCCATATTGACCCTCTGATAATCCGCCCCTGCCCCCATTCTGTCATGTGCTGCTCCCATCCTGCGCCCACATTGTGACATG
Source organism: Ranitomeya imitator (assembly GCF_032444005.1). Lineage (NCBI taxonomy): Eukaryota > Metazoa > Chordata > Amphibia > Anura > Dendrobatidae > Ranitomeya > Ranitomeya imitator. The sequence continues at coordinate 1,129,306,336 of NC_091282.1, read as the reverse complement.
TGCTGCTCCCATCCTGCGCCCCCATTCTGACATGTGCTGCACCCATCCTGCGCCTCCATTCTGACATGTTCTGCACCCATCCTGCGCCTCCATTCTGTCATTTGCTGCTCCCATCCTGTCATGTGCTGCTCCCATCCTGTGCCCCCGTTCTGTCATGTGCTGCTCCCATCCTGCGCCCCTGTTCTGTCATGTGCTGCTCCCATCCTGCGCCCCTGTTCTGTCATATGCTGCTCCCATCCTGTGCCCCTGTTCTGTCATGTGCTGCTCCCATCCTGTGCACCTGTTCTGTCATGTGCTGCTCCCATCCTGTGCCCCTGTTCTGTCATGTGCTGCTCCCATCCTGCGCCCGTTCTGTCATGTGCTGCTTCCATCCTGCACCCCCGTTCTGTCATGTGCTGCCCTATTCTGTCATGTGCTGCTCCCATCCTGCGCCCCCGTTCAGTCATGTGCTGCTCCCATCCTGCGCCACCATTCTTTAATTTGCTTCTCCCATCCATATGCCCCATACGCTGCTCCATTATGGTTGATGGCCCCCATAAGATGCTCCATAGTATATGTCCCCATACACTGCTGCATTATGGTTTATGGCCCCCATAAGATGCTCCATAGTGTATGCCCCCCGTACACTGCTTCATAAAGGTTTATGGCCCCCATAAGATGCTCCATAGTGTATGCCCCCGTACACTGCTCCATAAAGGTTTATGGCCCCCATAAGAAGCTCCAGTGTGTATGCCCCCCATACACTGCTCCATAAAGGTTTATGTCCCCCATAAGACGCTCCAGTTTGTATGCCCCCGTACACTGCTCCATAAAGGTTTATGGCCCCCATAAGATGCTCCATAATATATGCCCCCGTATACTGCTCCATTATGGTTGATGGCCCCATAAGATGCTCCACTGTATTATATGCCCCCCATAAGATGCTCCATTGTATTATATGCCCCCCATAAGATGCTCCATTGTATTATATGCCCCCCATAAGATGCTCCATTATGGTTGATGGCCCCATAAGATGCTCCATAATATATGCCCGTATGCTACTGACATATATAAAAAAAAAATATCACACTCCCCTATTGTCGCTGGGCGCCGAGTGCTGGGGGGCCTGAGCAGTCGGGGACACCGGCGCGCTGTGGGGGTCAGGTGCCGGAGTCACCGCTAGCTCAGGCCCCCCAGCACTTGCTATACTCACCTGTCTGTCCCGTTCCACCGCTGCGCGCCGCCATCTTCCGGCTCCTCTGGCTGTGACTGTTCAGTCAGAGGGCGGCGCCGGCGCGCATGAACGTCACAGCAGAGGACCCGGGAGACGGAGCCGCACGCAGCGCTGGAACGGGGGACAGGTGAATATACTTACCCTCCTGGCGGTCCCTGACTCTCCGGTGGAGATCGCGGTGTGCGCTCAGTGTTTACGCATACCGCGATCTCCTGGGAGCGTCACTCTGTGAGGCCCAGACTGCACCGGCGCTTGCACTTGCGCAGTCTATAAAGGCTTCGGACAGAGTGACGCTCCCAGCGTTATATTATAGATATATACTGTATATATTTATTTAGCTTAACAATACCTTCTTGTCATTAGACAATTGGGAATAGGTGCAATATATATGGTTACTTGTCCTACATACACCTTCCTTCCCTATTTTTTGCCCATTTTTCCCTCTATCACAAAAATCAATTATAATGTACCCCTATTACATCTTTTATATTTTCTGAACCATTGTATCTGCTCTTTGGCCTTTGTCCTCCCCCTTACTTTAGGGCATATTAGAGCACAATAGTGAGAGTTGACAGTGAGCGGGGGCGCCACAGCGCAAGTTTTAGGATGCCAACCTCTACAGCAAGGTAAGGGACTAACAGTGGAACATTAGGGCTCTGCCACACCGTTAAACAGTTAAGTTTTACTTTACTTAGTTTAGTTTTACTTTAATTCTATTTGGTATAGTGCTTTGGTCGGTGATTTGATTCTTTGTGGACTTACCAATTTGGTTTTGGTGAACAAATAATTAATATTGAGCAGAATTAATTTCAGCCTATTGGTTCGGCCTCCACAACAGTCATGGTATTTTTATGTGGCACCTTGAGAAAATTAATTAATTAATCCCCCATCCTATTTTATATAGCGCTATGTTATGTATAGTGCTGTACATAAGGGGAAAATGTGTGTAGCGCACTATGCCGCTATTCTGTCTTTTTCCATCTACTGATGTGCACCAGAGCACCTGTGTGTTACTTACATGACCTATCACATGATCTATCGAAGGGGATCTTGTGACATGTCATGTGATACATCGGGTACTTGTGGGGGCCCATGCCCTGTTGTCAGCTCAAGCTTATCCCTGGTACACAAGGTGAATGAAAAGTTGCCTAGTTTTGCAGATGGCACTGGACAGTTGTAACCTTCTATTTGACTTGTTTTCCACTTTGCATGCCCAGCACTAAAGCTCTATCTTTATAGAACATCTGCTATGAAAGAACCAGACATCCTTGGCGGCAGATGCCCAATCTTCCATAGTTCATTGTGGTTGTAAACAGTAATTATTTTATTACAAAAATAGTTTTCGGGTCATTGGATGCAACAGTCATTGATGCCCCCATAAACATTAGATTGTTATTGTTCGGCCAACTTTAGCCTTATTTGAGTTGTTTTGTATTGTAGACTTTACATTCATCATGTAATGCTGAGTTTTTGAGATTTCAGATAGTAAAAATTGAAATGTGTCAGCTGTCAGTGTGTAAATGAACCTGTACTGGATCCATTCAGCAGCACAAAAGATTAGTATGGCCGGCACTGGGTAAACTAACACCTCTGTCACATTTCTGACATTTCTTAAAACGATGCATTAATTTGTCTGTGTGTACAAGTACCCATGTTAACCTTTGCAAATAAATTAATAACTTTCAGGCAATTACCCCCTGTGGAATCAAAGGCACAATGCAGTTATTCTCCATCTCACCTCAGGAGTCAAAAATTTGCAGTTTAAGCATAAACACATCAGATCAGATAAACCATGGAGAAGTCATCTTGATGACTATAACAGCCAGCGTAAAAGTAGATTGAGAAAACAGATGTAACAGAGCTGAATTTTTAATGCTTCACATGGCAAGCAAAAGTGATCTGCTAATAAGTCTGGATGTCATACGAGCCCTTTTGTTGCTTCTAAATGGCCTATGGATCTCGGCAAGAAACAAGCTTGCAGGAAAGTTTTTCTACAGAAGGAAGAAAGTGGTGTTTCTAGTGCAAGATTGATTAGGGCAGAAATCAGAGAGTGAAATTTAGCTGCAGAACCAACAATATGTCACAGATCCACCCAAGGATTTGCCCCATTTACCACATTGGCAATCAAAACTATTCAACCTCCATTGTAAATGTGATTTATTAGCAAAAGGTACAAGCTTTCTGCTGCTTGCAATAAAGCAATAAGAACAATTTTAATAGCTCAACACAACAAACGGATAACAAGTGGTTGTGCTACTTTTTGAGGGGATCTGATTGTGCCAAATCACCTGATGGATGTGCTCTATACAAGTGCTTCTCACTAAGTTAGAATATCATCAAAAAGTTCATTTATTTCAGTTCTTCAAAACAAAAAGTGAAACTCATATATTATATAGCGTCATTACAGAGTGATCTATTTCGAGTGTTTATTTCTGTTAATGTAGATAATTATGGCTTACAGCCAATGAAAACCTAAAAGTCATTATCTCAGTAAATTAGAATACTTGGCCAGGGCTCTTTTTGCATCAGTTACTGCATCAATGCGGCGTGGCATGGAGGCGATCAGCCTGTGGCACTGCTGAGCTGTTATGGAAGCCCAGCTTGCTTTGATAGCAGCCTTCAGCTCGTCTGCATTGTTGAGTCTGTTGTCTCTCATCTTCCTCTTGACAATATCCCATAGATTCTCTATGGGGTTAAGGTCAGGCGAGTTTGCTACCAATTAAGCACAGTGATACTGTTGTTTTTAAACCAGGTATTGGTGCCAAGTCCTGCTGGAGAATGAAATTTCCATCTTCAAAAAGCTTGTTGGCAGAGGGAAGCATGAAGCGCTCTATATTTTCCTGGTAGACGGCTGCGCTGACTTTGGTCTTGATAAAGCACAGTGGACCTACACCAGCAGATGACATGGCTCTCCAAACCATCACTGATTGTGGAAACTTCACTCTACACCTCAAGCAGCTTGGATTCTGGCCTCTCCGTTCTTCCTCCAGACTCTGGGACCTTGATTTCCAAATGAAATGTTAAATTTACTTTCATCTGAAAACAACACCTTGGACCACTGAGCAACAGTCCAGTTCTTTTTCTCCTTGGCCCAGGTAAGAAGCTTCTGACATTGTCTATTGGTCATGAGTGGCTTGACACAAGGAACGCGACACTTGTAGCCAATGTCCTGGATACATCTGTGTGTGGTGGCTCTTCAAGTAATGACTCCAGCAGTAGTCCACTCCTTGTGAATCTCCCCAAAATTTTGAATGGCCTTTTCTTAACCATCGTTTCAAGGCTGCGGTTATCCTGGTTGCTTGTGCACCTTTTTCTACCACACTTTTTCCTTCCACTCAACTTTCCATTAATGTGCTTGGATACAGCACTCTGTGAACAGCCAGCTTCTTTAGCAATGACCTTTTGTGGCTTACCCTCCTTGTGGAGTGTGTCATTGACTGCCTTCTGTACATCTGTCAAGTCAGCAGTCTTCCCCATGATTGTGGAGCCTACTGAAACAGACTAAGGGACCTTTTCATTGCTTAGGAAGCCTTTGCAGATGATTTTTGTTAATTATTCTAATTTACTGAGACAATGACTTTTGGGTTTTCATTGGCTGTAAGCCATAATCATCAACATTAACAGAAATAAACACTTGAAATACATCACTCTGTTTGTAGTGATTCTATATAATATATGAGTTTCACATTTTGTCTTGAAGAATTGAAATTAATTAACTTTTTGATGATATTCTAATTGAATGAGAAGCACCTGTATTATAGGAGTCAATGGGAAGATTCAAAAGACACCCGGAGATGCCCATGCATTTTTTGAGTGTTTTGCCAGTGTTTTTGCTTGAAGAACTAGTAGTGGTTCCTATATCATTGATCATTTGGAAAATGGAAATGAAATCATTAAAAATATGGTAGTGACAAAAAAGATTAAAAAAGTGCTCAGGAAATGATCAAAAAGTAATAAAAAAGATGATTCAGGAAAAAAAAACAGCATTTCTTGAGGTGTCTTCCTTTAGAAAAACTCGTCTGAAAGAGACATTGTGTGCACATACCCTTGTTGCCAGATATACTTTTGTATGTCTTGGTTTGATGACTATTGCTTGGCTACTACATCTTGGCAAAAAAAAGCAAAAACTGATGCTTTTGTCCTTGAATTTTCAGCAGAGCACAGCATATATTAGATAACACACGTCCTTCCTTCATGTTGTCATATATTGTTGCTATTGACTCGCACACGAGCCTGTAAATAATACAAGAAGAATCCCAAGAATTCCAAAGAAATAAATATACGGTAACTGTTTCGGTCTTCTTTTTATCTGGGTAGAAAAATATAACAGAATTCATCACGGTGAGACATATGGAATGCAAATAGCGAAATATGCAGATCGAGGATGACAGCTCAAAAAATGTGGTCACCGCCATTAACATTGCCACCATCCAGGAATTAAGACTGGGTGGTGTGTAAAGAATGGCTCTTACCCTAGGACAGCAGTACCAGGTAAAACTAGGTACCCCCATCATAACTCAATGGGTCAACAATTATTAAAATACCTGTAAGCAGCAATGTGGGCACAGCAGAGGAGGTCTAGTTTAGGCTGGGTTCAGGCGGCCGTATTTCATGGTCTGTAAATGGACACCAATGCCTGCATCGATTGCGGGTCTTCAACCATAAATTATCAGCCTCACAGGCATGTATGAAAGCGGGGTCAGGAGACCAGCGGTCAGTCCGGGCACTTGCTGCGTCCAATCTATTTTGAAGAGAATGCAGATGGCGGACATATTACCGTACTTATGTCAGGAGTGGCGTCTGGTTCTTTTTAATATCAGGATGACTTTATGGTCCAGTGGTGGTCCAGGTGTCATTTAAGATAACGTTTAGCAATATATGGGAATTCCTTAGCTATACAGTAATGAAATTATTTTTGCTGCTGTTCTTTTCAAGTAAAAATAACTAATAGTAAAGCTCATATATAAAATGTCCCTGGTGCCTTAGGCACCATTCAGATGTCAGTTTTTCTTCTGAGGGTTATCTGTGTTTTTCACGTATGGCATTCATACCTAGGTATGACAGTCTATGCGACTCTTCACATGACCAATTTTTTTCCCTCAAATCAAGCGGTCCGTGCAATATGGCGGAGACATATCAGATACTGATCTGAGTGTTGGCTCAAAATCACCAATGTAAATCTATGGGTCTGTGAAAAAATAGGATAGTACTAAGGTCCCATCCGTGTGCTGACCATTTTCACTGACTGAAAAATAGGAGAAGGTGGAGAAACTTTAAACAAACCTTAAACAAACTTTAAACAAACCTGATGAAACCCTGTCCAAAATCACTAATGAAATCAGTCTGTTTTTCCTCATACATGAAAAAAACTGATGTATGAAAGAGGCCTTATTGTTAGGCTATGTGTAGATGGAGTTTTTTCAGGAGCTCAATAATGACATGTTTTCTTGTGGAAACTGCATTCTAGTGGAGTTTTTAAGAGTTTCAGAAATGTTTTGAATTACTATTTTTTTTAAAAAAACTTTTTTTTACAGCCTTTTGACTGAATTGTGCCTAGTTTTGAGTATTTTCCATCAAGAGCTGCATTAGGTAAGTGACATGAACATTTTATTCCCCAACCATGCGGGAATTAATTTCAGGTGCTTTTAATGTAGTGGACTCACTTGAAATACCTGCGAAAAAAATTCGGTGTGCACACAGTCTTACATAACCTTCTGATTGATTGTGAAGAGGTGTACGCCCACTATACAGAACAAGTCTAATGCCAGCGCCAATACCCACTTACATAAGGAAATTAATGAAGTACACCCAGAAGATGTTCCTGTCCTGTGGCCAGCTGTGCATTGTTGCATTCACCTTCCAGATAAAGCCAATCCCATGAATGTCCTTGCCCGGGAGCGCAGACTAGAACATTGCTCACTGTTATGTAACATGATTAATCTCCCTACAGACAGGTGTTTATCGCCCCATTAAGGCAGTCAACGTATATTAGCCAAGTTTTATTATTGTCAGAACTTGAGCAGCGCAGATAATGAGCAACGTGTTAAAGCAGATGAGGGAGAGAACACACAATGAGAGCTGCAGAATCCCTACAAGGATAAACCTTCACCCGACAATTATCTTCTCAGAGACATATTTTAATGAATACAAAAACAAACAAACTGGATAGAAATCTTCAGGCTCTTCAGTCTTATACACATTTGAGGAGCGGAGCCCATCTTGTTGTGATTTTAACCCTGGATCGTCACTCATCTGGTGGAGAACACAGTCAGATGCCGGTGTCTGGGTGCAGACGGTCTGTTGCAAACAGCAAATCAGGAATGTCGAGCGGTTTCAGAAGTCTTGTGGACAGAACAACCACCTAAAATTAGAACAAAAACAAACTATAAAACACAAATTCTATGTAGCAGGCTGTGGCAGACACTATTATAGGAAGCAGAGACAATGTATAATATAGTAAATGGCCTTGGACACCATGTTGTCATTTTTTAAGCTACGTTAACACATTCAGTATTTGGTCAGTATTTTACCTCAGCATTTTTAACCCCTTAGTGACAGAGCCAATTTGGTACTTAATGACCGAGCCAATTTTTGCAATTCTGACCACTGTCACTTTATGAGGTTATAACTGGAACGCTTCAACGGATCCCGCTGATTCTGAGATTGTTTTTTCGTGACATATTGTACTTCATGTTAGTGGTAACATTTCTTAGATATTACTTGCGATTATTTATGAAAAAAACGGAAATATGGCGAAAATTTGTATTTTTATGCCCTTAAATCAGAGAGATATGTCACGAAAAATAGTTAATAAATAACATTTCCCACATGTCTACTTTACATCAGCACAATTTTGGAAACAAAATTTTTTTTTGTTAGGGAGTTATAAGGGTTAAAAGTTGACCAGCAATTTCTCATTTTTACAACACCATTTTTTTTTAGGGACCACATCACATTTGAAGTCATTTTGAGGGGTCTATATGATAGAAAATAATGAAGTGTGACACCATTCTAAAAACTACACCCCTCAAGGTTCTCAAAACCACATTCAAGAAGTTTACTAACCCTTTAAATGAACATTTAACTTTTTTTTGCAAACATCTTAATTCAGAACCATTTTTTTATTTTCACAAGTGTAAAAACAGAACTGTAACCACAAATTTTGTTATGCAATTTCTCCTGAATATGCCAATACCCCGTATGTGGGGGTAAACCACTTTTTGGGCGCACCGCAGAACTTAGAAGTGAAGGAGCGCTGTTTTACTTTTTCAATGTAGAATTGGCTGGAATTGAGATTGGACGCCATGTCGCGTTTGGAGAGCCCCTGATGTGCCTAAACAGTGGAAACCCCCCACAAGTGACACCATTTTGGAAACTAGACCCCTTAAGGAAGTTATCTAGATGTGTGGTGAGCACTTTGAACCCCCATGTGCTTCACAGAAGTTTATAATGTAGAGCCGTGAAAAAAAAAAATCGTTTTTTTTATACAAATATTATCTTTTTGCCCACAAATTTTTATTTTCACAAGGGTAACAGGAGCAATTAGACCACAAAAGTTGTTGTGCAATTTCTCCTGAGTACGCTGATACCCAATATGTGGGGGTAAACCACTGTTAGGGCGCACCGCAGAGCTTGGAAGAGAAGTAGTGCCGTTTTACTTTTTCAATGTAGAATTGGCTGGAATTGAGATTGGACGCCATGTCGCGTTTGGAGAGCCCCTGATGTGCCTAAACAGTGGAAACCCCCCACAAGTGACACCATTTTGGAAACTAGACCCCTTAAGGAAGTTATCTAGATGTGTGGTGAGCACTTTGAACCCCCATGTGCTTTACAGAAGTTTATAACATAGAGCCGTGAAAAAAAAATCGCATTTTTTCTACAAAAATGATTTTTTGCCCACAAATTTTTATTTTCACAAGGGTAACAGGAGAAATTAGACCACTAAAGTTGTTGTGCAATTTCTCCTGAGTACGCTGATACCCAATATGTGGGGGTAAACCACTGTTAGGGCGCACCGCAGAGCTTGGAAGAGAAGGAGTGCTGTTTTACTTTTTCAATGTAGAATTGGCTGGAATTGAGATTGGACGCCATGTCGCGTTTGGAGAGCCCCTGATGTGCCTAAACAGTGGAAACCCCCCACAAGTGACACCATTTTGGAAACTAGACCCCTTAAGGAAGTTATCTAGATGTGTGGTGAGCACTTTGAACCCCCATGTGCTTCACAGAAGTTTATAATGTAGAGCCGTGAAAAAAAAAAAATCGTTTTTTTTATACAAATATTATCTTTTTGCCCACAAATTTTTATTTTCACAAGGGTAACAGGAGCAATTAGACCACAAAAGTTGTTGTGCAATTTCTCCTGAGTACGCTGATACCCAATATGTGGGCGTAAACCACTGTTAGGGCGCACCGCAGAGCTTGGAAGAGAAGTAGTGCCGTTTTACTTTTTCAATGTAGAATTGGCTGGAATTGAGATTGGACGCCATGTCGCGTTTGGAGAGCCCCTGATGTGCCTAAACAGTGGAAACCCCCCACAAGTGACACCATTTTGGAAACTAGACCCCTTAAGGAAGTTATCTAGATGTGTGGTGAGCACTTTGAACCCCCATGTGCTTTACAGAAGTTTATAACATAGAGCCGTGAAAAAAAAATCGCATTTTTTCTACAAAAATGATTTTTTGCCCACAAATTTTTATTTTCACAAGGGTAACAGGAGAAATTAGACCACTAAAGTTGTTGTGCAATTTCTCCTGAGTACGCTGATACCCAAAATGTGGGGGTAAACCACTGTTAGGGCGCACCGCAGAGCTTGGAAGAGAAGGAGTGCCGTTTTACTTTTTCAATGTAGAATTGGCTGGAATTGAGATTGGACGCCATGTCGCGTTTGGAGAGCCCCTGATGTGCCTAAACAGTAGAAATCCCCCACAAGTGACCCCATTTTGGAAACTAGACCCCCCATGGAACTTATCTAGATGTGTGGTGAGAACTTTGAATGCCCAAGTGCTTCACAGAAGTTTATAATGCAGAGTCGTGAAAATAAAGAATATTTTTTTTTTCCACAAAAAAGATTTTTTAGCCCCCAAGTTTTTATTTTCACAAGGGTAACAAGAGAAATTGGACCCCAAAAGTTGTTGTCCAATTTGTCCTGAGTATGCTGGTACCCCATATGTGGGGGTAAACCACTGTTTGGGCGCACGGCAGAGCTCGGAAGAAGGAGCGCCGTTTTGGAATGCAGACTTTGATAGAATGGTCTGCGGGCATTATGTTGCGTTTGCAGAGCCCCTGATGTACCTAACCAGTAGAAACCCTCCACAAGTGACCCCATTTTGGAAACTAGACCCCCCAAGGAACTTATCTAGATGTGTGGTGATAACTTTGAATGCCCAAGTGCTTCACAGAAGTTTAGAATGCAGAGTCGTGAAAATAAAAAATATTTTTTTTTCCACAAAAAAGATATTGTAGCCCCCAAGTTTTTATTTTCACAAGGGTAACAGGAGAAATTGGACTGCAATAGTTGTTGTCCAATTTATCCCGAGTACGCTGATGTGCCATATGTGGGGGTAAACCACTGTTTGGGCGCACGGCAGAGCTCGGAAGGGAAGGAGCGCCTTTTTGGAATGCAGACTTAGATAGAATGGTCTGTGGGCGTTATGTTGCGTTTGCAGAGCCCCTGATGTACCTAAACAGCAGTAACCCCCCGACAAGTGACCCCGTTTTGGAAACTAGACCCCCCAAGGAACTTATATAGATGTGTGGTGAGAACTTTGAATGCCCAAGTGCTTCACAGAAGTTTATAATGCAGAGTCATAAAAAATAAAAAAAATATATTTTTCCACAAAAAAGATTTTGTAGCCCCCAAGTTTTTATTTTCACAAGGGTAACAAGAGAAATTGGACCCCAGAAGTTGTTTTCCAATTTATCCCGAGTACGCTGATGCCCCATATGTGGGGGTAACCCACTGTTTGGGCGCACGGCAGAGCTCAGAAGGGAGGGAGCACCATTTGACTTTTTGAGCGCAAAATTGGCTGTCGTGTTTGGAGACCCCCTGATGTACCTAAACAGTGGAAACCCCCCAATTCTAGTTCCAACTCTAACCCCAACACACCCCTAACCCTAATCCCAACCTGATCCATAATCCTAATCACTAACCCTAACCATAATCACAACCCTTACTCCAAAACAACCCTAATGTCAACCCTAACCATAACCCTAATCAAAACCCTAAATCCAACACACCCCTAATCCTAATCTCAACCCTAACCTCAAACCTAACCCTAATCCCAATACACCCCTAATTACAACCCTAACCTTAACCCTAACCCCAAACCTAACCCTAATCCCAAGCATAACCCTAATGCCAACCCTAACCCTAATACCAACCCTAATCCAAACCCTAACCCTAATCCCAACTCTAACCCTAACTTTAGCCCCAACCCTAACCCTAGCCCTAAGGCTACTTTCACACTTGCGTCGTTTGGCATTCCGTCGCAATCCGTCGTTTTGGACAAGAAACGGATCCTGCAAATGTGCCCGCAGGATGCGTTTTTTGCCCATAGACTTGTATTGCCGACGGATCGTGACAGATGGCCACACTTCGCGTCCGTCGTGCACTGGATCAGTTGTGTTTTGGCGGACCGTCGGCACAAAAAAATGTTCAATGAAACGTTTTTTTGTACGTCGCATCCGCCATTTCTGACCGCGCATGCGTGGCCGTAACTCCGCTCCCTCCTCCCCAGGACATAGATTGGGCAGCGGATGCGTTGAAAAACTACAGCCGCTGCCCACGTTGTGCACAATTTTCACAACGTGCGTCGGTATGTCGGGCCGACGCATTGCGACGGCCCCGTACCGACGTAAGTGTGAAAGAAGCCTAACCCTAAATTTAGCCACAACCCTAACCCTAAATTTAGCCAAAACCCTAGCCCTAACCCTAGCCCTAGTCCTAACCCTAGCCCTAACCCTAGTCCTAACCCTAGCCCTAACCCTAGCCCTAACCCTAATTTTAGCCCCAACTGCTGTTCTCCTGCCGGCCAGCAGATGGAGACAGATGGCGGGTGCACTGCGCATGCGCCCGCCATTTTCTTTTGCCGGCGGCCAGGAGGAGCAGCAGGAGGATCCAGGGACACAGGTGAGTATGATAGGGTCCCCAAATCCCCCTATTTCTCTGTCCTCTGATGTGCGATCACATCAGAGGACAGAGAATTACACTTTACTTTTTTTTTTTTTTTGCGGTCGCCGGTAAACAGTGGGGGGCGCTATTTACTTTTTCCACAGCACCGTTAATTAACGGCGCTGTGGTTTAAGTACCCTTAGCGGCCGCCGTTAAAAGGCGTATCGGCGGTCGCTAAGGGGTTAAGCCAAAACCAGGAGTGGGACAATCAGAGGAAAAGTATAATAGAAACACGTCACCACTTCTGTATTTTTCACCCACTCCTGGTTTTAGCTTAAAAATACTGAGGTAAAATACTGACCAAATACTGATAGTGAATGTGGCTCTGAGCTCTCGAGGAGATTTTGATGCTGGATATTTTCACTGCGTCAAAAACGGAGCATCTTGGGGTATGTTCCCACGATCAGTAATTGCTGCGGTTTGGATGCTACGTACTTATGCAGTGTCAAACCCGCAGCGACCAGATGTTATAGCATAGTGGATGGTATTTCAAGAAATTCCACCCATAGAATGTATTGAACGTGGTGAATCCGCACGGTTCTGTGAACACATGCGGATTCACTAGTGTTCAATAGACGGCAGCGCTTCGGATGCTCTTATTCTTAATGTGTGTGTGTATTATTAAGCCTTTACTACTATTGAATTAATAATGGATAGGTGTCTTAATGACATCTCTCCATTATTGACCAGGTTTAATGTCACCTTACATTAGCAAGGTGACATTAACCCTTTATTACCCCATATCCCACCGCTACAGGGGAGTGGGAAGAGAGAGGCTAAGTGCCAGAATAGGCGCATCTTAGGCTTGTTTCACATTTCCGTCTTTTGCAGAACGTCACAATGCGTGGTTCTGTGGAAAAAACGCATCCTGCACAGTTGCCCGCAGGATGTGTTTATTTCACATAGACTTGTATTAGCGACGCATCACAACGTATGGACACACGTTTCATACGTCGTGCACTGGATGCGTCGGTATTTGGCGGGCCGTCGTATCGAAAAAACGTTGACGGGAATGTTTTTTCATACGTCCTCTCCTGTATTTTTTAATGCGAATGCCCGGCCGGAACTCCACCCCCTCCTCCCTGGGACTTTACAATGAGCAGCAGACGCGTTGAAACACTGCGTCCGCTGCGTATGTCACTCACAAATTCACAAACTTCCGTCGGTACGTCGTGCCGACGCCTGGTGACGGCTGAGTACCGTCGGAAGTGTGAAAGAAGCCTTACAGATGTGCCTTTTTTGGGGTGACTGGGGGCAGATGTTTTTAGCCGGGGGGGGGGGAGGGGGGGGCAATAACCATGGTCCCTCTCTTGGCTATTAATATCTGCCCTCAGTCACTGGCTTTCCCAATCTGGCGGAGAAAATTGCGCTGGAGCCCACGCCAGTTTTTTCCGTGATTTATCCTTTATTTTAACAGCTAGAGCCCCCAAATTTTGCACACACACTCTACTAACATTATTAGTGAGGAATATGTAAAGAAATAAGGGATATAAAATGGTTTACTGTATGTAAACCATGTCTCATATCCTGTCGGGTTTGATAAGGAGATGGCAAAAGTCAGCAATTGAATTACTGGCTTTTATGCTATCTAGCTCTGTATAAATATACTGTATATACTTGAGTATAAGCCGACCCGAGTATAAGCCGACCCCCCTAATTTTGCCACAAAAAACTGGGAAAACTTAATGACTTGAGTATAAGCCTATGGTGGAAAATGCAGCAGCTACCGGTAAATTTCAAAAATAAAAATATATACCAATAAAAGTAAAATTAATTGAGACATCAGTAGGCTAAGTGTTTTTGAATATCCATATTGAATCAGGAGCCCCATATAATGCTCCATAAAGTTTATGATGGGCTCCATAAGATGCTCCATATTAAAATATGCCCCATATAATGCTGCACAAATGTTGATTATGTGATTATGACCCCATAAGATGCTCCATACAGACATTTGCTCCGTATAATGCTCCACAAATGTGGATTATGGCCCCATAAGATGCTCCATACAGATAATTGCCCCATAAGATGCTCCATACAGATATTTGCCCCATATAATGCTGCACATCCCCATAAGATGCTCCATACAGATAACTGCCCCATATAATGCTGCACATGGCCACATAGGATGCTCCATGCAGACATTTGCCCCCATATAATGCTGCACATGGCCACATAAGATGCTCCATACAGATATTTGCCCCGTATAATGCTCCACAAATGTTGATTATGACCCCATAAGATGCTCCATACAGATATTTGCCCCATATAATGCTGCACATGGTCCCATACAGATGCTCCATACAGATATTTGCCCCCATATCATGCTGCACATGGCCACATAAGATGCCCCATACAGATATTTGCCCCCATATCATGCTGCACATGGCCACATAAGATGCTCCATACAGACATTTGTCCCCATATAATGCTGCACATGGCCACATAAGATGCTCCATACAGATATTTGCCCCATATGCTGTTGCTGCGATTAAAAAAATAAAAAAATGACATACTCACCTCTCAGGCCACCGGCACTTGCTATACTCACCTTTCCTATTCCATCGCTGACCGCTACTGTGCCTTCCCATCCTCTGCGCCGACATTCAGGAAGAGGGCGGCGCGCACTAATCACGTCACCGCGCCCTCTGACCTGAGCATCACTGCGGAAGACACAGCGGCGCCGACGGTGGGACGAGGAGCAAGTGAGTATCGCGCACTGTCCCCGTCACACTTACCTGCTCCTGGCGCCATCGCTGTACATCTGTTCCCCGGCGCCGCATTTTCTTCCTGTAGTGAGTGGTCACCGTTACCGCTCATTACAGTAATGAATATGCGGCTCCACCTCCATGGCAGCTGGAGCCGCATATTCATTACTGTAATGAGCGGTACCATGTGACCGCTCACTACAGGAAGAAGCTGCAGCGCTGGAAGAAGCAGGGACGTGCAGGGACCGAGCCAGGAGTAGGTGAGTATAACTAGGCAGCACCCGCTCCCCCTCCCCTGCCGACCCCTGGGTATGACTCGAGTATAAGCCGAGAGGGGGACTTTCAGCCCATAAAAGTGGGCTGAAAATCTCGGTTTATACTCGAGTATATACGGTATATATACTGTATGTGTAGACATTTATTTTAGCTACTAGATGGTGGCCTGATTCTAACGCATCAGGTATTCTAGAATATGTATGTAGTTTATTTATGAAGATTTAAGAATAATGCAATGAATACACAGGATTTTCCGGGTAAAATATATACATTATCAGTGAAGCGCCAATATCACTGGTCGCGGCCGGCCGGGAGTGACTAATCAACGAAGCGTGGTTCAAATCCCACGCCAATTCACGGCTGCATTGCGCCTGTTGCTGATTGGTCGCGTCCTGACGGGTGCAACCAATCAGGGCAGCAGTGTTTAACCCCTTCAAGTCGCGGCCCTTTTTCATTTTTGCGTTTTCGTTTTTCACTTCCCTCCTTCCCTGAGCCATAACTTTTTTATTTTTCCGTCAATATGGTCATGTGAGGGCTTATTTTTTGCGGGACAAGTTGTACTTTTGAACGACACCATTGGTTTTACCATGTCTTTTACTAGAAAACGGGAAAAAAATTCCAAGTGTGGTGAAATTGCAAAAAAAGTGCAATCCCACACTTGCTTTTTGTTTGGCTTTTTTGCTAGGTACACTAAATGCTAAAACTTACCTGCCATTATGATTCTCCAGGTCATTACGAGTTCATAGACACCTAACATGACTAGGTTATTTTTTATCTAAATGTTGAAAAAAAATTCCAAACTTTGCTAAAAAAAAAAAAAAAAAAAGGGCCATTTTCCGATACCCGTAGCGTCTCCATTTTTCGTGATCTGGGGTCGGGTGAGGGCTTATTTTTTGCGTGCCGAGCTGATGTTTTTAATGATACCATTTTTGCGCAGATACGTTCTTTTGATCGCCCGTTATTGCATTTTAATGCAATGTCGCGGCGACCAAAAAAACGTAATTCTGGCGTTTCGGATTTTTTTCTCGCTACGCCGTTTAGCGATCAGGTTAATGCTTTTTTTTAATTGATAGATCGGGCGATTCTGAACACGGCGATACCAAATATGTGTATGTTTGATTTTTTTTTATTGTTTTATTTAGGATGGGGCGAAAGGGGGGTGATTTAAACTTTTATATTTTTTACATTTTTTTCATATTTTTAAAAACATTTTTTTTTTACTTGTGCCATGCTTCAATAGCCTCCATGGGAGGCTAGAAGCTGGCATAGCCTGATCGGCTCTGCTATGTAGCTGAAATGCAGGTGTGCTGTGAGCGCCGACCACAGGGGGGCGCTCACAGCAGGCCTGCATCAGTAACTATAGAGGTCTCAAGGACCTCTATGGTTAGCTTCCT
Organism: Ranitomeya imitator; assembly: GCF_032444005.1. Classification (NCBI taxonomy): domain Eukaryota; kingdom Metazoa; phylum Chordata; class Amphibia; order Anura; family Dendrobatidae; genus Ranitomeya; species Ranitomeya imitator. The sequence goes on along the minus strand of NC_091282.1, from coordinate 1,129,289,575 downwards.
GATGCATCGCCGACCCCCGATCATGTGACGGGGGTCGGCGATGACGTCATTTTCGGCCGCCCGGCCGGATGCGGTAGTTAAATGCCGCTGTCTGTGTTTGACAGCGGCATTTAACAGGTTAATAGCGGCGGGTGAATAGCGATTTCACCCGCTGCTATTGCGCGCACATGTCAGCTGTACAAAACAGCTGACATGTCGCGACTTTGATGTGGGCTCACCGCCGGAGCCCACATCAAAGAGGGATTCACGGCATGCGCAGTACTAGTACGGCGCATGTCATGAAGGGGTTAAATCTCGAGCCAATATCGCTGATTGGTAGCGGCAGGGCGGGTGTGACCAATCAGCACAGCGTGGTTCAAATCCCGCGCCAATTCGCGTCCGGACTGCGTCCGGACGGGCGCAACCAATCAGGGCAGTGGGGTTTAAATCTCGAGCCAATATCGCTGATTGGTCGCAGGCAGCTGGCGAGACCAATCAGTGACGCGGGATTTCCGTTACAGACAAACAGACAGAATTAGATGATATAGAAGATTCTATTCTAACCTGTCAGTGTGATTTTACTGTACACCACACTGACTTACTGGCTTTTTAATAGAACACCACTGCGTATTTCTCGCAAGTCACACGCATGGTCCGTGTGTAATCCGTATTTTTTTCACCTCCATAGACTTTCATTGGTGGATTTTTTGCGCAATATGCTGACAAACGCAGCATGCTGCGAATTTCTATGCCCGTAAAATACGGCTGTGAAATATATGGCAGATAGAAGCTGCCCCATAGAGAATCATTGGTCAGTGTGCAATGCGTTGTTTTTGCACCTCTCATACGTCCGTAAAACTCTCTAGTGTGACCTCGGCCTACCACTGTCGCCAGAACAGGTATTATGCCAATTAAACATGCAGGGCAACCTGACAGCGAATACTGGTGGTGTGTCACAATGTCTGATACGTAAACGATAATACAGAGTAAGAAGCACTTATGGCACTATTCCTGAGATTAAGCCGTTGGCTGCTGCTGACCTGTAACAAGTTTGTCTCAGTAAGGCTAGGTTCCCATTGCGTTAATGGGAACGCGCTAACGGACAGCGTTGCACGGCGAAATTAACCCCGTGCAACGCGTCCGTTAGCGCGCCCATTCACGGCAATGGGAACGCGCAGCACTAGCGCGTGCCATGTTCGGCACGCGCTAGCGACGCGCCGGTGTTTCCTGGCGCGCCGCGGACGCTGCTTGCAGCGTCCAAGGCGCGCCCGCGGTCCGTTCCCCACTCTCGCAGATCGGGGATCTGCGAGAGCGGGGACGTTACCGCGACCCCGGGACGCGGCCACATTAAAAACATTGCGTTAGCGCAACCCGCTAGCGCTAAACGGGTTGCACTAACGCAATGTGACCCTAGCCTAAGCAGGAAATTGAAATAAATTGCTAACTTTACACCATTATAGTCAAGTGTGAGATTGGAAGTGTTATGCAAATCTAACAGCCTGGTAGAAGCATAAAGGACACTCCACGTGTTATTACATGAGGACCAACCATTAACTATATCTTTGTATTACCCTACATTGCAGATGCAACAGTATATACATTCATGTATTGTAGCTGTAGCTCGTGTCTGATGATATATTCTTTCAGATGGATTTATATACAAGTGTTTCTCACAAAATTAGAATATCATCAAAACATCAATTTGTTTAAGTTCTTCAATAGAAAAATGAAACTCATATATTATATAGAGTCAATACAAACAGAGGGATCTATTTCAAGTGTTCATTTCTGTTAATGTTGATCATTATGGCTTACAGCCAATGAAAACCCAAATGTCATTGTCTTAGTAAATTGGAATACTTTAAAAGACCAGCTTGAGAAATTATTTTAAAATCCGACAAACAGGCTCTCCATGCATGTGTAGTGACTGCCACACAGCTGCGAAAGATGCAGCTGTGGAGCCGAACAGCTGATCAGCCACAGCGATCCCGGAAGCCGGGTTCCCTCTGCAGGATATTCGGTAAGCGCAATAGATTGCCTAACAAGCCCTGACTTGATCAAATTTGCTCATCTCTAGTCATGAGAGGCTTGACACAAGGAATGCGACAGTTGTGGCCCATGTCCTGAATACGTCTGTGTGTGGTGGCTCTTCAAGTAATGACTCCAGCAGCAGTCCACTCCTTGTGAATGTCCCCCAAATTTTCAAATGACCTTTTCTTAATAATTTCAAGTCTGCGGTCATCCCGGTTGCTTGTGCACCTTTTTCTACCACACTTTTCCTTCCACTCAACTTTTCATTAATATGCTTGGACACAGCACTCTGTGAACAGCCAGCTTCCTTAGCAATGACCATTTGTGGCTTACCCTCCTTGTGGAGTGTGTCAATGACTGCCTTCTGGACATCAAGTCAGCATATTGTAGGTGAGATACTTTGTGGCATTTGCGCAGGAATGGCTTTCTTCTGGCGACTCGACCATGCAGCCCATTTGTCTTCAAGTGCCTTCTTATTGTACATCTTGAAACAGCCACACCGCTAGTTTTGAGAGAGTCCTATATTTAAGCTGATGTTATTTGTGGGTTTTTCTTTGCATCCCAAACACATTTCTTGGCAGTTGTGCATGACATTTTTGTTGGTCTACCTAACCGTGGTTTTGGGGGTTTTTTGCCCCTGATTTTCCATTTGTTGATCACAGTTTGAACGCTGCTGACTGGCATTATCAATTCCTTGGATATCTTTTTGTATCCCTTTCCTGTTTTATACAATTCAACTACCTTTTCCCGTAGATCCGTTGACAATTCTTTTGCTTTCCCCATGACTCACAATCCAGAAACGTCAGTGCCTGGATGAAAGATGCAAGAGTCTGAGAAACTCATTCAGCTTTTATGCACACAATGATTACAAGCAAACAGGTCACAGGTGAGGATGTTACCTTTAGTAGCCATTCAAACACATTTGTGTCAACTTCTATGCATGTTAATAGGGCAAAATCACCAGGGTATGTGAACTTTTGATCTGGGTCATTTGGATGTTTTGGGTTGTCATTATGAGTTAAAAAGAGAAAACACAGTAGTTTGATAATAAATGGCTTCACCCAACCACTAACCACAAGTGGAGAAAAAGTTTTGGTGTTATCATTCATATTCTCTGAAAAAAGGCCAAGAAAGCAAAAATTCTGCCGGGGTATATACATTTTTTAGCAAAACTGTATACCCCATATAAATAACATAGGTTACTTAGTAAATACTGTTTTGGATTAAAAAAACAGCGCTAAAGCTATCCCACCAGGGACATGGTGTAATCAATTATGATGTTTTAATATAACTGATGGCATCGTGGCCCTAATGCTGTAAGAGATCCTGGGTTCACATTCAAAATAATAGTATCTAAAGCCCCACATACACATTGGATAGCTGTCGGACAAATGCGCACTTGGTTGACAGCCATCTTTTCCGACTACCCATACAGAGGAAAGTTAGGCTTAGCCGAGCGCTCATGAGTTATCTCAGAAAACCGTGGCCAGACTCCTCTAGTGGCAACTTATGGATAACTTCAAACACAAGGTTGGAATTCAACAAGCCGGATCCTTGTCTTCCACAATATCTTCTGCCAGAAGAGAGTAAGGAGACCCTCATAAACATTGGGCTGTCTGCCGATCCTACCAGTATGGGTGGGATCAGCCAACCTTAAACTAGTGTGTATGGGGGCCTTTAATCTGTATGTACACAGTGCTTGTTCATACTCCAATACAGAACAATAATATGTGAAAAAATATGTGTATACAGTCAGTGTAATACTAACTAGCACTGATAACTCAGGTCCTGATTCATCAAGACTGGCAATTTTCACACCGGTCTTGATGAGGGGTCATGCTAGAGTCAGACACTCCTTATTCATTTGAAAGTCACCTGAAAAGTACCGTAGTATGCACGTTGCCATAAATATGACTCCAGTCAGTGACTGGAGTAAGAATTATGGCATAGCATTGATGAGTGGGGATAGCAGGCCCCAGCCTTCCCCAGCTCCACCCACTTTGTCACAGCTATGTGAAAATAACAGGAAAATGCCAAAAGTTGCAAAATGGTAGCATAGTCCCTCCGAGCACCAAACCTTTGTGACTTTTCTAAGCTTTTAACGCCAGAATTCTGACATAAAGGTTTCGAGGAACTGGGCCATTAATATTTTGGATTAACCATTTAACATGAAAACCTGATTTCAACAAAATGGCATTTTTTGGTAGCCCATTCCCTGTAAGATTCTGTGTACAGTGTTTTGGTATATGTGACAGCATATACCGAAATGATAATTCATTATATTCACACTGCTTTACCTATATACTGGTTGCAAATGTCTGTGCTCCTCAGTGCATAAAATGTACCAAACAGCATAGAATATGGTGACCTCAGCCTTCTCTTTGCTTTTGTATTTGAGCATTGCCTCGTTATTATCTCCGCCACGTTGCTTTTGGGGTTTGGACTAATTAGTGTTTCTGTTCTTCTTCATTAAACATTATGTGCATTTATATTGAATACATTCAAAGGGTTAATCTGTTCAGACGAGTGTGACCTGTGACCCAAGTCAAGGCTGATGCCCAGCATACGCCAGCTGCGGTGTCAGTGCGCCCCAGACAGCCCGCCAACATTCCCGCAGCATACTTTTGAAACATCTTTCTTATTAATGATGTGCTGATCGTTGGGCTCTTCATTAGGGCCTCGTCGAGGCGTCCGCACGAGCCTGTCTATCAGTACGGGACAATTGAATCAGCGCTGAAGCTGGAGAAAGGATTTCTGCTGCTCTATTGGAAAGTGATGAATGAGACGTGAATTGGGGAGAAGAATTTGTTTGGATTCGAGAGCACCAGAAAGACGTCTTTCACTTAACAGAACCATTGACGGAGCACGATGCTTAACTGAGCGCTAAATTGAGCAGAAATAGTCGGCCTTAACACTTTCATTCCTACACGTAAAAGCCTCTTAACCAGACCAGAAAAACTTCCCGGAATTTTGCAACTGCTGTCAATACTCATGTGCCGGACATGGTCAATAAATATTTTCCATCATTCGCTAATTTTTTGGGCGTAGTTGACAGCAGAGAGGATCATTGTCCACCTGCACACCAACCTTCACTCCTTCATACACTCCTAAACTCCATACACAGGGGACAATATTGGCAATTTTGGTCAAATTTACCCCTGAATGTTACTTGTACGCCCTGAAAGTTACATCCTCCATTAATCTCCAACCGTTCAGCTGCTACTGAACACTTAGATGGAAATTGCTTCTACACTCAAAAGCTTCCCGCATGGCCGCTAGCTATTTTGAAGCTTCGTATGGGATCATTTCGACTCAATTTGATTTTCAATCTTGAAGACGCTTCGTTGCTCATCCAGGTATCTTCCTCAATTTAACAAAATGCCGAGGAAACTTGACAGCGTGCTCCCTATGTGGTTAATTCATTCACCATCTGTGAGTCTCACTGCCATAATAGCTTGTCGGGGTCTTAGACAAAGCCACAGGTGGAAGTGTTTGCTATAGAACTATTGAGGGAGAAAATGAGAAAACCATGTTAGCACAGGACATTACGCCGCAGCTAATCCAGAAAAATATTCATCACTTTGGGATTTTGCACTAAGCCCATAATAAGGAAAAATAAATCCTTAATCACTGCAAAATAGTAATAGTAAAAACATAGTTTGCGGTGCTCTCACAGACCAACATAGAAAACAAAAAAGGTACCCCAAAGCATTGCTAGAGAAGATCCGTGCACACCCCAGGATAGTAAGTTCATATTTAGGAAAATAGAGATCTTCATATGTTTCCATACCGGTGTATGACTTGTAGGGGCAGCCTGGTGGCTCTGCAGTTGACACTGTTAAAGAGGACGTTTCACTGGATTTTTTTCTTTATGTAACCTGAGTGCCTCCTCCAATTGGCGCTTGGTCCTTCTGGAACACTTTTTCTTCTGTGCCCTTCTGTTCCAAAGTTTTGCCCCCCTGGTAATAACGTGGCAAATTTTCTCTACAACCAACTGGACGTATTCAACCAAACTTCTATGTGGGTGTCTGCTTTTTCTCGTTTGATGTTGGCCAAACAAAATACTGGTCAAACTTAGACATTTGGTTGCATACGCCCAGTTTTTTTTTTTTTTTTAAAGAAAATTTGCCCTATGTACCATCAGTGTAATCAAGGTTTTTCAAACATGGATAAAGAAAGAAATTACTAAGCATCTCCAATACTTTGCAATGTTAAACATGGACAGGACATGTATGATGCCAACTGTGTGCTGTACATGCTTTTCAGGGACCCATAGACTTGTGCTGGCCCTTGTCATCCATTCTGCCAGTAAAAAGCGGACAGGTCTCCTTGCGGTTTGCATGGACTCACGGTCTTTGTCAAAACATGGACATTTGAGCAGTCCCATATGTTATAATGGGTACCTGTGGGATCCGTGAAAAAAACAGATGCCACAAGCACTGGAAACACGGACGTGTGAAGGAGGCCTCACGAAGATCCAACACAGACATTGTTCCCTACAGACCTGTCCATCTACAATAATTGAGGGCAGTAGAAGACCACAGACTACAGTAGTCCAACAATCATAGAAAGCTGCAATGTGTGTACATAAATGCATACAGTGGGCACAGAACGTATTGAGACCCCTTTAAATTTTTCACTTTGTTTCATTGCAGCCATTTGGTAAATTCAAAAAAGTTCATTTTTTCTCATTAATGTACACTCTGCATCCCGTCTTGACTGAAAAAAAACAGAAATGTAAATTTATTAAAAAAGAAAAACTGAACTATCACATGGTCATAAGTATTTAGACCCTTTGCTCAGTATTGAGTAGAAGCACCTTTTGACCTAGTGCAGCCATGAATCTTCTTGGGAATGATGCAACAAGTTTTTCACACCTGGATTTGGGGATCCTCTGCCATTCTTCCTTGCAGATCCTCTCCAGTTCTGTCAGGTTGGATGGTGAACGTTGGTGGACAGCCATTTTCAGGTCTCTCCAGAAATGCTCAATTGGGTTTAGGTCAGGGCTCTGGCACCAGTCAAGAATGGTCACAGAGTTGTTCTGAAACCACTTCTTTGTTATTTTAGCTGTGTGCTTAGGGTCATTGTCTTGTTGGAAGGTGAACCTTCGGCCAAGTCTGAGGTCCAGAGCACTCTGGAAGAGGTTTTCATCCAGGATATCTCTGTACTTGGCCGCATTCATGGTTCCTTCAATGGCAACCAGTCGTCCTGTCCCTGCAGCTGAAAAACACCCCATAGCATGATGCTGCCACCACCATGTTTCACTGTTGGGATTGTATTGGGCAGGTGATGAGCAGTGCCTGGTTTTCTCCACTCATACCGCTTAGAATTATCACCAAAAAGGTCTATCTTCATCTCATCAGACCAGAGAATCTTATTTCTCATAGTCTGGGAGTCCTTCATGTGTTTTTAGCAAGCTCTATGTAGGCTTTAATATTTCTTGCACTGAGGAGAGGCTTCCGTCTGGCCACTCTGCCATGAAAGCCCGACTGGTGGAGGGATGCAGTGATAATTGATTTTGTGGAACTTTCTCCCATCTCCCCTAAGCCTAATCCGCAACGTGTGCACATTGCCTAAATGACCATGCAAAGATCATTGTGAATGGATGGGAGCAGGGTCAGCTGTGATGTCACATATTGATTAGTGGATCCTGTTATCAGCTGTGTATAAGGGTTACCTGTCATTGTAATCCCAACTATGGCAATCAGCCTGCTGAAAACTTAGGCTGATTTCACATTTGCGTTGGGAGGGCTGCGTACTTCCTCTGTTAGGCTAGGTTCACATTGCGTTAATGGGTTAACGCTAGCGGACTCCGTTACATGGCGAAATTGTCGCAATTAACGCCATGCAATGGATCCGTTAGCGCACCCATTGACGGCAATGTGCTAACGGAGCTCTAGTGCATCGCTAGCGCATGCCCTTTTCGGCACGCGCTAGCGATGTCACGTTAGTTTCGGGCGGACCAAGGACGCTGTTTGCAGCGTCAGAGGTCCGTTCCTCGCTAGCGCAGATCGGGTACCTATCTTTAACAATGGGTACGCAGGCCATGCGGATGTATGCGAATGTAAGCCCGCAAGGGCAGGGTCCTCGCCCCTCTGTATCAGTCCGTCATTGTTAGTTTGTTTACTGTATGTGATATTTGTAACTTGTATGTAACCCCTTCTCATGTACAGCACCATGGATTCAATAGTGCTATATAAATAAATAATAATAATAATAATAATCTCCCTACTGCATCTCTGGAGCTCAGCCACAGTGATCTTGGGGTTCTTCTTTACCTCTCTCCCCAAGGCTCTTCTCCCACGATTGCTCAGTTTGGCTGGATAGCCAGGTCTAGGAAGACTTCTGGTGGTCCCAAACTTCTTCCAATATAGCATTATGTAGGCCACTGTGCTCTTAGGAACCTTGATTTCTGCAGAAATTCTGTTGTAATCTTGGCCAGATCTGTGCCTTGCCACAATTCTGTCTCTGAGCTCCTTGGCCAGTTCCTTTGCCCTCATGATTCTCATTTGGTGTGACATGCACTGTGAGCTGTGAGGTCTTATATAGACAGGTGTGCGCCTTTCCACATCAAGTCCTATCAGTTTAATTAAACACAGCTGCGCTCCAATGAAGGAGTAGAACCATCTCAAGGAGGATCACAAGGAAATGGACAGCATGTAACTTAAATATGAGTGTCTGAGCAAAGGTTCTGAATATTTATGAACATGTGATATTTCAGTTCTTTTTTAATAAACATGCAAAAATATTAATGAAATAAAAAATTTTTTTTTTTTGAACTTACCAAATGGCTGCAATGAAGCAAAGAGTGAAAAAATTAAAGGAGTCTGAATGCTTTCCATTCCCACGATATATATATATATAACAGGGTCACTGGAGCTGTATGAGGGGAGTGTAGATTGGCTTTTTTTCTCTATTTAGTTACTGGATGTGGCTGCATCCAGACTGATCTTGCACTTCTCCCATTGACCTTGCAGGTGGCAGTAATCAACTCTACCTGCCCATAAATTGTAGGTTTAGCCCAGAGTGACATGTTTTGTCCATACTTGTAGGCTGGTGGCCCAAAAGTGGCATGTATGGTAGAGTAGGACCCATCAGAGGGAGATCACCTTGCCGTGGTTGATGGGCACACATGAATTCATCATTTCATCTAATACTGTAAGTTTTTATGTAAAAAATTTTTTTGAAAAAATTTGTGAAAAATATTTTTGAGAAGTATAATTCATATTGAATATTTGTCTGTGTTTTCACATAGCCTAAATTCATGTACATGTGCTGCTGTGTTCTTTATTATCTATATGAAGCAGCTTGCACGTGTTCACATTAGGAGTGCAGGTTGGCTTTTTCTCTCTCTCTCTCTCTATATATATTTATATATATTGTAGCAGGGTCACTGGAGCTATATGAGAGGGGAGATACAGTATGTGTCAAGAAGATTGCTTTCTTCCGTGATCTAGAAACCGAATAAGTTTCTCTCCAGCATGCTATGAGGTGAAGGGGTTAATCAGCCATGATAAGGGATGAGGTTTTTTCATGAGTAGGTAAGAGATGAGCGGGATGCCTACTCGCAATATCTCCACCTCAAGGTAGTGGCTGGGCAGTTAAATGTTGAGAAACTATTTTTTTTCTCTGTTGTGTGTTTGGACAGGAAAGTGGCTCCAGGAGGAGCTGAGGACTTTAACCCCTTTCTGCCATTAGACGTACTATTCCGTCCATGTGGGGTGGGCCTTACTTCCCAAGGACGGAATAGTACGTCATAGGCGATCGGCCGCACTCACGGAAGGAGCGCGGCCGATCGCGGCCGGGTGTCAGCTGCTTATTGCAGCTGACATCCGGCACTATATGCCAGGAGCGGTCACGGACTGCCCCCGGCACATTAACCCCCAGCACACCGCGATCAAACATGATCGCGATGTGCCGGCGGTGCAGGGAAGCATCGCGCAGGGAGGGGGCTCCCTGCGGGCTTCCCTGAGACCCCCGCAGCAACGCGATGTGATCGCGTTGCTCTGGGGGTCTCCTACCTTCCTTCCTGCAGCAAGTCCCGGATCCAAGATGGCCGCGGATCCGGGTCCTGCAGGGAGGGAGGTGCCTTACCAAGTGCCTGCTCAGAGCAGGCACTTGGCAACGCTGCAGCGCTGTGAGACAGATCGGTGATCTGTCAGAGTGCTGTGCAAACTGGCAGATCACCGATCTGTATTGTCCCCCCCTGGGACAAAGTAAAAAAGTTTAAATTTTTTTTTACAAGTGTGTGTAAAAAAAAAAAAAAAAAATCCTAAATAATGAAAAAAAATATATATATATTATTCCCATAAATACATTTCTTTATCTAAATAAATAAAAAAAAAACAATAAAAGTACACATATTTAGTATCGCCACGTCCGTAACGACCCAACCTATAAAACTGTCCCACTAGTTAACCCCTTCAGTAAACACCGTAAGAAAAAAAAACAAAAAACGAGGCAAAAAACAACGCTTTATTATCATACCGCCGAACAAAAAGTGGAATAACACGCGATCAAAAAGACGGATATAAATAACCATGGTACCGCTGAAAGCGTCATCTTGTTGGGATTAGGGTTAGAGGTGTGTCTGGGTTAGAGGTGTGGTTAGGGTTACCGTTGGAATTAGGGTTAGGGGTGTGTTTGGATTAGGGTTTCAGTTATAATTGGGGGGTTTCCACTGTTTAGACACATCAGGGGCTCTCCAAACGCGACATGGCGTCCGATCTCAATTCCAGCCAATTCTGCGTTGAAAAAGAAAAAACAGTGCTCCTTCCCTTCCGAGCTCTCCCGTGTGTCCAAACAGGAGTTTACCCAAACATATGGGGTATCAGCGTACTCAGGACAAATTGGACAACAACTTTTGGGGTCCAATTTCTCCTGTTACCCTTGGGAAAATACAAAACTGGGGGCTAAAAAATAATTTTTGTAGGAAAAAAAAAAGATTTTTTATTTTCACAGCTCTGCGTTATAAACTGTAGTGAAACACTTGGGGGCTCAAAGTTCTCACAACACATCCAGATAAGTTCGTGGGAGGGTCTAGTTTCCAATATGGGGTCACTTGTGGGGGGTTTCTACTGTTTAGGTACATTAGGGGATCTGCAAACGCAATGTGATGCCTGCAGACCATTCCATCTAAGTCTGCATTTCAAATGGCGCTCCTTCCCTTCAGAGCCCTCCCATGCGCCCAAATGGTGGTTCCCCCCCACATATGGGGCATCAGCGCACTCAGGACAAATTGGACAACAACTTTTGTGGTCCAATTTCTCCTGTTACCCTCGAGAAAATACAAAACTGGGGGCTAAAAAATAATTTTGGGGGGAATTTTTATTTTTTATTTTCACGGCTCTGCGTTAGAAACTGTAGTGAAACACTTGGGGGCTCAAAGTTCTCACAACACATCTAGATAAGTTCCTTGGGGGGTCTAGTTTCCAATATGGGGTCACTTGTGGGGGGTTTCTACTGTTTAGGTACATTAGGGGCTCTGCAAACACAATGTGACGCCCGCAGACCATTCCATCTAAGTCTGTATTCCAAATGGCGCTCCTTCCCTTCCGAGCCCTCCAATACGCCCAAACGGTGGTTCCCCCAACATATGGGGTATCAGCGCACTCAGGACAAATTGCACAACAACTTTTGGGGTCCAAATTCTCCTGTTACCCTCGTGAAAATACAAAACTGGGGACTAAAAAATAATTTTTGTGGGAAAAAATTTTTGTTTTATTTTTATGGCTCTGCATTATAAACTTCTGTGAAGCTCTTGGTGGGTCAAAGTGCTCACCACACATCTAGATAAGTTCCTTAGGGGATCTACTTTCCAAAATGGTGTCACTTGTGGGGGGTTTCAATGTTTAGGCACATCAGTGGCTCTCCAAACGCAACATGGCGTCCCATCTCAATTCCTGTCAATTTTGCATTGAAAGGTCAAACGGCGCTCCTTCCCTTCCGAGCTCTCCCATGCGCCCAAACAGTGGTTTACCCCCACATATGGGGTATCAGAGTACTCAGGACAAATTGTGCAACAACTTTTTGGCTCCAATTTCTTCTCTTACCATTGGGAAAATAAAAAATTGGGGGCGAAAAGATAATTTTTGTGAAAAAAAATGATTTTTTATTTTTACGGTTCTGCATTATAAACTTCTGTGAAGCACTTGGTGGGTCAAAGTGCTCACCACACCTCTAGATAAGTTCCTTAGGGGGTCTACTTTCCAAAATGGTGTCACTTGTGGGGGGTTTCAATGTTTAGGCACATCAGTGGCTCTCCAAACGCAACATGGCGTCCCATCTCAATTCCAGTCAATTTTGCATTAAAAAGTCAAATGGCGCTCCTTCGCTTCCAAGCTCTGTCATGCGCCCAAACAGTGGTTTACCTCCACTTATGGGCTATCGGCGTACTCAGGACAAATTGTACAACAAGGTTTGGGGTCCATTTTCTCCTGTAACCCTTGGTAAAATAAAACAAATTGGAGCTGAAGTAAATTTTTTGTGAAAAAAAGTTAAATGTTAATTTTTATTTAAACATTCCAAAAATTCCTGTGAAACACCTGAAGGGTTAATAAACTTCTTGAATGTGGTTTTGAGAACCTTGAGGGGTGCAGTTTTTAGAATGGTGTCACACTTGGGTATTTTCTATCATATAGACCCCTCAAAATGACTTCCAATAAGATGTGGTCCCTAAAATAAAATGGTGTTGTAAAAATGAGAAATTGCTGGTCAACTTTTAACCCTTATAACTCCCTAACAAAAAAAAATGTTGGTTCCAAAATGGTGCTGATGTAAAGTAGACATGTGGGAAATGTTACTTATTAAGTATTTTGTGTGACATATCTCTGTGATTTAATTGCATAAAAATTCAAAGTTGGAAAATTGCGAAATTTTAAAAATTTTCGCCATATTTCCGTTTTTTTCACAAATAAATGCAGGTAATATCAAAGAAATTTTACCACTATCATGAAGTACAATATGTCACGAGAAAACAATGTCAGAATCACCGGGATCCGTTGAAGCGTTCCAGAGTTATAACCTCATAAAGGGACAGTGGTCAGAATTGTAAAAATTGGCCCGGTCCATAACGTGCAAACCACCCTTGGGGGTAAAGGGGTTAAGGGTACGTGTCCACGTTCAGGATGGCCGGCGGTTTGGACGGAGCGGCAAAATCGCTCCACCCAAAGCTCCGCCCCCTTCTGGGGACGCGATGATGCCGGATGTGTTCATTGCACACTTCCGGTATCATAGCACTCCACACATAGGGCCCTGTGTTATAGCTTGCGGTGGCGCAGCGTCGCCACAAGGTAAATGATCTTAAAAGACGCGCCGCATGTCCGGAATCGCAGGGCCGCCGGATGCGTGTTACCAAGCATAGTGGAGACGGGATTTCATAAAATCCCCTCCACTATGCTTTAACATCTGGACGCTGCGTCTCTATGCAGTGTCAAACACGCAGCGTTTCCTGCACGTGGAAACATACCCTAAGTGTTACCTGCGGGTGAATCCAGCAGGAAAAATTACTCTATTGACCTTTTTTTTGCCATTGGGCCATATATATACGGGTTCTCAACACCAATTTCCAGAAATCTATTATTTTTTATCTTGAGTCTTAGGGTAGATATTAAGCACAGAAGAAAAGATTCACTGGAGAGAAATGTTTCACAGCCATCGGTGGAGTCAAGATAAGACTGGTCTTCTGATCATAACTACCTTGTGTACATATAGATGCATACTTTTATGTATGTGTGGCCATATATCTTAGATAGCTAGATGGGTGAGGTGGTGACTTATTTTTGTTGGCAACACAAGAATTGGGCATGTTGAAATCCCATATGTGTGATCCTATCTTTCCCTGATATCTACTTCTAAGGAGAGAGTCTGGATACCTCCATACACATTAGTCTGCAGTGTAATCAGTATGGCCATCTTAAGCTCGGTGAATAGCCATGAAATCCTACCGCAGAACTTCAAAAACAATTGAAAAAAATTCAAATAGATGTGGTTAAATACCAGATTTAATATGGCACAGCTTTAATGTTAAATTGTTGGGTAAAACGGTAAAATCCGCCCAGAGGGCACAAGCATTACCAGATTATATCATGTGTACATTACATGCATTCTTACTACGGAAATATAACCCCGTCTGACCTGGTGATGTACAGGCTTTCCACTTCATATTCAGAATGTAGATAAGTGTACTTCTGGTCAACGTTCAGTATATGGGAGATCTGCATATGTTCACATCTCACTCATCCATAGAAAAGCCAACCCTCTGCCAGAACACTGCTCCATCAGCCGTCAGCAGCCTTCGAATACTCGTCAGCGAACAGTGCCGCATTATAAACGGATGCAATGACACTAGTCTGAACAGGGACATAGCCCGAATCGAAAATCAGGAACAGAACATAAAAAAGGAGATTCAAAAAGCAAATAAGACTCGGCCTTCACCCAGCTATATAACATGATAAAAATTGTCCAAATTCACAAATTTCATTAGGATAAGATAATGAATTAGTGTAATTGGGGGCTCCTGACTGTACCCCAATAGGCAGATATCGGGGGCAGTATGCTGGATTTTCACTATGGCTGGTGTGTGTGTTGGATAGTGCCCAGCACAGCACCTTCTGTTACCTCCGTTCCCTTCCCATATTATATAGCATTAACCATACTATATATTGCCTAATAATGTAGTGGTCAAGTAATATTTCCATCCATTGCCTAAAGCTGACCATTAACTCCTAACAGCTGTTAACCAATGCGTAACTCAGTTTGATCGAGTGGTGACGAGTGTTGTCAATGGGGAGAGGGGAGTCGGCCCCTGTAAGATCACTCCTAAAACAAAAAATACAGCAAGAATCGGGCATATTCCAATTCAACATGCCCAACTACCGTATATTTTCCCTCAGACGTAGGCCATGAACATCAGTCAGCCTGTCCTGCCTAAATCGGGGCTCGGCTGATCTAAAATCTATTGAGTATTGCAATGTTGGGTGCCAGACAGGTAACACTCTTCAAGGGAACCTGTGAGCAGGTTTTTGCTTTGTATGAGGGCATCATAATGTAGAAGTAGAGACCCTGATAGACCCTGATTACAGCGATGTGTCACTTACTGGGCTATGTTTTGCTGTTTAAATACTGTGTTTTATTAGCAGGAGATTATCACAACAGGACAACTGACCTTGTGCCTCCTTGTCCAACCTCGTCCCCAGCACTGATTATCAGCTTTTTGTCACTATACAATGTACACAGAAAGCTGTGGTGTGGACGGGGTCATAAACAGCTCAACAACTGAGCTCTGCTACATCTGCAATGATAAAACTGTGACCATCACAACTGCTGCACCCAAAGTGATACATGACCGGAATCAGGATCTATGTCCTTACCTCATGGTGCTATGTAATATGAGAGCAGCATGCTTTATGGGTTGAGACCCTGATTTCAGGTATGTGTCACTCACTGGTCTGCATGCTATCATTTTGATACAATCACTGTTTTATCTGCTACAGATCTAGTAGAGCTCAGAATACTGATCCTGTATAACCCGGCCCACACTCCTGATTGGCAGCTTAATGTGTATATTGCATATTTACAGAAAGCTGCTGATCAGTGCTGGGGGCGTGGCTGGACCAGGAGGCATGTGACACCTGGTCCTGTAGTGATCATCTCCTGCTTATGAAACACTGATTTTATTGAAATAGCAAAACACAGCCTAGTAAGTGACACATCACTGGAAACAGGTTCTCAGCTCCTACATCTTGCTGCTCTCTGATTACATAGCAAATCCCTGCTGACATATTCCCCTTAAGGCTAGCTTTAATTTCAAGCAGCCTATTGTGTGATCCCACAGGAATAGTCGTATTTCGCATTTCTAATTGAAGTAACTCTGCCCGATCAGTCATTATACAGTATATTATAACATGGACACTTTATAGTAGACCTGGGAGATACAGTTATAGGTTGTGAATGACCAACCGTCATGATTCTAATCTTTTACATGGAAGTGTATGTCTCGTTAATTCATTTCTGGCCTGAAATTAGACTATAATAAAAGGGATCATTTCTGCAAGAGCAGGCAAGCATTACATGTATGAGGCAGACCTGAGATAAGAGGAGCAAAGTGAATGCAAGAAACCTGCACAAAGCGTTAATCATTAGGTTGCCGCGCCAAATCTCGTCTGAGCCGTACTTAGCACAATCTGCGGCAGCGACAGGTCTCAGCCCCACGTCATTTACAGACATAATACGGACCTGTAAGATAATCAGTAAACCACCTTCCATGTAAAGACAGGCTTATCGAGATCTCCTCCTGCATCGCACATGGGCAGAAGCCGCGGCATTCTTGATAATACTAATGGGTTTTCATATCTTGACGAGGAATAAGAGCGTTAATACACATCTAGGTAATTCCATTAAACCATCAGGGGAATTATGGACTAAGCCCATAGGCAGGAATAATGACTACCATAAGCCGCCCTCTTCAATCACAGACAGACGACCATTTCTTGACACCACGGGCAGAGTCGTCAGATAAAGCAACATCTTAGTATTCCAGAATTTCTATTTTTGGTCCATTATGGCAATCCTTAAATTAGTAGCTTCCATACACAGATACATTAGTCTCAAATGTCTTCTATGGAATTCATAAAACAGAAAAAAATGTTTCCAGCGTCTAATCCCATCAGAGATGTGAGGAGGAACCCTCCCCCAGGAGCCCCGGTCCATCTTAGTGATTAACATAGTCAAGGGGATTACACACTACTTTTCCAGGGAACGTGACTGGTGAACGTGTTCAGAACAGACAACAAGTCAGAAGGTCCAAACTAACCCAGATCCCTTCTAAATATGTGATGGACTGTAAGCATCCCGTCCCTGGAGAACAAGCAGCGCCTGGGAGCATCCATTGTTTTTATTCTAAGTAGGGACCTGCATAGATTAAGCTGGGGTTGTCCACTAGTAGACAACAAAATTACAATAAACATTGTAGACAGCATATCTCTCCAATAATTTACATTAACTAAACTTTAAAAAAAAAAAAAAATTGGTCCAGCATAGAAAGTTATGAAACTTTGCAAATAACTTTTGATGAGGATTTGTCTTCATTCCTGTAAAAAAAAAATCATGTAAGTGGCTTCCATACCCCAACTTTTCCCCTAATCTATATGACTGCCATCAGCTGCATTGACTTCACAGCGTACTCATTTAGAGTACAAATTATGCCAATGAAAGTGTTAGCTCAGTGCCATTGTCTCAGAAAGGCTAGGTGCAAATGACCCAACGCATGTTTCACCCTAGCTTCGTCAGGGGGCGTTTCCTGAAGAATCTATGGAGAAACGCGCGTTGGGGCACCAGGGCCACGCTCCAATTATCCTTTCTCTTCATCACAAGATGCAAGTGTTGCCTTCAGCATAAACTGTATGTTGTTTTTGCATTGTCCACAGTGACATATTCTATAGGCACTGGAACATATACTCTATAATTTACAACCTTCATTACTTTTACTACATATGGTGTTGTGTGGTCCTCCATTGGGTTACTCTGCCCTTTAACTATTGGCTGTTATATATTTATTGTACTGTATCTTGTATATTTGATTAGCATATTCATGAAATGTATGTTCTGGTTTGCCGTTAGTTCTGAATTATTGACAACAAAGATTTAGATGTGATCATATGTCAGTACCTGAATGCCAGGCTTGAGAGTTGATACAAGGTCTTTAACCATTCGCACTTCTGAAACAGTGACTCCACCGATCACAAACAGCATCAAGAGGGAAGAGTCTCCAGGATGCGGCCGGCTCACCTGGATATGCAACAGAAACAACAAGGTTATCTGCACAGACACTCACCAGCACAGCAGCTCTTAACAGTACTCATGCTAACAAAAAATGGCTCTTTAGTATGTGAACCCATTGCCAAGCCAACCACCACTAATTTTATTTAGACTCTCATAAAGGACATTTATCACCTTTCCATAGAATAGGTTATACGTGCCAAATTTCAGAGGATCTCACCGCTAAGACACCTACGATCTTTGGCTGGAGGAGATTAACCACATACATTACTGCTGTATTCAATGTCCATATAGCTGAAGAAAACAGCAAAGTGCCATGTGTCTATAAAGTGCTGCAGACTGGTAGCCACGTCTGAGCTGCTGTCCGGCTGCACTCTACAAACAAGAGGTGTCCCAGTCCTTATGTGGCGTTGGGTGTTGGGTGCATCACGCTCTCTTGTAGGCCGCGTGTCTTCCTCCGGGCTTCCGTTCTCAGGAGCTGCCGCACACAATGCATGGGACACCAGGTTCTTTGGAACAGTGAAACTTTTACTAAACAGTCCAACTTCATCAGTAGGGTACAAGTGGGATAGGGCACAGAAATGTAGACTTCATTCCTCCTTAGCACAACTCCTCTTCTGTTCTGCCACACGTTCATTCTTGACTTTACCAAGCCCGCTGACTTCATCAGCCCTAAGGATACGTTGCCCACACTGGCAGTAAACCCAGGTCCGGCCAACTGCCCCTCATGTAACTCATGTCCACCGACCTCGTTATGTCGGAAGACCAGGCCAGCTCCATGACCCGAGCCCTAGGCTCCAGACTCTCTCGGAGTGTCCATCAGGCATCTCCATTTGGCCACCCACTGCCCTGAACATTTGGCCCATCCTGACCCTAGCTACCCACCACACCTGAACTTGGACTCTCCTCCACACTTCACTGACGGACACTGAACTCCTAACCGCTGTCCTAGGCTTATCCTATGCTATATTCACATTATTCTCTAACACTCTATATACTGTAAATCAGCATAATACATTACATTAGACACATTACTTCACATATAATACCGCATGAGTGTATTCACATAGTGCGTCTGTTGTCTTCAAGGGCAGGAACAGGGTAAGACAGTCCATATCCCTACATGTCCGTCAGTCCTATAGTCATTAAATGGAGTCGCAGGACACCTGCTTGGCCATTGCTGCATCTAATCTCCTCCTTGCTGTGGTTGTACAGTGAAGAGGAGTAGGGGTGCTGTAGTGGGACCCCCAGTGATCAGTCATTTAGTACCTACCCTGTGGACAAGGAAGAAATAACCATCGTGGGAAAACCTCCTTATAGAAATCATTTAAATATTGTTATATGCTGTAAACAGAACCAAATGGAAATCTTTAAGGGTGTGTTCCCACATTGAGTAAATTTCTGCAGCAAAAACCACCTGTCTCTTGGCAGGAAAAATGCTACGTAAAATATGGATGATGTATTTTTCCTCATTCATTTGTATGGGTGAAAACCGCTGTAAAAATGCTTAAAAAAAGTGACCTGCTGCAGATGTGAAATTGCTTCAAATCTGGAAGGACAAAATAAGCCGAGTGTACAGGAGACTTCAGAAATCTCATTAATTTTCTGGTACTATAAAATGCTGTATTTTTGGTGAAGAAATTTCCGCTGCAAATAAGCAACGTGCGCACATACCCTAATTCTGCGAACGTAATTCTCATCTCCTCCCTCCGGAGATAAACTGATAAATTGACCAGCGCTACATACTTCACATTAGCAGCTTGTCACTTCATGTTGCGTCATTTCTGGTTTAACATTTTGCAGAGCAAAGGGTGAAGCCTGTGGCATATTCCCAAACTTTGTGCAGCGGAAAGTTTTTTGACAATTCAGTGTGGGAAATTTGAGCTTGCACAACAAATACGTCCCATCAATCATTGGCCAATGTTGTACAATTGGTGGTGTCCCCTACCGATCCCTAAAGTCAATGGTCACAACAATAAAATCACCGAGCAGAGCTGAGCAGCAGTGATGGAAGCCGCGGCAGCCGGAGCTTCATCACATTAGAAGTATTTCCATATAATGATCAGCCTATTATTCTGCTCCGATCGCAAGTAGGAAATCACACAAGAAGCGCTCGGGTGTCCCAATGCTCAGCATGGCTGTGCCGGCGCCAAGTAATCGGAGCAGGTGATATCTTTATTCTTCAGACTGGCAGGGAGCGTGCCTATTATATCCTCGCACGTTGTGGATACTTACAGAGACACTTTCCACTCAATTTCTACAGAAGAAGGTCCATTGATTTCTTAAAGGCAGCTGCTCCTTGACGAGTTTCGATTATTTCATAGTTAACCAGAACATAAAAGCAGGCGAGGATTGCATTTAGTCTATCAGCAGATTTAACCCGCAGATGGAAAAAAAAACATGACTGCTCTTCCGGTAGACTAAAGATAGATGCAGTTACATTGGTGACGTAGTCCAGTTTGGGCAAACTTTTGTAACTGCAGGAATTCTGTACCAGGATTAATCATACCATCCCGTGCATTGTTGTAAACAGGAAGGACAATGCTCTCATCTCGGGCAAATAGTGGGGGATCCCGAACAATGGATCCATTCATGTGCCGATATGAGACATATCAAATAGACTGCCCAAAGCAGAAAGCCAAAAAGCTGCCAAAGGTATCAAACATGAGTTAAAAATGTGTAAATGCATGGAGTGCTCATACATTGCACTCAAAAGGTTGTGTGGCGCTAACATATTGATGACCCATCCATAGCGGCTCCACCAATCAGCTGTTGGCTGCTCTGGCGGTTGTGGGCTGTAAGCAGTGTACGGATTGGGATGCCACAGCGCCAGACATTGTTCAGTGGCTGCACCTGAGTACTGCACCTCATCTCCTAATCAAGTGAATGGAAGACAATGAACAGCACATTGAAGCAGTTACTAAGGAATGTATGGAGCCGCAAGGTACCACAAAATTCATGTGACCACCGCCAGTGCTGATCATTGGGGTGCCAAGTGTCAGACCCCCACCACTCATCTGACACTGATGACTTATTCTATGGATTTTTCCATATGAATTTGCAAGGAAAACAGTGCAGTATATTTTATTGCGAAGATATTTCCATAAGGATACATCGCTTCTAGCGATAAATGGGGTGCTTATAGATCGGTAATACAGAATTTTAAGTGTGCTGCTGCTCGGCTACACGCACACACATTGCGAACTGAGAGTGAGATCTTGAAGACTACAGCTATATGGCTGCTGTCACACTATCAGTATTTGGTCAGTATTTTACATCAGTATTTGTAAGCCAAAACCAGGAGTGGAACAATTAGGCTAGGTTCACATTGCGTTAATGGGTGTCCGCTAACGGACTCTGTTACATGGCGCAAATGTCACAATTAACGCTATGTAACGGATCCGCACCCATTGACTGCAATGTGCTAACAGATCGCTAATGTATCACAAACGTATGCCATTTTTGGCATGCGTCTGCGATGTGCCATTCGTTTCGGACAGACCTCGAACGCTGCTTGCAGCGTTCAGGGTCCGTTCCTCGCTAGCGCAGATCAGGCATCTGCGCTAGCGGGATTGCCGAACGCAATCCCTTTTTGGACATTGCATTAGCGCAATCAGTTAGCGTATGCGCTAAACGGACTGCACTAACGCAATGTGAACCTAGTCTCAGAGGAAAAGAATAATAGAAACATATGCACTACTTCTGCATTTATCACCCACTCCTGGTTTTGGCTTACAAATACTGATGTAAAATACTGACCTAATACTGCTAGTGTGGCGGCAGCCTATGGAGGAGATTCTAGAATGCATCTCCACATCCACAGGACAGTACTCATATATACTAATACACGCCTCAACATAGAAACTGCAGCCCCAAGAAGGAAAAGTCATGGAATTTTGGAAGTCACAAAATGGACACGCATGTTAGTGATGTGAAAATAATGAAAAAATGGAAACAGTCTTTTTAAAACATCTCAATGTATTCAGTATCAAGTATGAGCGCAACACATAGAAAAAATACGTTACCTTGGCTGCTATCATTGAGATTATTAATGGGTGTCTGAATATCTTGCCACGTTGAGTGCATTTGGGCACACAAATCAATAAGATCTGTTCTCTTCGTTACAAATTGCAATTGCCGACCAAAAATGTCCCAGATGGGAGACAAGTCCGGAGACACTGCAGACCTTTTTAGCATATTTATGACATGAGATTGCTCATGTGGTCTGACGTTATAGAGTTGAAAAACAGCTCTGGGGACACTTTGGAGAATTCACTGAGCTGTTATTGTACCAGGAATAAAAACTAATGGGTCCGGCTCTCATACGTTATGCCACCTATTACCATAATCCTGGGAATAGGAACAATGTGATGTTACCTCTTCATGGTGTTGCCTACATACTTTAGCTTTGAATGCATACAAGACAAAAGTGGGACTCATCTCTGAAGAGGATAGACCTCCATTTCCGTCTTCATTGCTCCATTCGATTCTCCAGTCTCTTTTTGGAAACCACATAGGCAATGCCTTGAAGAGATTTTCACAAAAGGCCTTCACTAGAAAAAGTCACATTGGTCCTTCTCCCAAGAACATGGTGTGAGGTGCATAATGATCAGTAGCTTGACCCCTCTAAACTTCATTCCATGTACACAACCAGCTCGGCGTTACATTGATTTGGTCGTGGAACCAGTGGTATGACCATTTATCTAAAGTGTCCCAGGAACTGTATTTCAACCAGGTTTCATGTTGGTTATGCTACTTATGCGCAGCCTGTGAGACCTAAACGTGCCATCATGGCCTGCAGTATCTCCAGACTTGTCTCACATCAAGCACATCTGAGATGTCATTGGTCAGCAAGGAGGAGTGCATGTATGTGTAGTTCCACTTAAATTAATACCCTGAAAATTTTAAGAAACAGACAAGGAAGCATTTGTACAGCTGGCAAGGTGATCTCTCTTCTAAATTCCAGCACTTCCTCCTTAGATAAACTAGGACAAGAGGAACATCAGCCAGGACTGTAAAATAATAAAGTTTGGGTGTCAATGTTCTGTCTGTGACTGTTCTTCACTGATTTTTGGCTTTTCAGCAGATGTAAGTACATGACTCACCCACACATAACTCACATTGCTAAATCAATGTTTGTTACATAATGAACACAGACTGTTCCTTGTCCAACCTCAGCTTGTGGGCAATGGTATACATAGCTAGTCTAACACATGTACGGGTAACGAAAGAGTTTGTGCTGCTCCAGGAAAGAAATGATGGCTTTTACTTTTATTACAGCCGTTTTTACTTCTTGGGGACAAACATGGTGAAAGATGCATACTTTATATAAAACGTCTCACCACCTCTATTAACATGCCATGTAAAAAAAAAACATAACAAGAAGAATCATTTCAGAACTTTTTCCACCTTTAATGTCACACATTCAGTTGAAAAATAAACTGAAATCTTTCCAGGTGGAAAAACAGAAATAAAAAATTAAAATAATGTGGTTGCATAAAAACATACAAACTGAAACTCATAATTTGTTGAAGCACTCATTGAATTTATGACAGCATTCTGTCTTTTTGGTATCAGTTTATAAGCATGCCACAAATGAAATTTGCAATCTCTTTCCACTATTCCTTGCAGTAGTGCTCCAAACTTTTCAGATTGTGAGGGTATCTCCTGTGTACAGGTCAACCCACATATTTTCAATTGGATTCAGGTCTTGGATCTGGCTGGGCTATTCCAAAACTTTTATCCTCTTCTGGATAACACATTTTTTTGTTGAATTGGTGGTATGCTAAGAGTCATTGTAGTGCTGAAAGTTGAAATTCCTTTTCATCTTCAGATTTGCAGCAGAAGCCTGAAGGTTTTCTTGCAAAATTGACTGATATTTGGAACTGTTCATAATGTTCTACACCGTTACTAAAGCCTCAGTTCCAGCTGCCAAACAACAGCCCAACAGCATAATGCTGCCTCCACAATGCTTCATTGTAGGTGTGGTGTTCATTTGATGATGTGCAATGTTAGCTTTGCACCAAACATACCTTTTGGAATAATGGTCAAAAAGTACAACTTTGATCTCATCAGGACATACAGTGACATGTAAAAGTTTGTGCACCACTTGTCAAAATTACTGTTATTGTGAACAGTTAAGCAAGTTGAAAATAAAAACATCTCTAAAAGGCCTAAAGTTAAAGATTACACTTTTCCTTTGTGTTTTAGGCAAAAAATATATTTTCATCTTTTACATTTTAAAAATTACAAAAAGGAAAATGGGCAGATGCAAAAGTTTGCGCACCCTTGGAAATTTGTATACTCGGATAACTTTGACAGAGGTTTGACACCTTAATTAGCCTGTTAGGGTTATGGCTTGTTCACTATCATAATTAGGTAAGGCCAGGTGACACAAATTTCCCAGCTTTATAAAAACTCAGCCTCCTCTAACATTGTGCCCAAAAACAGCAGCCATGGGTACTTCTAAGCAGCTGCTGGGCACTGGGAAATTGAAAATGGTGGAAGCCCACAAAGCAGGAGCGGGCTATAAAAAGAAAGCAAAGCATTTTCAAGTTGCCCTTTCTTCAATTCGAAATGTAACTCAATAATAGCAGATAACAGAAACAGTGGAGGTCAAGATAAGGTCTGGAAGACCAAACAAAATTTCAGTGACAGCTGCTCCTAGGATTTCTAGAGAGGCAAATCAAATACCTTCTTGCCTGCAAAAGACCTTCAGAAAGATTTAGCAGAATCTGGAGTTGTGGTAAATTGTTCTACTGTTTCAGAGACACCTGCACAAATATGACCTTCATGAAGTAATCAGAAGAAAATCTCTCCTGCATCCTCACCATAAAGTTCAGAGTCAGAAGTGTGCGAAAGAACATCTAAACAAGCTTAATGCATTTTGGAAACAAGTCCTGCAGACAGACGAGGTTAAAGAAGAAATCTTAGGTACGTGGAGAGAAAAAAGCGCACAGAATTTCAAGAAAAGAACATCTCGCCAACCATTAAGCATGGGGTGAACCAATCATGCTTCGGGGTTGTGTTGCAGCCAATGGCACAGGGAAAATTTCACGGGTACGGGAAACAATTGATTCAATGAAATTTCAACACATTTTTTATGCAAACATAATACCATCTGAAAAAAAGCAAAGTTAAAAAGAGGATGGCTTTTAAAAATGGATAACGAGCCTAAACACACGTCGAAATCTAAAATAGACTACCTCAAAAGGATCAAGCTGAAGGTTTTACAATGGCCCTCATAGTCCCCTGATCTGAACATCATTTAAAATCTGTGGCTAGACCTCAAAGTAGCAGGGCATGCATCTTTAACTCTGGGCCTTTTAGAGATTATTTCATCTTCAACTTGTTAAACTGTTTACAATAAAAGTAATTTTGATCAGGGATGCCCAAACTTTTGCATGCCACTGTAACACATTTTTGCACACTTTTCTAAGATTTTACATAGGTTTTGGCAAAACATAGCTGCCTTTGAATGTTTTTCTTTGTAACAAAAGACTTCAATCTTGACACCCTACACCACAGACCAGACATATGAAAAAATAAGGGAGATTGTTGCGTAGACCTCTTGGCAACCTCCTGGACCAATTTTCTTTTTATATATTCATCAATTTTTGAAGGAAGTCCAATTTTAGGTAATATCACTATTGTAGCAAATTTAAGCCACTTCTTGATAACTGACTTTACAGTGTTCTATGGTTTATCTTCTGCTTTGGAATTTTTTTTATACACTCCTCTTGTCTGATACCTTTAAATAATGAGATCCCCTTGCTGTGTTGTAAACTGTTTACGTACCATGGCTTTTGCTCTAAAACGCAACTAAGAAAATCTCAGGAAAATCCTACTAGAATAGATAAACTTTATATGGGGTTAATCAGAATCATTGTAAATGATGGCAGATGTGTACTGACTACTAATTAATATGAGATTAAATGTGATCAGCTAATAACACAACCGTATGCCCAGTTAAATGAGGGTGTTAACACTTATGCAACCACATTATTTTAGCTTTGTTATTTTTATTATCCCCCTCCCAAATTATTTCACTTTGTTTTTTAATAGATTTGTACAGATTATGGGTGACATCAAAGGTGGAAATGTCCAGGAATGATTCTTCTCGGTATGATATGTCATTTCTTTTTTCACATTACATAAACCTGGCAGTCTGTAGACTTTTCATATCCACTGAAATCCTCACCTACACTGTTGCATAACGTGGATATGTTATGTAATTGTATTTATTAAATATTTAATGTTTGGGTCATGCGTGTGCCTTGCTGAGGTCCTTGTTTCATCACCGATGAAGGGCACCTACATGTATCTTGTAAATTCACTGCTGCTTTCTATGACATTGAGCCTGTTACGAGTGTGAATTTGTCTCTAAGATAGATAATATATTTGTAACAATGTGTCTAAATAAGTTATGGTGATTTTCCTAACTTGCCAATAATTTTCAATATGACAGTGACAAAGAGCGCGTTGATCTGGGATCAGTATTTCTGGTACGTTCTGTGCTGACACAATGTGTGAGCGCTGACACTGATGGTTCCAGTTCTTTGTATCGGAGTTACAGATCTCGTAGCAGAACAGAACACATAAACAAAACTTCTGGAAAAGACTGAATGAATGAATAAGTTTTGTTTTTATTTCTTGAAGTGCAGTAAGAGAAGATGTGAACGGCCATAAAAAAGAGCAGCATGCAATGTGATTCCTACTCCCCTCGAGAACACAGTGTACAGTATGTGCCGTAAGGCTAGAGACGCACTAATACAGTGCTCTTCACTGCGCACTACGTTGGGGTTTCTATCAGAATCCCTGAAAAAGAGGATTCCGAAAAGAACCCCGATTAAGTCATTCATAGACTATGCTTTTGTCGGCTTCTTTGAAATGAATGGCTCAAGGGGTTCACATAAAAAAAATAGTTTTTCATGGATTTGAACTGAGATCCCTAGTTAGTGCTCGGCAGAGCGCACAATATTAGTGTGAACCTAACCTGGGATGGAGAAATATGGCAGCCCGAAACCGTAAAGTTTACAATCACTGGACTTCAGGAGACAGAATTGGTACTATGTTGGGACCTATGCTTATTATATGGCCTACACAAAAAAACTGACATTTTACAAGTAGTGCCGTAGCATGGGTCGCCTGCACCTGGGGCAAGGCAAGTATTTCACGACCCTAGTCCAGTCCAGTGTCGAACGCTTTATCCCAAATTCAATACATTTTTGGGTAGTCAAATATGTATCAGAAGGTGGATATTGGTCTAGTTACCAATGTCACTTGTACATAATGCTGTACCTATGGATGGTACAGCTGCACCAAGCTGAAGTGCCAGGTACAGTCACTTATATGCCAGTGTAAAATGGCAAACAGATTTGACTTCCAAAAAATAAAATATATACTATTATGTAAAAAAGTGTTTGCCCCCTTCCTGATTTCATAATCTTTTGCATGTTTGTCACACTTCAATGTTTCAGATCACCAAACAAGCATAAATATTATAAAAAGTTAACAAGTAAACACAAAATGCAGTTTTTAAATGAAGATTGTTATTATTAAGGGAAAAAGAAATCCAAACCAACAGGGCCCTGTGTGAAAAAGTGATCCACCCAAAACCTAATAACTGGTTGTGCCACCCTTAGCAGCAACAACTGCAATCAAGCGTTTCCGATAACTGGCAATGAGTCTTTTACAACACTCTGGATGAATTTTAGCCTAGTCATCTTTGCAGAATTGTCATGCCACAGCATCTCAATCGGATTAAAGTCAGGACTTTCACTAGGTCATTCCAAAGTCTTAATTTTATTTTTCATAAGCTAGTCAGAGGTGGACTTGCTGGTGTGTTTTGCATTATTATCCTGCTGCATAACCCATGTGCACATCAGCATGAGGTCATGAACACATTCTCCTTCAGGATTGTGTTAGACAGCTAGACAGCAGAATTCATGGTTCCATTTACCACAGCAAGTCTTCCAGGTCCTGAAGAAGGAAAACAGCCCCAGAACATCACACTACCACCACCATATTTTACTGTTAGTATAATGTTCCTTTTCTGAAATGCTGTGTTACTTCTATACCAGATGAAATGGGACATATACCTTTCAAAAGGTTCAACTTTTGTCTCATCAGTCCACAGAGGATTCTCCCAAAAGTCTTGGGGATCATCAAGATGTTTTCTGGCAAAACTGAGACAAGCCTTTATGTTCTTATTGCTCAGCAGTGATTTTTGTCTCTTTCTTATGGTGGAGTCATGAACACTAACCTTAACTAAGGCAAGTGAGGCCTGAAGTCCTTTGTATGTTGTTGTGGGGTCTTTTATGGCCTCTTGGATGAGTTGTCGCTGCACTCTTGGGGTATTTTCGACAGCCATACACTCTTGCGAAGGTTCACCATTGTTCCATGTTTTTGCCATTTGTGGATCATTGTGGTTCACTGGAGTCCCAGAGCTTTAGAAACACCATATTTTTCAGACTATAAGACACACCGGACCAAATTTTCAGAAGGAAAATAGGGGAAAAAAAAAAAAAGTGTCAAATGGGAGTCCGTCTTACAGTCTGAATTCAGCTTACCAGGGAAGGGATCAGCACACGTGGAGGAGTGGTCACAGGGGTCCTTTGGTGGTCCAGGCTGTTGTGGTGGGCTATGGGAAATCCCATCCCAAGCTGGTGCGGTAGTGGCAGCTCTGTGCTGGGGCTTTGTGTTGGGGCAGGGGCTCTGTGCAGTGGCAGCGTTTATCATTAGAGACCAGAGGCCGCCGCACATCCGTTGCTGCCATATTGCGGTGACCTCTGGGAATATGGCCTCCAGGAACATGGCCGCCGGGTCGGGGGCGGCGCATGCTCAGATTCAAATCTCGGCAACAAGATCTTGTCCTGAGATCTCGTGACAAGATCTGAATCTGAGCATGCGCCGCCCCCAGCCTGGCAGCCATCTTCCTGGAGGCCACCGCAACATGGCAGCAACGGATGTGTGGGGGCCTCTGGGCTTTGATGAAATGCCAGAGGAGCCCCCCACAGAGCACAGAGAGCTGCTGCCACTGCCCCAGAGTACAGCCTACCACCAACACACCACAGAGCCCCACCGCACTGCCACAGCCGCAGGCTTTGTAAGTATATTGCGACCATAAGACGCACCCCCATTTTCCAAAAAATTTTTAGGGGAAAAAGGTGTGCCTTATGGTCAAAAAAATACGGTAACTTTATGACATTTTCCAGACTGATAGATGTGAATTACTTTGTTTCTCATTTGTTCCAGAATTTCTTTGGATCGTGGCATGATTTATAGCTTTTGAGGTTATTTTCATCTGCTTTACTTTGTCAGGCAGGTGCTATTTAAGTGATTTATTGATTGACAACAGGTGTGGCAGTAATTAGCCTTGGTGTTACTAGGGAATTTGAACTACAGTAAGCTTCCCGAAGATGTGATAAACCACAGTTAATTTATGGTTTAATTTAAGGGGGGGAGCAATCACTTTTTCACACAGGGCACTGTAGGTGTGTATTTATTTTTCCCTTAATAAAAAAAGACCTTAATTTAAAAACTGCATTTTGTGTTTGCTTGTGTTACCTTTATATTTAAATTTAATATATTTAAAATGCCTAGTGATCTGAAACATTTAAGTGTGATAAACATGCAAAAGAATGGGAAATCAAGAAGGGGGCAAAAACTTTTCCACTCCACTGTAAGCATTGGTAAACTATGATCATTATGTCAGTCATGGGCAAGACTACCTTGGTAGTTAGCACAGAAGCTTAGCTGTTAAGGGGCCATCTCCATAGAAAAGGTAAACATTTAAGATAATAAAGGGATAAAAGGAAGTTGGTAATGAGAAATTAAATCCAGATCAATGGAAAATAGAAAAAACACATTTGACAGTGTTGCTCACAATACTCATACTCAGCATAAGTTTTCATGACATAGAGTTCAAAACTGGCTACTTTTGACTTGGTCGGGTTATTTGTTTACCTGAGTAATCCGTCTTTTGTTCTTTTTTAATCCAACATACGGTACTAGAGATACAGACCTTTTATGTAATGTGTCCCATATACAAATTGTATGGTCTTTACCAATGGGGCATTGCTCACAGGGTAATTATGAAGAAGCATAAAGACACACCCCAGATACTCCTGAAACACCCCGTTGGAAAAGAATATAAAAATTAGCCAAGCAAAATAAAAAAAACATATATTTGAAACCATATAATAGATATAAAAATAAAAAATGGTTTACTTACATCGGCAGCAGACATAATAGAAGAGCAGAATATGGTCTCTTTTCACCCGGTGACAGGTCCTACTTAAACTCCTCTGATGCTGTAGGGTGTCTTGGTGGAGAGGACCCTACTTGTTCTGCAATGAGGCCTCATGATTATCCTTTACCAAAAGTTTGAGCTTAAAGGGAAACTATCATCTGAAAAAATGCTGTTAACTTTCAGATATGGGGTTAATCTTTAGGTTAATAGCATTTTGAACCTGTCCTGTGCCAGCACTTAGACCCCCCTTGCCAGGAGGAAATTAGCTTTATTGCCCCATGCAGCATTCAGGTTTCAATCACAGGGGTGGCACCGGCGTGAGTTCAGTCACCGCTCTGTGTATAAAGAGTAGCTGTAATCGCGCCCCTGGCCCTGACTGACAATGGACCCTAATACTGATCCACTGTCAATCAGTGCAAGGGGTGCGGTAGCAGAGGCCGGGCTCTATACACAGAGCATTGACTGAACCAGGACAATTATTAATCTGCAGATTAACCCCATACCTGAAGGTTAATAGCAGTTTTTCAAGTGACAGGTTTCCTTTAAGTACAGGACATCTTAGGTGTTTTTATAGATTAGCATAAAAAATTACACTGGTGTCACATTTCTGACTTGTATGCCTTCTGCTTTTCAGTGTAAATTCAAACTACCATCAAAAGAAAAGCGCCGGATTAAATACCTACAATCTGTGCATGCAGAAATTCAGAATGAATTGCTCATCTTGATACTACCTGTTCCTGTAGAAAAATGCTTGGATGTCAAGGAAATATTACTTGCGCAATTTTCAGTTATGATAACAATAGTGGGTGGGCGGCTGTCTAACATGAGTACACATTGAAGGCAAAAACTACCCTAGCAATAAAATACTAAATTAATATGTTTTGTTTCCCAACTAAATATATTTTCAAGGGTTTTCCGCAAGAGAGAGGAGTCAGAAGACTGCATTGTCTGATTTCTCCTACTCCTGCACTTACCTGAAGCACTTATCCATATTAAAGGTGCAGGTTTCTTCTAGCAGTGCAGGGGCTAATCTGCTCAGTTGAGAGCTCCTGGAAGCTTACCTGCATTAAGGCTCTCAGCTGTTCACTGCTAGCCACTCCAATCTCTTATATAAACTGGACTCTGTCAAGCAGGTATTGCCAGAGCTAGCTTCATTGATGCATGGTTCAGGAGTTGGTCGAGAGTTGGTGTTCACCTCTGTTGTTTGTGTGTACATATTTGTATGATTGGTATTTTCCTTTATACCTTGTTCATATTACCTTGTTAATCTGGTTGGTGTATTGCCATACACCAGTACTCCCCTCTTCCCTGGGAACAGACTGTGGGCGGATTCAGTAGCTCAGCAAGACACGTGGCCCCGGCATCTTCACCATTAGAAATATTCCAGGGAACAGGGATAACTAGGGTGCCCCCTAGAGTAAGTCACTGGCGAGAAGCCCCTTGTCCTGGGACACCCGACAACCATATTCCCCAGTGAAAAATATACATACAACAGTCTCACCTCCTGCACAGGCACTATTACAGCAATGGTGGCGACGGGTCTCTAGGGACATTGTTTGGCCACATGAGTTCTGCAGCCAATCAACGGTTGCCGATGGGCTGCTTCGCTCACACTTCCTTTGGGTATCTAAGGTTCATCTAAAGGAAGTGTGAGAGAAGCAGCCTATCGACAAAAGCCAATGGCTGCAGTGTTCACGTGGTAAAATAATGTCCATGAAGACTTAAGGTGAACCTGTCAGCAGGACTGTGCTCGATTACCTACAGACACTGTCAGGTTGTCGCTGCTATATTGATTGAAATGATACCTTGGTTGATGAAATCCGTCTTGTGGTTGTTGTTTAATCTTTATTTGCAGTTTTCAGTTAATGAGATTGTCACGCTCTGGGGCGGCCTGTGGGGGGGTCTACATGTGGTGCTCTGCTTAGGTATTCATCTTTATGGCTTATGACAAGTTACTGATCCCTCCATTACCTACCCCCTATTTTACATACTAAATATATGTATTGAAAAAAAAAATCTAATTCATCAGGCAGGCGCCTAATCTAAAATGGCGCCGACAGCCGTGTCTGCCGGTAGAATCTATTGCGTTCCGATAGATGCTACTGCGCATGCACTGCTGCTGGCACCATTTTGGTAGAGGAAAAAAAAAGGCTCCATCAAGATGATGCCAGCGGTGCCTGCGTAGTAGCATCTAATGGAGCGATGCTATTGCACAGGTGCCACCGATACCATCTTGATGGAGCCTACATTTTTTTCTATGGTAAAATGGCACTGGCGCCTGTGCAGTAGAATCTATCAGAACACAATAGATGGTACTGCGCAAGCGCCACCTCTGTTTTGATTAAGGCTTTTTTTTTCTACAAAAGAAGTTTATTTCTGAATAGCATGAAAACAGCCATATTATCCACGTTATCATGCTACAGCACAGTCTGCCTGATGAATGTGATTTAAAAAAACAAAAACAAAACATAATTCTATGCAATATGTAAATTAGGTCATAAGCCATACAGATACATATGTAAGCAGAGCACCACATGAAGACCCCCCCACAGGCCGCCCCGGAGCACGAGAATCTCATTAACTCAAAACTGAAAATAAAGATTAAACAACAACCACAAGACTGATTTCATTAACCCAGGTATCATTTTAATCAGTATAACGGCGCCGAGCTGACACTGTCTGTAGGTTACTGTGCACAATCTTGCTGACAGGTTCACTTCTATGGATGAAGTATTAGTACAAGAACTATGAATGTTGTTACTTCTAACTGCCTTTGCTCACAGATCAAACACATCACTCTCTCTGAGAAGAAGGCACATATGTGCAGATTTTCTATTTTGGATTTACATGCAGAAAATCCACAATGTAACACAGTAACAGTTAAAGGAATATTTTTAAGATCTTCTGCAGGAGTATTTCCGCTGCACTGCCTCCAGCTTCCTGCAGGGTTGGAGCGCATTTGCTTGATTGACAGATTGGATCTTGTTGCACTCCTGGCCCGAACTGTGCTCTTCTACTATGCTGCAGAGGACAAGCAGTATCAGAGGAGCACAGCAGCAGTGAAGCTGGTCTGGATCAGAAACTAACAGTGAACTCCAGCGATCCCAGTCTACTTCAGAGCAGCACTTACAATCTTTATTGGAAAAAGCTTGTGAACACTGCGCATGTTCAGCCACCACTTCAAAATCTCTCTATTCTATAATAACAAGTACATTGGAAAAATTACTTTTTTTACATGTACTGTGCAATTTCTCCTTTGCGAAACTTGGGGCTTATCCTTCAAGTAATTATTGAGATTTTTAAAGATGTCGGGAAGTAGTGTCATGGGGGTACAGCCCTGGTTACCATTGTAAAAGTAAAAAAAAAACCACTGACTGTCAGCACTGACTGTCAGCGCCGGCCGTAAAGTAGAGCACAGCGGTGACGTCACTGCTGTGCTCTGCTTTACGGCCGGCACTGACACAGTCAGTGCGGGAAGCTGACGGCGGGGGACGTGACAGACATCGGAATGTGAGTATGTACTGTTTTTTTTTTTTACTTTTACAATGGTAACCAGGGTAAATATCGGGTTACTAAGCGCGGCCCTGCGCTTAGTAACCCGATGTTTACCCTGGTTACCCGGGGACTTCGGCATCGTTGAAGACAGTTTCAACGATGCCGAAGTCTTTCCCCTGATCGTTGGTTGCTGGAGAGAGCGGTCTGTGTAACAGCTCCCCAGCGACCACACAACTAGTTACCAACGATCACGGCCAGGTCGTATCGCTGGTCGTGATCGTTGGTAAGTCGTTTAGTGTAACGGTACCTTTAGGCTTTCCTCCTACCTTGGGGGGACAGATAAGGGTTGATATAAGAACATAGCAAGTCATGGGAACACGTCGTCTCTGCCTTCAGGAGTAATCCAGGAGACAGGGATAGACTAGGGCGCACCTAGTTCTAGGGACCTGGTTAACGCTCACAGTCCCAAAGCATTGTGTAACAAGTAGGAATCATGCAATAACCAATGCTCCTGAATTTATATCAGCTTAATGTATGCAAATGATCCTACAGGTGTACAGCAGACCAAGCAAATGGAGATAACCAGCTGTTTGGACATAAAACTTCCCCAATTTATTAATACATTAAGGGTTCAAGATACATTAAAAATATTGGATCAAGGCAAAAACGGACACATTTCAGACATGAACCTGTCCTTAGTCATGGTACAGCAGACCAGCCTGAAAATAAAGTACAGTCACAAAGTGAAGTTGGCAATGCGCAATATAGTAGGAGTCCAGTAACAATGAACACTATTGTATAAGTGTCCTATACAAAGCCATCACAAGAGGTACAGTACAGACCAAAAGTTTGGACACAGCTTCTCATTTAAATATTTTTCTGTATCAAAAGAATGCCAAGAGTGTGCAAAGCAATCATCAAAGCAAAAGGTGGCTACTTTGAAGAATCTAGAATATAAGACATAATTTCAGTCGTTTCACACTTTTTTGTTAAGTATATAATTCGGCATGTATTAACTCATAGTTTTGAAGCCTTCAGTGTGAACGTACAATTTTCAGTCATGAAAATACTGAAAAATCTTTAAATGACAAGGTGTGTCCAAACTTTTGGTCTGTACTGTAGATGCAAACCAGAGTAACAATGCATACAAGGTGAATACATCTCATCTGCACCCACATAAAGGGTGCCAGCTGCCTAAAATACAGCGGACGACCATCCACATCTGACACGCGTCTCTACTGAACATGTATTAATATTGTGGACCAATAGTGATGCCATGGATCACACGTCATTTGGTTCTGGTTCTATTTGCTTAACAAATGGCATGATTTCCTTTACAACAAAAGTAAAACAAAAACTGAAAAGAAAAGGTAGAGACCAAAGAGCTTTGGGGTTTAATAATATGAGCATAGTCGTGTGTCTATTGCATTATAATATGTTGACAATTTTTGGACATTGCTTTAGTCGAAAAGTTGTGTTCACATTTATGTAGGTTACATCCAGAAAATAAAGTTCAGCAATCCTGCAGTGTTTTTGTTCATAAGTACCAGAAGTAGAAGCCCTAATTACCCCTTCAGTCAAAACAAGTCTGCGTGAAAAAAGGGAATCTGCAAGACATGCCTTCATCGCATACAGGTCAAATTCCAAACCACAAATTACAATACCGCTCAGTCACAACGTCTCTTCTTATGTGGATGTATTTTAAATGAAATTACCGGTACTATTTCAATGGAAACTTCCTGGAGACATGCGATCTGGTAATAGATGGAGAGTTTGGAAAAACCACTTGTTCTAAGGATCTGGCCATGTAAGAGACCATGGAGCACGCCAGGAACCTTATTATATTTGGTATTTCCATTAATGTTTTTGCTGCCTAAAACTTTCCTTGAAATAAACTTAATGAGAAAAATGCACTGTATGCTGGCGAAGACTGTGGGGACACTCCCTACATTTACTGTTCTAAGGTGTGCCTTTAATAGGAGTGCGGTGGGGCGCATTTTCTATGTAAGGAGCCAGATATAACAAAAAAGTAAACACAATACCAACATGATGAGGCACCTACACTATATGGACAAAAGTATTGTGCTCCTACCACATTACAACTACAGGAGCCTTTGCGTCATCCCATTCTACGTCCATAGGCTTTAATATGGAGTTGGTTCTTTTGCCGTTATAACAGCTCACACTCTACTGGGAATTTATTTTCTACGAGATTTTGGAGTTTGTAAGTGTGAACTTTTGTCCATTCATCTAAAAGAGCATTTGTGAGGTCAGACACTGATATTGGGCTTGGAGGCCTGTCTCACAATCTCCATTCTAGTTCATTCTAATGGTGTTCCATAGGGCTGAGGTCAGGTCTCAGTGCAGGCCAGTCACCATCACCAAACTCAACAAGCCATGCATTTTGCTTCGTACACTAGGGTACAGTCATGCTGGAATCAGAAAAGAGGCTTCCCGAAACTCTTCCCACAAAGTTAGAAGCATACAGTTATCAAAAATTTTTTGGTATGCCAAAGGAATAGTTCAGTGGAACTAAAAGGCCTATGCCAACTCCTGAAAAATACTAAAAATAACCCTCTAGTGTTATCGCTTCTCTTCCATCAAACTTTACAGTTGGCACATTGTAGTCAGGCAGGTAAATTCTTCTGGCATCGCCAAACACAGACTTTTCCATCAGATGACAGATATACTATAGAAGCATGACTCGTCACTTGCATGCAGCTGTTCAGCTACGAAAACCCATGCCATGAAGATCCCTGGCACAGACTTGGGGGCAGATGTTGATGCCAGGGAAGGTTTGGACTCTGCAGTTATTGAGTCAGCAGAGCTTTGTAAACTTTTATGTACTATTTGCCTCAGTCTTCGGCGACCCCACAACTTTACATAGTCTCAACTTTGTGGCTAAGTTGTTGTGGTTCTCAAACGCTTCCATCTTTAAATAATACCACTCAGAGTTAACCGTGGAATAATTAGGAGGGAAGAAATGTGGCTCCTTATTAGGATCTTGGAGGCACCCCATGCCATATCTTATTTCACGCGGTAATCTTGAAAGCATAGAAATACAAACTAGTTCGACAAAAGTTAATTTTTTTTGTCTAATATGGAATCCTATTAGAGCTTGTTACGTCATCCCGATGACACAAAGCAAGCCTTGGACCACCCTACAACTATTAGCAAGCGAGAAGCACGAGTTGCTCCAAAGAGTAGTCCACAAGGCTCATCCAGAGTTCCCAGTTGTTTGCCAGTCAGACTTTAATGTAAGAAGATTGTCGTCATGCCACAGCTCCCTTAAATTCTAGCAATTTCTGTCAATAATTGTTATACGGATGGTTCACCATGCTCTATAGACTATATAGGTCACTTTGCCCCATAAAAACAGCAGACTATGCCTGTGATGTGGATAAATACATTTTTGCAAACTATCTTCATTGTGCTATCCTTTCTTATTGTAGGGACAGAATGGATGACGCTAATGGAGATATCAACAATGGATTACATTTTTCAAGTCCAATACAATTAAAATCTATTAAATTCTATCAAGCTCTTCACCAATTCCAATTAATGAGAATGAAACGTACACTGAAGAAGTACTCATTTTTGTGACAATGGGAGCCTTGCTTTGTGCCCTGCAGACTCACGTGGACGGGTTTCAGACAGACACGAAAAAAAACCTTCACGTGTACAAAAGCAAGACTGTTATTATTTAGATGGAGTCAGAATGAACAAATACTCTCCTCCTACGTCGATAAGTCATGATAACGGTCGAGTCCACTAAACACATCCCCTGCACTTCCTCAGCTGCGGCGCCTGTCATAACACTGTGCCTTCTCCAACTCGGAGAATGTGATTGAAGAATGGCTAATGAGAGCAGCTTCTGTGGTGTGACACATGCAGAGACATGTGCTGGAGAGCCAGCGGCTCACACGGGTGACTCAGCGGCTGGCTACACAACCGGATAACACCACAATTACAAGAGAAATAGATCGGATGACTATAAATATATTACCAAACACTAAAATCTCATCTTGAATAACCTGCATTAACCCTTTAAAGACTAGTCTTTATTTTGTGCTTTAGTTTTTGCCTCTCCACATTCCACTTGTATGGGTGGATGAGATCTTGATTTACGTGCAGAATTTTTTAGCACCGTTTACGGGAACATGATACAAAAATAATATTGTTAGATTAAATATCCTCCACTTAATGGCTTTGCCCAAACATCACAGAAGTTGAAATGATAGCTAATCAGTCTATAAATTAATCTTTGCACAAATCTGCATGAAAAACAATTCACCCATAATTGGACAGATAAGTAATATCCATATTCCCAATACTGAGGGAGTTTGTAGAAATGCACTTACAAAATGAGTAAACGAGTGTCCCCACGATCTGATCGGAGAATACTAGACATCAAATGACATGCATTTCCCATAAAAAAGTATTAGTCAGCCTCGGACACAAAGTAATTGCTCTGACACAAAGAATGCGACACTTGTAGCCCATGTCCTGGATACTTCTGTGTGTGTTGACTTTTGAAGAAATTACTCCAGCAGCAGTCCAGTCCTTGTGAATCTCCCCCAACTTTTTGAATGGCCTTTTCCTAACAATTCTGTCAAGGCTGCGGTTATCCCGGTTGCTTGTGCACCTTTTTCTACCACACTTTTTCCTTCCATTCAAGTTTCCATTAATATGCTTGGATACATGTTATGGCTGGCAATCAGGCAACACAGCGTGCAGTAATCAGCGCACATACAGAGATCTGGCAATAACCAAAAACAATAGGACGAGCTCTGAGACGTGGAATCTCTGTAGACTGCAGTACCTGATCTATCCTCACACAACTATAAGCAGCAGTGGATTGCGCCTATCACTACCTATGCAACTCGGCACTGCCTGAGGAGCTGACTAGCCTGAAGATAGAAATACAAGCCTGACTTACCTCAGAGAAATACCCCAAAGGAATAGGCAGCCCCCCACATATAATGACTGTTAGCAAGATGAAAAGACAAACGTAGGAATGAAATAGATTCAGCAAAGTGAGGCCCGATATTCTAGACAGAGCGAGGATAGCAAAGAGAACTATGCAGTCTACAAAAAACCCTAAAACGAAAACCACGCAAAGGGGCAAAAAGACCCACCGTGCCGAACTAACAGCACGGCGGTGCACCCCTTTGCTTCTCAGAGCTTCCAGCAAAAGTTAATAGCAAGCTGGACAGAAAAAACAGAAAACAAACTAGAAGCACTTATCTAGCAGAGCAGCAGGCCCAAGGAAAGATGCAGTAGCTCAGATCCAACACTGGAACATTGACAAGGAGCAAGGAAGACAGACTCAGGTGGAGCTAAATAGCAAGGCAGCCAACGAGCTCACCAAAACACCTGAGGGAGGAAGCCCAGAGACTGCAATACCACTTGTGACCACAGAAGTGAACTCAGCCACAGAATTCACAACAGATACAGCACTCTGTGATCAGCCAGCTTCTTGAGCAATGACCTTTTGTGGCTTACCCTCCGTGTGGAGTGTGTCAATGCCTGCCTTCTGGACATCTGTCAAGACAGCAGTCTTCCCCATGATTGTGGAGCCTACTGAAACAGGCTAAGGGACCTTTTAAAATGCTTAGGAAGCCTTTGCAGGTTTTTTTTGTTAATTATTCTAATTTACAGAGATAATTACTTCTGGGTTTTCATTTGCTGTAAGCCATAATCATCCACATTAACAGAAATAAACACTTGAAAAAGAACACGCTGTATTTGTAATACATGAGTTTCCCTTTTTGTATTGAAGAACTGAAATAAATTAAAAGGGAACCTGTCACCTGAATTTGGCGGGACCGGTTTTTGGTTATATGGGTGGAGTTTTCGGGTGTTTGATTCACCCTTTCCTTACCCACTGGCTGCATGCTGGCCGCAATATCGGATTGAAGTTCATTCTCTGTCCTCCGTAGTACACGCCTGCGCAAGGCCAGATTGCCTTGCGCAGGTGTGTACTACAGAGGACAGAGAATGAACTTCAATACAATATTGCGGTCAGCATGCAGCCAGCGGGTAAGGAAAGGGTGAATCAAACACCTGAAAACTCCATCCATATGACCGAAAACCGATCCCGCCAAATTCAGGTGACAGGTTCCCTTTAACGTTTTGATGACATTCTAATTTATTGAGAAGCAATTGTATGTGACTCAAGGATGTCTGAACGAGGCATAGAAAAATACAAAAAAAAGCAAAAGTCACATAGTCCTCCAGCAAAAAAAGAAAGACAAGACATAAAAACGACTTCACACCATAGATCAGTGGTCCCCAACCTTTCTGACCTGTCATGAGCCACATCCAACTCCCACCCCCTGCAAAGTAGTGACAACCAGAGCCTCTATTACTAGTATAATGACAACCAAAGGTTTTCCACAGAAATCGCACCAAGGCAACATACCAAGATCTAGGGTTTCCCATAATATTTCCATTCAGTATTCTTGCATGAAGCACTCCCACTACACTGTAGTACTCAGCTTCAAATACCTCCTTTGACAGGTAGTATCATCCTGTCTTCATCGTACCAAACCTAAATGATCTCTAATCCCCCAAATCCAGTATATTTGCATCCATATATGCTCTTCTGTGTGGGGATACTCCAAAAAGTCATTATCTGGAGATGTGGCCTTCATAGCTCTTTGCTAGACCTAGTGCTAATGCTCCAAACTGGCAGACAGCAGCGAGCCACAAATCATGGGCTCCTGAGCCACAGGTTGGGGATCCCTGCCATAGGTGAGTTGGGGTTATTGTGTTTTACGGCAAATAAATATTTAAGCTTTTACACCAACCTTCATAAACATGCTGAATCCCGTCTTAAGGAGATCGGTGAGACCAGAAGACATATGCTCGATATCTGTGGGTTCTGCATGATCAGGATGAAAAATTTCTTCCACAATCTGCTTCAGTAAAGGTTTGTAAGAGGCCTGTGAAAAATAGGTTAAAATAGTTAAGAAAAAATAGTTACATGATTAATATTGAACCATCTTCTACTTTAACAAAGTGCAGACTTTAGCAGAGTCAATGTGACTATTAGGCCGGGATCACACATGCGAGAAACACGTCCGTGTCTCGCATGTG
Source organism: Ranitomeya imitator (assembly GCF_032444005.1). Lineage (NCBI taxonomy): Eukaryota > Metazoa > Chordata > Amphibia > Anura > Dendrobatidae > Ranitomeya > Ranitomeya imitator. The sequence goes on along the minus strand of NC_091282.1, from coordinate 1,129,248,939 downwards.
AAATCCAAGCTCTGGCGCCGGCACTCCAGAGCGGAGCGTGCGGCTCCATGTGTTCCTATGCGGCCGCACGCTCCTCTCCGAAGTGCCGGCACCAGAGCTTGGATTTCACATGCGAGACACGGACGTGTTTCTTGCATGTGTGATCCCGGCCTTAATGATCAATTCATTGCACAGCTGGAGCCCAGTAAACAAAAAACAGGAGAAGCGAGGGAGAGGTGGTGCTGGAATTTTAAAGGATCAGCGATTGTTGACCAATTTATCCTCAAAAGCAATAACCCCTTTGCTAGAGAATAGTGGACAAAATGAAAAAAAATGTTCTAGTGAATATCAGTTCTCTGGGCAAAGATGACAAAAACCTTAGATCCAATGCATCTTGTTTCAATAGTTGGCGTTGGTGGTCTATAAAAAAAGGTGGGAATGAATTTTGGCCTACATTAGTCACCTAAAACCAAATAACCTTTGTGGAGATGACACAACTATTTGAGTATTGTTTATCACTATGTACTTAATGTTTGGGCAAAATCTAACTAATTTCTTCAGCACCAAATTACTTCAATATACCACAATCCACTGCACTTCATCAAGAGCCCAATGCAAGAGGACCACGTCAGGATGTGGAGGAAGTGAAATATGCTAATATATAAACCTTGAACAATAAGTCTAGGGCTGGAATCACACATCTGGATGGGGCTGCTGAGTTCAGGTCGGGAGATCCACAACTAGCCTGTGAATCACAGATAGTGACACATGGATGTGTAAATCCCACCAAGAAAGGGTATGTTCACCAGAGCTCTTTGACAGGAATTTTGAAGCTGATCTATTTCAAAACCCATATTAAAGAGTATTTGAAGTGTTTTTGTGGGTTTTCCAGTTAATCCATTTCAAGATCCACATAAAAAATTCCACGTGAACCTACCATAATGTTTCCAGTAGCTTGTTGAATTCAGGCTAACCCATGCTACCTAAGATCCTCAGATGACAATGAAGAGTCCTACAAGTTACTAAAAAAATCCTACAAAATAGTATCATGACAGGAGGCACTGTTCACAAAGCAAAGACTTTTTTCTTGATGTCAGACAATAGCAGAAGCTTGGAAGCAGCAAACTTATGAATTCTCTGAAGTCAAGCGGGAAATCAATTACTAGATGATTAGCGAGAAATTTACATCTTTGTCGCTATGGACTCTTAAGTTCCACCAGTACACATTAAGCTAATGTTGGCCGAATCCGCCTATATCAATTAATTCAAACTGTTAATCCTTTTTGTACTTCCGGCTAGACATGTCTGGTTGCGGTTCTCTCATAGATGACAAAGGAGTACTCGGACGAATAAGTGCTCCTGTGTATAGGAGAGACAGACGAGATGGCTGCTGGCTGGACAATTGGCAAAATTATCATTCAGCCAAAAGCCATCTGTATGGGGGGTGCTTTAAAGTATTGTAAACTGCTCTATCAAATGAGGACTCCTTTTACTTTGTCTTCATTATCTTCTCTTGTTAGTTCCAGTTTAACCTTGACTGCTACATAGTTGCTGGTCTTCAGTTGAATGTTTCTGACCAAACTACACTATATACCTCATAGGCAAGTCACGTTCATACACTATATACAAGAACTATAAGAGTAGTAATATCACTACATCATGCCCACAACATTGAGTTGTGAATACAGTATACAGCCCTGACTGGGTACACCTTGATGCTGGTGGGGTGGTTTTTATGCTTTTTAAAAAATCAAAAACAGTGTTTCCTAAGTAACCTACATTATTTATATGCACTATTGTTTTTTTTTTTTTTACTTACAGTAGGGTAGATGTTCACTTTGTTTCTGTATTAGGTTTTTGTTAATATAATTAACCCCTTAGTGACAGAGCCAATTTGGTACTTAATGACCGAGCCAATTTTTGCAATTCTGACCACTGTCACTTTATGAGGTTATAACTCTGGAACGCTTCAACGGATCCCGCTGATTCTGAGATTGTTTTTTCGTGACATATTGTACTTCATGTTAGTGGTAACATTTCTTCGATATTACTTGCGATTATTTATGAAAAAAACGGAAATATGGCGAAAATTTTTAAAATTTTGCAATTTTCAAACTTTGTATTTTTATGCCCTTAAATCAGAGAGATATGTCACGAAAAATAGTTAATTAATAACATTTCCCACATGTCTACTTTACATCAGCACAATTTTGGAAACAAAATTTTTTTTTGTTAGGAAGTTATAAGGGTTAAAAGTTGACCAGCAATTTCTCATTTTTACAACACCATTTTTTTTTAGGGACCACATCACATTTGAAGTCATTTTGAGGGGTCTATATGATAGAAAATAATGAAGTGTGACACCATTCTAAAAACTACACCCCTCAAGGTTCTCAAAACCACATTCAAGAAGTTTATTAACCCTTTACGTGCTTCACAGGAACTGAAACAATGTGGAAGGAAAAAATGAACATTTAACTTTTTTTTGCAAACATCTTAATTCAGAACCATTTTTTTTATTTTCACAAGTGTAAAAACAGAAATGTAACCATAAATTTTGTTATGCAATTTCTCCTGAATACGCCAATACCCCATATGTGGGGGTAAACCACTGTTAGGGCGCACCGCAGAACTTAGAAGTGAAGGAGCGCCGTTTGACTTTTTCAATGCAGAATTGGCTGGAATTGAGATCGGACGCCATGTCACGTTTAGGGTATGTTCACACGTTCAGGATTTCCATCCTTTTTTTTTCCTGACTGTTTTTTAAAAAACTGCAGCTCTTGGCAGAAAACGCAGGTCCTTTTTTTGGTCCTTTTTTGGTCCGTTTTTGATGCGTTTTTTGATGCGTTTTTTGATGCGTTTTTTTGATGCAGTTTTCTAGCCAGAGTCTGTGTGTTTTCTAGGAATTTTTTTAGGGTTAAAATGGCTGAAAATACCCTAACCCTACCCCTAACCCTAACCCTACCCCTAACCCTAACCCTACCCCTAACCCTACCCCTAACCCTAACCCTACCCCTAACCCTACCCCTAACCCTAACCCTATCCCTAACCCTACCCCTACCCCTATTCTAACCTTAGTGAAAGAAAAAAAAAAAAAAATTCTTTATTTTTTTTATTGTCCCTACCTATGGGGGTGACAAAGGGGGGGGGGTGTCATTTACTATTTTTTTATTTTGATCACTGAGATAGGTTATATCTCAGTGATCAAAATGCACTTTGGAACGAATCTGCCGGCCGGCAGATTCGGCGGGCGCACTGCGCATGCGCCCGCCATATCTGCCGGCCGGCAGATTCGGCGGGCGCACTGCGCATGCGCCCGCCATTTTGCAAGATGGCGGCGCCCAGGGAGAAGACGGCCGGACGGACACCGGGACGCCGGGTGAGTATAAGGGGGGGAGATTAGGGCACGGGGGGGGCATCAGAGCACTGGGGGGGGGCATCGGAGCACTGGGGGGGGGCATCGGAGCACGGGGGGGCGGGATCGGAGCACGGGGGGGGCAGCCACACTCCGCCCACGCACTTCCGCCCGCTCCCCGCACTTCCTGCTGCAGCGGTTCTGCACATCAAACCGCAGTAAAACCCGCAGATATATTTTTGATCTGCGGGTTTTACTGCGGTTTGGACCTCACAATGGAGGTCTATGGGTGCAGAACCGCTGCGGCTCCGGAAAAAGAATTGACATGCTCCTTCTTTTTTCCGGGAGCTATTCAGCGCGTCTTTTTTTTTACAATTTCCGGACCATGTGCACAGTGTGTCCTGTTTTCCATAGGGTACAGTGTACTGTACCCTGCATGGAAAACAGCCGCGGAACCGCAGCGGCAAAACCGCCGCGGTTCCGCGGTAAAAAACGCACTGTGTGAACATGGCCTTAGAGAGCCCCTGATGTGCCTAAACAGTGGAAACCCCCCACAAGTGACACCATTTTGGAAACTAGACCCCTTAAGGAACTTATCTAGATGTGTGGCGAGCACTTTGAACCCCCAAGTGCTTCACAGAAGTTTATAACGTAGAGCCGTGAAAAAAAAAAAAAAATCGCATTTTTTCTACAAAAATGATCTTTTTGCCCACAAATTTTTATTTTCACAAGGGTAACAGGAGAAATTAGACCACAAAAGTTGTTGTGCAATTTTTCCTGAGTACGCTGATACCCAATATGTGGGGGTAAACCACTGCTAGGGCGCACCGCAGAGCTTGGAAGAGAAGGAGTGCCGTTTTACTTTTTCAATGTAGAATTGGCTGGAATTGAGATCGGACGCCATGTCGCGTTTGGAGAGCCCCTGATGTGCCTAAACAGTAGAAATCCCCCACAAGTGACCCCATTTTGGAAACTAGACCCCCCATGGAACTTATCTAGATGTGTGGTGAGAACCTTGAATGCCCAAGTGCTTCACAGAAGTTTATAATGCAGAGCCGTGAAAATAAAAAATATTTTTTTTTTTCCACAAAAAAGATATTGTAGCCCCCAAGTTTTTATTTTTACAAGGGTAACAAGAGAAATTGGACCCCAAAAGTTGTTGTCCAATTTGTCTTGAGTATGCTGGTACCCCATATGTGGGGGTAAACCACTGTTTGGGCGCACGGCAGAGCTCGGAAGGAAGGAGCGCCGTTTTGGAATGCAGACTTTGATAGAATGGTCTGCGGGTATTATGTTGCATTTGCAGAGCCCCTGATGTACCTAACCAGTAGAAACCCTCCACAAGTGACCCCATTTTGGAAACTAGACCCCCCAAGGAACTTATCTAGATGTGTGGTGAGAACTTTGAATGCCCAAGTGCTTCACAGAAGTTTAGAATGCAGAGTCGTGAAAATAAAAAATATTTTTTTTTTCACAAAAAAGATTTTGTAGCCCCCAAGTTTTTATTTTCACAAGGGTAACAGGAGAAATTGGACTGCAATAGTTGTTGTCCAATTTATCCCGAGTACGCTGATGTGCCATATGTGGGGGTAAACCACTGTTTGGGCGCACGGCAGAGCTCGGAAGGGAAGGAGCGCCTTTTTGGAATGCAGACTTTGATAGAATGGTCTGTGGGCATTATGTTGCGATTGCAGAGCCCCTGATATACCTAAACTGTAGTAACCCCCCACAAGTGACCCCATTTTGGAAACTAGACCCCCCAAGGAACTTATCTAGATGTGTGGTGAGAACTTTGAATGCCCAAGTGCTTCACAGAAGTTTATAATGCAGAGTCATAAAAAATAAAAAAAATATATTTTTCCACAAAAAAGATTTTGTAGCCCCCAAGTTTTTATTTTCACAAGGGTAACAAGAGAAATTGGACCCCAGAAGTTGTTTTCCAATTTATCCCGAGTACGCTGATGCCCCATATGTGGGGGTAACCCACTGTTTGGGCGCACGGCAGAGCTCAGAAGGGAGGGAGCACCATTTGACTTTTTGAGCGCAAAATTGGCTGTCGTGTTTGGAGACCCCCTGATGTAGCTAAACAGTGGAAACCCCCCAATTCTAGCTCCAACCCCTAACCCTAATCCCAACCTGATCCATAATCCTAATCACTAACCCTAACCATAATCACAACCCTTACCCCAAAACAACCCTAATGTCAACCCTAACCATAACCCTAATCAAGACCCTAAATCCAACACACCCCTAATCCTAATCTCAACCCTAACCCTAATCCCAATACACCCCTAATCACAACCCTAACCTTAACCCTAATCCCAAACCTAACCCTAATCCCAAGCGTAACCCTAATGCCAACCCTAATCCAAACCCTAAACCTAATCCCAGCTCTAACCCTAACTTTAGCCCCAACCCTAGCCCTAACTTTAGCCCCAACCCTAACCCTAGCCCTAAGGCTACTTTCACACTTGCGTTGTTTGGCATTACGTCGCAATCCGTCGTTTTGGACAAGAAACGGATCCTGCAAATGTGCCCGCAGGATGCGTTTTTTGCCCATAGTATTGCCGACGGATCGTGACGGATGGCCACACGTCGCGTCCGTCGTGCACTGGATCAGTTGTGTTTTGGCGGAGCGTCGGCACAAAAAAACGTTCAATGAAACGTTTTTTTGTACGTCGCATCCGCCACTTCTGACCGCGCATGCGTGGCCGTAACTCCGCCCCTCCTCCCCAGGACATAGATTGGGCAGCGGATGCGTTGAAAAACTACAGCTGCTGCCCACGTTGTGCACAATTTTCACAACGTGCGTCGGTATGTCGGGCCGACGCATTGCGACGGCCCCGTACCGACGTAAGTGTGAAAGAACCTTAACCCTAAATTTAGCCCCCACCCTAACCCTAAATTTAGCCCCAACCCTAACCCTAAATTTAGCCCCAACCCTACCCCTAACCTAACCCTACCCCTAACCTAACCCTAGCCGTAACCCTACCCCTAACCTAACCCTACCCCTAACCTAACCCTAGCCGTAACCCTACCCCTAACCCTAGCCCTAACCCTACCCCTACCCTAACCCTACCCCTAACCCTACCCCTAACCCTAACCCTACCCCTAACCCTACCCCTAACCCTACCCCTAACCCTACCCCTAACCCTAATTTTAGCCCTAACTGCTGTTCTCCTGCCGGCCGGCAGATGGAGACAGATGGCGGGCGCACTGGGCATGCGTCCGCCATGTTCTTCTGCCGGCGGCCAGGAGGAGCAGCAAGAGGATCCAGGGACCTAGGTGAGTATGCTAGGGTCCCCGAATCCCCCTATTTCTCTGTCCTCTGATGTGCGATCACATCAGAGGACAGAGAATTACACTTTACTTTTTTTTTTTTTTTTTGCGGTCGCCGGTAAACAGTTAATTACCGGCGATCGCAAAACAGGGGTCGCTAAAACCGACCCCCGATCATGCTCTTTGGGGTCTCGGCTACCCCAGGCAGCCGAGACCCCAAAGATTCTCCCGGTGCCGGCCGGCGGGCGCACTGCGCATGCGCCCGCCATTTTGAAGATGGCGGCGCCCACCGGGAGACACGAGGAGCATCGGGGGAGCTAGGTGAGTATTGGGGGGCCACCTGGGACCCCTTTTCTCTGTCCTCCGATGTGCGATCACATCGGAGGACAGAGAAATTAAAAAGAGATCGCTTTTTTTTTTTTTTTTTTTGCGATCGCCGGTAAACGGTTAATTACCGGCGATCGCAAATGCGGGGAGGGTTAAAAACCCCCCGAATCATGTTCTCTGGGGTCTCGGCTACCCTCGGCAGCCGAGACCCCGGAGAAAATCGGCCTGTGGGGGGCGCTATACACTTTTTCCACAGCGCCGTTAATTAACGGCGCTGTGGTTTAAGTACCCTTAGCGGCCGCCGTTAAAAGGCGTATCGGCGGTCGCTAAGGGGTTAAACAAGACCTTCAACAACATTACCCTGCACAACGGGATCATAGACTCTACAGATATCATGTGATTTTGTGGGTGGACCATATCAAATAATCATTGAATCATAGTATTTTTTTTTACTCCTTTAGACTTGTTACGTGAGAATGTACATTTTGTCTTGAAGTGAACCAATACTTTGACAATGCGTGACAGACATGAGATTTCTAGACACCTACAACCCTAGTAGTACAATTTAAGAAAATATTTTCTTCCTACTTAATATAAATCACATAACCTGTACAGATGTACAAGGAAAGTCGCATTCCACTCATCCCATCAGTCTAGCCATGACACCTACATTGGGAGGAAGTCTAAATATGGCTAGAATTGCTTCTGGGTGTTTTCTTTAGAGCCAATTTTACTTAAAAAAACCCCACAATTTACAGCTTCGATACACGATAATACATGCTACAACAACTGCTAGATTTACGGTGTATTTCTTATCATTGTCTATCACCTAGGAGTGTGCATATACTGAGGCCTTTTATTCCACAGACAAGATGCATAGCAAAGATGCCTACTCATGTCCGATCAGTATATGGATAATTTACCATGAACGCTATTATAAGTGATAAGTATCTGCATGTGTTCTTGAGTCCTCATAGCGCTCCACATATTTTCTTCTAATTCTTCTTTTGGATTTTTCATTGACTCCTGAGACCTCTGTCCATCTCTAAGGCCTCATTCACATGTCCATGTGTAAACAAGTACATGAAAAAATAGCACGGTTAGCATCAGGGTTTTAGATCACTGTGTCATCAGTGTACCATCAGTGTGCCCGTTTTTAACATCAGTGTTTTCCACGGATGGAAAAATAAATAGAGTAAGTTATAATGCTAAATGTAGACAGAAAGCAGATGGCAAACATCTGCCATCCGTGTGAATTTTTCACTCATAGAGCCCTTTTAAACTTGCAGTGTCAGAAAAAAATGTCCTTAACATGTGTCTTGATATAAAACATTTCACTAGACCTTTGATTTATAGGAGATCTTCACCCAACAAAAGGTCTATTCATATAATATTCTGCAGTGCTGGAGAGACTGACCACAAATAGAGTAATTGACCATAGTCCTATTTCCAACGGTAGCCAATAAACTTGGCATCTAACACGCACACTATGACAGTGAATCTTAATTGTGGTTTTGGGGTGAAAGAGGGATCTGAAATACCCAAAGGAAAACGAACACAAGGGGAACATATAATCTCATGGTCTGATAGGAAACTAGGACTCTAGACTGGTAAAACAACAATACTAACCACTGCACCACTATGTCTAAAAATAATACAACATTTTTACATCGAGAAGATAGCACATGAAGAAAAAGACCTTATTCTCGCCAAACATTAGATGGCTCTTTTCTAAACAACTTGGTGGTCCATGAAAGTTGCTGTTGCGGATGACAATTCTATATGTTAAAAGTGTTGTCCGGTGAAAACAAGCTATCACCTATCCATAGGGAAGGTGATAGCTCGTTGATCAGTGGGGGTCCGATCGCTGGGACCCACATTGATTGGCAAAATGGAAAACTTGTATCCTTGTTAGAATGGAGAGGCAGTGCGTAAACTCGACAGCTGCTCCATTTATTTCCCAAGAGCTGCTCTTGACTTTTTCTGGCATCCCTGTGGAGAATGAATGAAGTAGAGATCAGGAATCAAGTCACCACTCTATTTTGTAAAGATGATAAAAGCTCCCTATTTTACCAATCCATGCAGGTGGTTGGAGTGAAGCAGTTGGACACTCACCAAACCTCAAGTTCACCTATCTTGCAAATAGGAGATAACTTGTTTTCACTGGACATCCCCTTACATGAGAATCGGAAAACAATCTTTGCAAGGGAGTGAATTTATAGTGGATCAATGGGGATCTGATCCTACTAACAGCTGATTGAGGATCTGATTCTGGGCACATCTGCCAATCATCTAACAACTATATCCTATGCTAAGGATGGGCCATCAATATTCTAAACCCCAAAAGAATCTTTAGTCTCCCCAACATCTGTAATCAAAACAAATATGATACTTCATGGTAAGTGTAGAAAATCTTAGCTTAGTTCAGCATGATGCGGTAGAGAATCAAGAATAACACTAACATCATATGCCTAAAAATTATCCACTATGTAATTAAATTTCTTTGTCATAATGACAAACAAGGTTGAATGCGGTGTCCCACATCATGACAAAAATTTACAGCAATCTTTTCTGCTTGTGACGTAAAAAATGAATGTAATATTCAAATCTTATGCTCAAGTACAGAGGCCATATAGGAAAAGCAAATATACCGTAATTGTCCTTTTGAATGTAGTGTCTGAATGTCTGATGCATAAAAGAATATGCTGAGAAGTAGGTGGGAAATGTGGCTCATCAATGTGAGAAGGGCCATAATTGTATTCAGTACTGCGGAGACTTCATCCAGGTGCCTACGGCACAATAACATGTTAACAATAGGATCCAAGAATTTTCATTCACGCATTTTAAATGAATCACTATTGTTTTTGCACCCACTTTCTCCACCACTCTAGTGGCATAACTTACTGGAGTACAGGGGTGGATTAAGGGTAGCCAGGGCCCCGGGCTGTTCAGACACTGTGGGCCCCCCCCCGGTCATGTGACGGGGGTCATGTGACGGGGGTCATGTGACGGGGGTCATGTGACGGGGGTCATGTGACGGGGGTCATGTGACGGGGGTCATGATATACCCGAACCAGATTATTCCAGAAAAATGGCCAGGCCCTACTCTACTGTAACCTATTAAATATTTGTTAAAATCTGCAATACAATTTAGGTATATTTTGACCAATAATATCACATACAAGGAACAAAAACCACCGCACCATGACCAGACCACAAATTACAACCACAGTGATCGAATAATATCACATACAAGGAACAAATACCACCGCACCATGTCAAGACCACATATTACCACCACTTGGTGACCAAATATCACATACAAGGGACAAATACCACAACACCATGTCCAGACCACATATTACCACCACATAGTGACTGAATACTACAATACTGATCAGTAAAAAACAACAACACAATACTATCACCATAAGTGCCAGTATTCACAGGAGATCTGTACTTAGTATGCGGTGTCTGTGTAGAGGTAATACAGAGATCACTGGTGGTATTATACACAGGACCTCTATATAGTATACAGTGTATAGTGTCAGTGTATAGGTAACACTGACTCACCAGTGACGTCTCTAGGTGAAGTCCTTCATCTTTCATCCAGCACAGACCGCCATCATTTCTTCCAGCCAGGACTCGTTTCTGCATGAAATAACACAGTTATCTCGAGCTCCGCTTGCAGAACACATTACTTAATTTTTCACAACTTCTACATTACACCACATGAAGAAAAAAAGGCGATATAGTGTCACTCTGCACAGTAACAGGACCGCCCCCCCATTTAAAACAGTATACTAAAAAAATAAAATAAATACATCACTGCAGTAATAATATCCCTTAAATAGCCCCTATGGTAATAATATTCCCAACCCTGGCCCCGTGTGTCTCATTCCTGGCTCCAGCCATATGTTCTCGCATCCTGCCCTCATGAGTATCCATTCTACCCCATATGATCTCCACATCCTGCCCCATCTGTCTCCATCGTATCCATCCTGCCCCATGATCCAATCCTGCCCCATGTCTTTCATTCTGCTCCGTGTCTCCAATCATGCCCCGTGTCTACATTCTGCCCATGCCTCCAGTCCTGCCCCCAGTGTGTCCAGCAATGTGCCTCAGTATGTCCAGCATATTGCCCCAGTGTCCAGCAATCTGCCCCAGTGTCTCCAGCATATTGCCCCCAGTGTGTCCAGCATTGCCCCCAGACAGTGTGTCCAGCAATCTGCCCCAGTGTGTCCAGCAATCCGCCCCAGTGTGTCCAGCAATCCGCCCCAGTATGTCCAGCATATTGCCCCAGTGTGTCCAGCATATTGCCCCCAGACAATGTGTCCAGCAATCTGCCCCAGTGCGTCCAGCAATCTGCCCCAGTGCGTCCAGCATTGCCCCCAGACAGTGTGTCCAGAATATTACCACCACTGTGTCCAGCAATCTGCCCCAGTATGTCCAGCATTTCCCCCAGTGTCTCCAGCAATCTGCCCCAGCGTCCTCCAGCAATCTGCCCCAGCGTCCTCCAGCAATCTGCCCCAGCGTCCTCCAGCAATCTGCCCCAGCGTCCTCCAGCAATCTGCCCCAGCGTCCTCCAGCAATCTGCCCCAGTGTCCTCCAGCCATCTGCCCCAGCGTCCTCCAGCCATCTGCCCCAGCGTCCTCCAGCCATCTGCCCCAGCGTCCTCCAGCCATCTGCCCCTGTGTCCTCCAGCCATCTGCCCCAGTGTCCTCCAGCCATTTGCCCCAGTGTCCTCCAGCTATCTGCCCCAGTGTCCTCCAGCATTGCCCTCAGTGTTTCCACCGTTATAAAAACAAAAAACAAAGTCTCCTCACCTGTCCACGCTCCAGCGCTGAGCTCCCTCCAACAGAGCACACTCGCCGGCGACTGACAATGACGTCAGACGCCGGCGACGTGTGCGCCTGCGGCCGACATCAGCCGCCAGCCTCCAATTGGCTGGCGGCTGTTGTTAACTATTGACGTGCGGGCGAGCGCCCGCACGTCAATAGGAAACCGCCGCAGCGCCGGAAGGGGCCCGGTGAGCAGATGAGAAGGGGCCCGATGCGGGCCCCCTCTCTCTGCCCACCGGGTACGGCGGGGGCATATAAATGCCGGTGGCGGCGGCCGCCGGCATTCACAGATGATTATCAGAAGGTCAATCTGTGCGGTAGCCCAGGGCCCCCCCAGACCACTGGGCCCTGGGCTACCGCCCATATTGACCCTCTGATAATCCGCCCCTGCTGGAGTATCATTTCTAGCAAGGGTCACGCTACTGAGAAAATGCGTTTAAATCATTAAGGAGCATGCAACTCTTAATTAATTTGGTGCATCATACCCCACCCCCACCGTGCCCCGTCATCAAGCCCCATAGGGCTACTTGATAACGCAAGATACTGTTTTATTATTGTCTTCAGTTTAAAAACAGTCTTACTAAACTTGCATAGTTTGGGTGGTTTTCTTTAAATGCCACCACTTTCTGGGACCTATAACTTTTTATTTTCCTTCCAGGTATCTGAGTGACGATTTGTTATTTTGTATGGCAAGCTGTAGTTTTTATTGGTGAAACAACACATATGTTTTGAACCCTTTTTTCGGGGGGATAGGTGTGGTATCTGAAAAATGTAAATTCTGGTGTTTTGATTTTGTTTTTCTTTACCACACTGGTTAAAACATTTTATATTTTTGATAGATTGCAATTTTTTGGATGTGGTGGTACCAAATATGTTTTTAAATGAGGAAAAGGGGCAGGATTTGAATTTTTATGTGTTGGGGCTTTTTATTTGACGCTTTTCACTCAATTTTTTTTTCTTATAGGAGAATTAAGCCCAACATTGTTTGATCACTTGTAGTGAAGAGCGAATGCATTTGGCACTATTCTTGACTCGCACGAATATTACGGTATTCGGGCTATTCGTTACTCGGTGATTAATTTGGTATTCACATTGGTATATTTGAATGACCTGCCCAATATTTTTGGTGCTATATTTGCAGCCAATCACAGTAAAGCTGGTGCCATCTTGTGGCATTACAGTGATTAGCGGCCTTCCAGCATCATAGGGGATATTGAAAGGCTGCTGGCGCCATCTTGCACACAATGCAGCTGGGAACAGCGTAGGGAGAGCATAGTTTGAGCGTAGTGAAAGTAGTGTAGGGAGAGTTATAAGAGTTTATACTGAGTGTTTATTCATTACAGAAAGCTCTTTTAAGAGCTGAAGACTGTCAAGATTACTTTTTTTTTGTTTGTTAAGTGGGGATTTAGTAGTTAGAAATTTAATGGCAGGGAGGGAGGTTGGGTGAAAGGCAGGCACCTGGGTGTTCTGATCACCGCAATTACATGCTGCAGCTCTCTGCTATTTTTCACTTAAAATACCTAATATTTGTCTAGCAGTTGTGCGACTGGCGCAATATGGGTAGAGATAATTGTATGTGACAATTTAGCAGGGGCAATAATCTTCATCAATCCGCATTTGCAGTGTTATAGCAAGTCGATTGAAAAAAATCTTAATTTTCTATTGATCTAAAAAAAATTGCATAACTTTATCTAACAGTTGTGTGACTGACGCAATACGGGTACATATAATCGTACGTGACAATTTAGCAGGGGCAATAATCTTCATTACTCTGCATTTGCTGTGTGTCAGCAAGACGCTCTCCAAACAAATAACCACTTATTACTTAATACAGTGAATTTGTACATAAGACCTTTGTAAGGGTACTTGTGAAACATAAAGCTAGTATTTTTCGGTTTCATAAGTAAAATGTATTCAAGATGCAAAAGAGTGACGTTAAGGGACGTGGATGTGGTGGAGCCCGCTAAGGCCGTGTGACAGATCCAAAGGTGACTGTATTTCGTTCTAGTTTCGTGTCAAAATTTGATCAGCACGCTACACAACTAACAAACCCAGACAAGTGTGAGGATGTTGTGGGTTGGATTGCAGACAAAGGCTCCAGTGCGTTGATAAGCAGCACCACGAAGTCTTCCACATGGTCTAGTCTCAGTAGGCAAGAGGCTGGGCCTCTGAATCCTCAACTTGGTCCTTTTCCTCCCATCATCAAGAGTCCCAGGAGACATATGACCCCAACTCTGGCCAAGCTGAGGAACTGTTTACGTTCCCTTGTAATTTGTCAGGCCTCTCAATGTCCACCATTACAGAGGGTCATGAGAAGATGGAGTGCAGTGAGGCCCAAACATTTGAGCACCCATGGCCAGGAGAAAGCCATGTTTGGGAAGGTCAATTGATGTCTGAAGAGGTGGAGGATAATCATGAGGCACAGTTGCCATCAGGCAAAGTGTATTGTGATGTGCAATGTTGATACTTGTACTCTCTATCTTTACCTCTTGTAATAACTGAAAATGTATTGTGATGTTCCCATGACGGCATCTTTCAGCATGTATGATACAGCCCCTTTGGGGTAATTTTTGGAAACCTTTGTACATTGTGCAATGGTCAAAGTTCTACTCTCAATCTCTATATATTCTATTATTATATTTTTTATTGTATTGCCCTTCTCACGGTCTCTTTAAGCGTCTATCTGGTAGCCTGATGTTGATTATTGGGTCTGCACTTCGATATTTCATAAATGCATTAATATGCTCCACACAATACTTTAGGTTTCTGTCTTACACAGAATAATAATATGAGTAATGAAACATGCTCTCTATATATGCTGCTAGCTCAAAAATCTTACCCACACATCCCTTTATAATGGGAAATTTGACATAATACCTTTGTTAGCACATGATATCCTGCTCATATACACAGCACCCCAAGAGGTGGGCAGAACGCCTGGGTACAAAATATGTGTCTGTCTGTGAAACCACTGGCCCTTCCCCTGTGTTACGTCATTCCCACTCTGCTATTCAGGAAGGAGGCGCTGATGGCTCCTGTCCACAACCTGCAGTTGCAGACACAACAGTCAGCAACCACATCCAGTTCGTTGTCCCAGCGCAGCGTTCAGTGGTCCCTTGTCAGCATATATGTCTGTTCACAAATTTTTAGTTAGAAAGGGCATACATATTTGTTAGTACTTTACATTGTCTGCTGCTGAATCAACACCATTGCTGACTCCAAAGGCTCCAAATGAGACTTTTGTCTTTTTTTTAAACAATGGTGGTGGGGTATTGGCCAGTTTCTGTACATTTTAAGCACGTCTAAAGGCCCCGTCACACTTAGCGACTCTACAGCGATCCCGACAACGATACGACCTGTCAGGGATCGTTGCTGCGTCGCTATGTGGTCGCTGGTGAGATGTCAAACTGTGAGATCTCCCCAACGACGCAGCAGCGATGCGGCGACCTGTAGCGACCTGTACAACGATGTCACATGGCAGCTATTTCATGACGATTAACAGACCTCAATGAGGGAAGTCCTGTCATGAGGTCGTTGGTAAGGTGTCAAACACAGCGATGTGTGCTACCCAGCGGGACCTCAACGACCAAAAAAAGGTCCAGGCCATTCCGACACGACCAGCGATCTCACAGCAGGGGCCTGATCGCTGCTACGTGTCACACATAGCGAGATCGCTACTGAGATCGCTGTTGCGTCACAAAACTTGTGACTCAGCAGCGATCTCGCTAGCGATCTCGCTATGTGTGACGGGGGCTTTAGAGAGTGGATAAATACGCTCGACAGACCTATTCGGGCCGCAGCCTTACACATATTAGAACATGGTAATTACGATGCTGAGGACTTTACCTGAGCTCTGTGGCACTGCCTGTCACCTGAGTAATACGCTCCACAGACCTCGACACTCTCTGGGACATATCCTGTAATTACTCCATTGTTGCTCAAAACCATGAAAAAGATACATTCTGCCTGGTTGGGGAGTTTGCAGAAGTGCTTGGTCTTGTGCACATTGGTCAATGGCACTCCTGGCTCTTTCCCTTGAGGAGGCTTCTTCCAAGTAAAATGAGGCTTGTACATGTCCCTGACATGGGTTTCAGGCCTGACAGACTGACCACAATACAGGCCCTCGCTAGCATACAGTGTATTCAGAATTTAATTCTAATGCTTTTGGTGTCTGGTAGAATCCAATTTACTGACATTTATCATATAGCTCCCCAACTCCTGTATTATATTCACCTTACAGCGGCTTCACCGCTATGACAGTGGCTCCATTGGGATCCGGTGGCAAAAATGAACTGTTGACCTTACAAAACTCAGGTTTCACGCCACCTGCTGGCCCTCTGCTAATTGTCAGCAAGGGCCGCATAATGACATGGCGGCGGACATGGTGCTGGTGGAGGGCAAAGCCCAGAATTTAAATGGGCATGTTTGAAATGGCATTGTAAAGGGATGGGGAATACAGTATGTATTCCAATATCTGGCTAACTATTTGGCATGAGGGAGGGTCCTTCCAAATGTAGGAGTGAGAGCTCTCCCAAATGTTAAAGGAAAACCTAAAGACAAAACACTCTGTGTAAACATATGCTAAAGGAAAGGTATATATTTTTTATATTTTTAGCGTTATATATATGTAATTATGAAGGAAATAATGTTTCTTAGCATTTTTCCCTTTAAAAAAATTTTTGGTTTGGTTTGGTACGTCTTTTTAAAAATCCGTAAAACCGGCGCAATAGTCTGACAACATTATTCCCAGATACCATATGTGAGTCAGAAAGGCGTGCAGGCATCTTCTCCGTGCTGTTCCCATTTAGTTTAGCTCTTCCCATCAATTTCAGCTTTTTTCCTATGCCCCCAGACCTGTTTATTGGGTCCAGCAGAAAAATAATCGGCACAGTGAAATGATGGTCTCCTATGAAGATGGCAACTCCCAATCATGCCTGAATGCATTCACGTTACTTAAAGGGGGTTTCCCCATGAACAAAAGTTCATTTTAATCAATAGATCTTGGAATAATAATAATTTCCACAATTGGATGTGTTGAAATAAAATGTTCTTATGCGAAGATAATCTTATTACTGTGCCCCTGATGTGTACTGTGTAATGGCCGTGTCAAAACAGTACATCTTACATTGTGAACGGGTCAAAATCTCTAATATGCTCCTTACCAGTTAACAGTCATTTTATACGCCAGGGGTGTCAAACTGCATTCCTCGAGGGCTGCAAACAGGTCATGTTTTCAGGATTTCCTTGTACTGCACAGGTGATAATTTAATCACCAACCCATTATTTGACACCCCTGTTATACGCCACCTCCTGGTTTGTTTCTTACCTGGCTAGTTTCCCCTGCACAGCCTGATCTATTACTCTGCCTATTGTTTCTGCTTGACTCTCTGGACTTCCCTAAACTACGCATTGGGTTCCACGTTTGATCTTGGCGCTGTCTC
Organism: Ranitomeya imitator; assembly: GCF_032444005.1. NCBI lineage: Eukaryota > Metazoa > Chordata > Amphibia > Anura > Dendrobatidae > Ranitomeya > Ranitomeya imitator. The sequence goes on along the minus strand of NC_091282.1, from coordinate 1,129,231,717 downwards.
TTTGGTGTTGACCTGGTGTCATGCTCCTGGATTCCAACCCTTGAGCTTGTGGTCTGTGGTCAGCTTCTCTTTCCACCGAGGCACAACAGACACATCTTTTCTCCAGGTGTTTGGATTCTGCTTTTCTGGCTACAGTCCGTTTAGCATAACTCAGGTGTTTTCGTTTGTCTGCCCTATCACCTTTCGGGTGCAACTTTATATATTTTCTCCCTGCTGGTAATTGTCTGAACATCCAATTAAACTTTCTGTTGTGGTTTAAAACCAGTCAGTGAAATTCCAGCTAAGGTTTTCATTGAATCACATGGGCTTCATTTGTTCCAATGCCAACGGGAATACTTAACTACGGAGTACAACTTTGATTGTAGCCACTCCCTGGGGATCCATAAAACCACATAGAGAATTTACTGCACTATTGGCACGTTCCTAAAACATAAGGGAAAGCTAATTGCATGGATAGCACTTTATTGAATATAATGAATAAGTTATATGAATAATGCCCACTAAAATACAGTGTGTTGCTGTTGAAACTCCTTCACCGCTTATATAGCAGCACGGTTTCACTATAGAATTGCAATGATTTAGAACTCAGCATTAACAACAAAAATCACCATATGCTAAAATAGCGACTATAGGATCCTTCATAATTTGAAGCATCCAGCCATTAACATTGCACTCATACAACCCTTGTGTAACTTAGGTACGCTCAAGATTGCACACAGAGCGATTTTTCACCATACCCATAATGAAATCGATAATGGCATATGGCATAGTCAACAATTTGAGAGATATTTTAACCACTCACTTATATTGATACTTTAACAAAAATTAATAAAAGTTATATATTTTTTTCACTCCAATTGGAATAGTCATCTTCCCAAATATGTGACAAACCACAGTTAAATTCTGTATTAAGGGAGAGGGAATCACTTTTTCACACAGGGCCCTGTAGGTTTGGATTTCTTTTTCCCTTAATAATAAAGACCTTCATTTAAAAACTGCATTTTGTGGTTATCTTTATAATATTTACATTTGTTTGGTGATCTGAAATATTTAAGAGTGACAAACATGCAAAGGAATAGGAAATCAGGAAAGGGGCAAACTCTTTTTCACACCAATGTATGTCACTAAGATATAGCTGAATGGGTTATATTAACACACGATAGAAGAGGACAAATGAGTGCGATAATAACCTTATAGACCGGGTAACACATCAGACAGCCATCTCTCCCGAATACCCCATCTATCTGATGTTTAGCTTGGCTATTGTATATGTTTTTTCTATGTGGAGATTGCAGGAAGGTCCTGGAGAACTATACGATAGGGCGAAATTACTTCAGATTGCTCGATAGCCATTTTCCCCGACATGACCTGATGGGTGAAAGTCAGAAGAACCTATATAAATGAGATGAACTGCCGATCCCAATGAAATTGGCAGACTTTTATCTATTGTGCATGGGAGCCTTAAAGGGGTTGTTCAATCACAAAATACTGATGACTTATGCACTAGATAGGTCATCAATATCACATCGGTGGGTGTCTGAAATTCATCACCAATTCTGATTAGCTCCATTCAAAATAATAGCTACTCTGCAGTACCCAGCAGTGATCGCTACACAACCTGTTTATATCTGGTCCTCACTGGGGCTTGGAGCAGATGAAGACCCCTGGACCCCATCTCCGATCCGATATTAATAACCTAGTCCATGGATAGGACATCAATATGTTGTGACCACACAACTCCTTTAAACCAAGAGATCTTCCATTGAAACTTGATGTTTTGCTCTCCTAGCCGCCGCCATCTTCATGTCAGAGTATGTTATGTTCTATTCTTAGATGGAAAAAAAATAACAAATCAGTTTCTCAGTGCGTGACAGATATGTAGCTGTTTGCTTAACAGGCTTAGGATAAAAGCCGCCCATTCACATAACAATAAAATATGTAATGCGGCTCCCTGAACAGGTTCTGTTCCCCCTAGATTACCATGTGAATACCAAGTCCCCCCCGACTAAATGATATAATTGGTGCACGTACACCGTACAGTATGGGACAGCTGACAGCATATCATCATGTATAAAATCAATGCCTCCAGCCGTAGAGACCATTGTGTAGAAACATATGTTGTCCACAGCGGTGAGACCAGGAACTTTTGTGTATAGTGTTTATTAGCACAATGCAAAAAGACTGCGCGGAAGATGAATGGCTTCTTAGGGTTATTTAGTCTAAAGAAGACGTGTGTTATTGCAAAGTCCGGTTCTTGCAAGCGCAACATCTGCTTCAGCACCTTATGCCAAACAGAACCCAGAAATTTATATTATATTTATAATATAGATTATATATAAAATCTGTTCAGAGACAGTGGCCATAAATATAGAATAGAAGTTATGTGTTGTCCTTGAGACCTCAAATTCATGCGTCTTCTGCCATTACACATACATCCGCAGAGCCCATAGAAGAGGCAGCCATGGCTATGTCACCTGTCCGCGGGGATATGAGGATGCAAAGACCATGTCATCAAGAATGTATTCACTCATCAGGGGTACAAGGATTGTAGCGAACATCAGACACATAGAAAATGTATTATACAATGTAAAGTATGCGGTCACTGCCTTTCCAATAAGACTGAGCGCAGGCCAGGGGTTAAGCAATGCCGCGCCTCACATTAACACTTTTCTTCACGTACCAACAGTCTTTGGGGAAAAAAATCCCAACCGGCGCTTGTTTCATCAAGTTATGGATTTCAATGTACGTGCAAAAAAAAAAAGTCTGCTATCCATATAGGAACTGTAATTGGCAATTAGTATTTAGAATTTTTTCTAGATAAAAACAGATTCTATATGGATGTCAAAAAAGAGACAAAAAGAAAAAGTATGTTTTTTTCGCTATGAAAAATGGACGATTTTTTTAAAACGCTCATGTGAATGTTGTCCAAGACAGTGAAAGGCTACTTTCACACTGGCGGTTTTTGCCAGACGTCGCAATGCGTCGTTTATGGCAAAAAACACATCCTGCAAAGTTGTTTGCAGGATGCATTTTTGCCCCATAGATTAACATTAGCGACGCTTTGCCACACGTCGCAACCTTCGTGCGACGGTTGCGCCGTGTTGTGGCGGACCGCCAGGAGCAAAAAACATTACATGTAACGTTTTTTGCTCCTGACGGACGGCTTTTTCCGACCACGCATGCGCGGCCGGAACTCCGCTCCCAGCTCCCCGCACCTCACAATGGGGCAGCGGATGCGCCGGAGAAATGCATCCACTGCACCCATTGTGCAGTGCGTCAAACGCTAGTGACGGAATCTCTGCCCAACGCATTGCGACGGGGAGATTCCGACGCTAGTGTGAAAGTAGCCAAAGGCGATCAGCACTAGTATGCAATCAGAGAGACGTCCATCCCTTCAATGGGCAAGTTATATCAGTAGATCAGATCTATCAGTCCAAGAGAAGGAAAAAACTGACATGTGAACAGCCACATAAATAATTGGGTGCATTACCTATCCAAAAAAACCACAGAGAGAACACGAGGGAAGTATAAATGAGGCCCAACGCGGCCTGTCATGTTGTTAAAGGGAATCTGTATGCAGGTTTTTGCTATAATATATAATATTACATATATTAATATACGGCACGGGACCCTGATTCTATGGATGTATCACTTACTAGGCTGGGTGCTCTAGTTTCAATACTTTCAGTGTTTTATCAGCAGGAGATTATCACTAGAGGACTAGATCTAACATGCAGACCAGTCAGGCTAGTCTGTGTAATCCCGCCCCCACCACTGATTGGCAGCTTACTGTGAATTGTCAGTAAGCTTCCAATCAGTGGTGGGGGTGGGGATGTAGACAGCTCAGCATTCAGAGAACAGCTACATCTACAGCAGAGAAAACAGATTCTATCAAAATTACACCAAGGAGTCCAGTAAGTGATACATTGCTGGAATCAGGGTCTCTTCCCCTACATCATGCTGCTGACATATTCTCTTTCATGCAGAGTAACAGAAAAAAAAACCTCCACTATCTCCACTATGGATCTCACTGTTGTTATGTAAGGGAAAAAAACTCCAACAATAACAGAATGAATGTCTGCAAGATGTGAATAGTGTATTTATTGTGTGACTGATGCCACTTGATATTATCATTGGCGCTACAGTGGGAACACAAGGCCTGAAGCTTAACACACTGGAGCTTATGGCAACCCAGCGACCTTCTGCTTGGACAGTGCTGCGATTTCCTGGGATCAGGGCAGGAATCACTTTGTACTTGATTATGAAGGGAAACATTTGCTGCTTCAGGACTTGCTTTTGATTAGGAGCGGACAGGCTGATTTTCCTCCAGATTGCTGTTTTGATTGTTAGTTATTTACAGATGCGCCCGGGTCAGGGAACAAGGGCGGCACAGAGGAGTTCTGTGTTATGGAGGCTTTCTCAGGAAACCGCAGTAATACGGGTGATACACTATGGGTTACAGATCAGTAAATGTCACAGTCATTTATCTGTTGGTCACAGTAAATGTGTCTGTACTAATGTTTTCTCCTCTGAACGGGTGCATTAGTAAGGCCTTGTGCCGTCATTGTAAACCAGGGACTGAATATCACACAAAATGCATGCATGTCATAACACAGTGTGAGTGAGATGGGCAAAGGGGTAAAGATCACTTGGGTATGGATTTCGTTTTTTTATTTTAATATTTTACAATATAGGGGTTATTAAGGAGGTCCTGCCCCCTCTCCTGACAGGTCCATATCAGTAAATGATCAGGGTCATTTGGATGTTTTGGGTTCTCATTATGATTTAAAAAGAGAAAACACAGCATTCTGACAATAAATGGCTTCACCCAACCACTAACCATGAGTGGAGAAAAAGTTTTGGTGTTATTCATATTTTCTGAAAAAAGGCCAAGAAAACAGAAATTCGGCCAAGGTATGTAAACTTTTGAGCACAACTGTATATTGAAAAAAAAAATCACGTTCAGCAGGCAGGCGCTGTAGCATGATCACATCTATAATGTGTCTTGAAATGGCGCCGGCCGCGCCTGCATAGTAGCGACTAGAGAAGAAAAAAAAGTCTCCTCTAAGATGGAGATCGCCGATAGCTGCTACTGCGCAGGCGTGTCAGGTGCCATTTTGAGCGTTTTTTTTTTTTTTAAATGAATTTATTTATAGCATAAAATAAAATAATTACCTTATATACTCGTGTATAAGCCGAAATTTTCAGCCCATTTTTTTAGGCTAAAAGTGCCCCTCTCAGCTTATACTCGAATCATTGCCCCAGGGGGGTCAGAGGGGGAGGGGCGGCGGCTGTCACATACTCACCATCTCCGATGGTCTCTGGGCGCTGACAGCATCTTCCAGCGTTGAGCGGTCACATGGTACCGCTCATCTATATATATATAATCGTCTAAGGGGCACTTCCGTTTGTTTGTCTGTCTGTCTGTCACGGAAATCCCGCGTCGCTGATTGGTCGCGGCCGCCAGTTCAGATATATATACCTGCTACTTTTACAGGTATTCCACCAAGAGTAATATATTATTGGGTTTCTCATGTATGCTGCTATTGCTCTGAAATATCCTATGGAACTTAAGTCCCTCTTTTTTGGACTATATACCCTTCTTATAATGTACACCTTGTTTTAATCTGGTTGAATAAAAATTGGTTTTACTAAGTACCACTGTGGAGATCATTTTATGTCTGGTCACCCGCTAGTGAGATGTCATATAATTGAGTGGTGCAATGCCCTTCAGGTAGATGGGTTAAGCTATTTTGAGCATTTGTTTGTTAATATGCTCCATTCATTCCCTGTAGTAATGGCACCTGTTTGAACTTGCTATCAGCAACACCTGTCCACAACCTCAAACAGTCACACTCCAAACTCCACTATGGTGAAGACCAAAGAACTGTTGAAGGACACCAGAAACAAAATTGTAGCCCTGCACCAGGCTGGGAAGACTGAATCTGCAATAGGCAAGCAGCTTGGAGTGAAGAAATCAACAGTGGGAGCAATAATAAGAAAATGGAAGACATTCAAGACCACTGATAATCTCCCTCGATCTGGGGCTCCATGCAAGATCTCATCCCATGGGGCAAAATGATCAAAAGAACGGTGAGCAAAAATCCCAGAACCACACGGGGGACCTAGTGAATGACCTGCCTAGAGCTGGGACCATCGTAACAAAGGCTACAATCAGTAATACACTATGCCACCAAGGACTCAGATCCTGCAGTGCCAGACGTGTCCCTGTGCCTAAGCCAGTACATGTCCGGGCCCGTCTGAACTTTGCTAGAGAGCATTTGGATTATCCAGAAGAGTATTGGGAGGATGTCATATAGTGTGATGAAACCAAAGTAGAACTGTTTGGTAGAAACAAAACTCGTCGTGTTTGAAGGAGACAGAATGCTGGGGGTGGCAACATCATGCTTTGGGGCTGTTTTTCTGCAAAGGGACCAGGACAACTGATCATGTACATGAAAGAATGAATGGGGCCATGTATCGTGAGATTTTGAGTGCAAACCTCCTTCCATCAGCAAGGGCATTGAAGATGAAACATGGATGGGTCTTTCAGCATGACAACGATCCCAAGCACACCGCCAGGGCAATGAAGGAGTGGCTTCGTAAGAAGCATATGAAGGTCCTGGAGTGGCCTAGCCAGTCTCTAGATCTCAACCCCATAGAAAACCTCTGGAGGGACTTGAAAGTACGTGTTGCCCAGCGACAGGCCAAAAACATCACTGCTCTAGAGGAGATCTCCATGGATGAAAGGGCCAACATACCAACAACAGTGTGTGGCAACCTTGTGAAGACTTACAGAAAACGTTTGACCTCTGTCATTGCCAACAAAGGATATATAACAAAATATTGAGATGAACTTTTGTAAATGACCAAATACTTATTTTCCACCATAATTTGAAAAATAAATCTTGCTGAATCAGACAAGGTGATTTTCTGGATTTGTTTTCTCATTTTGACTGTCATAGTTGTGGTCTACCTATGATGTTAATTACAGGCCTCTCTTGACTTTTTAAGTGGGAGACCTTGCACAATTGGTGGCTGACAAAATACTTTTTCCCCCACTGTATATGCCTCTACTAGTGATGAGCGAGTGTACTCGTTGCTCGGTATTTATGACTGCTCGGAGATTTAGTTTTCATTGTGGCAGCTGAATGATTTACAGCTAGTAGCCAGGCTGAGTACATGTAGGGTTGCCTGGTTGCTAGGGAATCCCGACATGTAATCAAGCTGACTAGTAGCTGTAAATCATTCACCTGCCGTGATGAAAACTAAATCTCCGAACAGTCAATAAATACTCGGAGGTCACCCGAGCGTGCTCAGGAAAACCCGAGCAACGAGTACACTCGCTCATCACTAGTCTCTACCCATCTACAAAACAAGATATAATGGGGTTGGGTGAAGCGGAAAACAGAGCCCGAATGAAGTGCTTGGCAGCGTGAAATGGCCGTCGCTCTTGTTTGTCTGTCTGTATCCTCTACCAGGTAGGTAATAAAGGAATATCTCTTTAGCCACGGGGTGAAGGCCACAGGTTTTTCTCGTTTCCTATAACATATGCGACTATGTCAGTTAGGTATGATTGAGACACTGGTGCATGTAAATATACATAAAAATATAAATTATTATTTTTATTAACGTAAGGACGTAACTGTTCATCACCCATGGTAATTCTGCTTGATGTCACCTGGCTTATCCATGGTTTTTGCCCTTTTTTTTCCTATACTATGTTGTGCATAAATATGTGAGTCTTCAGAATTTGCTTTAGTCTTTGCCTGATGAAGGGACCTGCGTAGTCTCGAAAGCTTGCAACTTGTTACCATCTTTTCAGTTAGCCATTAAAAGGTATCAACCACTGAGGACTCTCAATTCTAAATATTTTTCTATTTTTATTAAGTCACTGCATGTAAATAAGAATATTCTTATTCACTTACGGTACATTAAACAACGCTCTTGGAAAGAAAAGCAGACAAAGTATATTAGAAGATGGATTAATTTTTCAGCACATAAAAAATAAGCCTTATTTACGTTAAATAATACATTAATTCCGCAGTAAAGACAGAATAGAAATGTTCTGGCCTGCTAGATCTGTGTATTTATAGAGGTACTGTATAAAGTAAATGGACACAGAACACAGTGAACCTCAATAAAAAAAAAATATTTTTTTACAGCTAGTGGAAAATGATGGCCAAATGGTCAGATAGGGGTTAATAATTATAACAAAACAAAAAGGCCTTTGAAAAAAAAAGCAAACTAGCAGAAATATAAACCGGCAGAGGAAAGCCTTATTTTTGTGTACATTTGTGCCATTCTTTGAAGTTGATTGAAGGTCGTCCTCGCACATGTGCTTAGCATCCCGCGAACACAAGGCGACTGCCTAGGAGTTTGTGTAATGGAGCATTCCACGGCCGCTCTCACATCCAGTCACGCAATATTTAGGAGCCTGAACCTTAGAATTCAAGCACCATCTGTTTAATATCCCCACCCTGCCAGGGATCAGTATAAATATGGCCGGGAAGTAGCGAGTATATAGGGTATGATCCGATTATAAGGAGCTGACTACAGATATGGAGAGCTTCACCCTGGGCATAGAACATAGGCAGGCACTTGTGTGACAGTGACTTGTAGTCCTCCAGCGCCAGCATAGAGCTGCATACTTCTATGCTCCAGCTCACCCACACAATACCTGTGCACTCTTCAGGAAGGGAAGAGCAATAAATGGAATGGGTGCATGTCTTTGGATACAGGACATATCAGGATGTGTTTGCCTTTCATTGGGCTGCAGGTGTTTCATACAGTACTCACCTACTGATCGCGGTCAGCAATGACACATTTACAATCAAGAAGCCCAAATCTTTCAACACGACATCCATCCCCACCTTACCGAAGAGAAGGCCGGGGCTCTTGTACAAAAGGACAGAGGTGGGGGCCAGAAATGCTTCTACCTGTACCATACGGTGCACAATGAAGTGTTTAATGGTCGACTCGGCAGAGATGAAACGTTTGGAACCACCATGGAATGTCTTTGTTATTGAAGGACAAAGCGTTATTAATCATCGTTTATTCCCGATATTACTACATCTTATCTTTTTATATCTGTGTGATTACAATCCGCTACCTGCACTTTGTTTCTGAAGGTATTCCGGGAAATTTGAAAGTCAGGACACCTTTTTTTGGAGGGTCTCGACAACTTTTATCTTCTGAGAAAAGGAATGGACGTTTATCATAAGCATGCAAAAAACAATTTTCACCCATTTTTGGCCTCTGTATCCGGTTTTACCATTAGCGTAGAATCTGTTTTTCTCGTATGCAAGAAAAAAAAAACAAAGCTTCTCTTTCCCATTAAACAGTAAAAATTGCACAGCACTTGGACGCCATTATTGGTCTTCTAAGTGCTGCCTGTGAGGTTCCCGGACCCATAGACTTGAAATGATGAGCTTGATTTATGATTTATGAGCTTGATTTATGATCAAAATGCGGACTTATGTCTATTATATTTTGTGTAGACACTCGGTCCACAAACCAACACGGACATAAGATCAGCCTCATAGACTGTAAAGGGTATGCGTTCGATCTGTGAAAAACATGATCAGAACACGTAATGTATGTGAAATATGGACTTCTACATGACGCCTTAGATATAGGCTTCAGATTGATTATTAATATATAGAAATGCAGAGGTTTTACAATCGAGTAAAGGATTTCTTAGAGGAAAAACTCATTGCACATTGCAATTAGCCAATCACTAATAGGTAATGACTGGCTGAAGGGGCATTTCTTGTCATTTCCAGTGTGTTGAGAGTGACAGTCCCCAAAAGAAAAGAAACCAGCAAGGACTGGGCAAACATTGTGCTGGACCATTGAGATAACTTTTTAGTTTTTTTTTTAACCAGTCTATGCCCTGCTTAAAATAATTTTAAACCATTAGGCAACAACTTTAACTTTCTGTAGACTAGAGGGACAGCCCATTTTGAGATTAATCTTATCACATCTGAAGCTCAAAAACACCTAAAAGGGGTTATTCAGGATTTGAAAAACATGGCAGCTTTTTTCAAGAACAGCATCATATCTGTACATAAAGATATGAAAAAAAGAAAATATCCAGCGCTCAGAAAAAAGTAAAAGTAAAGTACTATAAAACTGGGTGTGTTTAAGGCAGACTGCCTCCATTGTAGGGGGGAGTATATGCACATCGACTTCCCGCCTAAAGGTACAGTCACATCACACTGAACGATATCGCTAGCGATCCGTGACGTTGCAGCATCCTGGCTAGCGATATCGTTGTGTTTGACAGGCAGCAGCGATCTGGATCCTGCTGTGACATCGTTGGTCGGTGCAGAAAGTCCAGAACTTTATTTCGTCGCTGGATCACCCGCAGACATCGCTGAATCGGCGTGTGTGATGCCATTTCAGCAATGTCTTCACTGGTAACCAGGGTAAACATCGGGTTACTAAGCGCAGGGCCGCGCTTAGTAACCCGATGTTTACCCTGGTTACCAGCGTAAAAGTAAAAAAAAACAAACAGTACATACTTACCATTCGCTGTCTGTCCTCCGGCGCTCTGCTTCTCTGCAGACAGACAGTGGAAGGTAAGTATGTAGTGTTTGTTTTTTTTTACTTTTACGCTGGTAACCAGGGTAAACATCGGGTTACTAAGCGCGGCCCTGCGCTTAGCTGAGCTGGAACGCCACAGACAACCTGTGGACAAGTGTTGTGCTGTTTTTGGAAGAATACAGCAATGTATTAAAAATCCTGGAAAACCTCTTTAAAAAAGAAGGATTCATTCAATCAATCAATCAATCCGTAAAAGCAATAGGAATGCATAATAATTAATTAGTGATGAGCCAGTGTGCTCGTTACTCGAGTTTTCCAAGCATGCTTGGGTGTTCTCCAAGTATTTGGGGCGTGCTCGTAGATTATGTTTTTGTCTCCATAGCTGCATGATTTGCAGCTTCCTGAACACATGCAGGGCTTGCCTGTATGTTATGGAATCCCCACATGTATTCAGGCTGTCTAGCAGCAGCAAATCATGCAGCTGCGGGGACTCAAACGTAATCTACGAGCACACCCAAAACACTCGGAGAACACCCGAGCATGCTTGGAAAATTCGAGTAACAAGCACATTCGCTCATCACTATAGTTAATCTATATTTAATAAATGATTACTGCAGTCAATGCAGTATATAAGAATATTTGATAAGTGGAGAATATTGGTAAAACAAATTTTGACATTGTGGTTCTCCTGATGAAGAAGTTGGTTCAACTTTGAAACACTTTGAGAATAAACCGCATCATCTAAACCCTCATCACAACCTCCGGATTTCTTGAATCCAGCACAGCAGCACAGACGCTACTTCTATGTTTCACCAATTGTTCTACTTGGCGGCATTTCTCAACCCGAGCATGCTGCAGCTGCGTTCACACCTTGATTCCTCAGTTGTGGGCTAAACAACCCCAAATAGTGAGCAATTCCTATAACTCTCACCTAGACCAATTTTTCCACCCGATTTTACAATATTGAACTTGGTGTCTCCCTCTTCTTTTTGGTAGAACAAAGGCACATACAAGTGCTTCTCACTAAATTAGAATATCATTAAAAAGTTAATTTATTTCAGTTCTTCAATGCAAAAAATGAAACTCATTTATTATATACAGTCAGTACGAGCAGAGTGATCTATTTTAAGTGTTTATTTCTGGTAATGTTGATGGCTTACAGCCAATGAAAACCGAAAAGTCACTATCTCAGTAAATTAGAATATTTTATAACACCAGCTTGAAAAATGATTTTAAAATCCAAAATGTTGTCCTACTGAAATGCATGTTCAGTAAATGCACTCAATACTTGGTTGGGGCGCCTTTTGCATTAATTGCTGCATCGGTGTGGCGTGGCATGGAGGTGATCAGCCTGTGGCACTGCTGAGGTGTTATGGAAGCCCAGGTTGCTTTGATAGCAGCCTTCAGCTCGTCTGCATTGTTGGGTCTGGTGTTCCTCATCTTCTTCTTGACAATAGACCATAGATTCTCTATGGGTTTAAGGTCAGGCGAGTTTGCTGACCAATCAAGGTCAGTGATAGTGTTGTTTTTAAACCAGGTATTGGTACTATTGGCAGTGTGGACAGGTGCCAAGTCCTGCTGGAGAATGAAATTTCCATCTCCAAAAAGCTTGTCTGCAGAAGGAAGTATGAAGTGCTGTAAAGTTTCCTGGTAGACGGCTGTGCTGACTTTGGTCTTGATAAAAGACAGTGGACCTACACCAGCAGATGACACAGCTCCCCAAACCATCACTGATACTTCACAATAGACCTCAAGCAGCTTGGATTGTGGCCTCTCCACTCTTCCTCCAGACTCTGGGACCTTTATTTCCAAATGAAATGCAAAATTTACTTTAATCTGAAAACAACACCTTGGACCACTGAGCAACAGTCCAGTTTTTTTTCTTCTTGGCCCAGGTAAGAAGCTTCTGACATTGTCTATTGGGCATGATTGGCTTTACACCAGGAATGTGACACTTGTAGCCCATGTCCTGGATACGTCTGTGTGTGGTGGATCTTGAAGCAATGACTCCAGCAGTAGTCCACTCCTTGTGAATCTCCCCAAATTTTTGAATGGCCTTTTCTTAACAATCCTTTCAAGGCTGCAGTTATCCCGGTTGCTTGTGCACCTTTTGCTACCACAGTATTTCCTTCCACTCAACATCCCATTAATATGCTATCTTTTGTGGTCTACCCTTCTTGTGGAGTGTGTCAGTGACTGCCTTATGCCTAATGGACTTTTTTAAAAGTTTAGGAAGCCTTTGCAGGTGTTATTTGTTAATTATTCTAATTTACTGAGATGATGACTTTTGGGTTTTCATTGGCTGTAAGCCATAATCATCAACATAAATAGAAATAAACATTTGAAATAGATCATTCTGTTTGTAATTACTCTATATAATATATGGGTTTCACCTTTTGTACTGAAAAACTGAAATAAATTAGCTTTTTGATGATATTCTAATTTAGTGAGAAACACTTGTAAATGCCTGGCCATGTGCCGTTCCTATCTGCTGCCGTCTGCAGGTTCCATCTTGTGGCACAGCTTGTGCCTGCAGACAATACACCACTATATAGTAAAGCTTACAAAACGCTAGTACATTTGGAAGACATGGCGATAAGTGAGTAAGGAACATAATAAAACAGGACAGAACAAGAACATTACGATCACCATGGTAGTGAAATAACTTTAGGCAGATGTTAATATAATAACTTCTCTGGGAGTTCCCGGACAATCTTCACAATCCTATCTCTGCCCTGTATCTAAATATTATTTCTCTTCCGCACCTGTGTCCTTTCTTATTCCACATTTTCTTTGATTTTTTCTATCCCTCATCTACTGTTAGGTAAACTCATGGTGGTTCCTGGGAAGGCAGATGAGATCACAGTAACATCATCCATGGGAAACAGGATATTCTTTATTTTTCAAGCCTTGGAATAAAAGGTGATAATCATCATCTCACTGTGCCCATGATCTTGTTTTCATATAAAGAGGCCACACAGAATTATTAACGCACCACTCCAGCCCTTTTTTTATTGCAGCGCTGGAGTGGTGCAACTACGGTCCCTGCACTTAGTCTTATATTGACCCACCGCCGTCTTCATCTTTTATTCACGTCGCGCCGGTCAGTCTCCAGATGTTTGTGACCTGCCGGATCTCTCTAGTGTTTGCTGGGGTTAGCAGGAAGTCACTTTTCAGCGCAAGTCTATGAGTGCCTGGTTCTTGTTCATAGACTTACATTGAGCACTTTTGATCATTACCTCTGACCACTCCAGAGCTGGTAAAAAAAAGAAAAAGCTGGAGTGGTGCTTAAACACCTCCTCGAATGAGCATTTTCCTATTTTCGCTTTTCTTGAGTTTTCCTACCCATCTGCCAAGAGTTATAACTTTATTTTTATTTCTCCATGGACATAGCTGTATAAGGCATTGGTTTTTTGCAAGACGAGCTGTAGTTGTGAATGACACCATCCATTTCACCATTCAATGTACCTGAAAACTGACAATTTCCAAGTGGGGTAAAATAGCCAAAAACAAAACAAAAAAACTTTGCCATTCATTAAACATTAAAAAGAATGAACATATGCACAGCAATATCAAAATGACTTGTGCATATTTTCACTCTTTTAGAACTACTTTTAATGGCTTCAGGCTATGAAATCTGTGAAGGGAGTAAAAGTAGTGACTGGACCATTCTTCCGGCAGCTTGAGTTTGGAAGTCACTCAGTACTAAATACAAATATATAGTTAGCATTAAAAAAAAGTCACTGGCGGTAAAAAAGCTGCAAACACGAAAATAAGATAACAAAGAAGACGTGGAGCGCAGTTTACAAAACTTTGCTCTTCCTTGGTGGCCATTTTCACAATATTGATGGTTTAGTATGAAGGCTGATATGCTCCGGGAGTGCGGCTGTGGCATAACGCTTCATAGCTGTATGCCCCTGACTGCCGTGCCCTGTTATGAAGAGTTAGGATTTTCTGTCCCATGTAAGCTCCCCCTCTTCCTAAACTGTTTAACCAATGATGCCTGTTCTCCTCCCCCATTTGTCCTTGCCCCTTTTCCGGTCTCTCCTCACTTCCTGGCACCCAGAAGCACTCGTCCCACACTTCCTCCTTATTCTGCTGTTATAATATTAACATTATTATTTTTTTGTATTAAGTCAAAGCAGCAGTCATTTTCATGATATTGATGGTTTTGCATGAAGGCTGATTTGCGGTGGGAGTCCGCCTGTGGCATACCGCTCCATACCAAGGGTTCTTCACCAACAAAACGTGCCTTATGCATGTTATTCAAATTAATGTTTATGCTGTGACCGACCACCATCCATTAAAAGATGAGAGTTGTTACATTTATATATCTCTCCATTAAAGTGAGTTTCATATATTTGTGTGTATATTATTTATTATATGGTATAGTTTTGGTTAAATTTGTTGGGTCTCAGCAGTCGTCTGTTTCTGTGAAGACGTTTTGTGGACAAATCCTATACCGTGCTGGTGTCTATGGGAGTCCCAAGGCTTCAAGAAGAAAGAAGTAGTAGAAATGACAAATTGTTGGGTGGGAGTCTGGTTACAGATTTCGCACTGGACCCCGGATTAAAGCCTTTGCGGTCTTGTAAGAGCCTGGATAATCAGAAGCTGACTGCACACATACAAGCTCCTCTTACGTCTTACACCAATGGATTATTAGTGAACTGGGAGCATATTTCAGGACCACACAATGATACTATAACCCAACTGTCCAGTGTTAACAGGCATACCATATGGCCATCGGTATCACAAAAAGATTTTGCTGTTTGTAAAAAATATGGTCTATAAAATGAAACCAATAGAAAAACAAATGGATCAAACATCGTTAAAATAATCGAAAATCCCAGATTAGTCTGTGATACGAAACATAATCGCTAGAAAGTTAGCCATCCTCATTACTTACATTGTAGCATGCTACTTACTGTAAAATGTATCCCCAGCAAGACCCCAAAACTTGTAGCATTCTATCACAGAAATGTTTGTACAAAATATTACGATTTTGTGGTTATTTAATCACATGTGAAGAAGGCTTCAATTCCACATAAAGATCCATTTATTTGCAGAGGATATTATGGCTGCAAAATTAGCAGGAAATTTCTGTCTGAATATGTGGGTGAAAATAATAATAAAAAGAAAGGCTTTGCTATTTGCATTTATTGGGCAGAAAAATAACATTACTGTATGGTCACAAAAATATATACTTAAGTCAAAATGACAAATATGAGTGGGACCCTAGTCACTACCCATCTTACTAAATGCCACAATAGCACGAGGGCGACCAAACATTAAGATCTACCCTCTTATGTATACGATCAGGAAGAAGTTTAATGAAAACTTGTAATACATTTTCTATAGAAATTGGCGAATCTTTGGAAACGTTGTAATGCTTTAAGGTCACGAGCTTGAACCTAATCAATTATAGCCGGCACCTTCCCAGGATCCACCCTTCAGCAGATACAATGAACCCAAAGAATAATATTTCTTGAACAGAACAAGTACATTTCCGCAGTTAAGCAAAGATTTTTCCCTTAGCTTTTGTAGGACCAAGCCAACATGATCATAGGTATACCACAATAAACCTTTCAATAATATCAGAAAAGATGTCATAAAGTTTTGAAAGACTGCTGGTCTGTTGGTGCATAGGGACTCCACTTAACAATATCCTTCAGACACCAATCGATAAAAGGATTGTGAATCCGCAGCCATGGAAACTCAATACCAAACCAGCATGAAAATTGTCCAAAACTTAGCAGGAGATGGACTCAGAGAGAAGTGCTCCCACCTTAAGTTTGAATTCCACCATTACCAGCTGGATAAAGTCCTGGAGTAACTTTGTCCTGTCAATAGCGACAATTTGAATAATGATAATAATCTAACTGTCCGTAACCAGAATTTAAAAACCAGTCCTGAATCAATGAAGTAGGCTGTAGACTCACAGTCATTGAAAGCAAATGCAGATAAAAGGTTCTGGAAACACAGTTCCACGTTTAACAGCACTTTATCAGAGGAGTAAAAAAGTACCCCGAAGTCTGGGTGACCTCATCGATAATAACCAAGACTTAGGCGTTTCCTGCTGGATTGGTTGTTCGAAGGCATATCGTGCAGTCCTGATGAAAATACCCAGTGCGACCACAGTGAAAGCAGAGTCTGAGATGCACCGTCTCCTCTTAAAGACCTGAGAGCTGGCAGCTCTAACTCCCATCGGTTCTAGTTCAGGTAGGTGGACAGGTTTAGGGGGAATGACAAATTCCCCACCCTCCCAGTCGCTCATCATGTCTCTCCCGAATTCTACGATCCAACTGAATAGCTTGGGTCATGGCCTCCTCCAAGGAACAAGGTGGAGTATAACCAGCCAGAGTGTCCTTGAGAGTATCTGACAGGCCTTTATGGAACTGGCACCTGAGAGCTGCATCATTCCACACACTTCTGTGGACCACTGATGGATCTTGGCTCAGTAATCCTCAGTGGTGCAGCCCCGTATCAGAGTCATAATCTTTGCCTACGTGACCTGGATTCTGTCAGTTTAGTCATTAATCCTAATGCGGAAAAAAAGGCATTAACTGAAGACCGTTTTGGTGTTTGTGAGGAAAAGAGAATGCCTGTGAAGAACATTGGAGATATTATTTCATGTGAATTATCTGTATCCTACTTGGCCTGGGATGAAAAAAAACCCTTCCTTTGTCCAGCACTGACAGGAAACGGGGCTCAGCAGGAAGTCCACATTCTCAAACCCTGGAGGAGAAAGCTGGCACTTAGCTCAGCAGGGGGACCAAACCTCAAAGGCTGTGAGTGACAGGTCTCACACCTTGACCAGCTCCATAGACTTAGTCTATGTTTGGATGTGACGGTCAGTTTTTTTAAATTTTTATTCATTAGCCTTCTCACTGAGCACTCCACCTCTTAGCCACAGGTGTTTTAATGTGGACAACCAATAAAGACATCTACACTTCTCAACACTGAAATTATAAACACCAAGAAGGAAAAGTTGTGGAATTATGAAAATCACAGAATGGATACACCTGGTAATGATATGCATAGCATTAAGCCACATTCACACTTTTAGTATTTGGTCAGCATTTTACATCAGTATTTGTAAGACCAAACCAGGAGTGGGTGATAAATACAGAAGTGGTGCATATGTTTCCATTATACTTTTCCTCTGATTGTTCCACTCCTGGTTTTGGCTTACAGATACTGATGTAAACTGCTGACCAAATACTGATAGTGTGAACGTGGCCGTGATAATGTTAACAGCTAGCACCTGTAAGTACAAGGATTTCTACATATGGACCTGAGACTATATGCTGAATAAATCGGGATGTTTTGAAAATTTTGTTTCCATTTTTCACCATTTGCACATCAATAACCTGTATATCTATCACGTGAGTTTCCTTTTTGGTGTTGCAATTTCCATGCTGAGGAGTATATTTCAGCAGATATGGGGGTCTCTACCAAGGGCTCACAATTGAGGCGTGCAACTATCTCAGGGGCACAGTATCATTAAGATTCTGAATACATGCTTACCCCTGTCTGTGCTCCAAGCCACTTGTTTCTTGAACATTAATAAGCAGAGAGGCTGACTCGTTGGGTACCAGTCCGGCACTGAAAACTCTGATGTTCTGTACAAAGTCTAGTGCATTACCATATCCTGACGCCAAATGATATCTGGACCTTGAGTGATGCTACTCTAAAAAATAAAGAGGATTGAGGAACAGTAAGGTGATTGGGATCGGGCCTGAGGTCACAATTTTCTTTTAATGGTCTGGAGTGAGGTATTTGGGTGTCTGACCTGGAGTATGATTTGATTAAGGGATCTGGTATGCAGTATGATTAATATAGGGGTCTGATGTAAGGTGTGATTACTCTAGGACTCTGCACTGGGGTTATTCATGTTTTGGTCTGGCCTCGATTCTGAGTAATATTGGAGTCAGGTCAGAGTACAGCTGTTTTACAATAGGACGTGGTGAGTGACAATTTACTTTTTGACACGTTTATTTTGCTTATCTTAACTGGGGAAGCCGGGCTACTATTGAGTTATATTGCACAGAAATAGTAAAAGACTAAACACGTTATGGTAATCTCTACAGTTTACTAACTGGCTGCCGCATGAATAAATACAAATAAGTAAATAACTTCTGGAATAACTTTTAGGCTACGTTCCCATGATGAGATTTTAGTGAGTTTTTGATACATGTTTCCTGTAGAATTTCTGCACGTATACAAATTAAGTTACTTATGTTATCTTCAATAAGTTTTTGAGTTTTTTCACTGGTGTTTTATGGTGTTTTTTACATTGCCTTTTTTCTCGCTTGTTGGTATGTCATGTTTTAAATACAGCTGCTTTGCTTTTGATACTTTCTGGTATTTGGCTTGTGCGAGTTTTTTTACCTGCGAATTTTCTGCATCTAATGCAAGTGTAAAGGAACAATCTGCACATAAAACTCAGAGTACCTGAAAAAAAAAATTGACCAGCTCTGGATATGAAACACGAATTTAACGCTGAGTAAAAAAAATGAGCACAATGGGTGTGAGATCTCTATAAACCCCCCCACTTTGCGGAAACTGTAAGACACTGCATTTATGATGCAGCAAAAATATGCAGGGTCAAAAATTTGCCAAAAAGCCATATGGGTGCACAGCTTTAGACTCTGATTCATCAAAAGCAATTACACAAGAATTCTGGCATAAATTGCTCTGAAAAGTCACAAAAATGTTTGTGCAACAAGGATTTGTGTGAGAATTTTGTAACTTTTGGCAATTTCGCACAGCCCCGACAAAATAGGTAAAGCTGTGGCGTGATGTGGGCGTCTAATTCATGATGAGCTGTGGTGTTCCTTACGCCAGAAATCTTACTTCGACTGGTGCATGGAGGAGCACGCCAGCTTTTCCTCATTCATTAAGGCATAATGCCAACACACCACTCTCATCAAGACTGGTGTAAACATTGCTGGTCTTGATGAATCGGGGGCATTGAGTATACAGGTCAGGTCATATCCATGATATGGATGAGCTGCCGCCTCACCAACCACCCAAGCTGCTGCGTCGCCAGCGCCAGAGCTGCCTCCTCACCAACCACCCGGAGATGCTGCCTCACCAACCACCCAAGCTGCCGCCTCACCAACCACCCGAGCTGCCGTGTCTCCACCGCCAGAGTTGCCGCCTCACCAACCACCCGAGCTGCTGCCATGTCACCAATCACCCGAGCTGCTGCCTCACCAACCACCCAAGCTGCCGCCTCACCAACCACCCGAGCTGCCGTGTCTCCACCGCCAGAGTTGCCGCCTCACCAACCACCCGAGCTGCTGCCATGTCACCAATCACCCGAGCTGCTGCCTCACCAACCACCCAAGCTGCCGCCTCACCAACCACCCAAGCTGCTGCGTCCCCAGCGCCAGAGCTGCCTCCTCACCAACCACCCGGAGCTGCTGCCTCACCAACCACCCAAGCTGCCGTGTCTCCACCGCCAGAGTTGCCGCCTCACCAACCACCCGAGCTGCTGCCATGTCACCAATCACCCGAGCTGCTGCCTCACCAACCACCCAAGCTGCCGCCTCACCAACTACCCGAGCTGCCGCCTCACCACCAACAGTGCTGCAGCACACCGACCTCCTGTCTCTTCCCCATTATCCTGAATAATGTAAGTACACAAGGACAGTGTCCTCTCCCCTCTGTACCAGTCTGTTTGTTTACTGTTAACGATATCTATAACCCTGTATGTAACCCATTTTCTCATGAACAGCACCATGGAATTAATGGTGCAATATAAATAAATAATAATAATATCCACCGCAAAATCCTTAGCAACAAGAATCACCTGGATTACGTTGCAGAAATGAGGCGGATTAGATGCACGTTTTATCCTTTGCGTTGTAAATTGAGGAATCCGTAGAGACAATCAAAGTACACCTAGACAGACTGATCATTTCTCTCTTTCTTAAAATCCCATTTGCAACACTGCAAATGTAACGTGCAGTGCATTTTGCTGCATATACACCCATACATACATAGTGCAGCACTCACCTGCTGAATATTGCTGCCCGGTACATGAACGGAACTGAACAGCTTCAAGTGGGAACGAATCCTTGTAAGATCCCTCAAAGATGCAAACACTTTATCCACCACTGCGGTAGATTCCTCCAAGGTCAGCTCAGATGAAGATTCACATCCTGTAAGAAAACAAAATTCTGTTATTCCCAGGTCCGTCCAATCACTGGTTGGCGCTTTTTAGAAAATATAGCCATTGGGTCAGATTGATTAAATTGAGTTTGCTAAACATAGGAAAAGTTTAATTTGTCCCCGATCTCCTTGAGAATCTGCGTCTAGGGCTTATTTTAAACGAAAGAGGTCATTATCAGTGTAAGACATGTAATGGCTGACAGTCTGCTCCCCTGATCTACACGTCTCACACTGGCAATGCCTCCTTTCAAGTAAAATTAGCACATGGATTCTCAGGGAGATCTACGTCCGGCCCATAGATCATAACAGTGCATTTACATATAAGAAAAACGTGCATTTCTCTAGAATAAGACATCAGATCACTGATATCTAGGTGTCATTTTATTAAACTTTCTATGACCTATAGTCATGGCTGAGTGCGTTGGCACCCTTGAAATTGTTCCATAAAATTTAATTTAAAGTATTTCACCCAGAAAATTATTGCAATTACACATGTTTTGTTATTTCAGAGAAAAAAGGCAAATTGGATATAATTTAACACAAAAGCCCAAAAATGGTCCGCACAAAATTGTTGGCATGTTTCTAAACTTGTGGGTAAACAACTTTGTTTCAAGCATGCGATGCTCATTCAAACTCACCAATGGCAAGCAACAAGTGTGCAATATGGGACTGTCTGGGAGCACCTGATTGACAGTACTGGAGCGACAGTGAATTAATTAAGTCATTAATAGGTTTATTGGTATTTCACAACATTTACTGGAGCAGGGCTGTCCAAAGCACCAAATATTTTGGGTGCCCATGCTTTCTCTCCTGTAGCTGTGGCCAGTCATAGTTGTCACTTTGTTCAATGGCTGACAAGGCTATGGTGGCCATGTGGAGGTCAATGTTTTAGTGCCGATGTGGATGACACCTAAAATAACACTCCTGTCAATTTTCTATGTCATGTGGTATATGGAGCAATAATCACTCATGCCTTCCATTGTGGTTTTCTGCTGCCAATCATGTGGCCATCATCGCTGGGGGGGCTGTGCTGGCACACATATAGATGCCTGTGGCTTTCAGTATCTTCTTGTCCTTCTGGCAAGGATCTACGTAGCAAGCCCCAGGAACTGTAGACTACGATTTCTTGATTCACATGTTCGTGATAATTATAAATGACCGCCAAGCAAAGCATTCCTATGAGTGCTGCCTCTAGTTCTGCAGCGGTCATCACAGCAGGCTAGCGTAAACTGACTCTTAAACTTAGTCTTGTAAATCACCAGGGACGGCAGTGCTTAGAATGTTGTCGCTTTCCTCCAGCGAGATGTTGTGCTACAATATCAACAAGACTGGACTACCACACTTTGTCCTGCGCCAGAATGGTTATGACCTGGTGGTTAGGAGCACCCGGAATGACCTGATAGTTAAACATCATACAGGACGAGCTCTGGGATGTGGGAGCTCTGCTGACCGCAAGCCCTAATCCTATCACACACACTAGAAATAGCCGTGGAGCGCTCCTGACCAGACCTAGGCGCCTCATCACAGCCTAAGAACTATCTAGCCATAGAGATAGAAAATAAAGCCTACCTTGCCTCAGAGAAATTCCCCAAAGGTAAAGGAAGCCCCCCACATATATTGACTGTGAGTAAAGATGAAAGTCACAAACGCAGAAATGAAACAGGTATCAGCAAAGGGAGGCTAGACTTACTAAATAGACAGAGGATAGGAAAGGTAACTTTGCGATCAGCACAAAAACCTACAAAAGACCACGCAGAGTGTGCAAAAAGGACCTCCGCACCGACTCACGGTGCGGAGGGGCCACTCTGCATCCCAGAGCTTCCAGCTAGCAAGACAAAATCATGATAACCAGCTGGACAAGAAAATAGTGAACAAATAATGACTATCAGGAACTTAGCTTCTGCAGGAGAAGGCAGGTCACCAGAGAGATCCAGGAGCGAACTGAACCAATGCAAAAACATTGACAGCTGGCATGGAGTAACGATCTGAGGGGAGCTAAATAGAGCAGCCAACCAAAGGATAAACCACGTCACCTGTGTAAGGAACCTCAGAAGCAGCAGCTTCACTCATAGCCACCAGAGGGAGCCCATAGACAGAACTCGCCGAAGTACCATTCATGACCACAGGAGGGAGTTCGACAACAGAATTCACAACAGGTGCCCGCCTTTCTCTGTCGCATTCCACTTTCACACATTAAAACATGCGACATACACTACTAGGTAATCTTATACTGACAGCAAGGTCATTTCAGCATAATTATACCATCTCCAATTCACGGCAAATTTAGTGACCACAAACTGACATTTTGGGAAAAATTCAGCTATCCTGGCACATTGGAATTTCAAAGGATTCAATGGTCTCTAATGAAAAGTTATTGTTATATTTTTTATTTTTAGTCCTAACCCTAGTCCTAACTCTGAGATTAAAAACTTAGAGTTTATTATTATGATGTTAGTGCTTTTTTATTTTTTACAGGGAATGTTTTTTTCAATTTGGAACAGCCCAGGAAGTCTCTGTCTCTCCTTCCCCAAAATGACAAGTGAACGGAGAGGCGGGGAGCTATGGGAAAGCTCAGTGCTGCCTTTGTCCTCTCAGTCACTGCCTACGTGGAGCACAGGAGTCCAGATGAGATGGTCATCGGCTGCTGCACTCAGCGGAGAAAGCAACCGAGATGACAAAGCTGAGGTTTTGTAATCTTCTGGCTGCCTAAGGAGAGTGCCGCAGACGTGATGAGTTTGTCATCGGTTGCAGTCCTCTGCATAGGCAGCGACCAAGATGCCAAAGCTCACTGGAAACATATTGCAAACTTTGTCATTTCAGTTATTGCCTATGCAGAGTAAAACAGCTTATGATAAACTCTTCTTGACAGCTGCACTCTGCGGTGGAGTCTGTGGCACTGTGGTACTGACTCAGATTTCCATCTGAACTAGCTTGCTGGCCCAACGCTCACTGACACCTGCATTGCTCCAAAAGAAGCGGCGCAGGGACACAGTGAGTGCGCCCCCAGAGAATTTGCCAGCTATTTCACCTGTGACCCACTCTCCCACCACTTGAGTTCACATGTCTTTGTCAGCATATCTAACAGTAAATGTGCGTGTAACATATTCTGCTTAATCACTATGAATGTGGCCGGTTTGGAAATATAGAACAATTAGAACCACAACGGAACATTTCACGTGACCACCTGGCCTTGTAAATCCTGTCCAGTGTGAGAATGGTCTGGGCAGGACATCAGCCGCCGGCACGTGGGCACATGAAAGCAAAGTACAGAACGTACAGTCTGGATGTTACACTGGTGAGGAATCCAAATTAAACCCATACTGTGGCTGTTAATGTAACAAGGCAGGAAGACATGTCTGCAGGAAACGTGTGTAGTGCCCAGAGATGTAATAAAGCACGAGAGGGAAAACCAATACTGAAATTAGTATTTTGAAGTCTGACTTGTTGCAAAATCGGCTCCTGGCCCAGACCTGGCTTATGAAATCCCACTACAAATCCTCGGCTGAATTTCAGCTTCTAAAGAAATCAAAAGCCTCAAGTTAAAAGCCACAAGGTGATGAAAGACTGCCACACCCGGTTATAAATGTCTCTGTCCAGACTATCTGGCACTGGAAGCAAGAAAAACTGAAAATGTGTTACCGTAAGCCAGTACTAGGTCTTATAGGATTCATACTGGAACACTGAATTCCCAAGACTGGAGGAGGGTCGCGTGAGACAGACTTGGTTTGATTGAATCCTTGCCAAAACACACACCGATGTAGCGGCCTGGTAGCGTGACCTGCAGAGGCACACTGTCATTGGATTACGCTGAGGCCTATGCATGTGGAGCCAGGTGTGGGCTTCACACAATGAATCGACTGCTCAAGAATGCTCCGAGCCCCCATTAAGACACGCTGCCTTAATGCACAATGTCAATACGCTTTGATAACACACTACGCGAGCACTCGATGAAGACTTTCCTCTCTACACAGTACCTTTCAAATGGAAAAACCTTCATCACATTCATGTTGTGATAAGTGGTCGCCTTCACCAAATATCAACTACACGAGGTTTCTATGAGGACACGGGCAGCGCAATAAGCTTCAACATTTCTAATGGAAACCAGGGGACGGCGCTGTTTAGACAGATGCACACGTGTTTGGGTTGCATTATATTTCCGTATACATCTTACAAGCTGCAGAAATAAATGGATTGTGTTAGTAGCGGAAATTTCAGGACATATTTTAATGGGAAAGCATGTGACGGATGACAGTGTAAAATAATCATCAGGTGACTTATTTACAGGAATTGATCACTTACTATAAGCTGTTCAAGTGGGGATGGAAGTAATAAATTGCAATCACCATCTATCACAGGACACAGGAAAGCCTGGCTCAGCCCACACCTTCCCATCTGCACTCCATCCTACCCACTGCAGGGCCATATGCTGGCACCACCCTCCGGACAGTAATCATCGGTACTTTGCTAATGTTGAGGTTGTTGGACCCAGAGGCATCTCTTCTTACACGTTGCAGTGTAGTTTATTCTTGCTCCCTGTAAGGGGTTATCCACACACTAGATGGTGGCCCGATTCTAACGCATCGGGTATTCTAGAATATGCATGTCCACGTAGTATATTGCCCAGCCATGTAGTATATTGCCCAGTCACGTAGTATATTGTATATTGCCCAGTCACGTAGTATATTGCCCAGCCACGTAGTATATTGCCCAGTCACGTAGTATATTGCCCAGCCACGTAGTATATTGCCCAGCCACGTAGTATATTGCCCAGTAACGTAGTATATTGCCCAGCCACGTAGTATATTGCCCAGCCACGTAGTATATTGCCCAGTCACGTAGTATATTGCCCAGCCACGTAGTATATTGCCCAGCAACGTAGTATATTGCCCGGCCACGTAGTATATTGCCCAGCCACGTATAATATTGCCCAGCCACATAGTATATTGTATATTGCCCAGCCACGTAGTATATTGCCCAGTAACGTAGTATATTGCCCAGCCACGTAGTATATTGCCCAGCCACGTAGTATATTGCCCAGCCACGTAGTATATTGCCCAGCCACGTAGTATATTGCCCAGCCACATAGTATATTGCCCAGCAATGTAGTATATTGCCCGGCCACGTAGTATATTGCCCAGCTACGTAGTATATTGCCCAGCCACGTAGTATATTGTCCAGCCACGTAGTATATTGTATATTGCCCAGTCACGTAGTATATTGCCCAGTCTCGTAGTATATTGCCCAGCCACGTAGTATATTGCCCAGCCACGTAGTATATTGCCCAGCCACATAGTATATTGCCCAGTAACGTAGTATATTGCCCAACCACGTATTATATTGCACAGCTACGGAGTATACAGCACAGAGCCATGTAGTATACAGACTTAAAATAAAAAATAAACATATATTCACCCTCCGTTGAAGTTCTGGCCCTGTGTGCGGTGCACACGGCAGCTTCCGGTCCCAGGGTTGGTATGGGCACAGGACATGTGATGGCGTCGTGGTCACATGACCGTGATGTCATGGCAGGTCTTTCTCGCAGGACCTGTGATGACGTCGTGGTCACATGACCGTGACGTCATGGCGGGTCCTTGTCACATACCATCCTTGCCACCGAAACCTGCCGCTTGCATGGAGCGGTTACCGGAGCGTCGCGAGGAGCGGGTTAGGCGCCGGAATGTGAGTATATGATGATTTTTTATTTTTTTTTATTATTTTTAACATTAGATCTTTTTAGTATTGAGGCTGCATAGGCAGCATCAATAGTAAAAAAGTTGGTCACACAGGGTTAATGGCAGCATTAATGGAGTGCGTTACACCGCGGTCCATTAGTGCTGCCATTAACCCTGTGAGCGCTGACTGGAGGGGAGTACGGAGCAGGCACTTACTGCGGGGAGGAAGGAGCGGCCATGTTGCCGCCGGACTGCGCCTGTCGCTGATTGGTCGTGGCAATGGTCGTGGGCGTTTTGCCACGACCAGTCAGCGACTTGGATTCCATGACAGGCAGAGGCCGCGACCAATGAATATCCGGGACAGACAGAAAGACGGAAGTGACCCTTAGACAATTATATAGTAGACTAGATGGTGGCCCGATTCTAACGCATTGGGTATTCTAGAATATGTATTTATGTATGTATATAGCAGCCACATAGTATATAGCACAGGCCACAGAAGCCTTAAGTGACCCTTAGACAATTATATAGTAGATCCGTGTCCATGTCTCATCCTTGAAAGAATAGACTGATGTTTCCTTTTGTCTGTCTCATGGTCTGTTTTTCATCAGTTCTTGGTCCGTATGTCTGCTTTTCCCATCCATGTTTCATACATTTCTCTCCTAGCATCCACATCAAGGTCATGCCATCCATGTGATGTCTATTTTTTTTTCATGGACCCGCTGGATGTGAATAGTCAAGTTCTGTCTACAGAACACATTACAGTGGGACATGTATCTCATTCTTTTCCTTTTTGTGGACCATTGGTCTACAATAAAAAAACAAACATGCCAACAGTCCCATAGGGTAAAAGGGTACCTGTCACCTGAATAACATGAATGGTCAATGGTTTATGTTTAGCTTTAGTTTTTTGTACTCACTACACTTAGTTCGGCTGCCTCCTTGGGCTGTGTACCTTGTCTATTTGGCTTTCCATAGGCAGGGGCAAAAGGTAAGGAAATGGAGGTGCTGCCCCCTTGAATATATGAGTTGTGATTTAATGCATTGCACTGTTTAAATGTGATTTTAGCTGTTTGACACTTTGTATGCACTTAGTTGGGGAATAGATAGAATTAATAGTTGGGACTAGCCCAGATTGAAAGGGGCTACGATGGAAGACAGAAGACGACTTCCTGACAGTGAGTCAGATAGAGCCTAGTGTTCAGTCATACCTAAGGTCTGGTATTTCGCAGACTAACATGTTTCAGTGTGTTATGTGCCAAGACGGAGGACGACAGGACATCAGATAACACGTCATAAAGAATGTAACAAGACGTTTGCCAGATTGGAACCCAGGCCGAGGAGGCCACCTAAACAGTACAGAACATAACCCAATGGAAAGTAGAAGGCCCACTTAAAAGGACCGAAAACAAAGAAGGAATTGAATCAGAATGATGTTAGTGAACAGCTACATATGGTGAAAGGAAGCTCAATTGTGTATATTGGAAGGAAGAAATGGACACCATATTGGGACTTAACTTCTCCTACGTAGAGTGGTGGACTTTTGAGATTTTAGTGATGAGTCGTACTGACGTTCCTCAAGCAGTGGGGTTGGGTTCTCATTAGTCAGTTGGGAACAGAGTATCTGTGAGCGTCCATAGTGCTACACCTCAACCCGTGAGGCCCCCAAAGATGAAGATGAAGTCTTCCATAATTGTTTGCTGGTTTGTAGTGAGGTGCAAGAGTATGAAGTGCAAGGAAAATGAATTGTCATGAAATGTAACCGAGAATTAACGATGTTTTCTTAATGCAAAGGAAACATTTGTGAAGAATTGTGCCTATCATCTAATGTACGTAGTTCTTATCGAGTACATGTTCAGTAAAAAGCAGTTTATTGGTGGACTTTGTTCTCCATCACTCATTCCTTTAATATCTGGTCCTGGCCTGCCAGGTACAGTGATACCATGCAGTCTGCAGAGGTGTATCGAACAACTAAGACGAGCACACACCTAGCCCGGACCCACATTTTCATGATGCGTGCTGGGGCGCGAAACACAAGTACCTCACCCATGGCTATCGCCCAGCGCCACGTTACAAAAAACACAGTGAGGTATAGGTTTCGCGCTGCCCTCATTTATGTTTAGGCCTGTTGGGACAAAGCACGTTGAGTTACTAGCAATAGAGACCATCCTGATTGGATACACCTTGTCACAGTGGGATGGATTTTACTCTCTTTTCATCAAAACTATGATTTTTACATGTATTACTACTACTTATTAACTAGTCATTGTTTTTATTCTAGGTTTTATAAGTTGAGATAGTTGCAATTTGTGAGCATGACTGGCTCAGTGTACACCAGGGGTGTCAAACTGCATTTCTCGAGGGCCGCAAACCATGCGTGTTTTCAAGATTTCCTTAGCATTGCACAAGGTGCTGCAATCATTATGTGTGTAGGTGATTAAATTATCACCTGTGCAGTACAAGGAAATCCTCAAAATATGACCTGTTTGCAGCCCTCGAGGAATGCAGTTTGACACCCCAGTGTACACCATGTGAACAGGTGCAGGGACACCCGCTATTGACATGCAGTAGCCAGGTCCATAAAACCAAGTAGACTATTGTGCACGCTTCAATTATTCTGACATGATCCATCAATCCATATGAAAAATCGTTTGTGTGCCACAAGTTATTATTGGATCAGAATGCTGTTTATAAAATGCTCTGGGATAATTCCCAGCGCCCATATTAACTGTGTCCATAGGCTTCTCAATCACCAAGAGGAGACTCAAACAGTGTCTTCTCACTTCTAGACAGGTAATATACGGTCGTATATTGTAAGTGAGTTGCTGTAAAATGGTGGCCACGTTTGTCTCTTGCAATGGTTGTAAAGTGGTCAATGACTTTGTTTGCCATTAGGGGGAACACTGTGGTTGCATCATGGTAATGAGCCTATTTCACAATGATTCGCCATATAGATAGCCTCATTATTATTCTTCAGATAACACAACACTGGAATAATGCAACACAAGCAGTGAGATTCAGCACCGATCTTTCCATGGGCCAACGATTCATGCAATGTTAAGTTATCTTAATTAAAATTAATCTTTTGTGACAAGTTATTAACATTAAAGTGTTATGGGTCACAATAACCTTTTGCTACATCTGTATAATCGTGCCCCAAGTTTTGTTGAAAACTGGAACAAAAATTTCAGTTTTCGCAAGGATTGCGGCTTCAGTGTTTTTAGATCTTTCGGCTAAATGTTTCTACAGTTACACAAGTACGATTATGAGTATTTGATAAGTTTTTAAACTTTTTAAGACTACGTTCCCACGATGAGTTTGATGTTGCAGAATTTCTGCACCATTTCTGCATCTATTATATAAATTAGGTTACTTGTGTTTTTTTCACATGCGTTTTTGTCACATTTTTGATGTTGCGTTTTTCGTCTCTGTTTGATGTGTCATGCTTTAAAGAGGTTGACCGCTACTATTACATTGATAGCCTTTCCTTAGGGTAGATCATGCATGTCTGATCGGCCGCGGTCGACACCCAGATTAGCTGATATTGGTGTCGGCGGCACCAGCCAGAAGTACCCGCTTGCGGAGCTGGCCGTCTACTTGTAGTGGCCAGAGCTTAGTAATACGCATCTGCCTGATATTCAAATTATTAGGAGACAGATGTGCAGAACCTTGCAGTGGCCACTATAAGTAGACAGACAGCTTTGCAACTGAGTACTTCCGGCCGGCGCTGCCGCTGACAGCGATAACAGCTGATCAGCAGGGGTGTCGGACCCCGGACGATCAGACATTGATGGCCTATCCTAAGGATATGCCTTCAATGTAAAAGTAGTGGACAATCTCTTTAAACAAAGCTACTTTGTTTTTGCTACTTTCTGATATTTGGCTTTGACAAAGCTTTATTGATTTACAGAGATGTGCATTAAATGTGTTTTTTATATGTTTCTGTTATAAAAAAAAAAGCACTAAAAATGTATGTGCGTTTTTTTTACCTGCGGATTTTTTGCATCTAATGCAATAGGGAGAATCTGCACAAAAAATTCAGCGAACCTGCAAGAAAAATTGACTTGGATTTGAAATATCCACCGCAGGATGGTTAATGCTGAGTAAAAAATAAGCACATTGGGCATGAGATTTATATTAATCCCATTCACTTTGCTGAAACTGTAATACACAACAACAAAAACGCAACAAAAGCTCATAGTGGGCACACAGGATTACAGACAAATACATCAAAGTTTATGCAAAAGACTTAATATTTACTCCCAAGGGAGTGGACTGGGATCTAAGTATCCTACAAGAATAACTCGTAACAATCCAGGAGAAATTTGGTGATGAACAATTCTTCCTCCAGCATGGTGGAGACCATGTCACAAGGAAAAAGTGATAATATAGTGGCTCAGTGAACCAAGCATTGGCATTTGGGCCAGGAAATGCCTCAGATCTCAATCTGACAACCTCTGGTCAATCCTCAAAAAATTGGTGGACAAACAAAAACACAGAAATTGTGATAAACTATAAGCACTGATTAGGCAAAAATGGGTGGTCACCAGTCAGGACTTGGCCTAGAAGCTGATATCTAGCTGCTAGGGCCAAGTGCAGATTTCTTGAAAAATAAGGGGTCAACACTACATTTTGAGTTTCTCCATAAACTTTATGCATTTGTCAATAAAAGTTTTAAAAAGTTATGACATACTCACAATTGTACTGTAACCACCATAAAAACATTCGCCTAAGGCTGTGTTCCCCAACTCCGGTCCTCAAGAGCCACCAACAGGTCATGTTTTCAGGATTTCCTTAGTATTGCACAGGTTATTGAATGCTTGCCTGTCCAGGTGATGCAATTATCACCTGTGCAATACTAAGGAAATCCTGAAAACATGACCTGTTGGTGGCTCTTGAGGACTGGAGTTGTGGAACACTGGCCTAAGGGTATGTATTGATGTAGCAGTTTTGTCAAAAACCTGGGAATTTCCTAGTGCCAGCAAAATGAATAAGATTCCTGAAGTTTCCTGCACACGTTGCTCATTTTTTTCCTTGCAAATTTGCAGCAGATATAATTCTGCAGCATGTCAATACTTTCTGCGTTTTTGATGCAATTTTCACTCACTGAATGTATGTATTTTATGCTGCGTTTTTCCTGCCAACACATCAGTATTTGCAGCAGATTTGTGGGGTTCATGAATTTTGTACAAAGTCAAAAATGGTATAACGGTCTTTTTTTTTTTGCCTTAAACCAATTTATTTACTTTTTAGCGCAAAGTCTCACGTTTTGCAAAATGGTGTAAAGCACCAAAGTAGATGGCCAGCATATAATCACATTTGCAACAAATTTTGCAAATTTTCCATTGAAAATTTGCAAATAATGAATCAAGTAAAAACATCAGGTTAACACATATAAAATACGGTGGACTAAAAAAGCGGTAAATTAAAAGAATAAGGTGCAAATGATCAATAGGCGAAAAACACAAACAATATTTAAAAAATAGTGCAAGTGCAATACTGAATCGGGCCATATAAATTTAATGGGAAGAGCAGAGCCTGTCTAACATTCCAGAAAGTCATTACCATTTCAGAAAATATTATCAAGGAACATTACATATTAAATAACAGATAATAGCTGCTCAACTCTGTCCAGAAATTTCATGCTGGAGATTGTTCCTGGAAATGAACATCAAATGACATGATTAAGCTGTGTACTCACATGCAACATCGCCCCATAATCATAATTTACTGTACTTTACAAAAGTGTTTCCTATAACCCTACAAGATATGGAATAACAACCAGAAACTGCGGCATCCACTTACGACACATACTGACATTGTACAGCAGCGCCCTATAAAGGAGCCTTTGTCTGGATTATGTCCGCCTCATTTTGCGACTGATTTTTCCCTATTTCTTTTAAACTATTAAGAATTACCGTAGCTCAGAAAACAAGACCGCTCATTAGAGACCGAGTTTGCTTAGGTCATAAATTAAAATCTAACAAAAATGTCAAATTATCATGCACACAATATAATCATTATCGCTATAATTTATTTAGTGCACGCAAGGTCTTGATAGAAAGAAAACGACCAATAAAATATATTGCGGCAGTGACCAGTGGAAGGAACAAGACATAAAAGTATGAGAAATAATGAATCATGAATAAATGCAAAAATGGACTCACAATTTTTGCTTTGGGCTACTAGATGCCACTTTGTTAACTATTCCTAGAGCCATCGGTTTTTGTTTCATTTAAGTTGCTTAAAACGATTTGCAAAGAAATGTCAATATACAGTTCTTACAAAAATGAATACTTTGGGATACATTCTTTAGTTTGTTATTGCCATATAGATGAGTAGCTATAGTGGACTTCATGTATGCTGTTGCATAGAGTTTGTATATACTCTGCAAAGATTTTAGGCAGGTGTGGAAAAATAATAAGAATGCTTTAAAAAAAATAGAAGTGTTAATAGTTTATTTTTATAAACTAACAAAATGCAAAGCGATTGAGCAAAAGAGAAATATAAAACAATTCAATATCTAGATAACGTAACTACCCTTTGCTTTCAAAACAGCATTATAATATCAGTTCTCCTAGGTTCACTTGCACATAGTTTTTGAAAGAACTCGGCAGGGGAGTGGTTCCAAACATCTTGGAGAACTAAACAGAGATCTTCTGTGGTTGTAGGCTTGTGCTAGTTCTTCTGTCTCCTCGTGTAATCCCAAACAGGCTCAATGATGTTGAGATCAGGGCTCTGTGGGGGCCATATCATCACTTCAGGACTCCTTGTTCTTTATGCTGAAGGTAATTGTTAATGACATTGGCTGTATGTTTGTGGTCATGGTCCTACCCAGAATACATTTGCAGCCAATCAGATGCCTCCTTGATGCATGATGGCTAAGTATCTGCCTGTATTTCTCACCCTTGAGGACACCACTTATCTTGACGAAAGTTCCAATTTAATTTACTGAAATGCTTCCCCAAACTTGTAAGGATCCTCCACCACGCTTCATTATTGCCTGCAGACAATTGCACTGCTTATTGTACTGCTCTCCCGCTTTTTGCTGAACACACTGCCTTAGACAAACGTTTCACATTTTTCTCCTCAATCCAGAAGACCTGCTACCATTTCCTGCAGCCATTTACTGTTTTTCTGTGTATAGTTCAGATACTTGGCCTCGTTTCCATGATGAAGGTATGGCTGGCTGGTAGTAATTCTTCTATGAAGACCACTTCTGGCCAGGTTTCATCGAACAGTAGAAGAGTGTAGCTGGGTCCCACTGGTTGCTGCCAGTTCTGAGTTGATGACACTGCTGGACATCTTCTGATTTCAAATTAAGTATGCATGATGTATCATTCAGCTGCTGCACTAAATTTCCACTGCATTTACGGTCATCGACACTGCCCATTTTTTTAAGTCCTCAATTCTCAGAAATACAGGCAGATACTTATCCATCATACAATACTATCAGTGTGGTGTCTGATTTCCTCCAAATTTATTCTGCAGCAGGACAACATCCCCAAACATACAGCCAATGTCATAAAGAACTATTTTCAGTGTAAAGAAGAGCAAGGAATCTGGGAAGTAATGATGTGGCCCCACAGAGCCCTGATCTCAATGTCATTGAGTGTGTGTGGGATGACATGAAGAGATAGGGTTTGAGCAAGCCTACATCCACAGATCTGCAGATAATTATCCAAGATGTTTGGAACAACCTCCTTGCCAAGTGTCTTCAAAAACTTTGAGCAAGTGTACCTAAAAGAACTGGTGCCATTCTAACGGCAATTTGTGGTCAAACCAAATATCGATTTAGAGTTCTCTTTGGATTACTCACTTTGCATTTTATGAATTAATTAAAATAAACCATTAAAGGGATTCTCCACTATTCCGAAAACCTATTCTCAATCCTTCTGTTTCCACCCAGTAAAATAACTACATCTACATTCTCTTCTGGGACCATCGCTGTTCCAGCGACATTGTAACATTCCCTGTTGCCAATCAGTGATGGCTTCATTCTTCTCACCGGGATCGGGTGACATTATGAATTAGTGCTGACTCAGTGGAACTGTCCTGGCACCAGAGGTGAGCATATTTGATAATATTTTATTGGGTGAAAACAAAATTCAAAAGGGGTTGTTCGAGTAGTGGACAACCAATTTAACACTCCTATTTTTTAAGGCATTCTTATCCTGCAGCATTCTTTCCACACCTGCCTCAAAAATGTTCACAGTGCTGTACCTTTGTACTGAAAGAAAAGCGTACATTCACCTGAGTATTAATTTCATACTATAAATAGGGCTGGCGGATTTCTACATTTTTTGCATTGTGCAATTGGGGGGGGGGGGGGGGAGGCCATAAACCCTATGAATCCATTTTTCCAGGCTGTTTTTCAATAGAGCAACGTATTGTATTGCGGCATCCTATGGTCATTTGAGCCTAACTTTAGACATGGAGAGGTAAGTCTGTAGAGGAAGGGTGAGAAGAGCGCACGTTATCGGTCGAAGATGGGCTAATACAATGTTGATTAAAAGTATAAACTAAATACCTGAAGTTTTTTGGCCTGTAGCTATAGTTGAGTTCACTTTTTCTTTACTCCTGGAGTGTTTTTGTATATATTTGTATATCAGCCACAGCGTGTGTGTGCCTGCATGTCATTAAAGGATCAATATTAATACTGTAAGATACATCTCACCTTGGTACTGATGGAGTGTATGGTCATACACAATATGCCCGCCTGAGTAGTTGAACTGCTCCCTTCTTGACATGCAGACTAATGTATACAAAACACTTGTGTAAGTGCCTCCATTACTGTTATTAGTGTACGCCTAAAGCCATTTATTTCTGACACAGGAGCACCATTTTTCTTTTCCTATGAGGGTATGTTCACATTGCATTTTTTCATGAGTTTTTTTGCATAAACTCTCCAGAAGCTGAAAGCCCACAAGTTTTGATTGGGGAGTTGGAAAGTTTATGTTCCAAAAACTCCTTAAAAAAAAACCTCAGTTTTACACAAATCCAACAAAACAGTAAAACAGTGTGATCCAAGTCTTAGAGCAGAAAATGTATTAGAGAAAGTAAAACAAGCAATTCTCATTTACTCTGTCCCGGTTGCCCAACTGTTTCCACCAATCTTAAGGCCGGGGTCACACTTGCGAGTGCAATGTGAGAAACTCACACGAGTCTCTCACATCAATACCCGGCACTGTCACCGGCACTCGGGACCGGAGCGTTCAGCTGCACAGAAATACATGCTTCCGCATACTCCGGTCCCGAGTGCCGGCTGCAGTGCCGGGTATTGATGCGAGTTTCTCGCATTGCACTCGCAAATGTGACCCCGGCCTTACAGTAAAGATTTCCAGTCAATCATACACATGACCACTGCAGCCAATCACTGCCTTCAGAAGTGAGGTTGGATACTGTCATGTTAGTGAAATGACGTCAATGTCGCGGCATTGGTGGCAAATAAATATGCCCGTATTGCTTATTTTTTATATTTTAACACATTTACTGGTTTCAGCTTATATGAGATTTTTTTCAATCATTGAAGACATAACAAAAATCTAAAAAATAAAGGCAGCACTCACAGGATATTCAAGTGAAAAATTATGACTTGATGAACTCCCCATTTCTCACTGGAATATCCTGGAGTGATGTCTTTATTTTTTTAAAATTTTTGTTGGAATGAAGGAATCTCTGTGGGCATTTTTCTTGGAGGATTTTTACACCGTAAGTTGCGTAACTTTTCATGAATTAAGGAAGGTAAGTGTAGCCCTTCCTGGCCCACCTTAATGAATTAGCCCCTTGGAGTTTCCACTCCAAAAGATTGTGTCTTTATTACACCCCCAGGCTTTACTTTTGTAAATTAACTCCATTCTTGTCCAGCACCGTATGCAAATTATCATGAATAGTTGCAGTGGGATTGCCGGGACCATTGTCCCTGCCTCAATAAAGCTCAGAATCCGACCCCCTTGCTTCTGGGTGAGGTCAGTGATGTAATTTTAGGAGACAAGTTTACATCTACCTTGCCTTGTATTGTGCAATAATTGCTTCCCTATCTTTGTAGTGGAGTTTCCCAGGGGACAGGTTATCAGTGGGAAAGTTTCAAGGTGTCACTGTACTTATCTCATGGA
Source organism: Ranitomeya imitator (assembly GCF_032444005.1). Taxonomy (NCBI): domain Eukaryota; kingdom Metazoa; phylum Chordata; class Amphibia; order Anura; family Dendrobatidae; genus Ranitomeya; species Ranitomeya imitator. The sequence continues at coordinate 1,129,195,203 of NC_091282.1, read as the reverse complement.
CTTGCTTATCATTAGAGATACTGTATGAGGCTGTTATCACGGGGTAGAAAGTAAAATAAAAAAATACACAATGGCATACTGCATATGGAGCTCCCAAACTTTCTTTTGTTCCATTGCATTGTATTATTAGCTACGTTTTCCATTCTATTTACTGGAAAGAATTTCTTTTTTTTTTCTGATGAGTTTTCCTAATTTTCTGCTTGGCTAAACATAAAAGGCTTGCAACTATTGTGAAGGAAATCTAGACATGGAGAGATCATATAGAAACCCTGTCTGTAGGACCTATTCTGTGACATTTGTGGTGTTACAGGCTGGGAATGGCTGTAATCAACAGGAGGCCCCTGATGGAAGAGGGGATGTCAAATGGCTCCGAAAATGGAAAGAAGAGAAAGATGGTAGAGTCAAACTTGACTTAAAGAAGATATGTACCCAGGGTTTTGCCACCTAATCTGAGAGCAGCAGATGTAGAGACAGACCCTGGTTCCACCGATGTGGCAGCTATAGACTGCCAATAAGTGTAGTTTTCATAAAATCACTGTTTTCTCAGCAAGAGATTATCACTAGGACTAGTAAACCTGCTGGCTGATAGTCCTCCATATTCATAAGCTCCTTATAACCCCACCCACATCACTGATTGGTAGTTTTCTGCCTACACTATACATGGAGAGATAGCTGGTAATCAGTGGTGTGGGAGGTTATACACAGCTCAGCATTCTGAGCACTGCTAGATCTGCAGCAGAGAAAACAGGGATTGTATCAAAATGACAGCAAGCAGCCCAGTATGGAATCAGGGTCTCTGCCCTTATATTATGCTCCTCTTAGATAGGGCATAAAAAACTAGTCAAAGTTGCCCTTTGAAGAGTTATTCCCAATATCTGTGGCATAGAGATAAATTTACTGATTGAAGGGGTCCGATCACTGGGTCTTCCACTGATTTTGAGAACTGTGCTCTGGAACCAGTCTCTGTAGAGCCCATCCTGAATAAAGTGGAGGTCTGCAAGCTCAGCCTCCACTTCACTCAATGTCTATGGGACTGCTGGACAAAGAAAAGTACGTCACTCAGCTGTTTCCAGCAGTCTCATTGACAATGAATAGAACGGAGGTCAAGCATGCAAACCTCCTCTTTTCTCTGCAGAGAACCTGGGTTAAATTTTGAGTGGACCCTGGCAATGGGGTCAGATGGTGGCCTGAAGAGGGCTGTATAGGAGGCTAGCACACAAGTGGCATGCTTAACCCCTATCTGACCTCGGACGGGATAGTACATCCGAGGTCAGATAACCTGCTTTGATGCAGGGCTCCGCGGTGAGCCCGCACCAAAGCCGGGACATGTCAGCTGTTTTGAACAGCTGACATGTGCCCGTAATAGGCGCGGGCAGAATCGCGATCTGCCCGCACCTATTAACTAGTTAAATGCCGCTGTCAAACGCAGACAGCGGCATTTAACTACCGCATCCGGCCGGGCGGCCGGAAATGACGTCATCGCCGACCCCCGTCACATGATCGGGGGTCGGCGATGCGTCTTCATTGTAACCATAGAGGTCCTTGAGATCTCTATGGTTACTGATGACCGGTGGCTGTGAGCGCCACCCTGTGGTCGGCGCTCACAGCACATCTCCATTTCTGCTACATAGCAGCGATCAGCAGATCGCTGCTATGTAGCAGAGCCGATCGCGTTGTGCCTGCTTCTAGCCTCCCATGGAGGCTATTGAAGCATGGCAAAAGTAAAAAAAAAGTTGAAAAAAATGTTAAAAAAATAAAAAAAATATAAAAGTTTAAATCACCCCCCTTTCGCCCCAATCAAAATAAATCAATAAAAAAAATATAAAATCTACGCATATTTGGTATCGCCGCGCTCAGAATCGCCCGATCTATCAACTAAAAAAAAGCATTAACCTGATCGCTAAACAGCATAGCGGGAAAAAAATTAAAAACGCCAGAATTACGTTTTTTTGGTCGCCACGACATTGCATTAAAATGCAATAACGGGCGATCAAAAGAACCCGACCCCAGATCACGAAAAATGGAGACGCTACGGGTATCGGAAAATGGCGCAATTTTTTTTTTTTTTTTTTTAGCAAAGTTTGGAATTTTTTTTCACCACTTAGATAAAAAATAACCTAGTCATGTTAGGTGTCTACGAACTCGTACTGACCTGGAGAATCATAATGTCAAGTCAGGTTTAGCATTAAGTGAACCTAGCAAAAAAGCCAAACAAAAAACAAGTGTGGGATTGCACTTTTTTTGCAATTTCACCGCACTTGGAATTTTTTTCCCGTTTTCTAGTACACGACATGCTAAAACCAATGATGTTGTTCAAAAGTACAACTCGTCCCGCAAAAAATAAGCCCTCACATGGCCAAATTGACGGAAAAATAAAAAAGTTATGGCTCTGGGAAGGAGGGGAGTGAAAAATGAACACGGAAAAACGAAAAATCCCAAGGTCATGAAGGGGTTAAGATACCATCAGGGTCATTAAGGGGGTAATACAGTTTTCTGACCCTTAGTGATTGGTTGGTGGATCCGTTGGCCCAAACTCAACAGAAAAGCAGCCAGCCTGCTAGAAACATTCAATCCAAAGGTATAAAAGCCATGAAACTGTCGGGCCATGTTGAAAAAAACCAAGGCCAGATAATAAAGGTAAAGTCAACATCATCAGATTATACAGTATAAGCAATGTACCCTCCCAGCAGAAATCTTTCCTTCAGACTTCCAGTTCTACAAGTAATGTGCATCTATTTACAGGGACAATGCCGCCATTGAATATTTAATATCCCACCCCTGGGTTAAGTATCGGGACTAGCTTATATAAAGAATGACTTTATATCACTTCAGCATTCCTACTTATAACAAGTAAAATAAATAGGAATCCAGCAGTGTCTGCGTTCTAAGCCAAGAAAGGAAGTCGGGTGTTTCATTTCTTGGTGTGTTTGTGTAGATCGGCTGCTGTATATGTATTACACTATGAGCCCTCCATGCTGTGCCCCTGCTGCGTGGATTAGAAACACACATATATTCCAAGCTTATTTCGGAAGTATATACCACAGCGGAAGAAACATGGTTTGGGAGAGTTTCTCTTAACTCATTGCCAACTCCGCTGCTTCCTTTCCTTGCAAACGTAGTAAAAGCAAAAAAAAAAAAAAAGAAAAATAATGGAAAGCTAAACAGTTTATCCATTAATAAAACTTAATTGCAGGGTTTCAGTTAAAAAATACTTCATATATATTTTGTTAATGATTGTACATGGCATCGTCCCATAACCAGTCACCTGAACCAGCTTCTAGCCAAGAGTCTCTTGAAGGATGAAAGGAAACTTCTAACTTACTCCTAAATCACCTGACCTTCTTGTTAACTTGACCTTTTCTGGGACCACAAAAAAATGCTGAAGTTTCTAGATACCTTGTCCAAGAAAAGGAACCAAAACACATTTCTCTACCACAGTATATACTATGCACCAGTCACATCAACGGCCTTCTCAGGTCACATCAGACAAGACTCCAGGACCTTATGGCCTCACTCGAAGAGGCCCATACAGTATATGAACCAGGCTGAACCTGCCAATGTTGGAGGGATCCAACCATCTGATGGACGGAGGCACTACCCAACTCTCCTCAGACTGACCATGTCAAGGGGAATATTAAGGTACCGTCACACTGAACGATATCGCTTGCGATCCGTGACGTTGCAGCGTCCTGGCTAGCGATATCGTTTAGTTTGACAGGCAGCAGCGATCAGGATCCTGATGTGCCATCGTTGGTCGCTGCAGAAAGTCCAGAACTTTATTTCGTTGCTGGACTCCCTGCAGACATCGCTGAATCGGCGTGTGTGACGCCGATCCAGCGATGTATTCACTGGTAATCAGGGTAAACATCGGGTTACTAAGCGCAGGGCCGCACTTAGTAACCCGATGTTTACCAGCGTAAAAGTAAAAAAAAAAAAATACTACATACTTACCTTCCGCTGTCTGTCCTCCGGCGCTGTGCTTCTCTGCACTGTGAGCGCCGGCCAGCCGGAAAGCAGAGCACAGCGGTGACGTCACCGCTGTGCTTTCCGGTCGCTGTGCTTACACAGTGCAGAGGAGCACAGCGCCCTGCGCTTAGTAACCCGATGTTTACCCTGGTTACCCGGGGACCGGTATCGTTGGTCGCTGGAGAGCTGTCTGTGTGACAGCTCTCCAGCGACCAAACAGCGACGCTGCAGCGATCGGGATAGTTGTCTAGATCGCTGCAGCGTCGCTTAGTGTGATGGTACCTTTAGTCACACAATCTTATCTGAAATGCCCGATCATTTTATTCTCCCTGTAAATAAGCTGCTTTAGGCTAGAGTCACATTGCGTTAGGGCAGTCCGTTTAGCGCATAGCGCTACGGACTGCGCTAACGCAATGTCCCAAAAGGGATTGCGTTAGCCGATCCCGCTAGCGCAGATCCCCGATCTGCACTAGCGAGGAACGGACCGTGAACGCTGCAAGCAGCGCTCGCGGTCCGTCACTCAAATGACGGCACATCACTAGCGCACGCCCTGTGTGGGCGTGCGCTAGCGATGCGTTCACCATTACTAGCAATGGCGGTGTTAACGGATTACGTTACACCGCGTTATGCAGCGGTGTAACGTAGTCCATTAAACGGGGTCACATAACGCACTGTGACCCCAGCCTTATAGGTGTCTGGAAGTTGCTTACTCCACTTCCACCCACCCACCGAAAATACATGAAACCCAAAACTGAGCCTTCAATTTTGTAGGTCAAAGACAAAGGATTATCTTCTAGATCTGCTACATCCGACCTACTATAATGTTGTCATTTTTCATTAGAAGTTCAATGAGAAAAATTGAAAAAAAAAAAAACCCAAAAACATCTGCTTAATATGTGCAGGTTGAGACTCCACAAAACCTCTGTTTATTTAGTGGTATTCAATATTAAAGGGTTACTCTCATCACTGCATTTCAGTGCACTCCTGCTTTCTGGATTGTGCAATCTCTGATCCTGTAAAAAGAGGCAGTTATGCCTCTGCACCATCGGAGGAGCACAGATGACTGAAGCTGACCGGGATAATGAACTAAAAGTGTGAGCCAGCATTCCCGGTCAGGTTCAGAACAGCGTTTACAAGCTCTATTGGAAAGAATGTGTAAGCACCGCTCATGTTTGGCTATCGTTAAACTGCTACGGTGGTCGGTAACCTAGACAATCTAATATATAAAGCTGAATGTGTGTGTGTGTATGTCCGGGATTGGCATTTGCACAGTCGCAGCTACAGCCACAAAATTTTGCACAGTCACACGTCTGGACCCCGAGAGCGTCATAGGCTATGTTGTGAGGTGAAATTTTAACCCCGCGCTTTCCAATTCACCAAACAATTTTGCCCCTATCTACCTAATGGGGAAAAAGTGAAAGGAAAAGTGTTGGAGGCAAATTGACAACTGCCAGATGTGAACAATGGGGACTTAAAGAATGAGAGTGATGGTGCCAAAGAGTATATACCGTACAGTTGCTAAGGTGGGGCCCCGACATGGGATACTCACCACACATGGGGATATGACCACACACACAAAATGCGCCACACACTACCACGTGCTTGAACACATATACCACCCTCAGCACACATTTCACCACACATACACCAACCTCGCCACATAAAAGTCGAAACACAAAAGTCACCACTCAAAACTCGCCACGCGCAAAATTCGCCACATGTAAGACTCCCACATGCAAAACTAGGCTCACGCTAAACTAGCCACATGTGCAAAACTCACCTCATGGAAAACTCGCCACACGCGGAAAAATTGCCACATGCACAAAAGTTGCAACACATGCAAAAGTTGCCTCACACAAAACTTGCACATACTCAAAACGCACCACACATAAAACTCGCCACGTGCAAAAATCGTCATGCGCAAAACTTGCTGCACACAACTTGCTACACTAACCTGTCACATGCAACTCAACACACAAAAAGTTGCTACACGCATGTCGCCACACAAAACTAATCTCACAAAAGTCGCTACATGCATGTCGCCACACGCAACTCAACACACACAACTTGACACATGAAACTCACCCTAAAACACACACAAGTCTGGTATTATCCTTCAAAAATAAAAATCTGATTAATAAGCAGACAAGCTATAGAAGAGGATTATTTACTGTTAGGGCAGTGAGAATCTGGAATTGCTTGCCTGAGGAGGTGGTGATGGCGAACTCAGTCAAGGGGTTCAAGAGAGGCCTGGATGTCTTCCTGGAGCAGAACAATATTGTATCATACAATTATTAGGTTATTTCTATTCAAACTGATGTATTTAGGAAGGAAACTTCTGTTAATGCCCTCCTCCACGCATCCTCGGCCGAGCGCTTTGAGGGGCAGGCGCTGGACCTTCGGGATCGCTTTCGTACTCGTGGCTACAGTAATCGGTGTATCAAGAGGGGCTATTGGAGGGCCAGGGCATCCGCTCGTGGCCGGCTTCTGGCGGGCTCCAGGAAAGATAAGGATGATTCAAATCAGATTAGATTCATTTCTACCTATAATAATAGGTGGGCCACTATTCGCAGCATCCTTAATAAACACTGGTCTATTCTGAAAACCGAACCAGTCATTGGTGGTCTTCTCCATGAGGGGCCGCTCTTAACAGCAAGAAGGAGCAACAATCTAAAGGACCTACTGGTTAAGAGCCCCTATGTGGCAACTCCCTCATTACCATTTTATACTGGTAAACCACGGCAGGCGTGCTTTCCCTGTGGCTCATGTAAGGCCTGTCGTAACATCGTGCGGGCATCAGACTTTCAGTCATCTGATGGCAAAAAGAGCTTTAAGATCAGGGATTACATATCCTGCAGTAGTGACTTTGTCGTTTATTATGCGACCTGCCCGTGCAGTTTAATATATATTGGCCTAACGTCTAGGGAGCTACGCGTGAGAACGAGGGAGCACGTTAGGGATATTAGGGCGGCCCAGTCCGCTGTGGACGTGGCTTCTTTAAAGACGATCCCTCGGCACTTCAGGCTGCGCCTTGCATGTGATTCGGACCTTTTGAAGGTCCGTGGTATTGACCGCCTTCATGGTGGTGTTAGAGGTGGGGATCTGAAGCATAGGCTGGCGCAGCTTGAGTGCCGGTGGATTGTTACTTTGGATACAATGACCCCGTTGGGGCTAAATGAAAACATCAGTTTCTCCTCCTTTTTATAAACCTGTGCGTCTTTTTAGCGGTATCCGATATTTTCCTAGCTGTGACACCATATGTCTACTGTTGTAGTCACTTTTTTTTTTTATTACTTTTAACCTGTGTGTGTTCCATGTCTTTTTCCCTTTTTTAGTTTATTAGAGTTCGTATATGGGACTGAGTACGTTTGCCTTTTGACATCTTAACCACCTCCTGCTCCTGATCGGTGTTATCTGTTGCCTTTTTGGATTTTATGCTTCATCACCGCTAAGTCATCATACGCACCATGGACAATCTTATAGCGATATATGGGCGGTTTTCTACTTTACAAGTCTGCCCTTTACGCTTCATCACCGCTAAGCCATCATACGCACTATGGACAATTCTACAGCGATATATGGGCCTATTTTTTTTCCTTTGCAAGTCTGCCCTTTATGCTTCATCACCGCTAAGTCATCATACGCACCATGGACAATCTTATAGCAATATATGGGCGGTTTTCTACTTTACAAGTCTGCCCTTTATGCTTCATCGCCGCTAAGCCATCATACGCACTATGGACAATTCTACAGCGATATATGGGCCTTTTTTTTTCCCTTTGCAAGTCTGCGCTTTATGCTTTATCACCGCTAAGTTATCATACGCACTATGGACAATCTTATAGCGATATATGGGCAGTTTTCTACTTTGCAGGTCTGCCCCGTTGGAATTGTATATTTGTTATGTGCTGATTGGAATTGTTAATTGTTTATGCACTAATGTTGTTTCGCTATTTTGATTTACTGTATTGGATGTATATATATATTTATTTGCGGTACATACTCACAGCGTCTCTGGTGGCTGGCTGCCCTTATTGAAAATGGCGTATCATCTCCTTCCTGCCGTGGGTAGCGCATGTCCGCGGCTGACTCCTCCCCCTTGCATCCTTTCGGGCGTCTGTATGGAGCGATATGTGTATTGTTTCCATGGGAACTCATTACTTTGCTCTGTGACGCCGGATGTGATGCGGGGGCTTGGGTGTCTCCGCCTCCATGCGCTCATGAGACACGGCTGTGTGGGATTATTTTCATCATCGGCGATTGGATATCAGCCTGGGAGCGGGCTATATAAACTTATGGTTTGGCACTATCACACACTGCCCCCTGAGGAAGCAGCGAAACGCGCGTTGGGGTATCGGAGCAGTGCGCCATTTCTGTCATAATGGGTGAGACCTTACTTTCTCCAGCCTCTCTCCTCCGGTGACTTTTTGCATATACCCTATCTTCATTATGGGTCTTGTATATATTCCACATATGGAGTTATGGAGTCTGGTGGTATATATCTGCGGCTCACCCACTGATGTATATGGGTCTCATTGGGTTACTTATAATTATGATACTGTGGTCTGGGCACATGTATTATTGTGGCTATATATTTGGGAACCCTTTCAATTATAGACAGTTTTGGCACTGCCTGTATGCATTGTCGCATTACTCACCTGTCCTAATTTATTATATGTTTATTTTTTGTATATGTTTCTGTGTTAATGTTTCAATAAAATTTTGTAATTTTTTATGAAGATTTCTCATGGTATATGTTACATATTTTTATAGGTAATTATACTTGGGATTTTCTTGGCTCCTTGTTTTTTTCGTATGATTACTACAATTATTAGGTTCGTTAGAAGGACGTAGATCTGGGGATTTATTATGATGGAATATAGGCTGAACTGGATGGACAAATGTCTTTTTTCGGCCTTACTAACTATGTTACTACAAGAGCAACAAATGTACCATATAGGAAATACAGCAGCTGTCAGTCACATGACTTGTCTATTATGTGTATGTGAGCTAATATATACTGCCAGGGGGGAGGGCTTTCTGTTAGCTGGGGATTTATCAGGCTGCCAATTTAGCTTACAAATACTGAGGTAAAAATACTGACCATATAACGTGTGAACGAGGTCTAATACAGGAGGAGATGACACACAGATATATACTATATACAGGAGAAGTTGACACACAGGTATATACTATACACAGGGGAGATGACATACAGGTACATACTATATACAGGGGAGATGACACAGGTATATACTATATACAGAAGCAGATGACACACAGGTATATACTATATACAGGAGGAGATGACTTATAGGTATATGCTATACACAGGGGGAGATGACATACAGGTATATACTATATACAGAAGAGATGACATACAGGTATATACTATATACAGGAGATGACACATAGGTATATAGAATATACAGAAGGAGATGATATACAGCAGGTATATACTATATACAGTGGAGATGACAAAGGTATATACTATATACAGGAGATGACATACAGGTATATACTATATACAGGAGATGACATACAGGTGTATACTATGCATAAGGGAGATGACAAAAATGTATATACTGAGAAGAAAATGAGAGGTGTGAGGTGAAAATGAGAGGTGTTCACCGGAGCTCCTAACGGTGGAGACAGACCAGACTGCAGGCAGCTGCCAGGTACCAGTCCATGGCAGATCCCGTTACTGACACTGATTAGGGCTATGTTCAGACACACAGGTCTAGGATCCTGGATCAAGTAATGGCCACACATGGTCTGGGGGGACAGTGTTCAGAAACCGGATGCACTGGGACCAGGGGACTTTGGGAACAGGGCTGGCCGCACTGGGACCAGGGGACTTCGGAAACAGGACTGCCACTCCAGGACCAGGTGACAACGTTCAGGCACTGGCCCCCCATGATCAGGGAACTTCAGGAACAGGACTGTCCGCATCAGGACCAGGGGACTTTGGATTCAGGACTGGCCACTCCAGGAGGCAACGTTCAGGCACCGTTCGCACTGGGACCAGGGCATCGGGTTCAAGACAATGGCTGCATCGGAACCAGGGATTTTGGTTCAGGAAATTGGCCACATTGGGACCAAGGGACCTCAACTGCACTGGTAGAACACCAACTACCTAATGACTCAACTCGTTGCTTGGAGACACCCTAAGGGAGAGGGAGTCTTATATACAGGATAACTCCCAACTGTCCATAGCGCTACAGTCGTATTATGCAAGTCGTACATTTCAAAATACAAGTCAAAGTACCATCCACATGGATGTAAGGTGAAAGATTTTCAAGTAGAACATTGTCCAAAATATTACACTGCCTCTGTCTGCTTTGCTTTTTTTCCCACAGTGCATCCTGGTGCCATATGTTCCCAAGCCAGACAAGGTATGTGCACTCATCCATCCACATGATGCTGAACAAAACATGATTCATCAGACCAGACCAGTTTTTCCATTGCTACATGAGATTACCTTGATGATGGTTGATGGATGGTTGATGGACTCACACTATTTGGCCTAATTTTGTGCTAAACGTCTCATGTGTATTTTTCCTGTATTTCAAAAGCCATTTAGCTATTCCCACTTCCTGTGTTTCACATTGACATGCTTGAACACTATTGAGTGCAACCATTTTCGTATTTTGATATATAAGTTGCTTTTTTTTGGTATGCACCTGCTCAGACTAGTTCTTGATGTGTCGGTCATTCATGCTCCCAGTCGCTTTTGGTGGTGAATCGGGCTCACAGCAAGGGCAGAATGACCGGTTAACATTTACGAAGGCAAGCTGTGATGTACCGCATGATCTAACATCATAGTCGACATTAACATTTTCAACAATTTGTGTAATAGTATTTTTGATAGGCTGGACCTCCCTCCCTAAGTGCATCAATGAGCCTTGGGCTTAAGCCTTGAACCTGTCTCCGTTTCACCAATTGTCCTACATCGGAGCATTCCATATAAATAATAACCACTGCCTAGAAGGAAAACCCACAAGACCTGCTGCATTGGATATGCTCTGACCCAGACATCTGACTATCACAATTTGGTACTAGTCATTGTCGATCAGATCTTTACACTTGCCAATTTTTCCAATTTCCAACAATCAACTTCTAAAAATAATTGTTCACTTTTCGGTCTAATAAATCCCAGCTCTTGAAACGTTCCAGTATCCTCAGATGATCAATGTAATTCACTTCACATGTTCTTGATTTTATTATTATCATGGCTTATCAGTTTATACACAGTGTTTTGTGTAGTTTTTGTTTTCGGACTAATTACTTTTAAGCATACGGGTCGTATAACGTCATCATCATCTAATTGTAAGTCCATGATTACAATGATCATGAGTTTCTAGCTGTAATTTAAAGGTTTATTTTTCATCACGTTTTGGTCTAGCTGTGAACTGGGTTAATCCTGGTTCACAGAGCTTGTAAATCCAAAATAAGAGAATCTCATGGCATGCTGAACGGCTGGCTTCATGCCATACGGCTCTTAAACTAACAGCAAAGCATGCTGTCAGTGGGTAGCTCAACTGGTTGAACACGTCAAACTTCCCAGCATACCACCAAACCATTAATGGGATCTGTTCTGCAGTTCTTTGTACTTGTCAGGATACTTATGTCTCTTTTACCCAGCTCATACAGAAGAAAATTTTGATAGGGGCCAATTGATATAGGACTTTGTAGATGGGAATAGTCACGTTTAGTATTATGTGTGTGAATAAGTGTTGAGGCTATTCTCAAACAGGCCTTCTTTCTGTCTGGACGACTTCAACTGGTTTATATGAACGTGACTCATATAGTATGAATACATAAGGGTTATACTCATCTCTGGCCCCATCCATTGTGTATACTTTTGCTGGGCAGCGGGCCAAGAAAGGATGATGGAATCGTGTCTGCAGGAGGAAGGATCAATTAAATAAATAATAATAATAATCTTTATTTTTATATAGCGCTAACATATTCCGCAGCGCTTTACAATTATAAGTTCTTCTTCTGTAAACCTCGTACAGTAAAGGAAAAGAAAGCCTACCAGTTTCCTATCCATACCAAAACCATTGTTAAGTTTGTAAACCCTACTAAATTTTCCATATATATGCATAAATTTGAACTAAAACTAGTTCAGATTTTCACACAAATCCATAAAGGGGTTGCCCGGTGTTAGCTACAAATCTGCAGTCACTCTATGGGATTGCAGACATTTGAACCCTCCCAGCGTATGCAACGGGAACAGCTGGCGCATCACTGTAAGTATGTGATTTGCATATAAGCGTATTGAGTGAGGTGGCACGCATTTAGTTGGAATGTGGCTGGAAGTATCCAGGAGCGGAGAATCCTCAAAGTGCACGGTGTGTGTGACTCCCCCCTGTGTAGAACAATTTGTATGCTTCGGTCGTTTTCTTGTTGGAAGACCTAAATTCTCTTGAGATTCATCTCATAGACAGATGGCCTGACATTTTCCTTTAGAATTTGCTAAAAAATGTTTGATGACAAGCCATTCTGGCCCATATGCAGCAAAGCCGGCCTAAACAATAATATCACCTGCACGGTGTCTCACATGATGGTATGAGGTCTTTATGCTGTAATTCAGTGTTTTTCTTTCTACAAACATATGCTTCTCATTTAAACCTAAAAGCGCTCTTTTGGTCTCTCTGTCCACAAACCACTGTTCCAGTAGCTTTGTGGCTTGTCCAGCAGATCTTTAGCAAAATGCAGACAGGCAGCAATGTTCTTTTTAGAGATAAGTGGCCATGCTCTCCATTTCTGTTCAGTGTTCTCCTGATGGTGGACTCATGAAGAAAAACATTAGCTAATGTGAAAGAGGCTCCCCTCTAGCACTCTGGCACCACTCCAATCCATCCTACACTCTGCTGCCCGACTAATCCACCTGTCCCCCCGCTATTCCCCAGCCTCTCCCCTGTGTCAAGCCCTTCACTGGCTTCCTATCGCCCAGAGACTCCAGTTCAAAACCCTCACACTGACATACAAAGCCATCCACAACCTGTCTCCTCCATACATCTGTGACATGGTCTCCCGGTACCTACCTACACGCGACCTCCGATCCTCCCAAGACCTCCTTCTCTACTCCCCTCTCATCTCTTCTTCCCATAACCGCATCCAAGACTTCTCCCGTGCTTCCCCCATACTCTGGAACTCTCTACCCCAACACATCAGACTTGCGCCTACCATAGAAACCTTCAAAAAGAACCTGAAGACTCATCTCTTCCGACAAGCCTACAGCCTGCAGTGATCCTCAACCTACTGAACAGCCGCACAGCCAGCTCTTCCCTCTCCTAGTGTATCCTCACCCACCCCCTGCAGACTGTGAGCCCTCGCGGGCAGGGTCCTCCCTCCTTATGTACTCGTGTGCCTTGTTATCTGCTCATGTTTAATGTATTTGTCTATATTTGCCCCGTATTCACATGTAAAGCGCCATGGAATAAATGGCGCTATAAAAATGTATAATAATAATAATAATAAAAGAGGCCCTTACTTGCATAGAGGCTACCTTGGGTTCTTTTGTAACATCATGGACTATTATTCACCTCACTATTGAAGTAATCTTTGTTGGTCTACTACTCTTGAGGAGAGTAATAATGGTCTTGTATTTCCTCTAATTGTAAACGTTCTACTTGAATGTGAATTGGTTGAGTTCAAACTCTTTAGAGATGGTTTAGCAACCTTTTCCAAACCAAAGTGTATCAAAAACATTTCTTCTGAGGTCCTGAGAAATCTACATTGCTCCTGCCATTATGCACTTCCATGGACATATGTTGTGAAGATCAGAATTTGATAAATCCCTGTTCTTTAAATAATACAGGTTGCCCACTCACACCAGATTAGGTTCCCAAACATGAAACATGCTGACATTGAGTGCAAATATATTCACCCTCGAACGACTGTTCAAGGCATGCACACATCCCACAAGATGCACACCTGGTAGCATTGTCAATGGAGCACATATTCAATGGGGATAAACAGTACAGATAAAAGCAGAAAAACAATGGAAACTAGTAAGGAAAATACCAAACTATGCTCTTGTGTTAAACTATGATATTGTGTTTAACTATGACTTATCTGCAGACCCCGCACTTAAAATGCAGCCCTCGCTCAGATCAGCAGCCTCGCTTAGAGTCCTTGGAACTTGTAGTCCAGTAAAGCACATAGAGTTTTGCATTTAGCCCAAAAAGTTCTAGTTTGGTCTTATCTGACTTCAGCTCCTTCATCCACATGCTAGTTATACCCTCTATATGTCTTTTTGCAAACTGCAATTGGGACTTCTGATGGCTTGCTTGGAAAAATGACTTTTTTTCTAGCCAATCTTCCATAATGGCCAAATTTGTGGAGTATATGACCAATAGTTGTCCTGTGGACAGATTCTTCCACCTAAGCTATATATCTATGCAGCTCCCACAGAGAGACCAAAGACATCTCAACTGCTTTTCTAAATAGTGCTCTCCTTGCCTGGGATGTCAGTTTAGGTGGACAGCCATGTCTTGATGGGTTTGCAGTTGTGCCATACTCTTTCCATGTTTGTAAGATGGATTGAACAATGCTCCGTAAAATGCTCAGAACTTGGACTAGCTTCTTTATAACCTAACCCTGCTTTACGCTTCACCAAAGCTTTATCCCTGACCTGTCTTTGTGTGTTCCTTAGCTTTCACGATGCTGTTTGATCTTGGTCCCTAATGTTCACAAATAAACCTCTGAGGTCTTCACAGAACAGCTGTAGTTATACTGAGAATAAATTATATACATTTGGACTCAATTTGCTAATCTTGTTAATTCTGGAGGTAATTAGTCACTTAAGATTTTATGTAGGGGTATCAGACTACAGGGGGCTGAATACAAATGTACATCACTATTATCAGATTTATATTTTAAAAATATTTAGAAAACCATGTATCATTACCTTTGCAAATATGTGCTTCTTTGTGTTGGTATAGCACGTAAAATCCAAATAAAATAAATTTACATTTGTCAGTGTAACATGAAAAAATGTGGAAAATTTCACCGGGCCTGAATAATTTTTCTAGTCACTTTAATTGAGTACTACCAGATGATCTGTTAAGGTGCTGAACCCATGACTCTTCTTCCACCTGTCTTAGGTTTGTCTTTTGCTTTTTAATCATATTTTATTGTAACAATAGAAAATGTTTTTTCCTCTAGGCCAACTTTACATTTTGCAGTTGCAAAAGTTTTTCCTATTTTTTTTTTTTTTTTAAATAAG
Organism: Ranitomeya imitator; assembly: GCF_032444005.1. NCBI lineage: Eukaryota > Metazoa > Chordata > Amphibia > Anura > Dendrobatidae > Ranitomeya > Ranitomeya imitator. The sequence continues at coordinate 1,129,179,998 of NC_091282.1, read as the reverse complement.
CAAGTGTTAGGCCTAAAAGGACATGGATAATTGAATGGCGATTGAGCCATCTATTTTTGGATCCATTTGTTACTTTTACTACAGGAAGTACTTTGAATTGGTATTAACAGGTCTAAAAATTGATTTTAGTGATTTTAATGTGTAGCAAGTTACCTGCAGTCATTTCAACAACCATCTAACATACAGAACTATGCAAAGTAAGAATGCTTTTAAAAAATGGTAGTTAATTGATAAGTATAAACTATTAACCTTTTCACCATTTTGCGATTTTCCATTTTTGCTCTTTTGTATTGTTCTCCCCAGAGCCATAACTTTTTTTTATTTTTGTATCAATATGGCAGTAAGAGGGCTTGTTTTTTTGCTGGACGAATTATACTTTGGAATGACACCTTTGATTGGTTCTGGAAAATGGGAAAAAATTTCCAAAAAATATTGCAGTTCCACAATTATTTTGGTTTTTTTATTTACCATGTTCACTAAATGCAAAACTGACTGCCAAAATGATTTTCCAGGTCATTATGAGCACATACAGTAGATAGCAAACATGTATAGGTTTTTTTTTTATTTAAGTGGTGAAAAAAATCCAAAATTTGTAACAAAAAAAAATGTAAATTTTCCATGACCTGTAGCGTCTCCGTTTTTCAGGATCTGGGGCTGGGTGAGGGTTTATTTTTTGCACCCTGAGCTGATGTTTTTATTCATACCATTTTGGAGTAGACATGGTGTTTTGATCACCTGTTATTGCAATGTTGCGGTCGCCAAAAAAACCTAATTCTGGCATTTTGGGTTTTTTGCTCGTTACGCCATTTACCGATCAGATTAATTTACTTTATATTTTGATAGATCGGACATTTCTCAATACACTTATATCAAATATGTGTATTTTTTTCAATTGTTTTATTTTGAAGGGGGCAAAAGGGGGTTGATTTAAACTTGCTTTCTAATTTTTAAAACATTTTTGAAAACTTTTTTTTTTACCTTTTCACTTCAATAGTTGCCTTAGAAGACTTGAAACTGCGATCATCCGATTGCCTGTGCTATACATAGCAGGGCTTCATTAGGGTCTGTTGAGGCGGTATCATCACTTCCAGGACTCCTTCTTTCAGGTCACAGGTTAAACAGCATGGCAAGGCTGAGCACAGCAACAAGACACCAGGTAGTGTTACTGCAGTAGAAAGGTCTCTCCCATGGCAAAGACTTCACAGCAGACTGCTGTGCAATCTCTGTCGAAAATGCACCAAGAAATGGACGGAAACTTAGTGCAGCAGATGATAGACAAATCATGCTCACTTCCTTTGGAAACTGGAAAATGTCAAGCAGTGCCAATAGCTCAGAACTGACAGAAACCAGTGGGACCAAGCTACACCCGTCTACTGTTAGTAGAATTCTGGCAAGAAGTGGTCTTCATGTTAGAATTGCAGCCAAAAAGCCACACCTTCAGACTGGAAACAAGGCCAAATAACTCAACTATGCATGAAAACATAGTAATTGTGGTGCAGAAAATTGGCAGCACAGTAAGTGCTCTGGACTAATGAATACAATTTTGAAATACTTGGTGTGAGGGACAAGGGAGACTCCATTTTGATTTATTCATTTGAGGCCAAATATAGTATCCAGAGATCTCCCTCTGCTCCCGGAACTGTGGCTCCCACTCATGGGATATATATACAAATTTCCCAAAAGAATAGGAATGTGCCATATGGAAAGAGAATTAATATGCCCCGTGTCAATCAATGCAAGGAGGAACAGAGCTGGGACCCCTACTGTCTTTTGTGCAGTGCTGTAAGCTAACACTGGAAGCCCTAGACGGAGCAGCATTGAGACATAGATGAATTATGAGAGTACCGTGCATCTCAGGGTTAAGTCCAATATACCACCAGAATCCTGGGAGCCCTTCGAATACTCACCTGTGTCTTGTTGTTCTATAGCTGTCCCAGATACTGAGCTATTAAGACTGGCTCTCCAGAACCACTTAGCCAACCCAAGTTTAGATTCTCCATATTGGTCAAGCCCCAAAGAACCCGTTGAGACGTCAGTCGTTCCGTTTGGACCTAGTCATAACTAGGAAGTTATGACCCATCCTAGATATTGGGAATTATTTTGACTAGGAGGTCAGGGGAGATTTCAGTTTGGCCCAGAGGGGCAGTGGCAAATATGGGAGGGGGAGAGCTAAGGGTTAAAAACTAGCCACACACCTTTAGCCAGCGTCATTGTTCTGTCACGGAAGCCCCGTCATGTCATGCGTGGAGAAGGACCAGAAACTAAGAAAGTACATGTGGACTCGAGTGCTTCCCTGGCCCCACATGCCAAAAGGAATGGTAACGAGACACATACAGCTAACCGCAATCCCATACCTGTACCCATCTGTATTTCCCCGACTCTCGTTTCATCACACTTGATTGTAACTGAAGGCAGCTTGTTTGCCGAAGGGTTGGAGAGCGGTACAAGTGTCTGCAAGCCGAATTATACATGGTGGAGGGTCTTTTCAAGTTTTGGGCTCCATATAAGAAAAAAAAGAGTTGGGGGATGGGTCAGGATTAATGATGACCTCAATGCTGAGAAATACCGGCAGAGACTTATCAATAATGCAAAACCATCAGTGAGGCATCTGTTTGGCTCCAAATTCATTGGGCAACAGGACAACATCAACCCAAAACATATAAACAATGTCATTAAGAACTATCTCCGGTGAAAAGGACACTGATGATGTACGTGTGTGGACCTGTTTTGCTTTTTCTGCTTTCATCAGGGCTCGGTACTGACCACTCAAATTCTTCCAAATTCACCCAAACCAGACTTCAAAGACCTTGCTTTGTGCACAGGGGCAGTGTCATGTTGGAACACAAAGAGACTTCCTTAAAGGGGTTGTCCACTACTAGGACAACCCCTTTTTAAACTAAATGTTCAGCCCCAAAAAATAATAAAGCCTATACTCAGCTCCTGTGTCAGCTCCAGCGGTGTCGGCACTCGCGGTCCCAGGACTGATACAGTGGAATGACACGTGACGCCCAGCGCCCAATCAGTGCTGGCGTCACTGCCTCCGCCTTTGGACAAACTGAACATGAAGAAGAAGTCAGAGATGAGCTGCAGCCCTGGCTTCCTTTTCATGCTCAGTTCGTACGAAGGTGGAGACAGTGACGCCAACGCTGATTGGGCGCCGGCGTCACGTGTCCCAACACCGCATCACAGTCCTGGGGAGAGCGAGTGATGACAATGTGGTAATGGAGCCAGCACTGGAGGCGAGTATAGGCTTTATTATTTTATCGGGGCATAACATTTAGTTTAAGAAGGGGTTGTCCTAGTAGTGGATAATCCCTGTAAATGTACACACAAGATGTCTTGTTATGTTTACGCATTAAAATTTCCCCTAATTCGAACTAAGGGTCCTAGGCCAACCCTTGTAAATACAGTATCACAAATGCAGGATTGTTCACCAGATAAAAAAGCGTATACGTAAGCGTATACACAATACGCTTCTACAGTTCCAGAGTCCAGTGCTACATGATTTGCACTACTTCATCCAACGCTTGGCATTGGGCTTGGTAATGTAAGACTCGCATGCAACTGCTTGGCCATGCAAACCCATCAATGTCCTTGAGCTCAGTTTACATGTTTATGTTAAAGGAGGTTTGGCCTCTGCAGAGTGTTGGCGACGTTTACGGCCTATACAACTATATAACATGATTTGCACTTAAAGCAAGATTACGTGAGCAGAGGGTAATCAACAATATAACAAGTATATTTATACATGTTTTAATGTACTTTTAGATGACCCGATGAAAACTGTATGGGAACAAACCATCAAACATTCTTATGAACACTGGGTCCAGTCAATTACTGGTCTGTGTAAAAGGACTTTAGGAATTGCTCTTGTAAGTTGTGGATTCTGCTATGGATTTTTTTTTTTGCTAGAATAATAACTAAATGAAAGTTACCTCCAGAATGACCGCGTCTTAACTATTGCCAAGTTAAAGCGAGTCTTGGTTGGAGAAGGCAATGAATGTCAGCCTGAGCACAAAGCAGAAGATCGCATTCACTCTCACAGGCCTGGCAGGTGGATCAGAAAGCTGCTTTTCATCACTGTACAACCTCAAGTCATTCGTTCCGCTGCTCCATGCAACTATTTCAATTTCATTGTGTTAACAGCCGCATTGTGTGGAAGGGATCCCAAACGGTCATAAAGAATATGGTGGTGACAAGCATTTATCTCCGGGTTGTGGCTGGGCATTTTTAATTAAGCAAAAAGCCCATTTTTTCTTTTATTTGGCATTACTTTCCAGGATGCCTAAGCATTTATGCCTGGAATATAGTAAATGCCACCTGCTAGACCTCATGCTGCAGAATAACTAAAGGAAATCCAAGAGGATTCTGGCATGGACACAATAGAGCATTAAAATCTTATATCAGATGGTAAGAAAATCTTTAGTTTGTCAACAGCAAATGCAAAGGTACAGTATATGACTGTATTGCCATGAAAGGGCTAAAATACTTCATGTATACTCTTGCCGAGGGCACACAATTCAAGCAAATGGATTTTAACCAATCTAATCAATTATTTTTGTTATATGAGATCAAAATAAGCTCTTTGATGAGCTGAACATGAATCTTTATGGGTAAATTGAGGCAAATACCTGTTGGCCATTAGATCATTCAGTCAACAGCAGTCGTATTAGGAATCCATTTCACATGGAGCCATAAGAAAGTCCCCATGGACTGCTACTGACCTATACCATACATCAAGTAGAAAATACTGGGGTATTCTCTCGTCACAAACACTGGGGCAACCCAACTCAACAAGTGTGCCATAAATAAGACAATATTGCATTTCTCTGCCAGGTTTACAAGACGTTTACAAGCCTCAAGTTCCTCTACTAGGCCCTCATAACATTTTTTGCCCTTTCTATGCTTTAGCTTTATTCAGTCCGCATCAGTGTACACATCTTAAGAAATAAATACTACTATATGCAGCAATCGAGCTCGTCATCTGTGTACATCCACTACACCAATGCCTCCAACCTGTACTATTCACCGCATTCATACAGAACACCATGTAAACTTATCACTTTCATCCAAAGGGCTCTCCACAGTGCTGCACCACTACATCTCCTGCCTCATCTCTGCATACTACTCCACAATACATCAGACTCTCGCCTACCATCGAAACCTTCAAAAAGAACCTGAAGACCCACCTCTTCCGACAAGCCTACAACCTGCAGTAACCACCGATCGACCAAACCGCTGCTTGACCAGCTCTATCCTCGCCTACTGTATCCTCACCCATCCCTTGTAGATTGTGAGCCTTCGCGGGCAGGGTCCTCACTCCTCCTGTACCAGTTATGACTTGTATTGTTTAAGATTATTGTACTTGTTTTTATTATGTATACCCCTCCTCATATGTAAAGCGCCATGGAATAAATGGCGCTATAACAATAAATAATAATAATAATACTCTACATCTTCTGCCTCATCTCTGCATACCATCCTACATCTCCTGTCTTATCTCTGCATACCACCCTACATCTCCTGCCTCATCTCTGCATACCACCCTACATCTCCTGCCTTATTTCTGCATACCACCCTACATCTCCTGCCTCATCTCTGCATACCACCCTACATCTCTTGCCTCATCTCTGCATACCACCCTACATCTCCTGCCTCATCTCTGCACACCACCCTACATCTCCTGACTCATCTCTGTATACCACCCTACTACTCCTGCCTCATCTCTGCATACCACCCTATATCTACTTCCTCATCTCTGCATACCACCAGACATCGCCTGCCTCATCTCTGCATACCACCCTACTCCTCTTGCTTCATCTCTGTATACCACCCTATTCCTCGTGCCTTATCTCTGAATAACACCCTACTCCTCCTGCCTCATCTCTATATACCACCCTACTCCTCGTGCCTCATTTCTGTATACCACCCTATTCCTCGTGCCTTATCTCTGAATTATTATTATTTATTATTATAGCGCCATTTATTCCATGGCGCTTTACATGTGAGGAGGGGTATACATAATAAAACAAGTACAATAATCTTGAACAATACAAGTCACAACTGGTACAGGAGGAGAGAGGACCCTGCCCGCGAGGGCTCACAATCTACAAGGGATGGGTGAGGATACAGTAGGTGAGGGTAGAGCTGGCCTTGCAGCGGTTTGGTCAATCGGTGGTTACTGCAGGTTGTAGGCTTGTCGGAAGAGGTGGGTCTTCAGGTTCTTTTTGAAGGTTTCGATGGTAGGCGAGAGTCTGATATGTTGTGGTAGAGAATTCCAGAGTAGGGGGGATGCACGAGAGAAATCTTGTATGCGATTGTGGGAAGAGGAGATAATAGGGGAGTAGAGAAGGAGATCTTGTGAGGATCGGAGGTTGCGTGCAGGAAAGTACCGGGAGACGAGGTCACAGATGTATGGAGGAGACAGGTTGTGGATGGCTTTGTATGTCATGGTTAGGCTTTTGTACTGGAGTCTCTGGGTGATGGGGAGCCAGTGCAGGGATTGACAGAGGGGAGAGGCCGGGGAATAGCGGGGGGACAGGTGGATTAGTCGGGCAGCAGAGTTTAGAATAGATTGGAGGGGTGCAAGAGTGTTAGAGGGGAGGCCACAGAGCAGGAGGTTACAGTAGTAAAGGCGGGAGATGATGAGGGCATGGACTAGGGTCTTTGCAGATTCTTGGTTTAGGAATGTGCGGATCCGTGAAATATTTTTGAGTTGGAGGCGGCAGGAAGTGGAAAGGGTTTGGATATGTGGTTTAAAGGAGAGATCAGTGTCAAGGATTACCCCAAGACAGCGGGCTTGTGGGACTGGGGAGAGTGGGCAGCCGTTTACTGTAATGGATAGGTTCGTTGGGGAGGTCGTGTGAGATGGGGGAAAGATGATGAATTCTGTTTTGTCCATGTTAAGTTTTAGAAATCTAGTGGAGAAGAAGGATGAAATAGCAGACAGACATTGAGGGATTCTGGTTAGTAGGGAGGTGATATCTGGTCCAGAGATGTAGATCTGTGTGTCGTCAGCATAGAGATGATACTGAAAGCCGTGAGATTCTATGAGCTGTCCCAGGCCAAAGGTGTAAATGGAGAAGAGCAGGGGTCCTAGAACTAAACCTTGCGGGACTCCGACAGATAGGGGGCGAGGTGAGGAGGTGGTGTGTGAGTGGGAGACGCTGAATGTACAGTCAGTTTGGTATGATGAGATCCAGGATAGGGCCAATTCTGTGATTCCAAGGGATGAGAGGGTCTGCAGCAGCAGGGAATGGTCCACTGTGTCAAAGGCAGAGGACAGGTCCAGGAGGAGGAGGACAGAGTAGTGTCGCTTGCTCTTGACGGTTAATAGGTCATTGGTGACCTTAGTTAGGGCAGTTTCAGTGGAGTGGTGTGACCGGAAGCCTGATTGAAAGCGGTTGAAGAAGGAGCAGGAAGATAGATGGGAGGACAGTTCAAGATGGACATGTTGTTCCAGTAGTTTTGAGGCAAAGGGGAGAAGTGATATAGGGCGATAGCTAGATACAGAGGATGGGTCAAGAGAGGGCTTTTTGAGGATAGGTGTGATTGAGGCATGTTTAAAGCTTGAGGGGAAAATGCCAGTTGTTAGTGATAGGTTGAAGAGATGGGTTAGGGTTGGGATGAAGACTGTGGTGAGGTTTGGGATGAAGTGGGATGGGAGTGGGTCAAGTGCACAGGTGGTGAGATGCGATCTTGAGAGTAGAGTGGAGAGTCCGTCTTCTGTAATGGTGGAGAAGTTGGTTTTGGAGGTGGAGGGCTGGGTAGTTGGGAGGAAGGGTTCTGGGGGTTGTTTACTAAAACTGTCTCTGATGTTCTCAATTTTGAATAACAGTAGAAAGTATAATATCTGATAATCCAAATTAGTATTAAACCAAGAAAAACAAAGAAAACTAATCTATCCAATAAACTTTATTAAACAAAATAAGGATAAAAGACTGACACAACACCCAGACCCCTCTAAATGGGGGTGGGTCAATTAAAAAACCTGGCCCAAAAAGATTGTAAAGGGCAAAGGGTGGGAGGGACAACGGGGCCGATAGCAAAAACCCTACACGTCCCTACAAATATTCCCTGCCTGTCTGCGGAGGTTGGCACCCTCTTGGACGCAATATGGCGCCCCCGCTCACCGTCGACTCACCCTTAAGGCCCTATAAGTCCCTCTACATGTATAAAGATACTATACCACAAACAACACCCAATACATGGCCTAACCAAACTCGGGACCAAAAAAAGAGAAAAAACACCAGGTAGTGATTCACCAGTAAAGACAAACGGTCTGACCGTACCAATCCCTAATGCTAAAGTATAACGCCTGAAACTAAGGCTAATACACCCTAAGGAGTCCCTAACCGAGTCTCCCTACCTGTCAGCGGAGGTTGGCACCCTCTTGAACGCAAATGGCGCCCCCGCTCCTCGGCGGCTGCCCCTATTAGCCCTGGCTGAATCCCTAAAAGAAGATATATCGGGATACTAAATACGGGTGGTGCCTTAGGGGCTATACTAGTGACCCAGATAAATAGGTCCCTATAGCTCGGTCAGACCCTAAAGATAAAGCAAATAGCAACAATACTTAAACCAATGCTTGCACGGCAATAGGAAAGATGTATATAACAGCTTAACGAATACAACTATATTATAATCACAGTTGGTAAAGTACTCGTATGCAAATACAATGGTTGCGGGGAAAAAAAAACAGGGAGACAGACAGGCAGGGAATATTTGTAGGGACGTGTAGGGTTTTTGCTATCGGCCCCGTTGTCCCTCCCACCCTTTGCCCTTTACAATCTTTTTGGGCCAGGTTTTTTAATTGACCCACCCCCATTTAGAGGGGTCTGGGTGTTGTGTCAGTCTTTTATCCTTATTTTGTTTAATAAAGTTTATTGGATAGATTAGTTTTCTTTGTTTTTCTCAATTTTGAATAACACCCTACTCCTCCTGCCTCATCTCTGCATACCACCATACTCCTCCTGCCTCATCTATGCATATCACCCTACTCCTCCTGACTCATTGCATACCACCCTACTCCTCCTGCCTCATCTCTGCATACCACCCATCTCCTGACTCATCTCTGCATACCACCCTACTACTCCTGCCTCATCTCTGCATACCACCCTACATCTCCTTCCTCATCTCTGCATACCACCATACATCGCCTGCCTCATCTCTGCATACCACCCTACTCCTCTTGCCTCATCTCTGTATACCACCCTATTCCTCGTGCCTCATCTCTGAATACCACCCTACTTTTCCTGCCTCATCTCTGCATACCACCATACTCCTGCCTCATCTATGCATATCACCCTACTCCTCCTGCCTCATCTCTGCATACCACATTACATCTCCTGCCTCATCTCTACAAACCACCCTACACCCCCTGCCTTCTCTGTATACCACCCTACATCTCCTGCCTCATCTCTACATGCCACCCTACACCTCCTGCCTCATCTCTGTATACCACCCTACTCCTCTTGCCTCATCTCTGCATACCATATTACATCTCCTGCCTCATCTCTAGATACCACCATACTCCTCCTGCCTCATCTCTACATACCACCCAACATCTCCTGGGGCTCATCTCTGTATACCACCATACATCTCTGGTCTCATCTCTGTATACCACCCAACTCCTCTTGCCTCATTTCTGCATACCATATTACATCTCCTGCCTCATCTCTAGATACCACCATACTCCTCCTGCCTCATCTCTACATACCACCCAACATCTCCTGGGGCTCATCTCTGTATACCACCCTACTCCTCCTGCCTCATCTCTACATACCACCCAACATCTCCTGGGGCTCATCTCTGTATACCACCCTACTCCTCCTGTCTCATCTCTGCATACCTCTTGTCTGCTAATCTAAGGTTAAGTGCACACTGCATCTACAATGTACTTTGGAAGCCATTTCTGGCGTATACTGTAACATTCCCATATGTACCAATTAACTAGAATGAGGCCAAAAGTGTGCTCTTTTGGCCATTGTTTAGCTGGTATGTGTCTGTATACAGTTTCTATTATTGGTGTATAGGAGAGCACTAAAAACTGTTTTCCTGTTCAGAGGGCCCCTACAAAACACCACATACCAACTATTACACATTTTTGTTAACAATGGATCCCTATAATTATTATTATTATTATTATTTATTGTTATACCGCCATTTGTTCCATGGCGCTTTACATGTGAGGAGGGGTATACATAATGAAAACAAGTACAATAATCTTAAACAATACAAGTCATAACTGGTACAGGAGGAATGAGGACCCTGCCCGCGAAGGCTCACAATCTACTATAGACAGATGTCTAGGCATCCAACCTGCCTGTGGCCATTATCAGGTGCACAAATATGGAGATTATGTGTGCCCAACAGCGGGAACAAATGTAGTGTGTTCTCAGACGAACTTCCGCCATAATCCGCACCTAGCACTTTTTATCGTTTATGTCACCCCTATTTCCTCAATGGTCTTGCGCTTGCCAGTGAGGCCCTCACTCCTCTTGTATGAATCATTACATAATGTGTTAGTGCCTGTAATGTCAGATTTTCACACTAAAGATTGTTTTGTCCCCATACAGTTACCAACGAGCACCAATCAACTAGTAAATAACAATTAGAGCTCAATTATGACAGTTTTAGGCACGTTGGATCCTTTGTTCTCGTAGGAGATAAGCTGCCGCCAGAGCTGTCTGGCAGCTGCTTATTCCTCTTTCAACATTGAAAACACAAGCTCATGAAGGTTAGGTTAGGATATGGGTTGAACTAGATGGACTTAAAGTCTTCCTTCAATGTTAATAACTATGTTACTATGTTAATGCAGCTAGACCAAACTGAAGGTGTATCAGTGGAGTCAGCAGACTACAGCTATCCAAGCTGTACAGCCAACTTTCATTCTGAACTTGTCCTACAATAAACGTTATTATTACCCATTATAGTAGAATTTTTAAAGTCAGTTTTACATGTGGTTGTATTCCCTTTATTTGATCAAAAATGTATTGATGTGTGAGAACCTTGGATATAACACTTCTGTCTAGAGATGTTTCTTCACTTTTTCACCACTTTACTACTGGAGTGAGAATAGAAACTTTTTTTGCCACTTTTTTATAAATGTCCAATGTCCTATTTAATTAAAACTGGTATTTTGTATATACAGTATTCTTCCCAATGATTTTAGCGCATTGTACAACTGCCAGAAATGGTACTCCAGCCAAGGACTACCGTACGAATCTGGCATAATTCACACTTTTGTGGTGTGAATTAACGATGACTTTGCCAGGCAGGTTTTGCCATACCTTCGCCTAGCTTTACCCACTTTGGCATAAAAATTGCAAAAAATTGGGTGAAAATTCATGGAAAAATGGAGGCCTAAATTCATAAATTGGGATTAACCCTATTTCCTTAGCTAGCCATACAAACTGTTCAACCCATATTGAAAAAGAGGTGCGAGCAGTGTAAAAAAAACTTGAAAATATCACAAACTTTTTGAATAACAATGTTGTGTGTCAAAATTTAATGACAAAAAGGTCTTCATGAATTCCCACCAATATGTTTGTTGACACAGTAATGTTTGCCTTAACACGTTCTTTTACATATACAATTTACATTGGATCTGTCACCAGATTTCACATTAAAAACTGTGAACTTCATTAAATAGGTCTTGCAGACCTGATGAGGGTGGTGTACTTACTTTGCTAATCCATGCCAGGCGGAGTGTATAATCCTGAAATTGGACTCATAAAATATATCAATGGAGTAAACTTTCGAAAAAGGATTACAGAGTAATTTTGATATTGATTTTCAAAGTAAGTACAACACCCTCATCAGGTCTAAGAGGCTAATGTATGTAGTTTCTACTGTTAAATGTGGTGACAGGTCTGCTTTAATGATAATCGTTAGCCTGTAGAAAATAATTAGGTTGGTAAAATAAACTATAGTAAATTGTGACTATAGTTTTACGTGCGGTGTCCTCTGCGTGATTTCCAGTAGGTAACCAACCCAATGGGTAAAATAGATCTAATGCAAGTTCTAATCCAAGTTAATGTAAACTTTCCCTCACATTGTTGCTGGGTCTGTAGTCTGGGTGATTTGACCTTGGTTCCTTACACAAATACTATAGGTATGTAAATCATGGTTTCCCTGAGAACAATGACCTTAGACTGAAACTGAATTCCAGACTCATCATACCTCAGGGAAACACAGGAAAGTAACACTGCACATTTGTTCACCTTCCCATTTACAAGCTCTGAAATGTGAGGAATGTGACTATTATCAGGCGATCTCCATTGGCTGCTGTTTCCTCCGATACTATTCTACTGGATTATTTGCAGTTGATACCAGTAGCGTGGCTGGATATGTATGGTTCTGGAGTAACGCCAAGACATGGGGCTTTATAGGTATTTTCCCAACACAAAGTATAAAGAAACAAGGAAACAATAAAGAAAATGTTTAATTCTAATCGAAACCTCCCCGGTGGTCTACGGAAGTGGAGGGAAGGTGGTCACTAGCTCTGGTGGTCTAAGCTAGAAAAGGAGGATCATATTTTATTCCCTGGTGGCCTAGAGTACAAGATGAATTAATATTAAGTGTTCTACTACAAATGTGAGGGCTCATACCTGGTAATCAGGGGAATATCAAGGGCTAAACTATTATTCTCTTGTGGTCAAGTGTGAAATATAGGTTTACAACTGGTGGTTTCCTTAAGGGTATGTTCACACGTTCAGGATTTCCATCCTTTTTTTTTCCTGACTGTTTTTTAAAAAACTGCAGCTCTTGGCAGAAAACGCAGGTCCTTTTTTTGGTCCTTTTTTGGTCCGTTTTTGATGCGTTTTTTGATGCGTTTTTTGATGCGTTTTTTTGATGCAGTTTTCTAGCCAGAGTCTGTGTGTTTTCTAGGAATTTTTTTAGGGTTAAAATGGCTGAAAATACCCTAACCCTACCCCTAACCCTAACCCTACCCCTAACCCTAACCCTACCCCTAACCCTACCCCTAACCCTAACCCTACCCCTAACCCTACCCCTAACCCTACCCCTAACCCTAACCCTACCCCTAACCCTACCCCTAACCCTACCCCTAACCCTACCCCTAACCCTACCCCTACCCCTATTCTAACCTTAGTGAAAAAAAAAAAAAAAAAAAATTCTTTATTTTTTTTATTGTCCCTACCTATGGGGGTGACAAAGGGGGGGGGGTGTCATTTACTATTTTTTTATTTTGATCACTGAGATAGGTTATATCTCAGTGATCAAAATGCACTTTGGAACGAATCTGCCGGCCGGCAGATTCGGCGGGCGCACTGCGCATGCGCCCGCCATATCTGCCGGCCGGCAGATTCGGCGGGCGCACTGCGCATGCGCCCGCCATTTTGCAAGATGGCGGCGCCCAGGGAGAAGACGGCCGGACGGACACCGGGACGCCGGGTGAGTATAAGGGGGGGAGATTAGGGCACGGGGGGGGCATCAGAGCACTGGGGGGGGGCATCGGAGCACTGGGGGGGGCATCGGAGCACGGGGGGGCGGGATCGGAGCACGGGGGGGGCAGCCACACTCCGCCCACGCACTTCCGCCCGCTCCCCGCACTTCCTGCTGCAGCGGTTCTGCACATCAAACCGCAGTAAAACCCGCAGATATATTTTTGATCTGCGGGTTTTACTGCGGTTTGGACCTCACAATGGAGGTCTATGGGTGCAGAACCGCTGCGGCTCCGGAAAAAGAATTGACATGCTCCTTCTTTTTTCCGGGAGCTATTCAGCGCGTCTTTTTTTTTACAATTTCCGGACCATGTGCACAGTGTGTCCTGTTTTCCATAGGGTACAGTGTACTGTACCCTGCATGGAAAACAGCCGCGGAACCGCAGCGGCAAAACCGCCGCGGTTCCGCGGTAAAAAACGCACTGTGTGAACATGGCCTTACTCTTTCAGAGCTATCCATGCTGTCAGTCTCGAATTGGGAGATATTCATTTTTTTCCCTCAAAAAATGATATGTAATGTTTGTTGCCATGCTTGAATTAGGTTCCTGAAAAATTATGGTAAAACTGTAATTTTTGTCCAAAGTAATAAACTTGGATGGAAATTCAGTTTGAAAGATGCAAAAGTGGTCAAAAGAAACCTGACAGCTGATACATTCTGGCCGATCCATGGGCTGCATGTATCCAACACTGGCTGTATGATTTCACCCAGGTATGTGTGACTCTGAAACGCTATGGCGTTTCAGATATGAACATACTTTAAAAGCCGCCAGGGGATCAGGTCGCACAGGAGGCTAGTCAGACCGGTGGGTCCCTGCCATTTCCTGTGTAGTGACAGTTCCCTCCCCATACACACACAAAAGAGAGAACTGTCACTCCAGCGGAGCGTCCTATCTGTGACTAGTCTCCTATGTGGCTCTGTCCTCGGCAGCTTTTCAAGTATGTTTTCCTCTAAAACACTGCAGTGCTTTCCTCAGAGTCACACATGACTGGCTGATACAGCGAGTGCCTGATATATGCTGTCATGGATCGGGCACCATGTATCAGCTGTCAGGTTCTCTTTAAATGGTTCCCTTTAAATGAAGTGTTGGGTATTTATGTGGCTTACTGAAGCACCAGCAGGTAGCAGTTTTATAGGCCTTACAAAAATGCGACTTTATAGTTATTTTCTTGCTAATTATGTCTCTTTATGAATACAAACTAGAAACAAAACAATCCAACTAAATGTTCATATGCTGAATTCATAGCAGACCATTACATTAACTCCTGCATCACAACTAAAGTGTAGGCTAACCTTTACACCTTTACCTTTACAGCAAGTCCCTCACTTGTATCTTTTAGCCAAACAACAACCTTTAGGGTAAAGCCTGACAGTGGGGCTATGTTGCAAGTAGTTAAGTGAAACAGCTCCTTTTCCTGCAAAATTAAGTGATTGTTTAAAGGGAACCTGTCACCCCCTAAATCGAAGGTGAGCTAAGCCCACCAGCATCAGGGGCTTATCTACAGCATTCTATAATGCTGTAGAAAAGCCCCCGATGTATCCTGAAAGATGAGAAAAAGAGGTTAGATTATACTCACCTGGGTGGTCCTGGTCCGGTTTGGTCCGATGGGCACTATGCTTGACAAGTGTGACCAACCTGTCAAACAGTTTTCCAAGCGATGCTACAGATCGCTTGGAAAACGCTAGCATTCTGCAAGCTAATTATGCTTGCAAAACGCTAGTGTTTAGCAGGAAAATGCATGCCAGTTCTGCATGCGTTATACCTGCGGCAGGGAGTTTCAGAATTGCCGTGGAAATTTCCGCAGCAATTCTGCAACGTGTGCACATAGCCTAAGTCTTCATAATGCTCTCTGTGCTTCAAAGAGAACCCTGAGACTATCACAGAGCTGGTGCATAAGGGTATGTGCACACGTCAGGATTTCTTGCAGAAATTTTCCTGACAAAAAAACGGACATTTCTGCCAGAAATCCGCATGCGTTTTTACCGCGATTTTGACGCGTTTTTTGTGCGTTTTTTCCCAAATGCATAGAATTGCGGGAAAAACGCAGAAAATCCGCAAAAATAATGAACATGCTCATTGTTTTACCGCGATGCGTTTTTTTCGCGGAAAAAAACGCATCCATGTGCACATAACATGCAGAATGCATTCTAAATGATAGAATGCATAATGTATGCGTTTTTAATGAGTTTTTATAGCGTTTTTACCGCGAAAAAACGTGAAAAAAACGCGAAAAAACCTGAACGTGTGCACATAGCCTTATAGGGAAGGCTAAAGGGAGTCTGTCAGCAGAAAATGATTGTTCAAACCAAGCACAGACACTCGGTGCCTTAGCATGGCCAAGAAGTTCAGTTCACCTTCCCACCTACTTGTTTTGTATCTGCCTCTACCCTCCTATTTCTAGATTGACAGCGCTGGCTTTACAGGAGCAAGAGAAAGGTGGAGATCGAAGAAAAACAAATAAGTGGCAAGGTGAACTGAACTGTTTGGCGATGCAAAAAGTGCAAAGGGTGTCTGTGCTTGCTTTGAAGGACAGTAGATGATAAGGATGAAGGACAGACAGTGATGTGCTGCTAGTAGGAGGTGCAGGAGAATAGTGTTCTCACTAGAAATCTTAATTGGAGAAATACCATCGCGTTTTAGGGTTGCAACAATCCCTTTGTCAGGTGTAATATCCTGCCTAAGGGAAGGGTAAGACCGTGAAGTGCGATAATATACCAAACTGCTCTTCTGCATCTCCTACTAAGAGCAGATCGCTGTCTAACCTACTGTTCTTCATATACAAACCATTTGGACCACAGCAGAAGGTCGCCAAGCAGCTCCATGCATCAACAAACTGGAGCAAGTTCAGAGAAGAACAACCAGAATGGTGACCGGTCTGAAAACAATGTCCTGTGAGGAAAGCTTACAGGATTTAGGAATGTTTCGCTTGCAAAAAAGAAGACTGAGAGGAGACTTAATAGCTGTCTACAAATATCTCAAGGGCTGTCTGTCACGGACACTCCTTCTGCGGCCGTGCCTGCTGCCGGGAACACCGCCGCTCCCTCCGCTCATACTAACCTGCTGCGGCGCGCTTCTCCTGCAGGTGCGTGTCCTCTTCTTCATTCTTCCACGCTCCCTGGTTCTCATCGGGTGCGCATTCGCACCGCCCACTCCAGCACTCCCTCTTTCTGATTTACAGGCGCTCTGTATCTCCTCTGTGTGATCCTGGAGGACCGTGACCCGGAGGTCCTTCAGCACTCCATGTATTTAAGGCGATTCCTTCCTCTGCTCCTTGCCTGTCATTTGTGCTTCTGTGACTCAGGTCCACCTTTGTCTTTGCTCTGCCTGTTCTGAGTCTCCGCTCTGTCCAGCCAGTTCAGCTTCTCTGCCTTTCCCAGGCTTCCTTGTCTCCTCATCCAGTCCAGCCTTCCCAGTGTTCGCTCCGTACTCTGTTAGTCTGGTGTCTCTGTCCTGTGTCCTGTGTCTTCCCCTTCCCAGTGCTCCTTAGGTCTCGCCTGTATTCAGCTCTTACCAAACTGTACTTCATCTTACCCCGCTCTGTCCGTCCTACGCCCAGCTTCTCTATTTTGTACCTCCTACTACCTGTCTCCGGGTTCCAGCTTCTGCGACAATAGTCTCCCTTGGGTCTGCCCCTAATGCTCCCTGTATAGGGGGTGGTCTACCTGGTCAGCTCACCCTTGGGAGGTTCGTTGTCTTGGATCTGCGGGTCCACTCCAGGTGTTCCAAAAGATCTCACACTGTCACATTGTAGAAGGATCATCTTTATTCTCATTTGCACAAGGAAAGACTAGAAGCAAAGTGATGAAACTGAATGGGAGGAGACACAGATTAGATATTAGAAAAAACTTTTTGACAAATGATGGTGATCAATGAGTTGAACAGGCTGTCACGAGAGGTGGTGAGTTCTCCTTCAATGGAAGTCTTCAAACAGAGGCTGGACAGACATCTGTCTGGAATGATTTAGTGAATCCTGCTTTGAGCAAGGGGTTGGACCAGATGATCCAGGAGGTCCCTTCCAACTCTAATATTCTATGATTCATACACGATCCTTCTACTATAGGTGTGAGCTATACACAATAAGAGCAGATGAGCAGTGACACATGGGGGTGGTAATACCTGAATACTTGTATCTGCACCCCCAGCAACCATGCTTGTTTCCTTATGAACTGCCCTTGCCTTTCTCTAGGTCTCACTTCTCCATCGGCTTGCTGTGAACAGTGATTTTGTGCTGACAGTCTCCCTTTAAATAGAAGCCAAGTTTTGGATGGTTATGGAGACGGATGCGTCCTATATATGGAATTTAGGAAGTAGTAGGAGCCGGTGTTAATACAGATAAGATTAATGTGGTTCTAACAGTCAGTGGAGCAAGGAGCGGAGAAGATATGCAGACTCATTACATGCATTTTTATGGGACAAATTATCAAAATGAAAGAAACAATATGTAGCACAAAGACTACAGCTGTAGATAACAGAGGACATTCACTCATTCATTCATCTAATGAAAAGGGAAAACTATTATTATTATTCCTTTCAGTGGATGTTCTTCTCAAAATAATTTAAAGGGCTGTCTTACGTTGATAACCAAATTCCATAGATTCTATTACAGCATTTACAGTAGGCTGTGCACATGTTCAGGATTTTTTGTGTTTTCTCGGCCGTTTTCCGCAGACAAAAAGCTAAAAAAAAAACGCTTAAATTAAGTACCCCATCATTTCAATGCATTCCACAGTTTTTGTGCACATGCTGCGTTTTTTCCATGAAAAAAACGCATCGCGGTAAAAAACACAGCACGTTCATTAATTTTGCGGATTTTTCACGTTTTTGCCACTATATTATTGCATTGAGACACTCCGGAAAATAAAACGCGAAAAATCTGCAAAAAAAAAAAAACGCGAACGGATTTTCTGCAGAAAAAGTCTGGTTTTGTTCAGGAAAATTCTGCAGACATTCCTGAACGTGTGCAGATGTCAGAGCATCAAAAATGTCCTTGCCCTGTCGGACTGCAGCCTGTCGTGTATCACTGATAATATTCCTGTTAGTGTCATTATCATTGCGTGTTCTTAATTGTATAGATATATGGATATCATACAACATGAAAATCTTTAGGCTCTGCAAGAAATCCCGTAATGCATCCTGCAGTGCATTAGTGTTGTGACGTGTTGTGGGTAGGGGAGTCTGACTTTTTTGTGATGTTTTTTAATTTTATGCCATTTTCAGAGAGTTGCTATTAATTTTAGTGTAAAGACTAGCAAGACAATGAAGACCCTTGATGTAGGTTGCGATATGGTGTAATTTGGCCGTAATATAAACTAATACCTCAAGCAGTTTCTACATCTTTTTTTCCGTTGCACATTTTTAGATATTTTGCAGGGTGCAGCCAGGTCCAGTAGTGTCGGCTATGGGAAGTGACAATTGGGGGTCTGTCCCTGTGGAGAGCACTCACAGTGCTGGGCAGCCCACCTGATTTCATAGCATAAGTGTGACTGGTGCTCTATGCAAGCCTTATCCGTGTGCATTTATAGTACTAGGCGGCCACCCCCTCCGTGAGCGAGTGGCTGTTTTATCTAGAATTTGCACCTGTCTTTGTTATGGAGGGCTGATGCATCCTGCAGTGCATTAGTATTGTGACGATGTTTTTATATGATGTCCTTTAAGAAATAAAATAATAAAAAAAATGAATGTACGCACCCAATGTGACTAAACAGTTATTCTATATGTAACCATTGTGTCAAAACTATGACATCCACTTGGCCACAAAGTGCACCTCCATGACATCCCAATGATTTTTTTTGTCTTACAACCTAAAATGCATCTTGTTAGGGTTAATGGTCGCCACGTCTATGGTAGGGAAATAAGACAGTGAGCTCCATTGGGGAAAGAGGTCGCTAATAATAATTAAATCCGCCTGCCCGGCATCTCTCTCCTAACTCCAGGTTACGTATTGCAGAATGAGAAAATCCATTCATTTTCCCTTGTACTAAGGGGATAAAAACTATGTATGAGATGCTAATGAAACAAGTGCAAACTTTCAGAACCCCACCGCTTAATAATGGCCCCTGTAATGATAATTAACATCACTGTTCTTCTTTCTTGAGCTGTGAAGACTAATTACATGTGCAACGTTCAATACACGGATTGCAGCTCTTCTTCCCTGTAGCTGTAAGTCCAAGGCCCAGACACATGTATCCGCATGTGACTATGTATTAGCTAAGGCTGACAACACTATTTTTTTAATAAAATAATGTCAACTACTTACACAGAATACATGAAAGTTACAGCCCTTTTGTTGCTTCAGGTAAGACAGAAAGCAGCAGCGATTCTGACCTGATTTTTCCCGCTGTTCTATTTCTCCTCTGATATTTTTCCATTTCCGTCGCTCCCCAGTTCCTGCTATTTATAATTCAATTTGAAGATTATCCTCTGTGCATGTCAGACATGTGCAGAGCAAACCTCCCGCTATAACCCTCACAACACGGCCGCCTTTCACAGCTCAGTTTTGATAAAAGCTGGCCTGTGTGGCGTATAGAGTGCTGCTGCACTTCACCTTCATATTGAAAGGTGCAAGTTTCTTTTAGCGAAGCAGGGGTTAATCTGCTCAGCTGTCCACTATTAGCCACTCCCATCTCCTATACTGTGTCCTGGCTGGCACTCATTGTCAGAGTTAGCTTATGCTTCATGGCTGGAGGTTGTTGGTGGTTAATATTGGAGAAGGCGTTTGGTGGATTTATCTGTGACTGTTGCTAGGTTTTGACTGTGTGATAATTCCTTTTCTTCTCCTACTTTGGTTTAACCCCATCCGCTACTCCCCGAAGTTTATCTCAGTTGTTTGTGTGTGTTTATTTGTATGATTGGCATTTTCATTTATCCCTGTTTGTATTACCTTGTTAGTCTGGTTAGTGTATTATGATACACTACTACTCCCCCTCTTCCCTGGGTGGGGAAAGGGTACAGACTGAGTGCGGATTCAAAAGGTAAGGCAAGGTATGTGGCCCCGGCATCTTCACCATCAAAAGTAATCCGGCGAGCAGGGCGACCTAGGACCCCCTTAGTGTTGGGAATAGGGTAGGAGCCCCTGGTCCCGGGAAACCCAATAACAGAGTCATGACAACATTTTTACATGAGAAATAACACTATTTCTTGCCTTTATATAAGTTGAATGCTGCATTTTTCACCCAAGTCCCTGAAGAACTATGAAGGTTCCCTCTCTAATTTCCAGTTGTCCCTGGGCTGGTGGGTGGAAACCAGTTGCTATGATTGGCCTAAGGAAGACAACATTTCAATATTAAAAGGCTTTGTCCCTTTTTTTTTAATCTTTTTTACTTTTTTTTTGTTCTACAAATTTCCTTTTCTTGGATTTTACTTTTTTGCTTCCTCTAACCAGGAACACTAGAGAAAGAACTCTCTTTTTTTCACTGACTGACATTAAGGTGATCTGCGTGATCCTCCATAGGGAGTAAGTAGAAGCTGAAAAACAGGCACACACTGCAAAAGAGTTGTGCCTGGTACTTGCACAACTTTACAAAGTGAGAACTCTAAATGGCAACTTCCTCCTATCCTCTGTTTACTATGTGAAAAGAATCTGCTACACTATGGAGAACTCTTTTTCTCTTTTACTTATTAGCTAATAAGATGTTTTCCATATATAGTACAGAAGTACAGAGAGAGAGATGAATTCTTGGTCGTTTTTCTCTTCTGCACGCAGACAAAACCAGTAGCATGGGAGATATTATACAGTATTGCTAAGCAGTGTAGCTGTGGATCCAGCACTGATGTGAAATATATTGGTGGAATAAGATTCTGCAGGTAAACAACTGGCTACGTCGATGGTGCCATCAGCAACGATTTGGATTTCTGGATCACGGAGTGAATTACCTATACGATGGACTGCTTGCTAGAGATGGGGTGCACCTTACAAAGATTGGAAAACATGTATTTGGAAGTCGCCTTGCTACACTCATCAGGAGAGCTTTAAACTAGAACAATGTGGAAAGGGAAGCAAAAGGCCAGAAAAAGCCGTACACCTGATAAATACTATTGAGAACTCTGCTATTAGAAGTGGAAAGGAAGAACAAAGACTAAATAATCTAAATAATAAAAATATTGGAGGAAGAGAAACCAATCACAAACTAAAATGTTTCTATACGAATGCACAAAGCATGGGCAACAAACAAGGAGAATTGGAATTACTAACACAGGAGAAGAAATATGATGTCATTGGAATCACTGAAACTTGGTGGGATGATACACATGATTGGAATACAAGACTAGAAAGATACAACTTATTAGCAAGAAACAGATGATAAAGGAGGAGGAGGTGTCACATTGTATGTTAGAAAAGTGTATATCTGCACGGAGATTGAAGCTTCAGAGACTGGGAGTTCTGTAGAAACTGTTTGGGTAAGAATACAAGGACAGAACAACGGAAAGGACACCATTATAGGCATTTACTACAGGCCGCCTGTGCAAGCTGAAGATATGGATGAACTCTTTATGCATCAAATGGCCAAGTTCTCCAAAAAATATGACATATTGGTCATGGGAGATTTCAACTATCCAGACATTTGTTGGGAATCTCTCTCAGGTAAAACTAACAGGTCAAACAAATTCTTATCCTCTCTTGCTGACAATTTTATCTTCCAAAAGGTAGGAGAGAAAACAAGGGGATCTGCTACCTTGGATCTAATCCTTTTAAACAGGGAGGAAATGGTTGAGGAGGTAAGAGTGGCTGGGACCCGAGGAGGTAGCGACTATGCTATTTTAGAATTTTTGATAACTAGAGGAGGAAGACCTGTGAAGACTCAGACTTCAAGGTTAGATTTCAGAAAGGCAGATTTTAAGGGACTCAGAAAGAGAATCGGAGGGATCCAATGGCTGGATATCTTTAAGGACAAAATGTCCAGGATGGTTGGGAAAACTTGAAAAATGAGATTCTCAAAGCACAATCGTTAGCAATTCCAAAGGGGGAAGAATACAAAACATTTAAGGAAACCAGGATGGAGGAACACAGAACTTAAACACATGCTAAAAATGAAGAAAGAAATGTTTATCAAAATGGAAAGAAGGAGGCATATCTAAAGAAGAAGATAATGCTGTCTGCAGAACCTGCAGGGTACAAATCTGATTAGCTAAGGCTGACAATGAATGAAGGCTTGCAAGAGACATCAAAAGCAGTAAAAAAGGATTTTGGAGATATGTCAAAAGTAAAAGAAAAGTCAAAGATGCTTAGGATTTTTACAGGATGAAAATGATGAAATGGTAAGAAAGGATGTAGAGAAAGCCGAACTTTAAATTCCTATTTTGCATCTGTTTTCTCTCAGAAAGGAAATGTAACATCAACTGATCTTCACTGTCCTATTAAAGGAGTAGAACAATACAGGATATATATATAAACAGAAAGATAGTGAGGAAACACTTAGCTAGCATAAATTAATTTAAGTCTCTAGGTCCAGATGAATTACACCCCAGAGTACTGAGGGAGATAACAGAAGAAACTTTTTAACCACTCTCCATAATCTTTGAAAAATCTTGGAGAACAGGAGAAGTCCCAGAAGACTGGAGAAGAGCAAATGTCTTCAAAAAGGGGAAGGTGGACCCAGGGAACTATAGGCCAGTGAGTCTGACTTCCATACCAGGAAAGATCTTTGAACAAATTATTAAGTATGTAAGTACCTGGATAAGAATGAATTGATTAACCAGAGTCAGCATGGGGTTGTAAGTAGTCATGTCAGACTAACTTAATTTCCTTCTATGACAGAATCACTGACTGGGTGGATCAGGGAAATGCTGTAGATATAGTATATCTTGACTTTACCAGAGCATTTGACAAAGTATCTCACACAATCCTTATTGAAAAAATGACTAAGTATGGAATGGACAAGGCAACTGTTGGGTGGATTCATAACTGGCTTAGTGATCGGACCCAAAGAGTGGTCGCAAATAGCTGCACATCCAGTTGGAAGAATGTCTCAAGTGGGGTACTACAGGGTTCAGTCCTGGGCCCTGTATTGTTCAACATCTATATCAATGATTTAGATGAAGAAGTTGAGGGTACACTAATTACATTTGCTGATGACACAAAGCTAGGAGGGATAGCTAATACTAGAGAAGAGAGAGGATTCAAAAAGATATAAATAAACCGGAGCAGTGGGCAGCAACTAACAGAACGGTTTGTAACAAGGAAAAATGCAAAGTACTACATCTGGGCAATAAAAATGAAAAAAGCATTTACAGAATGGGAGGCATAGGGCTAAGCAACAGCACATGTGAAAAAGACTTGGGTATACTAATAGATCACAGACTGAACATGAGTCAACATTGTGATGCAGCAGCAAAAAAAGGCAAATGCAATTCTGGGATGTATTAACAGAAACATAGTGTCTAGATCACGCAAAGTCATTATTGCCCTCTACTCCTCTTTGGTCAGACCTCACCTGGAATACTGTGTCCAGTTTTGGGCACCATATTTTTAAAAAAACATCAACAAACTGGAGCAAGTTCAGAGAAGAGCGACCAGAATGGTGACCGGTCTGCAAACCATGTCTTATGAGGAACGTTTACAGGATTTGGGAATGTTTAGCTTGCAAAAAAGAAGACTGAAAGGAGACCCAGACGACCCAGGAGGTTCCTTCCAACTCTACCATTCTATGACCTGTTAGTGGCTTTTGAGCACTGGAGTTGGGGAACACTGTTCTATTCTGTGCACTTGAACCTGAATTTCCATCTAAATCCCCCAAAAAGGCATTAAGATGGAACACCCTTATAGAGCCAGTCAGCACAATAGGGTGGACAAAGTCAAATTGGACTGCTTGTCTTCTGCTCTGGCGACGTCCGTCTATTTTAGTTGGAAAAAAAAAGCATGCACACCAACTTATATTCCAGTTCTTTGCTTTTGGTCCCCCTCTAGATTTGCATTAAGCATATATTATAAATGTTCATGTGAGTTGTTTCTTAGTCTTGTCTAGCTCACATAGTGGAAACCGTCATTACCAATATCTTGACTATGAACGTTAATCTCACTTCCTGTCAGTTTGCCTGCAGACACATACCACTAAGTGGGAAGTAATCCATTACATGAGCAAACAGGAGGAGACGATCTGCTGGCAGGTCTCTACCACCTCAGGGCAACCACATTTCTCAATCCTGGGAACATCATTGACGAACGTATGTTCTGTTCAGCTACATCTAAAGCTACGGAGATATTAATTATGACATGAATTAAATTAATCTCAGCAGGATGGGATCTACGTAAGAAATATTTGGAAATGTTTTGGGAAGTAGAGGTGTAAAAAGAGAGGTAACATCACTCGTCATACTAAAGTAGGCAATGTAATATGCTTTATATAATGTTTACGTCTGCCAATGACAAGACCCCCAACCAAATCATTGGCTATGACAAAAAACAACAACCAAGGATTCGGGAACATCAATCCCACAAAATCTTTCAAGTTTTATCTGTCCCTCTTTTCCAGAAGATTTACAGGAACATTACTTATGTATGCTTGCAGTAATCCGGATAAGAACCGCTTACAGCAGTCTTGGGTTCATAACATTTTCTTTTGACGAATGGCCAAAATAAGCTTGAGGCAGCACAAGCCTTAGGAAAATCCGGGAAAAAAAAATAATCCACTATGTTTGTTCATTTTCCTCGTGCAAAGAGAAAGTCATATTTTTTATGTTCAGGTCAAAAAATATTAAACTTCCCTCAAGCGTTCTAAAACGATTAGACAGGCAACAAGCGTGGTATCCGAAAGTATGACAGAGGCGCCCAAAATGCTGCAAAAGTCATTTATGGCCACAACTGTTTATCCCTCTCCCATACTACTTCACGTCACCTGTCTTATCTATGGCATTATTCCTGTGTCCTCTTGTGTATAAATAGGTGACTCTTCAGAATTTCTATTAGTCTATGCCTGATGAAGGAACCTGCGTAGTCTGGAAAGCTTGCAACTTGTCACCATCTTTTCAGTTAGCCATTAAAAGGTATCAACCACTGAGGACTCTCAAATTGTAAAAGACATGAGAAATCAATAAACAGGTTGTCGCCTGCCGATCTGTCACAAATTCACTGATATCTATTTGTCGGAGAGATGGGAGAGAACTTCTCCGGCAGCTTTGACCCTCTGAACATGCGGAGTTTTCACTGTAGACATCTAGCAGGTGTATGAAGAATTACAGGCAAGGTACCATGAGAAACAAAGTGAGAAAATGAGTCTTTCTAAAGAATGGAGGATTCTATTTAAACGTTTTTCTTCCTTCTGAAAGTGAGCTCGTTTGTACAACATCTGCTAAATCATGCAGTTCCATATCCCTCCTCCCCCACTCTTGCACTCATATCTACCTTTATACAATGTTTCAACAAGAAATTTGCTTGGACGTAATCAGTACTATGCATCTCCTGCTGTTATAAAAAAAGGGTGACATTTCCCCCCCAAAAAAAAACATTTTCGTCTGCTGCGTACTTGCACAGAGATCTTGTTAGATATCTTTGGGAGAGAATGTTAACCCCTGTGTAGAGAAAGCAAATAGCGCAAGTCATGTTTCTAATGAAGGCAGACATCTATAGGACGATGCTTTATTACTTGTTTTCACGCTAAACGTTTTGGCGCTAAACAGGTTCATTCATCAGATGTTTTATGAAATTGCCAGTTTGGGGCTGAAGTGCACAGCATGAAATAAAGCACCTTTGTGAGGGTAACTGTATGTGTTAAAGGGGTAGATTGGCCTTAGAATATTGACAAACATCAGATGGGTGGAGGTCGGTCACAAATCAGCTGAACTAAAATCAACGGGACAAGACCACTACATACATAATGAACGGAGCCGTGCTGCTCTGCCTCTGCTCACTGTTTAATGGAGCTGAAAACAGATGATCGGTGGGAGCGGTGCGTGTCAGACCCCCACTAATCTGCTAAGGATGACTATCCTGAATACAGGAGATCAATATAAGGCCAAACAATGCCTTAAAGGGAATTTGTCACCAGGTTGTTCCTACTCCCTGATAGAACGGTATAATGCAGAGACAAAGAATCTGATTCCAACAATGTATCATTTATTGAGCATTTTAATAATATAATGGTTTTATCTGCTCAGATTTAGCAGTTCTCTGTATGTTGATTTCTGTATAACCCCGCCCACACCACTGATTGGCAGCTATCTGACCATGTACAGTGTACACAGAAAGCTGTCAACCTGTGGTGCAGATGGGGGGTATACCTAGCCCTCTAATAATAATCTCCTGCTGATAAAACAATGATTTTATTAGAACTAAAGTAAGCAGCCCAGTAAGTGACACATAGCTAGAATCAGGGTCTCTGTCTCTACATTATGTTACTTTCAGATTAGGTGACAAAAACTTAGTGACAGATTCCCTTTAAATAATATCCACCAGTGCCTTCCAAACCAGCATTATTTTCTTTTGCTACACTTGGTTTGGAGCACGCACGCACGCACGCACCGTGGTCCCGGTTAGCAGGCTGTGCAGCGGTGGACTCATTGTCCCAAATTCATCAAAACCATCGATTTTCATGCCAGCCTTGAAGGAAGATGTGTTGGAGACAGACACTCCTGACTCATTCAGAGGTGCTCGCATGCTTTAGAATAAGGATCATCTGATAAGTGGCGTGCTCCTCCTTTTGCCTCAACACAAATCTTACTCCAGTCACTGATTGGAATAAGATTTCTGGAGTAAGGAATGCCACAGCTCATCTGACAAGCTGTAGCGCCACGTGCCCATCCCACAGAGCTGGGCAAAACAGGCAAGAAAACAAAAAAAAAGTCTCAAAATAACATTTTTCAAAGCTTTTTATGTTCATTTTCCGATATAAAAGCTTTGATGAATCGGTCCTTTGTTCTTGCACATTTACAGCGGTATTCTTCTTGCTAGGTGATTATTTTAGAGACGTTTACAAGGGTTCTACATATGGGTCCAATTTCCACTGGACTATACATTTCTATTCTATACACCATGAGGCTAAGTAGGCTGTTGACATGACAGCAGAGGAAGATCGAGGTCATATAAGAATTGTCGATTCATAATTTAACCGAAAAATGCATTTTAACTTGCTTCTAATACAATTCCAAATATTTGTAATCCTATAAAAAAAATGCAAAAAAAAGTTTTTCTGAGATTTTCAAGGCTCACAGTTATATTTTTTTCCCCCTGCAGCTTACCGGCATCATAACAAGGTATTTGCTACCCAGCCGCTCTTTCTTTACAAAAGCTAATGAACTGTTTTATGGAAACGACCTTCACATTGGCATCCACAGTGCGTCATGTGTAGAAATGCTTTGTTACCTTCTGTGTTCAGGGAGAATGGCAATATGCCGAGGATGAATGCGGAGGAATAAAACGTGTATATTTAGTAACAAACATCGGCCGAGTCTAACAACAACGGACTGAGGTCGTAACGATAATAACTTACCAGCTCCAAATTGATGTATGTGGATATAAGGCAACCTTCCCCGAACACATAAGTGCTTTACTTCTGTATGGAGCACTCACAGAATGGCGGCTTTATAGATTCACATGCAGCTTCTAACTCGCTAATATATCTATAACCCTAATCCCGATTGGTCTCATAAATATTTGATGCATTAACTGATTACAGAGAGTGTTCACCACCATCACAGCTGGTCGTATGCGACCATACATCACACTCAAAGAGAAACTAAACTTTTATTCTTTTCTTCTTGATTAGATTTGTCTCCATTTTTGTAAAACAAGTTATGCTACGTCCACATTTGCGTTGTTGGGCGCAGGGTCGTCGACGGATACCGACGCATGCGTCCCTATCTTTAACATGTGGGGCGCATGGACATGCGCCAGTATGCGTTGTCATGCGTTGTACGACGCATGCGTCACTTGGGCGCACCAGACAGGGCGCGCCCGACGCTACATGTAGCGTTTTCCCTGCGCCAAATTTCCTGTACTTTCCTATTTTTGGACAACGCATGCATCAAAAAACGCTGTGTTGTGTATATGCGTTTTGGGTTGTGTCGACGACGCTGCGCCCAACAACGCAAATGTGAACGTAGCATTACCGGTATATGTGTCTTCCAAACCCCTGCTTTTGCTCAGTGTATTTGCCTGCCTCATTTGGAGTACAGATGATGGCAGTGAAAAGGTCAGCTCAGTATTTGTGTCTGGGGATAATGCAAATTAAAAACTCCTTTTTACAGTACCAGCAAAAGCTGAGATTTCAGAAGTGTCAGTCATACATATTGGTTTTTTTTCTTGCCTGATTTGGAAAACTGCAGCAAAGCAATTCTTTCAGTGTCTTTGCAGAGTTGTTTCGCCCATAGAAAGCAATGAGTAAGTGCAAAAATGCAGCAAAAAAAGTTGCAATCTGTTTTTTGCTGCGTTTTTATTGGAAAAAAAAAGCAAGTACAGCAGGATGTGAAACCCGTTTAATTTAGCAATTTTCTCAAGCTTAAACTAAAATGTCTTGGTCTTCTCCCCTGAGAATGACTGGTAGGATTAGCACAGTTTCATTAAATTAGTTATATGTGTAAAGTAAACATTGGCCGATTAATCTAATGGCCGAGCAATGTGTGAAATTGAACAATACCCGACCAACCCAATGGCTGACCAATGTGTAAAAAAGTAAACAGTTCCCAACCAAATTAACCCCTTCCCCCGCTGTTTGTACATTTGCAATTCTGTGATTTTTCATGAACTTTTTTGTATAGAATTGTCACTATTTTTACAGACATAAAAATCTTTCTACACTAAATAAGTTGATCAATTTGCCCTTTTTTCCAAAAATGTTTTATGGTGTCACATACGTCTTGCATCGGTGGCCTAGCACCTTGCATTGTTCATACTTGTATGGTGGAAGCAAACCTGAATTTTGGAATCCTAAAAAACACAGCAAAAAAGACAGCAAAACCTGCTTTTTGTCTGCAGCTTTTTTACTGCCAAAAGGTCAGGTTTTGGCTGCAGAAAAAAAGCAGCAAAAAAGCAACATGTGAATATAGTCTAAGAGGTGCTGACTAGAGATGAGCACATTTGATGGGGTCAGGGTTTATTCGGCAAGGTTACCAAATAAGATGCAGAGGGAACCTGGATACCTGGATCACTCCGGCTGATCCCGTTTGACTGTGTGACAGTCACAGCACATGCATGGAGAGCCCAACAAACAGGCCTGTGATATCTCAATTTTAAGGCTGTGTTCACACGCTGCGTTTTTTTCGCGTTTTTTCCCGATAAAAACACTATAAAACCGCAAAAAAAACCGCATACAATAAGCATCCCATCATTTAGAATGAATTCCGGATGTTTTGTGCACATGATGCGTTTTTTTCCGCAAAAAAAACGCATACCGCACAAAATCCGGACATGCTCTATCTTTTTGCGTTTTTTTTTGCGGATTTCCCACTCCAAAATGCATTGGAAAGTGTCCGGAAAAAACCGCGTCAAAAACACGTCAAAACCGCGGCAAAATCGCGGCAAAAACGCATGCGGTTTTCTTGCGGATTTCATGCAGAAAATGTCCGGAATTCTCAGGAATTTTCTGCATGAATTCCTAAACGTGTGCACATAGCCTAAAAAACATTCTTGATATATTGCTTTAACATCCCGAATGTAAACTCTTCAGACTACAGTAAAATGTAAGGGTGCATTCACATTGCGTTCCAGCACCCATTTGCTGGCCCCATCAAACCCACCTCAAAATGGGAATGGTACTTATGCGCCAACGGGGCATTAGAATACTATGGTGCCAGCAGGGCGAATGTGCGATCTATCATGCATCATGTTTGGGCATGTATGCACATTTCGTGTGGTCACTTCCTGAGGAAGCGACCACACGAAACGTGCGTTGGGGCGGCGGGAGCACCTGTATCACAACTGGATTATAACCGAGCCAAATTTTCGAAATCTGACCAGTGTCACTTTATGTGGTAATAACTCTACAATGCTTCAAGAAATCCCAGTGATTTTGAGATTGTTTTTTTGTGACACATTATACTTTATGATAATGGTAAATTTAGTTCAACATTTTTTGTGTTTATTTATAAAAAATATAAAAAATTTGAGAAAAACGTTAAAAAATTAGCAATTTTCTAAATTTGAATGATTATCCCTTTAATACAGATAGTCATACAACAGCAAACCATTAATAAATAACATTTCCCACATGTCTGCTTTACATCAGCACCATTTGTAAAGTGTTATTTTATTTTGTTAGCATTTTAGGAGGTTTAAAAATGTAGCAGCAATTTTTCATTTTTTCAAAGAAATTTACCACATTTATTTTTTTAGGGACTTATCCATGTTTGAAGTGACTTTAGGGGTCCCATATATTGGGAAACCCCCAAACGTGATACCATTTTAAAAACAGCACCCCTAAACATATTGAAAACTGCTGTCAGGTAGTTTATTAACCCTTCAGGTGCTTTACAGGAATTAATGCAAAGTGGCATGACAGAAATGAAAATGTGTATTTTTACCACCTAAATGTTGCTAACTTCTAAACAGATTACTACAGCCGTCAGACTCTAAGGCCTCTATTTGGTCATGAATTGCCATGGCAAACATCAGGACCACACAATCATGATCTGAGGGCACCAATTGGGATAAAGAAGAAGCCCCCACACTCTGTTAACCATTTATAATGATGTAGTCACTATTGACAGCAGCATCTATGGGGTTAAACAGATTTAGACGGTGCAAACACTGATCATGGCTGGTACAGCAAGTTGTCAGCTATAGTGTACAACCGACAGATTCTGGATTGTCATCTGTATGGGGAGGCTATTCTCTTATATCTCAGGTCAGTTAAAAGGCGTATTGGCGGTCATTAAGGGGTTAATGTAAGCGTTTACTTTGCTTTCTCCTTACATATTCTATATGCACGCTTCAGAGAAGCACCTTATACCTGAGGCACTTTAGCGGATAGCGGCATTGTTCTACTCAGGATCTATTTTGCACATTAGAATTATTCCAGGTAAACACCAAGTTTTATATTATGCAGTGTTTCCCATCCATCATATTTGGTATTGCAGCCTTTGTGATTAAGCTGATTTGTTTTTTTTTTAATAAACAATATTTAATAAAATGTAATTTTTATGGCACATAAACTTTTTTTTTGTTATTTTTTAATATAGCGTTCTGAATTGTGCATATTTGCTCTTCTTTATACTCCTGGGTGTTTTTTGTTACCTATATGGTTCTAAAATGTGTAAAATTTCCTTAAAGGGAACCTGTCACCCCCAAAATCGATGGTGAGGTAAGCTCACCGTCATCAGGGGCTTATCTACAGCATTCTGGAATGCTGTAGATAAGCCCCCGATGTTACCTAAAAGAGGAGAAAAAGAGGTTAAATTATACTCACCCAGGGGCGGTCCAGGTCCAATGGGTGTCTCAGGTCCGCTCCGGCGCCTCCCCTCTTCATTCCATGACGTCCTCTTCTGGTCTTCACGCCGCGGCTGTGGCACAGGCGTACTTTGTCTGCCCTGCTGTAGATAAGCCCCTGATGACGGTGGGCTTACCTCACCATCGATTTTGGGGGTGACAGGTTCCCTTTAACCTCCCATTCTCGGCTTACGATTAGCCAGGCTAGTGAGACGTCACTGCATGCCACACAGAGGACATCACACCAGCCTGGTGAATCAAACGCCAAGTCGGGGAACCCGGAAGCTCTGCAATTTTGCCTAACTCCAGTCAATGGCCAGAGAACATTGACCTGGACCATGGACTGGGGTTGCACAAAGCGATCCGCTCATCTCTAGCGTATTACCAACTGAGACATTTTTGGCTTATAGAAGGTATATGACACTAATATCTGATACATGGGAGTCTTGGAAGAGCCCCCGACACCTAACAGGAGACTGGAGGTCCCTTTCTTTCTCTTTGTACACCAGAATGGAAGAGACCATAACTCTTTTACTACTCCTAGGCTTGACAATGAAAAAATCCATATGCATGTACGGCCACTTCTCCACCTTTGCTCCTTTCTGAAGTGCCATACTGGGGGGTCAGTAGACCACCATTATATTGATAGATGGCAGTTCTGCTCTTACCACACATTGCACCATTAGTACTTATTAGTGCATTCTGCTGACTATGTGGCACATCACTTCCCTCTGACATGGAAACTATCCAGACACAGACTAGAACGTCCATGACCAGATGGTTGGGGGCCACACAGCATGGCACTGTGGCCCCCATATGGCCCCGCTTGTGTACCTCTGCTCTGCAGCTTTATGTACTCAGTGAACATTCTTGTCTTTATACTACTGGGATATGATCCATAAAGAAGATGGTTTGAGAGGTTTATACCTATAAATAATAAATTACCTGCAGAACCGATAGTAATTAATGTCACTATGGCGGAACTTTAATGACCTCTTTGGAAAAACAACTGGCTCCCTGACATGATAAATCTACTCTATGTAAACAGCAGATAAAGCGATGCCACTACTGAGGAGCAGCAAACATTCCCAATTCCGACAGATATGCCCGTTTATGTATCTAAGGTATTTCTTCCTCATTTTCTACGTGACCTTTAAATGATCCCTTTAAAAAGCTCCTATTCAGAGATTTCAGGAAAAAAAAAAGACCTGTTTTATATGTACTAAATGCCTCTCTCGTAGGAGCAATGCCAACTATTCGTTAATTAATTTCTTTTTCCAGGTTGTATATTTCCCCTGAGCAGCCTGAGGCTCATTCCACAGAAACATTACCTAATCAGCGTGAACCCCCACAGAACCAAGTGGTATTTAATGTCTACATTTCCATGCAAATGTGAGGACCATTCATTCTTTACAAAGCGCAGAATGGCGAAAGAGAAGGAAAAGTTCAAGTGCGGGAAATTGAGAATTCCACAAGTGGTTGGAGTAAAAGCCGCAGGTATGGGGATGTATGAAACGTTGCGATACGCGCCGTCACGTGATGAGTGATTAGCAGTAATGACCCCGGTCAAACAAAACTGGAAAGAATATAATAATGAGAGGTAATTTTATGAAACTTGATCTGTACAATGCGCTTTGGGGCCTATAATTCCTGCATAATGGCCTTAGTGTCTAGCCAGCAGCTATGGCGGTGCTGGATGATGGCGGTGATGATAATCATGGGCTGTGTTCTGTGAATATCTATATGTTAATTGCTTTCACAAATCTCATGCTGGAGCTAAAGCCACTTGTACATTGTGATCTGTGCAGAATTCATTCCATCCACATCGCACCATCGTACCTACTGCACTTCTCCTGGCAGAAAGCAGTCGCACATACGTGAAAAGTGGTAATAGATCCTTATGTGATAAGCCTCAGTTCCCAGCAGCGTGTACTTTCCTTTATATGTTCACAATGCTACAGTAAAGGTATGTTCACACTGCGTCTTCTGATGTTACGCTCAGAAAAAATGGTGGAGAAATTGCTAACCAAAACCGACAAAAGAATGGCCCTATTAACGTGCGAGGGACAATGACTCGCGGTTCATATGTTCAGGCTTTTAATATTATTATTAATAATGTTTTTTAGACGCTTCATGCTTTCAAAGATGCTAAGTGGTTAATAGACGTGCCGCACATTCTCCGGGCATAAGATAATACGGATAAAACTGGGAAGAATAAAAGCACAATAGGGTCTATATCATGGTCATTTTCCGGGCATGGAAGAAGCATCATATTTTACAAAGAAGCCAATGGGAAAACTCAAAAGATGCGAGAATACTTTTTTGTGTGTGTGTTTTGGCAGAAAGCTGTTGAGAAAAAAAAAATAGCACTTTCTTAATTGTTTAATGGATTTAAACAATCTCCAGGAAATACCAACCCCCAAAAAAGAATGCTCAAAAACACAAATGAAAAAAACATTGAAAAACTGCTCATAAAATGCTTCAGTTTTACAAAACGCTCGAGAACGGGAGAAATTCGTGAAGCATGTTCTGACTGAAAAACAGAGGTTATTGACCGCCAGAAAAAGATGCAGTGTGCAGATAGGAGGGGTGTGAAGCTGCAGCTTGCCGCCCTCTTCCCCAGTGTGTGCATGTGATCAAGCGAAAGAGACTGAGGCCCCGATTCCTCACGACTGGCGCTGTTCTCGCTGATACTGATGAGGAAGCGTGGTGGAGTCAAACGCTGTGACTTGATGAAGGGGTGCACGCCTCTTCATGAATCAGGAGCGTCTGACCAGCGGTATACAGATGGAAGGCCTCACACGAAATCTCACCTCAGTCAAGGACTGGAGTGAGATTTCTGGGTAAGGAACGCCTCAGCTCATTGATGTAGGCGAGCTGTAACGTCATCCCCCATCTTGCCCCATCCCAGCTCCACCCATTTCAGTGGAGCAGAGAGAAATTGGCGAGTAAATGCCAAAAGTCGTAACATTTTTGAATTTTTCAAAGCTCTTAAGCCCGTTTTTGGGTGTTAAAGCTTTGATGAATGGGCGCCTTAGACTACATTCCCATGATGGACATTTGGAGAGAAATTAATGATGCAGATTTTCTGCACCTATTAGGTAAACTCGGTTACTTGGATTTTTTTACTACGTTTTTATATCATTTTTGATGCTGAGGTATTTGTTTCTTTTTAGTTCGTAGTGTTTTAAATAAAGCTCCTTTGATATTGATACTTCCTGGTATTTGGCTTTGACAAAACTTTATTGATCCAGTCATGTGTGGATCAAATGCGATTTTTACCATGTTTTCACAACAAGTATATTTTTTACCTGCTGCTTTTCCGCATCCAATGCACATCATTTGGGGAATTCAGCACATAAAGCTCAGAATACCAAAAAGAGAGAAATTGTCACTTTGCGGACATCAAAAACGCGCCATAGATCAGTTATGTCATGAGGTAAAAAAGCACAGTGGGCATGAGATTTCTATAAGGGGGTATTCAGTTCACTGCAGCAGCGGAGACTCGCTGGTGGACCTGGGGATGGTGAGTACTGCGAGGATTGTTATCTGCTAGGGGCCAAACAACATCTGAAAGAGAATAAATCCTTTAACGTAATTTTATAACAATGTTTTTAAGAACGGGTCCATCTATCAAGCACTCTGCAGAATGAAATACTGCCATAAACTGCTCAGAATTTATCAAAAGCCATAAATGATGAAGCCAATTCTTGTGGCATTATGTAATGTTGATGCTGTCTGCCAACACTCCAACACCTCCTGATTATTGTATAGTGATGGACAATAATGGCTGCTTTCCTGGCTTTAGGGCACCGGCATTCAGAACGTCACAGCGGGACAAATCAATGGCTTCTCTGTAACGGGAACAAAAAGAATACACAAAAGTCATCAGCAAGGAAAAGTCACTTTTCCTTCCATCGTTATACTATTATGTAACTGCTCTACAGAAAGGCATTTTTCAATTACAAGGTTGTTTCTATTGTTTAGTTTCATTTTATTGTGGTGGAAAATATCTTTGTGAGAAACAACAACAACAAAAAAAATATATACGGTATATATTTTGACCATAATTCATTATGTTTGGAACATTAGGGGGCAAATAATCAAGCCCCTCTTGCAGACTTTTGCAGTGTTTATGCCAGGTCCCCCAACTGTTTAAATCGTGGAAAGAGCTTAGAAGAAGGGGCTCGGCTATATGGTACCATAATGTGCACCAGGAAGGGGGCAATGGATAATAAGGAAAGCAGTTTATGCCATCAGCGGATAAATCCAAAGGATTTGGACTGCGAGAAAGGCAGTCATGTCCCCCCACACAGAGACAGGACCATGCCAGGTGCTAAAGAAGGAAATTATATGTAATAGAATGAAATAGAATGATGGACCAGTGAAGTCCAAATATAGACACAGAAAACATAATATATATATATATATATATATATATATATTTTAAATAAGGTCTAAGGCTTCATTCAGACATCTGTGTTGCACATAAGAGTTAAATCCGTTTTTTTTCACGGATACAACACGTACCTATTATAATCTCTGCTGCTGCTCACATAGTCTGCACAGTCCGTATGTCCAAGCAAAACACATGGAGACATGTCCGTTTTTCCAGAAGCAAAGATGGAAAGGGAAAATACAAGTCTATGGGTCCGTGATAAACTCGTACAACACATGGAAGGCATCGGTGTGTAGTCCTGTGCTGTCCGTGTCTAACACTGCAAAGTACAGGAGAAGCTTTGTCATTTGTTTATCCATCTGTGAAAACCGCTGATGACATATCCAGAAGAATCTGCAGCAAATACTAATATGTTGGCAGGAGAAACATATGTACATGCGGTTTTGATGCGTTTATCTCATTCATTAGTATGAGTGAAATCTGCATCAAAAACGCTGAAAGAATTGATATTCTGAAATCAGCTGCAAATCTGCAAGGAAAAAATAAGCATCGTATGCAGGAGACTTCAAGAACCTCATTCACTTTGCTGGTACTAAGAAATCGTTCATGTTCCAAAACGGAGCAGAGAAAAAAGTGACAAAATCGCAACGTGTGCACAGACCTTTACATGGGTAGTCTCATGTTATGCAAGATATCCCTTATCTATGGGATCGGGTACAACTTCCCGATCTAGGGTCCAACCGGTCTCAAGAACCAATGCTCTTCCCGTGTGAATGGAGCGATGGTTGATTTTGCGCACTGCCGCTCCATTCATTCTTATGAGATTGCTGAAGCTCAGCTGAACACAGCGCTCAGCTAACTCCAGCAGTGCCATAAAGAATGATAGTAGCAGCAATGCACATAATTGACCATAGCGCTCCGAGTCCCGGTTCTCAGGATTGGTGGGGGAACCCAAGGTCAGAATCCCAGCGATTGGGAAGTCATCCTCTATTCCATGGATTACTTCCTAATTTTAGAATGCCCCTTTACACCCCGATCATGTACCCAACATATCTACCAAGCCGTGAAGGAGCTAAAGCAATAACCCTCATTCAATAACAGAATGTGCCACTCTGAATTAATAAGAGATAAGTATTTAGACCAGGATCATGAACTGTTTGGTCTGTGTGCTAGCTGTACTTTTTGTTAATAGATTGCAGACCTATTACAATGAATGTTCCTTTTTCACATGTCCATTCATTTTTCACCAAAACTCCCCCCCCCCTCCCCCTAAAACCTGAGACATGGTCTACTTTGATCCATGCTGTGGATGAAACTTGCCAATGCAGGTCAACGGGCCTGTGACAGAGAACAGATGTCAGCCGAGTGCCGTCCTTATTTTACTTTTTAATGGATAGGAGAAAATCAGATTTTTTTTCATAACAAGAAAAACGGATGCAACAAAGATTGTAGAAACAGACACATGGACCAAAAATGGATTCAGCACAGTGAAAGAATTCGGACACTTTCTCATAAAAAGAAAAAAAATGATGTGTGAAACCAGCCTTCCATTATATGTTACGTCTAAAGAGGAACACCGACCTGGAACAACATGTCTGTTTTGGGAATTATTTTATTCCCCATGATATATAAATTCTGAAGCACTTTTTGAGAACTCCTTGCTTTACTATTCCGCTTTTAATCCTCCTAGAAAAAAATCTGACTACAGTGACTACTGGGTATTACTATTCCATGTGAAAATATAGACCACTCAACGCTGATTGGACAGTCAGAGTGATCAGTAACACCCAGTTGTCTATTGTCGGCCAGAACTGCTCAGTTGTAGAGTTGCACAGCTCGGTGAACAGAATCGTGGCGGCGGCCGGGGTACTGCTCATTCCCCCTATTGATTCAAATAGAGGGCAGAAGTGTAGTACCAGCTGTGGCCACTACACTGTTGAGGGAGCTGTCCAGCTCTGCAAATGAGCGGTTCCAACCTCCGCCAGCATTAGGAACTGCTGATAGGCGGGAGTGCCGAGTGTCACACCCCCACTGAACAGACATTGATGACCTATTAATCAGCTGATAGGCGGCAGAGCCAAGTGTCACACCCCACTAAACAGACATTGATGACCTATCAATCACCTGATAGGCAGGAGCAGGGCCGGACTGGGACCAAAAAGCAGCCCAGGCACAAAAAAAAAAATCACCAGCCCACATACAATGAATTACATACACTTCATATAGTCACACACATCATACATGTACATCGCACACATGCTAGACAACACAAGCTCATTACATACACATCAAATAGTCACACAGACAAACACATCATACATATACACAGCACACATGGTGGACAACACAGACTCATTACATACACATCATAGTCACACACATCATACATGTACATAGCAAACATGCTGGACAACACAGGCTCATTACATACACATCATACATGTACACAGAACACATGGTCAGGGGTGGATTAAGGGTAGCCAGGACCCTGGGCTGTTCAGACACTGTGGGCCCCCCGGTCATGTGACGGAGTCATGTGACAGGGTCATCATATACCTGAACCAGATTATTCCAGAAAAATAGTTGCTGTGTGAAACTATAACCTGTCAAACATCCATTGATCTAGTCAATTTACCCTTCAGTTAGGAAGAAAAAACAACACAATACTATCACCATAAGTGCCAGTATTCACAGGAGATCTGTACTTAGTATGCAGTGTCTGTGTAGAGGTAATACAGAGATCACTGGTGGTGTTATACACAGGAGCTCTGTATATAATGTATAGGTAATACAGTGATCACCGGTGACATTATACACAGGACCTCTGTATATAGTATACAGTGTATAGTGTCAGTGTATAGGTAGCACACTTACTCACCAGTGACCTCTCTAGGTGAAGTCCTTCATCTTTCATCCAGCACAGACCGCCATCACTTCATCCAGCCAGGACTCGTCTCTGCAGGAAATAACACAGTTATCTCGAGCTCCGCTTTTAGAACACATTACTTAATTTTTCCCAACTTCTACATTACACCACATGAAGAAAAAGGGGCAACATAGTGTCACTCTACAGAGTAACAGGACCGCCCCCCATTTAAAACAGTGTCCTCAAAAAATAAAATAAATACATCATTGAGGTAATAATATCCCTTAATTAGCCCCTATGGTAATAATAATATCCCTCATCCTGGCCCCGTGTATCTCTTTCCTGGCTCCAGCCATATGTTCTCCCATGCTGCCCTCATGAGTATCCAATCCTGCCCCATATGATCTCCCTATCCTGCCCCATCAGTCTCCATCGTATGCATCCTGCCCCATGATCCTGCACGATCTGTCTCCAATCCTGCCCCGTCTTTCATTCTGCCCGTGTCTCCAATCATGCCCCGTATCTACATTCTGCCCATGTCTCCAATCCTGTTCCATCTGTCTCCAGTCCTGCCCTCAGTGTGTCCAGCATCTCTGCCCCCATTGTCCAGCATCTCTGCTCCCAGTGTCCAGCATCTCTGCCCCCAGTGTCCAGCATCCAGCACCAGTATGTCCAGCATCTCTGCCCCCAGTGTCCAGCATCTCTGCCCCATAGTCCAGCATCTCTGCCCCCAGTGTGTCCAGCATTCTGCCCCAGTGTGTCCAGCATATTGCCCCCAGTGGGTCCAGCATATTGCCCCCAGTGTGTCCAGCATATTGCCACCAGTGTGTCCAGCATCTCTGCCCTTAGAGTCCAGCATTCTGGCCCAGGCCCCCCAGATTGCCGTTCGTAATAAAAAAACAAACAAAAACGAGTTCTCCTAACCTGTCCGCGCTCCAGCGGTGAAGCTCCCTCTTCGCAGCTGAAGCACGCACTCGCCAACAACTGACAATGACATCAGACGCCGGTGACGTGCGCGCTGCGGCTGATGTCAGCTGCCAGCCTCCGATTGGCTGGCAGCTGTTAACTATTGATGTGCGGGCTCATTACGTACACATTACTCATTATTACACACATACACACAAGGATTACACACACAAACACAGAAGTATTACACACACGCAAACACTACAGATAACTCACACACATTGCACACACACTACAGATACCGCACACACATTACACACACACTACAGTTACCGCACACACAAGTATTACACTACAGATACCGCACACACATTACACACACACTACAGTTACCGCACACACAAGTATTACACTACAGATACCGCACACACATTACACACTCACACACAGGCTCGGACTGGCCCACCGGAGAACCAGAGGATTCTCCAGTGGGCCCAGGCACTGACACAGGGCCGGGAGGGCCCCCACTGCTCCAGGGCCCCCCCGCGCTCGCACGCCTCCCTACCGCCCACCCTCCTTGAAGACGATACTCACCTGACCCTGCTCCAGCGATGCCTGGTCTCGGGGTCTGCAGCTCCTCCTGAATGAGCGGTCACGTGGTACCGCTCATTAAGGTCATGAATATGCACATATTCATGACCTTAATGAGCGGTATCACATGACCGCTCACGCAGGAAGGTGCTGCACTGGGAGTCGGGACAGAGGCAGAGGGATGTCGGCGCGGTGACGCCGGTCAGGTGAGTTTGAGGGACGGGGGGGGGGGGGATGAAGGAAGACATAAGCCGGCGTGCCATGCAGGAGCGGGAGGGGGGTGGTGGTGGAGAGAAGCCATGCATACAGGTGGGGAAATATATGAGCCATGCATTCGGGGGGGATATGAGCCAGAGCCATGCATTCAGGAGGGGGGAATATGAGCCATGCATTCAGGGGGGGGGGTGGAATATGAGCCAGAGACGTGCATTCAGGAAGGGGGAATATGATCCATGCATTCGGGTGGGGGGGGTTTAATATGAGCCAGAGACATGCATTCAGGAGGGGGGAATATGAGCCATGTATTCAGGGGGGGGAATATGAGCCAGAGCCATGCATTCAGGAGGGGGGAATATGAGCCATGCATACAGGTGGGGGGAATATGAGCCATGCATTTGGGGGGGGGGGGAATATGAGCCACAGCCATGCATTCACGAGGGGGGAATATGAGCCATGCATACAGGTGGGGGGAATATGAGCCATGCATTCAGGGGGGGGGGGGGAATATGAGCCAGAGCCATGCATTCAGGAGGGGGGGATATGAGCCATGCATTCAGGGGGGGAAATGTGAGCCATGCATACAGGAGGGGGAATATGAGCCATGCATACAGGAGGGGGGGTCATTATACAGTATTGAGCATCATGTGGGATCATTATACAGTATGGAGAACTGTGTGTGGCCATTATTCAGTATTGAGCATCATGTGTGGCCGTTATACAGTATGGAGCATCATGTGTGGCCGTTATACAGTATGGAGCATCATGTGTGGCTGTTATACAGTATGGAGCATCATGTGTGGCCGTTATACAGTTTGGAGCATCATTTGTGGCCATTATACAGTATTGAGCATCATGTGGGATCATTATACAGTATGGAGAACTGTGTGTGGCCAGGGGACCTGGGTGCAAATTCTGCAACATCGATATTGGAGGATGAGCAGACTAATTTTAGAGTATCCGAAAATGATGTGAGGAGGCAGTTTAAGTCACTTAACATTAGTAAAGCTGCAGGACCAGATGGACTCAGCTCACGTGTCCTTAAAGTTTGTGCAGACCAGCTGTGTACTGTCTTTACGCGCCTATTTAATGGAAGTATACAAACACAGAGGGTACCTGTGCTATGGAAAACTTTCTGTCTGGTGCCGGTACCCAAGACTTCTTCTCCTGCAACCCTAAATGACTATCGTCCTGTAGCCTTAACATCTCACGCTATGAAGGCCTTGGAAAGATTAGTGCTTGCTCACTTAAGACCAAGGGTCAATGCTTTTATCGATCCCCTTCAGTTTGCCTACCGACAGATTGGGGGTGGATGATGCTATTCTTTCTCTGTTACATAGGGTACATTCATTTCTGGAGATTGACGGAACCACGGTGCGAGCGATGTTCTTCGATTTCTCGAGTGCATTTAACTCCCTGCAGCCACTTTTACTACACAAAAAGATGACTGATATGAAGGTTGAGGTGGGGATGAGAAATTGGATAACTGACTACCTATCAGATCGGCCACAGTTTGTACAGATGGGAGCAGTTGTGTCAAGCAGATTATTGAGCAGTGTAGGTGCCCCCCAGGGAACGGTGCTTGCACCCTTTCTATTCACACTGTATACTTCAGACTTTCAGTATAAATCTGAACTTTGCCACCTTCAAAAATTTTCGGATGACTCCGTGGTTGTGGGATGCATTAGGGGAGATCAGGGGGATGAGGAATACAGAAGGGTGGTGTCGAATTTCGTGGATTGGTGCAATGGTAACTATCTGCAACTAAATGTTAAGAAAACAAAGGAGTTGGTGGCCAACTATAGCAGGATTAAGTTGGAATGCTTACCGATCACTATTGCTGGTCAGGAGGTCGAGCAGGTGGAGAGTTACAAATATTTGGGGGTCCATTTGGATAGCAAACTGGACTGGAGATGCCACTCAGAGTTTGTCTACAAGAAGGGGATGAGCAGATTGTATTTCCTAAGGAAACTGAGGTCTTTTAATGTGTGCAGCAAAATGTTAGAAATGTTCTACCAATCTGTGGTGGCAAGTGCCATCTTTTTTGCAATCACGTGCTGGGGTAGTAGTGTGCGGGCCTCTGATGCTCATAAGCTGAATAAGATTATTAAGAAGGCAAGTTCTGCTGTGGGCTGTAATCTGGACTCTTTTGGGGAGGTAGTGGAGAGAAGAACTCTGAAAAAGTGTATGGCAATTATGAACAATAATGCACATCCATTATATGAGCTATTCATGAGACAGAAGAGCACCTTCAGTAACCGGCTAATACTTCTGAGGTGTAAGAAGGAAAAATATAGGAAATCGTTTGTGCCAACTGCCATGGGAATGTACAACAATAACATTAGGGTTAAACCACCAAGGTGATAGTCTACTTATTTCTCTACATTTCAGTTCACTCGTTGTGTATGTCCTATTCTAATGTATAATGTTCTTCTGTCAACAAACTGTCATGTCAACTATGTAATTCCTTTATGATTTTTATGATTTAAGTTGTGCTGCTGTGATACCATAATTTCCCACGGAATCAATAAAGTGTATCGTATCGTATCGTATACAGTATTGAGCATCATGTTTGGCCGTTATACAGTATTGAGCATCATGTGTTGCCGTTATACAGTATTGAGCATCATGTGTGGCCGTTATACAGTATGGAGCATCATGTGTGGCCGTTATACAGTATGGAGCATCATGTGTGGCCGTTATACAGTATGGAGCATCATTTGTGGCCATTATACAGTATTGAGCATCATGTGGGATCATTATACAGTATGGAGCACTGTGTGGCCATTATACATTATGGAGCATCATGTGTGGCCATTATACACTATGGAGCATCATGTGTGGCCATTATACAGTATTGAGCATCATGTGTGGCCATTATACAGTATGGAGAACTGTGTGTGGCCATTATACAGTATGGAGCATCATGTGTGGTGGCCGTTATACAGTTTTGAGCATCATGTGTGGCTATTATGTGTGGCCATATTTCTTTTTGTTTATAATTATTGTATATAAAACAGTGTGATCAGCAGTGCTAAATGGCTGTGGTTGGGACGTGGATATGGGTGTGACTAGTTGTGAAATGGGTGTGGTCAGAGGCGTGGCCTAAAATTTGCAGCGGCGCACTACGCGCGCTGCAAACTTTATACCTCCTTCCCTTCTTCAAAAGTTGGGAGGTATGGTACCGCATTTGCCAGATCACGGCAAGTGCCACAAATCCCATAGGGAATGAATGAGGCCGAACGCAGTGTTGCCGTAAATGATCCGTTACGTGGCAGATGCAGAAAAACTGCCCGATCTGCT
The DNA here is from genome assembly GCF_032444005.1 of Ranitomeya imitator. Taxonomy (NCBI): domain Eukaryota; kingdom Metazoa; phylum Chordata; class Amphibia; order Anura; family Dendrobatidae; genus Ranitomeya; species Ranitomeya imitator. The sequence goes on along the minus strand of NC_091282.1, from coordinate 1,129,135,900 downwards.
GCAAAAGGCTACTTTCACATCAGCGATTCTTGCCAAAGTCACTGCCGATAGTGTCATACTCACCAAATGGGGAGGCAGCACTAAAAGTGCCTAGGGCAGCAGAAACTCTAAATACGGCCCTGGGGGGCTACATTATATTCTGTGGGGGGACTTCATTATACTCAGGGTACTACATTATATTATGGGGGGCTACATCATACTATTTGAGGGGGCTACAGTATACTCTATGGGGGGGCTGCATTATATTCTGTGGTGGAACTGCATTCTCTCAGGGGACTACATTATATTCTGTGAGGGGGCTACCCCAACCCTTGCTACATTATTAAGACGTGAACTACCTTATATTATACCCGGATATTAGCGCTTTTTACCGCACAATTTGTGGTCTTGTATCTATTTCTATGTAGCTACATAGTGGGCCCCAAGAATGATTTTCTCTGGTGGGCCCAAGGTGCTCCAGTCCGACGCTGCTCACACACTACAGATAACACACACACACACACACACATTAGACACATACACTACAGATACCGCACACACAAGTATTACACTACAAATACCGCACACACACACACACTACAGACACCATACACATGTATTACACACTCACAGACTACACACACACACTTCTGTGGTGCAGAGCAGGCTGATGTCCATGTGCAGCTCTTCAGCTTCTCCTGCTCACAGCAGCTCTGTCCTGGCACTTTCTCTGCCGGGAAAGAAAGCAGATCAGAGCAGGAGATAATGTCAAGGCGCTGACTGTGTGCTTCCGGTGAGAGCTAGGGAAGCAGTTTCGCAGGCAGGTATTACCTTTCAGCTTGCATGCTGCTGTTCTCTGCCACTGTTTTCTGACGCTGGTACTTGCCACTAAGCCATCATGCACCAGTCGAGCGGCCCACTACAGGCACTGGCCCTTCTGGCATTTGCCAGAAGTGCCCGATGCTCAGTCCGGCCCTAGGCGGGAGTGCCGAGTGTCACACCACCACTGAACAGACATTGATGACCTATCAAATAGCTGATAGGCGGGAGTGCCGAGTGTCACACCACCACCCACCAGACATTGATGACCTATCAATCAGCTGATAGGCGGGAGTGCCGAGTGTCACACCCCCACTGAACAGACATTGCTGACCTATCAATCAGCTGATAGGCGGGGGTGCGGAGTGTCACACCCCCCAGTGAACAGACATTGATGACCTATCAAATAGCTGATAGGCGGGAGTGCCGAGTGTCACACCACCACCCACCAGACATTGATGACCTATCAAATAGCTGATAGGTGGGAGTGCCGAGTGTCACCCCCCCACTGAACAGACATTGATGACCTATCAATCAGTTGAAAGGCGGGGGTGCGGAGTGTCACACCCCCCCACTGAACAGACATTGATGACCTATCAATCAGCTGATAGGCGGGGTGCCGAGTGTCACACCCCCACTGACCAGACATTGATGACCTATCAAATAGCTGATAGGCGGGAGTGCCGAGTGTCACACCCCCACTGACCAGACATTGATGACCTATCAATCAGCTGATAGGCGGGGTGCCGAGTGTCACCCCCCCCCACTGAACAGACATTGATGACCTATCAATCAGTTGAAAGGCGGGGGTGCGGAGTGTCACACCCCCCCACTGAACAGACATTGATGACCTATCAATCAGCTGATAGGCGGGGTGCCGAGTGTCACACCCCCACTGACCAGACATTGATGACCTATCAATCAGCTGATAGGCGGGGGTACGGAGTGTCACACCCCCACTGAACAGACATTGATGACCTATCCATCAGCTGATAGGCGGCAGTGCCAAGTGTCACACCCCCCACTGAACAGACATTGCGGACCTATCAATCAGCTGATAGGCAGGAGTGCCAAGTGTCACACCCCCACTGAACAGACATTGATGACCTATCAATCAGCTGATAGGCGGGAGTGCCAAGTGTCACCCCCCACTGAACAGACATTGATGACCTATCAATCAGCTGATAGGCGGGGTGCCGAGTGTCACACCCCCACTGACCAGACATTGATGACCTATCAAATAGCTGATAGGCGGGAGTGCCGAGTGTCACACCCCCACTGAACAGACATTGATGACCTATCAATCAGCTGATAGGCGGGGTGCCGAGTGTCACACCCCCACTGACCAGACATTGATGACCTATCAATCAGCTGATAGGCGGGAGTGCCGAGTGTCACACCACCACCCACCAGACATTGATGACCTATCAAATAGCTGATCGGTGGTGGTGTGACACTCGGCACTCCCACCTAACAGACATTGATGACCTATCAATCAGTTGAAAGGCGGGGGTGCGGAGTGTCACACCCCCCCACTGAACAGACATTGATGACCTATCAATCAGCTGATAGGCGGGGTGCCGAGTGTCACACCCCCACTGACCAGACATTGATGACCTATCAATCAGCTGATAGGCGGGGTGCCGAGTGTCACACCCCCACTGAACAGACATTAATGACCTATCAATCAGCTGATAGGCGGGGGTACGGAGTGTCACACCCCCAATGAACAGACATTGATGACCTATCCATCAGCTGATAGGCGGCAGTGCCAAGTGTCACACCCCCACTGAACAGACATTGATGACCTATCCATCAGCTGATAGGCGGCAGTGCCAAGTGTCACACCCCCCACTGAACAGACATTGCGGACCTATCGATCAGCTGATAGGCAGGAGTGCCAAGTGTCACCCCCCACTGAACAGACATTGATGACCTATCAATCAGCTGACGGGCGGGAGTGCCAAGTGTCACACCCCCACTGAACAGACATTGATGACCTATCAATCAGCTGATAGGCGGGGGGTGCGAGTGTCACACCCCCCTTTCCCCGAAGAGACATTGATGACCTATCCTAATGATAGGTCATCAATGGTAAAGTCTCAGACAGCCCCTTTACGATAAATGTACACTTTTCTTTTATGGGGTAATGTGTATCTTTGTGAAACTACATTTTCCAGCCTGTATTGTGACATTTGCAGTGACCGTCTGACTGGAGAGCCGCCTCACTGCCAGACTGCTGGATTAACTGTGCCCTGTGAAGCCGGTCATTTACCAGCTGCCTGTAGGACAATCGGTCTGTAAGCTACGCAGATCTAGTAACTGGAGGAACCCAACACATGCCGGGAATCTCACACTATAACCATCTCAATTAATGAAGAAGGCTTTTCAGTAACCGGCAACTTACTGGTAAATCCATTATGAGGTCATTAAAAATAGTTTAATGCTGATGGTGTATTCTCAATATAATCTTAATTGAGGTCTAACAACTGGCACCTGATAAAAGTGTCCACAATGCCCCAAGACACACTACAGCCTTGTTATTGCTAAAGGGAATTGGTCAGCAGGTTTCTGATATGTAATCTGATGTAGGGACATAAACCCTGATTCCAGCGATGTGTCACTTCGTTTACTGGTTGCACCAGTTGTGGTAGAATCACAATTTTCTTCTACTGCAGATCTAGCAGTACTCAGAATGCTGAGCCCTGTATAACCCCATCCACACCACTGATTGGCAGCTTTCTGTATATAAAGTATATTGATAGAAAGCTTCTAATCACTGGTGGGGGTGTGGTTGGACAACCAGGCATGAGGACAGCTTGTCCTGTAATGATAATCTCCTGCTGATAAAACAATGATTGTATTAAAAAACACAGCCCAGTAAGTGACACATCGCTGCAATCAGGCTCTCTTCTCCTACATCATGCTGCTCTCAGATTACACCGCAAAAGCCAGCTGCCAGCTTCTATTTAAGCAGCCAAGGTGCCATACATTTGGAAACGGCAGTACCTGGTATTGCAGATTAGTTCAATTCACTTGGAAGTGAGTGAGCTATAGAGCACAAAATACTAAGTACAACCACGGCCAAATGTACGGCGCTGTGCCTGGAAAACTATAAAGAGGCTGATAACCTATCTTAGGGATAGTTAAAAGGAACCTGTCATGTGAAAAAGCACTATTCACCTGCAGATATGGGTTTAGTCTGCAGGTTAATAGCGTTCTGAAGCTGTATGGCTACCATACTGAAAGCCCAGCTGTCGGGTGGAAATGATCTTTATTCCTCCCAGCAGCCTCTGGCTTTCAGTCATAGAGGCACAGCTTTGAGTCACGGCTTTCAGTCACTGATCAGTACATAATGAGCGCCAGCTGCAACCACATACCCGACACTGACTGAAAGCCGGCTCAGCACTGATGCACTGCTAGGTTGACTGTCAGTCAGTGTTGGGGTGTAGTTACAGCTGCCGCTCACTATGTACTGAGCGGTGACTGAAGTCGCACATCTATGACTGAATGCTGGAGGCCGTCAGGTGGAATAAAGGTAATTTCCTCCCAGTTGCCAGGTTTTGGGTGAAGCAGCTGCAGGGCTTCAGAACACCATTAGTCTGGAGATAAATCCCATATCCGCATGCTAATAGCATCTCTTCATGTGGCAGGTTTCCCTTAAAATCAGTAATTTGCCAGCGCTTCTTGTTCACAAAGCTGCAAGGAAAATGTGTCAATCTACAATAAAAAGAATAGAAAACAATAGATGTGTATTACTACTGCATTTCTTCTATTGCTCGGGTTTTCACGAGACTATACAATTGTAGTCAAAGGCATTCTCAGCTAGAAAGGTTATTATCCGGAGGAGCGCTCCGGCCGGCAGCTCTCCCAAGCATTCAGTGCTGCACGGTAACGTCACTTATCTGTATGGGAACTCCAGAAGATCATACAAAAAATACTACGCGTTATGGAAAAATGTTGCTTTTCGTCGACAAAGACTTTTGATTGTTTTTGTTTAGTTTGTGTTGTGCATGTATTTATATAGCCCTGGTTCTTGGCTGTAATAGGTTGAAAAATAAGCGCAGGAGTGTAGTAATAGGCGTCTATTGGCTTTATTTTACAAAATGTAATTTAAATAGGCTCTTCAGACTTGAATTCTAGTGTCACCGATTAAGAAACTGTCCAGCAATATTAACCCCTTAAGCCCCGAGGGTGGTTTGCACGTTAATGACCGGGCCAATTTTTACAATTCTGACCACTGTCCCTTTATGAGGTTATAACTGTGGAACGCTTCAACGGATCCCAGTGATTCTGACATTGTTTTCTTGTGACATATTGTACTTCATGTTAGTGGTAAAATTTATTCGATATAACTTGCGTTTATTTGTGAAAAAAACGAAAATTTGGCGAAAATTTTGAAAATTTCGCAATTTTCCAACTTTGAATTTTTATACCCTTAAATCACAGAGATATGTCATGTAAAATACTTAATAAGTAACATTCCCCACATGTCTACTTTACATCAGCACAATTTTGGAACCAAAATTTTTTGTTGTTAGGGAGTTATAAGGGTTAAAAGTTGACCAGCAATTTCTCATTTTTGCAACACCATTTTTTTTTAGGGACCACATCTCATTTGAAGTCATTTTGAGGGGTCTGTATGATAGAAAATACCCAAGTGTGACACCATTCTAAAAACTGCACCCCTCAAGGTGCTCAAAATCACATTCAAGAAGTTTATTAACCCTTCAGGTGTTTTACAGGAATTTTTGGAATGTTTAACCCCTTCATGACCCAGTCTATTTTGACCTTAAAGACCTTGCCATTTTTTGCAATTCTGACCAGTGTCCCTTTATGAGGTAATAACTCGGGAACGCTTCAACGGATCCTAGCGATTCTGAGATTGTTTTCTCGAGACATATTGGGCTTCATGGTAGTGGTAAATTTAGGTCGATAATTTTTGCGTTCATGTGTGAAAAAATTGGAAATTTGGCAAAAATTTTGAAAATTTTGCAATTTTCAAATTTTGAATTTTTATTCTGATAAACCAGAGAGGTATGTGACACAAAATAGTTAATAAATAACATTTCCCACATGTCTACTTTACATCAGCACAATTTTGGAAACAAATTTTTTTTTTGCTAGGAAGTTATAAGGGTTAAAAGTTGATCAGCGATTTCTCATTTTTACAACAAAATTTACAAAACCATTTTTTTTAGGGACCACCTCACATTTGAAGTCAGTTTGAGGGGTCTATATGGCTGAATATACCCAAATGTGACACCATTCTAAAAACTGCACCCCTCAAGGTGCACAAAACCACATTCAAGAAGTTTATTAACCCTTCAGGTGTTTCACAGCAGCAGAAGCAACATAGAAGGAAAAAATGAACATTTCACTTTTTAGTCACAAAAATGATCTTTTAGCAACAATTTTTTTTATTTTCCCAAGGGTAAAAGGAGAAACTGGACCACAAAACTTGTTGTCCAATTTGTCCTGAGTACGCTGATACCCCATATATGGGGGGGAACCACTGTTTGGGCGCATGGCAGGGCTCGGAAGGGAAGGAGCGCCATTTGACTTTTTGAATGACAAAATTAGCTCCAATCTTTAGTGGACACCATGTCGCGTCTGGAGAGCCTCTGTGTGCCTAAACATTGGAGCACCCCCACAAGTGACCCCATTTTGGAAACTAGACACCCCAAGGAACTTATCTAGATGCATAGTGAGCATTTTGTACCCCCAGTTGCTTCACAAATTGATCCGTAAAAATGAAAAAGTACTTTTTTTCACAAAAATTTTCTTTTAGCCTCAATTCTTTTCATTTTCACATGGGCAACAGGATAAAGTGGATCCTAAAATGTGTTGAGCAATTTCTCCTGAGTACACTGATACCTCATATGTGGGGGTAAACCACTGTTTGGGCGCACGGCAGAGCTCAGAAGGGAAGGAGCACCATTTGACTTTTTGAATGAAAAATTAGCTCCAATCTTTAGTGGACACCATGTCGCGTTTGGAGAGCCTCTGTGTGCCTAAACATTGGAGCACCCCCACAAGTGACCCCATTTTGGAAACTAGACACCCCAAGGAACTTATCTAGATGCATAGTGAGCATTTTGTACCCCCAGGTGCTTCACAAATTTATCCGTAAAAATGAAAAAGTACTTTTTTTTCACAAAAATTTTCTTTTAGCCTCAATATTTTTCATTTTCACATGGGCAACAGGATAAAGTGGATCCTAAAATGTGTTGAGCAATTTCTCCTGAGTACACTGATACCTCATATGTGGGGGTAAACCACTGTTTGGGCGCACGGCAGAGCTCAGAAGGGAAGGAGCACCATTTGACTTTTTGACATACATAGTGTACATCAGGTTGGTGTGTGTGTGTTGTAGTGTACGTCAGGTTGGTGTGTGTGGTGTATACTGCACCACACACACCAACCTGATGTACACCACACCACACACCAACCTGACATACACTACAACACACACACCAACCTGACGTAGGGTCAGGTTGGCGAGTGTGGAGTAGTGTACATCAGGTTGGTGTGTAGTGTACATCAGGTTGGTGTGTGTGTGTGGTGTATACTACACCACACACACCAACCTGACGTACACTACACTACGCACTAACCTGACATACATTACAACACACACACCAACCTGACGTAGGGTTAGGTTGGCGAGTGTGGAGTAGTGTACATCAGGTTGGTGTGTAGTGTACGTCGTGTACATCAGGATGTGGTGTAGTGTACGTCAGGTTGGTGTGTGTGTGGTGTATACTACACCACACACACCAACCTGACGTACACCACACCACACACCAACCGGACATACACTACAACACACACATACACCAACTTGATGTAGGGTCAGGTTGGCGAGTGTGGAGTAGTGTACATCAGGTTGGTGGGAAGTGTACATGTGGTGTACTGTATGTCTGGTTGGTGTGTGTGTGGTGTATACTACACCACACACACACCAACCTGACGTACACCACACCACACACCAACCTGACATACATTACAACACACACACCAACCTGACGTAGGGTCAGGTTGGCGAGTGTGGAGTAGTGCACATCAGGTTGGTGGGTAGTTTACATGTGGTGTAGTGTACGTCCGGTTGGTGTGTGTGTGGTGTATATTACACCACACACACCAACCTGACGTACACCACACCACACACCAACCTGACGTACACCACACCACACACCAACCTGACATACACTACACCACACATACCAACCTGACGTAGGGTCAGGTTGGTGTGTGTGGTGTAGTGTATGTCAGGTTGGTGTGTGGTGTAGTGTACGTCAGGTTGGTGTGTGTGGTGTATTGTGTATATCAGCCTGGTGTGGGTAAGTGCTGTAGTCGAATATCAGGATGTGGCTAGTCCACGGACGTGTGATGAATTCTGAAGCATTCATCCAAACACAGTCCAGGTTTGTCGGGACACGTTTCACATTGGAAACGAGTTTCCCTTCTTATCCCCCTTTTATAACATACCCGGCACCTTTTTCTTTTTTGCCCCTCACCGGGAAAATGTTGCCCTGGTACGATACGGGAACCTCGAGTTCCAGCAGTGCTGGGGCCCGCTCCTTCCTCGTCTCCAAACATCAGGGCCTTTATCACCGCCTCCTGGAACTGAAGGAAGGTGTTGTTGGTCTGGCCTGCACATCGTGATAGCACGTATGCGTTATACAGTGCCATTTGTACGATGTGCACAGCCAGTTTTTTATACCACACCTTTGTCTTCCGCATGGCACTATAGGGCTGGAGGACTTGATCAGAAAGATCAACTCCCCCCATGTGTTTGTTGTACCCCAGCGCACAGTCCGGTTTGTGGACCTGTGCTGTGGTACCTTGAACGGTGGTGGCCGTGGTGCCGGGACCATGGATTGTTGTCAAGAAAAAGACGTCCCTTTTGTCTTTGAACTTGACCACAAGCATGTTGCCACTACATTGGGCCCGGCTCTCACCCTTTGGGAGAACCTGCTCAATTAGTGACAAAGGGAGACCCCTCTGGTTTCTGCGCACGGTACCGCAAGCAACAGTAGCTCTGGCAGAGAGGGATTGAAAGAGTGGGATGCTTGTATAAAAGTTATCAACGTACAGATGGTAACCTTTATCAAGCAGTGGGTGGACCAAATCCCACACTATTTTCCCACTCACCCCCAGAGCAGGTGGACATTCTGGGGGCTGGATCCTGGTGTCCTTTCCTTGATAAACTCTAAAGCTGAGAGTGTACCCTGAGGTACTCACGCAGATCTTATAGAGCTTAATCCCGTACCTCGCCCTCTTGCTGGGCAGGTACTGACGGAACTGAAGCCTCCCTTTGAAGTGGATGAGGGATTCATCCACACAAATTTCCCTTTGGGGAATGTACACTTCAGCAAACTTGTTGCTGAAGTGTTCGATGACCGGCCGAATTTTGAACAGTCTATCAAAATTCGGGTCATCGCGGGGAAGGATGTCCGTGTTGTCCCTAAAGTGGAGAAATTTATGAATCGCCTCAAAACGCTTGCGAATCATAACCATGCCATATATTGGAGTTTGATATAAAATATCAGTACTCCAGTATTGGCGAAGTTCTGGTTTCTTCACAATTCCCATGTGAAGGACAAGTCCCCAATATTTCAACATTTCTGCAGAGTCAACGGGACTCCAAGCAGAAAATGATGAAACTGGGTTTTGGGCAAAAAATTGCAGGGCATATAAGTTTGTTTGCTCCACCATGAGACTGACGATTGACTCCGAGAAATAGACTTTGAAAAAGTCTATTTCCCTGAGGTTGGCAGTCTCAAATTGGATTCCTGATTGGGGAATGAAATCAGGAATCCGTGGAGTAAAATTTTCAGGGACGGGGGTCCAGGTGGGGGTACTAGTGCTAGGTTGGGCGTGACTAGCACTAGGTTGGGGGTTACTCACACTTGGTTGTGTGTCTTCTTCCCCGGCCTCCGACTCTTCTTCCCTGGGCTCCGGCTCTTCTTCCCTGGGCTGCGGACGATTTCTCGTCCTGCGACTTCGTGGTGGTGGCGAGTCCGTGTCACTGGAGGAGGAAGAGTGGGAGGAATAGAGAAAGGTAGGGTCCTCTCCCTCACTATCAGCTTCAGAGGCAATAAAAGAATATGCCTCCTCTGCCGAGTACAGCCTTTGTGACTGGGACGAGCGGGACATTGTGTGTGCGTGCGTGTAAAAAAAACTAAGCTTTATTGGTGTGCGTGTGTGTATGTGTGAGTGTTTAGTGAAACTTTACTGCAGGAGGGGGCTTTCAGGCGTGGGGGGCTGAGGAGATGCAGGAGCCGGCAGCAGCAGTAAGGGGAGCGATCAGCAGGGCACGGGAGCGATCAGCAGGGCGTGGGAGCGATCAGCAGGGCACGGGAGCGATCACGCGGGAGCGATCAGCAGGGCGTGGGAGCGATCAGCAGGGCACGGGAGCGATCACGCAGGAGCGATCAGCAGGGCGCGGGAGCGATCACGCAGGAGCGATCAGCAGGGCGTGGGAGCGATCAGCAGGGCACGGGAGCGATCACGCGGGAGCGATCAGCAGGGCGCGGGAGCGATCACGCGGGAGTGATCAGCAGGGTGCGGGAGCGATCACGCGGGAGCGATCACGCGGGAGCGATCAGCAGGGCGCGGGAGCGATCACACGGGAGCGATCAGCAGGGCGCGGGAGCGATCACACGGGAGCGATCAGCAGGGCGCAGGAGCGATCACGCGGGAGCGATAAGTGGGGCGCGGGTAGCTGTCAGGCGAAGGGGCCTGAGGAGACGCAGGAGCCGGTAGCAGCAGCGCGGGGGGGGGGGGGGGATCAGGGTGATCACTGGGGCGGGTGGCTGTCAGGTGCGGAGGAAATGTGGGGGCAGGGGAGCAGGGAAGGGTGATCACTGGGCAGGGGGGTGATTTCCGGGGCGTGGGAGGGAGTGGCGGTCGGGAGGAGGGAGTGGCGGTCGGGAGGGGGGATTGGACGGCGGGGGGAGCGGGAGGCAGAGAGGGGGAGTACCGGAAGGCGGACAGGCGGCGATCAGCAGACCGGAAGGAGGACAGGCGACGATCAGCGGGGCACGGGGGAGCTGTCAGGCGAAGGGGCCTGAGGAGATGCAGGAGGCGGCAGCAGCAGTGGGGGGGGGTGATCAGGGGGGCAGGGGGTGATCAGAGTGATCACTGGGGCGGGTGATCACGGGGGGGGGCAGAAGGTGGATGTCAGGAGCGGGGGGGAAGGAGGGGGCAGGGGAGATGTAGGAGCCTGCAGCAAGGAAGGGTGATCACTGGGCAGGGGGCTGATTTCTGGGGTGTGGGAGGGAGTGGAGGGGTTAACGGATGGCAGGGGGGGGATCGAACGGTTGGGGGAGTGGGAGGCAGAGGTGGGAGTACCAGAAGGCGGACAGGCGGCGATCAGTGGACAGGAAAGCGGACAGGCGGCGATCAGTGGGGCACGGGGGAGCAGTCAAACGAAGGGGCCTAAGGTAATGCAGGAGCCAGCAGCAGCAGGGGGGGGGGGGTGATCAGGGGGGCAGGGGGTGATCAGAGTGATCACTGGGGTAGGTGATCACGGGGGGGGGGTCAGAAGGTGGCTGTCAGGAGCGGGAGGGGGGGGAAGGAGGGGGCAGGGGAGATGTAGGAGCCTGGGTGATCACTGGGCAGGGGGCTGATTTCTGGGGCGTGGGAGGGAGTGCAGGGGTTAACGGACGGCGGGGGGGGGGATCGGATGGTGGGGGGAGAGTACCGGAAGGCGGCAGCAGCGGCGATCAGGCAGCGGCGGCGGCGATCTGGCAGCGGCGATCAGGCAGTGGCGGCGGCGGGTGCGGCACACAGGGACCTCACTCTCCAGCTTCCACGGAAGGGATGAAGCTGGAGAGTGATGTCAGACATGTTTCACTCCGCCCCTCCACCGCTGATTGGAGTGAAAGCGTCACATGGACGCTTTCTCCAATCAGAGCTGGAGGGGGGTGAAACAGAGGGCACAGGAGCGATCGTGGCCACGGGGGGGGGCAAAGCCACCCCCCCTGGGGTCAACTAGAGGTCCTCACGTACCTGCGGGTCGGGTGACATTTCATTGACCCCGGTCACCCGACCCGCAGGAACGCGATCAAACCATGACGCATATGCTGCGTCATGGGTCGGAATGGCACCGACTTTCATGACGCAGCGTATGCGTCAAAGGTCGGGAAGGGGTTAAATAAAAATGAACATTTAACTTTTTTCAAACAAAATTTATTTCAGCTCCAATTTGTTTTATTTTACCAAGGGTAACAGGAGAAAATGGACCCCAAAAGTTGTTGTACAATTTGTCCTGAGTACGTTGATACCCCATATGTGGGGATAAACCACTGTTTGGGCGCATGGCAGAGCTCGGAAGGAAAGGAGCGCCATTTGACTTTTCAATGCAAAATTGACTGGAATTGAGATGGGACACCATGTTGCGTTTGGAGAGCCCCTGATGTGCCTAAATATTGAAACCCCCCACAAGTGACATCATTTTGGAAAGTACACCCCCTAAGGAACTTATCTAGATGTGTGGTGAGCACTTTGACCCACCAAGTGCTTCATAGAAGTTTATAATGCAGAGCCGTAAAAATAAAAAATCATATTTTTTTACAAAAATTATCTTTTTGCCCCCAATTTTTTATTTTTCCAAGGGTAAGAGAAGAAATTAGACCACAAAAGTTGTTGTGCAATTTGTCCTGAGTACTCTGATACCCCATATGTGGGTGTAAACCATTGTTTGGGCGCATGGCAGAGCTCGGAAGGGAAGGAGCGCCATTTGACTTTTCAATGCAAAATTGACTGGAATTGAGATGGGACGCCATGTTGCGTTTGGAGAGCCCCTGATGTGCCTAAACATTGAAACCACCCAAAAGTGACACCATTTTGGAAAGTAGACCCCCTAAGGAACTTATCTAGATGTGTTTTGAGAGCTTTGAGCCCCCAAGTGTTTCACTACAGCTTATAACGCAGAGCCGTGAAAATAAAAATTCTTTTTTTTTTTCACAAAAATGATTTTTTAGTCCCCAGTTTTGTATTTTCACAAGGGTAACAGGATAAATTGGACCCCAAAAGTTGTTGTCCAATTTGTCCTGTGTACACTGATACCCCATATGTGGGGGGGGAAGCACTGTTTGGGCGCATGGCAGAGCTCGGAAGGGAAGGAGCGCCATTTGGAATACAGACTTAGATGGATTGGTCTGCAGGCGTCACGTTGCATTTGCAGAGCCCCTGATGTACCCAAACAGTAGAAACCCCCCACAAGTGACCCCATATTGGAAACTAGATCCCCCAAGGAACTTATCTAGATGTGTTGTGAGAACTTTGAACCCCCAAGTGTTTCAACTGCAGTTTACAACGCAGAGCCGCAAAAATAAAAAAAATCTTATTTTTCCCACAAAAATGATTTTTAGCCCCCCACATTTTTATTTTCCCAAGGATAACAAGAGAACTTGGACCTCAAAAGTTGTTGTCCAATTTGTCCTGAGTACGCTGATACCCCATATGTTGGGGTAAACCCCTGTTTGGGCGCACCGGAGAGCTCAGAAGGGAAGGAGCACTGTTTTACTTTTTCAACGCAGAATTGGCTGGAATTGAGATCGGATGCCATGTCGCGTTTGGAGAGCCCCTGATGTGCCTAAACAGTGGAAACTCCCCAATTCTACCTGAAACCCTAACCCTAACACACCCCTAACCCTAATCCCAACAGTAACCCTAACCACACCCCTAACCCTGACACACCCCTAATTCTAATCCCAACCGTAAATATAATCCAAACCCTAACCCTAACTTTAGCCCCAACCCTAACCCTAACTTTAGCCCCAACCCTAACCCTAACTTTAGCTCCAACCCTAACCCCAACCGTAACCCTAGCCCCAACCCTAGCCCCAACCCTAGCCCTAACCCTAGCCCCAACCCTAGCCCTAACCCTAGCCCTAACCCTGATGGGAAAATGGAAATAAATACATTTTTTTTAATTTTATTATTTTTCGCTAACTAAGTGGGTGATGAAGGGGGGTTTGATTTACTTTTATAGCGTTTTTATATCGGATTTTTATGATTGGAAGCCGTCACACACTAAAATACGCTAAAAAGTTTTTGCGTCTCCACATTTTGAGACCTATAATTTTTCCATATTTTGGTCCACAGAGTCATGTGAGGTCTTGTTTTTTGCGGGACGAGTTGACGTTTTTATTGGTAACATTTTTGGACACGTGACAGTTTTTGATCACTTTTTATTCCGATTTTTGTGAGGCAGAATTGACCAAAAACCAGCTATTCATGAATTTCTTTTGGGGGAGGCGTTTATACCTTTCCGCGTTTGGTAAAGTGGATGAAGCAGTTTTATTCGTCGGGTCAGTACGATTACAGCGATGCCTCATTTATATCATTTTTTTATGTTTTGGCGCTTTTATACGATAAAAGCTATTTTATAGAAAAAATAATTATTTTGGCATCGCTTTATTCTCAGGACTATAACTTTTTTATTTTTTTGCTTATTATGCTTTGTGGTGGCTCGTTTTTTGCGGGACAAGATGACGTTTTCAGCGGTATCATGGTTATTTATATCCGTCTTTTTGATCGCGTGTTATTCCACTTTTTGTTAGGCGGTATGATAATAAAGCGTTTTTTGGCTCGTTTTTTTTTTTCTTAAGGTGTTCACTGAAGGGGTTAACTAGTGGGACAGTTTTATAGGTCGGGTCGTTACGGACGCGGCGATACTAAATACAGTGGGGCAAAAAAGTATTTAGTCAGTCAGCAATAGTGCAAGTTCCACCACTTAAAAAGATGAGAGGCGTCTGTAATTTACATCATAGGTAGACCTCAACTATGGGAGACAAACTGAGAAAAAAAAATCCAGAAAATCACATTGTCTGTTTTTTTTAACATTTTATTTGCATATTATGGTGGAAAATAAGTATTTGGTCAGAAACAAAATTTCATCTCAATACTTTGTAATATATCCTTTGTTGGCAATGACAGAGGTCAAACGTTTTCTGTAAGTCTTCACAAGGTTGCCACACACTGTTGGTGGTATGTTGGCCCATTCCTCCATGCAGATCTCCTCTAGAGCAGTGATGTTTTTGGCTTTTCGCTTGGCAACACGGACTTTCAACTACCTCCAAAGGTTTTCTATAGGGTTGAGATCTGGAGTCTGGCTGGGCCACTCCAGGACCTTGAAATGCTTCTTACGAAGCCACTCCTTCGTTGCCCTGGCGGTGTGCTTTGGATCATTGTCATGTTGAAAGACCCAGCCACGTTTCATCTTCAATGCCCTTGCTGATGGAAGGAGGTTTGCACTCAAAATCTCACGATACATGGCCCCATTCATTCTTTCATGTACCCGGATCAGTCGTCCTGGCCCCTTTGCAGAAAAACAGCCCCAAAGCATGATGTTTCCACCACCATGCTTTACAGTAGGTATGGTGTTTGATGGATGCAACTCAGTATTCTTTTTCCTCCAAACACGACAAGTTGTGTTTCTACCAAACAGTTCCAGTTTGGTTTCATCAGACCATAGGACATTCTCCCAAAACTCCTCTGGATCATCCAAATGCTCTCTAGCAAACTTCAGACGGGCCCAGACATGTACTGGCTTAAGCAGTGGGACACGTCTGGCACTGCAGGATCTGAGTCCATGGTGGCGTAGTGTGTTACTTATGGTAGGCCTTGTTACATTGGTTCCAGCTCTCTGCAGTTCATTCACTAGGTCCCCCCGCGTGGTTCTGGGATTTTTGCTCACCGTTCTTGTGATCATTCTGACCCCACGGGGTGGGATTTTGCGTGGAGCCCCAGATCGAGGGAGATTATCAGTGGTCTTGTATGTCTTCCATTTTCTAATTATTGCTCCCACTGTTGATTTCTTCACTCCAAGCTGGTTGGCTATTGCAGATTCAGTCTTCCCAGCCTGGTGCAGGGCTACAATTTTGTTTCTGGTGTCCTTTGACAGCTCTTTGGTCTTCACCATAGTGGAGTTTGGAGTCAGACTGTGCACAGGGTGTGCACAGGTGTCTTTTTATACTGATAACAAGTTTAAACAGGTGCCATTACTACAGGTAATGAGTGGAGGAAAGAGGAGAGTCTTAAAGAAGAAGTTACAGGTCTGTGAGAGCCAGAAATCTTGATTGTTTGTTTCTGACCAAATACTTATTTTCCACCATAATATGCAAATAAATTGTTAAAAAAACAGACAATGTGATTTTCTGGATTTTTTTCTCTCAGTTTGTCTCCCATAGTTGAGGTCTACCTATGATGTAAATTACAGACGCCTCTCATCTTTTTAAGTGGTGGAACTTGCACTATTGCTGACTGACTAAATACTTTTTTGCCCCACTGTATGTGTACATTTATTGTTTTTTTGGTTTTTTTTTAGATAAAGAAATGTATTTATGGGAATAATATTTTTTTTTAATTTATTTATTTAGTAATTTTTTTTTTTTTTACACATGTGGAATTTTTTTTTTTTAACTTTTTTACTTTGTCCCAGGGGGGGACATCACAGATCGCCGATCTTACAGTTTGCACAGCACTCTGTAAGATCGGCGATCTCTCTGACATCGCTGCAGGCTTACAGAGTTGCAGGCGACCCGGAAGTACTCCCTGCAGGACCCGGATGCAGCCCCGTGGCCATTTTGGATCCGGGGACTGCAGGGAGAAGACGCTCGGTACACGGTGAGTACATCACCGTGTACCGATCGTCTCAGGGAAGCGCGCAGGGAGGGGGCTTTGTTTGATCGCGGTGTGCCGGGGGTTAATGTGCCGGGAGCGGTCCGTGACCGCTCCTGGCACATAGTGCCGGATGTCAGCTGCGATAGTCAGCTGACACCCGGCCGCGATCGGCCGCGCTCCCCCCGTGAGCGCGGCCGATCGCATATGACGTACTATCCCGTCACTGGGAATTAAGTCCCAGGTCACCTGGACGGGCTAGTACGTCATATGGGATTAAGGGGTTAAGACTTCCAAGAAAATATGTCCCAATGCTATTTAGTAATGGATAAATGGGTATTCCCATCTCCAAGATCATATACCAATATGTAGTAGGCATAATAATATTAGCAAATACCTCCAATTAGAAATGTAGTACAGTTTCCAGCCCTCCAGGAATGCAGTTTGACACCCCTGCTCTAGGGCTTACTTCGAACTCCGCAGGACAGTTAATTATAGGTTGGCTGTCTACCTTAAATTTCCTACGAATACATAGGGGGCAACGCGTGGAGAGGGGCATCTCTAGGGTCCCGGAAGAGCTCCGAGCCTTCCCGTCATACGGGTGCATCCTAGCCATAACATACCTGGGGGACGAGAAACTAGTAACATCTGGAACAAGCGAGAGAGAATTAGAAAGAACGAACAAACGAGAACAGCAGTTGTGAGGACTATTCCGAATGCTCAGCAGGGTAGCACTACAACACACAGGCGCTAGTGGTAGGCACTGATTTCCACCTGCAAAGGGAACGCTGGATGTGCCCATCGGACCGGCCCGTCTCAGACAGCCCTGCTCTGCTCTGGATTGAGGCTCCTGAAGTCTTCAGTAAAGAGGTAAAGAGACTGCAACCTTGTGTCCTCGTTATTGACTGCACCTCACACCATCACCATCCACCTTACTGGGAAGCCCTGGGGACATACTTCACCTGTGGGAAGTTATACCATCCAGCTGCCATTCCATCACCCCAGCGGACCCCACAGTAGCGTCGGTCACCCTGACCGAACACCACAGGTGGCGTCACGAATCCCTGATAGACTGTACCACCTTTATTGTTGGACGCCCCTTAGCAGGGTCGCGGACCGGGTCTAGCCACCGTGACAGCCTCAGAACCGAACCAGAGAGGCCCGGTACCGAGAACTCGTGGCACTGTGTCTGGGGGCGCTCCACTTACCCCATGTGCAGGGCTTTGCAGTTGCTTAGGTATCCATGGTTGAGACCACACATATAGTCATCGTTAGTTGTTACTGGTCGTAATCATGGATACCTAAGCTACTGCAATACCCTGCACATGGGGTAAGCAACATTGCTTATCAGGAGAACTATACTAAACTTCTAATTGGAGGTAATTGCTAATATTATTATTACACCTACTACATATTAGGATAAGATCAAGAAGATGGAAATACCCCTTTAATGTTTGTAAAATCAATAACTCTTGTAACAATAATCAATACATCGATAGCATGCCCAAACCATAAAGTTCTCCGTGTAGGGTATGAGAGGGTGTTGTAAAGCCGTCCTTGCCAATGTCAGGCTGCACAGCTCTAACAGGTGGTAATGACTCGGGAATACTGAATACTGATCCTCTGACCACTGATCCAACACTGAGGCATGTAACGCATTCCTTGTACCGCTAGTTCGGCCAAGTATCCGCCTTCATGTTTTCTGGTCTGGTATTTATTGTGCAGGACCAAAAGAGGCACAGTACATGTAAAAGCTGTACAAACACTGCCTGGATCACCCACAGAAGAATAAGAAGGTTGATTTTACAAAAAGCACACAAAATCTATTAGTGATTAGTGCAAACAATAGCAGAACAAACACTGGAGGCAATAAAGAGGAAGGTGATACAGAAGAATAATGTACTGTAATAGCAGACGTGTCCACACTTACCTTTTGTTTAACTTGAGTGAAGGAGTTCTCCATAACTTTTATACTGATGACTTATCCTTAATAAATATCAGAATGGTGGGGGTGCAATACCCGGCACTGCCAATGACCAGCTGCTATCACCTCTGATGTAAACAGTGTTTGGACCAGGACAGTAAGATTCATACTCTGTGTAGCGGTCGCCCCAGGGTACTGCAGATCAGCCCAATTCATTTCAATAAGAGCTGAGCTGCAGTACCAGGCAGTGGCCACAAACTGTGCATGGAGCTGTGCTGTTCTACTACATATACTGTTCATATGCAGCCGCCACTGGAGGTGATAAGCGCTGATCGGTGGGCTTACCGGGAGTTGGATCCCCACAGATCTGATATTGATGACCTGCCCTATGAATAGATAATCAATATAGATGACGTGGAAAAGCCATTAAAGGACTCCAATATCACAAAACTAACTTTATACAATATTGTGAAAAAAAACCTTGAGAAGCTGCAATTATGGGTTAAACACATATAGACTCATGTTTTTTTTTTTTTTTTTAAAGTTGGGTATTTCTTACGGCACATTTTGAGATATGTTGAGTCAATAGTAGAGGTGTAGTTAGGGGATTAGCTTGGGTGGAGGGAAAAAGTCTGAGTGGGCCCCTAGCCAGGTAACCCTGAATACAACTATGGTGGCGCACCCTAATTGTGGGTATAGGAGAACCTCAGCAGATGACCGTGCAGTTAAAGGGAACCTGTCACCCCCAAAATAGAAGATGAGCTAAGCTCACCGTCATCAGGGGCTTATCTACAGCATTCTGGAATGCTGTAGATAAGCCCCCGATATAACCTGAAAGATGAGAAAAAGAGGTTAGATTATACTCACCCAGGGGCGGTCCGATCTGATGGGCGTCACGGTCCGGGTCCGGCGCCTCCCATCTTTTTACGATGACATCCTATTCTTGTCTTCACACTGCGGCTCCGGCGCAGGCGTACTTTGTCTGTCCTGTTGAGCGCAGAGCAAAGTACTACAGTGCGCAGCCGCCGGGAAAGAGAGGCCCAGCGCCTGCGCACTGCAGTACTTTGCCCTGCCCTCAACAGAATGCTGTAGATAAGCCCCTGATGCCGGTGGCCTTAGCTAAACTTCAATTTTGGGGGTGACAGGTTCCCTTTAATGAAAAAAAATCTATACTCAAAGACCAACACTGTCATTACCACCATATGGTGACCATATAGTGATAGATATCAGTTCTGGAGAATTTAAGAGATTACAGTCTAGGTATAGATAGTGACTTCCAGCTGACATTCGTTCTGATGGAATTGTTCACTTTTCCCGTCTTTTCCACCTGGCCCAGACCGAAATGACAACTTCTCCAGCCAGAACTTGTCTGCATAGATTACAACAAAGATACATTTGACTTCTCACATTTCCTGCATCGTCATGATCTTTCCCCAACTTGCAGAAACTCCTCATCCTACTGTCACCCCAATGCTGAGCAGCTGCTGCTGTATAAGTCTCCATTAATGCACTTGCTTGCTGTGTGGTACAAAAACAGTGCTCCTTTTACTGCCACACATAGTAATGCCACCCCATTGTGCCCCTTACAAAGTAAAATGTCTCTTTTGTGCCCTCTAGATCAGGGGTCCCCAACTCCAGTCCTCAAGGCCCACCAACATGTCAGGTTTTCAGGATTTCCTTAGTCTTGCCCAGGTAATAATTGCATCACCTGTGCAATGCAAAGGAAATCCTGAAAACATGACCTGTTGGTGGGCCTTGAGGACTGGAGTTGGGGACCCCTGCTCTAGATGATAAAACTGCCCCCTAGAAAATATTAATGCCCTGTGCAAGTGCCCTAGAAAACAATGTCCACATTTTGTCCATAGAAAGTAATATTGCCCCATGTGCACCTTTGAGGGTTACAATATCTCGTGTGCCCCTATAACAATAATGGTTCTTAAGATTCCATTTAACAATAATGTCCTCCCTAGACAGTATGATGGTACCACAGCTCCTCTATACACATTATTATCTGGCCCACAGCTTCCCTATAGACAGTATGATGCTCCTACTCCTCCCCTATACAAGTATGATGGACCCACAAGCTCCCCCAAAACGCAGCAAAATGATCCACCCAATGTATCATGGACCTCACATTGTATAATGGCCTCCATAGTAGCACCCACTTGTATAATAGCCCCCACAGTAGCCTCCACAATGCTTAACCCCTTCAAGACGCAGCCATTTTTCCCTTTTGCGTTTTTGTTTTTTGCTCCCCTCCTTCCCAGAGGCATAACTTTTTATTTTTCCATCAATATGGCCATGTGAGGGCTTAATTTTTGCGGGACGAGTTGTACTTTTGAACAACACCATTGGTTTTACTATGTCTTGTACTAGAAAACGGGAAAAAAATTCCAAGTGTGGTAAAATTGCAAAAAAGGTGTAATCCCACACTTGTTTTTTGTTTGTTTTTTTGCTAGATTCACTAAATACTAAAACTGACCTGCCATTGTGATTCTCCAGGTCATTATGCGTTCATACAAGTAGAGCAGCTGCGGAGACACCATCACGTGTTTCTCAACGCAGGCAGTGAATAGCCAGGCCTTTCACCGGGAAGGAACAACCAAGGGAAGGGCAGCATCCAATAAAGGAAAACATCCAATAAAGGAAAACCACCTATGCCAAGCATGGTATCCATCCATGCGTTCATAGACACCAAACATATCTAGGTTATTTTTTATCTAAGTGGTGAAAAAAAATTCCAAACTTTGCTAACAAAAAATAAAAAAATTGCGCCAATTTCCGATACCCGTAGCATTTCTACTTTTCGGGATCTGGGGTTCGTTGGAGGGCTTATTTTTTGCGTGCAGTGCTGCCGTTTTTAATGATACCACATTTGTGCAGATAGGTTCTTTTGATCGCCCGTTATTGCATTTTAACCCCTTCAAGACCCAGCCTATTTTGACCTTAAAGACCTTGCCGTTTTTTGCAATTCTGACCAGTGTCCCTTTATGAGGTAATAACTCAGGAACGCTTCAACGGATCCTAGCGGTTCTGAGATTGTTTTTTCGTGACATATTGGGCTTCATGTTAGTGGTAAATTTAGGTCAATAAATTCTGCATTTATTTGTGATAAACACGGAAATTTGGCGAAAATTTTGAAAATTTCGCAATTTTCACATTTTGAATTTTTATTCTGTTAAACCAGAGAGATATGTGACACAAAATAGTTAATAAATAACATTTCCCACATGTTTACTTTACATCAGCACAATTTTGGAAACAAAATTTTTTTTTGTTAGGAAGTTATAAGGGTTAAAATTCGACCAGCGATTTGTCATTTTTACAACGAAATTTACAAAACCATTTTTTTTAGGGACCACCTCACATTTGAAGTCAGTTTGAGGGGTCTATATGGCTGAAAATACCCAAAAGTGACACCATTCTAAAAACTGCACCCCTCAAGGTACTCAAAACCACATTCAAGAAGTTTATTAACCCTTCAGGTGCTTCACAGCAGCAGAAGCAACATGGAAGGAAAAAATGAACATTTAACTTTTTAGTCACAAAAATTATCTTTTAGCAACAATTTTTTTATTTTCCCAATGGTAAAAGGAGAAACTGAACCACGAACGTTGTTGTCCAATTTGTCCTGAGTACGCTGATACCTCATATGTGGGGGTAAACCACTGTTTTGGCGCACGGCAGGGCTTGGAAGGGAAGGAGCGCCATTTGACTTTTTGAATCAAAAATTGGCTCCACTCTTTAGCGGACACCATGTCACGTTTGGAGAGCCCCCGTGTGCCTAAAAATTGGAGCTCCCCCACAAGTGACCCCATTTTGGAAACTAGACGCCCCAAGGAACTTATCTAGATGCATAGTGAGCACTTTGAACCCCCAGGTGCTTCACAAATTGATCCGTAAAAATGAAAAAGTACTTTTTTTTCACAAAAAAATTCTTTTAGCCTCAATTTTTTCATTTTCACATGGGCAACAGGATAAAATGGATCCTAAAATGTGTTGGGCAATTTCTCCTGAGTACACCAATACCTCACATGTGGAGGTAAACCACTGTTTGGGCACATGGTAAGGCTCGGAAGGGAAGGAGCGCCATTTGACTTTTTGAATGAAAAATTATTTCCATCGTTAGCGGACACCATGTCGCGTTTGGATAGCTCCTGTGTGCCTAAACATTGGCGCTCCCCCACAAGTGACCCCATTTTGGAAACTAGACCCCCCAAGGAACTAATTTAGATGCCTAGTGAGCACTTTAAACCCTCAGGTGCTTCACAAATTGATCTGTAAAAATGAAAAAGTAATTTTTTTTCACAAAAAAATTCTTTTCGCCTCAATTTTCTCATTTTCACATGGGCAGTAGGATAAAATGGATCATAAAATTTGTTGGGCAATTTCTCCCGAGTATGCCGATACCTCATATGTGGGGGTAAACCACTGTTTGGGCACTCGGCAGGGCTCGGAAGAGAAGGCGTGCCATTTGACTTTTTGAATGGAAAATTAGCTCCAATTGTTAGCGGACACCATGTCGCGTTTGGAGAGCCCCTGTGTGCCTAAACATTGGAGCTCCCCCACAAGTGACCCCATTTTGGAAACTAGACCCCCCAAGGAACTTATCTAGATGCATATTGAGCACTTTAAACCCCCAGGTGCTTCACAGAAGTTTATAACGCAGAGCCATGAAAATAAAAAATAATTTTTCTTTCCTCAAAAATGATTTTTTAGCCTGGAATTTCCTATTTTGCCAAGGATAATAGGAGAAATTGGACCCCAAATATTGTTGTCCAGTTTGTCCTGAGTACGCTGATACCCCATATGTGGGGGTAAACCACTGTTTGGGCGCACGGCAGGGCTCGGAAGGGATGGCACGCCATTTGGCTTTTTAAATGGAAAATTAGCTCCAATCATTAGCGGACACCATGTCACGTTTGGAGAGCCCCTGTGTGCCTAAACATTGGAGATCCCCCAGAAATGACACCATTTTAGAAACTAGACCCCCAAAGGAACTAATCTAGATGTGTGGTGAGGACTTTGAACCCCCAAGTGCTTCACAGAAGTTTATAACGCAGAGCCATGAAAATAAAAAAAAAAATTATTTTCTCAAAAATGATCTTTTAGCCTGCAATTTTTTATTTTCCCAAGGGTAACAGGAGAAATTTGACCCCAAAAGTTGTTGTCCAGTTTCTCCTGAGTACGCTGATACCCCATATGTGGGGGTAAATCACTGTTTGGGCACATGCCGGGGCTCGGAAGTGAAGTAGTGACGTTTTGAAATGCAGACTTTGATGGAATGCTCTGTGGGCGTCACGTTGCGTTTGCAGAGCCCCTGATGTGGCTTAACAGTAGAAACCCCCCACAAGTGACCCCATTTTGGAAACTAGACCCCCAAAGGAACTTATCTAGATGTGTGGTGAGCACTTTGAACCCCCAAATGCTTCATAGAAGTTTATAATGCAGAGCCGTGAAAATAATAAATACGTTTTCTTTCCTCAAAAATAATTATTTAGCCCAGAATTTTTTAATTTTCCCAAGGGTAACAGGAGAAATTTGACCCCAATATTTGTTGTCCAGTTTCTCCTGAGTACGGTGATACCCCATATGTGGGGGTAAACTACTGTTTGGGCACATGCCGGGGCTTGGAATTGAAGTAGTGACGTTTTGAAATGCAGACTTTGATGGAATGCTCTGCGGGCGTCACGTTGCGTTTGCAGAGCCCCTGATGTGCCTAAACAGTAGAAACCCCCCACAAGTGACCCCATTTTGGAAACTAGACCCTGAAAGGAACTTAGCTAGATGTGTGGTGAGCACTTTGAACCCCCAAGTGCTTCATAGAAGTTTATAATGCAGAGCCGTGAAAATAATAAATACGTTTTCTTTCCTCAAAAATAATTATTTAGCCCAGAATTTTTTATTTTCCCAAGGGTTACAGGAGAAATTGGACCCCAAAAGTTGTTGTCCAGTTTCTCCTGAGTACGCTGATACCCCATATGTGGGGGTAAACCACTGTTTTGGCGCACGGAAGGGAAGGAGCGCCATTTGACTTTTTGAATCAAAAATTGGCTCCACTCTTTAGCGGACACCATGTCACGTTTGGAGAGCCCCCGTGTGCCTAAAAATTGGAGCTCCCCCACAAGTGACCCCATTTTGGAAACTAGACGCCCCAAGGAACTTATCTAGATGCATAGTGAGCACTTTGAACCCCCAGGTGCTTCACAAATTGATCCGTAAAAATGAAAAAGTACTTTTTTTTCACAAAAAAATTCTTTTAGCCTCAATTTTTTCATTTTCACATGGGCAACAGGATAAAATGGATCCTAAAATGTGTTGGGCAATTTCTCCTGAGTACACCAATACCTCACATGTGGAGGTAAACCACTGTTTGGGCACATGGTAAGGCTCGGAAGGGAAGGAGCGCCATTTGACTTTTTGAATGAAAAATTATTTCCATCGTTAGCGGACACCATGTCGCGTTTGGATAGCTCCTGTGTGCCTAAACATTGGCGCTCCCCCACAAGTGACCCCATTTTGGAAACTAGACCCCCCAAGGAACTAATTTAGATGCCTAGTGAGCACTTTAAACCCTCAGGTGCTTCACAAATTGATCTGTAAAAATGAAAAAGTAATTTTTTTTCACAAAAAAATTCTTTTCGCCTCAATTTTCTCATTTTCACATGGGCAGTAGGATAAAATGGATCATAAAATTTGTTGGGCAATTTCTCCCGAGTACGCCGATACCTCATATGTGGGGGTAAACCACTGTTTGGGCACTCGGCAGGGCTCGGAAGAGAAGGCGTGCCATTTGACTTTTTGAATGGAAAATTAGCTCCAATTGTTAGCGGACACCATGTCGCGTTTGGAGAGCCCCTGTGTGCCTAAACATTGGAGCTCCCCCACAAGTGACCCCATTTTGGAAACTAGACCCCCCAAGGAACTTATCTAGATGCATATTGAGCACTTTAAACCCCCAGGTGCTTCACAGAAGTTTATAACGCAGAGCCATGAAAATAAAAAATAATTTTTCTTTCCTCAAAAATGATTTTTTAGCCTGGAATTTCCTATTTTGCCAAGGATAATAGGAGAAATTGGACCCCAAATATTGTTGTCCAGTTTGTCCTGAGTACGCTGATACCCCATATGTGGGGGTAAACCACTGTTTGGGCGCACGGCAGGGCTCGGAAGGGATGGCACGCCATTTGGCTTTTTAAATGGAAAATTAGCTCCAATCATTAGCGGACACCATGTCACGTTTGGAGAGCCCCTGTGTGCCTAAACATTGGAGATCCCCCAGAAATGACACCATTTTAGAAACTAGACCCCCAAAGGAACTAATCTAGATGTGTGGTGAGGACTTTGAACCCCCAAGTGCTTCACAGAAGTTTATAACGCAGAGCCATGAAAATAAAAAAAAAAATTATTTTCTCAAAAATGATCTTTTAGCCTGCAATTTTTTATTTTCCCAAGGGTAACAGGAGAAATTTGACCCCAAAAGTTGTTGTCCAGTTTCTCCTGAGTACGCTGATACCCCATATGTGGGGGTAAATCACTGTTTGGGCACATGCCGGGGCTCGGAAGTGAAGTAGTGACGTTTTGAAATGCAGACTTTGATGGAATGCTCTGTGGGCGTCACGTTGCGTTTGCAGAGCCCCTGATGTGGCTTAACAGTAGAAACCCCCCACAAGTGACCCCATTTTGGAAACTAGACCCCCAAAGGAACTTATCTAGATGTGTGGTGAGCACTTTGAACCCCCAAATGCTTCATAGAAGTTTATAATGCAGAGCCGTGAAAATAATAAATACGTTTTCTTTCCTCAAAAATAATTATTTAGCCCAGAATTTTTTAATTTTCCCAAGGGTAACAGGAGAAATTTGACCCCAATATTTGTTGTCCAGTTTCTCCTGAGTACGGTGATACCCCATATGTGGGGGTAAACTACTGTTTGGGCACATGCCGGGGCTTGGAATTGAAGTAGTGACGTTTTGAAATGCAGACTTTGATGGAATGCTCTGCGGGCGTCACGTTGCGTTTGCAGAGCCCCTGATGTGCCTAAACAGTAGAAACCCCCCACAAGTGACCCCATTTTGGAAACTAGACCCTGAAAGGAACTTAGCTAGATGTGTGGTGAGCACTTTGAACCCCCAAGTGCTTCATAGAAGTTTATAATGCAGAGCCGTGAAAATAATAAATACGTTTTCTTTCCTCAAAAATAATTATTTAGCCCAGAATTTTTTATTTTCCCAAGGGTTACAGGAGAAATTGGACCCCAAAAGTTGTTGTCCAGTTTCTCCTGAGTACGCTGATACCCCATATGTGGGGGTAAACCACTGTTTGGGCACACGTCGGGGCTCAGAAGGGAAGTAGTGACTTTTGAAATGCAGACTTTGATGGAATGGTCTGCGGGTGTCACGTTGCGTTTGCAGAGCCCCTGGTGTGCCTAAACAGTAGAAACCCCCCACAAGTGACCCCATTTTAGAAACTAGACCCCCCAAGGAACTTATCTAGATATGTGGTGAGCACTTTGAACCCCCAAGTGCTTCACAGACGTTTACAACGCAGAGCCGTGAAAATAAAAAATCATTTTTCTTTCCTCAAAAATTATGTTTTAGCAAGCATTTTTTTAGATTCACAAGGGTAACAGGAGAAATTGGACCCCAGTAATTGTTGCGCAGTTTGTCCTGAGTATGCTGGTACCCCATATGTGGGGGTAAACCACTGTTTGGGCACACGTCAGGGCTCGGAAGTGAGGGAGCACCATTTGACTTTTTGAATACGAGATTGGCTGGAATCAATGGTGGCGCCATGTTGCGTTTGGAGACCCCTGATGTGCCTAAACAATGGTAACCCCTCAATTCTAACTCCAACACTAACCCCAACACACCCCTAACCCTAATCCCAACTGTAGCCATAATCCTAATCACAACCCTAACCCCAACACACCCCTAACCCTAACCACAACCCTAATTCCAACCCTAACCCTAAGGCTATGTGCCCACGTTGCGGATTCGTGTGAGATATTTCCGCACCATTTTTGAAAAATCTGCGGGTAAAAGGCACTGTGTTTTACCTGCGGATTTTCCGCGGATTTCCAGTGTTTTTTGTGCGGATTTCACCTGCGGATTCCTATTGAGGAACAGGTGTAAAACGCTGCGGAATCCGAACAAAGAATTGACATGCTGCGGAAAATACAACGCAGCGTTCCCGCGCGGTATTTTCCGCACCATGGGCACAGCGGATTTGGTTTTTCATATGTTTACATGGTACTGTAAACCTGATGGAACACTGCTGCGAATCCGCAGCCAAATCCGCACCGTGTGCACATAGCCTAATTCTAAAGGTATGTGCACACGCTGCGGAAAACGCTGCGGATCCGCAGCAGTTTCCCATGAGTGTACAGTTCAATGTAAACCTATGGGAAACAAAAATCGCTGTACACATGCTGCGGAAAAACTGCACGGAAACGCAGCGGTTTACATTCCGCAGCATGTCACTTCTTTGTGCGGATTCCGCAGCGGTTTTACAACTGCTCCAATAGAAAATCGCAATTGTAAAACCGCAGTGAAATGCGCAGAAAAAAACGCGGTAAATCCGCCATAAATCCGCAGCGGTTTAGCACTGCGGATTTATCAAATCCGCAGCGGAAAAATCCGCAGAGGACCAGAATACGTGTGCACATTCCTAACCCTAACCCTAGCCCTAACCCTAGCCCTAACCCTACCCCTAGCCCTACCCCTACCCCTAACCCTACCCCTAACCCTAACCCTAACCCTACCCCTAACCCTATTCTAACAGTGGAAAAAAAAAAATTTCTTTATTTTTTTATTGTCCCTACCTATGGGGGTGACAAAGGGGGGGGGGTCATTTATTATTTTTTTTATTTTGATCACTGAGATAGATTATATCTCAGTGATCAAAATGCACTTTGGAACGAATCTGCCGGCCGGCAGATTCGGCGGGCGCACTGCGCATGCGCCCGCCATTTTGGAAGATGGCGGCGCCCGGGAGAAGACGGACGGGACCACGGCTGGATCGGTAAGTATGATAGGGTGGGGGGGGGAACACGGGGGGGGGGATCGGAGCACGGGGGGGGGATCGGAGCGCGGGAGGGGTGGAACGGAGCGCGGGGGGCGTGGAACGGAGCACGGGGGGGCTGGAATGGAGCACGGGGGGGTGGAACGGAGCACGGGGGGGGTGGATCGGAGTGCAGGGGGGGTGATTGGAGCACGGGGGGGGTGATTGGAGCACGGGGGGAGCGGGCACGAGCACGGGGGGGAGCGGAGCACTGGACGGAGGGGAGCCGGAGCAGTGTACCGGCCAGATCGGGGGGGTGGGGGGGCGGCACACTAGTATTTCCAGCCATGGCCGATGATATTTCAGCATCGGCCATGGCTGGATTGTAATATTTCACCCGTTATAATGGGTGAAATATTACAAATCGCTCTGATTGGCAGTTTCACTTTCAACAGCCAATCAGAGCGATCGTAGCCACGAGGGGGTGAAGCCACCCCCCCTGGGCTAAACTACCACTCCCCCTGTCCCTGCAGATCGGGTGAAATGGGAGTTAACCCTGTCACCCGATCTGCAGGGACGCGATCTTTCCATGACGCCGCATAGGCGTCATGGGTCGGAATGGCACCGACTTTCATGACGCCTACGTGGCGTCATGGGTCGGGAAGGGGTTAAAGCAATGTCGCGGCGACCAAAAAAAAAAAATAAATTTTGCCATTCTGAATTTTTTTCTCGCTACGCCTTTTAGCAATCAGGTTAATCCTTTTTTTAATTGATAGATCGGGCGATTCTGAATGCGGCGATACCAAATATGTGTATGTTTGATTTTTTTTAATTGTTTTATTTTGAATGGGGCGAAATGGGGTGATTTAAACTTTTATATTTTTTAATTTTTTTCATATTTTTTAAAACACTTTTTTTTTAAACTTTTGCCATGCTTCAATAGCCTCCATGGGAGGCTAGAAGCTGGCATAGCCTGATCGGCTCTGCTACATAGCAGCGATCATCAGATCACTCCTATGCAGCTGAATTACAGGCTTGCTATGAACGCCGACTACAGGGTGGTTCTCACAGCAAGCCAGCATCAACAACAACCATGGAGGTCTCAAGGAGACCTCAGGTTGTCATGCCAACACATCGCTCACCCCCGATCATGTGATGTGGGTCGGTGATGCGCGCATTTCCAGCCCGATGGCCGGAAGCGGTAGTTAAATGCCGCTGTCAGCGTTTGACAGCGGCATTTAACTAGTTAATAGCGGCAGGTGGATCACAGTTCCACCTGCAGCTATTGCGCGCACATGTCAGCTGTACAAAGCAGCTGACATGTCGCGACTTTGATGTGGGCTCAGCGCCGGAGCCCACATCAAAGGGGGAGACACGACATGTGCCGTACTAGTACGGCGCATGTCGTGAAGGGGTTGATGGTGCCCACAGTAGCCTCTAAACTGTATAAAGGCCCTCACCATAGCTCCTAGACTGTAAAATGTATAAGCAGTTCACTTTCTATAGAGTATTTACCTACAGAGCCTGGTGTGGGCGGGTGCAGCTTTTCAGCTCTGCTGTATTGCTAAATCTAAGAACTCTGATTGTGTCAGAATGGCTGCACCCAGTAATCTGATTGATACATCATTGGATTCAGGCATGGGCGGACATACCGCTGGTTCAACTGGTGCGGCTTCACCGGGGCCGAGAGTCTCCGGGGGGCCCTGCAGGGCAGCTATTACTGAGGGCAATCTGTCCAGTTAATCCGCCCTAAGGCTCTGGGTGTCCCCTGGCCAGATTTCTTTCATGTGCGGCGGGCAGGGAGCAATCTCTATAGCTCCGCTGCCTGCAAGAGAAAATGGCAGCGGAGCTGGAGGGAATGAATCCCTCCTGCTTCCTACCCACGCTTCCTGTCTCCCACAGCAGCGGCTGAACGACATCATTATTCAGCGCCGCGACTGTGCGAGACAGGAAGCTGCCGGCGATGGTGCTGCTTTAGGATACCGGGCAGCACGGTGGCGCAGTGGTTAGCACAGCAGCGCTGGGGTCCTGGGTTCTAATCCCACCCAGGACAACATCTGCAAAGAGTTTGTATGTTCTCTCCGTGTTTGCGTGGGTTTCCTCCGGGCACTCCGGTTTCCTCCCACATTCCAAAGACATACTGATAGGGGATTTAGATTGTGAGCCCAATCGGGGACAGTGATGATAATG
Source organism: Ranitomeya imitator (assembly GCF_032444005.1). NCBI lineage: Eukaryota > Metazoa > Chordata > Amphibia > Anura > Dendrobatidae > Ranitomeya > Ranitomeya imitator. Next base: position 1,129,105,352 of record NC_091282.1, on the reverse strand, counting down.
TGTGCAAACTGTAAAGCGCTGCGGAATATGTTAGCGCTATACAAAAATAAAGATTATTATTATTATTATACCGTGCGCAGAGGTGAGGTGTGTGTGTATGCAGAGAGATGAATGGTGCTGTGTGTGTGTATGTATGCAGAGAGGTGAATGGTGCTGTATGTTTATGTATGCAGAGAGGTGAATGGTTCTGTGTGTGTGTGTGTATGTATGCAGAGGTGAATAGTGCAGTGTGTGTGTATGTGTATGCAGAGAGGTGAATGGTGCTGTGTGTGTCTGTGTGTGTGTAGGTGAAGGAGAGAGCAATAATGGGGTGACGGGGCAGAATGCAATGATTGGGTTGACAGAGGGCAATGTGGGGGTGATGGGGCAGAAAGCAATGATTAGGTTGACAGAGGGCAATGATGGGGTGATGAGGCAGAAGGCAATGATTGGGTTGACAGAGGGCAATGATGGGGGTGATGGGGCAGAAGGCAATGATTGGGTTGACAAAGGGCAATGATGGGGTGATGGGGCAGAAGGCAATGATTGGGTTGACAGATAGGGCAATGATGGGGGTGATGGGGTGGTGGAAAAGGCAATAATGGGGGTGGTGGAGGAGGAAATGATGGAGGTTGTGAATGGGCAATAATGGGGGTGGTGGGGAGTAGGAAATGATGGAGGCGGTGTAATGGGCAATGATGGGGATGGTGGAGCAGAAGGCAATGATTGGGTTGACAGAGAGGGTAATGATGGGGTGATGGGGCAGAAGGCAATGATTGGGTTGACAGAGAGGGCAATGATGGGGGAGAAAGCAATGATGGGTGGTGTAATGGGCAGTGATGGGGTGGTGGGGGAGGAGGAAATGATGGAGGTGGTGAATGGGCAACAATGGGGGTGGTGGGCAGAAGTAAATGATGGATGTGGTGGAATGGGTAATGATGGGGTGGGGGGAAAAGCAATGATGGTGGCAGTGGAAAGGAAAATGATGGGGTGGTGGGAAGGAGTCAATGATGGAGGGTGGTGGAATGGACAATAATGGGGTGGTTGGGAAAAATCAATGATGGAGGTGGTGAAGAGGGCAATCATGGGGGTGGGGGAAAGGGCAATAATGGGATTTTGGGGGAGGACAATGAGGGGTGTGGGGGATTGGAATGGGAGGAAGGGGGATTTATAATGGATTTAGGAACAGGGGGAGGTGGAGGAAGACGTTATTATCAATTATTATGTCTAACACAGTACCTTAGTATAAAGTGTACTCACTTATAAAGTATAGCACAGCCCCTTAGTATATGGTGTACTCACTTATATATAGTACAGTCCCTTAGTGTATAGAGTACTCACTTATTATGTATCACACCATCCTTAGTTACATAGTTTCCTCTTTTGTTACATATAACACAGTCCCTTATTACATACCATCCTCTCTAGTTATATATGGTGCCGTTCCTTATTATATACAGTAGCTTCCTCTGCTGTTATCTACAGTGCTGTCTCTTACATAGTGCTTTCTTGTTATTTTTGTTATTCACAGCCCCTCTTTCATTACATAGTCCCCTCTATTGTTAGATGTAAAATGACTACTGATGGAGGAGCCGGTGACCAGACTACCAGTCCATCAGCTCCTCCTTTAGGCCTCTTTCACATTTCTGTCGGTACGGGCCGTCGCAAACCGTTGGCCCAATGTACGTTGTGCAAAATTGTGCACAATATAGGCAGCGGATGCAGTTTTCTGACGCATCCGCTGCCCATTATGAAGTCCGGGGAGGAGGGGGCGGAGTTTCGACCGCGCATGCGCGGTCGGAAATGGCGGATCCGACGGACGAAAAACGTTCCCTTGAATGTTTTCTCATCACGACGGACCGCAAAAACACAACGCATCTGTTGCGCGACGGATTCGACGTGTGAATATCCGTCGCAATCCGTCGTCAATAAAAGTCTATGGCAAAAAAACGCATCCTGCGGGCACATTTGCAGGACCCTTTTTTTACCAAAACGACGGATTGTGACGGATGGCAAAAAATGGAAATATGAAAGAGGCCTTAGAAAAGAAGCTTTCCTATGCTCCATCAGACCTCATTATTATTATTATTATTTATTTATAGAGCACCATTAATTCCATGGTGCTGTACATGAGAAGGGGGTTACATATAGGGTTATAGATATCGTTTACAGTAAACAGGTTTACAGTGACGGACTGGTACAGAGGGGAGAGGACCCTGTCCTTGCGGACTTACATTCTATGATATAGTGGGGAAGAGACAGAAGGTAGGGGTGAGGCGGCGGCTCTGGCAGTGGTGAGGCGGCAGCTCTGGCAGTGGTGAGGCGGCGGCTCTGGCGGTGGTGAGGCGGCGGCTCTGGCGGTGGTGAGGCGGCGGCTCTGGGGGTGGTGAGGCGGCGGCTCTGGGGGTGGTGAGGCGGCGGCTCTGGGGGTGGTGAGGCGGCGGCTCGGTTATTGTTGGCTGTAGGCTTTCCTGAAGAGATGGGTTTTCAGGTTCCATCTGAAGGATCCGAGGGTGGTGGATAATCGGACGTGTTGAGGCATGGGGGATATTCGGGAGAAATCTTGGAGGCGGTTGTGTGAGGAACGAATAAGTGTGGAGGGGAGTAGAAGGTCTTGGGAGGATCGGAGATTACGTGAGGGAAGATATTGGGAGATTAGTTCAGAGATATAGGGAGGGGACAGGTTGTGGATGGCTTTGTAGATCAGTGTTAGTAGTTTGAACTGGATTCGTTGGGGAATTGGGAGCCAGTGGAGGGATTTGCACAGGGGAGAAGCAGGAGAGTAGCGAGGAGAGAGGTGGATTAGCCGGGCAGCAGAGTTGAGGACAGACTGGAATGGTGCAAGAGAGTTAGCTGGGAGGCCACAGAGGAGGGTGTTGCAGTAATCGAGGCGGGAGATGATGAGAGCATGCACAAGAGTTTTGGTAGATTGTGGGCTGAGGAAGGAACGGATTCTGGCAATATTTTTGAGTTGGAGGTGACAGGAGGTGGCAAGAGCTTGGACGTGAGGTTTGAAGGACAGGGCAGAGTCGACAGTTACCCCAAGGCAGCGGATTTCATGTGCGGGAGAGAGCGTGATGCCGTTTACCATAATAGATAGATCGAGTAGGGGGGATGTGTGAGGTGGGGGAAAGATGATGAGTTCGGTTTTGTCTACATTGAGTTTTAGGAAGCGAGAGGTGAAGGAGGAGGATATGGCTGACAGACACTTCGGGATTCTGGACAGCAGGGAGGTGACATCTGGGCCAGAGAGGTAGATCTGAGTGTCAACTGCATACAGTTGTCTTAGGCCAAGGGTATAGATGGAAAAAAGTAGGGGCTCTAGGACAGAGCCTTGAGGGACTCCAACAGAGAGAGGGCGGGATGAGGAGGTAGTGTGGGAGTGGGAAACGCTAAATGTGCGGTTGGACAGGTATGAGGCAATCCAGGACAGGGCAAGGTCTTTGATGCCAAGGGAAGAAAGAATCTGTAACAGTAGGCAGTGATTGACTGTGTCGAAGGCAGAGGACAGGTCAAGAAGGAGAATGACGGAGAACTGTCTGTTAGCTTTGGATGTGACTAAGTCATTAGTAATTTTTGTCAGGGCCTTTTCGGTAGAGTGGTGGGGCGGAAGCCAGATTGGAGGTTGTCAAGGAGAGAGTTAGATGTGAGGTGGGAGGAAAGTTGAGCATGGACATTCTGCTCAAGGAGTTTTGAAGCAAACGGGAGCAGTGATATGGGGCGATAGCTGGGCATAGCGGTTGGGTCAAGGTTAGTTTTTTTGAGGATGGGTGTGATGGTGGCATGTTTGAAGGCAGAAGGGAAGGTACCAGAAGAGAGTGATAGGTTGAAGAGATGGGTTAGGACTGGAATGAGCATGTTAGTGAGGTTGGGGAGCCGGTGGAAAGGGATGGGGTCAAGTGCACAGGTGGTGAGGTGTGATTTGGAAAATAGGCGAGTAAGCTCTCCTTCAGTGATGTTGGAGAGGGAGGTTATTAGGGAAGGGCAGAGGTCTGGTATATGGAGTGGTTGGGGTGGTGGACAAGTAAAGGTTTGCCTTGTTTGCATCATTGCATCACTGTCTGTGTCCGACCCTGGATTCAGGGTTTCTTTGCCTACTTCAGGCTGCTCTCAGACAAGGTAGCAAAAATCTGCAGACAGATTCCATTTAAAGGAGGGTTACTGAAGCTACATCCTCCTTTTGTTACTGTCTTTTTTGCACTATTTAGATTGGAGAGATTATGGTTTCTGAATATTCACATCAAGCTGGAATATATGATTTACATACATCAGTTTCACGTGTATTATTCATGTCCACTGATTTGTACTGCAGATGTGTCCTTTCCTTTGATGTGGGCTCCGGCACATGTGAGCTGTTTTGAATAGCTAACATTTGCCCCTAACAGCCGTGGGTGGAATAGCTGTCCACCCACAGCTGTTAACCCGTTAAACGCCGCTGTCAAACTTGAGAGCGGCATTTAATGTGATCATGTCGAAAGCGCATTGGTGACCACGTCACATGATTACGGGTCACCGATGGGCCGGCATGACAACCAGAGGTCTCCAGCAGACCTCTATGGTTTTCATAGCAAGTGAGCATTTCTGCTACACACAGGTGTGTGATCATCGTCTGTGTGCAGCAGAGGGGATCGGATCATCGCAGCTTTTAGTCTCCCATGGAGACTATTGAAGCAAGTGAAAAGCAAAAAAAAATGTTTTTAAAAATATAAAAAAATATCTAAAAGTTCAAATCAGCCCCCTCTTCCCCCATTCAAAATAAAACAATTAAAAAAAATATCTATACACATTTGGTATCATCGTGTTCAGAACCACCCAATCTATCAAGCTATAGAAATAATTAATCCGATCGGCAAACAGCGTAGCGAAAAAAAGTAAAAACGCCAGAATTAGTTTTTTTTGGTCGCCGCAACATTACATTAAAATGTAATAACGGGCAAAGCTTGTATGCATACCAAAATGGTATCATTAAAAATGTTAGCTCAGCATGCAAAAAATAAGGCTTCAGATCCAGATCACGAAAAATGGAGACGCTTAGGGTCTCGGAAAATGACGCAATTTATTTATTTTTTTTAAACAAACTTTGGAATTTTTTTCACCATTTAAATAAAAATAATCTATCCATGTTTGGTATTTACGAACTTGTAATAACCTGGAGAATCATAATGGCAGGCCAGTTTTAGCATTTGGTGTACATGGTAAAAAAAAAATCCAAAAAAACAGTTGTGGGATTGCACTTTTTTTTTTGGTATTTCACCACACTTGGAATTTTTTTCCCGTTTTCGAGTACATGACATGGTAAAAACAATGGTGTTGTTCAAAAGTACAACTCGTCCTACAAAAAAACAAGCCTTCACATGGCCATCTTGAAGGGGAAAAAAAAAGATATGACTAAGACGAAGGAGAGTGAAAAACAGAAATGCAAAAACGAAAAAGGCAGCGACGTGAAGGGGTTAAACCTTAAGTGATCATAAAAAAGAATGTATCTTTTCTTAAAGCACCACTGCATAGTTGTTTTTTTCAGCGCTTTAGTGGTACAACTAAACTAAGGTCCATGCCCCCTGTCTAATACTTATCCACAGCCATCTTCACCTTCTATTGGTGCCCCTCCGCTTCCGTGGTGTCATCTTGTGACCGTAGCTTCTGACTAGCTGGGTGTCACAAGTTACATCACAAGCTCTCAATGCAACTCTATGAGAGGCATAACAAGGCTCTCATAGACTTGTTTGAGTTGTGGCCTCAGGCTTGCGCCATGAAAAAGTAGGGTGATCTGGCAGATCACAAACTGCTGGAAACCGATGGGAGCGGCGGTGATGGACAGTAAAGATAGTGGCACGTATAAGACTATGTGCAAGAACCTTGCATTTTCTGAAAGTCAATTCTACTGAAGCATCTATTACCTAGTTACTGGGGAGAATGGAATAAACTACTGGAACCTCTTCACTGCAATGTAGGATCAGACATGTTGCATGGTCTTCTGATCCTACCGTAATTGGTGGATCAACCAGAATTTGGTGTAATGTCTATAATACCCGCCGCCCCATGATATGAATAATAGGAAGTGAAACAAAGTGAGATGTACAGTAAAGCTTGGTGGTTGCTCAGTTAGTTCCAACGTACTCAACAGAGACTATCTTCTACGCCATACAGTCTTTCGTAAATTTCTAATAATAGCTTTTTTTTATTATCTTCTGAAGCTGAAGATCCCAAAGTTTTCAATTTTTCGCTTGATGCATACATGAAACTTTAAACTTTACACAAGAAGTGGTCTTAATGGAAACATTCAACCCTAATCTATTATATCTTCCTAATTAAGTCCAGACAGTCTAGAAATTATACCTCGGAGATAGAAGTCCTTGACCTTAAATTCTAACCTATATTCCTTACTAGTAATGATTGTAACCTCAGCAGTTAGCAGATGTGTGCACGGCCTACAGTTGTGGCCAAAAGTATTGACACCCCTGCAATTCTGTCAGATAATACTCATTTACTTCCTGAAAATGATTGCAGTCACAAATTCTTTGGTATTATTATCTTCATTTAATTTGTCTTAAATGAAAAAACACAAAAGAGAATGAAGCAAAAAGCAAAACATTAATCATTTCACACAAAACTCCAGAAATAGGCCAGACAAAAGTATTGGCACCCTCAGCCGAATACTTGGTTGCACAACCTTTAGCCAAAATAACTGCGACCAACCGCTTCCGGTAACCATCAATGAGTTTCTTACAATGCTCTACTGGAATTTTAGACCATTCTTCTTTGGCAAACTGCTCCAGGTCCCTGATATTTGAAGGGTGCCTTCTCCAAACTGCCATTTTTAGATCTCTCCACAGGTGTTCTATGGGATTCAGGTCTGGACTCATTGCTGGCCACCTTAGAAGTCTCCAGTGCTTTCTCTCAAACCATTTTCTAGTGCTTTTTGAAGTGTGTTTTGGGTCATTGTCCTGCTGGAAGACCCATGACCTCTGAGGGAGACCCAGCTTTTTCACACTGGGCCCTACGTTATGCTGCAAAATTTGTTGGTAGTCTTCAGACTTCATAATGCCATGCACACAGTCAAGCAGTCCAGTACCAGAGGCAGCAAAGCAACCCCAAAACATCAGGGAACCTCCGCCATGTTTGACTGTAGGAACCGTGTTCTTTTCTTTGAATGCCTCTTTTTTTCTTCTGTAAACTCTATGTTGATGCCTTTGCCCAAAAAGCTCTACTTCTGTCTCATCTGACCAGATATAATTCTTCCAAAACGTTTTAGGCTTTTTCAGGTAAGTTTTGGAAAACTCCAGCCTGGCTTTTTGATGTCTCGGGGTAAGAAGTGGGGTCTTCCTTGGTCTCCTACCATACATTCCCTCTTCGTTCAGACGCCGACGGATAGTACGGGTTGACACTGTTGTACCCTCGGATTGCAGGGCAGCTTGAACTTGTTTGGATGTTAGTCGAGATTCTTTATCCAACATCCGCACAATCTTGTGTTGAAATCTCTTGTCAATTTTCTTTTCCGTCCACATCTAGGGAGGTTAGCCACAGTGCCATGGGCTTTAAACTTCTTGATGACACTGCGCATGGTAGACACAGGAACATTCAGGTCTTTGGAGATGGACTTGTAGCCTTGAGATTGCTCATGCTTCCTCACAATTTGGTTTCTCAAGTCCTCAGACAGTTCTTTGATCTTCTTTCTTTTCTCCATGCTCAATGTGGTACACACAAGGACACAGGACAGAGGTTGAGACAACATTAATCCATGTCAACTGGCTGCAAGTGTAATTTAGTTATTGCCAACACCTGTTAGGTGCCACAGGTAAGTTACAGGTGCTGTTAATTACACAAATTAGAGAAGCATCACATGATTTTTCGAACAGTGCCAATACTTTTGTCCACCGCCTTTTTTATGTTTGCTGTGGAATTATATCCAATTTGGCTTTAGGACAATTCTTTTTGTGTTTTTTCATTTACGACAAATTAAATGAAGATAATAATACCAAATAATTTATGTTTGCAATCATTTTCAGGAAGAAAATGAGTATTATCTGACAGAATTGCAGGGGTGTCAATACTTTTGGCCATGACTGTAACTGTCATGAAAAGATAGAAACCAGAAGATAAAGAGCCGGAAATCGGCAATGAAAGGAGAACAAGTAAACCTTTTTTAAATTAAATTTCCTCAAATAATAAGTCATGGCTGAGGTCAGTGGATGGGGTAAATCATGAGAGAGCAATCAATGTGGTACTCCTATTGGGATAGTACTAATATGACATCTGGGTAAGAGGAGGACATCTGGTCTTCTACCTATAGACAGTGTAACAATGGCCACAAAGCCAGATATCCATAAGGAAATAATCAGGGATAAATGCAAATTTAATTTACTAAGTGCTTATAAGTATCCAATATCTGCTAGCTGAACTTTTTGGAAAAATGTCATAAAGGACATTAAAAGGACAAATAGCAAAAATGATAAAAAATAGACATAGCGTTTAGTTATGAACATGGAGAAACTGCATAATTCACGGTAAAGTGAGGTGTCATTCAGTCACTATTTACCTTCAATTTTTATGCAAAAGCTATTTTCAGGAACGGTGGACTTGACGAAAAAGTAAAAGGAATCAAAATTGCTGGCTGAATCATCAACAATCTTGAATACGCAGATGCTACAACAATGATAGCAAGAAGCGTAGATGGAATGAAAGACTTACTGTATTACGGAGTGTCAAGATGGAAAGCTCGAACATGGGACTGCTACTCAACACAAAGAAGACATGATATTGTTGACTACTGCCAGGTATGACCGGGACATATTTGAGATGGACGTCGACGAAATGGATATATAAACTTCAACCTACTCGGATCAATGATCACTCAAGATGCATAAATGACACCGGAAGTCAATAGGAGACTAGCTATGGGCAAATCAACAATGAAGTCACTGGACAGGGTGTTCAAATCAAAGAACATTTCATTGGTGAAAAAGACACTGCTCGTACATAGTTAGGTCTTCTTTGTGGTAACTTACGGTTGCAAAATGTGGACGATAATGAAATAAGACAGATTAAGAAAGGACACCTTCGAAATGTAGTGCTGTAGACAGATGTTATCAGTACCATGGATGGCTAGAAGAAAAAAAAATCAATTTTGGAAAAAATCAAGCCAGACGTGTCACTTCAAGCAAGGATCGCCAAGCTACGACTTGCTTCCTTTGGATCATACAAGGAGAGCAATCGCTGGAAAGGACTTCATGGTCAGAATAGAAGGAACAAGGCAAAGAGAAATGGCATAACACTAGCACGAAACCGGCAGAGAAGACCCTGGTGGACCTATCTACAGTTGCACAAGTTCAATCTTCCTACAGATTGTTCATCCACCAAGTATCCATGGCTCCAGATCAAGCCAAAGGCTGTTAAATAATAAATAATTAGTTACAGTTTCATAGCATTATATGCGAGTCTCCCTGGAAATTCGATTTAAGTAATTTCCTAATTCAGATAACATTTCTGTATATAGGGAGGATGTGTAGGGCTCATGCCATATATAGGGAGGCTGTGCGGGGCTAATGCCGTATATAGGAAGGCTGTGTGGGGCTCATGCCGTATATAGGGAGGATGTGTGGGGCCCATGCCATATATAGGGAGGATGTATGGGGATCATGCCGCATATGGAGTAGGCTGTTTGAGGCTCATGCTGTATATAAGTAGCTGTGGGGGGGTTCAAAAATATATAGGGGGTGTCAACATACTTAATTATGCTCAATATTAAGTGATACCATTAATATTAATAAATTAATATTGAGTGGAATTAATTTCAAGCTATTAGTTCGGCCCTCCACAACAGTCAAGGTCTCTCATGTGGCCCCTAGGGAAAATTAATTGCCCATGATCACTAGATGTGATTGACATCTTCATTCTGCCCAGTCATGGAACAACGTCCTGTACTGAACCTATGATTTGACACAGTGAAGCAGTGGGCATGATTATAGAAATGGGGCCACAAATAGTTTTATGTAAAATACATGATTAGGTCTCTTTATGATAATGGTGGTAGTTTGGGGGCTATGGAGAATCGGACAGGTTCCCTTTAAATATGCACAACTGGTGGTCTAGATATCTGGAGCTTTCACCTCCATTCTCAGTTTATTGAGAAACATTATTTAGGCAACAGGTAGCATTGTTCGGGCACCTAACCACCATATTAGAGCATTCGGGCTGGTATGGATATTTGTAGAACAAATCATTGCATTATTTAGCCACTACATGAGTGAGGGTCAATAAAAAGTACTACACAGGGCAGCATCTCACCTCAGACCAGCAGTGGTTATATCCTACAGAGTGAGATGTAATAGTATTCACCTAACTGAACCATTCATTATGAAATGTAGCCTCACACACTATAGCAAATGATGTGCTGACTGCCTTTACCATAGCCCCAGTCCTATTTTTCCATCAATTACAGTCCTGCTCATCATTATTGGCACCTATGAAGTTTAAGTACATAAGGTGGAATATCTCCTGAAAAATGAATCAAGTGAAACAGTTTTTTGTATAGAGCACTCACGTTAAATACAAAAGAGCAAATAATAAACAATAATTTAACACAAAAAAATGGAAGGGAAAAATTGAAAAACCCAAATCTTGCTGTGACACTGGTATTGGCACCCTTCTAATTAAATTAGTAAGGAAACACATTTTGACTCGCCCGCGGCAAATCACAAATGAGAATCACTGTTATTAATTGTCGGTATCCATGTGACATGAATTACCTAATGAATGATGACTTCAGTGTTTTAAAAAGCCACATGCTAAGCTGTGTTCCATTGTCACAATAGTGAAGACAAAGAAGCTGTCTGAGGGCATCAGAACTGCTATTATTAACAAACAAAAAACTTCCAAAGGGTATAAGGCCATATCCAAAGACTTTGGTATCCCAGTTTCAACAGTGTGCAATGTTATTAAGAAGTTTACCAAGCATGAAACCTTCAAGAACCTTTTTGGACATGGGGGAAAGAGGAAATTGACAGGAGATGTCTTCAAAGGTTGGTGCAAATGGTGGAAAAAACCTCACGTCAAACATTCAAAGGCCTAAAGGCCAACCTGGAACAGTCTGGGGTCATGGTTTCAACAAGTATCATATGCCACACTCTAAACCAAGCAGAGCTTTATGGGCGAAGGCTTAGAAAGAAACCATTGCTAAAGAAAAGACATAAAAAGGAACAACTGATCGTTGCCAAACAGTACTTTGACTAACCACAATCCTTCTGGGAAAATGTTCTTTGGACAGATGAAACAAAAATAAAGCTTTCTGGCGATGGAAAGCAACAGTTTGTTTACAGACGGCGCACTGAAGCTTATAAGGAAAAGAACACCCTTCCAACAGTTTATCATGGTGAAGGATCCCTATTGCTATGGGGTTGCTTTGCTGCATCTGGTACTGGAGGCCTTGACCGTATCACAGGAAGTATGAAATCAGAGAATTATCGAGAGATTGAACGAAATGTCCTACCCAGTGTAAGAAAACTTGATCTGAGTTGAAGATCATGGGTCCTCCAGCAAGACAATGACCAAAAGCACACATCCAAAAGTACACAGGAATGGTTGAAAAGAAAAATAGACTGTTTTAAAATGGCCAGCAATTAATCCTGACCTCAATCACATTGACATTTTTTGGGGTGAGCAGAAATGTGCTTTTGGGAAAAAGAACCCTGCAAACATTCAAGAGCTTGAACAAATTGCAAAAGGAAGAGTGGGAGAAAATACCAACTGAGAAGCTCAAGAAGCTTATAGATGGCTACAAGAAACGTTTGGGTGCTGTCATCAATGCCAAAGGGTGTACAACCAAGTATTAATTACTGTAGTGGTGCCCTTATTGCTGCATATGCTGTTTATTCGGTTTATTCTTTGAAATTGTAACATGTAAGTTGAAAAACAATGTTTTATGGTTGTATTACTTTGAACCACTAATTAAAAAATCCTGAGGATATAACTTTGGTACATTTCCATTTATTTCTGAAGATATTGTACAGTCAGGAAAAAAATGAAGGGGTGCCAATAATGGTGAGCAGGACTGTATGGTGCTGAGGGGAGTGAGTCAAACAATTTTCTTGCAGCTACTTCACCAATAGAATAAACCATCAATTTGTTAATTGGAATTTATTACAACAATTTTTTATACACTACTTAACTAAAAGGTTGTAGGACTGGCAAATAACCATCAAAGTTTTATGATCGTTATATAACTTTAACCTCAAACTTTTTGTCATTCCAAATCAAGATATGATCTAAACCCAAGTTCCTTTGCCCAAAACTCTGTCATGACTTATATACTGGAGTCCATGAAAGAATACAAACTATATAATAACCCCACTGTTCTCTGTGGCATTAAAAGGGTGCAATACATTTTTATAGTTCTAGGAAATCATTTCAGTTGGCAGTGGAATTCATGTTGGCACCTGGATCTTCTGTGAATAGCTTAAAGGCCTGTTGATTTAGCACGTTCACACCTATTGCAAGAAACCAAGAGACATGACACAGAGAGAGGAGTTTAATACCGCCATACCGATGCCTATACAACCTCCTTTGTTAACGAGATTGTGGCTTGCTGTCTATCATCCTTAGCTAATTGCATTAAGAAAATTGTTACATAACTTAAAGAATAAAAACAAGAATGAGGAAAAGTAAAGATCTACAGGTCCTCCTCAAAAAATTAGCATATAGTGTTAAATTTCATTATTTACCATAATGTAATGATTACAATTAAACTTTCATATATTATAGATTCATTATCCACCAACTGAAATTTGTCAGGTCTTTTATTGTTTTAATACTGATGATTTTGGCATACAACTCCTGATAACCCAAAAAACCTGTCTCAATAAATTAGCATATTTCACCCATCCAATCAAATAAAAGTGTTTTTTAATAACAAACAAAAAAACCATCAAATAATAATGTTCAGTTATGCACTCAATACTTGGTCGGGAATCCTTTGGCAGAAATGACTGCTTCAATGCGGCGTGGCATGGAGGCAATCAGCCTGTGACACTGCTGAGATGTTATGGAGGCCCAGGATGCTTCAATAGCGGCCTTAAGCTCATCCAGAGTGTTGGGTCTTGCGTCTCTCAACTTTCCCTTCACAATATCCCACAGATTTTCTATGGGGTTCAGGTCAGGAGAGTTGGCAGGCCAATTGAGCACAGTAATACCATGGTCAGTAAACCATTTACCAGTGGTTTTGGCACTGTGAGCAGGTGCCAGGTCGTGCTGAAAAATGAAATCTTCATCTCCATAAAGCATTTCAGCCGATGGAAGCATGAAGTGCTCCAAAATCTCCTGATAGCTAGCTGCATTGACCCTGCCCTTGATGAAACACAGTGGACCAACACCAGCAGCTGACATGGCACCCCACACCATCACTGACTGTGGGTACTTGACACTGGACTTCAGGCATTTTGGCATTTCCTTCTCCCCAGTCTTCCTCCAGACTCTGTCACCTTGATTTCCGAATGACATGCAAAATTTGCTTTCATCAGAAAAAAGTACTTGGGACCACTTAGCAACAGTCCAGTGCTGCTTCTCTGTAGCCCAGGTCAGGCGCCTCTGCCGCTGTTTATGGTTCAAAAGTGGCTTTACCTGGGGAATGCGGCACCTGTAGCCCATTTCCTGCACACGCCTGTGCACGGTGGCTCTGGATGTTTCCACACCAGACTCAGTCCACTGCTTCCTCAGGTTCCCCAAGGTCTGGAATCGGTCCTTCTCCACAATCTTCCTCAGGGTCCGGTCTCATCTTCTCGTTGTACAGCGTTTTCTGCCACATTGTTTCCTTCCAACAGACTTACCATTGAGGTGCCTTGATACAGCACTCTGGGAACAGCCTATTTGTTGAGAAATTTCTTTCTGGGTCTTACCCTCTTGCTTGAGGGTGTCAATGATGGCCTTCTTGACATCTGTCAGGTCGCTAGTCTTACCCATGATGGGGGTTTTGAGTAATGAACCAGGCAGGGAGTTTATAAAAGCCTCAGGTATCTTTTGCATGTGTTTAGAGTTAATTAGTTGATTCAGAAGATTAGGGTAATAGGTCGTTTAGAGAACCTTTTCTTGATATGCTAATTTATTGAGACAGGTTTTTTGGGTTATCAGGAGTTGTATGCCAAAATCATCAGTATTAAAACAATAAAAGACCTGACAAATTTCAGTTGGTGGATAATGAATCTATAATATATGAAAGTTTAATTGTAATCATTACATTATGGTAAATAATGAAATTTAACACTATATGCTAATTTTTTGAGAAGGACCTGTATGTGTAGGTGCAGAATGATGCCATATATTGTTCATTATCTAGCCATTTATCACACTGTGTACACAGGTTGAATTATGCTTTTATTTTTCTTGTATTTTACCCAACAATTTCCTCAATTTCTACAAAAATGTAGGACCATTGTGACTCGTTTACATGAACCGACAGGGGGCATCAAACGATCACAGATTGGTAAATATTTTATGATTGGCGGTTATTTAATAGCATGTTTACACAGCCAGACCATGCTAAACAAAGCGCAATCAATGATCTGTAGTAGATAGAGAGTCCTGTTTACACAGGACAATGTGCTGCAGAGAATGATGAACGTTTGTGCAGCACAAAAGATCATATCACCCAACAAAGGAGAGTTTTGCTCGTTCATCTGGTGATCGGCAGATTATCATGGAACAAGCGTTCCTATGAAGGCTCATTCACAATGGTCTTGCGGTGTAAACAGACCTTATTTTCCCATCTCTGTTTTTCATGCCTGTGATAGTAGATATTATTAACTGGACAACCACTTTACGCTTTAGTAGAGAGGGGGTGTGGGGGGTTGAATTTTTGCCCTGTGTTAAGAAAAGTTTAGCGACGACTCTGTACAGGAATATCATACAACCAAAATGGACAATTAAGAGATGGGAAAACTAAACTGATAAATTACACAGGAAAATAGTGTGTCTCCAACGTTAAAAAAACGACGGTACTTTTTGTTACAATAATAATTCAGAACCTAAAAGCTTTGAAGTATTGTTGTCCGGTGCCATGTCCTATGTAATCTAACCAGTTGTTCTCATATTTTACATTCATGGCCATTTTGGTACTGAGCTGAGACTAGAGAATGGGGACAAGGAGACGTTGCAACAATAAAAAAACTCATTTCTAAGACCACATCATATCAGGTTTGTGGAGGTGTCCTGTTTTTTAGTTTTGTTTTTTTTAAATATATTTATAATGAAAGTCAATGGTACCATTATGTCTGCAATTTATATGCAAAAAAATAGAACGCTCAACAGGAATGACAATGTAATTAAAAAAGAAAAAGATGCCATGGTCAGACATGAAATATCTTCTGATCTCATTCAGAAAGACAGCTGTCATCTGTGTGCTATGTGTGTGTCGGTGTGACATCCATTTTTATTTATCTGCAAAAAAAATAAAGTGCATGTCACTTCTCTGAAGGGACTCCTGAAGGAATTTGTGCCAAACTCGGTGTTATTTATTCAAAAGGCAGCAAAAAAACATCTGGGAAAAAACCTCTTACAAAAGGCTTCAAAACCTCTAAAAACTTCACTGAAAACCAAAAAACTCTTCCTAAAACTGCAAAGAAGTAGCATTTTCTGAACAGTAGCAATAAAAAACTTTGCATTTCTGACTGCCTCAACAAACTCCATGTAGAAACGATGCTGAGAACCTTTGATGATTTCTGAGAACCTTTAGCACAAGGATTTGGAATACAATATCTCAAGCTCGTCCCTCCCCTCTCCCTCCATTATAAATGCAGTAGGGTCTGCTCACTCCAGCAGCATCTATTTTAGCTCCACCAACCTTCAGCCAGGTTCAGCCAGGGGGATTTCACGGACTGTATTCGGGACACAATGCCCGCCGTATTGAACTGAGGTCTCCTGTAGAGATCAGTGAATATGTTCGGCTCCCTCCTTATTCAGCAAGCTATAGCACTTACCAAATAAGCTGCAGAGGGAACCTGGATACATGGAGCGCGCCGGCTGTCCGGTGCCGCAGCTGCATGTGTCACGGCTGTGTCACTGTCACAACACACGGGCTCTCCCATGCATGTGTTGTGACAAAGCAGCGACACATGCAGCTGCGGCGCCGATCAGCTGATCAGCAGGAGCGCTCCATGTATGCAGGTTCCGGATGCAGCTTCTTCGGTAAGCGCTATAGCTTGCCCAACAAGGAGGGAGCCGAACATATTCGCTCATCTCTAGTCTCCTAATACAAACATGTAGCCTCAAAGACACAAATGAGATTGTATGGTCACGTCTGTATACCAGCTGTCTGTCCTGATATTCTGGTCTGAACTGGCTGAAATCGCACCCCCTAAACTGACTGACAGCAGCTCAGCATTAGGGTCGGCTGTCAGTCAGTGCCGGAGCACGGTTACAGCTCCCGCTCTATCTTCACAGAGCAGTGACTGAACCCGCTCCGGAGCCGCCCCCGTGACTGAAACCCTAACACTGTGGGGGGAATAAAGTAAATTTCCTCCAAGCAGTGCCATCGACGGAAAGGTTTACAACGCTATTAACCTGCAGATTAACCCCATATTTGCAGGTTAATGGCGTTTTTTCACATGACAGGTTCCATTTAAGTTTCTGAACCACCGTTGTTCACACTTAAAATCCCAAATATTTTGCCTAAAAAAAAGGCGGAAAAAAAAATTCTTGCGCATTAGCTAAAGAATTTAATTACATGTTCAAATAAAAAATATACGGTAATAAGGTAGAATGAGGTCATGCACATTTTAGTCATTGTTTTTCTCCAATAAAACTGATGTTTCAAGGTCCACATAAGGATAATGGCAGGTTACTGTACATTCCTAAGACAACTACTGTTTCATGCCCAGGTATTTGGAAGACAAGAAGAATAAACTACAGCAGATGGCTGGCACCCAAACCACACACACTTGGCTTTGTAATTGTATCATTAGCGGGGGGGCTTAGACAACAGATTCAGTGAAGACACACTTTAAAGGGAATATCTACTGATGAATATTATCTATGGGGGTAAATAGTCTTTGGGGTTTTTCACATGTCGGCAATGTTGGGGGAAGACGATGTTTCAGAAAAAAAAAAGTGACATGTCTGATTTTGATCAACGTCACAAATGTAGATCACACATTCATGTCTTTGGCTAAAAATGAGTACACCACAGGGATATGGATGCCATAAACCTGCATCTGTGTGCTGTTCATTTTTTTACTGTTTATTAGGAAAAGCTTAGAAAATGGATTTATTTATTTTTTTACATACAAGGAAAACAGATGGCAAACTGATGAAAATGGAAACACGGACTAAAATGTATAAAAATAAAAAAAATCACTGAACAATATTTAACAATTTATCTTGTAAGCAAAAAAGGAGTCGGGACATATGAATGAGGCTTTATGATAAACAATTCCTCAAACAAATTTTAGAATTTACAATATTTTTAATGTTTGTGCAGGTGAATTGGAGATCTGTATAATGATCAGTAAGCTATTGAATGGCTTTAATGTCGAACATTAGCTTTGTTGGGTTCATTTAAAACTGTACATGGGCAGAAACATTGAATGTCTGTAACTTCATACACTGCAGATAGCCTTCATACACCAGAATGGTGGCTAGCCCCAAATATTAACATCTTCCACCTAGAAATCTCCAGATTAAGAAACAAAGATATTTTGCAGCCGAAGAAACTGAGAGATGGCCACTCCTCGGTAAAGAAGAATATAGAAAACAGATCTTCACATATGGGCTATGCTCGTTGGAACAAAGATGCAGCAGAAGATTCTCCTTTGCCATCTAAGCAGATCTGCATCGCAGTAGAGCCGTCATCTGAGGTCGCTGACATCTAAATAACCAAGGAGAACAGTGTAGGAACAGGTACGGTATTATTCTCTGACCGCTGCACCTACAATTTGCTGCTAATGTTCTCTCGATTCAATGACAATGCAGCTGTTGGATGTTTCTTGTAGCGCCAAAGTGACTCACTCCATAACCGAGCCCCATGTAGACATTTGTAAAGACTCCGACTGCTTTATTATAGTAAAAAATAAAGCTGAAACCTGTCACCAGGATATGCCATGTTTTCCAGAAACATGGGACGGCATGTGCTATCCACATACAGAGGGTGAAATAAGTATCCAATTTTCTAAGTACCGTAAATATATTTCTAAAGGTGCTATTGACATGAAATTCTCATAAGATATCAGTAACAACCCATCCAATCCACACAGGTAAAGAAACCAAACCATAAATGTCCATAAATTAAGTATAATAATGAAAAATGATGCAGGGAAAAGTATTGAACACTCTCACAGAAATGTACAGTTACAGGTCCTTCTCAAAAAATTAGCATATAGTGTTAAATTTCATTATTTACCATAATGTAATGATTACAATTAAACTTTCATATATTATAGATTCATTATCCACCAACTGAAATTTGTCAGGTCTTTTATTGTTTTAATACTGATGATTTTGGCATACAACTCCTGATAACCCAAAAAACCTGTCTCAATAAATTAGCATATCAAGAAAAGGTTCTCTAAACGACCTATTACCCTAATCTTCTGAATCAACTAATTAACTCTAAACAAATGCAAAAGATACCTGAGGCTTTTATAAACTCCCTGCCTGGTTCATTACTCAAAACCCCCATCATGGGTAAGACTAGCGACCTGACAGATGTCAAGAAGGCCATCATTGACACCCTCAAGCAAGAGGGTAAGACCCAGAAAGAAATTTCTCAACAAATAGGCTGTTCCCAGAGTGCTGTATCAAGGCACCTCAATGGTAAGTCTGTTGGAAGGAAACAATGTGGCAGAAAACGCTGTACAACGAGAAGAGGAGACCGGACCCTGAGGAAGATTGTGGAGAAGGACCGATTCCAGACCTTGGGGAACCTGAGGAAGCAGTGGACTGAGTCTGGTGTGGAAACATCCAGAGCCACCGTGCACAGGCGTGTGCAGGAAATGGGCTACAGGTGCCGCATTCCCCAGGTAAAGCCACTTTTGAACCATAAACAGCGGCAGAGGCGCCTGACCTGGGCTACAGAGAAGCAGCACTGGACTGTTGCTAAGTGGTCCCAAGTACTTTTTTCTGATGAAAGCAAATTTTGCATGTCATTCGGAAATCAAGGTGCCAGAGTCTGGAGGAAGACTGGGGAGAAGGAAATGCCAAAATGCCTGAAGTCCAGTGTCAAGTACCCACAGTCAGTGATGGTGTGGGGTGCCATGTCAGCTGCTGGTGTTGGTCCACTGTGTTTCATCAAGGGCAGGGTCAATGCAGCTAGCTATCAGGAGATTTTGGAGCACTTCATGCTTCCATCGGCTGAAATGCTTTATGGAGATGAAGATTTCATTTTTCAGCACGACCTGGCACCTGCTCACAGTGCCAAAACCACTGGTAAATGGTTTACTGACCATGGTATTACTGTGCTCAATTGGCCTGCCAACTCTCCTGACCTGAACCCCATAGAGAATCTGTGGGATATTGTGAAGAGAAAGTTGAGAGACGCAAGACCCAACACTCTGGATGAGCTTAAGGCCGCTGTTGAAGCATCCTGGGCCTCCATAACATCTCAGCAGTGTCACAGGCTGATTGCCTCCATGCCACGCCGCATTGAAGCAGTCATTTCTGCCAAAGGATTCCCAAGTATTGAGTGCATAACTGAACATTATTATTTGTTGGTTTTTTGTTATTAAAAAACACTTTTATTTGATTGGATGGGTGAAATATGCTAATTTATTGAGACAGGTTTTTTGGGTTATCAGGAGTTGTATGCCAAAATCATCAGTATTAAAACAATAAAAGACCTGACAAATTTCAGTTGGTGGATAATGAATCTATAATATATGAAAGTTTAATTGTAATCATTACATTATGGTAAATAATGAAATTTAACACTATATGCTAATTTTTTGAGAAGGACCTGTATATGAAAAAGTTTGGGCACCTCTATTAATCTTAAGCTTAATGTTTTATGAAAATTGTTTTTTTTTTGCAACAACTATTTCAGTTTCATATATCTAATAACTGTTGGACACAGTAATGTTTCTGCCTTGAAATGAGGTTTATTGTACTAACAGAAAATGTGCAATCTGCATTCAAACAAAATTTGACAGGTGCATAAGTATGGGCACCCCACCAGAAAAGTGACATTAATATTTAGTAGAGAATCAAAAGACGTGAGCACAGCTACTTAGGTGCCCGGGTAGGTTCCCAAACCGTATACATATAGATAAATAGAACCCGGCACTCAACTTGAGTCAAACTGGTGATATTTTATTTCGTAGTACGAAAAACGTTTCGGCCTGGTCTGGCCTTCGTCAGTTACGTACTGAAAAGAGTCTAGAAGAACGCTGAGGAGATGTGAGCGAGATAAATCGCAGGGAAATCCCTTAGGAGATGTCTGTCTCCGAACAATGTCGCAGCTGTGAGCTGTGGTAGAGGCGGGTCAGGACGCGGAGTCCACCGCTGTCAAGGAAGATGCCCGAATGAAGGATTCGGGCATCCTCCTTGACAGTAGTGGACTCCGCGTCCTGACCCGCCTCTACCACAGCTCACAGCTGCGACATTGTTCGGAGACAGACATCTCCTAAGGGATTTCCCTGCGATTTATCTCGCTCACATCTCCTCAGCGTTCTTCTAGACTCTTTTCAGTACGTAACTGACGAAGGCCAGACCAGGCCGAAACGTTTTTCGTACTACGAAATAAAATATCACCAGTTTGACTCAAGTTGAGTGCCGGGTTCTATTTATCTATTAATATTTAGTAGATCCTCCTTTTGCAAAAATAACAGCCTCTAGTCGCTTCCTGTAGCTTTTAATGAGATCCTGGATGTAAAAGTTTGTGCACCCCTGGTCAAAATTACTGTTATTGCAAATACAGTATGTCCCATGTGTTTTGGTTTTGTCCCAAGATAAGGTCTTTCTGGGCCGAGATAGTGTCGACTTTGAAGAAAATAGGCCTAATCAACCATACTTTACCACCACTAGAAGTCTTACTGTCCTGCCCAACAAAACATTACAAGCCCAAAAAACACAACCTACTAGCATCGCTACTAGGGGCCGCCAAACATCTAATCCACTTACACTGGAAACAAGAAGCTCCCACTACTCACTTAAAATGGACAATAAAAGTTAATGCAATTCGACGTCTTGAGGAACTCACTAGTTGGGAATCTTACACACACACTCAATTTCTTAAAGTCTGGGAACGATGGAATCTTGTTTTACCAAGCTAGATAAAATATGGCTCACATAATATAACCAATCTCACGTTCACTGGGCATCCTTTCTACTATAATATCAGGTGTCACTATGCCCCTGGTGAGGTTCATATTTCAGGATCTCTGTATACAGTTATAGAAACAGTGTCATTTTGCCTCTCTTACTCTCATCATTTTTTTTCACAAATATGTTGTTTTAGCCCCAAATTTGTAATTTTCACAATGGATGAGAAAAAAACGGACCCCATAATTTGTTGCACAAATTTTCCCGAACATGGTGCTGTCCAATATATTGTCAGAAATTACTGTTAGGCCACATGTTAGGGCTGAGAAGGAAGGAATGCTATTTGGCTTCTGGAGCACAGATTTTGCTAGAATAGTTTGCGGGCGACATTTGCAGAGCCCCGAAGGTGCCAGAACAGCAGAAAATTCCCAAAAGTGACACCACCGTAGAAACTGCAACTCTCAATTAATTCATCTACAGCTGCAATGATGACCATTCTGTAACATCCACGTCGTGCTTTATTCTGGAGAATTGCAAATTTTCCAGTCTAGCACCTATATATTTTGCCCCCACACATTGTGCTTCTGGAGATACGCACCCGTAAATTAAGTGCCTTCCCTCCATTACAATAATGCCAATCAGTGGCCTCATACTGTGGTTTAGTATTTTTTGGCGCACAGAGATGTATGAGGGCTTATATTTTGCAGGACAAGTTGCACATTTTTTTGGTACCAATAACCAAAAAGAAAAAGAAGCACCAGCAGAACCAATATAACAAATATAATAATTTATTAGACAAATATTAAAAACACTAATCGGAACAGGAGCACAAGACAAACGACAGGGAACACATCACAAGGGGTGGCAACATGGTGACCACTAGGCAACCCTATGTATAAGAATAACAAACATAGCACACCTATAAGTACAAGGATAACAACCATAGCACACCTGTAAGTATGTATGACCCAAATGAAAAGCAACAGTGCAGAGTCTATGGGAGTGCCTAGGTACATACAAGCAACTATAAGGCACCAAAAGGAAGCTATGACCGTACAGAGAGGACAAGCACAGATGAGCTTGAAAGGGGGTTTACCTGCGGAGACCAAGGTGCCACCCACCCCAACGCGCGTTTCGGCTCCGTGCCTTCTTCCGGGGGCCGAAACGCGCGTTGGGGTGGGTGGCACCTTGGTCTCCGCAGGTAAACCCCCTTTCAAGCTCATCTGTGCTTGTCCTCTCTGTACGGTCATAGCTTCCTTTTGGTGCCTTATAGTTGCTTGTATGTACCTAGGCACTCCCATAGACTCTGCACTGTTGCTTTTCATTTGGGTCATACATACTTACAGGTGTGCTATGGTTGTTATCCTTGTACTTATAGGTGTGCTATGTTTGTTATTCTTATACATAGGGTTGCCTAGTGGTCACCATGTTGCCACCCCTTGTGATGTCTTCCCTGTCGTTTGTCTTGTGCTCCTGTTCCGATTAGTGTTTTTAATATTTGTCTAATAAATTATTATATTTGTTATATTGGTTCTGCTGGTGCTTCTTTTTCTTTTTGGTTATTTGTATTTATATGCACTGAACCCTTATATGTGCATCCTGGCATCCCTTCTATTTTAGTGTTGGTTGCCTTATATGTTTTTGGGTTAATATTTTTTTGGTACCAGTTGGGGTACGTAATTTTTTTTATCCCTTTTTATTCAAAATTTTCATACACGGAATGAACAAAATACATCAATTCATTTATTGTTTTTATTTTATTTTTTTGCGCTATTCCCTATGCGGTAAAAGTGATTATTCGTTGGGTTGGTACACTTACCGCAATTCTAGATTTATATAGTTTTTTTATGATTTTCTATTTTTACACACTAAAAACCATATTTTAGCAAAATTAATTTGTTTTTGCATCGTCCTATTCTGAGAGATGCATCTTTTTTATTTTTTTGCCGAATGAGCTATTTTAGTGCTTGTTTTTGGTGGGACGGTTTGGTGTTTTCATTTATATTTTTTATATATGGCTTTTTGATAGCTTTTTATTCACTTTTTATGTGAGTCACTATGATGAAAAAGCGACATTTATGGTGTTTTTTTAACAGCATTCACCAAACAGAATTAAAAAAAGTGTCAGTTTTAGGCCAGTCTCACACGTCCAGATTTTTCCGGTACGTGAAGAAATGGTCCCGGAGCTCTCTGTGTCCGTGTGTGCACGTAGGCCATCCGTGTGCTGTCCGTGCATTCAAACAATTTTTTTCAATTTTAATCATTAAAAAAAAAGCACACGGACAGCACAAGGACGGCATCCGTGTGCGGTACGTGTTTACACACACCCATTAACTTTAATGGGTCCGTGTGATCCGCGCTCCCACGAACACTGACATGTCTCCGTGTCTTGCACATGGACACACGGTCCATGAAAACACACTGAAATCTGCAGGGACACATTTATTTTAATGTGTCTATTTGTGTCAGTGTCTCCGGTACATGAGGAAACTGTGACCACACATACCGCAGCCACTGACGTGTGAAACCGGCCTCATACAGAGGGTCGATGTGATGTGGCGATACCAATTATGTGTACTTTTTTGTTTATTTTTGTTTTCATCACAAACGCTGCATTTTGAGTGTCGAAATGGATTTTAGTGATTTGTGTGAGCATTTTTGTGTGTTTTTTAAAAAATTTTTACATTTTTTTTCTTTTTACACTTTTTTTCTTTGGGACATGTATAATTTTTACTTTAATCACTGGTCTCATACACTGCTGTACTCATGTACACAGAGTCTCACGGACACTCACTGACTCAGCCTGTGAGACCCAGCTTATTGCTGGATCACACAGGCTACCGTACCCTGGGGTCATCACAGGACCTCAGGGTACCACGGTAACCATCGGGACCCGCGATTCTGATCGCAGGGGTTCGATGGTTACTAAGGGGGTCTTGTGACCCCTTGTAATAACTTAAATATTGCTGTCGTGATTGACAGCGGTATTTAAGGAGTAAATCGGTCCTGATCGGTTGCAAAACTGGTCGGGTCCGTTACTGCAGGGTGTCATCTGTCAGGTACAGCTGACACTTGCATGGCGGCACTATTCTCTTATTCCTGGGTGCAGTTAAAAAGCAGCAGTGAGGAATAAGTACCCTTAATGACCACCATTAAAAGGTGTATTGGCGGTCATTAAGGAGTTAAACTGCCTCCTCCCTTACTCCTTTGTAAACACCCAGAAGGGGAGGGGAGAGTGACATCACACACGTGAGCAGATCCCGCCCACATTTAATGCAAGCTAGTTGTGCAGTAGGTGTTCATGGCAAATTTCAGCTGCCTCTCCCCCTACTGTTTAAGAGTGGAAAATATATTTAAAAAAAATTATGTTCCATATTTTACTCCTTTAAAAACAAATGTAAAAAAAAAAAAAGAAAACATTAACAGTTTACTTTTTTTGGGGGGATGGAACATTCCATTTAACTCCGTACACCCATGAGGATTGTCTGAATGTAAAAAAAAAAAAAAAAAAAATCCCTTACACTTCTGTTTCAGCTCTAAGAATAATCATATAGTGAGCAAGCTAGATAGACAAAGAGGCTTGAATTTGAAATGGTCCATTCTGGTGATGGCCAGACCTGGGCCTACATTGTTAAATGTAACTATTTGTCGAAAAGCACAGTCACATAATTTAAGACAAATAATACATTATCTTTGTCTCTCAATAGTTTTATTAGAGTAGTTAGCAATAAAAAATAAGCAAAATACAGTATTGTGCTAACGTTTTAGGCAGGTATGGAAAAAATTCTGCAATGTAAGAACGCTTTAAAACTGCTAAGTTTTAACAGTTTATTTTTTTAGCAATTAAAAAAATACAAAGTGAATGACCAAAAAATAAATCTAAATCAAATTAATAATTGATGTGACTATCCATTGCTTTTAAAACAGCATCAATTTTCTAGGTACACTTGCACACAGTTTTTGAAGGGACTCAGCAGGGAGGTTGTTCCAAACATCTTTGAGAACCAAACACAAATCTTTGGTGGATGTACATTTGTGCAAATCAAGATTCCGTCTCCTCATATAATCCCAGACAGACTCAATGATGTTCAGATCAGGGTTCTGTGCGGGCCATATCACTTCAAGGTCTCCTCGGTATTCATTATGCTGAAGATACTGTAGTTCCTAATGAGAGAGGCCTCCCTGATGGTGTTGCATGATAAATAAGTATCTGCCTGTATTTCTCAGCATTGAGGACCACATTAATCCTGGTAAAATCCCAAATTCCTTTTGATGAAATGCACCCCCAAACTTACATGGATCCTTCACTATGTTTCATTGTTTCCTGCAGACACTCATTATTGTAACGCTCACCAGCCCTTTAGCGAATATACAGCCTTCTGTTTGACTCATCAGTCCAGGGGTTCTGCTGCCATTTTATTTCATCCCAGTTCCTTTTTTCATGCATAGTTGAGCGAGTTCGCCTTGTTTCCGTGTTGAAGGTATGGTTTTTGGATGCAATTTTTCCATGAAGATCACTTCTGGACAGGCATCTTTGAACAGTCCCAATGGTTGCTGTCAGTTGCCAGTTGATGGCACTTCTGGACATCTTTCGGTTTCAAAGGAAAATACTCATGAGGTCTTATCTGCTGCACCAAGTTTCATTGGCTGACCACAGAGTCTAGAGTCCTCAACATTGCCCATTTCTTGGTTCCCTCAATGCTCAGAAACATTTGATTGGCTCATATTTTTTCCTGCAGCAAGAAATCGACCCCAAACATACAGTCAATGTCCTTACGAACTATTGTTATGGTAAAGAACAAGGAGTCCTGGAAGTGATGATTTGGCCTTCACAGAGCCCTGATCTCAACATCATTGAGATGGTCTGCAATTATATTAAGCGATAGAAGAACCTGTGCAAGCCTACATCCACATAATACTGGTCGTTAATTCTCCAAGATGTTTCGAAAAACCTCCCTGCCGAGTTTCTTAAAAAACTGCATGCAAGCATACCTAGAAAAATTCATGCTGTTTTGAAGACAAAGGATGGCCACACCAAATATTGATTTGATTTAGATTTCCCTTTTGATCATTCACTTTGACTTTTGGCATTGATAAATGTAAAATATTAACTTTCTATTTTTTAAAACATTATTACTTTGCAGCATTTTTTCCACATCTGCCTAAAACTTTTGCACTGTATTACATATTGAGTCACAACCCCTCATAGGGGCCCAAAAAGTATGTGTTACAGGGGTTGTCACATCTCCTTTCTTTAGGAGCGCATCGCTCCACAGCCTTCCAGCTTCCTCTTTGCTTGATGCGGTGAGCACCTGATGATTACCAGTTCGGACCAGCAGAATGGTCGCACTGCTGACTGGTGCTGTCTCCTCTCCTATGCTGTAAGCAGAGGACAATTTACCTCTGTGGAATCAGAGGAGCGGAGGGGCAACAAAGCTGGCAGGGTCCAGCTATCTGGCCAACTTCAGGGCAGCTCTTACTAGCACTAAAGCAAATAGATTGCAAGCACTCTCCCCTTGGCAATAAGTAGTAACTCAGTGTGACACTTGGATATTGGAGTAGACCAGGAATGAGCAGTCATACATTTCTCTGATGTACAGTGGGTACAGAAAGCAACCATCACTCCAGCCCTCCAACAGTTGGGCATTTATGGCAGAGTGGCCTGACGGAAGCCTCTCCTCAATGCAAGACATATGAAAACCTACACAAAGTTTGGTAAAAAACACATGAGGGACTCCCAGACTATGAGAAATATGATTCTCTTGTCTGATGAGACAAAGATAGATCTTTTTGATGATAATTCTAAGCGATATTTGTGGAGAAAACCAGGCTCTGCTCATCTCCTGCCCAATACAGTCCCAACAGTGAAACATAGTGGTGGCAGCATCATGCTATGGGGGTGTTTTTCAGCTGCATGAAGGACTCCCAGACTATGAGAAATAAGATTCTCTGGTCCTGCAGGGACAGGACGACTGGTTGTCATTGAATGAAAGTGAATGCGGCCAAGTACAGAGATATCCTGGATGAAAACCTCTTCCAGAGTGCTCTGGACCTCAGACTTGGCCAAAGGTTCACCTTCCAACAAGACAATGACCCTAAGCATACTGCTAAAATAACAAAGGAGTGGCTTCAGAACAACTCTGTGACCATCCCTGACTGGCCCAGCCGGAGCCCTGACCTAAACCCAATTGAGCATCTCTGGAGAGACCTGAAAATGGCTGTCCACCAACGTTCACCATCCAACCTGACGGAACTGGAGAGGATCTGCAAAGAAGAATGGCAGAGGATCCCCAAATCCAGGTGTGAAAAACTTGTTGCATTATTCCCAAGAAGACTCATGGCTGTACTAGTTGAAAGGGTGCTTCTACTCAATACTGAGCAAAGGGCCTGAATACTTATGACCATGTGATATTTCAGTTTTTCTTTGTTAATAGATTTGCAAAATGTTCTACATTTCAGCTTTTTTCAGTCAAGATGGGGTGCAGAGTGTACATTAATGAGAAAAAAATGAACTTTTTTGAATGTACCAAATGGCTGCAATGAAACAAAGTGACAAATTTAAAGGGGTCGAATATGTTTCGTACCCACTGTAAGTAGTTTTTTTACCATCAGTGGAAAAAAAAAAGAAAACAATAAACAGATTTATCAAATCCAGAAAAAGGTCCATCAAGAAATTAAACTGACAGACCAATAAGATTTATCCAGAGCTGCCAGATGAGTGAAAACCTCCATATTATCGCTTCTTATTGCCATTAACATTTGTCTTCCAGTTGGCCGCTATATGATTTCTTGCTGCCATGCATATATGCAGAGCTACGTTACGAGCCTGGTTTCTGAGTATAGAAGGTTTATCTACCAATAATAGTGACAACTGCTGTGAAGAACCGAATCTCCAAAGGGCACGTCCACCATATATGAAGATGAGTGCCTCAAAACTGATTTCCTTAAAACCCAAGGTAGGAGACATAGGATATAATAAGTTTATCCTTGAAGGAACAAAATAAGCTTTGGGCATAATTTAGACATTTCTCCATTCGATTAACAGTCTAACTTCCTTACGACATAGTGGTGCAGCGCTGGTGCCATCGGTCTATGGGCGCATGAACCCTGAAGGTACCAGGTAGACATTTCAGTCTTCCTTCTGCTCTATGACACTATGCAGCGAGTAGCGCTGTGTGGGGTAAAGTCCTGTCCTCCAGATTTGTTCCAGGAGCATGGTTATACATTATGAGAATCAATCGAGAACCAATGGACAGTGCTGCAAAGGTGACACATTTATCACGCGGCTGACATTGTAAAGCCATACATCTCCTGCAAGAATTCACTTATCTTTTCTTGCGCTATTAGCATGAGCCTCCGGCTTTCTATGATCCAAGAAAGATGTGCTGGTGTTAAAGATTGAGGAAACACTTTCTGTGATTAAATATTACATTAGTCCACCGCGCTGACCTCTTAGTGAAAGGCCATAAGTTTACGCACAGGCGGTCTAACACTCTCCCCATTATCAGGCATCCGGAGCTATGTGGACACTTTGGCTTGTATGCTTTAGCAGTCAGAGACTGTAGAAATTGCCTGCTATTTCCTCAGAAGTGACTAATGGTGAATTGATTAAATGCATATTTTATTGTAAATGACAAATGATTTACTTGTGGTCATTAATCGCACTTTGATTTTTGATAAATTACGTCTTGATGAATGACACCTCCTGCTATGGTATTATTTCATCTTGCAGAACCGTGATGATAGATAAGTGCACTAATCGAGCAGCTTGCACTTATCAGCTTGCGGACAGCTTCACTAATGCAAAAGATGAAATAACTAAAAAGAACAGGACTAAGTATGGTATGGACATACAGAGCAAGAAAAAAAACACATGTATTTCAACACAGTATTCCACTGTACGACCTAATGGTAGTGGAGTGCTCGGCAAACAAGGACTCGGCACCAAACACTAGATACCATCTACAAGAGGTAGCAAATAGAATACATATATAGAATATTGAAAGAGTGAAACTTGAAAAACCTGACATCCCGCCAAAAAGTTTATAGACCAAAGGAAGCCATATTATAAAATAGGGCCCTCTCCTCACTGGTTCACGCACATCACACATTTAGACTATGTGAACACAAGATTTTCTGCAGCGGATTTGCATGCAGAAAATCATTTACACACAAGGTAGAAGAAAAACATCTGGATTGTAAATTGTCAGCCAGTGTGGATTTTACATTTTCTTTGCCGCAAAGATTGAGCGGGGCTACAGCGAAACTGAAATCTGCATCAATTTCACTTCTAAGACCATATCCATATTGTTTATCGCCATCGTGGAGTTCGTGCAGCAGATCAGTCCCCTGTGGATGAGTACAAGGGCTGAAAAGGAAAAACTCTATACTCTCTAACGCACACTGGTTGCATTTTTTTAGGCTATTTGCCCCCACCCAATGTTCTGCATTTAAATTGTGCAGTTGTCATAATGACAGTCTGTTAAGAGTATAAACGCTTGAAAGCACTTATTATGTTACAATTATTGGGAAGTGTGCATGAACGACATTTGGCTGCGAGGCTCTGGGAAGTATTCCGGGGTAAGTCCGTAGGGGACCCATCCTAAGTAGCCCCCATGGGGAACCAACTGATTGGTGCTGAGTGTGCAATGTGCTTGAGATGGGCAAAGCTGTGTGCATGGGAACAAGTTAAAGCACACCTAGCGTGTCAGAGGATCTGAAGGCCTCTATTTCCCACCACTCTGGGTCATTGGAAATGCCGTGTAAACCTGGATGGTCCAGATGAATGGAGTAATGGAAGGTTGGTGGATGGCCACCATGTCCCAACAAGGCTGCAATGTCAGCAAGGAGGTGGCAGAGTCATGTTTCAGGATGTAAAGAATGGGAGATAAACTGGTCCAAGCTGGCTCCACTTAAAATGTTTCTCATAGTGGTTGACTATACGAAATACATGTCCTTGGGTATCACAGAAAAAACATGCAGCCTGGAAACTGGGAACAGAAAATGAACCCAAACAGTAGGACCCCAACTGAAATGAGCGTCAATGCAGATTACTTTCCAGTTCCCTGCATGCCAACATGGCTGGTCCTCACCAATGGATTCAAGTTCTGTCATTCCAGTCATGTGCAGTACTTTTGAAAAATATTCCACAGTTAAAAGATATGGGCCAGCAGGGTGATTAATTAGGCATTTTAATGGCTAAGATAAAGATATAGAACTTCTTAGTTTATTCAGTAAGACCATATTTTCCATGTCATTATACACTTTCCCTAAAAATAGGTACAAAAATAACTTAAGAGTCTATAAATAATCCAATGCATTCCTGGAGACAGAATGTAGGTCATGTATTAAAAAAAGACATTTCACACTGAAGATTGCACAGAAAGATAAAAATGGAAAAATGATAAGATGCTGAAACCAAAGCAATACTTTTTATAGGTTCTGTTTTTAGAGTTTGTTATTCGCTTGAAAGGAAAGATCTCAAAAAAGCTAATGGTATATGCACTGTAAGAAAATAGTATGCAAAACAGCCAGGCCTGTCAAAGTGGGCCCAATGGGGCTTATGTATCAAAGGTGGTACAGTGGTATTCCCAAACCATTTCCATAATAGATGAGCACATGGCTGTGATCGGCAACCATCGATCTGGGTAACTGCCAGGGACCATTCGGCCCAGATTTCTATTGGCGACATCACCCATTCAGATACTACTGAGGGAGTGTGCACTGTATCTATGGAGCGGGCTGTTGTGAATTCTGCTCTTGGGTTCCCTCCAGTGGTTGTAGGTGGGAATGCAGTTGTCTGAGTCACAGACCTGGCCAGGTGAATCGGATGATTACAATTCTGACTGGGATATTTAACTGGGCAGGATCCTTTAGCCCTTGCCAGTAGTCAATGTTCCTTGTGAAGTGTTGGTTCACTTTCTGGCTTCTCCTGCTCGCTGCCTATTTCAGCAAAGATAAGTGTTTGGTTTTTGTTTCTGTGGCACACTGCCAGTGTGCTTGTTTCAGTTTTATTCCTGCTCTGATTGTACGATTCACTGGAGTTGCAGATTTACGCTCCTACATCTTTTAGTAAAGATGTAGGAAGTTTTTGTATATTCTGCTGTGGATGTTTTGAAGGGTTTTTTATACTGACCGCACAGAACTCTGTCCTATCCTGTCCTATCTAGCTAGAGTGGCCTCCTGTGCTAAATCTGTTTTTCTGCCTGTGTATGTTTTTTCCTCTCCGACTCACCGCCAATATTTGTGGGGGGCTGTCTATCCTTTGGGTATTTTCTCTGAGGCAAGATAGTATTCCTATTTCCATCTTTAGGGGTATTTAGTTCTCCAGCTGTGACGAGGTGTCTAGGTGTGTTAGGTACACTCCACGGCTACTTCTAGTTGCGGTGTTAAGTTCAGGATTGCGGTCAGTACAGTGGCCACATTCTCCAGTGAATGTTCTCATGCAGCTCCTAGGTCACCGGATCATAACAGCGGGCTCAGGAGCTCAGCCTGCTCCACACAACATGGGTGCTGGCAGGGTCTAGCAGATACTAATACAGCTAGCTCAGA
This sequence comes from Ranitomeya imitator, assembly GCF_032444005.1. Taxonomy (NCBI): domain Eukaryota; kingdom Metazoa; phylum Chordata; class Amphibia; order Anura; family Dendrobatidae; genus Ranitomeya; species Ranitomeya imitator. The sequence continues at coordinate 1,129,073,588 of NC_091282.1, read as the reverse complement.
TTGAAGCAGTTTCACCCTTTAGATGCTTATTTTAAATGAAAGGGGGAGTTACCAGTATAAGACATGTAATGACTGACAGTCTGCTCTCCTGATCTACATGTCTCACACTGGTAACGCCTCCTTTCATTTAAAATCATCTCTGGAGGCAGATTCTCAGGGGCATCTATGTCTGGCCCATAGATCTCAACAGCTCATTTACATATAAGAAAACATGGCTTTCTCTGGAAAAAGACATCGGATAACAGATATGTGATCTAGAACTGTGTTCAGTTCTGGGCACCAGAATTTGAAAAAGACATCGAAAAATTGGAACAAGTTCAGAGAAGAGCTACCAGGATGGTGAGTGGACTGCAAATTATGTCCTATGAGGAGGTTAATGGAGCTGGGAATGTTTAACTAGCAAAAAAGAAGGCTAAGAGGAGACGTAATAGCTGTCTACAAATATCTGAAGGGCTGTCACATTGTAGAGTGATCATCATTATTCTTATTTGCATATGGAAACATGAGAAACAATGGGATGAAACTGAAAGGGAAGATTTACAGATTAGATAGTAGAAAAACTTTTTTGACTGTGAGAGTGATCAATGAGTGGAACAAGCTGCAACAAGAGGTGGTGAGTTCTCCTTCAATGGAAGTCTTCAAACAGAGGCTGGACAGACATCTGTCTGGGATGGTTTAGTGAATCCTGCATTGAGCAGGGGTTGGACACGATGACCCTGGAGGTCCCTTCCAACTCTAAAATTCTATGATATCAAGGCATCATTTTATTACTATTTTTATCACCTACGTGCCCTTATAGATGGCTTTGGTGGGTTGATTCTACTGACAGACTCCCTGTAAGGTGTTCAGACTCCTTAGCAGCAAGCTAAATATTTTTGTGGTGCAGAGCTTTTCTCACGCTCAGATTGCCAAGTAGACATATTCTTTAAATATGAATACTGGCATGAGCCACTGACAGTCTCCTCCAGCAATGGTTTATCTCTGTGAATACAAATGGATTGGGTGTTATAATTCAACATGCCCAATCCTTCCCTCACCAGATATCATTTGTCAGGAAATCAGGAGGTCCCTATATACCCTGGATAGTTTGCTGAATGTATTGTTTTGTAGGGTGGTCTTTTATTGGTAAGGATCAGTGATCTGTCTGATCTCCAGCACTGAACCACTGACTCCAGTGCTCACCTTTGAGGAACAGTACCATGTATACATAGAGGATACAGGAACGGCAGCTCTTCAACATCTATTTGTTCTGAAGGTGGTATACACACCTAAGGAATAGTGATCATTTCCCTGCCGCAGATTCCCGCACTTGACACCAGCGAGCTGAGGATGTGATTTTCAGAAGCTGTAATTTCATGTAAATGAGACGTCAAATTGCAGCTACAAAGCGCGGCTGCCTCGTTACATAAGCTTCAGAGATGCTCGCGGGAATAAATCATTATATAACTTCTACCGTTACCAGAAAAGATCTATATCTATAGAAACCTTCACCTGCGGCCGTCTCGTCCTTCTCCATGGTAAATGCTTTGTTATACTCTAACCTATTGTCACTCCACACATTTATTTTAGGAAGTAGATAAATGTAATTTCTACAAATGTCATTTATATACTGTGATAACCAGAACGAACGTTCATTAGTAAAAGGTGATTTTAGGGAAACAAGAGAATATGAACCGAAAGGGGTATTTATACATTACTAGATATTGGCCCGATTCTAACGCATCGGGTATTCTAGAATATGTATTTATGTATGTATATAGCAGCCACATAGTATATAGCACAGGCCACATAGTACATAGGAGCCATGTAGTATATATATATATATAGCAGAGAAATACTATGTGGCCTGTGCTATATACTATGTGGCTGCTATATACATACATATTGTAGAATACCCGATGCATTAATACAGGCCACGCAATATATAACAGTGGCCACGCAGTATAAAATACAGGCGACATAGTATATAACACAGGCCACGCAATATATAACACTGGCCACGTAATATATAGCACAGCCCACGCAGTATATAGCAGCCACGGAGTGTATAACACTTCCCACGCAGTATATCAGTATATAACAGTGGCCACGTAATATATTGCACAGCCCACGGAGTATATCACACTGCCCACATAGCATATAACACTGCCTATGTAGTATATTGCAGCCACGCGGTATCTAACACACCCCACGTAGTATATAGCAGTGTGGGCACCATATCCCTGTTAAAAAAATAATTAAAATTAAAAATAGTTATATACTCACCCCTGGGATCCACCGAAGCTCCGGCGATACGCGCGCGGCTGTCGCCATCTTCCGTTCCCAGGATGCATTGCGAAATTACCCAGATGACTTAGCGGTCTCGCGAGACCGCTAAGTCTTCTGGGTAATTTCGCAATGCATCACTGGGAACGGAAGATGGCGGCAGGCGCAAACGGCTCGGCGGACTACGGAGGGTGAGTATAGCAGGTTTTTTGTTTTTTTATTATTTTTAACATTACATTTTTTTACTATTGATGCCGCATAGGCAGCATTAATAGTAAAAAGTTGGGGACACACAGGGTTAATAGCAGCGGTTACGGAGTGCGGTACCCGCGGCATAACGCAGTCTGTTACCGCCGGCATTAACCCTGTGTGAGCGGTGACTGGAGGGGAGTATGTGGGCGCCGGGCAGAGACTGCGGGGAGTAAGGAGTGGCCATTTTCTTCTGGACTGTGCCCGTCGCTGATTGGTCGTGGCTGTTTTGCCACGACCAATCAGCGACTTGGATTTCCATGATAGAGAGAGGCCGCGACCAATGAATATCCGTGACAGAAAGACAGACAGAAGGACAGACAGAAAGACGGAAGTGACCCTTAGACAATTATATAGTAGACTAGATGGTGGCCCGATTCTAACGCATCGGGTATTCTAGAATATGCATGTCCACGTAGTATATTGCCCAGCCACGTAGTATATTGCACAGCCCACGTAGTATATTGCCCAGCCACGTAGTATATTGCACAGCCCACGTAGTATATTGCCCAGCCATGTAGTATATTGCCCAGCCACGTAGTATATTGCCCAGTTACGTAGTATATTGCCCAGTGACGTAGTATACAGCACAGAGCCATGTAGTATATTGCACATCGACGTAGTATACAGCACAGAGCTACGTAGTATATTGCCCAGCCATGTATGTCACAGGTTAAAAAATAAACATATACTCACCTTCTGATCCGAGGGCCCCTTATAGTTCTGTCGCCTGTGCGCAGTGCACGCGGCAGCTTCCGATCCCAGGGTGTGATGACGTCGCGGTCACATGACCGTGACGTCATGGCAGGTCCTTCTCGCGCAGGCACGCAGGACCTGTGATGACGTTGCGGTCAAATGACCGTGACGTCATGGCAGGTCCTTGTCGCATACCACCCTTAGCACCGGAACCTGCCTCTTGCATGGAGCGGTCACCGGAGCGTCGCGAAAGGTGAGTATATAATGATTTTTTATTTTTTTCATTATTTTTAACAATAGATCTTTTTACTATTGACGCAGCATCAATAGTAAAAACTTGGTCACACAGGGTTAATAGCGTCGGTAACGGAGTGAGTTACCCGCGGCATAACGCGGTCCGTTACCGCTGGCATTAACCATGTGTGAGCGGTGACTGCGGGGAGTATGGAGCAGGCGCCGGGCACTGACGGCAGGGAAGTAGGGAGGGACTAATCGGACTGTGGCCGTCGCTGATTGGTTACAACAGCCATGACAGGCAGCTGGCGAGACCAATCAGTGACTTGGATTCCATGACAGACAGAGGCCGCGACCAATGAATATCCGTGACAGACAGAAGGACAGAAAGACGGACAGACAGACGGAAAAACCCTTAGACAATTATATATATAGATAGAAGATTGTCTAAGGGTTTTTCTGTCTGTCTGTCTGTCCTGGAAATCCCGCGTCTGATTGGTCGAGGCCGCGAGGCCTCGACCAATCAGCGACGGGCACAGCATGGCGACGATGTCATAAAGGTTGCCTCGTCCAATCAGCGACGGGCACAGTCTGCCGCGAATTCGCCTCGACCAATCAGCGACGGGGACAGTATCGACGTAGATGTCATAATGGTTGCCATGGCGACGATGATGTCATAAAGGTTGCCTCGACCAAATCAGCGACGGGTACACTCTGCCGCGAATTCTGGAATCATCATTGTCCATATACTACGGGGACATGCATATTCTAGAATACCCGATGCGTTAGATTGTGGCCCGATTCTAACGCATCGGGTATTCTAGAATATGCATGTCCCCGTAGTATATGGACAATGATGATTCCAGAATTCGCGGCAGACTGTGCCCGTCGCTGATTGGTCGAGGCAACCTTTATGACATCATCGTCGCCATGGCAACCATTATGACATCTACGTCGATACTGTGCCCGTCGCTGAATCAGAAACGTGGGATTTCTTCGTGCTTTATGACATCATCGTCGCTGTGCCCGTTGCTGATTGGTCGAGGCCTGGTGGCCTCAACCAATCAGAGACGCGGGATGTCTACGTCCTTTATGACATCATCATCGCTGTGCCCGTCGCCTGGCGGCCTTGACCAATCAGAGACGTGGGATTTCTAGTGTGCCCCTCGCTGATTGGTCGAGGCCTGGCCCGATTCTAACACATCGGGTATTCTAGAATATGCATGTCCCCGTAGTATATGGGCAATGATGATTCCAGAATTCTCGGCAGACTGTGCCCGTCGCTGATTGGTCGAGGCAACCTTTATGACATCATCATCGCCATGGCAACCATTATGACATCTACGTCGATACTGTGCCCGTCGCTGATTGGTCGAGGCGAATTCACGGCAGACTGTGCCCGTCGCTGATTGGTCGAGGCAACCTTTATGACATCATCGTCGCCATGCTGTGCCCGTCGCTGATTGGTCGAGGCCTGGCGGCCTCGACCAATCTGAGACGCGGGGTTTCCAGGACAGACAGACAGAAAAACCCTTAGACAACTATATATATAGATGTGCCACAAGGGTACATCACTAGTGTACACTGTGAGCAGAAATATTAACAAGTGACTATTTCACCATATAATAATTTTAAAGCAGATTTTCGACCTCCAAACTGTATAAATGTGACTGCTGATTGGATGAAGCAGATCAGGTGATGTGTATTTGTGTAATGAGGGAGGTGCGGCCTAAAGATACAACGGCCTTTATTGGACGCACATTCAGTTGAAGTATATTGCAGACAACAATCTCATCGGCTCCGTGCATGGGAATACACACTGCTGGCAAAAAAAGAGGCCGGAAGCTGACAACGGCGTGCGCTACACTTGGGGCGCTGAGCAGTGACGTCATGTACTCCAGTCACTTGCACACTGAAGTCAGCTGCCAGCTTCAGAAGAAGCTTGTGGAAGTATATTCCAAATGTTTAGCCCAAGTCATTGATTAAATGTTTTGTGGTAGAGCGGCTGACTCGGCTGCACACAGAGGTAAACACGGGTACATTGCCGCTTTAAGATCTTCCTTTGGTTTATGGTTAATTGTAGGCAGCATCAACCAAGCTGTAGTAAAGAAAATAAAGCCCTCTGGGCAAAACAGGAAAACAAAACAAAATGGTGGCAGAACAAACACAACCCTTCTGTGAGCGGGGTTCCTCCGGCTCCCGGCTGATAGAACGCACACTATTCGTCTTCACAAGTCCAAGCAACGCTTTCCTGGAGTCCTCCTTCTCCCGGCCCACACTGAAAGCTCTTTCCTTCAACCAATTAAGCCCAGGCCATGTGACTCCTCAACCATGTGACTAATCACATGACTGTGACATCACCAAGGTCCTGTCAGCACAGTGGTACTAGTTATGTAGGGAGAGATATGGGGAGACACTCTCCCAGCCACTCTATGAATGTCCACCTAAAAACCAGCCCGTAACATAAGTTAACTTAACCCTCGCAACACAGTGTGCTGCAGGAAATAAAACTCTGGATCTTATATCACTGATTCCACTAGGTAGTGACACATATCTCCCCTCTATTACCAGTGACTCTGTCACAGTATGGAAACTTTGGACTTTGCAGTAAGTAATAAAAATGCCTTAAAACATTCTCTCTCTCATTATTCTGGCATTTGGCAAATATTAATAACTAGCTGAAGAGCCCGGCGTTGCCTGGGCATAGTAAATATCTGTGGTTAGTTATAGCACCTCACTTCTCTTATTTTCCCATCACGCCTCAAATTTTCCCAATCACATCTTTCATTTTCCCCCTCACATCTCTAATTTTCTCCCTCACACCTCTCATTTTCTCCCTCACTCCTCTCATTCCCCCTAACACTTGTCACTTCAACCTCACATCTGTCATTTTGCACTCACACCTTTTCATTTTCACCTCACACCTCTCATTTTCACCTCATCACCTCAGTATATACATGTTTGTCATCTCCCTTATATATAGTATACATCTGTATGTCATCTCCTGTATATAGTATATACCTGTATGTCATCTCCCCTGTATATAGTATATACCTGCTGTGTGTCATCTCCCCTATATATAGCATATACCTGAATCATCTCCTTCTATATACGGTATATACCTGTATGTCATCTCCTCCTGTATATAGTATATACCTGTGTGTCATCTCCCCTGTATATAGTATATACCTGCTGTGTGTCATCTCCCCTATATATAGTATATACCTGAATCATCTCCTTCTATATACAGTATATACCTGTATGTCATCTCCTCCTGTATATAGTATATACCTGTGTGTCATCTCCCCTGTATATAATATATATCTGTGTGTCATCTCCTCCTGTATATAGTATATACCTGCATGTCATCTTCTCCTGTATATAGTATATACCTGTATGTCATCTCCTCCTGTATATATATGTACCTGTGTGTCATCTCCTCCTCTATACAGTATATACCTGTGTGTCATCTCTTCTGTATATAGTATATATCTGTGTGTCATCTCCCCTGTATATAGTATATACCTGTGTGTCATCTCCTCCTGTATATAGTATATACCTGTATGTCATCTCCTCCTGTATATATATGTACCTGTATGTCATTTCCGCCTCTATATAGTATATACCTGTGTGTCATCTTTCCTGTATATAGTATATATCTGTGTGTCATCTCCCGTGTATATAGTATATACCTGTGTGTCATCTCCTCCTGTATTAGACCTCGTTCACACGTTATTTGCTCAGTATTTTTACCTCAGTATTTGTAAGCTAAATTGGCAGCCTGATAAATCCCCAGCCAACAGGAAGCCCTCCCCCTGGCAGTATATATTAGCTCACACATACACATAATAGACAGGTCATGTGACTGACAGCTGCCGTATTTCCTATATGGTACATTTGTTGTAGTTTGTCTGCTTATTAATCAGATTTTTATTTTTGAAGGATAATACCAGACTTGTGTGTTTTTTGGGCGAGTTTCGTTTGTCAAGTTGTGTGTTGAGTTGCGTGTGGCGACATGCATGTAGCGACTTTTGTGAGATGAGTTTTGTGTGGCAACATGCGTGTAGTAACTTTTTGTGTGTCGAGTTGCATGTGACAGGTTAGTGTAGCAAGTTGTGTGCAGCAAGTTTTGCGCATGGCGAGTTTTGCGCATGGCGAGTTTTATGTGTGGTGCCTTTTGAGTATGTGCAAGTTTTGTGTGAGGCAACTTTTGCATGTGTTGCAACTTTTGTGCATGTGGCAATTTTTCCGCGGGTGCAAGCTTTGCGTGTGGCGAGTTTTCCATGAGGTGAGTATTGCACTTGTGGCGAGTTTTGCAAGAGCCTAGTTTTTGCATGTGGTGAGTTCTGCGCGTGGCGAGTTTTGAGCGGCGACTTTTGTGTTTCGACTTTTATGTGGCGAGGTTGGTGTATTTGTGGTGAAATGTGTGCTGAGGGTAATATGTGTTCAAGCACGTGGTAGTGTGTGGCGCATTTTGTGTGTGTGTTCATATCCCCATGTGTGGTGAGTATCCCATGTCGGGGCCCCACCTTAGCAACTGTACGGTATATACTCTTTTGTGCCATCGCTCTCATTCTTTAAGTCCCCCTTGTTCACATCTGGCAGCTGTCAATTTGCCTCCAACACTTTTCCTTTCATTTTTTCCCATTATGTAGATAGGGGCAAAATTGTTTGGTGAATTGGAATGCGCGGGGTTAAAATTTCACCTTACAGCATAGCCTATGATGCTCTCTGGGTCCAGACGTGTGACTGCAAAATTTTGTGGCTGTAGCTGCGACGGTGCAGATGCCAATCCCGGACATACACACACACATTCAGCTTTATATATTAGATTATGGTAATCCTAATTAACCTAAAACGGGAAAGGTTTATTCTGATTTCATGTCAGATATTGAGAAAAACATGCAGATGTGTCTTTTTATATAGTGTATGTAAACGTCTAGTTTCAACTGTATCTAGAATAAATGCAGTCAGTGGTGACAAAGAGAAAAGAGGGCCCCTGTGCAAAAACAGATTATGGGCCCCTGTTTGTATATGTGATAGGACCCGCTTGCTGATTTGCAGGTGTTAGTGGCCCCTGACCTTTTGGGCCCCTGTTTGACTTCACACATTTGCACCAGTGATATGGCGGCCCCTAAACACAGTTCCCATTTATAGGGACTCCTGGTTGATAGTTTACTTATCATTGGCTGCTACTTCATCACATCTCACCTTGCACCATCTGCAAACACAGCCCCGAGTACACGTGATCATAAACCCTTAATTAGCAATTCACAAGGACAAATGACTCGCACAAAACTAAGTAAATGAGTGAATATAACATCTCCATTTCCACTACAATACAACCAGCTTCTGCCAATGCAAGGCTTTATTTTAGTGTGAACAATTGTTATGGCATCCAGACACTACTGTGATATTATGTACAGGTAGCGCCTCTTAGTGGCCATATAAAGAATTGCAATGGATAGTTGCGTGATGTAATGCTGCCCTCTGCTGGAAGCCGTCACTAAGTGTAATAATAAGCAGCTTTATTTTATTACATAGGGGTTTTGTTTTAACATCCACATATTTTACTAATTGATATGAAAGACACATTAGACATGTATCATCTCTTGTGAAGGTGATGATGTACGTGAGGCTCATTGAATGAAGTGAACAATAAGCTCATTTCTTACCTGCTTAACTAATTTTAGTAATGTCTGTTTCCTTTACAGGGGAAGAGCGACCTCTGCTGTATAATTTTGGAAAGGCAATAAAGCTGAACAATTCTTAGCACAGTGTTGCTCTTTGTCCACATGCGATATTGTGGTAGCGCAGCCTGGACTGTGATCCCATATCATCTTACCATCTGAATAAATACGAAGTAGAATATCACTACTTGGTTTTGGTAGATGTTTTACAACAAGCATATAAACATCGTTCATGGACATAGCTAGACCTGAATACCCACAGCGTATGACTGATAGGAAAGAGGCGGCTAGCAAGCAAACAATGGCCGGTGTGATGCTGTGACCCCTGTTATAGCTAGGGGGCGCTGTATGTGCTCCCCAGGACATGCATGGAGGCATAATGGGGAAGTGAGACAGTGTCCGGCATTGTGGTGAAAGGCCGGTATGTGTCGCAGAGGAGGAGGTCTTCTGCACTGTAAGTCCCCCTTGATATGGGGAGATGATCCCTACAATGCAACCCGGAGTATTTGGTCTTTGGTGCACATGAGCACTAAGATGTTGTTTAGTGAATCTGGGTCCGGGTTGCGGGTAGCTATGAGAGATGGGAGGGTCTGGCTACCCACATACCTCACCCACTGGGTGAGGGTGCTCACTGTAGCCCCTTTTTCCTATTCGGCAGTGCGGATGTTTGAGGACCTGCAATGATGTCAGGATCACGAGACCAGCCCATGTGATCCATACCTCACCTGTGGGAGTGGTTACAGGTACATAATGTGACCAGGGTGTGGGTCACATGTTCCTGTATGCTCTCTGAGTGTGGACCTGAGTGGTTCTGTGCTGGAAGGTCCTGGAAGCCTAAGTGTTGGGAGTGTGTCTGTGCGCGCCGGGCGCCGCCTCCTCAGTGTTGTTTAAATCTGTCCTGGAGCCTGCGCTGTGTTGTTAACCCTTGGGCATGCGCAGTGAGCGCTGCCCATCCTCTGCCCTCATTTGCAGACTAGCTGACTGTGCCTGTGCGGCCGCCCTGCCAGACATCCCGCCCCGCAGTGTCTTATGTTCCTCTGAACGTTTTCTCTGCCCGACGGACCGTTTTTTTATGCAGGATCCAGTGAAAGACGGATGAAACGGATGGCCATCCATCACAATCCGTCGCTAATACAAGTCTATGGGAAAATGCAGGATCCTGCAAATTTTGATGTGATTATGATGGATTAAAAAAAACGCAAGTGTGAAAGTAACCTAAACGTGAGGCATGATTGAGGCTTTATGTGAAACTAGGATAAAGATTTTCACATGGGAAAGATGCGCCACAGGGAAGGGCCCCATTCACAGGTATCATTTTCATATTCTATTGGTACTTTTCTGATAAAATATGCATTTATTGTAGTCTACGGCTCCGTTATACGTCTTATTTTGATGCAAAAAGTGGATTGAGCTTGCCCAATTGGATGAATAGGAAGACAAAAAAAAAAAAAGATCTCAGCCGCCACCTGCTAAGAGTAGTGATTGGAGCAGCTTCTATCACTGCTGTGTATCCACATAAGCGCCACTGATAATCTCCAGCAGTGATATTACAGTGGAGTGAACCCGGCGTTTGTGAACCCGGATCGCAGGTTGCCAATGGGTTACAATGGTGCCGGGGGCCTGCTGAAAGCTATGGTTCCTACCATCTGCTCTGTGTATTCTTCCAGCATGGAAAAAAACAATGGGTCAATTATTCTGGTGTTCAAGTCTGAAAAAAGCTCCAAATTTGGCTTTTTATGTGAACATTTCATGTAGATTTTCAGTGTTAAACATTAAAAATTTTGTGCAAACATTACTCTTACAGAAAATTTTGCTGAATAGTTCCAGAGTTTGGAGGACCATTTGGTGACTTCCTCACCGTGAGGTGGTAAATTTGTGATGGTGACATCTCTGCTTGTGAACAACAATAAAGGGTTAAGAGAGGACCAGTCACGACAATGCCGATTTCTCAATGCTGCACTTTCTGTGGTCACTTTTGCAAAAATAGTTACAAGAAAGAGAAATAAAAATTCCAAACAGACAATCCAAGTCCAAGTGAGATGAAGAGCTCCCCGCGTAGAAGCCGGGCACGAGGGAACTTACACCCATTCTTTCACAACTCCCACCCGGTTTCTGATCCCCTATTATGGGCACAATTGCATTATACTCTATATTACCAGGAATTTCCTAGTATCCAGCAGTGTCGTTAGAAAGACCTACACAGAAAGCAAAAACAAAAAAGGATCGGCAATTCCATTTTTGGACAATGATGCTTTTAAGAAGAAATATTAGTCACAGTATTAATTCTCTAAGAAGAGACTATACTTGTAATGTATATATTACACAGGTGGATTATACTGGGTCTTGCAGTAATAAATCTCATTTCATGTCTCGCTCTTCTCCAAATTCAAGTGCTCAGACTGAGTGTAAGGTTTGTGCTTAGTGCGAGACTCCACAATGTCCTACTATGTGATTTATGGTTGTGTCCATGATTATAATAGCAGGTAATGTGAACAATATACATGCAATGCAAAGTTAGGAAAGTGTTGGAATCTTTGCTGAAGCAAAGTATTTTATGATTCTTCTGTATCATAAAACATATAATTATTGTGACTGCTAAACCTACTGAGCCCAGCCTGACAAATAGAAGCCACAACCAGTAATAGACAATGGCTGTACAGTAGAGGAGGACTGTGGCTACCATAGACCCCTAAACTGGTGACCATATTAAATACACGTGACCATATGCCATAGGAGACTCCTGTGCATTTTATACGACATTCATGCTATACACAGGTATGATATGGCACCACTAATAGTAACTAAGAACAAAACATTGTTGTTGAAGCAGAAGCTGCCTGCAGAAAAATGCCTTAAGCACCTTTTCTGATGTCTTTCTGGACGTCTTCTGCGGTGGGTTGGCTGACGATGTATTTTTGTTCATTATATAACACAGTGGCGGGCTCCAAGCCAGAAGAATAGACGTGTCACTGATTCTAGCCATTTCACAGCTTTCCAAGTCTGAAGTGGTTAATAGAAGCTACTAACAATAGAACATATGCACGGCAAGTCGATTTGTTGGTGCAATTTTAGCACTTTGAGGGTATGTGCACACGTCAGGATTTTCTCCTGACAAAATCCTGAGAATTCTGCCAGAAATCCACGTGCTTTTTTCGCGCGGATTTCTCGCGGAATTTGCGCGTTTTTTGCGGATTTTTTTTTTTTCAGAATGACCTTTTTGATAGGAAATCCGCAAAAAATCCGGAAAAAGATAGAGCATGTCCGGATTTTTTGCGGGATGCGTTTTTTTTGTGGAAAAAACGCTAACATCTGCACAAAAAATGCGGAATGCATTCTAAAAGATAGGATGCATAATGTTAGCGTTTTTTTACCGGATTTATAGCGTTTTTATGGCGAAATTCCGCAAAAAAAACGCTAAAAATCCTGACGTGTGCACATACCCTTACAGGCAGGTTCCAGATGGAATCCACCTGGATGAGATGTCATGTGCACATACGCTTATACGCAACGTATAAAAAGACTGTGCATTAAACAGGTTATCCACTACTTTATCACTGATCACCTATCCTTAACTCAACTGCTTAACTGAACAGTTCCGGCCGCCATCACCAAGAACAGCTGATCAGCCGAGTGCTGGGTGTTGGGCCCCGATCGATCAGTCATTGATGACCTACAGTCATGGTCAAAAGTATTAGCAAATAATACAAAACCCGGCACTCAACTTTGTGGAATGAAGAAACGAAAGATTTATTATCCCAAATTAGAAAACGTTTCGGTCCCACAGCTGGACCTTCATCAGTAAAGTTTACTGGGACAATGTATAGATTCAAGTGGCTATATGGCCTGCCCGGAGGTTGCTACCAATATAGTATTGGATATCCAGAGAGAAAAGCTACAGTCTATATGGGTGCTGTCATCGCGGCGTCCAGCCGTAATAAAGTATTTTAATTAAATAAAACACTAAACACAGTTTCCCATCTTTATTGTTACGTCTAATCCATGCGACGCCCTCGATCTCCTGTAAAAAACATAAAATAATAAACCAACAGTATACTCCCTGTTCCGACGTAGTCCTAAATAACGAGTGTCCCACGACAATCTCCCCTATAGAGCAGTCACATTAGGAGATGTGACCGCTCTACAGGGCCTCCAGTGATACACTGACAGAAGACAATGGCTCCTGCAGTGTTATCACTGAGGGTTCACTGGAGTTCATGTTCTCACTTTACGGCACTGTTGCGTAAGAATTTTCCCACGCAGCGGTGCCACAAGTGACAACATGAACTCGAGTGCCCTCTGACAGCAGAGTGATCCACTGCAGGAGGACACCTGCTGTCATTGTATCACCGGAGCCCCTGGAGAGCGGTCACATCGGAATGTGACAGCTCTACATGGGAGATCATCATGAGACACTCATTATTAAATGGATTACATTGGAACAGGGAGTATACTGTTGGTTTATTTTTTGTATTAATTTTTTTTTTTTTTTTTTTTACAGGAGATCGAGGGCATCGGGGATTAGCTGTATGGTGAGTATATACTGTATGTGCATATGTGTTTTGTTTTTTTTACACTTGAACAGAGTAGCCGGATGATGAGACTACTGTCCCATCATTGGCTAGCTGTCACTGTAGCAGGCATAGCCGGATGGGACTAGTAGTCCCATCGGACGATGCCTGCCTACACACAGACCCACACACCCACACACAGCCCCGCACAAACCCGCAGACCCATGAACACACACAGATGCACACAGACACCCGCACACAGACACACACTTCTCTGCTCACACAGTCTCTGCCCACACACACTCTTCCTCCTCCCGATTTGCAGCATTTCTCGCATGCAAATCCGCAGCAAAACCGCAGGTTTAAAAATCTGCGGTTTTGCTGCGGATTTGCCTGACTTAATGGTAGTCAATGGGTGCAGAAAAGCTACAGATCCGCAAAAAGGATTTACATGCTGCGGAAAAAATAAAACGCTGCAAATCCGAGCATATTTTTCTGCAGCATGCGCACACCAATTCTCAATTTCCCATTGACTAACATTGGTGGTGCACTACACTGTGGATTTGATGCAATTCCGCGTGTCCAAAAATGCCGCGGAAACGCATCAAAATCCGCAATGTGTGCACATAGCCTATTAGAAACACGACACCACTTCTGTATTCATCACCCACTCCTGGTTTCGGCTTACAAATACTGATGTAAAATACTGACCAAATACTGAATGTGTGAACATGGCTCTGGGGTAACTTTCCCCAAAACGTTTCCGCTACAGAATTTCCATTGTGAGAATAAAAAACAAACAAACCATGAAATCTGCAAAAAAATGCCACTGTAGATTTTGTCCGGGAAAAGGAGCAGGTTTGTCAAACAAATCACCCTTGCATTATCCAATGCCCAAAACAGTAAAATGCCCTATCAGATTTACAGGACTAAGGGAGTCTCTATATGACACAATCGCACTGTACTCTAATAAGAAATGAGAAATAACAGTCCCATACAGCGCCGCCATAAAAGTGGTCTACTACATCCACAAATAGTCTTATAGAGGAGGAAATGGTTTGCCCACAAAAACTTCAGTTTTCACATGATAATACGCCAAAAAGAGTTATACAGTAACCAAAGTGGGACCTAGTGCTCCAATAATACCTCCATACAGTGCCTAGATAATACCACCAACAAAATAATGCCTTAGGGGTAGAAAAATAGCTGAAATAACAGTGCACAATACCCAAAAACACTGTCCAAATAACAGACTGTTGTATACGACCAGAGTCCGAGCTTTATTGTGTATACTTTTTATGTCATTTTATATCCTTGCAGTGTGATTTTGGTTTTATTTCAGAAATATTTTATTTGATTTGTATAAACCTAAAAACATCATAGTTTGACCATGTGGCTCGTACCGTCTGGACCTGTGTCTGGTTCTCCTACAGTGGCAGCAGCTCCCAAAAAAGAAGATGCCAACCGGCCTCACTCACTGCCTGGCATGAACGAGAGAGCGGATTATCCCTTGAAAGAGGTCCTATTCCCCCATGTGACGTTCCGTAAAGTAAATGAAGCAATTATAAACATTTCTAAAATATATATAATTTGTTACATAAATATATTCCTGTCCTAATTAAGCCATAAAGACCTGGCCCTTTAACCCATTCTGATTGCGGACAATTTTAATTTTGGATCTTTTGCTTTTTTTCCTCCCCCCTCTTCCTAGGGTTATTACTTTTTTTTTTCATTGACGTATGCAGGCTTGTTTTTTTGCTGGATGACTTGTACTTTTGATTTACGCCATTCATTTTACCATACACTGTATTGGCAAATGGGAAAAGATAATCCAGGTGTGGTGAAACAGTAAAAAAAAAAAACCTCCACTTCTGAAAGAGGATTTTTGGCTTTTTTACTCAACCACTGAGGTTTCTTAATTCTAAATATTTTTCTGGCTTTTTTACTTACAGCATTGATTGTGTTATAAAAATGATTTGACAACATGATTTTTCAGGTCTGTATTATTTTAGAAATGAAATAGAAAGTATTTTGTAAAGTTTGAATGTTGAAAAAAACACAAAAAATGTAAAAAAAAAAAGAAGTTTGTGTCTCCAATTCTGAGATCCATAACTTTTCTGTTTATTTTTCTATTGGCTTGCTTTTTGCATGGTAAGCTGATATTTTTATGTGAACCATTTTGGGGTATACTTAGTTTTTGATCACTTTTTTTTTCTTTTAGCATTCTTTTTGTGGGACATCTAAAAAATGAAAAATTTGGCATTTTGTTTTCTTTCTTTCTGGCATTATAACTTGATAGAACAGACTTTTACAGTTATAGCAGTTTTTTATTATTTTTTAATTATTATTGTATATAAGGGGAAGTATTTTTCGAATATTTTAAAAAAACATTTAGTTTTACCTTATTTTTTTTAGTCTTGTTTGTAGTCTTAAATCTGTGATTGTTTGCTTGTTCCTCATCACTGCATTATAAAGGTAAAACAAATTGTGAGGCTCAGCCAAGCCAAGTCGTCAGTACCCAGTGTCCACTTTGCAAGGTGGAGAGGGGCAACAGATGACCGAAACAGTGTGTCTCCTGGACAGCGAACCTTAAATGTTACCGTCAGAGGATGACAGCGGCATTTAAGTTAGAAGTATGAAGCTAGCTCTGGTCACCACTGTTAAAGATGAACGCTGTCTGTATAACACGGATGGCATCTGTCATGTGTGGAGCAGGCACAGATCCGGAAGTCAGGGCTCTCCACCTTCTCACTATAGTCTGTGTGCTGGGTACTTATCAGAACAAAACTCAGCAGATGAGGGCACCAAGTTGATTGAATGGTCCTCTGTTGGGGAGTGATTTTTATGATCAGTTTCCCACTAGTAATGAGGGAACATGCTCGGATAAGGTTGTCTAACCGAGTAACTTCAGCGTGCTTCAAAAATATGTTCGAGTCCCCGCAGCTGCATGTCTTTGGGATGTTCGTCAGAAGCAACACATGCAGGGATTGTCTGTTTGTTGTCGAACAGCCACGAGACATGAAGTCGTGGGGACGCGAACATATTCTTCGAGCACGATGAAGACATTCGGCTAGCACCTGGGCATGGCCGGATAACACTGTATTCCAGCACGTTCACTCATCACTATTTCCAACTTAAATGAAAGGTGAGAGCAAGAATAAATCAGTGACAAAATGATCTCTTTAGGTCAGCCTGCTTGGGATCTACGATCTGACGGCATCTTGGTTGCTCTTCTGATTGGCTGGTCTAGTGCAACGTCATTGATGCAGGGTGATGCACATATAATAATGTCGGACCAGGCCACCTAATCAAAAGAAGAGCCGAGGATACTGTCAAGTGAAAAGTCCTTCTCAGGGCTCCCTGTCCAACGACTACAGATTACTGATGTGCCCGATGTACTCGGTCCTGTGAATTAATTTGCACCAATTCTAGTTATAATCAAAACTCAAAGGATAAAAAAAACCAAAAAATTACATGTTAAAAAAAAAAATAGATGCAAACAGAGACCAAACTGAAACCAGTTTCAGTTCTTATGCAAATTGAACAAACAGTAGTAGATAACATCGGTTATGATTACCGTAATTTCTCATAGACTTTAATGTTAAAAAATGGATCCCTCTGCTGTTTAATTTTTGGATGGTCGAAAAAGAAGATGTGCAGACAAGGTTTTCCGGTCAGTCCAAAAAATGGTTCTAGAAGTATGCAGAAAATGTTTTAGGAAAATAAAACCATTCAAACGAGTGGATATTGTAACTGAACGCTTTAAGTTCCCCAGAAGACGGACATGTCCAGAGGGACTGACAGTGACCTATCCCGTGCTGTGAGGTGAACGTGACATTCATGAGACTGGGACTGTTAGGCCGGTGTGACACTTGCGAGTGCAATGCGAGAAACTCGCGCAAGTCTCTAACATCAATACCCGGCAGTGCCGCTGGCACTCGGGACCGGAGCGTTCGACTGTATGTATTTCTATGTAGCCGCACGCTCCGGTTCCGAGTGCCAGGTATTGATGCGAGTTTCTCGCATTGCACTCACAAGTATGAGCCCGGCCTTAAACTAAATGAACTGTGTCAAAAATACTAAATACAAAAGTAAATCTGGAAATAACAACAAAAGCAACATAATCCTTCTCCTGTATAAAAATCGTTACATGAACTTCTTCTTAGGTCACACAACAATTCGACATATAAACAGTGGTGAGATGTATAGCTTCTATACTCTATACGGCAAGGCTTGATGTAATGTAATACTCTCGTCACTTAGTAGTCTTCATCTGCTTCAAGACCATTATTTCATATTTCCTTTGACAATTGGTATAATTAGATTTCTTTTCATAGCGCAGTATTGTTGTGGATCATACTGGCAATAAAACTGTCACGGCACATCGATGTACACCTGATGAATTACACTATTGCCTTTCTATAAAAATACGAGCAAATGGTTCCAACTTTCCACAGCTGCGGAACTGCGCTCTGCCAAGGGATTTCTTGAGCGCGGTTCTCTCATCCAATCCAAACAGTGATATAATAGGCAAGAGATGCAGATTTATATGGATCAGCCATGAAAAAGGAACAGAAACGTATTCCGCAAAAACTTATACCGAAATGGAAATAGTACCGCAATCCTCGGTGTGTGACGCAGCCAGCCTACACATGGACTGGTGCCAACGCACATTAGACATAGGAGATTTTTTGGGCAACGTTTCTGACCAGTCGCTCATAAAATATCCAATAAAGTTTCATGGTGTTCTCTAAAGTCTTGCCTAGGGAATTGGGTCTTTAGAGATAGTTAAGAACCACCTTAATCCTTTAATGGAGAACCATATATAATAAAGGAGATAAAAAAAAATCAGTGTGCCAGCTCTCAGTTGGAAGTCCTGGCTTTTCTGTACTGTGTGTAGGTTCTTCATGGCATAAATGGAAGGGATACGGGGTCATTTAACAGTAATTCCAGGACACCTCATAAATACGATTGCAATCAGCTGGAATTATCGATGCATCAATAACTGATAATATCAGAAAAACTTTAATCCATGGGCTGTGTCCAAAATTGCAGACACTGCCTATTTATATTAATAAGGCTTGGGTCATTTGGGTAAGTGCACACATAACGGAAATGGCACAATTGTTTTTTTGTAGACTGGTGCAGGACAATCTGCAGTAGATTACAGGACCCAGCAACGGGATGGATGAGAATTGTACAAATCTTTCTGAAATGAAACCTGCAGGGTTAATTTTTATCACTTTTGTTGCCCATTTCCACTGTGGATTTCATCCCTTTCAAAGTAGCCATTACTCATAGATTTTCCTGCAAATCCACAGCCAAGTAGGCCTGGGCTTTGCTCTTACTTGCGGACAAGTGCAATCCAATACAAAATCGGATTGCACTCAGCCCAGCATTATACTATAGGGTAGCTTACATCTGCAATTATTTTCTCATGCTGATTTGGCATGCAAAAACCATCGTGGCATGCTGCAATTGCAGCCAAGAATCGGATCGCACGCACCCATATAAGTCTATGGGTGCGTGGGAAACATTGCACTGCACTTGGACATCACCCAAGTGCAGTGTGTTTCCAGTGGACACCGGCAATAGAGGAGATGGAGAAATTACTTTATCCGTCTCCTCTGCAGCCGTGCTGTGATTCCCTCATGCGAGAGGCTCGGAGCACAGACACTGACACTCGGCTCACGCTCACAGCATAGCAGGAGCCGAGGGTCATTAGCAGATCACATCCGATGCCATAAGCTAGTGTGACTCCGGCCTATTGGTTAATTTGGGAATGAGCCATAATTGGCTTGAATAAACCCATCAGCAGTCAACTGATGAATGAATGAGCAATTAAAATTATCTTTATTGGCTGCAAATCATCCGTGTAAACAGGACATGTGCTGCCGATATCGATGATACTCCATACACACAGAATGACGGTGTTAATGATCATTCTGTATGAATAGAATTCTTCCCGACAACCCATTAGATGACCACCTACGGGCCTGTATGTAGCCGGCAGTCAATCAATGGGTGTGCTCAGTCTGTCTAAATGGGCCCTTATTCTCATAACACTGGTACCGTTAACTCATTGCCTTTAAAAATACGGTGCTGTTAAAAGTAGAGTTCCACCATTAGTCTTAGTCTGCCTTATAAGGTAGAACATTTAGTCCACGAATTTGCAGTCACCTCCTTGAAGGTAGAAATGGAGCATATAAACGTGCGCTTGTTATCTTTGGAAAATAAGAACGCATGTGAAGCCGCATGTACCACGTACACTCCTCCACTTATGTGTTCTTCCTCAGCACTTCATCGCTCTCTGGAGACATAGTTGTGGCGAGCCGGCTCTGTCTTCACTTACATCCAGCGTTGGTCGGACACACGTTGGGAGACTTCTTGGGAGACAAAGTTCAAAACTGAAATGTATTCATAGAGTTAACAGTCGGCTTAATAATGTAACTGTGACAGATTCTGGGAGAAAAATGTAATGAAAACCATGTTTATCTGCTCAGAGGCACAGAGGAAATGCATTACTCCGAGGAATTGTCCACTCCACAAGTGAAATGAAGGCAAGCTTATTTATGGCAGGAAGAGGACTGCTCCACACAGGACTGTAACACAATCACACTGATATTTCATGAAACATCGACAAACAACTTTGAGTGGAAACATCCGAAGGTGCAAAAACATTCTCTGCGACAAGTGAGGGAAAAGTAGGGTAAGGTGTTCGTTTAATGAAATAGTGAAGTACACACATGCATACATCCAACGTTATTCAAGAATTACATGTAACATCCTGTATAGTGTCCTTGTAACCAGGGTCTGACTGACCCACTGAAGAACCGGAGGATTCTCTGGTGGGCCCAGGCACTGACACTTGCTAGCATACAAGGCCGGCAGCTGCCTAGGGCCCCCAGCCAGTGGCATATCGCTAATAGAGGCACATCATGCAGCTGCTATGGGGCCCCTGAGTCAGGGGGCCCACCCAGTGCCAGCAGAGCAGCAGCAGGAGACAGGAGGCAGAAGCCTATCCCCGCTGCAAAAGAGAAATGAATATTCACTATTCCCCATGCTCCCATGGGCATGGAGAGGGGTGAATATTCATTTCACAGTAATAGCTGTCAGTGTTAGCCGCAGATTGCAGCTAACATACTGCATGTAAAGCCGGTGCGGCTGCACCGGAGGTAGAGGGGGGGCCTTGCAGGCAGCTAACACTGAGGGCAATCTGGCCTGTTAATCCCGTCCTGAAGATTCGGGGGCCCTCATGTCCGGTGGGCAGGGAGCGATGTCTGTAGCTGCGCTGCCTACAGGAGAAAATAGCAGCGGAGCTGCAGGGATCCGTCCTGCTTCCTGCCCGTCGCTTCCTGTCTGATACAGCAGCGCAGCTGGATGACGTCATCATTCAGCGCACTGCTGTGCCGGAGAGGAAGCTGCCAGTGACAAAGATGCTGCTGGGGAATGGACATAGAAGTGAGTGGTGCTGTGTGTGTGTCTCTGTGGGGAAATGTGCAGAGAGGTGTATGTATGTGTGTGTGTGTGTGTCTGCGGGGGAATGTGCATAGAGGTGTGTGTGTGTGTAGGTGGTGGAGAGGGCAATGATGGGGTGATGGAAAGGACGATGGGGTAGTGGGGGATGAGGCAATGATGGAGGTGGTGGAAAGTGCAATGTTGGAAGTAGAGGGGGAGAAAACAATGATAGAGGTAGTGGAAAGGGCAATTATGGGGTGGTGAGGGAGAAGGCTACGATGGGGGAGATGGAGAGGACGATGGGAGTGGTGGGGGAAAAACAATAATGGGGTGGTGGGGAGAAGGCAATGATGGTGGTGGTGGAAAGGACGATGGGGGTGGTGGGGCAGGAGGCAATGATGGAGGTGGTGGAATGGCCAATGATGTGAGTAGTGGGGGAGAAAATCATAGAGGTGGTGGAAAGGACGATGGGCGGTGGAGCAGGATGCAATGATGGAGGAGATGGGGAGGGCAATGACAGGAGTGATGGGGAGAAAGCAATGATAGATGTGGTGGAAAGGGCAATGTTGGGTGTGGTGGGAGAGAAGGCAATGATGGAGGTCATGGAAAGGGGAATGATGAGGTAGTGGGGGAGAAGGCAATGATGGAGGTGGTGGAAAGGGCAATGATGGGGTGGTGTGTGAGAAGGCAATGATGGAGGAGATGGAGAGGGCAATGATGGAAGTGGTGGGGAGAAAGCAATGATGGGGTGGTGGGGGAGAAGGCAATGATGGAGGAGGAAACGACAATGGGGGTGGGGCAGGAGGCAATGATGGAGGAGGTGGAATGGGCAATGATGTGGGTAGTGGGGGAGAGAACAATCATAGGGGTGGTGGAAATGGCAATGATGGGGGTGGCGGGGGAGAAGGCAATGATGGAGGTGGTGGAATGGGCAATGATGTGGATGGTGGGGGAGAGATCAATCAGATGGTGGAAAGGGCAATGATTGGGTGGTGGAAGAGAGGGCATTGATGTGGTGGTGGGGGAGAAGGCAATGATGGTGGTGGTAGAAAGAATGATGGGGTGGTGGGGCAGGAGGCAATGATGGAGGTGGTGGAATGTGCAATGATGTGGGTAGTGGGGGAGAAAATAATCAGAGCTGGTGGAAAGGGCAATGATGGAGTGGTGGGGAGAAGGCAATGATGGAGGTGGTGGAATGAGCAATGATGTGGGTGGTGGGAAGGTAATGATGTAGGTGGTGGAATGAGCAATGATGTGGGTGGTGGGGGAGAAAATAATCAGAGGTGGTGAAAAGGGCAATGATGTGGGTGGTAGGGGAGAAGGCAATGATAGAGGTGGTGGGGAAGAAGGCAATGATGGAGGAGATGGAGAGGGAAACGATGGTGGTGGTGGAAAAGACAATGGTGTGGGGCAGGAAGCAATTATGGAGGTGGTGGAATGGGCAATGATTGGGGTGGTGGGGGAGAAGGTAATGATAGAGGTGGTGGGGAAGAAGGCAATGATGGAGGAGATGGAGAGGGCAATGATGGAGTGGTGGGGAGAAAGCAATGACATGTGGTGGAAAGGGCAATGATGGGAGTGGTAGGGGAGAAGGCAATGATGGAGGGGGTGGAAAGGGCAATGATGGGGTAGTGGGGAGAAGGCAATGATAGGTATGGTGAGGGAGAAGGCAATGATGGAGGTGGTGATGAGGACAATGATGCGGTGGAGGAGAGAACAATGATGGAGGTGGTGGAGAGACTTAAGAGGGGGGCTATATTATATTCTGTGAGGGGGGCTACATTATATTCTAATAGTGAGGCTGCATTATATTCTATGAGGGTGCTACCCCAACCCCGCTACATAATTAAGACATACTAACTTATATCAAACCTTGATATTAGCGTGTTTTATCGCACAATCGGTAGTCTTGCATTTATTTCTATGTAGTTACATAGTGGGCCCCAAGAATGATTTTCTCTGGTGGGCCCAAGGTGCTCCAGTCCGACACTGTTTGTAACAGTAACATAAAACTCCATAGAGTAGTGCTAGGGATAGTCTCTCTACAGTGGTGCCAGGGACAGTCCCTCTACAGTGGTGCCAGGGACAGTGCCTCTATAGTGGTGCCAGGGACAGTCCCTCTACATTGATGCCAGAAATAGACCCTCTGCAGTGGTGCCAGGGACAGTATCTATACAGTGGTGTCAGGGACAGTCTCTATACAGTGGTGTCAGGGACAGTCTCTATACAGCGGTGCCAGGGACAGTCCCTCTACAGTGGTGCCAGGGACAGTCCCTCTACATTGATGCCTAGGACAGTCCCTCTACAGTGGTGCTAAGAACAGTCTCTCTACAATGGTGCCAGGGACAGTCCCTCTACAGTGATGCCAGGAAGACCCTCCGCAGTGGTACCAGGGACAGTATCTATACAGTGATGTCAGGGACAGTCTCTATACAGCGGTGCCAGGGACAGTCCCTCTACAGTGGTTCATGGGACAGTCTCTCTACAGTGGTGCTAAGAACTGTCTCTCTTCAGTGGTGCCAGGGACAGTTCCTCTACAGTGGTGCCAGGAATAGACCCTCTGCAGTGGTGCCAGGGACAGTCTCTATATAGTGGTGTCAGGGACAGTCTCTCTACAGTGGTGCCAGGGACAGTCCCTCTACAGTGGTGCCAGGGACAGTCCCTCTACAGTGGTGTCAGGCACAGTCGCTCTAGAGTACTACCGGGCACAGTCCCTCAAGAATGGTAACAGGCACAATCCCTTCAGAGTATTGAAAGGCACAGTTCTTCCAGAGTAGTGATAGGCACATTCATTCTAGAGTGGTGCTAAGCACAGTCCCTTTACAGTGGTGCCAAGCACAGTTCCTCTAGCATGGTACGAGGTACAGTTCCTGGAGTGGTGAGAGTCCCTCTAGAGTGCTAAAAAACACTGTCCCTCTGCAGTGGTGACAGGCACAGTCCTTCTATAATGGCGTTAGACACAGTAGCTCTAGATTGATGCCAGGAACAGTCCCTCTAGCGTGGTGCCAGGCATAGTCCTTTTACAGTCGTACAAGGCAGTCCTTCTAGAGTGGTGCCAAGCACAGTTCCTCTACAGTGGTGCCTGTTGCTCTACAGTGGTGCCATGCACAGTAGCTCTATAATGATATCAGGCACACTTGCTCTAGAGTAGTACCGAGCACAGTCCCACTAGAGTGGTGACAGGCACAATACCTCTCGAGTATTGACAGGCACAGTTCCTCCAGAGTAGTGATAGGCATGGCCCTTCCAGAGTGGTGATAAGCACAGTTCCTCTAGAGTTGTACCAGGCGCAGTCCCTCGAGCGGTGACAGCCACAGTCCCTCTACAGTGTTAACAAACACTGTCCCTTTGGAGTGATCACAGGCACAGTCCTTCTAGAATGGTGCCAGACACCGTCATTGTGGAGTGGTGCCAGGTACAGTCTTTCTAGAGTGGTAACAAGCAAATTCCCTTTTGAGTGGTGGCAGGCACAGTCAATTTAGAGTGGTTTTGGACACAGTAACTAGATTAATAATAATAATAATAATAATAATCTTTATTTTTATATAGCGCTAACATATTCCGCAGCGCTTTACAGTTTTGCACACATTATCATCACTGTCCCCGATTGGGCTCACAATCTAGAATTCCTATCAGTATGTCTTTGGAATGTGGGAGGAAACCGGAGTGCCCGGAGGAAACCCACGCAAACACGGAGAGAACATACAAACTCTTTGCAGATGTTGTCCTGGGTGGGATTAGAACCCAGGACCCCAGCGCTGCAAGGCTGTAGTGCTAACCACTGCGCCACCATGCTGCCCTAGATTGAGTGTGCCTAGATTGATGTCAGGCACCGTTCTTCTAGAGTGGTGTCAAACATAGTCCCTCTAGAGTAGTGCCAGGCATAGTCCTTTTAGAGTAGCACAAGGCAGTCCCTCTAGAGTAGTGCCAAGCACAGTCACTTTAGAGTGGTACAAGGTTGACCCTCTAGAGTAGTCTCGGACACAGTCCCTCTAGAGTGGTGTCAGACAATTCCGCTAGAGCAGTGTTCCCCAACTCCAGTCCTCAAGAGCCACCAACAGGTCATGTTTTCAGGATTTCCTTAGTATTGCACAGGTGATAATTGCATCACCTGGACAGGCAAGCATTCAATAAACTGTGCAATACTGAGGAGATCCTCAAAACATGGCCTGTTGGTGGCTCTTGAGGCCTGGAGTTGGGGAACACTGCTCTAGAGTGAGGATATTCACAGTCTTTCTAGAGTGGTGCCAAGTATAGTCTTTCTAAGGTGCACCAAGGCATTTTTCATCTAGGATGATGCCAGACACAGTTCCCCCACAGTACTGCCATGCACATTTAACATACTACTGAGTGGTATCAACTTCAGTCCCCATGCAGTATTGCCAGTGAAAATCCCACTAGAATAGTGCCAGGCTAATCTACCTAGAGTAGGGCCAGTCAAAGTTTACCCACAGTAGTTCTGAATAAAGTCTAGCTGGAATAGTGCCAGATAAAGTGCACCTTTAGTAGTGTTAGGCAAATTCTCACTAGAATGGTGGCAGGCACAATCCCTCTGGGCTGCTCCTATACCGTCTGCTACTGTGATGACTATGGAACATGACCGCTGCAGCCAATCACTGGGCTCAGTGGAATTGTAATTCTTACCACTGGATCACTGCTGACCTCAGTGATTCGCTAATGTGGTCATGTGCCGAAAACGCTGCAGTCATGCCAATAAAAACAGCTAGGAGCAGTGGAGAGGTAGTGCTGGAGCAGCAGAACGAAGTAATGATGATTTTGTTGAACAGCCCTTTAAGCTGAGGATGATACAACTGTAGCATAAAATTAGCGGTGTTGTCAGTCTATGAATGTTCTGTTTACTAAAAGCAGCATATCTGCATTGTCAAGATACATGCAAAAGTATACAAACTGAAATTCAATAGTTTTGATCCATCTATCACGAGTATTTATTACATAACGGTATGTCTACCGTATACACAAAAAAGAGCAGTGAGCAGCACAGGGGGTAAATCATGAATGTAAGGGGGAAATTCCACCAGAAAGAGCCATAGCAAGACTGGTAGATTACATAGCCAGTAATGAGCCCGAACCCATAGCTAAATAACAAGGTTAGGCTACGTTCACATTTGCGTTGTGCGCCGCTGCGTCGGCAACGCAACGCACAACGCAAATAAAAACGCACCAAAACGCACGCAAAAACGCTGCATTTTGCGACGCATGCGTCGTTTTTTGCAGAAATTTGGACGCA
The DNA here is from genome assembly GCF_032444005.1 of Ranitomeya imitator. NCBI lineage: Eukaryota > Metazoa > Chordata > Amphibia > Anura > Dendrobatidae > Ranitomeya > Ranitomeya imitator. Next base: position 1,129,047,240 of record NC_091282.1, on the reverse strand, counting down.
AGAAAAATGCAACTTGTTGCGTTTTCTGCGCCCGATGCTTGCGGCAAAAAAAACGCATGCATCGCACAACGCAGCACAACGCATGTACATGCGTCCCCCATGTTAAATATAGGGGCGCATGACGCATGCGTCGCCGCAAACACGCAAAACGCTAATGTGAACGTAGCCTAACAACTCAGAAATAAAGAAAAAACATAATGTGAGAGGGGGAATTACCAACGAACATACCCTTAGTGTAAACACCAACCACCGCGTGTCTTACCCTGTACCTGTTTGCTATTTATATTATTATAATAAATTATATTTGATACTCTGGACTAAAAACTGTTGCTGATGCTTTTTTGTGGTTTCTTGTTGAATTTTGCAGCTTGTCCTGCATTTGTCCATATATGCATTGGGGTGATTATCAGGCTTTATTGTTGGGCCTATTTCGAACTATCTATCTCCCGCTTGCGTATGATGTCATTGCTTTTTGATTTATTATTGCACACATAAAGAAGAGGACATCCTGCTTCCTATGAAAACTAGGACAAAATTATGGAAGTTGAAGCCCTACCAGAAATAGAGAGCGCTAGCCTCTAAAATATTTCCTAAAATTAATCAGCACATAAATTTGGGCAGACTTGGTCTAGAAAAAAAATACAACTTACATTTCTTTAAATTTTGGAAATAAACATGAATACCCGGATCATAACTATATGGCCACGGATAGAACACTCCCTAGTGATGTTAAAGGTAGGAAGTTTTAAGGGTGATTTACAACAATTATTTTTTGACCCCATAAGCATCAACTGTTTTAAAATTAAGAGGAAGATTTCAGGCCATTAAAGGAGTGGTCCAATCAGAACCGATAATTCTGCAGTCACTCTGTGTAACTGCAGACTTATTAATCACCCTTGGGGCACGCTCTGTGAAGATTCACTGGTTTCAGACCTGGGACCGGAGGGGATGCATGAGTTATACATACTCCAGGCCAGTGGGTGCCGCCTCGCCCCATACACTTGTATTGAGCCGACACCGTTCCCTGCCAGTGGCTGGGTCTTACTAGAGGGCATGGCCTCGCTCCATACACTTGTAACACTTGTATTGAGCCAATAACACGCCCCGCCATTGGACGTGTCCGACCAGAGGGCCTGGCCTCTCTCCATATATGTGTCTGGAGAGTGAGGCTGCCGCTCACTGGCCGGGGGTATGTATAACTCTTACATATCCTTGTCCCGGGTCTGCAGACTTATCTGGTTTTACTGGGCCACTCCTTTAACCCCTTCCCGACCTGTAACACAGCATATGCGTCATGAAAGTCTGTGCCAATCTGACCTGTGACGCATATGCTGTGTCACAGAATGATCGCGTCCCTGCAGATCGGGTGAAAGGGTTAACTCCAATATCACCCGATCTGCAGGGACAGGGGGAGTGGTACTTTAGCCAATCAGAGCAATTTGTAATATTTCACCTATGAAAAGTGGTGAAATATTACAATCCAGCCATGGCCGATGCTGCAATATCATCGGCCGTGGCTGGAAACACAGATCTGCCCCCCCACCGCCACCGATCTCCTCCCCAGTCTTCCGTTCTGTGGTCCGCACCCCTCCTTCTTCCTGTCCGCTCCCCCCATCCTCCTGTCCGCTCCTCCGTGCTCCGATCCACCCCCTCCGTGCTCCGATCCACCCCGTGCTCCGATCCACCCCCCTCATACTTACCGAGCCTCCGGTGTCCATCCGTCTTCTCCAAGGGCGCCGCCATCTTCCAAAATGGCGGGCGCATGCGCAGTGCGCCCGCCGAATCTGCCGGCCGGCATATGCGTTCCAAGTATATTTTGATCACTGTGATAAAACCTATCACAGCGATCAAAATAAAAAAAAAAATAGTAAATGAACCCCCCCTTTATCACCCCCATAGGTAGGGACAATAATAAAAAAAAATATATATTTTTCCACTAGGGTTAGGGTTAGAACTAGGGTTAGGGTTAGAACAAGGGTTAGGGTTAGGGTAAGGCTATTTGCACACGTATTTTGGTCCTCTGCGGATTTTTCTGCAGCAGATTTGATAAATCCGCAGTGCAAAACCGCTGCAGATTTATCGCGGATTTACCGCGGTTTTTCGGCGGTTTTACAACTGCGGTTTCTATTGGAGCAGTTGTAAAACTGCTGCGGAATCCGCAGAAAGAAGTGACATGCTGCGGAATGTAAACCGCTGCGTTTCCGAGCAGGTTTTTTTCGCAGCATGTGCACAGCGTTTTTTGTTTCCCATAGGTTTACATTGATCTGCAGCGTTTTCCGCAGCGTGTGCACATACCCTTAGAATTAGGCTATGTGCGGATTTGGCTGCGGATCCGCAGCAGATTGGTCGCTGCAGATTCGTAGCAGTTTTCCATCAGGTTTACAGTACCATGTAATCCTATGGAAAACCAAATCCGCTGTGCCCATGGTGCGGAAAATGATTGTGATTAGGGTTAGGATTAGGGTTAGGGGTGTGTTGGGGTTAGGGTTGTGGTTAGGGTTAGGATTAGGGTTGGGATTAGGGTTAGGGGTGTGTTGGGGTTAGGGTTGTGGTTAGGGGTGTGTTGGGGTTAGGGTTGTGATTAGGGTTATGGCTTGAGTTGGGATTAGGGGTGTGTTGGGGTTAGTGTTGGAGTTAGAATTGAGGGGTTTCCACTGTTTCGGCACATCAGGGGTCTCCAAACGCAACATGGCGCCACCATTGATTCCAGCCCATCTTGCGTTCAAAAAGTCAAAAGGTGCTCCCTCCCTTCGGAGCCCCAAAGTGCGCCCAAACAGTGGTTTACCCCCACATATGGGGTACCAGAATACTCGGGACAAACTGGGCAACAACTATTGGGGTCCAATTTTTCCTGTTACCCATGTGAAAATAAAAAAACTGTTTGCTAAAACATCATTTTTGAGGAAAGAAAAATGATTTTTCATTTTTACGGCTCTGCGTTGTAAAATTCTGTGTAGCACTTGGGGGTTCAAAGTGCTCACCACATATCTAGATAAGTTCCTTGGGGGGGTCTAGTTTCCAAAATGGGGTCACTTGTGGGGGTTTCTACTGTTTAGGCACATCAGGGGCCCTGCAAATGCAACGTGATGCTCGCAGACCAATCCATCAAAGTCTGCATTTCAAAACGTCACTACTTCCCTTCCAAGCCCCGACGTGTGCCCAAACAGTGGTTTACCCCCACATGTGGGGTGCCAGCATACTCGGGACAAACTGGGCAACAACTTTTGTGGTCCAATTTCTCCTGTTACCCTTGTGAAAATAATAAATTGCTTGCTAAAACATCATTTTTGAGGAAAGAAAAATGATTTTTTTTATTTTCACGGCTCTGCGTTGTAAACTTCTGTGAAGCACTTGGGGGTTCAAAGTGCTCACCACATATCTAGATAAGTTTCTTGGGGGGTCTAGTTTTCAAAATGGGGTTACTTGTGGGGGGTTTCTACTGTTTAGGCACATCAGGGGCTCTGCAAACGTAACATGATGCCCGCAGACCATTCTATCAAAGTCTGCATTCCAAAACGTCACTACTTCCATTCCGAGCCCTCCCATGCGCCCAAACAGTGGTTCCCCCCCACATATGAGGTATCAGTGTACTCAGGACAAACTGGGCAACAACGTTTGGGGTCCAAATTCTCCTGTTACTCTTGTGAAAATAAAAAATTGTGGGCTAAAAAATAATTTTTGAGGAAAGAAAAATGATTTTTTATTTTCACGGCTCTGCGTTATAAACTTCTGTGAAGCACTTGGGGGTTTAAAGTGGTCACCGCACATCTAGATTAGTTCCATGGGAGGTCTAGTTTACAAAATGGGGTCACATGTGGGGACACAGGGGCTCTCCAAACGCGACATGGTGTCCGCTAACGATTGGAGCTAATTTTTCATTCAAAAAGTCAAATGGCGCTCCTTCCCTTCCGAGCCCTGCCGTGTGCCCAAACAGTGGTTTACCCCCACATGTGAGGTATCAGTGTACTCAGGAGAAATTTCCCAACACATTTTAGGAACCATTTTATCCTGTTGCCCATGTGGAAATGAACAAATTGAGGCTAAAATAAATTTTTTGTGAAAAAAAAAGTAATTTTTCATTTTTACGGATCAATTTGTGAAGCACCTGGGGGTTCAAAGTGCTCACTATGCATCTAGATAAGTTCCTTGGGGGGGGTCTAGTTTCCAAAGTGGGGTCACTTGTGGGGGAGCTCCAATGTTTAGGCACACAGGGGCTCTCGAATCATCACTTAACTCCCCTTGCTCCAGCGCCGGTCCTCTCCTGCTGTTTTTATTGACAGACTTCAGCTGTGACTACAGCACACCACGTCACTGCTGCAGACAATCACTGAGCTCAGCAGCCTCCTCCTGACTACCCCAGCATCACCACTCAGCCCAGTGATAGATTGCATTGGTCATGTATCATCAAGGAGAGTGGCGTGGAGGCAGCGCGGCAGTAGGAGATGATAAATGAATTCATGTTTATTTTTACAACTGAAGTTTATAAGGTCGAACATTTAATTCTTCAAAAAACCCTTTAAAGCCTCTCTACCTTTTAATGGATAAAATAACAACCACAAAAAAATTCTACATATGGGAGTCAGTGGCTGCACTAATAAATAACCAAGTAGCATTTCAAGACTTATTATTTTTTTTTAACGGTTTGGAGTTGTATTGCAGTCACCTATAGGTGGCAGTAATAAGACAGTTTTCTGAATTAAAACTAGTGATAACAACAGTAACAAACTTCAACCACTAGGTGGCAGTCCATACCCGTGGAACCACATGTCTGTCCCGCACTGAAAGACCTCATTATATTCCCATTGTACACAGTGTACTTTTCCAAAACTAAATGGGACAGCTGCTTTTGTTGGGATGCAGATGTTTGTCTATGAGGCAGGTTGACCATTGCGGCGATACGACAAGCTCACAGCATAAGACTCCGCCATATCAGACATCCTGGCAGTATACCTTCACTTATACTAGGGTCTGAATTGGACAAATAAAACATCCTGTATCAGATACAATTAGAAACACTTGAAAGTCTTCAATTACATTCTGAGTGTGCACAAAACTGCTAATTATATCCATTTACTGTTTTTGTGTTTGTGCGGGACCATGCAATGTGCTCCATCCTAAATTTCATATACATCCTAAATCTTACACAGACGCTTTTCGTTACGGAGCTAAAAGAATGATTTTATCTTCACGAGAAAAAATAAACATATGAAATGTAGTATATATATATATGACAGTACAGACCAAAAGTTTGGACACACCTCATTTAAAGATTTTTCTGTATTTTCATGACTATGAAAATTGTAAATTCACACTGAAGACATCAAAACTATGAATTAACACATGTGGAATTATATACTTAACAAAAAAGTGTGAACCAACTAAAATTATGTCTTATATTCTAGGTTCTTCAAAGTAGCCACCTTTTGCTTTGATGACTGCTTTGCACACTCTTGGCATTCTCTTGATGAGCTTCTAGAGGTAGTCACCGGGAATGGTCTTCCAACAATCTTGAAGGAGTTCCCAGAGATGCTTAGCACTTGTTGGCCCTTTTGCCTTCACTCTGCGGTCCAGCTCACCCCAAACCATCTCGATTGGGTTCAGGTCTGGTGAGTGTGGAGGCCAGGTCATCTGGCATAGCACCTCATCACTCTCCTTCTTGGTCAAATAGCCATTACACAGCCTGGGGGTGTGTTTGGGGTCATTGTCCTGTTGAAAATTAAATGATGGTCCAACTAAATGCAAACCGGATGGAATAGCATGCCGCTGCAAGATGCTGTGGTAGCCATGCTGGTTCAGTATGCCTTCAATTTTGAATAAATCTCCAACAGTGTCACCAGCAAAGCACCCCCATACCATCACACCTCCTCCTCCATGCTTCACGGAGGGAACCAGGCATGTAGAGTCCATCAGTTCACCTTTTCTGCGTTGCACAAAGACACGGTGGTTGGAACAAAAGATCTAAAATTTGGACTCATCAGACCAAAGCACAGATTTCCACTGGTATAATGTCCATTCTTTGTGTTCTTTAGCCCAAACAAGTCTCTTCTGCTTGTTGCCTGTCCTTAGCAGTGGTTTCCTAGCAGCTATTGTACCATGAAGGCCTGCTGCACAAAGTCTCCTCTTAACAGTTGTTGTAGAGATGTGTCTGCTGCTAGAACTCTGTGTGGTATTGACCTCGTCTCTAATCTGAGCTGCTGTTAACCTGCGATTTCTGAGGCTGGTGATAAACTTATCCTCAGAAGCAGAGGTGACTCTTCGTCTTCCTTTCCTGGGGTGATCCTCATGTGAGCCAGTTTCATTGTAGTGCTTGATGGTTTTTGCCACTGCACTTGGGGACACTTTCAAAGTTTTCCCAATTTTTCGGACTGACTGACCTTCATTTCTTAAAGTAATGATGGCCACTTGTTTTTCTTTACTTAGCTGCTTTTTTCTTGCCATAATACAAATTCTAACAGTCTATTCAGTAGGACTATCAGCTGTGTATCCACCAAACTTCTGCTCAACACAACTGATGATCCCAACCCCATTTATAAGGCAAGAAATCCCACTTATTAAACCTGACAGGGCACACCTGTGAAGTGAAAACCATTCCCAGTGACTACGTCTTGAAGCTCATCAAGAGAATGCAAAGAGTGTGCAAAGCAGACATCAAAGCAAAAGGTGGCTACTTGGAAGAACCTAGAATATGTCATAATTTCAGTTTCACACTTTTTTGTTAAGTATGTAATTCCACATGTGTTAATTCATAGTTTTGATGCCTTCAGTGTGAATGTACAATTTTCATAGTCATGAAAATACAGAAAAATCTTTAAATGAGAAGGTGTGTCCATACTTTTGGTAGGAGATGCCACGTCCCGGAGGTCACCACTGACCTGTATGGAGAGCAGATGAGGCTGACAGTGAGTGACCTCTGGGATGCTAGCAATTCCTGGCTGATGGCTTTCTGTTCCTGCCCCTATAACCAGTAACACGGTATACACTGAATAATGGGAATGTTCTGCCATTCACTCTCACTGTCTTCCAGGAGGATGAAACCTTGCAGTGTGTATAGTTAATCTAGCTCTCGCCTCGGCTGCACACTGATCACAGATCGGTGCGTGGTCACATCTGGGATCCTGCTCTTTTTACACTTGGACTTTTGGCCAACAGAAAGTGACAGGAGCGCTGAAGACGCCGCTCATCTCCATGCACTTCTCAGAACTGTGCTATAAGATTGTGTAAGGCTCTCAGCGATGATCTCAGTGTCGGCTCTTATATTTCGTCTTTGGCGCTCATGACGTAATGCTCAGTGCAAAGCGAATATGGATAGTGCGGTCTGAACCCAATTAAAGGGAACCTGTCAGCAGCTTGTTACACCCCGAGCTCATGTCATCTGTCATCTTACCTTTGCTTTCAAAATCCTTGTTTCCGTTTTTGCCACAAATGCAGCCGGGTCACTACTGCACTTAGGGCATGTGCACAAGTTACAGTAAGTATTTGAAGCAGATTTTTCTGCAGGAAAAACAATGCTGAATAATACAAGCTCTTTTCTGCTACATTTTCACTTAAATTTGAACTGGAGAAAAACTGCAAAAACACTAAAAGAATTGACATGCTGCAGATATGTAAAAAAACAAAAAACACAAAAAACACTTTGATCGTTCAAATCTGCCTGGAAAAGTAAGCAGCATGTGCATGAGATTTCACTATAAAACTCGGCACATTTTTCACCCCCAAAAAACCACTGCAAGAATGCATTGTGGGAACTTAAAATGCAGAAATGAAACCCTTGAAATGTGTGGATGGGAACAGCAGAAAGATGAAGCTGAGGAAATGACACAGAGAGGAGTAAAACGTTTCGAATCACCCAGGTCCGACATCTAATTGGATCCTTGGATCCTCCATGGCAGCCAGGCCGGGCAGTGATCACTGTGGTGCAGGTAATCCCCGGCGGCTCACTATCCTCAGCTGTAACCATACAGCACCTTCCTTATAGACTTTATAGGTATAGTTAGGTCACCCCCATAGTATTATTTTCCATGCAGGGATGCAGAAGGGGTTACATAAGCTGGGATGTGGAGCTTAAATTGTTCATCTCTGCTTCAAGTGCTAGAGTTTAATTAACCAAGTGGTTAATTAACCAAGCCAGCTCCTAGCCCATTTCACTAGTGCGAGCGCAGTATTATCTTTTACGTGACTCTGACCAGATTGAATTATTACCAAGATCCATTTATTAACTCTATCAGTACGTAACTGAAGAAGGTCGATTAGACCGAAACGTTTTATTGGTACTCAATAAAATATCAAGTTACATGCATTTAAGTTGAGTGCCAGGTTCTTTTACATTCAAGTTCTGACTTGATGGCACTGCTGAACATCTTTCTATTTCAAAAGGAAGCATGATGTCATGTCGCCGTCATCACCGCCGCCGCCCCTGCTGCCCGCTCATACTTACCATTGCACGGCACCCCGACACGCTCCTCTTCTCCCTCCAGCGCAGTCTCCTCTGCTCGCACTCCCGGCTCCTGCTTCCTGTCGGGTGCGCGTGCATTATGTTTCTCTGTGCACGCGCACACTGTTTTCCATGATCAGCCGCGCCTAACGCTGTTCTCTACGCCCCTGGAGGACCTTTACCCAGAAGGTACGCTGCCACTCTGCATATCAGGCCGCCTCTTTCTTTCGGCTGTGCCTGATTGTCATTTGTTACCCAGCAAGTGTCTCTGGCTCTTAGGCTTCTCAGCGTGCCCCCCATTCTCTCTGCAGCTTGCATTCTTGTGCCTAACCATTGTTTGTTTCCTTGTTTCCTTTCAGCTCCAGTCCTCCTGTTTCTCCGTTTCCTCGGTGCTCCTGTTCCTCTGCTTAGCCCTCATCTTGTCTCCTGCTTTGTCTCTCATCGCCCGTCTGTATTTTGTCAGTCTACCGTACCCGTGTCTCGTCGTCTTTCATGTTTTTTCCCATCGTCCCTGCCTAGCCCTTTTACCTTCCCTCCTTCTTTTGGTACCAGCTGCCATGCAGTAGTCTCCCCTGGGCCTGCTCCTAACGCTCCCTGTATAGGGGGTGGTCTACCTGGTCCACTCGTCCTGGGGAGGTTCGCTGTTGCGATCCAGTGTGTTCACCTTCTTTGTTCTCCTGGTCCTAAACCATAACACATGATGTGTCTTTCATCTGCTGCACTAAGTATTCTTGGCTGACCACTACATCTACGGTCCTCAATATTGTCATTTTTTGATGCCCTCAATGCTGAGAAAAGCTAGCAGATACTTAATGATCATATAGTATTATTGAGTAAAAGTCTGATTGGATCCAGATTTATTTCTCAGCAGGATTATGACCCTACGCATTCAGCATAAAACAAGATCAAGAAGTCCTGGAAGTGATGATATGGCCCCACAGATCCCTGATCTCAACATCATCGGGTCTGTCTGGGATTACATGAAGAGACAGAAGGATTGCAGAATCCTACATCTACAGATCAGTGGTTAGTTCTCCAAAATATTTGTAACAACTTTCCTTCCCGAGTTGCTTAAAAAAATGTGAATACAAGTGAACCTAAAAGAACTGATTTTTTTTTAATGCTGTTTTGAAGGAAAGGGCGGTCACACAAAACATTGATTTGTTTTAAATTTCTCTTTTGTTCATTCACTTTGTATTCTGTTAATGGATTAAAATAAACTATTAACATTACTATTTTTAAAAGAACTTCGCAGCATTTTTTTTTTTTTACAACTGCCTAAAACTTTTGCACAGTACTGGATGTGATGGCGTTGAGTATTGCGGTTTCTACAGTGATATTAGGAGCTTTACGTAGAACATTTGGCCAGAGTGCAGTATTGCTCACATCTGAACGTATTTAGTTCAGTTTAAAAGAGTGCTCCAGATTATGAAACAGCTTTGCTTTTGGAAATGTTATTTGAGACGGACGCCTTGCCGTGCCTGACGTTTTTCATGAAGTTTCTGTAACTCGAGGAGGCCCGAATCATAATTTTAAATCTCCCCGTCTAATTTATGAAGCAGCAGTTCTTAGGCGGGTTTTCAATCTGCGGCCAACTACAGCAGGCGGGGTATCAGTTACCAGTGTGGAGCAGGGCAGCCATTTATCATCTGGTTAAAATTTAGCTAAATGGATTCCACCAACATTTCTCTATAATAAAGAAATCTGATTGATGTCAACTAGCTCGGCCGTTTCAAGTGTCAAAAACATTTGCATGGAGGAGCGACCTACACGTTTAGCTTTGTAGTGAGTGCGCCAAGCATGTGGGCAAGTGCCACAGGGCAAACACTTCCAGAAAACTGAATATTTCTGGGAGATCACTAGGCTGTTTGCATTGAACCGTCATTAGCCTCAGTGCCGTATTGCCAGGCCTTTATGACTAAAGCTGGGAATTATTAAAATGTCAAAGATCCCAGGGCACATTGTATAAATAATCATCATGTTAGGGGGGAACTGCTGTATAACGCGAGAAGCATGGCAGAAAATGCCTCAAACTATGTGTAGATTCCCAGAATTCTACGGAAGCCGCTCAGGGGCATGCCAACCTATAGGGAGCGTCTCCGAAGAAATTAATTAGAGAGACTGGTACTATGTGTTACATCTTATACAGCTCACTACTCTCTCCGAACATCGTGTAGTACATATATATATATATATAATTTTTTTTCATTTGAAGTACTGTTGAGCATGCTCTAAATAATAACTGGTTAGCCCTATTGTCATGCATACACATAAATTACATTTTCCAAACATGAATGCCTGCTTTATTGAGTCCTGAAATTAATCTTTCAATGCCTCCGTGACTCCATACTACTACTCCCCTGCTGTGAAAATATGCTGTGTCTGTGCACTTAGCCTAAAATATACGCCAATAGCTTTTTCCTAAATATACTTTAAAGTTCCCATAGGCAATCACTCACCAGACGAAGGTCAAACGTGCGTCTGTCTGGCAGGTAAGCATCTCCATACTGATTACTTTAGTGGATTCTCAGGCCTTAGGCTACAAGTCTGCAGTCACTCTATGTGACTACAGACTTGTGAGTCCTCACATTGTGTGCGCTGTGAGGTTTCTCTGGTGCTAACGTCAGGAGCAGGTGGTCATGTGACCAAAAGTAAGCGATTTGCATACTTTCAGATACATTCAGACAAGTCGTGTCCAGCCTCGCTCAGTACAGTTGCACTGAGCGAGGCCGCATACATCTAGTCGGCATGTGACTGAATGTATGCAAATCATATACTTACGGTCCTATGGTCCATTCAATCCACAAGCAGGCATATACCTCTTTAGCATATACACCTGACAGTGCCACGCATACACCACACTGAGCTCATGGATATAGCTATAGGTTGGCACAGTGATGACATCACTGGGCACTGGAGTGTATTCTTTTCTTTATGCCCTCATTAATCCTTGCCTTAATAGAACACGTTAAGGACAAACATGACAGCTGCTTTAGTAAAGAGATACAATTGTAAAGTGCTTGTAAAAACCAACGTCTTTCCAATTTATTTCTTATTAAAAATCCTCTCCAGTCTCAAGAATGGAGGGAATTTTCATTCTATAGTTTACTGCTCATTGCTCAGGTTACAGACCTCACTCCATACACTTGATTGAGCAAGGTTGCGCCCCATCTAGTGATGCGGCCACCCAGTGGGTGTGGCCTACTAGAAGGCGTGGCCTTGCTCCATACAAGGGTATGGAGCGAGGTTGCGCCCACTGTCTGGCAAGATGTATAACTCTCCAGTCCCGGGTCTAAAACTGGCAAATCGCTCTAGCATACAGTACGCACGCTTGGGGGATTCATAAGTAGGGGTAGCACGGTGGCTCAGTGGTTAGTACAGCAGCCTTGCAGCGCTGGGGTCCTGGGTTCAAATTCAACCAAGGACAACATCTGCAAGGAGTTTGTATGTTCTCCCAGTGTTTGCGTGAGTTTCCTCCGAGTTCTCCGGTTTCCTCCCACTTTCCAAAGACATACTGATAGGGAATCTAGATTGGGAGCCCCATCGGGGACAGCGATGATAATGTGTGTAAAGCCCTGCGGAATATGTTAGCACTATATAAAAATAAAGATTACTATTATTATTATTATTAGAGATGGGTGGACACCTGGACGTTCGGGTACAGCGGGTTCGGCCAAACAGTTACAAAAAGTTTGGGTTTGGGTACCAGAACAGTACTCGGACCCCATTCACTTGAATGGGGGGCCCGAACATCCAGTATTTGCTGCGCTGTAATGTGCAAGACAGCGTGGCAAACATTGCTTCTGAACGGTGGTGAAACCATCCCTGCTGGTTAGAGAGCCGAAGTTCCCACGCTGTCAAAAGACGGTGTGAGCGCTCAGCTGTGATCGGAGGTATAAAGTTTACCTCCGGTCACTGATGTCAGCAGATAGGACTACTGCTCCCATCATCTGCTGCTTGCTGCCGCTAATAACAGCAAAATAGAAAAAAAATCAAAAAGCCAAAATTATGTTTTTTTGGTTGCTGCAACATTGCAATAAAATGCAAAAAAGGGTCAATGCAAATGTCAGCTCTGAGCTTAAAAAATAAGCCCTCACCCAGCCCCAGATCCAGAAAAATGGAAAAGCTACAGGAATCGGAATATGGCAACATTTTTTTTTCCCTTACAAACTTTGGATTTTTTTGCACCACTTAAATAAAAAAGAACTTGTACATTTTCGGTATCTGCGAACTCATAATGACCCAGAGAATCACAATGGCAGGTCAGTTTTACCATATAGTGAACATGGTAAATAAAAAACTCAAACTATAATTGTGGAACTGCAGTTTTCTTTTGCAACTTAACAACAGTTGGAATTTGTTTCCCTTTTTCCAGTACACTATATGGTAAAATCAAAGATGCCCTTCAAAAGTACAACTTGTCCCGTAAAAAAAACAAGTCCTCATACAGCCATACTGAGGGAAATTTTTTTTTTAAAAAGTTATGGCTTTGGGAAGAAGGGGAGCAAAAAAAATGAAAAAGCCAAAAATGGAAAATTGTCTGGGGGTGAAGGGGTTAAAATCTCTGGAGGCAGTTTCTCGGGGAGTTCTATGTCCGGCCCATAGATCTTTACAGCTCATTTACACTACGGTTCCAAAGTTTAAGGTCACCCAGAAAATGTTGTGTTTTCCATGAAAACTCATACTTTTATTAATCAAATGAGTTGCCAAATTAATTGAAAATCTAGTCCGGACATTGACAAGGTTCAAAAAAATGTTTTTATTTGAAATAATAATTTTCTCCTTCAAACTTTGCTTTCGTCAGAGAATGCTCCCTTTGCAGCAATTACAGCATTGCAGACCTTTGGCATTCTAGCAGTTAATTTGCTGAGGTAATCTGGAGAAATTTCACCCCATGCTTCCAGAAGCCCCTCCCACAAGTTGGTTTGGCTTGATGGGCACTTTTTGGGTACCATACGGTCAAGCAGCTCCAACAACAGCTCAATGGGGTTGAGATCTGGTGACTGCGCTGGCCACTCCATTACAGATAGAATACCAGCTGCCTGCTTCTTCCCTAAATACTTCTTGCATAATTTGGAGGGTGTGCTTTGGATCATTGTCCTGTTGTAGGATGAAAATGGCTCCAATCAAGCGCTGTCCACAGGGTATGGCATGGCGATGCAAAATGGAGTGATAGCCTTCCTTATTCTATATCCCTTTTACCTTGTACAAATCTCACACTTTACCAGCACCAAAGCAACCCCAGACCATCACATTACCTCCACCATGCTTGACAGGTGGCATCAGGCACTCTTCCAGCATCTTTTCAGTTGTTCTCCGTCTCACAAATGTTCTTCTGTGTGATCCAAACACCTCAAATTAGATTCAACTGTCCATAACACTTTTTTCCAATCTTCCTCTGTCCAATGTTTGTGCTCTTTTGCCCATATTAATCTTTTCCTTTTATTAGCCAGTCTCAGATATGGCTTTTTCTTTGCCACTCTGCCCTGAAGGCCAGCATGCTGGAGTTGCCTCTTCCCTGTAGATGTTGACACTGGCATTTTGCGTATACTATTTAATGAAGCTGCCAGTTGAGGACCTGTGAGGCGGCAATTTCTCAAACTACAAACTCTAATGTACTTGTCTTGTTGCTCATTTGTGCAGCGGGGCCTCCCACTTCTCTTTCTACACTGGTTAGAGCGTGTTTGTGCTGTCCTCTGAAATGAGTAGTACACACTGTTGTAGGAAATCTTCAATTTCTTGGTAATTGAATAAACTTCATTTCTAAGAACAAGAACAGACTGTCGAGTTTCACATGAAAGTTCTTTTTTTTCTGGCCATTTTGAGAGTTTAATCCAATCAACAAATGTAATGCTTCAGATTCTCAACTAGCTCAAAGGAAGGTCAGGTTTATAGGTTCTCTAATCAGCCAAACTGTTTTCAGCTGTGCTAACATACTTGCACAAGGGTTTTCAAGGGTATTCTAACCATCCATTAGCCTTCTTACACAGTTAGCAAACACAAAGCACCATAAGAACACTGGAGTGATGGTTGTTGGAAATAGGCCTCTAAACACCTATGAAGATATTGCATTACAAACCAGACGTTTGCAGCTAGAATAGTCATTTACCACATTAACAATGTATAGAGTGTATTTCCGAATCATTTAATGTTAGCTTCAATGGAAAAAATGTGCTTTTCTTTAAAAAATAAGGACATTTCTAAGTGACCCTAAACTTTGGAACGGTAGTGTACATATTAAGATAAACATGGATTTCTCTGGAATAAGACATGTATCATTTTACTCAGCTTTCTATGACCTACATGCCCATATAGATGACTTATGAGGGTTGATCCTAGTAGTCAGGATCATATCTCCTCGGCTTTTCCACTCCTTTGTCTTTCTCGGGGCAGAGAAAGGCAGTGGAGACCTGGTTCAGACTTACAACAATGCTTTCCATGACTCTGCAGCAGTGATTTTGGATAAGACAAAGGGGCACCAATTGCAAATACAGAAGGAGCATTAGAAACCATTAGAAATCTATAGTCACATGTACAATGTTGAATAAAAGGTTCATACAATTGAAAAATAAAAAAAAGTAATTATTTTGCCTGCATCTTCAAAGATTAAATCATTCAGTTTATCAAATTTTGCTCCAAATCTCAACTGGCCTTACATCTCTTGTACCCACTAAGTTAAATGTATCATAAACTATGTCTGTATGGATCGGGGGGACATTACAACTTTACTCCACTACTTCCTACCAATAACAACCCAAGACAGCAAGAAGATCTAATCCAGCCTATGTCAATAATATTTCTATTCCCTGAACTGCTCTGCAGCTATTTCCTGTGAATTTGTATCTGCAAAATCTGTTCTCTAGATCATAAATAAACCTCACAAGGAATGTTCAGAAAATCGAGGCATAACATGGTGCACACTGACATGACACCACTGTGCAGAAACATGAAATGTTCTAGTAATGGGACCGGACTCATGCACATTTCTAGGTCAAAGGGATGAAGATTTTCTACTTCAGGGTCATTCTATATCAAGTGATCCAAATATGAATATTTTTTTTTACCTGACGTCTTTACTTTTTTTTTATTTTTTGTTTTTATGAAGTACAACTTTAGTTATTTACAAATTAAAAGTTTAGCATTTTGTTTCTTCATCAGTTAATTTTTTACAGATTTTTTAGTTTTGAAAAAGTGCGGATTTTGGCCTAGTATGGCTTTACACTTTTTATCATATCTCGGGCTAGAATTAAGATACAGAGGTGGGAGAGGCATCATTGTTCTCAGAACGGTGCCAGCTTTCATTTGATATGTCACAAGACTATGTTTCTTGATATTTTGTTTTGGAGAAATCAAATTCAAACTTTTGATGCGCAATTGTGAAAAAAACGTATGTTTTAAAATTGTTAAAAAACATTCATGTGTGTTACTTGTGTTCTTGTTTATATTTGTACAGGGATTCAACTTAGGACCTGTCAATTTTTTTTTCTTTTAAGCCTTGAATCATCTGATTTTAGGTTTGTGAGTTTCTTTCCTTTTTCTTTTCAAATGACAACTTATTGAATTCAACATTTATATGCAACAATAAAGAAACACAAAAAAACACAATACCTTAAAGGAAACCTGTCACCCCGTTTTTTCAGATTGAGATAAAAATACTGTTAAATAGGGCCTGCGCTGTGCGTTACAATAGTGTATGTAGTGTACCCTGATTCCCCACCTATGCTGCGAAATACATTACCAAAGTCGCCATTTTCACCTGTCAATCAGGCTGGTCAGGTCAGGTGGGCGTGGTGACGTTAAAGCCGCGCGTGCGCAGATGGAGATCGCGGCGGCCATTTTCCTGAAGCCGAGATGCAAACTCGGCTTTGGGAAAATGGCCGCCACGATCTCCATCTGCGCACGCGCGGCATCCCGCGGCCATTTTCCTGAAGCCCCGTGCAGCAGAGCACTCCATCTGCGCACGTGCGGCCTCAGGAAGATGGCCGCCCCCACCAATGACAAGGGTAATAGCGCAGATCGCGCGCTTTTACTTCACCTGCGCGCAGTGGATTCGGCACTTGGACATGCGCACACCACTACGCCACCAACGGAAAGCTGGGGAAGAAACAGCGATGTCACCACGCCCACCTGACCTGACCAGCCTGATTGACAGGCGAAAACGGCGACTTTGGTAATGTATTTCGCAGCATAGGTGGGGAATCAGGGTACACTACATACACTATTGTAACGCACAGCGCAGGCCCTATTTAACAGTATTTTTATCTCAATCTGAAAAAACAGGGTGACAGGTTCCCTTTAAGTGCCAGAATAAATACATCTTAATCATCATAACACAACTTGTTCAGCATTTTCAACCTGAATTCATTGAACAAGCCAAAAGAAAAAAGGTGATCATATCCTCAGGTGTGATTTTCCAAATACAGTCTCATCCTAATTATATGTTAAAAACAAGATTAAAAGAACCAATATTTTTACCACCTATTTATACATGGAACAATTGTTTTTCTATTATATCACTAGACATGTCATTTATGAAGTGTTTAAGAAGAATAGTACAGTAGTTAAATCCTCGTTTTATAAAATATGAACTAATCAAAAAATTAATCGTAGGTTTTTACACTGGCCTGTTATCATCAATGTGTCCCTTCTAGTCCTTCTCCTGTCAGCATCGGCCACTCACTGCTTTGTGATCCTGTGTGCAGCAAGCGGCCACTAAACACAGGAGAGGGATGAGAACATGTGCACACTGACATTGTGTGTTTTTTCTCGTCTTCCTCCTGTCGGCTGCTTTGTGATCTTGTATGCAATGAGGGGCTGATGCAAACTTAAGTGCAGGGCTGGAGATTTAGACCAGGCAGCACTCCAAAGATAGCACTGTAATCGCATATTTTCGCTGCGTTCAAAGCGCTGCATTCAAATCACGCAGGTAAATCCACATGTGGTCATTGAACGATGCAGATTTACTGCATATAATACATTTCTATTGTGGAAGTTTCTGTTGTCGAGATTAGTGTCCCCGCAACAAAAATTAACATGCTGCAGCTCGTAAACCCGTACCGCGGTGAGTCTATGTAGCATCAAATAGAAGCACAGTGGCCATGGGATATCTATAAATCCAATCCACAGTGCATGTACTATACAAGGCAGCGCAAGTGCACTGCGTCCATAACACTGCTATTCCTGTTTTGCACAATGGTCCAGTGATCTTTAAAAAAAATAACAAGTAAGGTAGCATATACAGCTCTGGCAAAAATGAGACCACAACATCAAAAGCCTGTCATGGGCAGACCAATCTCCAGACCTGAACACCATTGAAAACCTCTGGAATGTAATCAAGAGGATGATGGATAGTCACAAGCCATCAAACAAAGAAGAACTGCTTACATTTTTGTGCCAGAAGCAGTGTGAAAGACTGGTGGAAAGCATGTCAAGACGCATGAAAGCTGTGATTAAAAATCTTGGTTATTCCACAAAATATTGATTTCTGAATTGTTGTTTGTGAATGATTATGAACTTGTTTTATTTGCATTATTTGAGGTCTGAAAGCGCTGTTTTTTTTTTTTTTTTCAATTTTGACCATTTTTCTCTGTAAAAAAAAAATACTAAATTTATTGCTTGGAAATTCGGAGGCATGTTGTCAGAAGTTTATAGAATAAAAGAACAATTAACATTTTGCTCAAAAATATATCTATAAAGAGAAAAATCAGACAAACTGAACATTTTGCAGTGGTCTCTTAATTTTTGCCGGGGCTGTATATCAATGTCAGCATCTGTGTATCCAAGGATATAAAATGCATTTGGATGCAAGGAATATGGGGGTTACTCTTATATGAAGGTATCTTGTTCTGAGGAATAATGTACAAGTAGGAACAAAGAATTGTGCTAAACCAGCCTAACAAAATGAGTTCCAGGGCACATCTAAACTGTGAATGCTGTTATATAATCCAGGGTAGCGCAGTCCAAAGAACTGGTCCAGCACAAGAAAAGTTTTAGGGATGGGAATGTGGATTTAGATTATTCCTTTAACGAGCTATTATGCTGAACATGTACATATACGTTTTACAGGTTTATTAGTCTACCATAGCATGTCATTTGATAAGAAAAGTGTGTCTTCTGTAGAAACTCTATACAATAATATGGATTCTGCAGTGTGTATCCCCTGGTTCCAGTTCTGTTTGCACTCAGCAGTTTTGTAATAGCACATATCAGATTTATTAACACAGATAACACCTCTGTGGTTAAATGGGCCCTAGAACAACAGCTGTTTTGCTGTGGTGTTTATGGAACACATATGGAAGTGTTGACTGGTGCTCCTTGGAACATGTAATTAGTCTTCAGTGTACACATCGAGGTCTAGCTCCAAGCAGCTGCATGCTCATTTAGTGGATATATCTGCTTGTGTTTTATTAACATCTGCCTCGGACATTAAGAGACTAAGAACGTGCTGCCGTGGCCTCTGAACAGACATTTCTGTATTGGCTTGTAAATATTACTCATGCCGATGGGGTTTCAAAACGCTAGTTAGTTTTCCATGGTAGTTCTAAAAAACCATTAGGATCACTTTCACCAATCTGTTTCCGTCCTGTAGACCAGTTTTTTCAATCTCTAAGCCACAGATTGCAATAAACCATGTAGAGCACAAGTGTAATATATGTATAAACTGTAATAGATACATATACTGCTGGGAATTATGTCATAATAATTTATTTATTTGTAATAACCATTGATTGTGAAGTGATTGATCATTGGGTATCAGGAACTAACCGCGAGATTTACTGGATCGAACACCAATTAATGGATCAAGTGTGGATGAGAAGAACAGATCAGGTGTCAATGAGAACAAGACTTGTGTCCTCATGTGAATCTTCTAATTGGGATATCAAAAATGGAAGGATTTCCAAATGGGTCACTTAGAGCCAAGCACTATGTAACTGGATTCATGAATGTATCAAGATGGATGAAGTCTTCACTCACTACTTTATCCGTGCACCTACAGTGAGCTCTTGCCACTGTACATACAGTTCAATCTGCAGACACCATGTCACAGAGCTCAAGACGCTGAGCAGATTGTTATATAGTTTTGTGGGAAAAGTTTCTGTATAACCAGAGTTTTATTCATTTCCATCCCTGCTGAATCTGGACTTCTCAGTCAAGTGGGCGGTCCTTGAACTTTCAATGAATAAAACCCAGGTTACACTGACTATTTTCCCACAAAACTATATATCTATCTGCTCAGCTTCTTGTGCTCTATGACATGATAACCACAGATTACAATTAATTTTATGTGTGACAGGTTCCCTTTACAATTTATTTGACTGTATTTGATGGTGAATAAAGGGGTTTTCCACCTTTAGAAAATCAGACCCCAAAGTTTCTTGCCACATAAAATAGCAAAATCAGAGCGTGCTCACCTTCCTTACTCACCCAACCCCCAGCCCACCCTCTCCTATCCGTGTCCGGCACCAGCTCACCGCCACTGCTTCGGTCTTAGTGTTTTGACTGCAGCAGTGAGTTCACATGGACAGTTCACATCACCGCTTCAGCCAATCCTTGAGGTGAGTTGATCGGCTGCAGCAGTGATGCAAATGGTCAACGTTTCAACGCTGCTGCAGTCAAAACACTGAGATTGGAGCAGAGGCAGAGAGCCGATGCTGGACCTTGGAATGGAACTTTTCAACTTAGTTATTTTACATGACAATAAAACGTTCGGGGTCCACTGTTAAAAGTGGAGAACCCCTTTAAATTAAGGTGAAGTTTTGGACACATCAGTCCTTCATCAACCATTAATTGTATTAAAAAGGGGAGGAGGTGGTGAAAGGCAAATCAGTCACAGATTGTCCAGCTGCTGCCCAGGGAAAATGTAGAGCTTTAGATTGAGAGTGATCACAGAATGTCACCGGAGGAAGGTCTTCTATAGGATTAAAGGAACAGAAAACCTAGAAAATTTTATGAAAAATAATGGGCCCTCCTCAACCCTCATGCCCCCGTGAAACATGTGTCTGCAAATGGAGTTTCTTCTTTGACTTTTTATCCTATGTGACAAGACCCTTTTTAAAGGGATGATATTTTAGGATTGCTACTTCCAATAGGTGACACTAAAGGCCCCTTCCACTTAAGAGGCAATTTATATTGCCAAAAGAGCATTGGTGCTCTCCATAAGGCTAAACTTAAGTTTTTAGACTATTGTCAGAAGCCACTCACCCAGCAAAATCACCAAATCAAACCTCCTGCTTTGCATAGATGAGGGGTAAACACCCCAAAAAACATATAGGCAAATGGAGTTTCTCGTTTGGCTTCCTTTCCTAAGTCATGTGGCAAGGCTCTTTAATGAGTCGATATTGACTTGTAGGATTGCTGCATCCAATACATAACACTAAACTTCCAGTCTTCTTTCTCCCTAAAAAGGCTATTTGCATAAATTTATATAGAATAATGTATTGAAAGGGATTTATTGTATTTTCCACATTCGCTGTATCTTTTATAGAAGTCTCATTCTGTTAGGAAGTATAGACTGGATCACTGGGGGGTTATATCTAACAGTGTGGTATTAGTATCTGGTAGAGTTGAGCAAAAAGATTCGTATCTCCCTGGTCCAGCGACCACGATGGTAGTCTGTGAACCTCCTCCTCTTACCTGCCGGCCGGCATCTCACCATCATGTCGTAATGATAATAACATCATACGGGGCTTACTAATCATATGAGGAGATGGTGACGCAAGCAGGGAAGAAAAGATGTGTAGGGCTCTGGACTATCAAAGTGGCCGTGAACCCAAGTCCTGTAAATCTTTTGACTGAAGTCTAGTAACTTGTAAATATAGGACACAATAAAATTGGATTCAAACGTACAAAGCACTTTTTGTACAGTTGAAACTGTACAATTCTAGACTGCCCATAAAGTTACACCTGAAACATGCTGCTACATTGTGTAGGATTATGAGAAAGTCTAAAGAAATCAGCCAAGACATCAGGAAGAGAATTGTGGACTTGCACAAGTCTGGCTCATCCTTGGGTACAATTTCAAGATACCTGAACATGCCTTGTTCATCTGTACAAAAAATTATACACAACTACAAACAAGATGGGAATGTCTAGTCATTATACCATTCAGGAAGGAGATGGGTTCTCTGTCCCAGAGATGAACATGCTTTGGTCTGACATGTGCATATCAACCCAAGGACAAAAGCCAAAGACCTTGTGAAGATGATGTCAGAAGCTGGTAAGGATGTGTCAATATCAACAGTGAAACAAGTACTGTATTAACATGGGCTGAAAGGCCACTGTGCCAGGAAGAAGCCATTACTCCAAAAGAAACAAAAAAGCCAGATTAATGTTTGCAAATGCACACAGGAACAAAGACCTTAATTTTTGGAGACATGTCCTGTGGTCTGATGAATCTAAAATGTAACTTGTTGGGCATAATGAACATTATTACGTTTGGAGTAAAAATGGAGAAGCTTGGAAGCCTAAGAACACCATCCCAACAGTGAAACAGCATCATGTTGTGGGGTTGTTTTGCTGCAGGAGGGACTGGCACACTTCACAAAATACAGTATATGGCATCATGAGAAAAGAGGGTTATGTGGCAATACTGAAGCAACATCTCAAGTCATCAGCCAGGTAATTAAAGCGTGGGTAGAAATGGATCTTCCGAATGGATAATGATCCGCAGCATACTGGCAAAATGGTAACAAAGTGGCTTAAGGATAACAAAGTCAATGTTTTGGAGTGGCCATCACAAAGCCATGATCTCAATCCTATTGAAAATTTATGGGCAAAGCTGAAAAGGCCGGTGCGAGCAAGGTGACCTACAAACCTGGATCAGTTAAACTGGTTTTGTCAGAAGGAATGGGCCCAAATTCCGATCAACTATTGTGAGAAATTTGTGGAAGGATATCCCAAACATTTGACCCAAGTCATTCAGTTTAAGGGCAATGGTACCAAATATTAAACATTCTCTTTTCCTCATTATTCTGGCATTTGGCAAATATTAATAATTATGGTAATACTAATTGACCTAAAACGGGAAAGGTTTATTCTGATTTCATGTCAGATATTGAGAAAAACATGCAGATGTGTCTTTTTATATAGTGTAAGTAAACTTCAGGTTTCAACTGTATATGCAGAAAATCACCCATTGTGAAAAAAAACAAACAGTGTGAGTGGGATTTACTAGTAAAAAATAAACACTAACAACATGTGGAAGACATATCCCAGCTTTTCAAAACATTTTTTTTCTCCTAGTTATGGCAAAGCAATTGATAAAGAAATCAAGAGCCTCCTGAACCAGCGCAAAATGAAGCCAACATATGGAAAACATTATGAGGACAATTTCGCCTAAACAAATGGACGCCGGGACTGTTAGTAGAGAACATGGGAAGATTAAGGTTAAACCATGATGGGATAAGCAAGCAATCATCATCCAGTTACACTGGCATAGGTATCTATACATGAAAGTTTCACCCACAGGCAAAAGTTTATACACTTTGCTACATGTATCACAGCCTAAATACAGGCCATTAGCCCTCCCTGCAATACTCCAATTATATTTATGTTTCAGAATTAATCAGATCTAGCTGCTGCTACTTTATATACAGTGTGAACCTGAGCATGGAAATCACATCGGTGCACGTTGTGTGACGGATCCAGTGGATTGTGGATTCCATTAAAAACATAGAAGAGTGCAGATCATTCCGTTACAGCTGCACCGTCCTCTCCATCCCCTGCCTGCACTCGTCTGTATAAGGACAAGAGTATCTAAATGGGGCGCACCTGACTACATTCGGGCCCCAATTCATCACTGACTTTGCACATGATTTTTCGCTACGTTTTGTGTGTTTTGTCCCTTTTCTTTTGTTTGCAGCCAATTCTTTATTTTATTTGTGCTTTTTTCTAAGTCTATTTTATTAGTGTTTGCTTGTTTTATTTTGATTTCTGGGCATAGTTTTACGATTCCAGATGTTTTTACCTGATTGATCCATGAATTGCAACTTTTCAAAAAGTCACATAATTTGGCAGAATTCCATGCCAGTCCCCACCCCAATGGTGTATTTTGATGCAATTTTTGTACCATTCTGTGTCAAATCCAACATTTTATACTAAAAAGGTGCAACAAAAGTTCAAGACAGGAAAAAAAAGACCATTTTTGTCAAATTCATGAATCGCCTGTGCCATTTTGAAGAATTTGACACAAAAAAGCCAGCTAATGCCACAAGACGAAGATTAACAGTGACAAAACCCCTCAAATGATGAATCAGAGCTTCAGTCTCACAACAGACATTCACTAGAGAAACGTCCCTCTAAATATCAAGTCTGCTATAATGAAAAAGACCTGTTGCGGTGGTTTTTTTGTGTCCCTGTCACATACAACTCTGATCCAGCATCGAACAGTAGTAATATCTTTTTTAGCATAAATGACAATGAAGGTTTAAGAAAAGCACACTGGTTATGTAAGACTAGAAGGTAAGATATTGGAGAACACTACCTGGCCAGAAGAGGACCATCCAGTCACTTATAGTTACTTAGTGGGAAAGTCTCTTTAACATAAAATATATATTTTCATTGATTTACCCTTTCTTGGGGTTGTCTTGTCGTCTGGCTAACACGTTATGAAATCAGGTCTTTTTTCACTTAGAGATAATGATGCATGTGTCAATAAGTCAAACCCATGCTGAACATCTGGCCTTCATCTTCAAATTGTGCGGGAAGGTTTGTGTAGAGCGATGTACAAGACCACAGCCTATAATGAGTCTAATGATGCAGAAAGTAGCATCCATAGGAAACTAGGTGTGATACATGTCCCACACAAGCAGTAATTGCCTCCAGTTGGGAAACACTTCTGCCTGGCCGGACTGGATACATGGATTAGAGACTGGTCTGGGCAAAATCTGCCAGGTCTTGTATATTCTCAGTAGACTGGAGGTTACCGTGAATGTTCACACTTAGTACTGTAAAGTGACTATATTCCTTTAGAATAGGGAACAGTATATATAGCATTAAGTGGCGGACTTAGGGGCTGTGCAACCTGTCCAGGCAACAGCTGCTCCCCCTGTATCCTCCAAAACCTTTTGAAGTTCTCCCGTGCTGTATGGTAATCCTCTCGGTACGGTCCGACGGACATGGCTTCTGGCCTCTCCATCCCTCCTCCCGGCTGCTGATCACCGTCCTCCTTCTTTGATTGCCCATGCTGCATCATCAACATTGTTGAGAACTTTGCCCACAGTGCAGCCGTACTTGAGCACAATATGGTGGTATTTACGGCACTTTTTTATAGTGTAGCTCTAATTCTTAGGCACGGTATGGGATATTTGCACTGTATAGTGATGACCATATAGTGTTTTTAGACAACTGTATAGAATTAATATTTGCCCAATATATAGGAGGTGCATTATTAGGTATACATCCAATTTTAAAATTGTTCCTGCCAGAAATTTTCTTCCACATATATTGAACTTGTCATCACAAAAGATGGCCATATATGCAGTTTTTCATACTTTTTTTTTTTGTCAACAGCGTTGCAACCAATAACTGAGCGGTGCTTCCATGGTTGACATCAAGAGCCACACAGAGCTGCTTAGCTCAGTGATTAGCTCAGTGATTGACGTGATGTCAGCAGTGCGAACAATAACAGACACCAGGAGCAGCGGTGGAGACTCAGTGCTGGACCCAGGGAAAGGGGAGTAAAAACAAACTGCAGCTGGAGTATAGGGGTTTCCAAAATTAGAATACCCCTTTAAGTGTTGACTAGACATATTCTTTAGGGGAATAAATGCTTACAAAGTGTGTATATCACTATAATAGGGGCCATAGGTCATATACTTTTATGATGGTCTCTATATGGAGAGTTCAGTTTAGTATACTCAGACACCAAAGACCCCACTAAGATTTTCAACTATTGAATGTTAATATAACGACATAATATCATCATCATCACGAGAAGGAACAAGCGTGATACAAGTGTGGTTGTTATGCATCTATTCAGATCTTCTAGGTTTAGGGAATATTTAATGAATAAAAAGTTAGTTATTTCTGTATACATCAATTCTTGTAATTAACAGGAGTGACGGCAACACACAAATAAGCCGTAAAATACTGAACATCCCAAAGTGCCCTTATGACATTATCCTGTCTCTTTTTATTGGTGCGCACATTTCTTTTGGTTAGGACTTGTTCATTTGAGACGTCATTCAGAGCTGTAAATACTTTTCATTAGGTCCTAATAGAAATAATGCGTCGACGATACAATGGAAATCAATGCCTTGATCACACGCGAATGTTAAAAAGGAATTACATCATTTTCAGTTGAGTAGGTCAACAAAAGTCATAATGATCCCAAGAAGATAGAACTTAAAGATTGTAATAACTCCTAAAAAACATTACTCTAAATATGAGACATTACAAAACACCTGTATAAGATAAGCAACAAGCATGTAAGGCCTGTCCCACACGTCCAGATAATTCCGGTACCGGAAAAATCGGTACCGGAATTATCCGTGTCTGTGTGCTCACGTGGCACATCAGTGTGGCACACGTGCGGCAGCTGTGTGCCGTCCGTGTGCCGACTGGGTACCACACGCACCGTGCAGGAGACAGCGCTACAGTTAAGCGCTGTCCCCTGGTTTGGGTGCTGAATCCAGAATTCATTCCTTCTTCCCAGCAGCGTTCGCTGGAGAGAAGGAATGAAAAATCATTATTTATTTTTTTTGGTGTTAAAATAAAGTTCCCGGTAATCTCCCCCCTCCCTCCCCCTGTGCGCCCACCCGCTGGCATTAAAATACTTACCCAGCTCCCTCAAAGCTTCCTCTCCACGTCACAGCTCTTCCTGTATGGGCGGTCACGTGGTGCCGCTTATTACGTGACCGCTCATACAGGAAGAGCTGCGATGCGGAGAAGAAGCTTCGAGGGAGCTGGGTAAGTATTTTAATGCCAGCGGGCGGGCGCACAGGGGGAGGGAGGGAGGGGGAAGATTACCGGGAACTTTATTTTAACCCCCCCCCAAAAAAAAGTTTTTTAATTCCTTCGCCCCAGTGAACGCTGCTGGAGCGAAGAAATGAATGGGGCTTCAGCACCACAAGGTGGGGGGACAGCGCTTACTGTAGCGCTGTCTCCTGCATGGCACACGGACTGCACACAGACAGCATCCGTGTGCGGTACGTGTTTTACATGGACCCATTGACTTTAATGGGTCCGTGTGATCCGTGCGCTCCCACAAACACTGACACGTCTCCGTGTTTTTCAAATGGACACACGATCCGTGAAAACACGCTGACATGTGCAGAGACACATTGATTTTAATGTGTCTACGTGAGTCAGTGTCTCCAGTCCGTGAGGAAACTGTCACCTCACGTACCGGAGCCACTGACGTGTGAAACCGGCCTACGGCGAAGTTCCCGCGGAGCTAAGATCACGCGGAGCGGGTAGACAGCGGATTTTCTGATGCGTATTTGCTAGTGGACAATCTTCACTGTGTGAAGTGGATCCGCTAAGTCTCTTGTCCAGGGGGCACATGGGATCCGGGCATTGGTGCAGCTTTCTTGAGAACATGTGAAATCGAGGACTTGGTCTATCTGAAATCTCAGAGAGATGGAGAGGAACTCAGAAGGAATTGATGTAGAAGTACAGATGATGGAGCAAACCAAACATGGAACACCAGAGTCTCAATCCCAAGACACAAGTGTGTGTCAATGGAGAAGATATTATTAACTCATGCCAGGCAACCTGACGTGGAGCACAACAGAGGGCAAAGCACCCAGGAGAAGAGAATGGAGCCAGGGAAACCCAAAACAAGTGTGTAACAACTATGTTGTACAATGCTAGCATAGTGCAGGACATTTTAAGAAATCTCATGCACATTCTGCAAAATAATAGCTAGAGCATAAATTAAAAAGGGCTGTGGGTTTGGGATTCACAGCAGATAAATGTATGCTGTGGATAGAGGTGCAAGTTTCACCTTTAGCAATGCAAAGGATGAAATGTGCAGCTTCACCATATTTTTTTCACAATGACAGCTGCAGATATCACTGCGGGACCTCTGCTCCCGGCGGATGCGGGGTCTAAAAACCCAACTCTCCGCAGGAGTCAATGATTACACAATTGATAAATGCATTATTAGTGTTGAGGGCAGCAGTCAATTAGTCAGCGTCTTCAGATCTCCTGATCATCTGATCAAGAAGTACAAAGAATTATTCCTATATTATTCAGGTTTTGAAAAATATACGGTAGATTTTTTTTGGAGGAAGCAAACCATTTTTCAGATAAAACAGCAATTTTTGCAGATAAATCCAACTTTAGCTAACATAACTGTGTCCAAACTCAGCTTCAAAGTTGGGTACATGTGCCAAAATAATGTGTTTTATGCAAATTTCATGTATATCTAAAATGCTATGAATTGTGTGTATAAAAGGTTTTAAAGTTAACGTTAGCCAAAAAAGTATTAATAGACACGTTCATCTGTTGGTACAAATTATTATTTGGAAATATACTCCAGCCATGATGTATTGTAAGAAAATGAAGTGAGTGTCTAGCAAGTGTATCCGGCCATAACCAGCACATGTGCGTCTTATAGCACAACGTTTCCCCAATGTTGGACAATGCGCGGCCAGTCATGACATCATTACATATAATCACAAGGCCTGTCTGAGGAAACAGATTTTTGGCAATGGGATAATTTCAATTCCAAAGACAGCAATTATGTTAAATAGAAAATGATCTTCTCAGGTAATCTGCGCAATCATTAAACATCATCGGCCTGAATTGGTTGTCCCTGGCCACATGATTGTGCAGGCAATTATGGGCATATTCTTCACATTCAAGCTCAATTAAACTTGGTCGCTCAGGAGAAAAAAACACCTAAATTCCTTTTTGGACAGCAAAGTATAAAATGAACTGGCCTCGACTTTACTAAGAGAACATTCAGCATCTTTAGGAGAATTACAATTAGAAGATTATTATTTTATTCACGCTTTTAACAGTTCTGGCCACACTGTGAACTTGACGCTGACATTTCTGTAGGTGGGGAAGTTGGGCAAAGTACAGCTTTGCTCTTCCAGTCTAGGAATGTGAGGACACAACGTTAAGCTCCGGAAGTTCACTGGACCAATCTTTCGGCAGACTATTAGTCTACTGACACTATTCTAACCGCTGACTAGGCTCGGACTGGCCCACAGGGTAACAGGGGAATCCCCCGGTGGGCCCCTGTGTAGATCTGGGCCCCCAACCCCACTGTATGGGCAGTATTTGGCATAATTCACTTGATTCACTCTGTACAGAAAAAAGCAGCATCTCATCATTCATTAGCCAAGCTACCTAGTTTATTAATATATAGATATAGGTAAATTTGTGAATGAGGGTAATGTAATATTTTTATATTTGAGACCACCTTGACAATGGTTGATGGGCAGATCTAATTTGGCCAAATTTTATGCTAAGCCTCTCATCATTTTTTTCCCTAACAGTCAAAAGCCGTACTGCTTTTCATATTTCATATATTCCACATTGACATACTTTAGCATAATACAGGGCAACCTATTTTTTGTATATTGTATATGGAGGTAGCTAGTGATGAGTGAATATACTCGTTACTCGAGATTTCCCGAGCACACTCGGGTGACCTCTGAGTATTTTTTAGTGCTCATTAGCCACTTCCCCGCCCACCTGTCAGCTGATCAGTGAGCGGGGAGCAGCACATGAATACTCCTTCACTGAAACAGGGACACACATGGTTTCCCCAGTGCTGGATTCCTGCAGCAGCTGGGGAGATCTGTGTGTCCGGTGGAGGAGGGGGCAACAGCAGGGGCCAGGGGAGACAAGATCGCTGCCACCTGCCTGCCTGTGCTGGATGCTGAGGCATAAGGATCTGTGTGATGTCATGAAGTGGGTGGGCTGGTGCATCACATGGCAGCACAGAGCCCTCCCTCTTCTGATGTCATCACAGGTCCTTCAGACTCCCCACTAGAATCTGCTGGCTTCCTCCTATGACCTGTGCTGTGGAGAGGCATCAAGAGGGGGGGGCTCTATGTCTGCAGTCATGGGATACTCCAGCTTTTGCACCTCACCACTGTGGCTGGATGCTACAATTAAAAGGTTAGTCTTTACAACACACAATAAAGCACTCTGCCACTCCTGTGGTGAACTATAACTCCCAGCATGCCATAGGATCTGCAGGACATGCTGGGAGTTATAGTTCTCCCAATGGGATCTTAAAGCAGCACTCCAGTGTTATTTTTCAGTTCTTTAAACATAAGCCCTGTCCCCCTATTCTTATACTCACCCTCCAGCGTCTTCATATAGTACTTTACAGACACAACACTGGTCCCGCAGCACCATCTTCTACCCGTAGCTTCCAATATAATAACATACTATTATATATAATAACACCACACATAATAGTATGTTATTAAATTTTACCACATTTTTTTTTGCTTCAAATATTTTTGTCCCTATTTTCCACCTCTAAAACGTGGGTGCGTCTTATAGACCAGGGCATCTTATAATCCGAAAAATACGGTACATGTGGGGGTTGCCTGGCTGCTAGGGAATCCCCACATGTAATCAAGCTGGCTAGTAGCTGTAAATCATCCAGATGCAGCGAAGAAAACTAAATCTCCGAGCACTAAAAATACTCTGAGGTCACTTGAGCGTGCTCGGGAAATCTCGAGTAACGAGTATATTTGCTAATCACTAGAGGTAGCGCCTCCTGTTTTGCACCTATAAACACTAGCCTGGATGTGCCAGTCAGTTTTTGGTCATCAGCAATATTTTTATGCAGTTGAAAAGTCGGCCCCCGATAGTCAATGCTACTGGTGGGCCCCTGGCACCCCAGTCCGACACTGCCGCTGACTCTTATTCACTGAGCACACGTGTAACTGTATGCCTCCACTGACAAACACAAGAATTATCTTTTTCAGATCTACAATTAAATAAAGAAACTTAAATTATACTTGTGATGCATTGCATTTAATTAGAGTGCATTATTATTATGCATTTTGACTACTTCTTTAAAGATATTAATACAGTTGATAAAAAAACCCCAAAGTTTAATAGACACCCTGATGTTCAGACGCTGTTTTCTAATTGACGGTATCCACTTGATACAAATACCAAATATGCATTTTAAAGGGGACGTGTCATTAGTTTTATCATATCAACTAAAACGATCATCTTACTCAGCGCCTATTCTGCAGAAATGGTTATATAACTCCCCTTATACCACCCAAAACCTTTTTAAGTTTGCATGTTAATCCTGTCGGTCCGATGGATGTCCATTCTATGCTATCTATCCCTCCTCCTGGATGATGTTCGCCGTCCTCCTGCCTTGACTGAAGTGGATGACGCCCTCCTGCAATATCCACAATGCTGGGCGAAATCTTGCGCATGTGCATAGAAATCGTGCATGCGCCTGTGCGCTATGCTTTGTCCTATTGTGGGCACAGCTGAAAAAATAAGTGCGCATGTGCGCAGTAGGGCAAAGCTTAGTGCACAGAAACGATTCCTCTGTGCAGGCGCAAGATTTTGCCTGGCAATGTAGAAAACGCAGGAGGCATCATCCACGTCAATCAAGGCAGGAGAATGGCGACCAGAAGCCAGGAGGAGAAAAAGACAGCACAGAATGGACGCCCATCTGCCTGGACAGACAGGATTAACATACAGCGCGGAAGAACTTCAAAAGGTTTTCGGGAGGTATACAGGGGGAGTCAGGGGGTTATATACCCCTTTATGGAATGCGGCACAGGTGCTGAATGGTGACAGTTTTAGTTGATTATGATCAAACTGGTGACAGGTTCCCTTTAAAGCTTAGCTGTCCCACCTCTATCTTTCTTCAGAGCCTTGAACGGTTACACCCATCTTCATAGATGCTGTTGGATAATGTAAAAACAAACACTTTTGCAATTTACTACTTATTAAAATTTGTACCTGTTCTCAAGAAGGGAGTCAGTCACCCCCAAACTGTATTTTAAATGGGTTATACAGTGTTGTATGGGACTTAGTCCGTATGAAAACCATACTAGAACTGTACCTGTCTGATACTGGTATGGTGCTTGAGAAAATAACCTCTAATTTGTATGCAAATGAGGAGGCTAGGGCGCACCCTTGACCCAGAGTTTAGTACGCCATGCACCTCCTCATTTGCTTATTTGGGGCCTTAGCCACTTCCTAGAGCGAGAAATGTCTGAATGCTACCGAAATGTGAGCGATTGTGTACTGACATTGCCTGTCCCTGGCCACGCACTTAATGGCCGGCACGTTCGCCTCCATGTTTCTTTCTGCTTATGCCGATCGCTACAGTGATCCACCTGGAAATGTAGCGAGCGGCTTCTAGGAAATATATGACAATATTCATTTATGAAGATAGGGGGAATGGCCCTCTAACCCAGTCAAGCATGGAATCAATGAATTCTGCTATTTGATGGATTGCTGGCCTGGAAGGCATGTAAGAAATCCCTGGAGAGCAGGCTTCTGCGCCCATCATCTCCCTGCATCTCAGAAGTAGGTTAGATTTAAGGGATTCATGCCACGTAACTTACTGGACCATGGAAACTACTGGATGCATGCTCTTGCATGATATATTTTGGGTTTTCTAGCACTGTAGCAAGGAGATCCATCTTCCATGAGTATGGTGGTTGCTATGTCCAGTAGAATATTTGGACTTTTATAATTGTTGTAATAGGTAGTTACAGTAATTAAGTATCTGACATTAAAGAGGTATTTTAGCTCACAAACACCATTACCTAGAAAACCTGCAGCCAGGAGAGAACCAGGCGAGAATAGGGGATATAAGCTCCCTGTTGAGGCAATCGGTGTCAGATCCCCACTCATACAACAATTATCAACTATCCCTTGAATAGGAAATCATTTCTGTTGACCAGAATACCTGTTTGAAGTGTTATTCCCAAAATAACAAATTATTCTTTATCTACAGATTAGGGAATAACCTGCTTACAACTTGTGGTATGACTAATATGACCCCCAGCAATCCAGAGATTTGGGATTTGCAGGCCAACCTCAAATGGACTTGCCATATCTATGCTTGGCCTTCAGCCACTGTCAATGGGACAGCTAAAATCAGCTGAACACAGCGCTTTTTTCTCTCTACCAGCCCCACAGACAATGAATAGAGAGAAAGTTGAGCGTTCAAGCTGTCGATCCATTCAATATGGCGCTTCGTAAAGCCCTACTCTTGGGCTCCAGAGCCCTGGTCTTGGGATCATTTTGGGTCCCAGCGGTCGGACCACCAGTAATCAGCAGGTTGTCCCCTATCTTGTAGATAGTGAATAATTTGTAAGTTTCTGCCAATAATCTACAAACGTTTATAAGGAAATATAAAAACTGAGTGACACATTTAGGTTAAAAGCCGACAAAGATCAAGACAAGCTTCCATGCCTCCGTGGCTATTTAATAGCTACCAGCCTTTTCTAGAAAACTACTAATTCTACTATCAAAGGAAGATTAACATCTCCACGTAAAAGCTGTGTCAGTGTACCAGAGGCAGATCATTCCTTGAGACAAATTATGTCTACGCACCATCTCATGTCTGAACTTCGCCAGCTGCACCACAGACTAGGTTAAATTAACTATTTTTAAATGCTAAAATTTTCCCAGAAAGGTACAGATAACTTCCAGATGTCCAGCTACAAAATCTAAATTGGATTTCCTAGAATAAAAGAGGAAAAAAAACCTTCAGAACTGAGTCATGTTCACTGTATGAAAAATAGTGATATCTGAACCAAATCAGGTCCAAACATTGAGGAGTGTCGCACACGATTGAGAAACATGAGGCCGTTTTACATGTGGTATTGGACGTAGATTGTTTACCAGCCCCACGTAGAATGAGCCATCGAGAGCAGGCGCCCAGCGCTGCGAGCAGTGATATAAGCTATAAATATGCAAAATGCGTTACATAGCAATGAATCAAACGTGATACAGAGCCCAGATGTGGTTTCACCAGGCTAAGAATACAGATGTGTCTAATAACTGTATACGTTCAGCTTTGGGTCATGAAATACTATTCCTAACACAGAAAACGAAATCTAGAATAATTCTTTCTTAATAATACTAATATTTATACTATTTTTCATTTTCAAAGGTTTTAGCACATATCCACAAGATTCACTATGCTCATAACACGTTTACTTTAAAGGGAGTCTGTCACCCCTAAAATGCTAACTTAACCACTTATACAGGAATGTAGGGTAGTTGGCATAAAAAACTCTAACTTATGCAAATAAGGCTTTGGTGCAGTTTTGGAGTGGCCAAGAGCTCAGCTGACCAATACCCACCTCTTCACTTTGCGCACTAAGAACTGAGTTCTGCAGTCGCCCCTAGATAGTGTTATTGCCAGCTCTTTGGCTCCTGTCTGCTGTACAGGACTAAGTGGCGACCGCAGACAGGAGCCAGCTGTAAGAGCCGGCAACGACACTGTGTGAGCGCGGCTGAGTGTCCGGGCAGAGATGCAAAGATGCGGTTTGTCATACCTTGATTGACAGCACTGGACTCAAGCAGCAATTCTGCACCTCTGCATGGACATAGTCACCGTGTTTCAGAAAATCGCTGCTCCCCGGCTGCTGTTTAAAAAAAAAACCTGAGCTTTGCTCACCCTTTTCCCGTGTAAAGGACCGAGTATCCATCGCTGCTCCTAGTGTGTGTTATTGTCTGCAGTGCTGATGTCATGTCAAGAGTGCTGCAGCCAATCACTGAGCTCAGAGGCACACGCCCGTTAACTCTAGCTGAGCCGAGTTATTCGCTGCAGTGCTATCGACACTACGTCACACAATAATTGACACATGGTGAAATGGAAGAGATAATAATAAAATAAATAATACTGGGTTCGTGACCAGATGTTTTCCAAAACTAGAAAACTGCTATAACATGTTCACATGTTGCGTTTTTGTCACGTTTTTTATGGGGGCAAAGGAGGCAGTAAAGAAGCTGCTTACAAAAAGCAGGTTTTGCTGCGTTTTTGCTGCAGTTTTATTGCTACGTCTTTGCTGTTTCTTGTGGATGCTGACAAAGGTTAGTGGCCCCAAAAAAGCATGATTTAACGTTGTTAGGTTTTTGCACCAAAACACAAGAAAAACTGATACAGTTTTTGCTGCATTTTTCACTTACCCAATGCTTCCTAATGGGTGAAAAAATGCTGAAAATATGCTGAAAAAAACACTAAAAGAAGTGACATACTGCAGTTTGCAAATACGCAGCAGTTCTCCAAATTAGTCAGCAAAATAAACCAACGTGGGTGCATGAGGTTTATGAAATCTCATAGACTTTGCTGGTGATGTAAAACGCAGCTTAAAATTTGCATTAAAAAATTTCAGCATAAACGCACCATGTGAACATAGCCTAAGTGTGACTTTATCATTCATAAACATAAAAGACTGCCCTGCTTCTGATACAGAACAATGCACGCAATGATAACTGTATAAATGTGATGTCACTGCACCCATAATATTCACATAGGAAAAGGATTGGGGCTACGTTAATACTAAACTGAAAAAATATGGACAATGTCTCTTAACAAAAAATCTTCAAAATTAAAAAAAATAAAATTCTCTGCCATTCTAGCACCGGTCGTCCCGACGGTCTGTGTTTATTTTTCTAGATCATTGATGGGATAGCTGCAGCCAATCGTTAGTCTTAGTGGTCACATGCTTTATATATTAGCTTCAACACTGAGCACAGAAGCAGTTATATAAGGCCATGTTCACACGTTGAGTATTTGGTCAGTATTTTACCTCAGTATTTGTAAGCCAAAACCAGGAGTGGGTGATAAATGCAGAAGTGGTGCATATGTTTCTATTATACTTCCCTCTAATTGTTCCTCTCCTGGTTTTGGCTTACAAATACCGATGGAAAATACTGACCAAATACTCAAAATGAAAACATGGCTAAAGGCACATTATCAAGCCAGGAAAATAAATAAAGACCCTGAGCAAATCAGTAGGATATGACACATTCTGCTGCTAACCCATTTCTGAAACTCAGGGGCTGTACATCACCACCATGCTCAGCGCATCTCTAACTCTCTCATTGATACTTGGACAGCTCATAGAGTTGATTAGTGCCTAATACTGCTGAAAAGAGAAAACAGGTCATCCAAGTGTCTTAGTCTCTTGGTATTAGAGATCCCAGGGACCATATAAAAAAAGGAAAGAAAGCGCATCATGTGCACATCAACCAAGATCACCAATGATAAGGGCTAGTCAATGGCTCACCTTTAGTGGTTGTGCATCCCGGTACAACCCTGAGGTAAATGTGTGAATCAATAAGGCCGCTGCTCCTCCTCCCTCTTCAATCCCAGGGACCAGATTTCCATTAATCACATCAAGTCCATGCACTAAAACTCTTATAAGCTATTCAAGGACAATAGAAATTTAGTGATGTTCTTTTATTCATACAAAGAGGTGAGGGAAGGGCTTACAGAACTCCGGACATGTTATTCAAGGCTGGTCTGAGACCTAATTCAGAATGCCCTAGGTGCCTGCAGTCCGAGGCGGGTATCCTACATACGATGTGGCAATGCCCCAGGCTGTCCTCCTTTTGGATTGTGGTGTTGAATAAAGTGGGACTGTCATATAACTGTTCTATACCGCGCAATCCCTAGGTGTGTGTTCTAGGTTACGTAGAAGAGATGTAACTGACAATTTGTATAAAACGGCTATTGCTAGATTGCTTTTAATTGCGCGAAAGTTGATTGCCAAGTTCTGGATTAGGGTACAGCCACCAACAAGAAGAGACTTTCTGATGCAAGCGGACTATATTATTGCTTTGGAGAAAAGTATCTACTTTAACCCCTTCATGACCCAGCCTATTTTGACCTTAAAGACCTTGCCGTTTTTTGCAATTCTGACCAGTGTCCCTTTATGAGGTAATAACTCAGGAACGCTTCAACGGATCCTAGCGGTTCTGAGATTGTTTTTTCGTGACATATTGGGCTTCATGTTAGTGGTAAATTTAGGTCAATAAATTCTGCGTTTATTTGTGATAAAAACGGAAATTTGGCGAAAATTTTGAAAATTTCGCAATTTTCACATTTTGAATTTTTATTCTGTTAAACCAGAGAGTTATGTGACACAAAATAGTTAATAAATAACATTTCCCACATGTATACTTTACACCAGCACAATTTTGGAAACAACATTTTTTTTTGCTAGGAAGTTATAAGAGTTAAAATTTGACCAGCGATTTCTCATTTTTACAACGAAATTTACAAAACCATTTTTTTTAGGGACCACCTCACATTTGAAGTCAGTTTGAGGGGTCTATATGGATGAAAATACCCAAAAGTGACACCATTCTAAAAAATGCACCCCTCAAGGTACTCAAACCCACATTCCAGAAGTTTTTTAACCCTTCAGGTGCTTCACAGCAGCAGAAGCAACATGGAAGGAAAAAATGAACATTTAACTTTTTAGTCACAAAAATTATCTTTTAGCAACATTTTTTTTATTTTCCCAATGGTACAAGGAGAAACTGAACCACGAAAGTTGTTGTCCAATTTGTCCTGAGTACGCTGATACCTCATATGTGGGGGTAAACCAATGTTTGGGCGCACGGCAGGGCTTGGAAGGGAAGGAGCGCCATTTGACTTTTTGAATGAAAAATTGGCTCCACTCTTTAGCGGACACCATGTCACGTTTGGAGAGCCCCCGTGTGCCTAAAAATTGGAGCTCCCCCACACGTGACCCCATTTTGGAAACTAGACGCCCCAAGGAACTTATCTAGATGCATAGTGAGAACTTTGAACCCCCGGGGGCTTCACAAATTGATCCGTAAAAATGAAAAAGTACTTTTTTTTCACAAAAAAATTCTTTTAGCCTCAATTTTTTTCATTTTCACATGGGCAACAGGATAAAATGGATCCTAAAATTTCTTGGGCAATTTCTCATGAGTACACCGATACCTCACATGTGGAGGTAAACCACTGTTTGGGCACATGGTAAGGTTCGGAAGGGAAGGAGCGCCATTTGACTCTTTGAATGAAAAATTATCTCCATCGTTAGCGGACACCATGTCGTGTTTGGAGAGCCCCCGTGTGCCTAAACATTGGAGCTCACCCACAAATGACCCCATTTTGGAAACTAGACCCCCCAAGGAACTTATCTAGATGCATATTGAGCACTTTAAACCCTCAGGTGCTTCACAAATTGATCTGTAAAAATGAAAAAGTACTTTTTTTTTTCACAAAAAAATTCTTTTCGCCTCAGTTTTTCATTTTCACATGGGCAATAGGATAAAATGAATCCTAAAATTTGTTGGGCAATTTCTCCCGAGTACGCCGATACCTCATATGTGGGGGTAAACCACTGTTTGGGCACACGGCAGGGCTCGGAAGGGAAGGCGCGCCATTTGACTTTTTGAATGGAAAATTAGCTCCAATTGTTAGCGGACACCATGTCGCGTTTAGAGAGCCCCTGTGTGCCTATGCATTGGAGCTCCCCCACAAGTGACCCCATTTTGGAAACTAGACCCCCCAAGGAACTTATCTAGATGCATATTGAGCACTTTAAACCCCCAGGTGCTTCACAGAAGTTTATAATGCAGAGCCATGAAAATAAAAAATAATTTTTCTTTCCTCAAAAATGATTTTTAGCCTGGAATTTCCTATTTTGCCAAGGGTAATAGGAGAAATTGGACCGCAAATGTTGTTGTCCAGTTTGTCCTGAGTACGCTGATACCCCATATGTGGGGGTAAACCACTGTTTGGGCGCACGGCAGGGCTCGGAAGGGAAGGCACGCCAATTGGCTTTTTAAATGGAAAATTAGCTCCAATCATTAGCGGACACCATGTCACGTTTGGAGAGCCCCTGTGTGCCTAAACATTGGAGATCCCCCACATATGACCCCATTTTGGAAACTAGACCCCCAAAGGAACTAATCTAGATGTGTGGTGAGGACTTTGAACTTCCAAGTGCTTCACAGAAGTTTATAACGCAGAGCCATGAAAATAAAATAAAAATTTTGTTTTCTCTAAAATGATCTTTTAGCCTGCAATTTATTATTTTCCCAAGGGTAACAGGAGAAATTTGACCCCAAAAGTTGTTGTACAGTTTCTCCTGAGTACGCTGATACCCCATATGTGGGGGTAAACCACAGTTTGGGCACATGTCGGGGCTCGAAAGTCAAGTAGTGACATTTTGAAATGCAGACTTTGATGGAATGCTCTGCGGGCGTTACGTTGCGTTTGCAGAGCCCCTGATGTGGCTAAACAGTAGAAACCCCCCACAAGTGACCCCATTTTAGAAACTAGACCCCGAAAGGAACTTATCTAGATGTGAGGTGAGCACTTTGAACCCCCAAGTGCTTCACAGAAGTTTATAACACAGAGCAGTGAAAATAATAAATACGTTTTCTTTCCTCAAAAATAATTTTTTAGCCCAGAATTTTTTATTTTCCCAAGGGTTACAGGAGAAATTGGACCCCAAAAGTTGTTGTCCAGTTTCTCCTGAGTACGCTGATACCCCATATGTGGGGGTAAACCACTGTTTGGGCACACGTCGGGGCTCAGAAGGGAAGTAGTGACTTTTGAAATGCAGACTTTGATGGAATGGTCTGCGGGCGTCACGTTGCGTTTGCAGAGCCCCTGGTGTGCCTAAACAGTAGAAACCCCCCACAAGTGACCCCATTTTGGAAACTAGACCCCCCAAGGAACTTATCTAGATATGTGGTGAGCACTTTGAACCCCCAAGTGCTTCACAGACGTTTACAACGCAGAGCCGTGAAAATAAAAAATCATTTTTCTTTCCTCAAAAATGATGTTTTAGCAAGCAATTTTTTATTTTCTCAAGGGTAACAGGAGAAATTGGACCCCAGTAATTGTTGCCCAGTTTGTCCTGAGTACGCTGATACCCCATATGTGGGGGTAAACCACTGTTTGGGCACATGTCGGGGCTCGGAAGTCAAGTAGTGACGTTTTGAAATGCAGACTTTGATGGAATGGTCTGCGGGCGTCACGTTGCGTTTGCAGAGCCCCTGGTGTGCCTAAACCGTAGAAACCCCCCACAAGTGACCCCATTTTGGAAACTAGACCCCCCAAGGAACTTATCTAGATATGTGGTGAGCACTTTGAACCCCCAAGTGCTTCACAGACGTTTACAACGCAGAGCCGTGAAAATAAAAAATCATTTTACTTTCCTCAAAAATGATGTTTTAGCAAGCAATTTTTTATTTTCTCAAGGGTAACAGGAGAAATTGGACCCCAGTAATTGTTGCCCAGTTTGTCCTGAGTACGCTGATACCCCATATGTGGGGGTAAACCACTGTTTGGGCACATGTCGGGGCTCGGAAGTCAAGTAGTGACGTTTTGAAATGCAGACTTTGATGGAATGGTCTGCGGGCGTCACGTTGCGTTTGCAGAGCCCCTGGTGTGCCTAAACAGTAGAAACCCCCCACAAGTGACCCCATTTTGGAAACTAGACCCCCCAAGGAACTTATCTAGATATGTGGTGAGCACTTTGAACCCCCAAGTGCTTCACAGACGTTTACAACGCAGAGCCGTGAAAATAAAAAATCATTTTACTTTCCTCAAAAATGATGTTTTAGCAAGCAATTTTTTATTTTCTCAAGGGTAACAGGAGAAATTGGACCCCAGTAATTGTTGCCCAGTTTGTCCTGAGTACACTGATACCCCATATGTGGGGGTAAACCACTGTTTGGGCACACGTCGGGGCTCGGAAGGGAAGGAGCACCATTTGACTTTTTGAATAAAAGATTGGCTGGAATCAATGGTGGCGCCATGTTGCGTTTGGAGACCCCCTGATGTGCCTAAACAGTGGAAACCCCTCAATTCTTACGCCAACACACCCCTAACCCTTATCCCAACTGTAGCCGTAACCCTAACCACAACCCTAACCGCAACACACCCCTAACCACAACCCTAACCCCAACACACCCCTAACCCTAACCACAACCCTAATTCCAACCCAACCCTAACCCTAAGGCTATGTACCCACGTTGCGGATTCGTGTGAGATTTTTCCGCACCATTTTTGAAAAATCCGCGGGTAAAAGGCACTGCGTTTTACCTGCGGATTTCACCTGCGGATTCCTATTGAGGAATAGGTGTAAAACGCTGCGGAATCCGCACAAAGAATTGACATGCTGCGGAAAATACAACGCAGCGTTTCCGTGCGGTATTTTCCGCACCATGGGCACAGCGGATTTGGTTTTCCATAGGTTTACATGGTACTGTAAACCTGATGGAACACTGCTGCGGATCCGCAGCGGCCAATCCGCTGCGGATC
Source organism: Ranitomeya imitator (assembly GCF_032444005.1). NCBI lineage: Eukaryota > Metazoa > Chordata > Amphibia > Anura > Dendrobatidae > Ranitomeya > Ranitomeya imitator. Next base: position 1,129,006,579 of record NC_091282.1, on the reverse strand, counting down.
CGCAGCCAAATCCGCACCGTGTGCACATAGCCTAATTCTAAAGGTATGTGCACACGCTTTGGAAAACGCTGCGGATCCGCAGCAGTTTCCCATGAGTTTACATTTCAATGTAAACCTATGGGAAACAAAAATCGCTGTACACATGCTGCGGAAAAACTGCACGGAAACGCAGCGGTTTACATTCTGCAGCATGTCACTTCTTTCTGCGGATTCCACAGCGGTTTTACAACTGCTCCAATAGAAAATCGCAGTTGTAAAACCGCAGTGAAATGCGCAGAAAAACCGCGGTAAATCTGCCATAAATCCGCAGCGGTTTAGCACTGCGGATTTATCAAATCCGCTGCAGAAAAATCCGCAGAGGACCAGAATACGTGTGCACATACCGAAACCCTAACCCTAACCCTACCCCTAACCCTACCCCTACCCCTACCCCTAACCCTACCCCTAACCCTACCCCTACCCCTACCCCTAACCCTACCCCTAACCCTAACCCTAACCCTACCCCTAACCCTACCCCTAACCCTAACCCTAACCCTAGTTCTAACTCCAACCTTAGTGAAAAAAAAAAAAATTCTTTATTTTATTATTGTCCCTATCTATGGGGGACAAATGGGGGGGGTCATTTACTGTTTTTTTATTTTGACCACTGTGATAGATTATATCACAGTGATCAAAATTCACATTGGAACGAATCTGCCGGCCGGCAGATTCGGCGGGCGCACTGCGCATGCGCCCGCCATTTTGGAACATGGCGGCGCTCGGGGAAGAAGACTGACGGACCCCGCCAGGATCGGTAAGTATAAGGGGGGGAGATCAGGGCACAGGGGGGGGAGATCAGGGCACGGGGGGGCGTCGGAGCACGGGGGGGGAGGGATCGGAGCATGGGGGAGAGTGATCGGTGTGCGGGCGGGTGGATCGGTGTGCGGGCGGGTGGATCGGTGTGCAGGGGGGGGGGATCGGTGTGCAGGGGGGGTGGTTCGGAGCACGGGGGGGGATCGGAGTGCGGGGGGGTTTGATTGGAGCACGGGGGGGTGTGATTGGAGCACGGGGGAGCGGACAGGAGGACGGGGGAGCGGAGCACAGGACGGAGGGGAGCGGGCCACAGATCGGGGGGCTGGGGGGGCGATCGGAGGGGTGGGGTGGGGGCACATTAGTATTTCCAGCCATGGCCGATGATATTGCAGCATCGGCCATGGCTGGATTGTAATATTTCACCATTTTTTTAGGTGAAATATTACAAATCGCTCTGATTGGCAGTTTCACTTTCAACAGCCAATCAGAGCGATCGTAGCCACGAGGGGGTGAAGCCACCCCCCCTGGGCTAAACTACCACTCCCCCTGTCCCTGCAGATCGGGTGAAATGGGAGTTAACCCTTTCACCCGGCCTGCAGGGACGCGATCTTTCTGTGACACAGCATATGCGTCACAGGTCGGATTGGCACCGACTTTCATGACGCATACGCTGTGTCACAGGTCGGGAAGGGGTTAAGAGAAACAAGATGGACCTCTTCCACAGGTTGTGGAATCCTTGGCTTGAGTCAATTTGATTTAAGGGATTTTGTTCGCGGTCTTGGGCCGTTTGACCTCCTGGGAGCATTATCGATATGCCATCTTCCTTTTTTCTCTATGTACGATGTAGCAAACTGGGGCGGCTCACTTTAGGTCTCTAAAGGGTGGAGGGGAGGGGGGGGGGGGGAGTTTGGCTTGGGGTTAAATTGTTTTTCAAAAAGTAAAATTATATTTGTTTACTGTTCACAGTAATGCAATTTCTATGTATTATCCTTACTGTTCAATAAAAATATCTGATTAAAAAAACAAAGAGGTGAGGGAAATTATTAAAGATCCTTGGAGCAGTAAGGAACCAGAGGGCACAGAAGTACAGAAACTTACTTAACTGATGAGATTAACAATGGACAGATAGCTGAATTCCTTAACTGTTTAGTGGTAGAGACATCTAGTGATAAATCTCACCGTACAACAGGTACAACATGCACATGTGACATTAGTAACCTCAGCTTAATTATCACAATTTAGGAAAGCAGCAGCAGACAGCCCGAGATCCTGTACCCAGAGCATTTTTGGGAATTTCTGCATTTCATTAAGTTTGCTTACACTCGTAGTTATAAAACCATGACTTTTCTTAGCATAATATATTTACGATATTTAGTTTAGCATGAAACAACAGCGCATATAAAAGAATGATATTGATGACTCAGAATGCACTCACAAAGCAGGACAAAAAAATAAAAGCAAAGTCATAAAAAAGGGACAAAGTAGATGAAAGGTGATTAAGATATAGGGAACAATGCAAAGAAGAATGGTAAACAAAAGAGGAAGTAGAGGAAAGAAAGAAAAAGAAAGAGAAAGAAAGAAAGAAAGAAAGAAAGAAAGAAAGAAAGAAAGAAAGAAAGAAAGAAAGAAAGAAAGAAAAGAAAGAAAGAGAAAGAAAGAAAGAGAGAGAAAGAAAGAAAGAACGAAAGAAAGAAAGAGAGAAAGAAAGAAAGAAAAAGAGAAACTTGTGAAAGTCGCTGATAGGAAACAATACTAATACACTTACACTAAATTACTCACAAGTTTACACAGGTTGGGTTACTGAAAAAAATCAATAGGAGAGCTACTTAAGTATTGTAGTGTAAAGTACAAGAAATCAAACAACTGCAGGTTCATGTTCCCTATAACAGCTTAATAATAAGTACATTTTTTACACATATTACAAAAAAAATTGACTTGTTCCACTTTAAACTGTTAGTGACTGAGCCAATTTTACCTTAAAGAGGTTTTCCCACAAAAACAAAAGTTAATTGTAATCACTAGATCTTGGAATAATAATAATTTCCACAATTGGATGCGTTGAAATAAAATGTTTCTGTGCTGAGATAATCTTATAAATGTGCCCCTGCTGTGTACTGTGTAATGGCCGTGTCTGACCGTACAGGAACATGGTGTGATCATACCATTGCTCCTGGGCAGGGGAGTGGGGGGTAACAAAAAAAAAAGAGAAAAAGAGTATACAGATAGCATATCATGAGATCACAAATATTGGGGGTTATCGGGGGGCCTTTAACCGCTCCTGGCACCCGTGTGCGCGGGCAATCGCTCAGACAAAATATTCCGTCCGTGGTCAAATAGGCCCAGGGCACATGGACTGAATATTACGTCTGATGTCAGAAAGGGGTTAGTATCTCCAGAGTTTATACACAGATGACACATATAGTTCAATATCGGAGATCATTGCTCTCCAAACTTGAATATCATTCATCTATATATATAATTGTCTAAGGGTTTTTCCGTCTGTCTGTCTTTCTGTCTGTGTCTGTCTTTCTGTCTGTCCTGGAAATCCCGCCTCTCTGATTGGTCGAGGCCGCCAGGCCTCGACGTAGAAATCCCACGTCTCTGATTGGTCGAGGCCGCCAGGCCTCGACCAATCAGCGACGGGCACAGCGACGATGATGTCATAAAGGACGTAGAAATCCCACGTTTCTGATTCAGCGACGGGCACAGTATCGACGTAGATGTCATAATGGTTGCCATGGCGACGATGATGTCATAAAGGTTGCCTCGACCAATCAGCGACGGGCACAGTCTGCCGCGAATTCTGGAATCATCATTGTCCATATACTACGGGGACATGCATATTCTAGAATACCCGATGTGTTAGAATCGGGCCACAATCTAGTTATATATATCCACCCTTTATTATATATTGCCATAGTCCATCATGCGCTCCTCATGAGGAACATCTATTAACCCCTTAACCTCCAAGGGTGGTTTGCACATTAATGACCGGGCCAATTTTTACAATTCTGACCACTGTCCCTTTATGAGGTTATAACTCTGGAACGCTTCAACGGATCAGCGATCTGACATGCAGTGCTGGAAGCTGGCCGGCTTCTGCTCTCAGCATGCGCTCGCAAGCCACCTCCCTGCAGGACCCACGCGGCCATCTTGGATCCCGGGCTTGCAGGGAGAACGGAGGAGACCCTCATAACAACGCAATCACATCGCATTGTTCTGAGCTTCTCAGGGTAGCACGCAGAAAGCCCCCTAATGGCAGCCCTCCCCCATACATAATAGTCATAAAGCAGGGGTCTCATGGCAACACGGGCCCTTGAATCAAATTCAATTGTATTTGGTTATGGTTATCATATGGTCTGTCAGAGCAAGGTCAAACTGAAGTGAATAAGTTAGCTGTGGTTACCCATGAGCAGTATAAAACAGTCATAACCAGTTTATGGCGCCTTTTTAAGTGGTCTCCTAATCGAGGATTTATGAAATGGCGGACTTTTTGAAGATATATAAAGCTATGTTTTGGCTGGTTTTCCCCATACCATGGATTATGAAGAAACTGTAGATCCCACCCTCCCTCCCCATATTTTCTATAATTATTTTTTGTAGGAAAATCGCCCAGTCTACGGGCGGATTGGTTTTTTGGTGGTTGAGCTTTTGGACATTTTGAAAGTTAATTTATCTAAGTATTTCCAATAATTCTTAAGTAACCCTAAATAAACATCACGGCCATTTCTTCCAAGGATTGTGATGTGTTTTTATTTAATGGTATGAATGGGTCTTGTGTTGCCATGTGTTGGCAGGAAGAAACCTGTGTAAAATAATTTTTTTTTACATACCGTATATACTTGAGTATAAGCCGAGAATTTCAGCCCATTTTTTTTTCATTTCCAGGGGGTCGGCAGGGGAGAGAGAGCGGCAGCTGTCTAATCATACTCACCTGCTCCTGTCCTGGCACAGTCCCTGCACGTCCCTGCGTCTGCGCGCGCTGACAGCTTCTTCCTGTGTTCAGCGGTCACATGGTACCGCTCATTACAGTAATGAATATGGATGCGACTCCACTCCCATAGGGGTGGAGCCGCATATTCATTACTGTAATGAGCGGTACCATGTGACCGCTCAATGCTGGAAGAAGCTGTCAGCGCCCGCAGAACCAGGGACGTGCAGGGACCGTGCCAGGAGCAGGTGAGTATAACGGGGGCATTGCGCGATATTCACCTCTCCTCGTTCCACCGCCGGCTCCGTCTTACGCGTCCTCTGTCTGTGACGTTCAGGTCAGAGGGCGCGATGACGTGTTAATGTGCACGCCGCCCTCTGCCTGAACAGTCACTGCGGAGGACGCTGAGGAGCAGCAGGCAGCGACGAGAGGTGAGTATGTCATTTTTTTTTTTAAATTGCAGCAGCAGCATATATACTGTACAGTTAATAATATCAGCATAAACTGCATTTTATGGGGCCATAATCAACTTTTATGCAGAATTATATGGGGCAAATGTTTCCATGGAGCATCTTATATTGCAATAATCAACTTTTATGCAGCATTATATGAGGCAAATGTTTCCATGGAGAATCTTATATTGCAATAATAAACTTTTATGCAGCATTATATGGGGCAAATATCTTTATGGAGCATCTTATGGGGCAATAATCAACATTTGTGCAGCATTATACGGGGCAAATGTCTCTATGGAGCATCTTATAGGGCCATTAATAACATTTGTGCAGCATTATATGAGGCATATTTTAATATGGAGCATCTTATGGGGCCCAGTATAAACTTTATGACACTTTAAACATTATATGGGGCGTATTTTGTATGGAGCATCTTATGGGGCCCATCATGAACTGTATGGAGCATTATATGGGGCTCCTGATTCAATATGGATATTCAAAAACACTTAACCTACTGATGTCTCAATTAATTTTACTTTTATTGGTACGTATTTTTATTTTTGACATTTACCGGTAGCTGAAGCATTTTCCACCCTAGGCTTATACTTGAGTCATTAAGTTTTCCCAGTTTTTTTGTGTCAAAATTAGGGGTCTCGGCTTATACTTGGGTCGGCTTATACTCGAGTATATACGGTACTTTTGTTGCATATTTCCCTGCTCATTAGTATGAGTGAAATACAGTGCAAGAATTCACATAATATGAAAATGTTAATCTGCTGCAAATCAGCAAGGAAAAATTAAGAAACATGTGAATGAGACTTCAGGGATCTCATTCACTTCGCTTGTACAATAAAACCTTGCATCATTTTATTTTTTATTTTTTTAATCGGACATCACTTACACTGTGACATCTACTATTCCAATACACTACCTCCCTACCTATAAAGCTATTCTGTACTTTTTTGTTTTCTAAAACAAAATCAGGCTCACTTACACTGTAGCATCTGCTATTCTAACACGCTACCTCGCTATCTAGGAAATTACACTGTACTAACTACTATTTCTCTAAAAGAAAATCGTGTGTCACCTATACTGCGACGTCCGCTACTCTAACTAGCTAAAGAAAGATAAAGTCCTTTGGTGCAGACTCTGATCATCAGCGATACTGAGTGGAGCGCTACGACCACGGGAAGAGCACGAAAGCTCAGCGTAGGACGTCGTGTACACGGAATAAGGGCAACAAAAAGTGTACAAAATATACAATTGGGAGTGGGGGTTTGGGGACTGGAACAGGGATTGGGGAACTGCTGCGGCTGTGATCACAGATCAGACACACAGCACAGGAGAACCCAGCAGTACCGCACTGGCCACCAATGATTTTTCTTTCTCTCAAGCACGATATGACCAGTCTGCACGCAAACTCTGAGGTAAAGACGGCGTGAAGAGCGGGGATCGCTATTTTATATTAATCCCTTGGGCGCTGATTGGTCAAGAATGATTATTCAGCTAATCAGCGCCAAAGGGGTCAATCGGGAGAGGCGACGTCGCAATCAACCCACCTACTGTGACTGCTGTGATCGGTGCGGTGTCAGGCAGCACCGATCACGGCATTTCACTTGTTTGTTTGTTTAATTATTAAAACTTTATTGTCACATGTCAGAATTGATCAGCCAATCACAGGGATCGCCTACACTGGGGGTGGTATAGACCCCCGGGGTGACATGCGGGGATAGCCTGCTGATCTTAACTTTAGAGCACAGCTTTGAGGAATGCAGCTCCAGCTGTGCCGTATATATATGGTGCATGTCGGGAAGGGGTTATAGGGAATCTGTCGGCAGATTTTTGCTAAATAATCTGACAGCAGCAGGATGTAGGAGAAAAAAACCTAATTCCAGTTATATACTACTTAGCTTACTGGATGCAGCAGTGTGGTTGGACTAGGAATCATGTGGCCAGTTGTCCTGTAGTGAAAATCTCCTGCTAATAAAACACTGATTGTATTCAAACAGCAAAACACATCACTGCAATCAGGCTCCCCTACATCAGGGTGCTCTTAGATTACATAGCAAAAAGTTGCTGACAGATTCCCTTGAAGCCTCCACTTGCATATCCCTTATTAGAAGCATGCCCACCAGAGCACATAACCTTGAACTGATAACAGACAAGATGTAAAATTCAGAAATAATCTAGCAGCAATACTCAGCCTTGAAAAATGGTTGAAAAATGACAGGATTATAAATATTTCAAGTAGAATAATGTTCTTCCTTCATTTTAAGAAAAAATTGTAAATCAGACACCCTAGGCTTGACCTCTGCCCCGTGCACATATTTACATGCAGCCGTCTTGTTCCCAGCTCCAGTATTTGTCAAGTAAATGACAATGAAGAGACATATTCCAGCTGCACGCTTACCAAGAGGGACCCTCCAAGTCCTTGGATTTTACTCTGAGCACTACAATGAGCTTACATTATGTGCATACTTCGCTGCTATTTGTTACTTATTTCTAGCCTAAATCTCAATGGCATTCTGCTTTATGACATAGATTTATTTTTTCATACAGAGATCCTCAAGTAATGCATACCCCAAATACAACTAATGCGCTTTAGTTTTCTTAGAACCTGTGTATTCCCAAATATCTTCTACAAATTCTAAAGTGCAAGAGACTATAAAGGGGAGGAAATGTTGGAGGCAGTCAGATGATATAGCCTTGGCAATACTAAAATGGCTTCCAGCATTTGGCAGGAGGGGCTTGTTTCTGCTAATAACGCTTCCACTCAAGTCTGAATCATCATTGTGGTTTGGTACTCATGGAGACGTTCGGAAAGCTTGAAACACGTTGACGATACACCGCATTCATGCTTCACCTTCGTGTGATCGTATGTTTGAACCTTCGGCAGCACGGACTCTGAACCACCATTTTCCTCATTTATTGCAAGGTATCTCCTTGGTCTGTAGGAGTTGTCATTGTCACAGCCCTATCAGGTGAGCGTCCCTAGAATATTTGACACCGCTTGGTTATCAGATAGGACTCTATTTGCACTTTTTGTCTCTCCAGTTTACTATTTGATTTGCTGTATTATCCAAACATCATTAGATGTCTCCATTAAAAAAAAACATGCTCTTCGTTTTTCAATGAATTTCTCTAGTCTCCAGCTCTGCAATTAGGACCAAAGTGCAGTGTAGTCTATGAAGAAGACCATACTGGACTACTAATATAATAGTGGTATATCTCTACTAATGGTATAGTGGTAATAATAATGGTATAATGGTACTAGTGGTATATCTATACTAATAATAGTGGTATATCTCGATTTTTCCAAAGCGTTTGATACCGTGCCGCACAAAAGGTTGGTACACAAAATGAGAATGCTTGGTCTGGGGGAAAATGTGTGTAAATGGGTTAGTAACTGGCTTAGTGATAGAAAGCAGAGGGTGGTTATAAATGGTATAGTCTCTAACTGGGTCGCTGTGACCAGTGGGGTACCGCAGGGGTCAGTATTGGGACCTGTTCTCTTCAACATATTCATTAATGATCTGGTAGAAGGTTTACACAGTAAAATATCGATATTTGCAGATGATACAAAACTATGTAAAGCAGTTAATACAAGAGAAGATAGTATTCTGCTACAGATGGATCTGGATAAGTTGGAAACTTGGGCTGAAAGGTGGCAGATGAGGTTTAACAATGATAAATGTAAGGTTATACACATGGGAAGAGGGAATCAATATCACCATTACACACTGAACGGGAAACCACTGGGTAAATCTGACAGGGATAAGGACTTGGGGATCCTAGTTAATGATAAACTTACCTGCAGCAGCCAGTGCCAGGCAGCAGCTGCCAAGGCAAACAGGATCATGGGGTGCATTAAAAGAGGTCTGGATACACATGATGAGAGCATTATACTGCCTCTGTACAAATCCCTAGTTAGACCGCACATGGAGTACTGTGTCCAGTTTTGGGCACCGGTGCTCAGGAAGGATATAATGGAACTAGAGAGAGTACAAAGGAGGGCAACAAAATTAATAAAGGGGATGGGAGAACTACAATACCCAGATAGATTAGCGAAATTAGGATTATTTAGTCTAGAAAAAAGACGACTGAGGGGCGATCTAATAACCATGTATAAGTATATAAGGGGACAATACAAATATCTCGCTGAGGATCTGTTTATACCAAGGAAGGTGACGGGCACAAGGGGGCATTCTTTGCGTCTGGAGGAGAGAAGGTTTTTCCACCAACATAGAAGAGGATTCTTTACTGTTAGGGCAGTGAGAATCTGGAATTGCTTGCCTGAGGAGGTGGTGATGGCGAACTCAGTCGAGGGGTTCAAGAGAGGCCTGGATGTCTTCCTGGAGCAGAACAATATTGTATCATACAATTATTAGGTTCTGTAGAAGGACGTAGATCTGGGTATTTATTATGATGGAATATAGGCTGAACTGGATGGACAAATGTCTTTTTTCGGCCTTACTATGTTACTATGTTACTATGTTACTATGTAATGAAGGAGAATAATGGTGATTTGCTAATAAGTGGTTTATATTGATGTTTACAGCACATTTGTGAAATTCATTATAAATTGCAAATCCCTTCAAAGGGAACCTGCCATTGCCAACAGAATCACAATGCACATGTGTCCACTGCTGCTGACCTGGAGTCCTGGAATCCTTTCCAGTGGTTTATATTGAATGTTCTTACCTAGTGCCTGTCTCTTGTAGACTAAAGGGGTATTCATAAGTTTGTAAGTAATGTGACACCCCAGGAATGTGGTTGTCACAGTGGTATTGCCTGCCTCTCGGGGAGTGTGATGCCATGCCTGGAAGCGAGAAGGATCCCCTTAAACAGTTAACACTTACATGCAACACTTTTCTGACTCCAGGCCAGAAGGGGAAGTTCTAGACCCGGTTTCAGGGTAGCTTCCCTATAGATTTCTCTATAGATATTCTGACTGGATGAGAAGATAGAGAAAATTGTAAGAGACCGTGAGGGGAGAGGAGCAATAGAGGAGAAAGAAACTGGAGTGAAGCTGCGAGCGGATTCCCTCCAGGTTTTAGCGCCAGAAACCGGACGCCGGGAGTCTGAGGTTGAGCGAGAACTGTATGCCCCACAGCAGAAACCAGCGGGCAGGAGATTCCAAGTCTCCTGACCACAATTACACCCGAAGGCACAGCAGATTAGAGCCCGAAGTCACCACGAGAGAGGGACCCCTGAAAAAGGCTCGAGTTGCCTACCATGCGGGTAGAGTCCCACCTGAGGGACGGATTGAGAGAGGGACTTGTATGAAGCCTAAGGCAGCAAGGGACATAGAATTCAGAGCAGAAAGGAAGGCTTCCAACCCCACCTGGCTAGGGGGATTGCGAATCGCTTCCAGGCTGCTCAGATGCCAAAGACCACCTGTAATCTGTGTACCTGAACATCATCAGTAAAAGGTAAAGAGACTGCAACCCTGTGTCCACCAATTTTTTCCTGCACTTCATCATCTATCATCCTTACCAACTGCACTGGAAGCCCTGGGGACTAAGGTCTACCTGTGGGGAGCTATACAACTCTGCTGCAATACCATCATCCCCAGAGGACCTCTTTAAGCAGCGTCAGCCATGCCTTTTTGGAAAAGCATTGAACAGCAAGGTGGATTGCTGCTGAGGGGGAAAAAAATCTCTTTAAATCTTCAGCTTAGCGAGTGTGAACGAGCTGAGTGTGACCTGAGCGCAAGTGCGAACGACGGTAAGGATGTGACTTGTGATTCAGTGACTTTGAATTCAGGGAGTTTCCAAGGGAAGAATTACTGAATTGCTGTCTGTGTTTTATTGATACTTTGCATTTATTTTTTATTTAACGTTTCTGGCTGGTGCAATCCCCTTTAGGAAATGTGGTCCACTATTGTTAATGCAATCCAGTGCACATCTTGCCACATGTATGCAATCCTTGAGCAGCCGGTCGAGGGTGCATACTGCTGTGCGAGATGTGAGCACGTTGTGCATTTGGAAGCCCAGATACTGGATCTAAATGTGCAGCTGGCAACACTGAGATCCATTGACAATATGGAAAGGGGTCTTCTGCTCACTGAGCAGACGCTCAATGTGATAGATGGGCTGATGGTAGGATGGAGCTGTAGGACAGTTAAGCAGCAAGCTGGGTAACAGAAAGCCAGGTAGAGGGAAGAGTGCCATGGAGGCTAGTCCTGATCTGGCATACCCCAATAAGTTTGCTAGGTTGGCAGATGAGGGGGGTGCCAGTACAGAGGCAGCACTGCTGCAGCCAGGCATGTCCTCTGAAAGCCGGAGGAGTGACTGCTACAGTCAGGAGGGAAATAGGAGAGCAGGGCAGGCCAGACAGGTACTGGTAGTGGAAGACTCAATGATCAGGGGAACAGATAGGGCAATCTGTCACAAAGACAGGGATCGTCGAACCTTGTGCTGCCTACCTGGCGCTCGAGTCCAACACATCGCTGATCGGGTGGACAGATTACTGGGAGAGGCTGGTGAGGACCCAGCGGTCATGGTGCATATTGGCACAAATGACAAAGGTAGAGGTAGGTGGAAGGTCCTTAAAAAAGATTTCAGGGAATTAGGCTGCAAGCTGAAAGCAAGGACCTCCAACGTGGTATTTTCCGAAATACTGCCTGTATCACGCCAGAGAGGCAACGGGTAATTAGGAAGGTTAATAAGTGTCTCAAGAATTGGTGTAGAAAGGAGGGGTTTGGGTTCCTGGAGAACTGGGCTGACTTCTCAGTTGGCTACAGGTTGTACGCTAGGGACAGGCTGCACCTCAATGGGGAAGGTGCAGCTGTGTTGGGGGAGAAAATGGCTAGAAGGTTGGAGGAGTGTTTAAACTAGGGAATGGGGGAAGGTATTCAATTTATAGGAGGGGAAGATAGTGCAGATAGAAACTTGGGCACAAATAAGGAAGTTGGGGTGGCGGTGGCATGGGGGGTGGGGTTAGAACAGTTAATAATTTAAGAAAGAATAGAGGTACAGAGACATACATAAAGTGCATGTATACTAATGCCAGATGCCTCGCCAACAAAATTAAGGATTTAGAATTAATGTTGTTGGAGCATAATTATGACATGGTGGGGATATCTGAAACATGGCTGGATGAGAGCCATGACTGGGCTGTTAACTTTCAGGGTTATAGTCTGTTCAGAAATGACCGAATGGATAAGCGAGGGGGAGGTGTGTGTCCATATGTAAAATCGTCCTTAAAACCCATCCTGCGTGATAATATAGGTGAGTCCCTGTGGGTGTAGATAAGGGGGGAAATAATAAATTACTGATAAGGGTTTGTTATGTCTCCAAAAATAATGGAAGCAACAGAGAATATCCTTGTAAAGCAAATAGATGAAGCTGCGACTCAAGGAGAAGTCATTATTATGGGGGACTTCAGCTACCCTGAAATAGATTGGGGAACAGAAACCTGCAGATCCAGCAAAGGTACCGTAATCGGTTTTTGACAACTATGAGAGACAACTACCTCTCACAACTGGTTCAGGACCCAACAAGAAGGGGGGCACTGCTAGACCTAATATTAACCAACAGGCCAGACAGCATATCAAATATAAGGGTTGGGGGTCACTTGGGGAATAGTGATCACAAGATAATAAGTTTTCATGTATCCTTTAATAAGATGTGTAGTAGAGGGGTTAAAAAGGACACTAAACTTCAGGAGGACAAATTTCCAATGCCTGAGAGATGATCTTGGTGCAATTAACTGGGACGATATCCTGAGACACAAAAATACACAAAGAAAATGGGAGACGTTTATTAGCATCCTGGATAGGACCTGTCCACAGTATATACCATATGGGAATAAACATACTAGAAATAGGAGGAAACCAATATGGCTAAATAGAGCTGTAAGGGGCGCAATAAGTGACAAAAAGAAAGCATTTAGAGAATTAAAGGAAGTAGGTAGTGAGGAGGCATTAAATAAATACAAAAAATTAAATAAATTCTGTAAAAAGCAAATCAAGGCAGCAAAGATTGAGACAGAGAAACTCATTGCCTGAGAGAGTAAAAATAATCCCAAAATATTCTTTAACTACGTAAATAGTAAGAAACTAAAAAATGATAGTGTTGGCCCCCTTAAAAATAGTCTGGGTGAAATGGTGGATGAGGATGAGGAAAAAGCCAATATGCTAAATGACTTTTTTCATCAGTATTTACACAAGAAAATCCCATGGCAGACAATATGATCAGTGATATCAGAAATTCCCCATTATATGTCACCTGCTTAACCCAGCAGGAAGTATGTTGGCGTCTAAAAATCACTAAAATTGACAAATCTCCGGGCCCGGATGGGATACACCCCCGAGTACTGCAGGAATTAAGTACAGTCATTGATAGACCATTATTTTAAATCTTTAAAGACTCCATAATAACAGGGTCTGTACCACAGGACTGGCGTATAGCAAATGTGGTGCCAATATTCAAAAAGGGGACAAAAACTGAACTCGGAAATTATAGGCCAGTAAGCTAAACCTCTACTGTGGGTAAAATCCTGGAGGGCATTCTAAGGGAAGCTATTCTGGAGTATCTGAAGAGGAATAACCTCATGACCCAGTATCAGCACGGGTTCACTAGGGACCGTTCATGTCAGACTAATCTGATCAGTTTCTATGAAGAGGTAAGTTCTGGACAGGACCAAGGGCACGCAGTGGACGTAGTGTATATGGACTTTTCAAAAGCTTTTGATACGGTGCCACACAAAAGGTTGATACATAAAATGAGAACAATGGGGATGGGGAAAATATGTGTAAGTGGGTTAAGAGCTGGCTCAGGGATAGGAAACAAAGGGTGGTTATTAATGGAGCACACTCGGACTGGGTCACAGTTAGCAGTGGGGTACCACAGGGGTCAGTATTGGGTCCTCTTCTTTTTAACATATTTATTAATGACCTTGTAGGGGGCATACAAAGCAGAATTTCAATTTTTGCAGATGACACTAAACTCTGCAGGGTAATCAATACAGAGGAGGACAATTTTATATTACAGGATGATTTATGTAAACAAGAAGCTTGGGCTGATAAATGGCAAATGAGCTTTAATGGGGATAAATGTAAGGTCATGCACTTGGGTAGAAGTAATAAGATGTAGAACTATGCGCCTAATTCTAAAACTCTGGGCAAAACGTCAATGAAAAAGACCTGGGTGTATGGGTGGACGACAAACTCACATTTAGTGGTCAGTGTCAGGCAGCTGCTACAAAGGCAAATAAAATAATGGGATGCATTAAAAGAGGCATAGATGCTCATGAGGAGAACATAATTTTACCTTTATACAAGTCACTAGTGCGACCACACGTAGAATACTGTGTACAGTTCTGGTCTCCGGTGTATAAGAAAGACATAGCTGAACTGGAGCGGGTGCAGAGAAGAGCGACCAAGGTTATTAGAGGACTGGGGGGTCTGCAATACCAAGATAGGTTATTACACTTGGGGCTATTTCGTTTGGAAAAAACGAAGGCTAAGGGGTGATCTTATTTTAATGTATAAATATATGAAGGGACAGTACAAAGACCTTTCTGATGATCTTTTTAATCATAGACCTGAGACAGGGACAAGGGGGCATCCTCTACATCTGGAGGAAAAGCAGACGCGGATTCTTTACTGTAAGAGCAGTGAGACTATGGAACTCTCTGCCGTATGATGTTGTAATGAGTGATTCATTACTAAAATTTAAGAGGGGACTGGATGCCTTTCTTGAAAAGTATAATGTTATAGGCTATATAGACTAGATTCCTTGATAGGGCGTTGATCCAGGGAACTAGTCTGATTGCCGTATGTGGAGTCGGGAAGGAATTTTTTCCCCTATGTGGAGCTTACTCATTGCCACATGTTTCTTTTTTTTGCCTTCCTCTAGATCAACATGTAGGGCATGTTAGGTTAGGCTATGGGTTGAACTAGATGGACTTACTCAAGTCTTCCTTCAACCTTAATAACTATGTTACTATGAGTACCACAGGTGGCATCACGAACATTACTCTTCAGCCTTTATTTCCCATTACACTTTAATCCTTTCTTATTGGATGCTCAGGGCCACAGACCGGGTCACTGCCACTGACCGATCCCTTTAAGAACTAGCCCGGTACCGAGTAACCACCGGTCACGGCGGGCGCTCCAGTAACACCCTATCCAGAAAATAGGCTATAACTTTCCGATTGCTGTGCACCCAATGATTCCGACACGTCAGCTTCTGAAGAGCCTTGTGTGAATGGAGCAGTGGTCGATCATGATCACTGTTGCTCCATTCATTATTTGGTAGAACATCAAGCACTGAGGCTTATCTTTGGCATTCACATAAATAGAGAGTTAAGGCATATGCATGATTGTCCAACGCTCCATTCACCCTTTAGAGTCAGAGTTCTCAGAAACAACGGGGGTCCCAGTGGTGAGGCCCACAGATATACTGATAAGGCAGGTATAGGGGTTGGGGGAATCCACAGATCTGGGATAACTTTTAATCTTGACAATATCCATTTAAGATATTAGACAGAATATACCTGGGACATTGTATAAAATAATTTAGGAATCTATTGAGTGACAACTCAGTCTAGCCCGATGTATTGACAGAATGTCCTTAAGATCGTCTTCAGCTTCTTGTAGATGATGTAAGCCCCTTACCAACCAGTCATTTTCCCCATTCCTATAGCCGGCCGGAGTTTACACCCTGCTTATATGCTGCTGCATAGGGCACAACCTGCAGAATTCGTGTGACTTTTCAGAGCCTATGGTTTGGCCACAGCTCCCTATGCGATTACCCGAGCAAAACATCATTTTACATATACTTACAAAAGTGACCGTGTACATTCTACAACTGACATGGCAGAGCGAGAGCTGGACTACTCTTAGAAAATATGAGATATTCTATTTAGGTATAAAGAATGTTATAAAATGGGCCAGAGAATGGCGGAAACGATTTCACTTGCCCACAGCAGCGATCCCTAACCTGTAGCTTGCGGTCCCATGAAGTGTGGCTCCCTCCCGGCTGTCTGACTGCTATGAAGAGCAGGTCTCAAAATGGTGACTTTTCTGTGTAACCTTGCACAGAAGAGCAGATCTGGGTGCGTATACACCGGCCATGGGGGTGGAGAGATAAATATGGTAAGATGTAGATAGGATGATACGGCAAGATGTAGGGAGTGCTTTAAGCTGGATACGGAAGTCTAGTGGGAGTGCTTGATGCAGGAATACCATATGGGGGTAAGAAATTGGACGCAGGAGCGTATCATATATCAACAATCTTTATTAGAATAATTCCTAAAAACATAACAAATAAAAAGCAAAACATTGTTATTTATGGGGGGGAAAAAGCGATGTCAAAGTGCCGCGTTCATACAGGGGAGCACAAAGTCCACGGGATGAAAAAGAGCATGCAATGGAGAGAAACCGGGGAAGACAAAGAAGGCTGTAAGAACTAAACAGTAATATTCCCAAAGTGGATGCCTGGTAATGCAAAACAATTGAGAAGTTACAGTATATATGTATAGATCCTGTGGGGCAGTATAAAGTACTTGTGCACCTGAATAATCAAGATAAATTAATTAGTATATTACAAGAAGTATAAAGTGTCGAGTATACAGAGGCCAGTCCATGAAATATACACACGCCATACAATCAATAAGTATTGGTAACTATAACAGCCAACGTATATAGGGATCCCAAGTTTCTAGTATTATAGCAGAATATGAATCCCAGTGACCAACCTGATGGATGTGGATAGAAGTACTTACAATTGCTAATTTTGCCTTTATACCCAGCTGATTCTTCTCTTTTCCATTAGGTCTAGGACATCACATGGTTAAAAATTGACTAGCTGAATCCTTCTAAGCTCTATGTAAAACAGGAGGAAAATTTTCCCTGTATGAGTCATGAGTCACTACAAAAAAATCAATGGCAGGAGATGAGTGTTAGGGGTCGAGTTCTTGTCCCTGCACAGGGGGAATCTCGAGCCATCTCCGCTGCGGTCTCCCATTCTTCTCCTGCCGCAGTGGAGCCTGCTCAGCGGAGGCATCGGTCCCAGCGTCATGCTCAGTCTGACACTGTGCGAAGGGTTACTGCTGTCCTTCCAGCTTCTGCCATTGTAGCCAGTACTGGTCAGCAGCGAGCAGACGTTTTGTGTGCATGCATGACCACTGACTGTTGGGCAGTTAGCCTGTGCTCCTGTGAAGTCTAACAGGGCACAGTGCTTTCCTTTCATGGCTCCTCTGTGAAGTAACAGAGCTAGTCTATACCGCCAAATAGTGCCACCATTTACTAGCAGCAGGTTCTCCTGCACGGTGGACCCTGGGCTGCGAACGCATCAATAATAATAAACATCTATATTTACTCAGTGCGTTCCGCTAGCCCTAACAATGAGAGGAATGATTTCTGCAGGGACAAGAGACTACCTGTTTCAACATAGAGCAGAAAAAAGAGAAGAATTAGCTGAATACAAGGGCAAAATGAGCAAATGTAATTACACAGTGCTACATAATATGATTGCAATATATTATTATATATACTCAGTGTATTATAAGATGACGATCGCAATATATTAAGAAAATAAAAATGTTGATGGGAGGAGGAGGGCTTCTTTAACCCCTCTGTGACCTTAGACGTACTATCCCGTCGAGGTGCCCTGGGCTTATCTGACCCTGGACGGGATAGTACGTCATAGCCGATCGGCCGCGCTCACGGGGGGATCGCGGCCGGGTGTCAGCTGCTTATCGCAGCTGACATCCGGCACTATGTGCCAGGAGCGGTCACGGACCGCCCCCGGCACATTAACCCCTGGCACACCGCGATCAAAGATGATCGCGATGTGCCGGCGGTGCAGGGAAGCACCGCGCAGGGAGGGGGCTCCCTGCGGGCTTCCCTGAGACCCCCGGAGCAACGCGATGTGATCGCGTTGCTGCGAGGGTCTCACCTCCCTCCCTGCTTCCTCCAGCCCCGGATCCAAGATGGCCGCGGATCTGGGTCTTGCAGGGAGGGAGGTGGCTTCACAGAGCCTGCTCAGAGCAGGCACTGTGAAGGCTGCAGCGCTGCATGTCAGATCAGTGATCTGACAGAGTGCTAGGCAAACTGTCAGATCATTGATCTGTGATGTCCCCCCTGGGACAAAGTAAAAAAGTAAAAAAAACTTTTTCCAAATGTGTAAAAAAAAAAAAAAAAAAAAAAAAAAATTCCAAAATAATGAAAAAAAAAAAAATATTATTCCCATAAATACATTTCTTCATCTAAATAAAAAAAAAACAATAAAAGTACACATATTTAGTATCGCCGCGTCCGTAACGACCCGACCTATAAAACTGTCCCACTAGTTAACCCCTTCAGTAAACACCGTAAGAAAAAAAAAAAAACGAGGCAAAAAACGCTTTATTATCATACTGCCGAACAAAAAGTGGAATAACACGCGATCAAAAGGACAGATATAAATAACCATGGTACCGCTGAAAGCGTCATATTGTCCCGCAAAAAACGAGCCGCCATACAGCATCATCAGCAAAAAAATAAAAAAGTTATAGTCCTGAGAATAAAGCGATGCAAAAATAATTATTTTTTCTGTAAAATAGTTTTTATCGTATAAAAGCGCCAAACCATAAAAAAATGATATAAATGAGGTATCGCTGTAATCGTACTGACCCGAAGAATAAAACTGATTTATCAATTTTACCAAACGCGGAACGGTATAAACGCCTCCCCCAATAGAAATTCATGAATAGCTGGTTTTTGGTCATTCTTCCTCACAAAAATCGGAATAAAAAGCGATCAAAAAATGTCACGTGCCCGAAAATGTTTTCAATAAAAACGTCAACTTGTCCCACAAAAAACAAGACCTCACATGACTCTGTGGACCAAAATATGGAAAAATTATAGCTCTCAAAATGTGGTATTGCAAAAAATATTTTTTGCAATAAAAAGGGTCTTTCAGTGTGTGACGGCTGCCAATCATAAAAATCCGCTAAAAAACTCGCTATAAAAGTAAATCAAACCCCCCTTCATCACCCCCTTAGTTAGGGAAAAATAAAAAAAAATGTATTTATTTCCATTTTCCCATTAGGGCTAGGGTTAGGACTAGGGTTAGGGCTAGGGTTAGGGCTAGGGTTAGGGCTAGGGTTAGGGCTAGGATTAGGGCTAGGATTAGGGCTAGGGTTAGGGCTAGGGTTAGGGTTAGGGCTAGGGTTAGGGCTAGGGTTAGGGTTGGGGCTACAGTTAGGGTTGGGGCTAAAGTTAGGGTTAGGGTTTAGATTACATTTACAGTTGGGAATAGGGTTGGGATTAGGGTTAGGGGTGTGTCAGGGTTAGAGGTGTGGTTAGGGTTACCGTTGGAATTAGGGTTAGGGGTGTGTTTAGATTAGGGTTTCAGTTATAATTGGGGGGTTTCCACTGTTTCAGCACATCAGGGTCTCTCCAAACACGACATGGCGTCCGATCTCAATTCCAGCCAATTCTGCGTTGAAAAAGTAAAACAGTGCTCTTTCCCTTCCGAGCTCTCCTGTGTGCCCAAACAGGGGTTTACCCTCACATATGGGGTATCAGCGTACTCAGGACAAATTGGACAACAACTTTTCTGGACCAATTTCTCCTGTTACCCTTGGGAAAATACAAAACTGGGGGCTAAAAAATAATTTTTGTGGGAAAACAAAAAGATTTTTTATTTTCACGGCTCTGCGTTATAAACTGTAGTGAAACACTTGGGGGTTCAAAGTTCTCACAACACATCTAGATAAGTTCATTGAGGGGTCTAGTTTCCAATATGGGGTCACTTGTGGGGGGTTTCTACTGTTTAGGTACATTAGGGGCTCTGCAAACGCAATGTGACGACTGCAGACCATTCCATCTAAGTCTGCATTCCAAATGGCGCTCCTTCCCTTCCGAGCCCTCCCATGCGCCCAAACGGTGGTTCCCCCCCACATATGGGGTATCAGCGTACTCAGGACAAATTGGACAACAACTTTTGGGGTCCAATTTCTCCTGTTACCCTAGGGAAAATACAAAACTGGGGGCTAAAAAAATAATTTTTGTGGGAAAAAAAATTTGTTTTATTTTTATGGCTCTGCATTATAAACTTCTGTGAAGCCCTTGGTGGGTCAAAGTGCTCACCACACATCCAGATAAGTTCCTTAGGGGGTCTACTTTCCAAAATGGTGTCACTTGTGGGGGGTTTCAATGTTTAGGCACATCAGTGGCTCTCCAAACGCAACATGGCGTCCCATCTCAATTTCTGTCAATTTTGCATTGAAAAGTCAAACGGCGCTCCTTCCCTTCCGAGCTCTCCCATGCGCCCAAACAGTGGTTTACTGCCACATATGGGGTATCAGCGTACTCAGGACAAATTGGACAACAACTTTTGAGGTCCAATTTCTTCTCTTACCCTTGGAAAAATAAAAAATTGGGGGCAAAAATATAATTTTTGTGAAAAAATATGATTTTTTATTTTTACGGTTCTGCATTATAAACTTCTGTGAAGCACTTGGTGGGTCAAAGTGCTCACCACACATCCAGATAAGTTCCTTAGGGGGTCTACTTTCCAAAATGGTGTCACTTGTGGGGAGTTTCAATGTTTAGGCACATCAGGGGCTCTCCAAACGCAACATGGCGTCCCATCTCAATTCCTGTCAATTTTGCATTGAAAAGTCAAACGGCGCTCCTTCCCTTCCGAGCTCTCCCATGCGCCCAAACAGTGGTTTACTGCCACATATGGGGTATCAGCGTACTCAGGACAAATTGGACAACAACTTTTGGGGTCCATTTTCTCCTGTTACCCTTGGTAAAATAAAACAAATTGGAGCTGAAGTAAATTTTTTGTGTAAAAAAGTTAAATGTTCATTTTTATTTAAACATTCCAAAAATTCCTATTAAACACCTGAAGGGTTAATAAACTTCTTGAATGTGGTTTTGAGCACCTTGAGGGGTGCAGTTTTTAGAATGGTGTCACACTTGGGAATTTTCTATCATATAGACCCCTCAAAATGACTTCAAATGAGACGTGGTCCCTAAAAAAAAATGGTGTTGTAAAAATGAGAAATTGCTGGTCAACTTTTAACCCTTATAACTACCTAACAAAAAAAAAATTTGGTTCCTAAATTATGCTGATGTAAAGGAGACATGTGGGAAATGTTACTTATTAAGTATTTTGTGTGACATATCTCTGTGATTTAATTGCATAAAAATTCAAAGTTTGAAAATTGCGAAATTTTCAAAATTTTCGCCAAATTTCCGTTTTTTTCACAAATAAACGCAGGTACTATCAAAGAAATTTTACCACTATCATGAAGTACAATATGTCACGAGAAAACAATGTCAGAATCACCAGGATCCGTTGAAGCGTTTCGGAGTTATAACCTCATAAAGGGACAGTGGTCAGAATTGTAAAAATTGGCCTGGTCATTGACGTGCAAACCACCCTTGGGGGTAAAGGGGTTAAGAAAGGTCGGGAACCACTGATTTACTGGAGTTTGTTTTAAAGTGAAGAAGTCTTTAATATTTGATATAATTCTGAAGAAAAGCCCCTGATTCTGTATACAGCTGCATAGCACAATTTACAATTACAATCAATAGTGATCTCCGAGTAGTGTTCTTTTACCTTTTTTTATAACATTTCAGCTGGAATACTACACAGATTAACATGATGAAAAAAAAAGCATTTATGAGAACTAATATCACTTAAATGAAAGAATCATGTTTCCACGATTAGGAGCCGAAAGTTGTCTTCCTACAGCCTCCTAATCTAACCCTAGCAAGGGGGAATTTAACAGCCCCCACAGCTCAGGCACTAACAACTTTCAGTAAAACAGAACCATGTGGAAGTATCTGATGCCCCAATGTGACCTCTTCCCGGCAATGCATCTAACAATGCCTGGGGAATTCTAAATATCAGGTGGCCGGCCATTCACAATGCCAGCCGTGACACAACCGTCTATCACCAGGACCAGGAAATAGAGAAGACGAAGGCTACACACAGAATTCTTACACCCTATGCCTCAATGGAAGCAAAGCTATACACCAGGTGGGTTCTGCAGAGCTGGGCAGACTCATTTTAACGGATCTGTTTAATAATGAGCGGACATTAATGGGTTCTCAAATAAGTGGATTATTCACAGGGTTATAGCAGACAAAGACGCACTGATTCGCGGCTCCAGTTCCTGACTAGCCGACCCGACCGATGGCAGCGGGCACATGCAAATGAATATTCTAATTACCGAGAGCGACTCATAAACAGATCTTTTCTGTAATTTGTTGTGGAAAACATGGTCCTTCTCAAAGTGCAGATTCATCAATAGCAAAAGGATTAGTTTCACAGCAACTGAAAACCGCTTCGATTTCACAAGGATCTTTGTATATAATGAGCAGATATTTGTTTGAACAAGTCAAAATTTGGATTCCACAGAAGCCACAAATGTAATGTGATAACATTCAGATATGTTACTGTATGCATAAGCCAATTTATGGAAGATCTATTGCTAGTTCTTGCTTTTAAGAACATTGTGTTAGATTGTCTTGGCTGGGTGTTAGGTCAACAAAGAAAGCAATGTAGATGTAACAGATTACAATTTATTTAGATGGCGGAGAAAGCATATCATTTTCACTTATTCCCTTCTTTTGCTTACATCTATTGGTATAAAGGATCATTCATACGTCAGGGATTTTCTCGTACAATTAAATCTTATTTTTTTTTTTTATCAGAGTGAGCCCAGAGCTTGGATATTGTGTGAGGTTTTAGCGTCAGAAGCAAACTTTCTCCATTTTTTACCATCTAGCAGTCAATGAAAAGCAGACTGCATACAGATTGCATCAGAGAGCTGTCTGAGTCTGTCACAAACCCAAAGACTTGCATTGCTAATTTTTATCCGACATGAGAATCAACATCACAGACGTCTCGCTGATATTGTGCGGACCACTCATGTTAAAATGCCTGGATGTGAAAAACAGGGACTGAAATCAAGAGGAAAACGGACGTATAAGTTAGCCTTTACGCTAGGTTCACACATATACAGCGCTTTCCACTGAGCTCAGGTTTCCATCAGAATCCCTTGCAAAGCAATTCACTATAATGACGCCGACAGAGTCATTGTGCCCTCCGTCCTAGCAGTGTTCATCTTTTTCAGATGTGCACAAAAGCACGACAGACCACGCTTTTGCGCATATCCGTACGGCTCAGATAGAGGCTAGATAGTGTCCAAGGTGACTATCTGCGTCATAATAGTGAATAGCTATGGCGGGGAATCCGCTATAATCTAGTTTTTTGAGGATTCAGACTGAAAGCCCAAAACAGTGTTCAGCGGAAAATGCTGCACATGAGAACCTAGCCTAATTCTACAATATTTTTGTGATTGTTAACCAGGTTATCCATATTGTTAAGGGGTGATAAAGCAATCCGGCGTAACTCTATTTGGATCTGTAGGATCACAGCCCCCTGACGAAGCCCACGCGAAACGCGCGTAGGGGTACACTTGCGGCGGACTTGGCAGCTATGGGTAAGAAAAACTAAATCGCACACAATACTCTATGTGGATGCCATGGGATGATATTAATATGATACGCCATTACATGTCACTTTGACTATACTAGTATACTCATGGTTATCCAAATTATGGGTATGAGTATATGGATTGTACTTGAAGCACGGGCACTTTATCAGTTTTTGATCTTATCTTACCTTGCTGTTGTCTGTCTACATGTGGTTTGCTGCAATTGAGTCCTCAATTCAAAGGAGCTTATGTCCTGATATGATTTTGTTGTATTTTTGTTTCAGTGCCATATATGTATAGTCTCAATAAATTATTTTGATTTTATTCTTTGGTGGATTTTTTTCACTCCAATTTCTTCTTGTTTAAAATACTGCTGGGAGTGGTTCCATTGCTAATGCATGTGGTGGCTGGGTTATTCAGGCCTGCGGTCACCGGTATTTATATCAATACTGTCTTAAAGGTTTTGTTTGCCACCTTCTTCCACATGTTTGGTGTGTCTCCCAGGTGACTTGTTGCAAACTTTAAATGACACTTTTTATGGATATCTTTGAGAAATGGCTTTCTTCTTGCCACTCTTCCATAAAGGCCAGATTTGTGCAGTGTACGACTGATTGTTGTCCTATGGACAGACTGGACAGACCACCTCAGCTGTAGATCTCTGCAGTTCATCCAGAGTGATCATGGGCCTCTTGGCTGCATCTCTGATCAGTCTTCTCCTTGTTTGAGATGAAAGTTTAGAGGGACGGCCGGGTCTTGGTAGATTTGAAGTGGTATGATACTCCGTCCATTTCAATATGATCGCTTGCACAGTGCTCCTTGGGATGTTTAAAGTTTTGGACATCATTTTGTTTCCAAATCTAGCTTTAAACGTCTCCACAACAGTATCTCGGACCTGCGTGTTGTGTTCCTTGGTCTTCATGATGCTCTCTGTGCTTCAAACAGAACCCTGAGACTATCACAGAGCAGGTGCATTTATACGGAGACTTGATTACACACAGGTGATTATATTTATCATCATTAGGCATTTAGGACAACATTGGATCATTCAGAGATCCACAATGAACTGCTGGAGTGAGTTTGCTGCACTGAAAGTAAAGGTGCCGAATAATATTGCCCGCCCCACTTTTCAGTTTTTGAATTTCCCCAAAAATTTAAAATAACCAATAAATTTCGTTCAACTTCACAATTGTGTTCCACTTGTTGTTGATTCTTCACCAAAAATTTACATTTGGTATCTTTATGTTTAAAGCATGATATGTGGGAAAATGTTGAAAAGTTCCAGGGAGCCGAATACTTTCGCGAGGCACTGTATCTCTTCTTTAGCAAAGGTGACTCATGCTTTTTGCTGCATCAGCTTTTGAAGACGCCGATGACGTCTTAAGACATGATGCGACTGTTAGGAGACTGCTGCCATATTCATATGCAGGTTCTACATAGATAATGGCGGGCTCCATATATTACGACAATTCAGTGCAACAGTTAGGAGGCTGCTGTGATATCCGTACGTGGGCTCTATGTGAATAATATTAGGCTCCGTATAGTGTGAACTTCTGAGCTTGTTCTCAGCACTATAGTTCCACTATACTGTCCTTATACACGCTAGCAGGGTGTGTAGTAAGACATGTCACTAAACCCCATCTTCTTGCAATTTTCATTTTGATAGTAGATTGTGACAGGAAAGGATGAAACTATACTGTAGGATGCAATAATAGGAGTATTTCAGAATATACTGTTGTGTGAGAAAGTGTTTGCCTCCTTCCCGATTTCCTATTCTTTTGCATGCTTGTCACACTTAAATGTTTCAGATCACCAAACAAATTTAAATAATAGACAAAGATAACACAAATAACCACAAAATTCAGTTTTAAATGATTATCTTTATTATTAACGAAAAAAGAAATTCAAACCTGCAGGGCCCTTTGTAAATAAAAAAAAAAAAGTAAATTATTGGGAAGACACTAGCGCTCACCCTGAAACACGACCTCCTCAGCTGCTGGATATCAACCAGGGTAGTGCCAACCCCTGTACACAAAATCAAAATATAGGAAAAATATAGAAACCGCGCTGAGGACAGGCAGAGAAATGGTACACGATAAATACACCAAAATGCAGTACAGGACCTCCAAAAAGATAAATGTCCCGCAGGACAACAAAGTCACTTAACCCGATGAACTAATAGATGCCAAAATCGAAGAACCAGGCTACAGTTACCCCCCGCACAGAGATATGTACAGCTGCCGGCTTACCTATACCGGATGCAAAATATGGCATGCGATGTGCTGCTGGATCGTGGTGCACAGAATGCTGGTGTCGGCTGCGTGCAGAGGGTATAGTACTGTCCGTGCCCGGTGGCGAGGTGCAAAGTGGTGGCCAGGCGCGCTCCGGCCGGTAGCGCGTCTCGGGAACCACGAGGAATCGAAGGGAAAAGTAGCTCCTCCTACTAGTGACGTCACTCAGTATGGAGCGCTCAAGCGCTCAACAAAGCCAGGGGGAAGGAAGCAGGAATCAACCAACGCGTTTCAAAACGACTGCGCGCTTCTTCGTCAGGGTTACCACTGCTCTCGCTCCCCGGCCATATAAACCCTTCCATCCTGATTATGCACCTCCCACATTATTAACCCCGGACATTCCAATAGGTGCTCGCCCCTCTATGATGGAATGCGAAGAATCTGCCTGACTCCAGCCATAAGTGACCGCTAAGTGTATACGGTCACTGTGCCCATACTTCTGCTTAAAAACATGTGCAAATATACTGATAACACCCAATAAACTTTAATAGCGCTACCAAATCAAAAAATAGAATAAAATAAAATAAAGTAAAACGTGCACGTAAAAATATCTTAAACCCCTTACTTTCACATGCATGTATATACACCCTATAAAAACCTATTCCAATTCCATCAGGATGGAAGGGTTTATATGGCCGGGGAGCGAGAGCAGTGGTAACCCTGACGAAGAAGCGCGCAGTCGCTTTGAAACGCGTTGGTTGATTCCTGCTTCCTTCCCCCTGGCTTTGTTGAGCGCTTGAGCGCTCCATACTGAGTGACGTCACTAATAGGAGGAGCTACTTTTCCCTTCGATTCCTCGTGGTTCCCGGGACGCGCTACCGGCCGGAGCGCGCCTGGCCACCACTTTGCACCTCGCCACCGGGCACGGACAGTACTATACCCTCTGCACGCAGCCGACACCAGCATTCTGTGCACCACGATCCAGCAGCACATCGCATGCCATATTTTGCATCCGGTATAGGTAAGCCGGCAGCTGTACATATCTCTGTGCGGGGGGTAACTGTAGCATGGTTCTTCGATTTTGGCATCTATTAGTTCATCGGGTTAAGTGACTTTGTTGTCCTGCGGGACATTTATCTTTTTGGAGGTCCTGTACTGCATTTTGGTGTATTTATCGTGTACCATTTCTCTGCCTGTCCTCCAGCGCGGTTTCTATATTTTTCCTATATTTTGATTTTGTGTACAGGGGTTGGCACTACCCTGGTTGAAATCCAGCAGCTGAGGAGGTCGTGTTTCAGGGTGAGCGCCAGTGTCTTCCCAATAATTTGTTTTTTCGTTCAGTGCATTTTCACGTAGGCAGCCCCCTTTTTTGTGCTGTGCACATATCGTCTTTTTTGTGCTGTGTACATATTGTCTTGTATTTCCAATGGCTTTTAGCATGTTATGGCAAGACAGGAATCATCGCATATCCTTTATTAAGGAGCGATTTTTGAAGAAGGAAGCTCCTAGAGCGGAGTATAATATAACGAGAGGACTATTAAAAACATTGGAAAAATTGCTTTTCATTGAGATGCGGGATATGTGGGAAATAGCCTCACTAGAGAAATACCTGCAAGCCCAATCAGCCCCGAAAGGATTAACCATATATAAGACGCTTGCAGGCGACTTTGGGGATCCTAATATCCAGGCTGAATGGGACTGCATGTTTAGAGATTTCTCGTTAAAAACAGTCCAATTTATTATTAATAAGAGATCGTCCAATCTGAGCAGAACCAGTGAGTCCATTATGGATATATTTGAGCAATTAAAAAGCTGTACCAATATGGATGGATGTAAAGAGCTAGTAGACAATATTCTGTTAAGGCTAAAAGAAAAAGAAAAAGAGATCATTTCAAGGAAAATGAAGAAATTTAAAAGGGACAATGTGCCGGAGCAT
Organism: Ranitomeya imitator; assembly: GCF_032444005.1. NCBI lineage: Eukaryota > Metazoa > Chordata > Amphibia > Anura > Dendrobatidae > Ranitomeya > Ranitomeya imitator. The sequence continues at coordinate 1,128,978,784 of NC_091282.1, read as the reverse complement.
TTATATTTGAAGGGCTCGAACGTTACACCTTCGAGGAGCCCACGCCTTGAATCCAATGAAATGGTAACATTGGACGAATGTAACGTCACTCAATCTCATGGTGATCTTGAGAACTCTATGGAGTTCTCGGTCTATGCTAATTCAAATTCCACCCAATATACACCGGTTTCAGGTCGTCGGGAACCTCTGACTCTGAACTTGGATTCCCTTTCGGTAAACTGTCATAACTTACTAGATATTTCCGTATATCCTGACACCCCGCTGCCTAATGACACGCAGACAGCACCGAGTGAAGTATCCCAGTACCCGATCACTACATCTAATAGATATTCACCCCTTACACCAACCGAAGGGGACAACGGGGGTAGACCACTTTTTTATCAAGATGATCCCTGTGCTAGTGAGCACCAGGAATGTGATACATTCACTGGCCATAAGAAACAGACAGCAAAAAGGGACCCTCAGATTGAGAACTCCAGGGGCCCCCTTCCACCGCTAATTAACAACAAAAAGGTCAGAGGAGGTAAAACCATAGTAGGTAATGGCACGTTGGGGAGGCACCCAAGAGGATCCAAAACACTACCATATCGTCCCTCCATCAATCGGGATTTTTTCCGGGCAAGGTCTACAAAACTAAAAGAGGCAGGAGGGGGCGGGAAATGCCCCAAAAATAAAATAGAGAGCCAGGGAACTGGCAATGAGCAAAAAATATACAATTTAAGTGACTACCATCTATCAAAAAACGAAATATCTCTATTACAGAAGGGTTTGAAATTTTCACCCACATCTACGCCGAACCCGTTTAATCTATATATCTCCATGAAAAAATATTTACGTAATCTAGCCCTAAAAAAGTATTTTTTAAAAAGGGAAGGTACCATCACCAGCGACCCTAGTACATCCGGAGCGGGATACATTCATACATCGCTATCTAACCCCTCCAAATTTACTCCTGTTCAGGAGTTTTCTAACGCTTTCCATACATTTGATACACTTGTCACTACCGACATCCGAAAAATGGGCCGGAAACTAACTAAGAACGTATCCCATAACCTGACGGCGCAGGAAAGGATAGCTATCAAGGCTCTGCAAGATAATAATGACATTATAGTCCGACCGGCGGACAAGGGAGGGGGGATAGTTGTACTGAAAAGATCCATGTATCGGGAGGAGGCAATCCGACTCCTTAGTGATGAAATCACCTATAGCAAATTGAAAAGTGATCCAACCACCTATTTTGTTAAAAAATTAAACATCTTATGCTCTAGAGGGAAATCCATGGGTATTCTCAATAAGAAAGAGTTTGAGTTTGTGATGAACCGCACTCCGAGTATAGCGGTTTTTTACCATATCCCTAAACTACACAAGAACCCGATGTGCCCCCCAGGGAGACCGATAATTTCGGGTATCAACAACCTCACATCTAATCTCTCTAGGTATGTCGATATCCATCTGCAGAAATGTATGACTCTTATCCCGGCATACCTGAAAGATACAGGCCATGTACTACAGGTACTCGAAAATGTAAACTGGAAACCCAATTATATTCTGGGTACACTGGATATTAAATCCCTATATACGGTTATCAACCAGGATATGGGCTGCCAAGTGGCAGGTTACTACCTTGAGCTACTAGGTATTTACACGCAGACTCAGACCCAGTTCATACAGGAATGTATTAAGTTCATTCTACAACATAACTACTTCCTATTTGAGGACCAATTTTTTGTACAAAAGTGGGGTACAGCTATGGGGACACGATTTGCCCCAAGCTACGCCAACTTATATGTAGCCAAGTGGGAGGAGTCTCAGATATATCAAGCAGGACAACTCCAAAAAGGTCTGGTTTTTTGGCGTCGATTTATCGACGACATTGTGTTCATTTGGGAAGGTACCCAGGATGACCTTGACACATTTTTATCTAGTCTAAATATTAACGAATATGGCTTGGAGTTTACCCCCACAACAAGTAGCATGAATGTCAATTTCTTGGACCTTGATATTTATGTAGAAGGGAACCAACTGCTTACCCGGTGCTACCATAAGGAAGTAGATGTGAATAGTTTTATTCACATAACCAGTTGCCACCTCCCTATATGGCTTACTAGTGTACCCAAAAGCCAGTTTATACGTATCAAACGGAACTGCACTAAGGAGGAGGACTACTATAGGGAGGCAGAGACGCTAACTCAGCAATTCCTGGATAAGGGATATCCTATAAATATAATGGAACAAGCGAAAATAGAAATAGAATCCTTGCCAAGAAACCAGTTGGTACATAAAGTTAAACTACCAACTCCAGATAATGGTAACATCAGAAACCAAATTGGCCAACTGCCATTTATATCCCAATTCCATGTAGGACACAAGTTCTTTAGAAGAATAATCGAAAAACACTGGGCAGTTCTACGAGGCGACAAAATAGTGGGGGACCATCTACCCATCCGCCCGAGGTTCATTTATAGGAAAGCCCAAACTCTAGGCCATATGATTGCCCCTACCACCAAACTGTTTATGGGTAATCGATTGAGAGGGCCGAGGACTACCCCACGGAATGGAGGGTTCGCACCTTGTGGTAGCTGCTTTAGTTGCATTAACACCGGTTTTAAAAAAACGCAACAAACAACGTTTAGGGACACAAGTGGTAACAGGGAATTCATGATCAAGGAAAGCATCACCTGTTTTTCAACAGCGGTCATTTATGTGATCCAGTGTCCCTGTAATAAATTATATGTGGGGCGAACGAAACGCTGCCGCACGACACGGATCAAGGAGCATTTGAAGAACATCCAGAAGGGCCACATTGGTCATCCTTTATCACGGCACTTTGTGGAGAAACACAACAAATCCACTAAAGGGGTATTCTTTACTGGCATCCAACAGGTCCGCAAAAATCCAAGAGGGGGGGATTTTATCAAAAGTATGTCCAGGGTGGAGACACAGTGGATCTTCACATTGGACAGTTTGGCCCCTAGGGGCCTTAATCCAGAACTAGAGCTGTTTGCTTTTTAATTAGAGATAGTAAAAATATTATAAAATCTTTGTAATAACCTTTTATGTGTGTGAAAAAGAGAAAAAGAGAGGGCCACTAGTATTTATAGGGTCCTTTCTAGACTTTTTAGATTGTAAAATGTATTTTCAATGTATTTTGAACATCATAAATGTATTGTCTAGTCACTTTACCCCTAATGACGACATTGCCAACATACCCTATCTATATGGCCTTGGCCTTGCTAACTATGGAATTGGAATAGGTTTTTATAGGGTGTATATACATGCATGTGGAAGTAAGGGGTTTAAGATATTTTAACGTGCACGTTTTACTTTATTTTCTTTTATTCTATTTTTTGATTTGGTAGCGCAATTAAAGTTTATTGGGTGTTATCAGTATATTTGCACATGTTTTTAAGCAGAAGTATGAGCACAGTGACCGTATACACTTAGCGGTCACTTATGGCTGGAGTCAGGCAGATTCTTCGCATTCCATCATAGAGGGGCGAGCACCTATTGGAATGTCCGGGGTTAATAATGTGGGAGGTGCATAATCAGGATGGAAGGGTTTATATGGCCGGGGAGCGAGAGCAGTGGTAACCCTGACGAAGAAGCGCGCAGTCGTTTTGAAACGCGTTGGTTGATTCCTGCTTCCTTCCCCCTGGCTTTGTTGAGCGCTTGAGCGCTCCATACTGAGTGACGTCACTAGTAGGAGGAGCTACTTTTCCCCCCGATTCCTCGTGGTTCCCGGGACGTGCTACCGGCCGGAGCGCGCCTGGCCACCACTTTGCACCTCGCCACCGGGCACGGACAGTACTATACCCTCTGCACGCAGCCGACACCAGCATTCTGTGCACCATGATCCAGCAGCACATCGCATGCCATATTTTGCATCCGGTATAGGTAAGCCGGCAGCTGTACATATCTCTGTGCGGGGGGTAACTGTAGCCTGGTTCTTCGATTTTGGCATCTATTAGTTCATCGGGTTAAGTGACTTTGTTGTCCTGCGGGACATTTATCTTTTTGGAGGTCCTGTACTACATTTTGGTGTATTTATCGTGTACCATTTCTCTGCCTGTCCTCCAGCGCGGTTTCTATATTTTTCCTATAAAAAAAAAAAGTGTTTGACACCTCACCTCCCATAAAACCATCTTTAGGGAAGCAGAGTTCAAATTCCCCAGCTACATGCAAGCCTGACTACTGCCACACCTGTTCTCAATCAAGAAATAACTTAAATAGGACCTGCCTGACAAAGTGAAGTAGACCAAAGGTTACTCAAAAGCTAGACATCATACTGCGATCCAAGGAAATTCTGGAAAAAATGAGAAACAAAGTGATTGAAATCTATCAGTCTGGAGAACGCTATAAAGCCATTTCTAAAGCTTTGGGATTCCAGGGAACCACAGCAAGGGCCAATATCCACAAATACTGAAAACATGGAACAGTGGTGAACCTTCCCAGGAGTGGCCGGGTGACCATAATTACCCCAACAGCGCAGTGGAGACTCAACCAAGAGGTCACAAAAGACCCCACATCATGTAATAATGTAACCATACCGTGCTTGAGGATAAACCAGAAAAGAAATGATTCAGGTCGGTCAGGCCACCCACTGTACCAAAGCTTCAGCTTCCACTCAAGTTAGCAACTGTGTGCATATCTACAAAGACATATGGTTGTCCTGCGGTAAAAAAGTATATAGCTGCCAGCTTACCTGTGTATATTGGGTGCTGCAGTGTGGGATGTATTTCAATGTCTGTGTGATGCAGGCTCACTGGTTTGGGGCAGGCGTCCGGGGCACTGCGTATATCAGATAGTGAGGTGCGATGTGCAGCCAGGGATGCTCTGGCCGGTAGCGTCCCTGGATATCGCGCGGGGCAAAAGAAAAAATGGCCGATAAGCTCCACCTACTTGTGACATCACGTTCAGGATGGAGAACTGTGGCACTCAAAAAAGGCAGGAATGGAGCTAACCAACGTGTTTCGAAGAGCCACGCTCTTCTTCCTCAGCGTTACCGCTCCCTAGAATGTCCCTCCCATATATACTCTCTAGCTGATTTCGTGTGCCACCCATACCTTTAACCCTCGACTGTCTAGTGCCTGTTTGTTCACGTATTCACATCCTGACACCAATCCTAAATGGTTAGTGAAGGGCTAAGATGTTTACCTCCAAATATATAAGTAGTGGATATCAAAAACATATACACCCTCCATACTGCTCAACTACAATAATTTGTACCCACTATGTGCATTTTAAAAACAAATTTTATTTATAACATATTAAAATTAACATATGGGAATAAAAATATGAGTATTCCCCCCAAGTCAGTAATAACTGCACCTATAGTCAGACCCCACATCAACATCCAAAGAACTGCAGGCCTCACTTGCCTCAGTTAAGGTCAGTGTTTATGACTCCACAATAAGAAAGTAAAAAATGGCCTGCATGGCAGAGTTCCAACAAGAACATAAAGGCGTATCACAGTTTTGCTAGAAAACATCTTGATGATTCCCAAGACTTTTGGGAGATTACTCTGTGAAGTGACAAGACAAAAGTTGAACTTTTTGTAAGGTGTATGCCCCACTACATCTGGCGTAGAAGTAAACCAGCATTTCAGAAGTGGAACACCATACGAACAGTAAAATGTGATGGTGGTAGTGTGCTGGTCTGGGACTGTTTTGTTGCTTCAGGACCTGGAAGACTTGCTGTGGTAAATGGAACCATGAATTCTGCTGTCTACCAAAAAGTCCTGAAGGAGAATGTCCGGCCATCTGTTCATGACCTCAAGCTGAAGCGCACTTGAGTAATGCAGCAGGAGAATGATCCAAAACACCAGCAAGTCCACCTCTGAATGGCTTAATAAAAACAAAATTAAGACTTTGGAGTGGCCTAGTCAAAGTCCTGACCTTAATCCGATTGAGATGCTGTCACATGACCCTAAAAAGGTGGTTCATGCTAGGAAGCCCTCCAATGAGGCTGAATTACAACAATTCTGCAAATATGAGCGGGTCAAAATTCCTACTGTGCACTGTAAAAGACTCATTGCCACTTATCGCAAACACTTGATAACAGTTGTTGCTGCTAAGGGTGGCCCAACCAGTTATTAGGTTTAGGGGGCAATCACACAATTTCACACAGGGTTCTGTAGGTTTGGATTTATTTTTCTCCTATTTATAAAGACCTTCATTTAAAAACTGAATTTTGTGATTACTTGTATTATCTTTATCTGATATCTAAAATTTGCGGCAGCCATTACCTACACATGCTTTGAATACGTAATACCAGGTGAGCAGTTTTCTGTCAAATTGCTTACTCTATCCGTGGGATAAGACCCTATTTTGCACTTGTGTCTCCCTTCTTCCTCACAATACAAACATGCAAATAGGAAATCAGGAAGGGGACAAACACTTTTTCACACAACTGTATAACTGTACAGTGCATAAGATACAGACAGTATGACATGAGGTAATTATACAAGTTGTCGATTATCTAATACAGCAAACATACATATGAAATAGAACTGTAACATCATAGATCGTGTGCTTGGCAACTATGCTTGGAGCAGGCTGTTTGCAAAGAGCACAAGGTACAAAAACGAGTGGTAAAGTGGCTTGTCAATCAGAAATGTAGAGGAAAAGATGGCTACTGTCTTTACTGTGACATGAACAAGACCATGATGCAACAGGACTGTCCCACAATGCTCTAGGAACTTCCCATAATACATAGCAAACTGATAGTGAATACATTAAATCGCCAGCAGATGGTGCTGTTACCAAACAATATTAAATAGGATTCAAATTGCTGAAAATAGACAGTGGCAAATGTGATAGACACAACATGACTAATCTCCTCTGGTAGCTGGATTCACTGCTTTGGACAGAACAGCATCCTTATACATACCAATCTCTTTTTTTCCGTTGATCTATGTATTGCATACAGTAATTTCATCCAACTATGGTATAGTTAGCTTATCGAATCATGATGTAGTTTACTTATTGCATTTATGCATCTAGATATATATATATAGTCCTCTGTCACTTGCATAGTTAATTCTTGATACATTTTTGTGGCTGGTAAGAGGATTACATTATAATTTGTCCTTAGTATTTTAGGTATTTGTGCAAAATAGATGTTTATATGCATTTTTTGCAAGTTACCCATTTAACTACCTTTGAATATGTGGGAGACACTGCGCTCCTTTAAAGGGAATCTGTCAGCGGGATTTAATCTCCCAAACTGTGTATATGTGCAAGTGCTGTAAATGTCAACAGTGTAAAGCAAAACTTATGGATTAGGAAAAAATCTGAGGATTACAGATTAGAATTATATACCGTACTTAGTTTTCAAGATATATATTCAATAGAAAATAGCGATATGATAGCAAAAGCCTTGACAACCTGTAACTCGCAATACAACACAGACATACTGAATAGACATCTCCAGACAGAGTATCATGAAATCAAGGCTTAGAGGTCGGTGATCTCGCTCCACAAGTCTTAAGCAAGAGGAAAGGTAATGAATGATACATCTGTATGTTGGTATGTCCTGGGGGACACCTGGGGTCCAGGTATAAGGAGTGTATTCCTAGCACAGTATACATGTATGTGCTGCATACAATTAGATACATAGAATTATACATATGGTTTCTACGTCTGAAATAATGCTAAATATTTACTGTAAAGTAACACTTTTCTAATAGGAGACTCTAACAACAAAACCTAAAAATATTTATGAGTTCGGCAAAACTTACAGTCCTCTGTCAGCCCCAATGTGTTTGACAGTCTCAGTCTTGGATTTCATCAGATTTACCTGGGATCTTGTTAAATATGATATAGTAAGTTTTTCTATTTACCAATATATTTTGCGAATACTAATGCCAAGTCAAAAATAAGACACAAAATGGACGGGAGATTTCTCGAAAATTGGGAAAATTAATGCAGCAGCTCAAAAGAATTTCTATAGTAACTTCCTCGTGCCAACAGGATGGCTACTAAGTGGAAACTTTAGTCTCACTAGTTACTTCATCATCCTGGACTTGACGATGATACATTTCTATAGGAATGTTTGATGTAAACTATAAGTATTCCTCAGTTACAACGTATACCACAAGTCACATTTCCTTTATTTCTACTGGCATCATCAGAAGTCTGAAAAAAAAACACATTGATAATAAACTTTATTTTCTGGTTTTGACAATATGTGTTATGAGTTAGATGAAGAAAAGATTTGGGTTACAGATTATTCTGTGATGACATCAGCGTGAACTCCTTCACCCCTGGGCCATTTTCCTTTTTTTGTTTTTTTTTTTCCTTTTTTTTAGTTTTTTTGCTCCCATTCTTCCCAGAGCAATAACTACTTTATTTTTCCATCAATATGGCCATGTGAGGCCTTTTTCTTTTTTTGCGGGACGAGTTGTACTTTGGAACGACACCATTGATTTTACCTCATTTTACCATATTGTGTACTGGAAAATGGGAAAAAAATTTCAAGTGCAAAACCAGTGCAATTCCACAATTGTTTTTTGGGGATTTTTTTTTTACCATGTTCACTAAATGCTATCTATAACTGGAGTGCTATTATGATTCTCCAGGTCATACCAAATATGTGTAGTTTTTATTATTGTTTTATTTTGAATGGGGCAAAAGGAGGGTGACAAACGTTTATATTTTTTAAAACTTTTTTTTGCACTTTTTACTTGCTTCAATAGTCACCTTAGGGGTGTCCTCCGGACCCTGAGATGACATGACAACTCATCGGCGCCCAGCGATTAAGTGACATGTGCGCCAATAGGCGGAGCAAAGTGACCCACATCCGGCACGATCATGTTAAATGCCAATGTCAGAGATTGTCTGCAGCATGTAATACGTTAGCAGCAAGTGGATCAGGATTCCACCCGTGGCTGTTAGTAACACATGTCAGCTGATTAAATCAGCTGTCGTGGTGGAAAAGATGCGAGCTCAGCACCGGATGTATAAATTTACTGATGGTGGTTTTGTTGATATATTCAAGTAAATATCTCTTTAAAAAATGTTGCAGCCCTTGGGATTGGTTCACTAGGGCAATGTGGCCCTTGGACCAAAAAAATGTTGTGCATCCCTATTCTAGGTCAACTTTATAAGTCTTGTAAGGCGACAAGCTACCAGAGGTGGACTACAACTGATGCTTTCAAAACTTGGCACTAAAGTATATAACGTAGAATAGGTAAATGTATTACCATACAAAGGTGTGAATATTAGTACTGTTATAAACCTCTTGGCGACCGCCATTTATGTTGGCAACTTTTCTTTCATTCCTGTCTTCCAAAAGTCATAGCACTTTTATTTTTGGGTGGTCACAGCTGCATGAGGGTTAGTTTCTTTCAAGCGAACTTCATTTTAATGGCACAAATTATACAACTGTCCCATATAATTGATTAAAAAAAAATAAATCTTTGGCGGAATGGAAAAACAGCAATTACACAGCATGATTTCGCTTTTTGGGCTCTCTGTGCAGCAAAAATGAGATTTTAACTTTATTCTGTGGATCGGTACAGTTATATTGATAAATGGAAACGTATCTAAAATAAACAAAAACAATATATATATTTTTTTAGGGTATGTTCACACGTTCCTGATTTCCCTTCTTTTTTTCAGGACTAAAACCGCAGCTCTTGGCAGAAAACGCAGGTCCTTTTTTTGGTGGTTTTTTGATGCGTTTTTTTGATGCAGTTTTCTATGCAGAGTCTGTGTGTTTTCTAGGAAGTTTTTTAGGGTTAAAATGGCTGAAAATACCCTAACCCTACCCCTAACCCTATTCTAACCTTAGTGGAAAAAAAAAATTCTTAATTTTTTTATTGTCCCTACCTATGGGGGTGACAAAGGGGGGGGAGGGGGGGTCATTTACTATTTTTTTTATTTTGATCACTGAGATATAACCTATCTCAGTGATCAAAATGCACTTTGGAACGAATCTGCCGGCCGGCAGATTCGGCGGGCGCACTGCGCATGCGCCCGCCATTTTGCAAGATGGCGGCGCCCAGGGAGAAGACGGCTGGACGGACACCGGGAGGCCGGGTAAGTATAAGGGGGGGAGATTAGGGCACGGGGGGGGGAGGGGGCGTCGGAGCACGGGGGGTGGCATCGGAGCATGGGGGGGTGGGATTGGGGCACGGGGGGCAGCCACACTGCAGCGGTTCTGCACCACAAACCGCAGTAAAACCCGCAGATATATTTTTCATCTGCGGGTTTTACTGCGGGTTTGACCTCACAATGGAGGTCTATGGGTGCAGAACCGCTGCAGTTCTGCAAAAAGAAGTGACATGGTACTTCTTTTTACCGCGGCAATTCAGTGCGGCTTTTTTCGTGATTTTCCGCAATGTGGGCACAGCAGTTCCTGTTTTCCATAGGGTACATTGTAATGTACCCTGCATGGAAAACAGCAGCGGGAAAATCGCGGCGATTGTGCATGAAAAAAAGGATGGTGTGAACATGGCCTTATTGTTCTGTATCATTTAGCCATAAGTCAATTACTTCTCAGTGATAGAGTTGTTTAGTGATTTGATTTTTAATAGTAGCGTTTTGGGTTTAATATGTAATTTTAATCAATTTATATTCCATTTTTTGGGAGGAGAGATGAGCAAAATACAGTAATTCTGGTGTAGGAAAAATGATGTGTTGTAGACAGTAGGGACTACAGAATGTAAGCAGTCACCTCTGTCACTACCCAATTTACCCATTAATGGATCATAAAAACAAAGTTAATTAGATATAAAGTTAGCTCAATCAATATCTTAGACAAGCATGGAATTATAAGTCAATGTGTTTTTAGACTAAACTTGCTAGTGTGTAAAGTTTTGTGATTGCAGCAGCCTCGGCAATGGTTCAGGCAGACAATCTCTCCCTACAATGTGAGATTGGGTGACCACAGGGCAGTATGAACAGGGGAAGAGTGGCAAATACTGTAAGCTAGAAGGCCTGTAGGGATAGTAAGCTTGACCAGGTTGCAGATCCATGGTACCCTATGACAGGCAATTTTCTCTTAGTAAATTGAGAAAAAGAGGTTTTTTAGCACAAATGGCTTTAAATGTGAAGGTCATCCGCTACTTGATCTAAGAGCTCTGTGAAGCGGATCTGGTGGATGGCAAAAAAACAAAGTACTGGTAAGACTATAGTCATATCTTTGTCATGAGCTCTATGAGGAATCTTCATAACGGAATTAATAGATTTTGATGGGGAAAAACAGCACTGGATGCAGCGATGTTATACCTTTAAAAACGATAACCTTTGATGGAACCCAAAAGAACCTTTTATAAGTCATTTTGTCTGTTATGAGCTTCTAGGATCTCTTTTATGGCAGATCTGGCAAAGCTTTGAGGCTTTCATTACATACAAAAGGCACAATTAAAATAACATTCTAAAATATATAGTAATTTTAATTTATTTTTTTATGCCAAAATATTTGTTCAGAGAATACTGAACGAATATAGTGTTCTAGCAGATAGCTTATTGCAGGAAGGTGGCTGTAACAGACAAGGCATTGTAACAGGCTGGGTGGTGGAAGCACTGTGCTGGGGCCAAGGAAGGCTTGGAGGGGCGTAACTAGGAACCCAACCCAATCAGACCTGGGAATGCGCAGCCGCATACGATACTGAGATCCGAGGAGAGACAAGGGAGGTGGTCCAGGTGCTACTCCAGGACTGACCCTGCATAGATGGCAGCTGACCCCCTAGGAATGGGTAGCTGGGGCGCCCCGAAAAAATGTCCAGTAGATGCAGACAGGCTGCAGACAGTACCGGCTGGTGTGAAGATGGGCACAGTCCGGTGCAGGCTGGACCAGTTGATATATACCCAAAAAAATATTTACTAAATAAATAAATAAATTAATTAAATCAAATTATTTTATTATCAGAAAAGGCAATATGACACAATACATAAATTAAAAAGTAATATTTTATTAAAAAAAAATTAAAATTGATAACAGATGAATAATGCCTGTACGTGGGGGGTGGGGCGCGTCAGACTAATTGGCATTTTGATTAAAAAAATTAAGTGTATAATATAATATGATATAAATAATAAAGAATAATATTCATAACAAATAGAATATAAAAAATCTCACATGACTGGATATAAAGGATGAAAAAGTATACAATTGGCGACAAAATCCTCTCAATATTTCATAAAGTGCAAATGGCAGTAGTGAAATGGAAGTATATATTGACAGACAAATACATGCAGTATAATATAAAACCAAGATCCACTGCAATGAAAAAGAAAAAAAAGGTAACAAATATAATCAATAATGCTGTGCAAAAAGTAATACTGTGCAAAAGTGTGAATAAAATGGCAATAGTGCAATAAAAGTATATATTGACAACCAAATGCATTCAATATTCCATAAAAAAAATAAAATTCAATCTTGCAAGTGCAAAAATAAAAATGCCAAATTAAACTGTGCTGTAAATACACAATATTATTAAGGATGTGATTAAAAAAAAAAAATATATATATGAAATATATAATGGCCCCCAATTATATAAAATATAAAAGAATGATGAATGGATATATATAGTTTCAAAAGTCCATAGTGCCGAAAACTCATAAAATTAATGATAAAGGAAAATATTGTAAAAGAAATAATCAATGTATATAATTCATGGGTATAATAGTGGACAATATGTATCTCTATATGGTTATCATAAAGAGATATATCCTGAATGCATATATCCTACAAAAGATATATATATATATATATATATATATATATATATATATATATATATATATAAGTCAGAGGAAGAAAATAAATCAGTAAAACATGAGTCAATAAAAAACAAAGAAGCCAGTCATGTGTACCAACCAAAATGACGTGCCGCAACCCCCGCACACACCACTCCAACGAACGTTTCGCAACTGCTTCGTCAGGGAGTGAACTGTGGACCAGTTGATAGACAGGCTGGTGGACATGGCTGATATACAGAAAGGCTGGCACGGCTGAAAGACAGGCTGGTGGGCACAGCTGATAGACAGACAAGTATATGAGGATACGGGCACTGGGACCTGAGAACTAACAAGTAGTGTTAGAAAACAATCTTACAATGTTGCACAGGCACCTCCCACCTGGTGGAGGTGCCTTAAATAATAAGTGCTCACCTGCCATTGGCTGGGGACACTTCAGGACGGTGTGCACTGTCCCTTTAAGAAGCCTGGACCATGCTTCCTAAACACTGTGCATGAGTATCTGTGAGTAAGTGTGGGACTACGGTGGTGAGAGTGTTGGCATCTCTGCTGAGGGAGGGAGGCAGAGGCAGCGGAAACAAGGCAGGAATAGCAGAGGGAGGTGCGGTGCTGCGGTATTGATAGCGCCGGTGTCTTTGCCAGGGAACGGGATGCAAAGACACCAGCTTTGCAAGCATCCACTTAAAAGCAGAGTTCTTGTCCCAGGACAACAATTGTAATCTATCTACTTTATAAATACTGTATATACAGCTTGGTCCAGAAATATCCTTTCAAGGCTGCGGTTATCTCGGTTGCTTTTGCACCTTTTTCTACCACACTTTTTCCTTCCACTCAACCTTCCATTATTATGCTTGGATATAGCACTCTGTGAACAGCCAGCTTCTTTATCAATGACCTTTTGTGGCTTACCCTCCTTGTGAAGTGTCACTGGCTGCCTTCTGGACATCTGTCAAGTCAGCAGTCTTCCCCATGATTGTGGAGCCTACTGAAACAGGCTAAGGGACCTTTTTAAATGCTTACGAAACCTTTGCGGGTGTTTTTAATTATTCTAATTTACAGAGATAATGACTTTTGGATTTTCATTGGCTGTAAGCCATAATCATCAACATTAACAGAAATAAACACTTGAAATAAATCACTCTGTCTATAATGACTATATAATATATGAGTTTTAATTTTTGCATTGAAGAACTGAAATAAATTAATTGTGTTATGATATTCTAATTCAGTGAGAAGCACTTGTATAGTAGATGGTTTTCCTTGGCCATATATGCAAAAGTGATATTGCTTTAATAACCGTCAAGAACTAAAATCATGTTCAAAAGTTTTTTAAGATAAAAGGTAAATAAATAAGCTATAGAAATGGCATGGGGGTGGGATAGGAAATAAATAATATTTAAAATTTTTGCATGCTCAAATAAAAAATACTGTATATAAAAAAATCCTCATTAGAAGCATCAGAGCGCTCTCTTTTTAATGATTCTCTAGGACCAAATGAGTTAAATGTCTGAAGGCTGACTTGCAGCCATATGATGTGTCAGATGAAAATGTATATTACCGAAATGATTCCGGATGCAGAGGGCCCACGCCTGATCCGTGACCATGAAATCACTGTTTGCTTACCCATAGGGGCTCATCAGGGGGATCGCGGTTACTGCTGAAGGGTCACTTGGGGGGCATTTACTGATCCAGTTCTTTTGTTAGCAGCACATATTTCTATTCATTTTATGCATCATTTAATAACGGCAGTTTGGAAAATCTCTCGCTTTAAATTTCACAAATATAAAACTAATGAAAATATGGGGACAAAGCAAAGCATATACCAAGTCTCCTTACACAGAATCACACAGGAGATTTTCATTTTTATCACATATGCACCAAATTATATTATTTACTACTGTCTGAATATTTTGTAGATTACAGAGGGCTGATAGTAAGGTCAATTTGTTCTTTTGTGTTTGTGTAGAAGTCACTTTCTGGTTGCACAAAAATGAACATCAGTAGAAAAGACATCCACTTATTAAATGGCCAGATATCAGATAAATAAATAATGGTTGATGTATTTATCAGGTCTTCCTAATTCCTGGCATGTGGTCCAGCTCCTGACACACATAGTGAGGAATGGAAGTAATCTGATCTATATTGCCTGTGACTGTCACAGGGAATTTTCATTTATTATCCCCAAAGTTGCTCAACTTCAGATCATAGCTGTATACAGTGTAGAATAAATTGGTTTTAAATAGTGATGAGCGAGTGTACTCGTTGCTCGGGTTTTCCTGAGCATGCTTGGGTGACCTCCGAGTATTTATGACTGCTCGGAGATTTAGTTTTCATCGCCTCAGCTGAATGATTTACAGCTATTAGCCAGGCTGAGTACATGTGTGGGTTGCCTGGTTGCTAAGGAATCCTCACATGTAATCAAGCTGGCTAGTAGCTGTAAATCATTCAGCTGCAGCAATGAAAACTAAATCTCCGAGCAGTCATAAATACTCGGAGGACACCCGAGCGTACTCGGGAAAATCTGAGCAACAAGTACACTCGCTCATCACTAGTTTTAAAAGCTGGACATACACTTTAAAGCTTAAAGTGAATCTGTCATCAAACAATGCAATGTACGGCCACGTTCAGTATTTGGTATTTAACATCAGTATTTGTAAGCCAAAATCTCAAGATCTCGTGAGACAAGATCTGAATCTGAGCATGCCCTGCCCCCGGCGGCCATTTTCCAGGAGGCCACCGCATCGCAGGAATGGATCTATGCGGACCTCCGGGCATTCACGAAATTCCAGCAGACCTGCCACCCAACAGGTCACCGCAACCCCACAGAGCACCGCAGTCCTACAGAGCACCGCAGCCCCACAGGCCACTGCAGCCCCACAATGCACCACCACTACCGCCACCCATCCCACAGAGCACCGCCACCGCCGCCCAACAGGCCACCACCGCCCAACAGGCCACCGCAACCCCACAGAGCACCGCAGTCCTACAGAGCACCGCAGCCCCACAGGCCACTGCAGCCCCACAGTGCACCACCACTACCGGTGCCACCCATCCCACAGAGCACCGCCACCGCCGCTCAATAGGCCACCACCGCCCAACAGGCCACCGCAACCCCACTGTGATGACTTTTACGCTTTTTTTGGTCGAGAACGTTGTTTACTAAGTACCCTGTTATTTATATGCACTACTGCTTTTACTTATTTACTTACAGCATAGTTCACTTACTTTCTGTCTTCGGTTTTGTCTGTTTTATGGCCAGTGTGAACATGCTCCTATTTTGCATGTATACCAACTTATACCACTCCAGTTCATTCTTTTTGTTTAAGTCACCAAATAGAATTGGGCGGGCTAAAACAAAACATCCAATCTCAGATAGCTGATTACAACTAGGTGGTCAGGATACAATTAGATTATTGGCAAGTGAAAAGATACAACAGTAAGACAATGAGACATGGATGAGTTATATTTTATCACAGTCTGAACAGCACAAAAGGAGCAATTTCTGTAAAATCAAATATCATTAAAATGTGATACCCTGAGCCATCTTGATGTAATTACCAAAGCTGAACTGGAAACGCTACCCTCACTTTGTAGGATAACAGCTAGAAGCCCACTTAGAGGAAGCTACGTATCTGCACTTCAAGGTCACTCACAGGATTCTGTTATTTATAAAAGAAGCGCCCACCATGTCCATCTCATTTAGAAGAGATGTAATACTCA
Organism: Ranitomeya imitator; assembly: GCF_032444005.1. Lineage (NCBI taxonomy): Eukaryota > Metazoa > Chordata > Amphibia > Anura > Dendrobatidae > Ranitomeya > Ranitomeya imitator. Next base: position 1,128,962,360 of record NC_091282.1, on the reverse strand, counting down.
ATGCAGTAAAAAAGTGTTTTTGTAACCGTTCTAAGATACTAGTTTTGTATTGCGTTTGGTTGAATTTATTGTGTGAGAGTAAGGTCCTACATAGCTGACACCGAGCACCCACATCATGAAAGTCACAGCTGCTATGAAAATGATTATTGAAAATTAAACAGGTTGTCCCACAAGCAAAGTCAACAGATATTGGAATAATCATAAATTCTACAATTCGATGAGTTAAGGCTATGTGCACACGTTGCGAATTTCCTGCGGATCCGCAGCGTTTTTTACCATGCAGAAACGCTGCAGATCCGCAAGTGATTTACAGTACAATGGAAATCAATGGGAAAAAAAAGCTGTGCAGATGGTGCGGAAAACTCCGCACTGAAAACGCTGCGGGTTAAAAGAAGGAGCATGTCATTTATTTGTGTGGATCTGCAGCGTTTCTGCACCCATTGACTTGCATTGAGTCGGGCACATCCGCAGCAAAACCGCAGATCTAAAAAAGATCTGTGGTTTTGCTGTGAGAAACGCTGCAGATCGGGAGGAGGGAAGAGTGCGTGGGCGGAGTGTGGGCGGTGCGTGGGCGGAGACTGTATGTGCGCGGGGAAGATGTGCTTGTCTGTGTGCGGCGATCGCGAGGGTCTGCGTGGATCGCGGGGCTGCTGGGGGTCTGTGCGGAGCTGCTGGGGTCTGCGCCCGGCTGTGGGGGGATCCTTGGGGGTGTGTGCGCGTGCAGACATCGTCCAATGGGACTACAAGTCCCATCGGGCTATGCCTGCTACAATGATTGACACATTAGCCAATGATGGGACAGTAGTAGTCCCATCATCCGGCTAATGTGTTGAATGTAAAAAAAAAACAAAAAAAAACCCACGAACATACAACATATAACATATGACAGTACATACAGCATACAACATATGACAGTACATACAACATACGTACAATACATACATACAGTACATTCATACATTACATACAATACATATAACATACAGTACATATAACATAGAGTACATACTCACCATCACTTGTCACTTTGCTCCCCGAAGCGAGTGTCACCAATAAAAAAATATTAAAATAACAAACAAACAATATACTCCCTAATCCGCAGAAATCCACGAGTGTCCCACGACGATCTCCCGTAGAGAACGGCAGCATCAGCTGATGCGACCGCTCTCTAGGGGCTCCAGGAATACAATGACGGGAGGAAGGTATCCTTCCGCACTGTATTCTTCCGCCACTGTAAAAAATAGTCCCTAGTCTCATTTTTGGCATTGCTGTGTGAGAAAGTTCTCACGCAGCTTTTGCCATAAAGTGAGACCAGTGAACTACAGTAACCTCTCAGTGATGCACTGCAGGAGCCATTGTCTCCTGTCAGTGTGTCACTGAGGGTCCTATAGAGCAGTGACATCACCCGATGTCACTGTTCTATAGGGGAGATCGTCGTGGGACACTCGTTATTAATTGGTCTGCGTCGGACAGGGAGTATACGGTTTATTATTTTACATTTTTTGCAGGCGCTGAAGTATGGTAAGTATGGTTGAATTAAGAATACTAAAATACTTTTTTCTGGCTATCTTTTTTTTTTTAAAACTCTTTCACTACTCTAGGATTAATAATGGATAGGCGTCTTATTGACGCCTCTCCATTATTAACCTGTCTTAATGTCACCTTACAATAGCAAGGTGACATTAACCTCTTATTACCCCACATCCCACCGCTACTCTGGAGTGGGAAGAGAGGGGCTAAGTGCCGGAATTGGTGCATCTTACAGATGTGCCATTTCTGGGGTGGCTGCGGACTGGTATTTGTAGCCGGGGGGGGAGGGGGGGGGGGGAGGGGAGCAATATCCATGGCCCCTCTCTAGGCTATGAATATCAGCCCGCAGCTGTTTGCGTAGCCTTTCTGGCTATAAAATATAGGGGGACCCCACGTCATTTTTTTTGGGGATCCCCCTATTTTAATAGCCAGTAAAGGCTACGCAGACTGCGGGCTGATATTCATAGCCTGGGAGGGGCCATGGGTATTAACCCCTTCCCAGGCTACAAATATTGGCCCCGGGCCATCGGCTTTCCCCCTCTGGCGCAAAAAATTGTGCGGGGACCCACGCCGTTTTTTTTTTCCCGTTTTTTTAATATGTTCATTAATCAACATCGGCCTATCTATGGATATATCTATCTATAGATATAAATATCCAAAAATGAGGCAGCACTCCATAGTTCCGTATAAAAACGTGCAGGGTTTAATTTACCCACATATTGTGGCAACATTTCAGCTCGCAATGAGCTTTTCTCAAGCCTTTCTCGGCTTCAGATAAGCTCATTGCGAGCTGAAACGTTGCCACAATATGTGGGTAAATTAAACCCTGCACATTTTTATACGGAACTATGGACTGCTGCCTCATTTTTGGATATTTATAAATGTGGATGATCGCTGGACTGATTGTCTTGGGGCGCTGCACTTGAAGCTAAGTATTTCTGTGCTGTTCCTTTTTTCTTTTTGATATCTATAGATATATCTATAGATACATAGATGTTTCTATCCATATATCTATCTGGCTAATTTCACACATCAGGTTTTTGCCGTCAGGCACAATCCGGCGAGTTTTGAAAAAAACGATCCGCTTTTTTCTGCTGGATCCGTTTTTTCTCATAGAGTTGTATTAGTGCCGGATTGCGCCTGATGGCCACACCTTTCATCCGTTTTTTGCCGGATCCGTCAAAAAAGCTGTTTCCGCCGGACGGAAAACACATACAGAGGAACGTTTTTTCTGTACGGCGAAAAAACGCACAGCGACGGATCCGACGAAAAACGTACAACACTGAGATGTTAAATGATAAATCCGCCTCCGAATCCGTTTTATCATGCATGTTTCCATTCAAATCATGCACATTTTCCGTTCGCTCTCTGTTTTTTTTTTTTTTAAAAAGGTCAGTTGCATCAGTTTTTCACTATCTGCAATGGATCCGTTTTTTCAAAAATTCGCTGGATCCTACTTGACAGAAACAAACTGATGTGTGAAAGTAGCCTTAGGCTTGTGTCGTTTTAGATCCGTTGCAATGCGTCGTTTTGGGAAAAAAAAGCATCCTGCAAATCTGCCCACAGGATGCGTTTTTTTTCCCGTAGACTTGTATTGCCCAATGGGGTGCGCCATTGCAGGACGAGGCGACCATTAAAGGTATATTCCAGGATTTTTCTGAGTCCCTTTCCGCACGTGCACTTTTGGAACATACAAACATATGGTTTGTTTGTTCACTTCATTGCACTAGATATAATTTGATTTTTGCAGTGGATATATGTAATTTTTTTGCACACTGCACTTTATATATCTAATTTTTTGGTGTGATTTTAGGTATCTTTGTGCACAGCACTCTGCACTTTATAGTTTTGCTGCTGAGAAGATATGTATTTTTTGGGCACAGCATAATGCTTTATATGGATTTTTTGTATATAAGTTATCACTTTGTTTTTATTTTGTAAGGGACTTTTATTGTTATCAGGTCTGCCATTAGGATGTTATGAAATGTCCTGTTATGCGCACATATTTATTGTTTTTATATGATTTTTTTTAATTGTTGCCACAAGGATTATAGAATAAAGGCATCCTCTGATACAAATTCCTGGCTTTGGTTTCTGCCTGGCTATCCATGGTTCGGTTGTTTGGGTCTCTCTCTGAGGCCAGTCTCACACGTCCAGATAATTCCGGTACCGGAAAAATCGGTACCGGAATTATCCGTGTCCGTGTGCTTACGTTGAACATCAGTGTGGCACACGTGCGGCAGCCGTGTGCCGCCCGTGTGCCGACTGAGGACCACACGGACCGTGCAGGAGACAGCGCTATAGTTAAGCGCTATCCCCTGCGTGCGGTGCTGAAGCCGGTATTCTTCCCTTCTTCCAAGCAGCGTTTGCTGGAAAGAAGGAATGAATAATCTTTTTTTAAAATTTATTTTTGTTTTTAAAATAAAGTTGCCGGTAATCTGCCCCCTCCCACCCCCAGTGCGCACCCCCCCCCCCCTGCTGGCATTAAAATATTTGCCCAGCTCCCTCGGCGCTTACATCCTCTCAGCATCGCTGCTTGTCCTGTATGAGCGGTCACGTGGTGCCGCTTATTACAGTAATGAATATGTGGCTCCACGCCTATGGGAGGTGGAGCCGCATATTCATCACTGTAATGTGCGGCACCACGTGACCGCTCATACAGGACAAGCAGCGACGCTGAGAGGATGTAAGCGCCGAGGGAGCTGGGTAAGTATTTTAATGCCAGCGGGGGGGAGGGGGCAGATTACCGGCAACTTTATTTTAAAAACAAAAATAATTAAAAAAAAAAACATTATTCATTCCTTCTTTCCAGCAAACGTTGCTGGAGAGAAGAAATGAATGGGGCTTCAGCACCACACGCGGGGGGAGGACAGCGCTTACAGTAGCGCTGTCTCCTGCACGGCACACGGTCTGCACACGGACAACATCCGTGTGCGGTACGTGTTTTACACGGACCCATTGACTTTAATGGGTCCGTGTGATCCGTGCGCTCTCATGAACACTGACATGTCTCCGTGTTTTCCAAACGGACACACGGTCCGTGAAAACACGCTGACATGTGCAGAGACACATTGATTTTAATGTGTCTACGTGAGTCAGTGTCTCCGGTACGTGAGGAAACTGTCACCTCACGTACCGGAGCCACTGACGTGTGAAACCGGCCTGAAAGTAGATGTTCAGCATGTCCAAAATAATACATGACACAGTACTACTAATTAGAATTAAAGTGGTTCAGCCTATCACATTTTCAATACGTCTGCACAGCCATCCTTGAAGCAATGCACAGAGTGAAGGCTATCTGACCATCATGGTGGTAAGGGCAGAAGAGTAAGACTGTATAAAGAATCAGACAATTTTCCAAGTGTCTTAGAAATATTTTTCCTTGGATTGTAACAAGTAGCCATACAGCAGTTTACTGTGTTTGCTTTCTTTGGGGATTAAGAAAATGTGAATTTAGACATTTGTAAAGAGTAGGGAAACATGGCCGAGGACTGGTACTACAAAGAATGCCAGTCATATCCTCAATAATTACAGCTCTATGCTAACGCCAGAAAAGAGAACGGGAAGGAAGCTAGTCATACACTGCTCAAAATGTTCCTTGTGGCCTAGAAAACAGATTCCTGTCACTCAAGTAAAATACTTGTAAGAACATCATGTTTGTGGTAATCTCTTAATCACTGCCGAACAAATTAACTATTACGCTGTTTGGCAGCTCGGGAACACGATCACTACATGAATCAATGAAGAGAAAGTGTCAGGAGAGGGGAGAAACAAACAGTAGCTACATCCACGGTAAAAGTATATCACTTGTATGGGTACACTGGTTTATTTGTCAGAGTTTTGGGGATTTTATGTGGGACACTAGACACCAAGGCCTTCGGAGAACCATACTGAAATACATTTAATTGCCCTAGGGACTATTCTTCTATAGGACTCTGTTCCTGAGCAATGTTGGTGGTGAGATTTGGAGCCCAATTAGCAGATGGAATAATAAAAAGACTTTTTTTGCTTGCATGTACATACGGTATATAACAACTTGCACAGACTCACAGTAAAATATGCAGTTGAATGACTTATGACTAGAAATGAGCAAATATTTCAATATTTGGATTACGATCGCCCGTATTTGTAATATTCGCCGAACATAGTAGAACGCCATTGGAGTCAATGAAAGTACAAATGAGCGAATACGTTCGGAAACCATCATCAAACATAAATTCGGCACAACTATGGTACGAATGTGGCAAATTTGGATTTGGCGATCATTTTCCAAACATATTCGCTCATCTCTACTTATGATGAAGTATCCCGCTATCCAGACTTGTGGTTCTCCAAGTGTTATCGAGCCCAGCATTGAGAAGGATCGCAGAACAATGATAATGAAGGTAGTTTCATTAAAATGACGAAGATACTTGATTTGTGACAACTTTTTAAATTGTGATAGTTGTTTGTAAATTATAGGGAACCTGTTGGAAGCTTTGATGCCCACAGTAATAACGTTTCTGCCACTTATTAGGACCACCAGACAGATATTAAAAAACCCCATGGGTAAAAAAGCAGAGAATGGACGCATATGTCAGGGATCATCTTCTCATTGATGCCCCGACAGCCTCATTTAGATGAAGATTCAAGGCTGAACCATTTGTGGCCATGAAGGTAATGCTGGAGCTTGTCTTCTGCAACTCTACACAACAACGTTGTTCATTTGCTGACCCTAAGGGTCCCATACAAATTGGGAGAAAGTTGTTCAAACCTGCAGATTTTGGTGGACTTAGCTGTCCTTCTAACGCATATGGTGGTTTCCCAACTCTCCCCGACAGATAAATTATCTTTAATCACCAGACCTGCAGGCTGATAACCCACTGCTAGAGGAGTCAGGTAAATGTACAAGCCATTCCCTCCCATAGAGAACATATGGCGCTCCATTGAACAGATGTACTGAAGTGTCAGGAGAAGCAGCTGTTGGCCAAACCAGCTATGAGGACATTACGGCCCCTAACAGATTCCATTTAATGAGCTGCTACAAAGAGTAGATCCCAGTCTGGAAGGCTTGGTTCCTGATATATTATTACATGGTCAGCCATTCATTTAGATCAGTGGTAAGTATTACTACATTGTGTGACCAAATGCAGCACCCCTCAGCAGCTGATCTTCAGGGATATTGTTTCTAAAAAGGAATTGTTCAACTGGTACAATCCCTCTAACTGCAATGTCCGAACGTGAAAAAAAAGCATCAGGAAATCATTATGGGCCAATTATCGCACACCTATCATAAATACCTGTGGCTTTCATCTCAGTGAAGAAAGCTACCAATAACCATAAAGTCAAATGCTTTATCTTTATCATTGGAGAATAAACAGATTTTACAGGGAAGCAAAGAAAATGATCCAATCCACCAAACCATATGGTCGTAGTGTTCTCTGAAAAATAATATCATCCACATCTTTACTTATGCAATCTGCTCTTCCCTGACTGAAAAATAGATGTCTTATCCAAATGAGGCTGAAGTGCTCTGGGTGTGGTAAAAACACTTCCCAAGCCTCTACTTCTCTTGCTCTATTTTTTGCCTAGCCCGGCTTACCTCTGCTTGACAGACAGCTTACTGGATTGACTACACAGCCAGCAAGATATCAGTCAAGCATAGGAAGATGGATGTTGGCAGTGGCTTGGGAAATGCTCCGTTCCCGCCCACAGCACTTAAGCCTCATTTACATAATATTTAAAACAGTGAACTTCAGTCAGGAACCAACATGACATTATCTTTCAGAGAACAACATGAAGTGTAAATATTAAAGAGGTTGTCCACTAGGATAGATCATCAATCTGTGATCGATCGGGATCTGACACTCCTGACGATCAGCTGTTCTCAGTGTCGACGGCGGCGCCCACGAATGCTCAACTGCATAGCTGCTCCATCTTCAGATAGTGGCCGAGGTCGGGTACTGCACATCCACCTCCTATTGCGGCCAATATCAGAAGACGGAGTAGCGCCAAAAGTGTGCATTTCCGGATGGCAGCTGTGCTGGGTGTCGGACTCCGACCGATCAGGCCTTTCCTAAGGATAGGTCATCAATGACAACCTCTTTAACATTTACACTTTCCACTCCCAGTATATACTGTGTCCATTGTGTGTTTGGGAAGCATGTAGGGATAATTTAGGGCATTCTTTTCATAGGGACTGCCCTAGTTAGAGCGGGAGTCTTGGGGTAGCCAGGGCTGTAAAAGACATAACAGGGCCTAATAGAGCAGATTACTGCTCTGCTGGCGACATGAGTCATTGAAACATGAACTAATATGCAAGGACTCCTCCGGACCGACAGACGGATGAGATTGTTTCATTTTATACCTCCCTATATACACCAGTATGCTATGGATAACTGTTGTGGGATGACATTTTGATATCAGGTTTTGTATTTGTAGACCATCTTTGTAATACTGACCACTGTCAGTTCTGTTTGTTATCCATACATACCACTGGTATTGACTTTGCTTGTTGTGTCTGAATCCACTATTGTGGACATTGCACTTTTCTACCTTTTTTCAAGTGTCAGTTGGTCGGTTTTATAATGTGGGATTTTTTGTATGGTTTGCGGCTGCAAATATATTTTATATAACATTTATTAAAAGTTATGTTTAAATATCGCTCACAATTTGCTGGCGTATGATCATATTTCGTGAGAAGACCACACATTTGTGACGTGCACTTAAGCACGTCACATCCTGCTATTGCAGACCAGCGGTGGATACCGCGTCGCACTAGCACAAGCCGGCACCGGTCTCTTGGTGAGTTAATGCTGCCATTATTTACTGTGACACTACCTCCCATATTTCCCTCCAGAACCTGCTGTATAAGGACCCATCACATTTCCTTGCATATAACTAACTGTGGACACTATAACCCGGACTTCGTTACCTCGAGCAGCTCATACTGGTAATCTTACCTTCTATTTTGCAGCTACCTATGCACTCCATATAGTACACTGTATATGGGCACTCACAGTTACTGAATTTTTTCACCTTATTACAGCACTAGTGCCGTACATCCCACATCACGTCCAAGGGACGCTTCTATATCTTCCTTATGGAAATTGGAATGTTGAAAATTAAACAAGCTTACCTTGTCTATTAATGGGGTTCATTTTGTCTTGGGTGCATATTCCAGCTGTACCAATTGTTCGTTGGGTGCATTTTGTCTGAGCATAATACGCTATTTTCCCTGCTTTCTAGGTATCCTAAATACTACTAGGCCTTATTGTTAAATATATCTCTCCTCCCTCTCCCCTTCCCCCATTCTTTGTATATAATTTATTTTGTTATACACTGCCTATATGTTGGTTGATCACTTGAAAAAGCCACTTAGGCGAAACGTACGTTGGAGTCGGAGTCCTTGGGGGTCACAGATCATCTCCACACTGGTACTAGTATTTTTCCAGAGTCTTATGCACTTACTGTACTTTGTCTAGGTTAGACTATTTATTATGGATGCATATGCACTTTATTGAGATGGATGGCTTACTCTTTTGTGTCATCTATCTTGTCTCATTTTGTTGCACTTTGGAGGGCTATATTTTTTCAGTATATATTTTTTTAGTATCTTTTTTATTATATGGATCTGGTCTCCTCATTCACTATATCCTTTGTTATATGGTGTAGTATTATTGGTTGTTTTTCCCTTTTTTGTATTTTTTATTTTTACTTTCAATAAAATTATTTTTTTACATACTTTTTTGTCATTATTGTTTATGTTCACTTTGATATTGGTTTTATATAATTTATTTTGTTATACACTGCCTATATGTTGGTTGACCAACAGTTTTGTTATATTTTGTAAATAAACTCTCTTTTGTATATAGTTACTGAAGAAGGCCAAGCATTGAGGCCGAAACGTTTATTTTGATGACTACAATAAATTACAAAAAACTTTATTTAAGTTGAGTGCCTAAGTTTATCGTTCACTATATACGGCTTTGGACCCTACTAAGGTACCATTTCCGGATAGTGCATGCGGTTTTCTTCTATCCTGATATACATGGCCTCCTCATTCTTAACCTGGTATGCATGGCCCCTCATCCCTATCCTGGTATGTGTGGCTCCTCATCCCTATCCTGATATGTGTGGCTCCTCATCCCTATCCTGGTATGTGTGGCTCCTCATCCCTATCCTTTTATGCGTGGCTCCTCATCCCTATCCTGGTCTGCATTGCTCCTCATCACTATCTTGGTATGCATAGCTCCTCATCCCCATCGTGGTATGCATAGCTCCTCACCCCTATCCTGGTATGCCTGGCTCCTCATCCCTATCCTGGTATGTGTGGCTCCTCATCCCTATCCTGGTATGCATGGCTCCTTATCCCTATCCTGGTATTCGTGGCTCCTTATCCCTATCCTGGTATGTGGGGCTCCTCATGCCTATCCTTTTATGCATGGCTCCTCATCCCTATCCTGGTCTGCATTGCTCATCACTATCTTGGTATGCATAGCTCCTCATCTCCATCGTGGATTATTTAGTCTAGAAAAAAGACGACTGAGGGGCGATCTAATAACCATGTATAAGTATATAAGGGGACAATACAAATATCTCGCTGAGGATCTGTTTATACCAAGGAAGGTGACGGGCACAATGGGGGCATTCTTTGCGTCTGGAGGAGAGAAGGTTTTTCCACCAACATAGAAGAGGATTCTTTACTGTTAGGGCAGTGAGAATCTGGAATTGCTTGCCGGAGGAGGTGGTGATGGCGAACTCAGTCGAGGGATTCAAGAGAGGCCTGGATGTCTTCCTGGAGCAGAACAATATTGTATCATACAATTATTAGGTTCTGTAGAAGGACGTAGATCTGGGGATTTATTATGATGGAATATAGGCTGAACTGGATGGACAAATGTCTTTTTTCAGCCTTACTAACTATGTTACTATGTGGTATGCCTGGCTCCTCATCCCTATCCTGGTATGTGTGGCTCCTGATCCCTATCCTGGTATGCCTGGCTTCTCATCCCTATCCTGGTATGTGTGGCTCCTCATCCCTATCCTGGTATGTGTGGCTCTTCATCCCTATCCTGGTATGTGTGACTCCTCATCCCTATCCTGGTATGTGTGGCTCCTCATCCCTATCCTGGTATGCCTGGCTCCTCATCCCTATCCTGGTATGCATGGCTCCTCATCCCTATCCTAATATACATGACACCTCATCCCTATCCTGGTATGCATGGCTCCTCATCCCTATCCTGGTATGCATGGCTCCTCATCCCTATCCTGGTATGCATGGCCCCTCATCTCTATCTTGGTATGCATGACCCCTCATCCCTATCCTGGTATGCATGGCTCCTCATCTCTATCCTGGTATGCATAGCTCCTCATCCCCATCGTGGTATGCATGGCTCCGCATCCCTATTTTGGTATGCATGGCCCCTCACCCCTATCCTGGTATGCATGGCCCCTCATCCCTATCCTGGTATGCATATAATAATAATAGATTCCCTGTAACTTTACATATGACCCCCAGTGTTGTGGTCAGCATGTGACTGCTGTAGCCAATCAGTGGCCTCAGTGTCTGGCTGCAGCTGTCAAGTGCAGACCTCAGCAGAGAAAAAGGAAATAAGATTGATGGGGGAGAACAGCTAGTGAGATGGGGAGAGGAGGGGAATAGAATGAGCATATATGCTATTTCCTTTTTATCCACACAGTGACCATATATATAGTTAAAAAAATGAAACAAAAAAACCTTTATAGAGACAATTCTTTAAATTAAATAATGAGAATTTGTCTTTCTTCTTTGAGAATAACTCAGTGCTTAGCCAACAGATTCCAACTCTAAGCACAATAGGTAAAAAAAATAGTGGCACCCCAGGAGTGGAAAAAATGTACCTGTGTATAACATTTTCCAGATAAATTTGTTTCTATAGATCAAACATTATCTGATTAATTCCAACGGAACAACTGTGGTCCAATTATACATATGGTTATTTACAGACCCCAAGGACCAGTTTTTCTGCACATTCATTTATCTTAATGCAATGTAATACGACTAATATTAATTATGCGAGTTTCACTGCATGTCATCAACTATATTCACAGAGCAACCTACCATGAAGTGCATGAGTGGCTCCCTGAGAAAGCCAAATGTGAAATATACGTCGGAGTCCTGGAGTCCGTATTTACGTGTTATTCTCCCCTTTATATATGTTTTTCTTTCGATATATACAGTGCATTTATTCAGTTACTAGATGGAGGACGGTAATGTCACGATGGGGGCAGGCTTGGCAGCATTGAGAATCTCTCCCTCCCCCCATGTCTGTGTCCTACCGTGTACAGAACATACCACAGCTCCTGGGCAGGGGAGGAAGCAAAAGACAATACAGACATTACAGCAGGAGATCGCAGTGTTAGGGCTAGCGGAACGCACCGAGTACATAGATGAAGTTATTGGTGCGTTCGCAGCTCGGGATCCACCGTGCAGGAGGAACATGCTGCTAGCAAATGGCACTATATGGCGGTATAAGCGAACTCTGTTACCTCACAGAGTCGCTGATATAGACACTGTGTCCTGTTAAGCTCTCAGGAGTACACAGGTAACTGCTGAGCAGATAGCAGTCTGTGATCATGCAGTCAGGAAAGCACACAACCAACTCCTCACCGGAGGTGTCGGTATTCTAGGGGCTTATTTCAGCCGGGGCCCTGAACACATGCATACATGACCACACTGGCGCAAAGCACATAACAAGATTAATACTAGTAACCCTTTGCACAGTGTCAGACTGAGCAAGACGCTGGGACCAACGTCTCCGCTGAGCAGGCTGCACTGCGGCAGGAGAAGAATGGGAGACCGCAGCGGAGATGGCTAGAGATTCCCCCTGTGCAGAGGCGGGAACTCGACCCCTAACACAGAGGATACATTTTGTGAGGTGAAATATTTTACCTCCTAAAATGAATCCTCTGTGATCCCCAGCTGTAATGTCAGTATTGTCTTTTGCTTCCTCCCCTGCCCAGGAGATGTGGTATGCTCCGTACAGAGTCAGACACAAACAATTTTTAAAACGAACTTTTGTTCGTGGGAAAACCCCTGTAATGTGACCGGCTTCCTCTGCCTGTAGATACGTCGCACATCTGACGCCGGGATCAGTCGAATGATTCACTGCGCCTGCACGGAATTCGCGGTCACAATAAAACTGCGCATGCGCGCCTCCTGTACAAAGATGGCGGCGATCAGGGAATCATTCAGATGGTCCCGGCGGCAGCGTGTTCGTGACAGTGTTCCGCTGGTGGTACCGCGCAAGAGGCTGAGGACGGCTTACACAGTGTGTCTGTGCTGCGTATGGCATATACAAAGTGTGTGTGTGGTGCGTACACAGTGTGTGTGTGTGTGGTGCGTACGGCATATACAGTGTGTGTGTGTGTGTGGTGCGGACGTCGTATACAGTGTGTGTGTGTGTGTGTGTGTGTGTCATGGTGTTCCTCTGGTGATACCACGCAAGACGCTGGTACTACCAACAGTTTCCATATTGGGACACCCATCACTTGGGTGTCCCTATATGGCGGTCGGTGAACTTCCGCCGCTTGGAATTCTGGGATCCAGACACATCTGGACGGAACAGGATGTGAAGACATTACAAGGCAAGTATATATTAAGATTTATAACGCTACTTGTTCTTACAAAGTTATTTTTATGATACCTCTTTTCAGATACGTTTGTTGTGAACTTTGTTTTTTCATTGCTCCGCACTATTCTAATATATTCATTTCTCTTTTTATAACAAATAAAATTATATATTTTATGATTTATTTATTTTCTTATGTGGCTATTCACTTCTTTCCTCTATGTGAAGTATATCATGTATTCATTCGAGTATAAGCTGAGATTTTCAGCACATTTTTTGGGGCTGAAAGTCTCCCTCTCGGCTTATACTCGAGTCATACCCAGGGGGTCGGCAGGGGAGGGGGAGCGGGGGCTGTCTAATTATACTCACCTACTCCTGGCGCGGTCCCTGCTTCCCGGCGCCCCAGCTTCTTCCTGTACTGAGCAGTCACAAGGTACCGCTCATTACAGTAATGAATATGCGGCTCCACCTCCCATAGAGGAGGAGCCGCATATTCATTACTGTAATGAGCGGGAACGGTGACTGCTCAGTACAGGAAGAAGCTGCAGCGCCAGGGAACAGACGTGCAGGGACCACACCAGGAGCAGCTGAGTATAACGGGGAGGGGAGCACTGCACGATATTCACCTGCTCCTCGTTCAGGCACCGCTCCATCTTCAGCGTCTTCCACAGTGACGCTCAGATCAGAGAGCGCGGTGACATGGTTAGTGCGCGCCCTCTGCCTGAACATCAGGGCAGAAGACGCTGAAGATGGAGCGGCGCCGGAACGAAGTCAGGTGAATATTGAAAGTGCCGGGGGCCTTGAGCGACGGAGAGGTGAGTATGTGATTTTTTATTTTTATCGCAGCAACAACAAATGGGGCAAGTGTCTGGAGCATCTTATGGGACCATAACGTTTGTGCAGCACTATATGGGGCAAGTGTCTGCATTTGGCCATAACGTTTGTGCAGCACTATATGGGGCAAGTGTCTGTAACATAGTAACATAGTAACATAGTTAGTAAGGCCGAAAAAAGACATTTGTCCATCCAGTTCAGCCTATATTCCATCATAATAAATACCCAGATCTACGTCCTTCTACAGAACCTAATAATTGTATGATACAGTATTGTTCTGCTCCAGGAAGACATCCAGGCCTCTCTTGAACCCCTCGACTGAGTTCGCCATCACCACCTCCTCAGGCAAGCAATTCCAGATTCTCACTGCCCTAACAGTAAAGAATCCTCTTCTATGTTGGTGGAAAAACCTTCTCTCCTCCAGACGCAAAGAATGCCCCCTTGTGCCCGTCACCTTCCTTGGTATAAACAGATCCTCAGCGAGATATTTGTATTGTCCCCTTATATACTTATACATGGTTATTAGATCGCCCCTCAGTCGTCTTTTTTCTAGACTAAATAATCCTAATTTCGCTAATCTATCTGGGTATTGTAGTTCTCCCATCCCCTTTATTAATTTTGTTGCCCTCCTTTGTACTCTCTCTAGTTCCATTATATCCTTCCTGAGCACCGGTGCCCAAAACTGGACACAGTACTCCATGTGCGGTCTAACTAGGGATTTGTACAGAGGCAGTATAATGCTCTCATCATGTGTATCCAGACCTCTTTTAATGCACCCCATGATCCTGTTTGCCTTGGCAGCTGCTGCCTGGCACTGGCTGCTCCAGGTAAGTTTATCATTAACTAGGATCCCCAAGTCCTTCTCCCTGTCAGATTTACCCAGTGGTTTCCCGTTCAGTGTGTAATGGTGATATTGATTCCCTCTTCCCATGTGTATAACCTTACATTTATCATTGTTAAACCTCATCTGCCACCTTTCAGCCCAAGTTTCCAACTTATCCAGATCCATCTGTAGCAGAATACTATCTTCTCTTGTATTAACTGCTTTACATAGTTTTGTATCATCTGCAAATATCGATATTTTACTGTGTAAACCTTCTACCAGATCATTAATGAATATGTTGAAGAGAACAGGTCCCAATACTGACCCCTGCGGTACCCCACTGGTCACAGCGACCCAGTTAGAGACTATACCATTTATAACCACCCTCTGCTTTCTATCACTAAGCCAGTTACTAACCCATTTACACACATTTTCCCCCAGACCAAGCATTCTCATTTTGTGTACCGACCTCTTGTGCGGCACGGTATCAAACGCTTTGGAAAAATCGAGATATACCACGTCCAATGACTCACCGTGGTCCAGTCTATAGCTTACCTCTTCATAAAAACTGATTAGATTGGTTTGACAGGAGCGATTTCTCATAAACCCATGCTGATATGGAGTTAAACAGTTATTCTCATTGAGATAATCCAGAATAACATCCCTCAGAAACCCTTCAAATATTTTACCAACAATAGAGGTTAGACTTACTGGCCTATAATTTCCAGGTTCACTTTTAGAGCCCTTTTTGAATATTGGCACCACATTTGCTATGCGCCAATCCTGCGGAACAGACCCTGTCTCTATAGAGTCCCTAAAAATAAGAAATAATGGTTTATCTATTACATTACTTAGTTCTCTTAGTACTCGTGGGTGTATGCCATCCGGACCCGGAGATTTATCTATTTTAATCTTATTTAGCCGGTTTCGCACCTCTTCTTGGGTTAGATTGGTGACCCTTAATATAGGGTTTTCATTGTTTCTTGGGATTTCACCTAGCATTTCATTTTCCACCGTGAATACCGTGGAGAAGAAGGTGTTTAATATGTTAGCTTTTTCCTCGTCATCTACAACCATTCTTTCCTCACTATTTTTTAAGGGGCCTACATTTTCAGTTTTTATTCTTTTACTATTGATATAGTTGAAGAACAGTTTGGGATTAGTTTTACTCTCCTTAGCAATGTGCTTCTCTGTTTCCTTTTTGGCAGCTTTAATTAGTTTTTTAGATAAAGTATTTTTCTCCCTATAGTTTTTTAGAGCTTCAATGGTGCCATCCTGCTTTAATGGTGCAAATGCTTTCTTTTTACTGTTAATTGCCTGTCTTACTTCTTTGTTTAGCCACATTGGGTTTTTCCTATTTCTAGTCCTTTTATTCCCACAAGGTATAAACCGCTTACACTGCCTATTTAGGATGTTCTTAAACATTTCCCATTTATTATCTGTATTCTCATTTCTGAGGATATTGTCCCAGTCTACCAGATTAAGGGCATCTCTAAGCTGTTCAAACTTTGCCTTCCTAAAGTTCAATGTTTTTGTGACTCCCTGACAAGTCCCCCTAGTGAAAGACAGGTGAAACTGCACAATATTGTGGTCGCTATTTCCTAAATGCCCAACCACCTGCAGATTTGTTATTCTGTCAGGTCTATTAGATAGTATTAGGTCTAAAAGTGCTGCTCCTCTGGTTGGATTCTGCACCAATTGTGAAAGATAATTTTTCTTGGTTATTAGCAGAAACCTGTTGCCTTTATGGGTTTCACAGGTTTCTGTTTCCCAGTTAATATCCGGGTAGTTAAAGTCCCCCATAACCAGGACCTCATTATGGGTTGCAGCTTCATCTATCTGCTTTAGAAGTAGACTTTCCATGCTTTCTGTTATATTTGGGGGTTTGTAACAGACCCCAATGAGAATTTTGTTACCATTTTTCCCTCCATGAATTTCAACCCATATGGACTCGACATCCTCATTCCCTTCGCTAATATCCTCCCTTAAAGTGGACTTTAGACAAGACTTTACATAGAGACAAACCCCTCCTCCTCTCCGATTTTTACGATCCTTTCTAAACAGACTGTAACCCTGTAAGTTAACTGCCCAGTCATAGCTTTCATCTAACCATGTCTCGGTTATTCCCACTATGTCAAAGTTACCTGTAGATATTTCTGCTTCTAGTTCTTCCATCTTGTTTGTCAGGCTTCTGGCGTTTGCGAGCATGCAGTTTAGAGGATTTTGTTTTGTTCCAATCTCCTCGCTGTGGATTGTTTTAGAAATGTTCTTACCTCCCTTCTGAGTATGTTTTCCTGGGTCGTCTTTGTTCGAGTCTAATGTTTTTCTTCCCGTCCCCTCTTCTTCTAGTTTAACGCCCTCCTGATGAGTGCAGCGAGTCTTCTGGCGAATGTGTGTTTCCCAGGTTTGTTGAGGTGTAGTCCGTCTCTGGCGAGGAGTCCATCATACCAGTAATTCACACCGTGGTCCAGGAATCCAAATCCTTGTTGTCTGCACCATCGTCTTAGCCAGTTGTTTGCATCAAGGATCCTGTTCCATCTCCTGGTGCCATGCCCGTCTACTGGAAGGATAGAAGAAAAAACTACCTGTGCATCCAGTTCCTTTACTTTCTTCCCCAACTCTTCAAAGTCCTTGCAGATTGTCTGTATGGGGCCATAACGTTTGTGCAGCACTATATGGAGCAAGTGTCTGTATGGAGCATCTTATAGGGCCATAATTAACGTTTGTGCAGCATTATATGGGGCAAGTGTCTGTATGGAGCATCTTATGGGGCCATAATCAACATTTGTGCAGCATTATATTGGGCAAATGTGTCTATGTGTCTATGGAGCATCTTATGGGGCCATTATTAACCTTTATGCAGGATTATATGGGGCATATTTTAATATGGAGCATCTTATAGGGCCATCATAAACTTTATGGAGCTTTATATGGGGCTCCTGATTCAATATGGATATTCAAAAACACTTAACCTACTGATGTCTCAATTAATTTTACTTTTATTGGTATCTATTTTTACTTTTCACATTTACCGGTAGCTGCTGCATTTCCCACCCTAGGCTTATACTCGAGTCATTAAGTTTTCCTAGTTTTTTGTGGCAAAATTAGGGGGGTCGGCTTATACTCGAGTACATACGGTACTTAATGTGAATACCTACCTCAATTCATGACATTAATTATATCATGATGTATTTCTAGACATTTGAAAGTCGCAAAAAGGTTAAAGACATAAAAAAGCGCGATTTTTACCTACTCAAGAAAAGATTATACAGCAAGAGACTGATTTTCATCGGGTATAAGCTATCTACTTAATAATATAATGAATGTAGTTAGTACTGTATTGGGAAATCTGGTGACAGGTCAACTACATAAAAGAATATAATAAAATAATACATGTCAACATCAGTTTATGGATGGCTTTACAGGGCTGGGTTTCTTTATGCTCTAGATCATAACTTCAGTAATAATAATAATAATAATAATAATAATAAAAAACTGTCTAAAAAGGTGCAGTTATACATGACAGATAAAACAAACTGACTATAAAGGAGCAGTTATACATCACAGATAAAACGAACTGAGGTGCAGTTATACATTACAGATAATATGAAGATGAAACCTTGCCCGCAGAGTTGTCGAGAGTTCAGCGCTAGTGTCGGGTTCTAGGAGGCTTCACTTCTGTATATGCTTTGACACAGCAAGGAGGCGCCTGCCCCATCACTAATAGTGTTGCGTATTGTTAGAGATGTTTTGGAGCGACATGATTGCAGATGACAAGAAATCTGCAAGTTACATAGATTCAAACTGATACGGAAAATCCTGACCATACTTTTGGGTCACACATTTTAAGCCCTTAATTTCATTTTCTGTATAGGATGTCTGCATACTGATCCGCCATTCATTTACTTTCTAGATCCTAAACAGAGATGTGGCAAGGATTGCGGCATGTGTCGGGCAGATGTCAGTGATGGGAATCCTGCTGTGATATTTTCTAGTGCCAGTTTGGACTCTTGTCGACAATTCGCTTGCTTGAATATCTACAGGGATCATTCATTTCAAAACTACAGATAATCCATTGTCATCTCTACTGAAAAACACACGGACACTATTTATTTGGGTGAATAAAAGTAAAGATGATTTATATCATCATCCAGTCAACAGAAATACACAACAAAGGCTATCATTCAAAGACGTTCTTGCAGCAATAACAGCAGATGTGCTCGACATATTTAACAGATTAAAATTAATGATTGATTAAAAAAAAAAGGAAAAAATATGTTCTTGGTTTGAATGCATGCAAATAAAAAAAGCACACATCTTTCAATATAAACATCAGCCTAAGGGCTGGGCGGCTTCAGACATTCATGCAAATCGGTGTGGGCACGTGCCACAATGCACAGACTGGCTGTGGTTCTCCTGTCCCGACCCAAGCGCCTCAGCCTGAGACACTGATGAAGTTGTCACGCTAAGGTCGGGGGACCTGTGGCCAGTCTATGCATTGAGGTCTGAGCTCGGAACGATTTGCATGGACGTCTGAAGCCGCCCTTAGGACAAGCTAAACATGAAAACTGGTTGCGTCTTATGACTTTAAACAAAGGCTGCATTGCGGCCAACAAACAAAGCAACTGCAACGTGACCACTGCAAATAAATGAAAACCAGGGGATATTTCGGCACAGAAAGAGTTGCACATCACCATGATGCATAGTGACGTACAAATGACTTTAGTTACACAAGTTATAAAAATGGAAAGCACTGAGGCCCCCGCACATATTAGGTGTAATGATATAAGTGAATGGTAAGCACTGAGGCCCCCACACATATTAGGTGTAATGATATAAGTGAATGGTAAGCACTGAGGCCCCCGCACATATTAGGTGTAATGATATAAGTGAATGGTAAGCACTGAGGCCCCCACACATATTAGGTGTAATGATATAAGTGAATGGTAAGCACTGAGGCCCCCACACATATTAGGTGTAATGATATAAGTGAATGGTAAGCACTGAGGCCCCCGCACATATTAGGTGTAATGATATAAGTGAATGGTAAGCACTGAGGCCCCCACACATATTAGGTGTAATCATATATGGTAAGCACTGAGGCCCCCACACATATTAGGTGTAATGATATAAGTGAATGGTAAGCACTGAGGCCCCCACACATACTAGGTGTAATGATATAATCAAATGGTAAGCACTGAGGCCCCCACACATATTAGGTGTAATGATATAAGTGAATGGTAAGCACTGAGGCCCCCACACATATTAGGTGTAATGATATAATGGAATGGTAAGCACTGAGGCCCCCACACATATTAGGTGTAATGATATAAGTGAATGGTAAGCACTGAGGCCCCCACACATATTAGGTGTAATGATATAAGTGAATGGTAAGCACTGAGGCCCCCGCACATATTATGTGTAATGATATAATCAAATGGTAAGCACTGAGGCCCCCACACATATTAGGTGTAATGATATAAGTGAATGGTAAGCACTGAGGCCCCCACACATATTAGGTGTAATGATATAAGTGAATGGTAAGCACTGAGGCCCCCACACATATTAGGTGTAATGATATAAGTGAATGGTAAGCACTGAGGCCCCCACACATATTAGGTGTAATGATATAATGGAATGGTAAGCACTGAGGCCCCCACATATACTAGGTGTAATGATATAATCAAATGGTAAGCACTGAGGCCCCCACACATATTAGGTGTAATGATATAAGTGAATGGTAAGCACTGAGGCCCCCACACATATTAGGTGTAATGATATACCGGTAAGTGAATGGTAAGCACTGAGGCCCCCGCACATATTATGTGTAATGATATAAGTGAATGGTAAGCACTGAGGCCCCCACACATATTAGATGTAATGATATAAGTGAATGGTAAGCACTGAGACCCCCACACATACTAGGTGTAATGATATAAGCGAATGGTAAGCACTGAGGCCCCCACACATATTAGGTGTAATGATATAATCAAATGGTAAGCACTGAGGCCCCCACACATATTAGATGTAATGATATAAGTGAATGGTAAGCACTGAGACCCCCACACATATTAGGTGTAATGATATAAGCGAATGGTAAGCACTGAGGCCCCCACACATATTAGGTGTAATGATATAAGTGAATGGTAAGCACTGAGGCCTCCGCACATATTAGGTGTAATGATATAAGTGAATGGTAAGCACTGAGGCCCCCACACATATTAGGTGTAATGATATAGTCAAATGGTAAGCACTGAGGCCCCCACACATATTAGGTGTAATGATATAAGCGAATGGTAAGCACTGAGGCCCCCACACATATTAGGTGTAATGATATAAGTGAATGGTAAGCACTGAGGCCCCCGCACATATTAGGTGTAATGATATAAGTGAATGGTAAGCACTGAGGCCCCCACACATATTAGGTGTAATGATATAAGTGAATGGTAAGCACTGAGGCCCCCACACATATTAGGTGTAATGATATAAGTGAATGGTAAGCACTGAGGCCCCCGCACATATTAGGTGTAATGATATAAGTGAATGGTAAGCACTGAGGCCCCCACACATATTAGGTGTAATGATATAAGTGAATGGTAAGCACTGAGGCCCCCACACATATTAGGTGTAATGATATAAGTGAATGGTAAGCACTGAGGCCCCCACACATACTAGGTGTAATGATATAATCAAATGGTAAGCACTGAGGCCCCCACACATATTAGGTGTAATGATATAAGTGAATGGTAAGCACTGAGGCCCCCACACATATTAGGTGTAATGATATAATGGAATGGTAAGCACTGAGGCCCCCGCACATATTATGTGTAATGATATAATCAAATGGTAAGCACTGAGGCCCCCACACATATTAGGTGTAATGATATAAGTGAATGGTAAGCACTGAGGCCCCCACACATATTAGGTGTAATGATATAAGTGAATGGTAAGCACTGAGGCCCCCACACATATTAGGTGTAATGATATAAGTGAATGGTAAGCACTGAGGCCCCCACACATATTAGGTGTAATGATATAATGGAATGGTAAGCACTGAGGCCCCCACACATACTAGGTGTAATGATATAATCAAATGGTAAGCACTGAGGCCCCCACACATATTAGGTGTAATGATATAAGTGAATGGTAAGCACTGAGGCCCCCACACATATTAGGTGTAATGATATACCGGTAAGTGAATGGTAAGCACTGAGGCCCCCGCACATATTATGTGTAATGATATAAGTGAATGGTAAGCACTGAGGCCCCCACACATATTAGATGTAATGATATAAGTGAATGGTAAGCACTGAGACCCCCACACATACTAGGTGTAATGATATAAGCGAATGGTAAGCACTGAGGCCCCCACACATATTAGGTGTAATGATATAATCAAATGGTAAGCACTGAGGCCCCCACACATATTAGATGTAATGATATAAGTGAATGGTAAGCACTGAGGCCCCCACACATATTAGGTGTAATGATATAAGTGAATGGTAAGCACTGAGGCCCCCGCACATATTAGGTGTAATGATATAAGTGAATGGTAAGCACTGAGGCCCCCACACATATTAGGTGTAATGATATAAGTGAATGGTAAGCACTGAGGCCCCCACACATAAAAAATAGCTAAATGGTATCCCCATCTCTCAAGAGTCAATATTGTGGCCCAGACTGAAGAAGACAAGTGTTGTGAATGTCAGCCGTGATGAGGACGTGTATTGAAGCCAGAGACTATTGATTTGTTAGAAGCACACCTCTTAATCAGGAGCATCTTAAAAGTGGCATGCTGCTATTTGCGCCTCCCCACAAATCTTAAAAACACAATAAATATGGATGGAAAACATAATATCAAATTAGGTGTAATGATATACAGTTGTGCTCAAAAGATTACATATCCCAGCAGAATTTTTGCTTTCTTGGCCTTTTTCCAGAGAATATCAATGATAACACCAAAACGTTTTCTCCACTCATGGATAGTGGTTGGGTGAAGCCATTTATTTTCAAACTACTGTGTTTTATCTTTTTAAATTATAATGACAACCCAAAACATCCAAATGACCCTGATCAAAAGTTCACATACCCTGGTGATTTTGGCCTGATAACATGCATAGAAGTTGACACTAATGTATTTGAATGGCTACTAAAGGTAACATCCTCACCCGTGACCTGTTTGCTTGTAATTAGTGTGTGCACATAAAAGCCGAGTGAGTTTCTGGGATCCAGACAGACTCTTGCATATTTCATCCAGCTACTGACGTTTTAGGATTGTGAGTCATGGAGAAACCAAAAGAATTGTCAATGGATCTACAGGAAAAGGTTGTTGAACTGTATAAAACAGGAAAGGGATACATATAGATATCTAAGGAATTGATAATGCCAGTCAGCAGTGTTCAAACTGTGACTAATAAATGGAAAATAAGGGGCTCTGTAAAAACACAACCATGGTCAGGCAGGCCAACAAAAATTTTGTCCACAACTGCCAAGAAAATTTTTTCGGGATGCAAAGAAAAATCCACAAATAACATCAGCTGAAATACAGGACTCTATGAAAACTAGCCAGAAGAAGAAATCCATTATTGTGCAAATGCCACAAAGTATGTCACATACAATAGGCAAATCAGCACAGAGACAAGCGTCAAAACTTCTGGAACAAGGTAATTTAGAATGATGAGACCAAAATTGAACTTTTTGGCCACAACCATAAATGTTACATTTGGAGAGAGGTCAACAAGGCCTAGGATGAGGATGAAAGGAACACCATTCCTATTGTAAAGCACGGAGGTGGATGGCTGATGTTTTGGGCATGTGTGAGCTACAAAGGCACAGGAAACTTGGTCAAACCTCAAGGAAAGATGAATGCAGCATGTTATCAGCAAATGCTGGAGGCAAATTTGCAATAATCAGCCCGAAAGTTGCGCATGGGACGTACTTGGACATTCCAACATGACAACAATCCAAAATAGAAGGCTGAGTCAGCCTTTCAGTGGCTACAGCAGAACAAAGTGAATTTTCTGGAGTGGCCATCTCAGTCTCCTGACCTCAATATCATTGAGCCACTCTAGGGAGATTTCAAGCACGCAGTTCATGCTAGACAGCCCAGGAATTTACAGGAACAGGAGGCTTTTTCCCTAGAAGAGTGGGCAGCTTTACCATCTGAGAAAATAAAGAACCTCATCCACAACTACCACAAAAGACTTCAAGCTGTCATTGATGTTAGAGGGGGCAATACACGGTATTAAAAAATGGGGTATGTGAACTTTTAATCAGGGTCATTTGGATGTTTTGGGTTCTCATTATGATTTAAAAAGAGAAAACACAGTAGTTGGACAATAAATGGCTTCACCTAACCACTAACCATGAGTGGATAAAAAGTTTCGGTGTTATTCATATTCTCTGACAAAAAGGCCAAGAAAGCAAAAATTCTGTCGGGGTATGAAAACTTTTGAGTACAACTGTAAGTTAATGGTATGCACTGAGGCCCCCACACATATTAGATAAAAGTCTGTAACCGCAGATTTTGGCAGAACTGGCCAACCATCTAAAGTGTATGGGACCTCCTTGCTCTCCCCCAAATAATAATTCCCCTGTCCTATAATCAGGAATACATTTGAAAACTTGGCACAAATTCTTTATAAAGTAACTAAACTTCCAGTGTTTTTTCATATTTGGTAAGCACTTTAATTTCCTACATATTGGTTGAGATCCAGTTCCTGAGCACTCCATCAAGCAGCTACACACAGAGCGGGGTACGGATTTATTAGAAAGTATAGGTTTTATTTCCCTGAAGACCTATATTTAAGACATGAGCTCAGATTCATCAAAGCGCAGAAATCTGGAGTAAAGCACTTTGAAAAGTCTCAAAATTTTGCAACGTTTGGTGTTTTCATGCCAGTTTCGACCAGCTCTGCCAAAATGGGTAGCGATACACGTGGGGATTTACACCAACAGGCAATCCCTTCTCTGTCTTCCTGGTTGTAACACCCTCAATTTTGCACTTTATTTGCAACGAGCACTTTTGAGTTTACATTTTTTCGTCCCTATTGTCAAATTGTCGTCTGTTCCTATCATAATATCATTTGAATAGTTGTGGATTCAAGTTATACAGATCTGCTTTTAATTTGTACATATGTGCTGATGGATCATTGTTTATCCATGGGGACTCGACTGTCTTTATCCTGTTTTGTGCTATTTCGGATTTATTTTGGAATATTTTTTTCCATCCCTATTTTTTTGTGTTTTAAAGATTTGTGGGGTGGAGCACAGAGGAGCACGCCACTTTTAAGATGCTCCCGATTAAGAGGCCTGCTTACCTTAGGGCAGAGGTCCCCAACGTTTCTGACCTTGAGAGCTACATTCAGCTCTGAGAGTGGGTCGCGAGCCACATCAAGCCTTGAGAAATTCATTCAGCTCCCACCCACTCACAATAGTGGCAACCAAAGCCCCCATTAGAGGCATAATGATAACCAAAGATTTTCCACAAAAATCAATCACCCCAAAGCAGTATGCAAAGATCCAGGAGTTCCTACAATACCCCCAATTCAGTATCCCCCTATAAAGCACTCCCAAGACACTTCCTCTGATGGGTGGTGTCATCTTGTCTCCAGCATACCATACTTAAATAATCTCAAAACCCCTAAGACCAGAATATGTGCATCCAGATCTGCTCTTCTGTGCAGGGATGCTCACAAAATTCACCATTTTCAGATGTGATCTTCATACCGGTTTGCAAGAACTGGAGCTAATGACCAAGCTGACAGACAGCCGCGAGCCACAATTCATGGGACCGCGAGCCACATGTGGCTCCCGAGCTACAGGTTGGGGATCCCTGCCTTAGGGGCTACCATTTAGCTATTTTTTTCATACAAGGCATAATATAAATTGAATAGAGCTTATAGATACATTTTATATAATAAAATACGGCACCCCTAGTCATATTTATACATAGCGTATATATAAAAAGAGCAAATTAAAAAAATAGTGGAGAAAAAAAATGTTATAGTAGCAAAAAGTGTTATAAGGAAACTATTAGAAGATAACATTTAAAACCTACTACTTTCGAGGCCCACACGTCCTCACCGATATGATGAAGAACATGACCCACTCCTCTGGAGCCCATTAGCGGAATGCGGGGGTTTTGTCTCTGTCACTGGGCAGCGCCTCCAGATCTCGGAGGAGACAGAATAACATTAGTGCACTGTTATCTCCACTAACAAGAAGGCTGTTGTGGCCCGAGCTGCAGCTGTGCTTGTTCCTTTCACTCGGGCGGATCAATGCTGGACATTGTATGTGCAATTTGTATGTGGGAGATGGGTCTTCCTGAGGAAACAGATGCTTTGTGAACATCCATTATGGAATCTACTAATTAATAAGATTGGAATAAAACTTGTCTTGAGATGTGAATTAATGGACGAGGTACAGGAGATGCTAATGTGTGGGAAGTGAAAAGGTGATCCAAAAAGATAGAGAGACTAGAAAGAGGCGACTGAGCTCCACGTGCAGGGTCCATACAAGCAGTCAGACACCACAGCTGTGCCCCACAATAAGGACAATTCATGTAGGTGGCCCCAAAAACGCCTTCTGTTGTGCCTGCAAACCCTCATTCTAACACATATATTGCTCTGGGAAAGGTTTCAATTATGAAGGATCCAACAAGAATTCCTAATACCGTAAGTGTTTTTAAGTTAAGGCTCCCGCAAATAACATTTCAAGTAAAACTTCCAGCATATGGACTCGTAACCTCAGATTATATCTTTGATGACTAGTTACAATTCATTTTCCCTAGTACATGTAAATGTTTAATGTAAACGACTATTTTATCATAAGTAAAATACGTGTAGAGAAGGAAATAGCTGAACTGCAACGTGAGACACAACCACAGACAAGAAAAGAAAATCTAGTCTCATACAATGGGGTTGTCTGGGGTAGTTAACCCATTTTTACCTATCTGAGTTCAGAGGAAGAGAGGTCTTTTCTTTCCAAGCCTTAATGGGAATCTGTCAGCAGGTTTTTACTTTGCAATATAACAGCAGCATAATGTAGGCATAGAGACCCTGATTCCAGAGATGAGTCACTTACAAGGCTGTGTTACGCCCCGCGAGAAAGAGGAGCGAAACGCGCGTAATTCATCTCTGACAGGTAGTAGTTATGTCTTAAACAAAAAGGCAGCACACTGTAGCGCCAGAGCATGTAAATATGAAATATGAAAATTGAATTGCATTACTGCATTAGTCCTGCTGGGATTTAAAAGCAGGACTAGTACCCCTCCACAGAGATATAGATTTAAGTCTAACACAGGATTTATGTTCCCATACAGATGAAGACTTTATTCTAAGTGAGGAAAGGCATTGCTAGGTCCTGGAAATGAGAAATGTCTTATCATGGCTTCCAGGTACACATGAATTGACCAATTTATGCGCTAAACTTTCTCAATTTTTCATATTTTTAATGCAGTAATGCAATTCAATTATCATATTTCATATTTACATGCTGTGGCGCTACAGTGTGCTGCCTTTTTGTTTGAGAGTATATGAGTTGGTGACTCTAGGTTCAGCACCTGTTCACACTTAGTCTATGTTTGGATGGGACGGTCAGTTTTTTGAAGGTAGTAGTTATGTGACATGGAATTCATTCGTAATTTGTTTACTATTAGATTGCAAATACACTTTAGAACGGCACCTTATTGTTAGGGTTGCTACTTAGACCTCCATTACCTGTCAGGTCCTTTTATGTTCAGCACAAGGGAACAGACACTACGGCATCATGCAGGCTTTAGCCGCAAACTAACAGCAACATAATGTAGGTGTAGAGACCCTGAATAGAGAGATGTGTCACTTACTAGGCTGTGTTTTGTCGTTTCAATATAATAAGTGTTTCATCAAGGAAATAATCGCTACACGAGTAGGTATCTCATGCCACCTTGTCCTGCTGCTTTATGTAATCCCGCCTCCACAACGGATAGGCAGCTTTAAAGGGAATCTGTCACCCCCCAAAATCAGCGGTGAGCTAAGCCCACCGGCATCAGGGGCTTATGTACAGCATTCTGTAATGCTGTAGATAAGCCCCCGATGTATCCTGAAAGATGAGAAAGAAAGATTATATTATACTCACCTGGGCGGGCAGGCGGTCCGATCCGATTGGTGTCGCGGTCCGGGGCGTCCCATCTTCTTACGATAATGTCATCTTCTGGTCTTCCCTGTTGAGGGCAGAGCAAAGTACTGCAGTGCGCAGGCGCCGGGAAAGGTCAGAGAGGCCCAGCACCTGCGTACTGCAGTACTTTGCTCTGCCCTCAACAGGGCAGACAAAGTACGCCTGCGCCGGAGCGTGAAGACCAGAAGAGGATGTCATCTGATGAAGATGGGAGGCCCCGGACCGGATCAGCAGCGGGAACGCCCCTGGGTGAGTATAATACAACCTCTTTTTCTCATCTTTTAAGATACATCGGGGCTTATCTACAGCAATATAGAATGCTGTAGATAAGCCCCTAATGCCGATGGGCTTTCCTCACCCTCGATTTTTGGGGTGACACGTTCCCTTTAAGTGAATATAGTGTACACAGAAAGCTGCCAATCAGTAATGTGGGCAGGGTTATACAAGGCTCAGCATTCTGAGTACTGCTAGATCTGCAGCATAACGAGCAGTGTAAGAATCAAAATGACATCATTCAGGCCAGCAAGTGACAAATCACAGGAATCAGGGTCTCAGCCTCTACATCATACTACTCTCAGATAACATTGAAAAATCTGGTGACATTAACATATCTTAGGAGATGGTTCTAAGTTGCAAAGGCAATTTATTAATTTCAGCCATTATCTAATGCTTCATTTCTCCAACAGAGGTGCTGAAGAAAAATATAACAATTGCATCCAAGTTTTTCTGCATGTTAAAACTAGATCCCCAAATGTTACACCAATGTACTGATGTTTAGCAGCATGGATCATTAGATCTTATATGCAGTATGTCTATATTAAAGGAATTGTCTGGGCAAACTTTGCCCAGGGGATAAGAATCCTGCGCAAGTCGCTCTCAGGTCTGTGCAGAGATAGGGGACGTAATGTCCACCAGTCACAGGACCCCTGTGGACTGTATGTGGGTGTAGACATCAGGAGACATTGAGCAGCGCCTCGTCATAGAGCGTCCGATAGCGTGCTTCCATAGTCTCCTGACCACTGCAGCCAATCACAGGCACAAACATCCTGGTGCCATTGGAAAGGTGATTTCTGCTCTTACTGTGTAACCACAAAGCCACGGCCCGGCCTGCACTACGTCCAGGTGAGTATAACTTGGTTAAATATACAAAACAATGTTATATGTGATATTTATCCGGTCACAAATCTATTGGAAGAGCATGGCGGCCCTCCTAACCTGTGGTTGTAAAATGAAGGAAATCCATATTTGATTAGACGCCCATCAGCTCAGCAATAAGGAAATACTGGTGATGAAGTGTTTCCTGTAGTGACTGGGACTCTTGATTCTGGTGTTTCCTGTAGTGACTGGGACTCTTGATTCTGGCATAAAAAAGGGATAAAAAAATTGTACATATCCTGTAGTGAGCAAAGGAAATACCTAAAGTAGTAATCATACATGAAAGGGGATGAATGTTTTTTTTTTTCAATAGCTAAATACAGCAGCTATTACTGACCAGTACAGGCCGCATGGCCAAAAAATCATTATAGGTCGATGCAGCATTGCAGCGCAATACAAGTGCTGGAGTCGACAGGGTAATTTTTTAAAATTAAATGGAAAAATGTTTAACTTTCACCTAATATATAATCTATGTCCTGATGTGCATAAAATATGGCTGTAAGAGATTTCCAAATCATTGCATTCTTGTTTTCTTTATATTTTACATCCAACTTTTTGGAATTGAGACTGTATTAAATTCAAATAAATAAGGCAGCACACTTCGGCGCTAAAACATGCAAACATGAAAATTGAACTGCATTACTGCACTAGAAATATGAAAAAATGAGAGCGTTTAGCGCATAAATTGGCCAATTCATGTGTACCTGGTAGCCACATTAAGGCATCTCTTGTATACCAGGTCCTAAACTTTCCTTTCCTCGCTGAGAATAAAGGTCTTCATCTGACTGGGTACATGTGAAACCTCTTCTTAGACTAAATTTCTCTCTCTCTCTGTGGAGGGGTAATGGACCTGCTGCGATTAAAACACCTGTGGCTAAGAGATGGAGGAGTGCTCAGTCAAAAGGCTAATGAATACAAATTTCAATAAACTGACAGTCACATCCAAACATATACTAAGTGTGAACAGGTGCTGAACCTAGAGTCACCAACTCGTATACAGTCGAACAAATAAGGCAGCACACTGCCCCCTCCACAGAGAGAGAGAAATTTAGTCTAAGAAGAGGATTCACAGGTTCCCATTCAGATGAAGACGTTTATTCTCAGCGAGGAAAGGAAAGTGTAGGACCTGGTATACGAGAGATGCCCTAATGTGGCTACCAGGTACACATGAATTGGCCAATTTATGTGCTATATGTGCTAAACGCTCTCATTTTTTCATACTTCTAGTGCACTAATGCAGGTCAATTTTCATGTTTGCATGTTTTAGCGCCGCAGTGTGCTGCCTTATTTATTTGACTGTATATGAGTTGGTGACTCTAGGTTCAGCACCTGTTCGCACTTAGTCTATGTTTGGATGTGACAGTCAGTTTTTGGAAATTTGTATTAAATTCAAGGCACAACTTCGGTATACCATACACCCACTTACCTGCCTCTAAACCACACTCCTCACCTATCTGAGGGTGCCTACTGAGTCATAAAGCCTGGAGGGTGCCTACTGAGTCATAAAGCCTGGTTTATTAAACTACAATGTCAGCAAAAAAAATCTTTATAAGTGCCACAGAACCAAAAAAAACACTTAAGATTCAACCAGAGTACAGCATTCATTTTTACCAGGGCAGTGTGAGAAGTGAAACCTGAGCTTGGATTGGTTGCTATGGGAAACTAAGCCTGTTTTTCTATTAGGCCTTCTTCACACGCCTGATTTGGATGTCCGCATGCGGTCTATTTTTTAAGGATCGCATATACGGACATACACACACCCATCGTATTCAATGGTGGTTCGCAAATTTCAGGTTTTTAACACAGACTGTCAGGTTTTTTTTGCGCAGCACGGACAAAATGCGTCCTACACATATGCACACGTATCGGCATCTGGGAACAAGGCGTACAGTTTGCACTGAAAGCAGCTGTCATCATTGTCTCCTGCTTACGCGGAGATCAGTGCGACCAAAAGACAATGATGGGAGATGTCATCAGCGTGACATGTGCCTTTGCCAGGGAGAAGTGGTACAGTTTGTGCTGTTCCCCGGCAGCGGCTGCTGAAGGCAGCTCTCATCTCATCTCATTGTCTCCTGCTTGCGCTGATCTCAGCTCGAAGAAGAGAATGATGGGAGTTGTATTCAGCAGAAGCTGTGTACAGTTAATAATTAAATAAAAAACCAGTGTGGGTTATCAGGTAGTTTTCATAACCAGCAGAGGTAAAGCCCACCCTGGGGGCTGATGTTAATAACCTAGGACAAGGGACAATACCCCATAAGGTTCCCAGGCTATTAACAGCTCACAACTGTTGGCTTAACCTTTCCTGGTGAATTTGCAGGGACCCAAGAAAAAAAATGACGCAGAGTCCCCAAATAAATTCAAACCAGCAAAGGCTAAAAAGTCAGCTGTGAGTTGATATGAATAGCCTGGGAAGGGGTCAGAGATATTGCTCTCTCCCCAGGCTACCAACATAAGCCCTCAGCCACCCCAGAAATGGCACATCCATACCCACTTGCCCGGTGTAAGTGACAAGTTAAGTTAATATTTGTGGGGTTGATGTCATCTTTGTATTGTCAAGTGATATTAAGCCCACAGGTTAGTAATGGAGAAGAATCTATAAGAAGACTACCCATTACTAACCCCATAGTCATATTGTAAACAAACACACAATAATAAAGTCCTTTATTTGAAATAATGCAAAATACCTTGTTTAGCACATTTATTTAAAAATAACAAACACAGTTATACTCACCTTATGCCCATTCCATTGAAGCCCTTGTCCCCAGTAAAAACAAAGAAAAATAATAAACCACCATATCCCTCACCTGTGCAACATACAGTGCCATGCCGTAATCCATCTCAGCAATAACTGCTTTACAACCTGAACGGTGCCAAGATGCAACCGTCCAGGCTAAAGAGTAGGACACAATGAGGTGTTGCGAGCGCAGCTACAGTGATGAGTGGTGATGCCATAGAGTTCACAGCCAGTCATTGTAGCAGTGTTCCCACAATGCAATGAGATCACCGCAAACATCGTAATAATACTCACAGTGAACAGTGGGAACACAGCTACAATGACCAGCGGTGAACTCTATGGTGTCACTGTTCGTCACTGTAGCCGCGCTTGGAACACCTCATTGTATCCTGCTCTTCAGCCTGGTCAGTTGCATCTTGGCACTGTTGAGGTTGTAAAGCAGTTATCGCTGAGATGG
This sequence comes from Ranitomeya imitator, assembly GCF_032444005.1. Classification (NCBI taxonomy): domain Eukaryota; kingdom Metazoa; phylum Chordata; class Amphibia; order Anura; family Dendrobatidae; genus Ranitomeya; species Ranitomeya imitator. The sequence goes on along the minus strand of NC_091282.1, from coordinate 1,128,930,081 downwards.
ATTACGGAGTGGGACAGTATGTTGTACAGGTAAGGGTTATGGTGGTATATTATTTTTCCTTTTTTTACAGGAGACAAGGGCTTCAATGGAGCGGGCGTAAGGTGAGTAAATGGTTGTTTATTTTATTATTTTTTTTACAAGGGACGAGGGCTTTAATGGAATGGGAGTAAGGTGAGTATAACTGTTTTTTACTTTTAAATAAATGTGTTAAACAGGGTGTTTTGTAATTCAAATAAATTACCTTATTCTTGCTGTGTGTTTATCTACAATATGACTATGGGGTTAGTAATGTATAGGCATCATATAGACTGCTTGATGTCACCTGGCAATACAAAGGTGACAGTGCATTAATTGGATAACCTTTTTAATCTTTAGGTTGTTAATTTGTGCATTTTGTGGACAATGAAAGAGTAAGCAGTCTTTATATTATCTGTGATATCATAAAATGTCACCTAAACCATTACACATAACCAAGGCTTAAAAACAATTACAAATGTAGAACTTGCGTATTGAAACAGAAATGCACCCTCTCTGGAAGTCTGGAGTGATTGTCAAGAAACAGACTGTCTGACATGTAGCCAATGTCAATAAATATGGTTTACGTGACCTCTTTTTGTCCGACAATACCATAAGCTGTCGTCTGAGGCAAGACTCTTTAGGGTGTGAAGTGTTTGAGGCTCGTAAGAGAACTTCAAGATCATTAATGCAGACAACTATAATTTCTTAAAATCATATAAGCCTTGAGAAGTATTAAGCTCCTGGTAAAAAAAAGAACTAAATGAGATATTTACATGTTGGAGAAAAGAAAGAAAATAATAACATTGGACTAATGAATGTAGCAGTATATTGATTTCCTGCTCTACTTGGCTGACTTGTAAAGTTGGCAAAAGTACAGGGGGCCTGCACAGCTCCAGGCATATGTCTCATGTTAAGAAAGACTGCATGTTATAAACACTTCAATGAAAATTACCATTCAGTATGAGGCCAATTCAGACCAGGTGCTGAATGAAGAATAAATAGGTAACATATGAACTCAGAAAGAAAGGAGGAAAACGAGAGAGGAGATTATATAGATATTATTCCTGATGCTGAATCAAGAACTCATTTGGAAAGATGCATCATGTCGTCCAAATCCTGCAAACCAAGTCTGGACAGCATCCAAGAAACGAACACAAAAAGCAGAATGAATCCATCACCCTATTAAACACACATGAGTCTGCAACTTGTTTCTCTGCAGTTTCAAAATGAGTGTAAAAAAAATACTCCAAAAAAGAAAATTAATTACCAAAATCCACTAGAAAACCATTAATTGCAAAGAACTCTGCCCTCGCATGGCAACGTCACTTCACACTATTCCCAAGGGACTGGAAAGCTATAGGTTATTCTAAATCTTACTAATGACAAATGGGAGAATTGGCTTCAGCAAAGGGTAATGATCCCATGAGCTATTAGTACGTTTAATAGCAGAGCAGATGTCGGCACAAGGCCAAGAAAGTCAGAGAGGGATTTAAAGAAAAGTCTCCCATCTTTAATTAAAAGGAGATTTACAAGGTCGCAATGTAAGTTATGCTCGTTTTAAAAGAAGGCTATGTGAAAAAAAAAAAAAAAGTTTCCCTAAACCGCAAACTGCAGGAGTCCTATATATTCACTGCATAAGCAGGTAAAGACGGAGGAATAAGACTACAACAATCTACTAGGAAACTTGCCAAGGGTTTCTCCTTTTCTGGGGCCTCAAAGGCTAAAGCTGGAGTGGACAATGAATGTACAAGATAGCTGACTGAGACGAAAAGAAGCGAGGTATTACTGTTTCACATAAAAATGTGGTTTCGTGCCGTTAACATGTATTCTGATTTGTCCTTAAAATCCACTCTACGTATTTACTTTGGAATGAAAATATGGCGCATAGCAGTACACTGAGAAAGACAAAGCCTTGATTTATGTCTGACTTATAGAAGGAAAGAAATAAGGAAAGGAACTGTTCCAGTGTCAAAAAAAGGTTTACCCCTTATGTGCAGACAGAGGTGGCCATTTCCTGGGCCGAACCATATTACATTCAGTACATAGAAATATTGTGGCATGAGGAAAGTCAGAACTATACACAGAATGCGCAAGCTCCAGTGTGCAAGGTGCAACTTCGAAAGAAGAAAATGGACAGAAAGAGCAAACACGGCGTTATCCAGGTACAGGCGGTTTTCAGGTACAGGCGGTTTTCAGGTACAGGCGGTTTTCAGGTGTGGTATTTGCTCACCTGATTATGTTGTGAGAAGCACAACTCTTAGAAAGGCTTAAATGGGTTGTTGACTGCAGACTTGTGAATCCTTACAGTTCACACATTGCGCGCTGTGAGGATTCTCTGGTGCCGCCACCGGGAGGAGAACAATCATGTGATGCAAGAACACAATTTGTATACTTCCAGATACGTTCTGACTAGACGACCTTTCCAGCCTTGCTCAATACACTTGTATTCAGCGAGGCTGCACACGTCTAGTCGGCACGTGACCGTTTTACAATTCGAATTCTTGCGGTCGTATGTCCGCATGCTCCCTGTGTCAGCACTGGAGAATCCTTACAGTGCGTAATGACATACAGAGTGAACAACTGAGGAAGAAGTCAGAACAACTTTGAAGCATGTTGAGAATAAACCACCATACCATCTGAACACTCATTATTTCCACAGGCATCACACCATCACCAAGGTGCAATTTTGGTCTGGCCGAGGAGATCAGTGCAGGTCCCCACTTGTTTTCCATCCATCTCTGCCCTTTTCTTCCTTGACTGACAGCTCTAGCTTTAAGGAGCGAGACATGGGATGAGGTAAATGGAAAACATGAGGCTTGGCACTGACCCAACCCAATGGAGCACTGGTAATCTCCATTTCATATATTTATTTTCGCTTTTGTGATGGGTTCGCTGTTCTGGTGAACCTGACTTATCCATGAGTCCATGAGGTATATGGACAGCCATTCATCTGAAGGATGTTACATTACATTTGTTCTACAAAGGAAATGTCTGGCTACACACAGCTTGTTCCGGTGATATCAGTTTACTGCAGTAGGTTGTTAAACCTGGACCTTACCATGTGAAAACGCACATAGGAAATATAGCAGTGTCTTTTACCAGTCTTCTGGCATAAAAACGTTACAAAGTTTTTGCTCATGTCATAACTTCCACCAGTCTCAGTATTTCACTATTATTTACACTAGCGATGCCCAACCATTCTTATCTCACATCTCAGCTCTAAGAAAGGGTTGCGAGCCATATCAAGAGCCCCTCCGGAATAGTGACATCCAGCTCCTGCCTCCCCCACAGTAGTGACACCCACCACCCACATTATCGGTTTAATGACTCCCAGAACTTCCCCACAGAAATCACACCAAGACAACATACTTCTATCTCGCAATTCCCATCTAACCCTTCTTTGGTATTTTTGCATCAAGCACTCCCACCACCTGATCGCATCCAGCTTCAAGCACCCTGCTATCTGGCATGATTATCCTATGTCCAGCTTAGCGCTTCTATAACCGATCCAACCTCAAGGTCAGTGTACACATATCCAGTTCTGCTCTTCTATGTGCAATAAACATAAGGATGAATGACCTCGGGGAGATCAAAACATCCAACACCGCGGAGACACCATCACGTGTTTCTCAACGCAAGCAATAAATATCCAGGTCTTTCACCAGGAAGGAACAACCACTGGAAGGGCAGCATACAAAAAGGAAAACCACCTATGCCAAAACATGGTATCCATCCACAGACAGCTGTTTCGGGGTATTTGTCCCTCATCAGTGTGGAGTAGGAAACTGGCTATTAGGAGCAGTGCCTAGTAAAAGGACTATAAACATAAGGATGAATGACCTCGGGGAGATCAAAACATCCAACACCACTGAGATACCATCACATGTTTCTCAACGCAAGCAATAAATAGCCAGGTCTTTCACCAGTAAATAGCCAGTTTCCTACTCCACACTGATGAGGGGCAAATACCCCGAAACAGCTGTCTGTGGATGGATACCATGTTTTGGCATAGGTGGTTGTCCTTTTTTGATGCTGACCTTCCCGTGGTTGTTCCTTTCCGGTGAAAGACCCGGCTATTTATTGCTTGCGTTGAGAAACACGTGATGGTGTCTCTGCGGCTTTTCTACATACATTTGCATATTTCCCATAAGGGATGGGGGCAGTGTTCTGGATCACTGCGTTGAGAAAATCAGCAGAGTATCAAATACTTATTTCCCCCACTGTATATATATATATAAACATATTAATTGCAGCATTATGGTTAGGTGATTAGGATACAATAACTCAATGTTATATTTATTGATCATGCTGACAAGTAATTGTGAAAGCTCATCCATATCAACTATACAATCTAGTAATTAAAGTATGCTATTAAGGAAGTGGTAGCTGCAAAGCGATGTGACAGGTTGTGACATCTACAACCCGATGCCTGCAGATTTCAGGAAGTGTAGTGCTCATATATTGCTGATTTGTGTAGTTAACGACCTCTTAAGGGCATGTGACAGAGGTGATTGCTCAATATTAATACCCCCGGACCTACCTGCGACATTTTATACAAGGTCATGGGGTTTTATCGATCAACTGAAAAACAACTACAGCCATGGTGGTCATTTAGTATAAATCTTTGCCCAGATGGGGTCACATGGAGAACAGTTCAGCTACTATACTAATAGACTCATTATACTTTCTAACACCCCGGCATGAAAGTAAAACCAAAGCCCATAACTATTCTGTAATTATATTTCTGACTGAAATATTGCACAGAAAATGTCTTACATTCTTCAATTTTCTTTTTAGGCATCAAGAAGATTTTCAAGAATTCTGATGTTTGTAGCACAAATAATCTCTGAAGGTTAGAGCCCTTTCAGATTGTGTTTTTTTCCTACGCTCACTGACTCGGTCGGAGCGGTCATTGAAACATCCCCCCTACCCTGCAAAATTCCGGAGTATGCGCCAAAGGGGCCATTGGCTATAGTGATGCAGATGGAGTCACCGTGATACACCGTGTCGTGTATCATTTTCAGCCATACGTGTCTATTATTGGTGCATCTTGCTGTACAGCGTACAGCATAGGCGTATATGACCGAGCACACGGTGACTCCATCTACATCATTACAGTCAATGGCCCCATAGGCGCATACTCCAGAATCCTGTTTTGCAGGGGGTTTCAGGTATAAAACTGGATGGGGCCACTGAACATTGGAAAAAAATGCAATCTGAAAGGGCCCTTACAACTTTCTTCCCTTCCTAAATTTGCTGACAAGTGTTTTAAAACAGTAAGTTATCACATGTTCCTAAGGTAAAAATTAATTGATCTATCCTTAGAAAGCTTTCCATCTAGGATTAAAAGTGGTAACAAATAAAGTAGAAGAAAAAAAAACATTTTATATATATATATATATATATAGAACTATTTTCAATGTATAGAACAAGGGGTTCTGGAAGTGGTGATACGGCCACACAGAGCCCTGACCTCTACATCATAGAGTCTTTGCGTCTATGCTACATGAAGAGACAGAAGGATTTGCACAAGCCTACATCCACAGAATATTTGTGGTTAGTTCTCCAAGATGTTTGGAGCATCGTCCCTGCAGAATTCCTTCAAGAAACTGTGGGCAAGTATATCTAGAAGAAGTGATGCTGTTTTGAATGCAAAGTGCAGTCACATCAAATGTTCTTTTGATTTAGGGGTCTCTTATTTTCACAAACTTTGCATTATGTTATTGACAAAAAAAAATATTGCCACTTCTATTTTTTTTAAGTATTCTATTTTTGCAGCATTTTCTCCACACCTGCCCAAAACGTTTGCACCTTACTGTACATGCCTTGGCTGAACGTACTCAGGCATGTTTTGCAATTGCCAAGCAATGACGTCCCAGAAGTGCTTGAAGGGTGACAAGTCTGGAGACGCTGCAGGCCATGGTAGCACATTTATGCCACATAGGTTGCTCACAGGAGCATGAGAAACATGTGGCCTGTCGATGTCATGTTGAAAAACGGCTCCTTGGAAACCATTGATAAATGGTTACACGATTGATCCATCCTGTACTACAAGTTAAATCGGATGTCACATGCCAAGTCTGCAGCATCAAAAAGTGTCTAAACAAACCAAGGCATTAGCAAGGACATTGAGCTACAAGCCAGAAGTACAGGTTTTCTATTGGCCTCACACTACCAGACGTTCATGGAGCAGAGGAAGATGGAAATAGAGGCTGGAATGGAGGTCTAGCTTCTACAGTGAAGAGTCCAGCATTTGTCTTGGTGGCAATGATAGCCGGACATTTTTCTACTGACCACAAGGGCAACACCATAAAGAGGTCTTCACAAGGAAATGTCAAACCCGTCCTTTTCCTGGGATTATGGTGTGGGGAGATACAAGACAGATGTACCCTCTCCAGTTTTCACTCCAGGTGCACTAACAGCTCAGTGTTGCATTGATTTGGTTGTGGAACTAGTGATAAGGTCATTTCTCAAAAGTTTTGAAGTAGCGCCTTTGTAACACGTCAATGCTAGGTTGCATGTTGCTTGTGCTATTGTGAGCAACCTGCATGGCATAAACGCGCTACCATGGGCTACAGCATCTCCCGAACCGAGCATATCTGGGACGTCATTGGTCGGCAATTGCAAAGGGAGCTGCTAGCAGCAGATCTTGATGATTTTCCCAAGTGAATTTAGTGTGGCAGAACATTCCTCAGACAACTATATATATCATCATTGACAGCATGCCATATATTAGTGTGTGTACTTCTGCATGTTGCACTCATACTCCATACTTAATAAGTCAAGATGTTTTGAAAGTTCTGTTTCCATTTTTCCATCTCTTGCATATCATTAACAAGTCAATCCATGTTGTGATTTTCATAATTCCACATTAACGTTAAAGATGACACATTGCCTTTGTATTTTAGGCAAAAAAAAAATTACATATATTTTACATTTTAAAAATTACAAAAAGGAAAATGGGCTGATGCAAAAGCTCGAGCACCCTGCATTCATAGTACCTAGTAGCAGTCCCTTTTGAAATTATCACAAGTTGTAAATGCTTTTTGTATCCAGCTAAGAGTCTTTCAATTCTTATTTGAGGGATTTTCATCCATTCATCCTTGAAAATTCTTCCAGTTCTGTAAAATTCCTGGGCCGTCTTGCACCCTGTGCTATTTTGAGGCCTAGCCACAGATTTTCAATGATGTTCAGATCAGGGGACTATGAGGGCCATTTTAAAACCGTCAGCTTGCGCCTTTTGAGGTGGTCTATTGTGGATTTTAATGTGTGTTTAGAATCATTATCCATTTTTAGAGGCCATCCTCTTTTCCACTTCAGCTTTTTTACAGATGGTGTTATATTTGCATCAAGACGTTGTTGAGATTTAATTGAATCCATTCTTCCCTTTAACATTGGCTGCAACCCAACCCCAAAACATGATTGATTCACCCCCATGCTTAATAACCGGAGAGATGTATCTTTCCTGAAATTCTATGCTCTTTTTTCTCCACACATACCTTTGACCATTGTGGCCAAAGACTTCTATATTAACCTCATTGGTCCACAGGATTTGCTTGCATCAGGCTTGTTTAGTTGTTCTTTTGCATACTTCTGATGCTGAATTTTATGTTGAGGACTCAGGAGAGGTGTTCTTCTGATGACTCTTCCATGAAGGCAATAGTTGTGCAGGTGTCTCTGAATAGTAGAACAATGTACCACAACTCCAGAGTCATCTAAATATTTCCGAAGGTCTTTTGCAGACAAGCGGGGGTTTGCATTGCCTCTCTAGGAATCTTATGAGCAGTAATGATGAGCGAATATACTCGTTACTCGAGATTTCTTGAGCATGCTCGGGGGTCCTCCAAGTATTTTTTAGTGCTCGGAGATTTAGTTTTTCTTGCCGCAGCTGAATGATTTACATCTGTTAGCCAGCATAAGTACATGTGGGGGTTGCCTGGTTGCTAGGGAATCCTCACATGTACTTATGCTGGCTAACAGATATAAATCATTCAGCTGCGGCAAGAAAAACAAAATCTCTGAGCACTAAAAAATACTCGGAGGACACCCGAGCGTGCTCGGGAAATCTCCAGTAATAAATATATTCGCTCTTCACTAATGAGCAGCTCTCACTGAAATTTTGCTTGGTCTTCCAGACTTTATCTTGGCCTCCACTGTTCCTGTTAACTGCCATTTCTTAATTATGTTTCAAACTGAGGAAAAGACAAGTTTAAATCGCTTTGCTATCTTCATATAGCCTTCTCCTGCTTTGTGGAGCGCCACCATTTTCATTTTCAGAGTACTAGGCAGCTGCTGTTTTCTGACACGAGGTTAGAGGAGGCTGGTTTTTAATAAAGCTGGTAAATTTGCATCACCAGGCCTTTCCTAACGATGATAGTGAACAAAACATAACCTTAACAGGAAGGTCTGAAACGTTCATCAAAGTTATCTGAGCAAGCACACAAATCTCCAAGGTTGACTACACTATTGTATTGGCCTATTTTGCTTTTTGCAATTTTTAAAATGTTAAAGATGAAATATATATATTTGCCTAAAATACAAAGAAAATGTGCTACCTTTAACTTTTAGAAATCATTGCATCTGCAACTTGCTTAACTGTTCACAATAACAATAATTTTGACCAGGGGTGCCCAAACCTTTACATGCCACTGTATACACACACATATCCACGCACAAGTTACATATAAAAAAAAGAGAACAATTGCTTTTTGGGACAAAAACCTAAGCTCTGAGTTAAAGTCTACCCTGGAGAACCATAAGACAAGAATAATAGCATTAATCATGAGAACGTTTAAGTACAATTCCAGATGCATCGGAACATATGTATCAACTTATACAAAACTTGTCAAGTATAAAATCCATCACATTGATCCCAAGGGGATTTACGTAATGCACCGAACTATTTGTAAGAAAGAACATCACAACACACAAAAACAGATTTGCATACTATAACCCAAAGGCATCATTATAACTCGCATGTCTCATAAAGAAAATAATAATGAGGATGATGTACAATACTGTACACTGACTGACAGGTAACATAGTAACATAGTAACATAGTAACATAGTTAGTAAGGCCGAAAAAAGACATTTGTCCATCCAGTTCAGCCTATATTCCATCATAATAAATACCCAGATCTACGTCCTTCTACAGAACCTAATAATTGTATGATACAATATTGTTCTGCTCCAGGAAGACATCCAGGCCTCTCTTGAACCCCTCGACTGAGTTCGCCATCACCACCTCCTCAGGCAAGCAATTCCAGATTCTCACTGCCCTAACAGTAAAGAATCCTCTTCTATGTTGGTGGAAAAACCTTCTCTCCTCCAGACGCAAAGAATGCCCCCTTGTGCCCGTCACCTTCCTTGGTATAAAGAGATCCTCAGCGAGATATTTGTATTGTCCCCTTATATACTTATACATGGTTATTAGATCGCCCCTCAGTCGTCTTTTTTCTAGACTAAATAATCCTAATTTCGCTAATCTATCTGGGTATTGTAGTTCTCCCATCCCCTTTATTAATTTTGTTGCCCTCCTTTGTACTCTCTCTAGTTCCATTATATCCTTCCTGAGCACCGGTGCCCAAAACTGGACACAGTACTCCATGTGCGGTCTAACTAGGGATTTGTACAGAGGCAGTATAATGCTCTCATCATGTGTATCCAGACCTCTTTTAATGCACCCCATGATCCTGTTTGCCTTGGCAGCTGCTGCCTGGCACTGGCTGCTCCAGGTAAGTCATTAACTAGGATCCCCAAGTCCTTCTCCCTGTCAGATTTACCCAGTGGTTTCCCATTCAGTGTGTAATGGTGATATTGATTCCTTCTTCCCATGTGTATAACCTTACATTTATCATTGTTAAACCTCATCTGCCACCTTTCAGCCCAAGTTTCCAACTTATCCAGATCCATCTGTAGCAGAATACTATCTTCTCTTGTATTAACTGCTTTACATAGTTTTGTATCATCTGCAAATATCGATATTTTACTGTGTAAACCTTCTACCAGATCATTAATGAATATGTTGAAGAGAACAGGTCCCAATACCGACCCCTGCGGTACCCCACTGGTCACAGCGACCCAGTTAGAGACTATACCATTTATAACCACCCTCTGCTTTCTATCACTAAGCCAGTTATTAACCCATTTACACACATTTTCCCCCAGACCAAGCATTCTCATTTTGTGTACCAACCTCTTGTGCGGCACGGTATCAAACGCTTTGGAAAAATCGAGATATACCACGTCCAATGACTCACCGTGGTCCAGCCTATAGCTTACCTCTTCATAAAAACTGATTAGATTGGTTTGACAGGAGCGATTTCTCATAAACCCATGCTGATATGGAGTTAAACAGTTATTCTCATTGAGATAATCCAGAATAACATCCCTCAGAAACCCTTCAAATATTTTACCAACAATAGAGGTTAGACTTACTGGCCTATAATTTCCAGGTTCACTTTTAGAGCCCTTTTTGAATATTGGCACCACATTTGCTATGCGCCAGTCCTGCGGAACAGACCCTGTCGCTATAGAGTCCCTAAAAATAAGAAATAATGGTTTATCTATTACATTACTTAGTTCTCTTAGTACTCGTGGGTGTATGCCATCCGGACCCGGAGATTTATCTATTTTAATCTTATTTAGCCGGTTTCGCACCTCTTCTTGGGTTAGATTGGTGACCCTTAATATAGGGTTTCCATTGTTTCTTGGGATTTCACCTAGCATTTCATTTTCCACCGTGAATACCGTGGAGAAGAAGGTGTTTAATATGTTAGCTTTTTCCTCGTCATCTACAACCATTCTTTCCTCACTATTTTTTAAGGGGCCTACATTTTCAGTTTTTATTCTTTTACTATTGATATAGTTGAAGAACAGTTTGGGATTAGTTTTACTCTCCTTAGCAATGTGCTTCTCTGTTTCCTTTTTGGCAGCTTTAATTAGTTTTTTAGATAAAGTATTTTTCTCCCTATAGTTTTTTAGAGCTTCAATGGTGCCATCCTGCTTTAGTAGTGCAAATGCTTTCTTTTTACTGTTAATTGCCTGTCTTACTTCTTTGTTTAGCCACATTGGGTTTTTCCTATTTCTAGTCCTTTTATTCCCACAAGGTATAAACCGCTTACACTGCCTATTTAGGATGTTCTTAAACATTTCCCATTTATTATCTGTATTCTTATTTCTGAGGATATTGTCCCAGTCTACCAGATTAAGGGCATCTCTAAGCTGGTCAAACTTTGCCTTCCTAAAGTTCAGTGTTTTTGTGACTCCCTGACAAGTCCCCCTAGTGAAAGACAGGTGAAACTGTACAATATTGTGGTCGCTATTTCCTAGATGCCCAACCACCTGCAGATTTGTTATTCTGTCAGGTCTATTAGATAGTATTAGGTCTAAAAGTGCTGCTCCTCTGGTTGGATTCTGCACCAATTGTGAAAGATAATTTTTCTTGGTTATTAGCAGAAACCTGTTGCCTTTATGGGTTTCACAGGTTTCTGTTTCCCAGTTAATATCCGGGTAGTTAAAGTCCCCCATAACCAGGACCTCATTATGGGTTGCAGCTTCATCTATCTGCTTTAGAAGTAGACTTTCCATGCTTTCTGTTATATTTGGGGGTTTGTAACAGACCCCAATGAGAATTTTGTTACCATTTTTCCCTCCATGAATTTCGACCCATATGGACTCGACATCCTCATTTCCTTCGCTAATATCCTCCCTTAAAGTGGACTTTAGACAAGACTTTACATAGAGACAAACTCCTCCTCCTCTCCGATTTTTACGATCCTTTCTAAACAGACTGTAACCCTGTAAGTTAACTGCCCAGTCATAGCTTTCATCTAACCATGAACCAAGAATTCTAATTAAATAATGACAGCTAAGAAGTTTAATGTAAAATATCTCCCAATCAAGGTATTAAAGAAACTAAGATCTCCCTGTGCCAAATCTGTAAAAAAATATTACAAGGCAGTAATATCTACAACGGCTGGACCATTGGCAACAACAAAAATTGGAGTCTATGGTAATGCACTCTAGAGCATGTGCCACTGTGACAGTTCCTGATATTAAAGGGTTATTCCCAAGACAATAAATCATCCTTTATCCAGGGAAGGCTGTGCTCTGTGCCGCTCCACTATTTCCATCAATCGCATAGACTATGAATGGAGAGGAGGACCAGAACACAGACATTTGCTCCATTCATTATAAGCTATGCAGATCCCGGTTCCCCGATTCCAAAGCCCTTATCTTGGGATCACTAAGGGTCTCAGTGGTTGGACCCCAAGCAATCATTAACTCGTTCCTTATTTTATGGGTAGGATGAGGGAAAACTTCTATCTTGGGATAAACTCTTTAAGTACCTACACCTTGTAGGTGGCAGACCATCGCCAGATAGCTCTCGTCATCAGAAATAGGGACAATCTGGATTTCAACTAATCCTAACCGTTTGTTTCCCAGAGATAAGATATTTTTGTCAGGTTATCTCTGGCTCCCAAAAAAACAAAACATACATATTTGGGCTACATTATCTGGCATCATCATGGCATAGTTAGGGGAGACAGTGTTCGGTGAATGGCTTGTTCACCTGGAGGGTGTCCTATATTAATTGTGAATTTTAGAAGTGACTTTACAAAACCTCTCCAGACCAATGTATTCAAAATAACCATTTCCTTGTCTCTTCGGTACTGTTATTTAGGGCTACATTCACACAATGGTTTACAAATTAAAATTTGAGTTCTTCTCTCTTATGTGTCATCTGTATTGTCTCCGTGTTTTCTCATCTCTTTTTAAAACCTAAAGGACAGACTGAATTTATCCGGTGACTTTTAGCTATGGAATAATTAAAAAAGGATGAAGACAGATGGAAAACCAAAGAACAAAGTATGTCTTCCATTTTTCACCTGTTCTGAAACACGTTATACACTTTAATAGTCGACTCCGATCCCTAAAGTGGATCATACATTAGGACGCGAGTATGGTTCGATGAAACATTATAGGTTCGTGTCTTCCCGTTTAGAAACGGCATACGAATGTGCACATCATTTGTGTGAATGCAGCCAAAATTGTGACACTGATATTAAAAAAGCTGAGCTCGTCACTCTCTGAGTTAGGGTACCGTCACACAGTGCCATTTTGATCGCTACGACGGTACGATTCGTGACGTTCCAGCGATATCGTTACGATATCGCTGTGTCTGACACGCAGCAGCGATCAGGGATCCTGCTGAGAATCGTACGTCATAGCAGATCGTTTGGAACATTCTTTCGTCGCTGGATCTCCCGCTGTCATCGCTAGATCGGTGTGTGTGTGACACCGATCTAGCGATGCGTTCGCTTGTAACCAGAGTAAACATCGGGTTACTAAGCGCAGGACCGCGCTTAGTAATCCGATGTTTACCCTGGTTACCAGCGTAAATGTAAAAAAAAAAAACACTACATACTTACATTCCGGTGTCCGTCAGGTCCCTTGCCGTCTGCTTCCCGCACTGTGACTGCCGGCCATAAAGTTAAAGCACAGCACAGCGGTGACGTCACCGCTGTGCTGTGCTTTCACTTTACGGCCGGCAGTCAGTGAGTGCGGGAAGCAGACGGCAAGGGACAGACACCGGAATGTAAGTATGTACTGTTTTTTTTTATGTACTGTTTGGTTTTTTTTACGCTGGTAACCAGGGTAAACATCGGGTTACTAAGCGCGGCCCTGCGCTTAGTAACCCGATGTTTACCCTGGTTACCCGGGGACCTCGGCATCGTTGGTCGCTGAAGAGCTGTACTACGACTTACCAACGATCACGGCCAGGTTGTATCGCTGGTCGTGATCGTTGGTAAATCGTATAGTGTGACGGTACCCTAAGATACAATATTGAGGTTTACACCTAACAGGGCTTAATGAAGATGAACATTGCTTTGTCGAAGTCAAAACATTTTTTCCTTCTCATAGATGATTGGTATTACAGTATATGTCAAATACATCTCTCCATTGCAGTAAATATATTGGAAATTCTAGCAAAATTGAGTGTAATAAGAGCAAACAATTGCATATCTTTTATGTATGACAGTAAACGAACAAGTACACAGACCTGTTATCTTTTGTAGTAGAGGACTCAGGTCCGGCTCATCACACAAGCATTGTATGAGAACTTTTCTTACTTGGCTTTCAGCAACTTCCAGTTCATTATTGATCATGACTTCTCCAGTCACAGAGTACATGTAAACCAATAACACAAGCATGTCTTCAATACTGTAGTCATCCTCCCGTCTTTCATTATGTGACTTAATCCTGGGGTACAGCTGATTGAGGACTGCAGGCAGCTCTGATCTCCCAGTGTTCTACAATGAGAAATACAAGCATATCAGACGTCTGTAGACTTAACATATAATGTTTCACATAAAAAGTAGGGATGCTCTAGGGATCTAGGGCAACAGGCCAAACTCTGGTTCCTAGATATCTGAGGGTCCACTTGGGGATGGGAGCCCTTTGCAAGCGCCTAGTTGCACCCCTCTTCCATACATAGCATCAGCACTACTTTTCAACAAAGGGTATAACGCTATACCAAACACACTACACGTAATACTACCCTCAAGCCAGTATTAGTTTCTTGTACTTTGCACATACAGGGGCATGGCTCCCCTTTTTTGACTGTAAATCTTGTCTATATAGCTTTTCAGGGGGCAGGTGCAAAACAGTCAGTTCTGAGTCCCGCTCTGCCCACCTATTTTGAGGCATGAGGACACATAGTGAGATGAACTACAAGAGTTACGGTCCTTCCTGTTTGGGTACACCTTGTCGTGGTGGGAAAACTCTTTTGATCAAAAGTGTATCAGCTAAGTACCCCATGTTATTTACAAGAACTATTACAATTTATTTACTTACTGCAGGGTATTTGCTTACAGGGGTGTTACGACCCCGGCCGCAGAGGTCGTGATACTGACCCGGCCAGTAAGGGTGAGGGGCACGCCGATGCACACACAAACTTCAACTAGATGTTCATCATTGGGCGCACATTCAGCTGAAGTGTATTGTGACGCAGAGACCCATTGGGTCCGTGTATGGCAATACACGCTGCTGGCCATCAGAGGCCAATAGCTGACAAGACATGTAAGTGACTAGGGGGCACATGGAAGTGACGTCATGTGCTCCCATCGCTTGCATACTGAAATCAGCTGTCGGCATCAGAAGAGGACACTGCACGGCGGGGGTGCGGAGGCAAGGCGAGTATAATCTAATATATAAAGCTGAATGTGTGTGGTGTATGTGTGTATGTCCGGGATTGGCATCTGCACCGTCGCAGCTACAGCCACAAAATTTTGCACAGTCACACGTCTGGACCCCAAGAGCGTCATAGGCTATGTTGTGATGTGAAATTTAAACCCCCAATTCATTAAACAATTTTGCCCCTATCTACATAATGGGGAAAAAGTGAAAGGAAAAGTATTGGAGACAAATTAACAGCTGCCAGATGTGAACAACGGGGCTTAAAGAGTGAGAGCGATGGCGCCAAAGAGTATATACAGTACAGTTGCTAAGGTGGGGCCCCAACATGGGATTCTCACCACACACAGGGATATGAACACACACACAAAATGTGCCACACACTGCCACGTGCTTGAACACACATACCACCCTCAGCACACATTTCACCACACATACACCAACCTCGCCACATAAATGTCGAAACACAAAAGTCGCTGCTCAAAACTCGCCACGCGCAAAACTCGCCACATGCAAAACTAGGCTCATGGAAAACTCACCACACGCAAAACTTGCACACGCAGAAAAATTGCCACATGCACAAAAGTTGCAACACATGCAAAAGTTGCCTCACACAAAACTTGCACATACTCAAAAGGCACCACACATAAAACTCGCCATGTGTAAAACTTGCTGCACACAACTTGCTACACTTACCTGTCACATGCAACTCGATACACAAAAAGTTGCTACACGCATGTCGCCACACAAAACTCCTCTCACAAAAGTCGCTACATGCATGTCGCCACATGCAACTCAACACACACAACTTGACATATGAAACTCGCCCTAAAACACACACAAGTCTGGTATTATCCTTCAAAAATAAAAATCTGATTAATAAGCAGACAAACTACAAGAGCAACAAATGTACCATATAGGAAATACTGCAGCTGTCAGTCACATGACCTGTCTATTATGTGTATGTGTGAGCTAATATATACTGCCAGGGGGGAGGGCTTCCTGTTGGCTGGGGATTTATCAGGCTGCCAATTTAGCTTACAAATACTGATGTAAAAATACTGACCAAATAACGTGTGAACGCGGTCTAATACAGGAGGAGATGACATACAGATATATATTATATACAGGGGAAATGACACACAGGTATATACTATATGCAGGAGGAGATGACACACAGGTATATACTATATACAGGAGGAGATGACATACACATATATACTATATACAGGGGAGATGACACACAGGTATATACTATATACAGGAGATGACATACAGGTATATACTATATACAGGAGGAGATGACACACTGGTATATACTATATACAGGGGAGATGACAGACAGGTACATACTATATACAGGGGAGATGACACAGGTATATACTATATACAGGGGAGATGACACAGGTATATACTATATACAGGAGATGACACAGGTATATACTATATACAGGATGAGATGACACACAGGTATATACTATATACAGGGGAGATGACACACACATATATACTATATACAGGGGAGATGACACACAGGTATATACTATATACAGGAGATGACAGAGGTACATACTATATACAGGGGAGATGACACAGGTATATACTATATATAGGGAAGATGACACACAGGTATATACTATATACAGGGAAGATGGCACACAGGTATATACTATATGCAGGAGGAGATGACACACAGGTATATACTATATGCACGAGGAGATGACACACAGGTACATACTATATACAGGAGGAGATGACAGGTATATACTATATATAGGAGGAGATGACACACAGGTATATACTATATACAGGGGAGATGACACGTATATACTATATACAGGAGGAGGTGACACACAGATATATACTATATACAGGAGCAGATGACACACAGGTATATACTATATACAGGAGGAGATGACACACAGGTATATACTATGTACAGGAGGAGATGACACACAGGTATATACTATATACAGGAGATGACTTACAGGTATATACTATATACAGGAGGAGATGACACATAGGCATATACAATATACAGGAGGAGATGACATACAGCAAGTATATACTATTTACAGGGGAGATGACATACAGGTATATACTATATACAGGAGATGACATACAGGTGTATAGTATATATAAGGGAGATGACAAACATGTATATACTGAGGGGAAAATGAGAGGTGTGAGGTGAAAATGAGGGGTGTGAGGTGAAAATGAAAAGGTGTGAGTGCAAAATGAGAGGAGTGAGGAAAAATAGTGGAGTGATCGGAAAATGACAGATGTGAGGTCGAAATTACAAGTGTTAGGGGGGAATGAGAGGAGTGAGGGGGAAAACAAGAGGAGTGAGGGGGAAAATGAGAGGTGTAAGGGAGAAAATGAGAGATGTGAGGGGGAAAATGAGAGGAGTGATGGGAAAATAAGAGAAGTGAGGTGCTATAACTAACCACAGATATTTACTATGCTCAGGCAACGCCGGGCTCTTCAGCTAGTTGGCTATATTTTTCTATGAAATACGGGGCAGAACGGGGTATATATACCAGGATTGGGGACATATAGACCAGGATAGGGGTCAGGTATACCAGGATAAGGATATATATCAAGATGGGGCCCAGGATAAGGGAGAAATATACCAGCATGGGGAATATATATATATACCAGGATGGGGAAAGTATATAAGCCAGGATTGGGTCCATGATAAGGGGCATAAATAGACCAGGATGGGGGATATATATACCACAATGGAGCCCAGCATAAGGGCATATATACTAAGGTAGAGGATATATACCAAGATGGGGCCAGGAAGGGGAACATATATATTAGAATGGAGGGTGTATATATATACCGTGATGGGGCCAGGGTGAAAGGCATATATATATATATCTCTAACAGGATGCGGTACATTACCCATGATATGCTTTTATTATGGGTAATGTATGCAACACACGCAGCAAAATATTCAAAATATAATAATCCTCTCGGTATTAAAAATTTGCTCCTGAGAAAACCTGAGCATATTTTGAACATTGTAGGTTGGCATAAAGTTGCACCTTAAACTAGCCGACACCAGAATTACAGTTAGGTCCATATATATTTGGACAGAGACAACATTTTTCTAATTTTGGTTATAGACATTACCACAATAAATTTTAAGCAAAACAATTCAGATGCAGTTGAAGTTCAGACTTTCAGCTTTCATTTGAGGGTATCCACATTAAATTGGATGAAGGGTTTAGAAGTTTCAGCTCCTTAACATGTGCCACCCTGTTTTTAAAGGGGCCAAAAGTAATTGGACAGATTCAATAATTTTAAATAAAATGTTCATTTTTAGTACTTGGTTGAAAACCCTTTGTTGGCAATGGCTGCCTGAAGTCTTGAACTCATGGACATCACCAGACGCTGTGTTTCCTCCTTTTTGATGCTCTGCCAGGCCTTCACTGCGGTGGTTTTCAGTTGCTGTTTGTTTGTGGGCCTTTCTGTCTGAAGTTTAGTCTTTAACAAGTGAAATGCTGCTCAATTGGGTTAAGATCAGGTGACTGACTTGGCCATTCAGGAATATTCCACTTCTTTGCTTTAATAAACTCCTGGGTTGCTTTGGCTTTCTGTTTTGGGTCATTGGTCGTCGTTTCATACTACAAATGGACAATCAGTTTGGCTGCATTTGGCTGGATCTGAGCACACAGTATGGCGGCTCTGAATACCTCAGAATTCATTCGTCTGCTTCTGTCCTGTGTCACATCATCAATAAACACTAGTGACCCAGTGCCACTGGCAGCCATGCATCGCCAAGCCATCACACTGCCTCCGCCGTGTTTTACAGATGATGTGGTATGCTTTGGATCATGAGCTGTACCACGCCTTCGCCATACTTCTCTCTTTCCATCATTCTGGTAGAGGTTGATCTTGGTTTCATCTGTCCAAAGAATGTTCTTCCAGAACTGTGCAGGCTTTTTTAGATGTTCATTAGCAAAGTCCAGTCTAGCCTTTTTATTCTTGATGCTTATGAGTTTCTTGCACCGTGCAGTGAACCCTCTGTATTTACTTTCATGCAGTCTTCTCTTTATGGTAGATTTGGATATTGATACGCCGACCTCCTGGAGAGTGTTGTTCACTTGGTTGGCTGTTGTGAAGGGGTTTCTCTTCACCATGGAGATTATTCTGTTATCATCCACCACTGTTGTCTTCTGTGGGCGCCCAGGTCTTTTTGCATTGATGAGTTCACCAGTGCTTTCTTTCTTTCTCTGGATATACCAAACTGTAGATTTTGCCACTCCTAATATTATAGCAATTTCTCGGAGGGGTTTTTTCTGTTTTCGCAGCTTAAGGATGGCTTCTTTCACCTGCATGGAGAGCTCCTCTGACTGCATGTTTTCTTCGTAGCAAAACCTTCCAAATGCAAGCACCACACCTCAAATCAACTCCAGGTCTTTTATCTGCTTAATTGAGAATGACATAACGAAGGGATTGCCCACACGTGTCCATGAAATAGCCTTGGAGTCAATTGTCCAATTTTTTTTGGTCCGTTTAAAAACAGGGTGGCACATGTTAAGGAGCTGAAACTCCTAAACCCTTAATCCAATTTTAATGTGGATACCCTCAAATGAAAGCTGAAAGTCTGAATTTCAACTGCATCTCAATTGTTTTGTTTAAAATTCATTGTGGTAATGTCTAGAACCAAAATTAGAAAAATGTTTTCTCTGTCCAAATATACAGTGGGGCAAAAAAGTATTTAGTCAGTCAGCAATAGTGCAAGTTCCACCACTTAAAAAGATGAGAGGCGTCTGTAATTTACATCATAGGTAGACCTCAACTATGGGAGACAAACTGAGAAAAAAAAATCCAGAAAATCACATTGTCTGTTTTTTTATCATTTTTTTTGCATATTATGGTGGAAAATAAGTATTTGGTCAGAAACAAACAATCAAGATTTCTGGCTCTCACAGACCTGTAACTTCTTCTTTAAGAGTCTCCTCTTTCCTCCACTCATTACCTGTAGTAATGGCACCTGTTTAAACTTGTTATCAGTATAAAAAGACACCTGCGCACACCCTCAACCAGTCTGACTCCAAACTCCACTATGGTGAAGACCAAAGAGCTGTCAAAGGACACCAGAAACAAAATTGTAGCCCTGCACCAGGCTGGGAAGACTGAATCTGCAATAGCCAACCAGCTTGGAGTGAAGAAATCAACAGTGGGAGCAATAATTAGAAAATGGAAGACATACAAGACCACTGATAATCTCCCTCGATCTGGGGCTCCACGCAAAATCCCACCCCGTGGGGTCAGAATGATCACAAGAACGGTGAGCAAAAATCCCAGAACCACGCGGGGGGACCTAGTGAATGAATTGCAGAGAGCTGGGACCAATGTAACAAGGCCTACCATAAGTAACACACTACGCCACCATGGACTCAGATTCTGCAGTGCCAGACGTGTCCCACTGCTTAAGCCAGTACATGTCCGGGCCCGTCTGAAGTTTGCTAGAGAGCATTTGGATGATCCAGAGGAGTTTTGGGAGAATGTCCTATGGTCTGATGAAACCAAACTGGAACTGTTTGGTAGAAACACAACTTTTCGTGTTTGGAGGAAAAAGAATACTGAGTTGCATCCATCAAACACCATACCTACTGTAAAGCATGGTGGTGGAAACATCATGCTTTGGGGCTGTTTCTCTGCAAAGGGGCCAGGACGACTGATCCGGGTACATGAAAGAATGAATGGGGCCATGTATCGTGAGATTTTGAGTGCAAACCTCCTTCCATCAGCAAGGGCATTGAAGATGAAACGTGGCTGGGTCTTTCAACATGACAATGATCCAAAGCACACCGCCAGGGCAACGAAGGAGTGGCTTCGTAAGAAGCATTTCAAGGTCCTGGAGTGGCCTAGCCAGTCTCCAGATTTCAACCCTATAGAAAACCTTTGGAGGAAGTTGAAAGTCCGTGTTGCCAAGCGAAAATCCAAAAACATCACTGCTCTAGAGGAGATCTGCATGGAGGAATGGACCAACATACCAACAACAGTGTGTGGCAACCTTGTGAAGACTTACAGAAAACGTTTGACCTCTGTCATTGCCAACAAAGGATATATTACAAAGTATTGAGATGAAATTTTGTTTCTGACCAAATACTTATTTTCCACCATAATATGCAAATAAAATGTTAAAAAAACAGATAATGTGATTTTCTGGATTTTTTTTTCTCAGTTTGTCTCCCATAGTTGAGGTCTACTTATGATGTAAATTACAGACGCCTCTCATCTTTTTAAGTGGTGGAACTTGCACTATTGCTGACTGACTAAATACTTTTTTGCCCCACTGTATATGGACCTAACTGTATGTGTCATGTTTTCAACAGGACATTACTGACACTTGACGATGTGCTGCTGAGAACAATGCTTTTTAGAATGAGCATTTTACTCTTTCATTGGGTGATTATTGACCTGTTTATACCAGCAAATCATTGAAAAATAAGCGTTCTTAGGAATGTACGGTACATTCCCAATTGTTTGCCTGTCTGAATGGGCCTTTGGTTTTCAGAATTTAAAATTTAGTTTTCTGTTTTATGTCACAAACCACATCTTCTGTCACAATTTTGCATGTTTTGAACAAGTCTGTTCTTGTATCTGACTGCACTGTTCAAAAAATGTGTTCATGAGATAAAAAATAAAACAGAAAGAAAATCACTAAAACATCAACCCAACTACTAAACATAAAACATTTCTAAACAGGATTGCTACATCTGTCAATTTCTGATTTACCTATTCAAATTTTTCTAAAAATATATTATAGAATGGACTGCTGATTTTAAACTATTACCAGCGCTAGTGGGCGATACAAAAAAAGAAAAAATAAATCAATAAAACTTTAGTCCTTAGAAACTACATTTTTTTTATAAACTACGCCTCCTGATTGTCAAGTTTTAATTTCTAAGATTTGGGCCCAGCATATAAACAGCAATCAATGCACCCCTTATGTTGGCACAGCATACGCTCTGCCTGGTGCACATATGCTGCAATGATTTTCTAATAGCTAAAAGGAAGTTCAGCACACAGGATGGGAGATGACAGGCAGCTGAAAAGTCCCAAATGCAGCAACACATGTATTATTGATAGCATTGTGTGGAAACCCACATCATAAATAATAAGCCCTTTTGTTGTAGAGGGGAGCTGTTTTTTATCTCCAACCAGCACTGCTGGGAATAATAATGCCAAAATTTCATCAGCAAATTTATCAGTTCATGTCTTGACATCTCCAGGGGTTAAGTCTTAGAGAAGAAGCAAAGAGTAATTACTGGATTTACACTCGTTTGTTTTATATATACTTAGCATTTACTAATTAGATTATCGAGAAAAAATATTTACATGGCCAGAGACATTCTACATCTACTTGGAAAATAACAGATATTATGTAAACTTTGAACCAGGGACCAATAACTTATAAAATATACTAAGGATGCAATTATATATAGGCACATCAGAATCTAGATAAAAGTTATTATATACCTCACTGACAGCATTACGCAGCAGGAAAGCCATACATCAAGGCATACTAACACCTAAATATTCACCATCTAAACACTGAGTGAATATGGTTGTACAACTATTGATAGTACCTGATTACTTACTCCTTGAATTTCAAAACCAATAACTATTATATTTTGGGATGACATAGCCGTATGAGAAATGGCGTAAATAGAGTCCTATGGGCCCCGATGCTAATTTTTTATACATGGGACCCCACCAGCATGTATGTCATGTTCAGGCCCCTGTAACAATGCCCTCCACCCTTACCCATATCCTATAATAATGTTTCACTTCCTTTTCTTTAATAATGCTCCCCATCCTGGGCCGTATCCTGTAATAATGTTCCCTATCCTGACCCCTTTGCTTAATAATATCCCCTGTCCTGGCCCTCATGCTGTAAGAATGTCCCAATCTGTAACAATGCCCCTCATCCTGCCCCATTCCTATAAAAAAAAATCCTCCATCCTAAAATCTTTCTTTAATAATGTCACCCATCTCGGACCCATCCTTTCATAACACCCCCCCTCCATCCTGACCCATTCCTATAATAATGTCCCACATTCTGACCATTTCTTTAATAATGTCCCCCATTCTGTACCCATTCAGCAATAATGCTCACCGTCTTCACGCTATTTTGTAACTAAAAAAAAACCCTTTCCCGGCTCCCACGGTGAGCAACGCCCTCTTCTTTCTTCACAATTGGTTCACAGGTGCAATAGGGCTGGTGGGACCTGGCCCATGATGAGCACCGTGACCTCTGCTGCCTGCCTCCTATTAGATTGACCTTTTTCTGATCTTTTTCTATTTTATGCTTTTTGGGAGGCAATGAGATTAAAACAAAAAAAAAAAAAAAAACATTCTGCCATTTAGTTTATTTTTTCTTTTCTGCAGCCACTGTATCGGATAAATATTTTATTAATTAGGGCAATTAAGCGTGGCTTGATACAAAATATTTTTTGTATTTTTTACATTTCACTATTTAGTTTTGTGGAAAAAAATGTGATTTAGATTTTTATATATATATTTTTTTACATGTTTAATTAATTCCCTGAGAAGACAAACTTGTGATCACTTAAATTGCTTTCACAGTGGTAGTGCACTGTATTGTAAGATCAACAATCTTTTAGGAGGCCCAGTTACAGGCCACAGGAATGGCATCATAGGAATATAAACGCGGCAGAAAGGGGCCCCTGGGTGCTATGGCAAACCATCGGCACCTCACAAATGTGTTGCACGAAAGGCGGAAACTCTAAAAGTACTTTAAAAGTTGTGTTTTAATATTTTCCAGGTAAATATAGTTAAAGGGAACCTGACAGCTGATACATACTGCCCGATCCATGAATGTGTAATAGTGATAGACTGTTCTGCTCTGTTCCTGACCCTGAAGACAACAATTGCGCAGTTTCTCTATGTAATGTGAATAATGATGTGCATCTTTCATATTGTATGATGGTAATGTATAGTGCATAAGAATGTAAAGTATTAATGTATAATGTGCATAAAGCATAGTCCAGGGTAAGAACAGTGTTACACCTGAGATAGTATACGCACTGTTTCTACAGTAAATGGATTAGCAACGGCATAGAACATAAGATAAGGAAAATAGATTTAGGCTATAGGATATGAAGGTATCGGATAAACAGTGCCTTGCGAACGTACTCGGCCCCCTGGAACTTTTCAACCTTTTCCACATATCATGCTTCGAACATAAAGATACCAAATGTAACTTTTTGGTGAAGAATCAACAAGTGGAACACAATTGTGAAGTTGAATGAAATTTATTGGTTATTTTACATTTTTGTGGCAATTCAAAAACTGAAAAGTGGTGCATGCAATATTATGTTAATCACTTGGGGTATGTATCAGTTTTGTACATCGAGAGACTGAAATTCTTGCCCATTCTTCCTTGGCAAACAGATCGAGCTCAGTGAGGTTTGATGGAGATCGTTTGTGAACAGCAGTTTTCAGCTCTTTCCACAGATTCTCGATTGGATTGAGGTCTGGACTATGACTTGGCCATTCTAACACCTGGATACGATATTTGTGAACCATTCCATTCTAGATTTTGCTTTATGTTTGGGATCATTGTCTTGTTGGAAGATAAATCTCCATCCCAGTCTCAGGTCTTTTACAGACTCCAATAGGTTTTCTTCAAGAATGGTCCTGCATTTGGCTCCATCCATCTTCCAATCAATCTTAACCATCTTCCCTGTCCCTGCTGAAGAAAAGCAGGCCCAAACCATGATGCTGCCATCACCATGTTTGACAGTGGAGATGGTGTGTTCACGGTGATGAGCTGTGTTGCCTTTACGCCAAACATATTGTTTGGCATTGTTGCCAAAGAGTTCGATTTTGGTGTCATCTGACTAGAGCACCTTCTTCCACATGTTTGTGTGTCTCCCAGGTGGCTTGTTGCAAACTTTAAACAACACTTTTTATGGATATTTTTGAGAAATGGCTTTCTTCTTGCCACTCTTCCATAAAGGTCTAGCAACCAGGCAACCCCCACATGTACTTATGCTGGCTAAAAGATGTAAATCATTCAGCTGCGGCAAGAAAAACTAAATCTCCGAGCACTAAAAAATACTTGGAGGA
Source organism: Ranitomeya imitator (assembly GCF_032444005.1). Taxonomy (NCBI): domain Eukaryota; kingdom Metazoa; phylum Chordata; class Amphibia; order Anura; family Dendrobatidae; genus Ranitomeya; species Ranitomeya imitator. The sequence continues at coordinate 1,128,904,749 of NC_091282.1, read as the reverse complement.
GAAATCTCGAGTAACGAGTATATTCGCTCATCACTAGTCGTAACCTATGGCCCTCTGCATGAACTGGGGCTCATGGAAGAGTTTGAAACCCGTCAGCACATTCTTTTTAACCAAAGGGCAGTAGTCGAAACAGAACACTTACCCCGAAACTGTAGGCCGCAGTATCAAAAATGGTGACCTTGAGTGGAAAAATGGCCCTGCCTGCTCAGTTGTGCTTGTTACATGAAGAGAAACACTTAAAAAGGACTGTTCTACGTTCGAGAGGGCTGGGGGCCATGAATGTACCGGGAACCCCTGGGTGTTGGCCAGGATGGCAGAAGTTTGTGTCCACTCCACAGCTGTTTCTACGTTCCAAAGGGCTGGGGGCCATGAATGTACCGGGAACCCCTGGGTGTTGGCCAGGATGGCAGAAGTTTGTGTCCACTTCACAGCTGTTTTACGCACATTTGTGTATTTCCCTGCTGAACTGATGGACTGTAAATCGTTTAACGGTCTTAAACACTTTTCTGTCCCTGTAGACAGTAGACATTGCCCAATGGACTCTGTTCCCTCTCCCAAAGAAAGCAGCCTCCTGATTCCCCATGAACTTTGCTCAAAGTGACTGCAAGCCTGATACCAAGGCAACAATGTGTAATTTAAAGGGACCGTTTTTCACAAAAGGGGTAGGGGAGAAAACAGACAGGACTTTGTTAACTGTCACCTTGTCTTAAAGGGCTGATGGGCACTTTATGGACTGTGCTCCTGGATGGCTTCAGGTGTTGGCCAATGGGCCTTTAGATACAAAGAACTTGAACACGATGTGTCAGGGGGGCTCCAAACTTGTGAGACTTGGGTAACGCAAACCCATGGAGACAAATAGTTACCCGATGTCCCTACCAGGTTGAAAAATTTGGACTTTGACAGTCATGACTCTGTTATCCGGTGTCTCAGGACCAGGGGCTCCTTCCTGGTCCCTAGCGCTAGGGTTGCTCTAGCTCACCCTATTCCCCGGATTACTTCTGATGGTGATGACGCCGGAACCATGTACCTTGCTTGAGCTCCGAAATCCTCCCTCAGTCTGCACCCTTCCCCCATCCAGGGAAGAGGGGATTAGTAGTGTACCGTAATACACGATCTAGACTAAAATGGTAATACCAACAGGGATAAAGGAAAACACCAATCATAAAAATACACACACACATAAACGACAGAGGTAAAAACCTGGGAGTAGAGGATTGGGTTAAACCAAAGTAGGAGAAGAAAGGGAATTATCACACCCTAAAAACTTAACAACAGTCACGGATAAATCCAACAAACGCCTTCGCCAACAACCTCCAGCCATAAAGCATAAGCCCACTCTGACAATGAGTGCTAGCCATAACCCAGTTCATACAGGAAATGGGAGTTGCTAACAGTGAACAGCTGAGAGACTTAAGGCAGAAAAGTTTTCAGGAGCTCTCAACCGAGAAGATTAACCCCTGCATTGCTAAAAGAAATCTGCACTGCTTAATATGAAGGTGAACTGCTTCTAATCAGTGCAGGAGTAGGAGAAATCAGATGTTGCAGTTCTCCCCCCTTCTACGAGGACCTCTGGAACATCAGGACCAGGTTTATCAGAGTGTGCCACTTAAAAACACAGGATCAGCCTGGCCGCATGGACGACAGATGCTGGCACCCACATCCACTCTTCAGGACCATATTCCTTCCAGTATACCAGATATTATAGTGAGCAACAAACTATGCAAGAATCAACGATCTTGGCTTCTTGAAATTCCAAATTTCCATCCACAATGACTGGAGATGGCGATGGCGGTGATGGTACAGAGTTCACAACTTATTTTTTGAGGGGAGATCGATAAACAAAATTATGGATCCTAAAAGTGGGGGAAAGGTAAGGCAGAATGCTACGAGATTGACGATGGTTAATATCTTCTAAAAACTGATGAACCTGGGACCCAGTTTCCAAGAGGGAAAGTTCAACTTAATGTTCCTTGAGGACAACCACACCAAATCACGAACACACAGGTGCGGATCCACCTAAGGTCTCTGATCAGCCACCCTCTTATATTTGCACCCCATCTTATTCAAATTATCAATAAACCCTTGCCACACAGTTGTAATTGATGATGAAAATAGTTATTCTTCAGGTACTCCAGAAGAATGATTCCTACTAAATGAGCTGTATTAAATATGAAACCCGTATGCCCCGAAAAACAGAGACTTTCCAGTAGATGCATGACAACGATTATATTTACCGTAAATTCAGCTAAAGGTAAATAGGTAACCCAATCCTCCTGATTCTCAGACACAACACGCCTAAGATAAATCTCAAGATTCTGGTTAACCCGCTCAGCTTGCCCATTTGACTGCGGGTAAAATGCTGGTAGATCCCCAAACGAGTGCAAAACGCCCTCCAAAATTTGGAAATAAACTGAATCCCCTGGTCAGAAACAATATCAGTAGGGATCCAATGTAATTTTATAATTTCATTGATGAAAATTTGTGCCAAGGTCTTGGAGTTAATTAAAGCAGGTAGCACAATAAAATGTGACACATTGTGCACATCGGGACATACGTGGACCCACTATCCGGATACCCAGGGACCCTCTACCTGGCAGATATATCTTGAAAAAGAAAACACAATGCCGAAACGTCGATTAATTATTTGAATTGACTTGGGTCTGATGAATAGTGAACTACCATATTCAATGGTGTCCACCACCTGGAACTGCGGAGATTTTTCATTAATAAAAACTTTATTTGGAGTGCCGGGGTTCTCTCTATTTTTTGTGTGAAACTAAAGTCAGACCAGAGACTTGAGCATATGTAATGTGAATAATCCCTTCACTCACTCCCAATTACACAGAGACTCCAGTTAAAAACCCTTACCATGGCATACCTCTGTGACCTAGTCTACTGGTACTTTTCTGCAAGCAACCTCCGATCCACACAAGATCACCTTCTCTAGTCCTCTCTTATCTCCTCTTCCGACAATTGCATACAAAATTTCTCCCATGCATCCCCCCTATTCTGGAACTCTCTACCCAACATATGAGACTCTTGCCTACCATGGAAACCTTCAAAAGGAACCCGAAGACCCACCTCTTCTGACAAACATACAACCTGCAGTTACCATCGTCCCACCATACTGCTGCATGACCACTTCTACCCTCATCTATTGTATCCTCACCCATCAGTTCTAGACTGTAAACCCTCACGGGAAAGATTCTTGCTCATCTTGTACCAGTCAGTGACTCGTTTAGTTCAAGATTATTGTAACTGCTTTTTTATTATGTATGCCCCTTTTTTTGAAAGCTCCATGGCGCTATAATAAATAATAATTATAACATACGTCTTTATGATGGTAATCTACATCATGTAACAATGTAAAGGGTTAGACATGAGATAATATAAGTACTGGTCATATAGTAAGTGGCTTAGCAACGGCATTGGACATAAGATAAGGACAATAAGTTTAGTCAATATTAGCAGCATAACCACGGTAGGTTAGTTACTTTGTTCTCAATCTCCTCCACTTGACCACCGGGTATCACACCAGGAGAACCCCCTCCTCTCATCTACCTTTTGTTACACAGCCGCGACACATGCAGCTGCGGCGCCGAACAGCTGATTATTGGGAGCGCTCCAGGTATCCAGGTTACTGATGCAGCTATTCGAGGAGGCGCTGTAGCTATTCAGATAAGCAGATATGCAAAGCTATTTGATCAATCCTAGTTATGATATGCACGGTATATTGGTAGAATTGTTTAAACTTTGGATTTCTGAATCTGTGAGAACAAGTGAACCATAGATTATAGCATCACTTTATTGCACCTTAACTCATGATGCCTATGGATCTTCAGCATTGACTATATGCAGAATTTGCAGGTATGCATACACTATCCCTTAACTACAGACTATTTCTGATTTCTGTTGAACGCATTCTGACTGCAATGTAAGGTTTGATTTGGTTCACTGCTTTTAACAAGAGGTTGGAATATTACAAGTGTGAGCGAGTCCTCTGTTTCCAGATGTACCTTAGCACCTTTGGAATACACTAACCATATGGGATGTCTATAGGCAGCCCCATAAATTAGGCGAGGTTATTGCTATTCTCAGAATAACATACAGAAAACCTTGTGTTGATGAAACTATTTTCAAAGTTTTTTTTCACCTCTAATAATTTTCACAAATGTTAACTTCTAATAAAACATACATAGAAAAGGCAACAATTGAGCAATACTAATAGTTATTTAGTATAAGGAATACAACTTTTAATAAAAAAAAATATTTTTAATACGTAGACTATCCAGTATTTGCACAGCATAGTATTAACCCACACATGAATGATAGGACGGCATCATATTATTCTGATTATTGAATTACCAGCTATATTGCATTATTAGTTGCTGGTTGTAGTAGCAGCAATATTCTGTACTGTATGCTACAGGATAAATGCATTTAAAGAGAACTGTTCTCTGAATGTTATCATTTAAACTGACTACCTCTTCCAATTGCTGCTGTTTTATAGATTATGGATTTTTTTTCTGTGCCCCTCGGTAATAAAAATGCAAATATTCCACTCAAACAACTAGGTGTATAACACAGCTTTTCTTTTTTTAATAAATTGGCAAAAATGTCTACATTTCAGGTTTTTTTCAGTCAAGATGGGGTGCAGAATGCACATTAATGAGAAAAAAATGAACTTTTTGGAATTTACTTAATGGCTGCAATGAAACAGAGTGAAAAATTTAAAAGGGTCTGAATACTTTCCGTACCCACTGTACAACAGGTGAAATAAGTCTTGAACAAGTCACCAATTTTCTAAGTAAATATATTTCTAAAGGTGCTATTGCAATAAAATTATTACCAGATGTAGGTAACCAACCATCCAATCAACACAGGCAAAGAAACCAAACCATAGATGTCCATAAATTAAATTATGTGTAATAATGAAAAATGACACAGGAAAAAAGTATTGAGCACATGAAGAAAGAGAGGTGCTAAAAGCCATGGAAAGTCATGACACCAGCTGATATCTATCAGTAATTAGAAAACAATCCTGACACTTAATGAAAAACAATATCAGCTGGTTCAACTGACGGCCTATAAAAAGTAGTTTCATTACCAAGACGCCCAAAAATATCTTATGATGGGTAAAACCGGTGAGCTGTATCAAGACCTTCGCAACCTTGTTGTTGTAAAACATACTGGTGGCATAGGCTACGGAATTACTAAATTAAATTACTGAAGGTTCCAGTAAGCACTGTTGGGGTCATAATCCTGAAGTGGAAATAACATCGTTTCACCATAAACTGGCCAAGACCAGGTGTTCCCTGCAAAATTTCAGACAGAGGAGTAAAAAAGAATTATCAAAAGAGCTGTCCAAGTGCCACCTGTGGAGGGCTATAGAAAAACCTGGAATTAGCAGCTACAATTGTGTGAATGTGCTATGTGTATATATGATCTTCGCATGTTTGCTTGATTTTTCTCTGGGTTCTCTGGTTTCCTTCCACACTCCAAAAGACATACTGATAGGGAACCTAGATCATGAGCCTCAACGGGAACAATGCCAATAATGACTGTATAGTGCTGCGGAATTAATGACGCTATATAAACGATTAAATAAAAATATACATGGGCAGCACGGTGGCTCAGTGGATAGCACTGCAGCCTTGCAGCGCTGGGGTCCTGGGTTAAAATCCCACCAAGGACATCTGCAAGGAGTTTGTATGTTCTCCCCGTGTTTGCATGGGTTTCATCCGGGTTCTCCGGTTTCCTCCCACATTCCAAAGACATTCTGATAGGGAATTTATATTGTGAGCCCCAAAGGGGATAGCGATGACACGATGACAATATGTGCAAACTGTAAAGCAACTGTATTAGCGCTATATAAAAATAAAGATTATTATTGATATACATAAATAAAGCATATACAGTACATGGGTGTGCGCTATTTGTATATACATGTGTGCACTGGCAGAGCAGATATGAGTTTGTACGTGTTAGCATATTGGTTATGATGGAACAAAAATCACTGTATTCAGCACACATTGCTTGTTGTATACAGGAGATGTACTGCTGATAACATGATACTGTATGGGGACAAACTGATCTATTAGTGATCGTTCTCTGCCAATCATTCTTCGTCAGCCTGTGAGGCTGAACGATTTGAATAACCATTGTTTAACCATCTGAAATCAGCTTGTGTAAATCTACCAGAAATTATTCCGTCTGATGGTAGAATATGTTAGCATTTGGGGCACCGCTGTTAACTTTTGCCCAGGGCTCACTTTGTCTTAAACCAGCCACGTCTATGATAGAAGTTTGGGGGCATTTTTATTACTAGAGGCATAACAGTGCACCAGAAGGCCACAGAAAAAACCCCAAATAAAAACTATTGCAAAAGACAATGGAACAGCTGCAATTGTAGGAGGCACTCAGTTAAATATAGAAACATTTCAGTGAAGTGTCCTCAAAGGCCATATATAGTGAACTTACCGTATATACTCGAGTATAAGCCGACCCGAGTATAAGCCGAGAACCCTAATTTTGCCACAAAAAACTGGGAAAACTTATTGACTCGAGTATAAGCGCCTAGGATGGAAAATGCAGCAGCTACTGGTAAATTTAAAAAATAAAAATAGATACCAATAAATATAATATTGATTGAGACATCAGTAGGTTAAGTGTTTTTGAATATCCATATTGAATCAGGAGCCCCATATAATGTTCCATACAGTTCATGATGGGCCCAATATAATGCTCCATATTAAAATATGCCCCATATAATGCTGCATAAAAGGTTAATGATGGCCCCAAAAGATGCTCTATAGAATATTATGCCCCATATAATGCTGCACAAAGGTTGATGGCCCCATAAGATGCTCCATAGCATATTATGCCCCATATAATACTGTACAAAGGTTGATGGCCCAATAAGATGCTCCTTAGAATATTATGCCCCATATAATGTTGCACAAAGGTTGATGCCTCCATAAGATGCTCCATAGATTATGCCCCATATAATGCAGCACAAAGGTTGATGGCCTCATAAGATGCTCCATAGATTATGCCCCATATAATGCTGCACAAAAGTTGATGGCCCCATAAGATGTTCCATAGATTATGCCCCATATAATGCTGCACAAGGGTAGATGGCCCCATAAGATGCTCCGTAGCATATTTTGCCCCATATGCTGCTGCTATAAAAAAAATGACATACTCGCTTCTTGTCGCTCAGGCCCCCGACACTTGCGATATTCACCTGTCCACGTTCCACCACCGTGCGCCGCTGTGTCTTCTGACTCTCTGCAGTGACTGTTGAGGCAGAGGACGTGCACTAAACACGTCATCGCACCCTCTGACCTCTGAGGACGCGAAGACGGAGCCCGTCGGTGGAATGGGGACAGGTGAATATCGCATGGCTCACCCTCCCCCATCATACTCACCCCCTCCTGATGCACACCCCCATAGCGGCACCGGAGAACTGCAAGATGCTGTGGTAGCCATGCTGGTTCAGTATGCCTTCAATTTTCAATAAATCCCCAACAGTGTCACCAGCAAAGTACCCCCACACTATAACACCTTCTCTTCCATGCTTGACGTGGGAACCAGGCATGTAGAGTCCATCTGTTAACCTTTTCTGCGCCGCACAAAAACATGGTGGTTGGAACCAAAGATTTCAAATTTGGACTCAGCAGACCAAAGCACAGACTTCCACTGGTCTAATTTCCATTCATTGTGTTCCTTAGCCCAAACAAGTCTTTTCTGCTTGTTGCCTGTCCTTAGCAGTGGTTTCCTAGCAGCTATTGTACCATGAAGGCCTGCTGCACAAAGTCTCCTCTTTACAGTTGTTGTAGAGATGTGTCTGCTGCTAGAACTCTGTGTGGCATTGACCTGGTCTCTAATCTGAGCTGCTGTTAACCTGCGATTTCTGAGGCTGGTGACTCGGATAAACTTATCCTCAGAAGCAGAGGTGATTCTTGGTCTTCCTTTCCTGGGGCGGTCCTCATGTGAGCCAGTTTCTTTGTAGCGCGTGATGGTTTTTGCCACTGCACTTGGGGACACTTTCAAAGTTCTCCCAATTTTTCGGACTGACTGACCTTCATTTCTTAAAGTAATGATGGCCACTCGTTTTTCTTTACTTTGAATTTGTATTATGGCAAGAAAAAAGCAGCTAACAGTCTATTCAGTAGGACTATCAGCTGTGTATCCATCAGACTTCTTCAACACAACTGATGGTCCCAACCCCATGTATAAGGCAAGAAATCCCACTTACTAAACATGACAGGGCACACCTGTGAAGTGAAAACCATTTCCGGTGACTACCTCTTGAAGCTCATCAAGAGAATGCCAAGAGTGTGCAAAGCAATCATCAAAGCAAAAGGTGGCTAATTAGAAGAACCTAGAATATAAGACATATTTTCAGTTTTTTCACACTTTTTTGTATATAATCCCACGTGTTAATTCATAGTTTTGATGCCTTCAGTGTGAATGTACAATTTTTAGTCATGAAAATACAAAAAAATCTTTAAATGAGAAGGTGTATCCAAACTTTTAGTCTGTACTGTATATATATATATATATATATATATATATATATATACCGTATATACTCGAGTATAAGCCGAGATTTTCAGCCCAAATTTTTGGGCTGAAAGTGCCCCTCTCGGCTTATACTCGAGTCAAGGTGGGTGGCAGGGTCGGCGGGTGAGGGGGAGAGGGCGCTGAGGCATACTTACCTAGTCCTGGCGATCCTGGCGCTGTCCCTGCCGTCCCACGGTCTTCTGTGCTGCAGCTTCTTCCCCTCTTCAGCGGTCACGTGTGACCGCTCATTAGAAAAATGAATAGGCGGCTCCACCTCCCATAGGGGTGGAGCCGCCTATTCATTTCTCTAATCAGCGGTAACGGTGACCGCTGATAGAGAAAGAAGCTGCAGCACAGAAGACCGTGGGACAGGCAGAGGGAGCCGGACGTCGGGACCAGGTAAGTATATCATATTTACCTGTCCCTGTTCCAGCCGCCGGGCGCCGCTCCATCTTCCCGGCATCGCTCTGCTTCGCTCTGACTGTTCAGGTCAGAGGGCGCGATGACACATATAGTGTGCGCGGCGCCCTCTGCCTGATCAGTCAGTGCAGAGACGCCGGGACCGGACGCTGGAACGAGACGCCGGGAGCTGCAATCAAGAGAGGTGAGTATGGCTTTTTTTTTTTTTTTATTGCAGCAGCGGCACAGATTTATGTGGAGCATCTATGGGGGCAGTATGAACGGTGCAGAGCATCTATGGGGGCAGTATGAACGGTGCAGAGCATCTATGGGGGCAGTATGAACGGTGCAGAGCATCTATGGGGCAGTATGAACGGTGCAGAGCATCTATGGGGGCAGTATGAACGGTGCAGAGCATCTATGGAGGCAGTATGAACGGTGCAGAGCATCTATGGGGGCAGTATGAACGGTGCAGAGCATCTATGGGGGCAGTATGAACGGTGCAGAGCATCTATGGGGGCAGTATGAACGGTGCAGAGCATCTATGGGGCAGTATGAACGGTGCAGAGCATCTATGGGGGCAGTATGAACGGTGCAGAGCATCTATGGGGGCAGTATGAACGGTGCAGAGCATCTATGGGGGCAGTATGAACGGTGCAGAGCATCTATGGGGGCAGTATGAACGGTGCAGAGCATCTAAGGGGGCAGTATGAACGGTGCAGAGCATCTATGGGGGCAGTATGAACGGTGCAGAGCACTATATGGGGCACAGATATGGGGGCAGTATGAACGGTGCAGAGCACTATATGGGGCAGTATGAACGGTGCAGAGCACAGGGCACAGATATGGGGCAATATGAACGGTGCAGAGCACTATATGGCACAGCTATGGGGAAAAAATGAACGGTGCAGAGCACTATATGGCACAGCTATGGGGAAATAATGAACGGTGCAGAGCACTATATGGCACAGCTATGGGGAAATAATGATCTATTTTTATTTTTGAAATTCACCGGTAAATGCTGCATTTCCACCCTAGGCTTATACTCGAGTCAATAGGTTTTCCCAGTTTTTTGTGGCAAAATACTCGAGTATCTATATATATAATTGTTTAAGGGTTTTTCCGTCTGTCTGTCTTTCTGTCTGTCTGTCTGTCCTGGAAATCCCGGCTCTCTGATTGGTCGAAGCCACCAGGCCTCGACCAATCAGAGACCGGCACAGCATCGACGTAGAAATCCCGCGTCTCTGATTGGTCGAGGCCGCCAACGGGCACAGCGACGATGATGTCATAAAGGACGTAGAAATCCCGCGTCTGATTGGTCGAGGCCGCCAGGCCTCGACCAATCAGCAACGGGCACAGCGACGATGATGTCATAAAGGACGTAGACATCTCACGTTTCTGATTCAGCGACGGGCACAGTATCGACGTAGATGTCATAATGGTTGCCATGGCGACGATGATGTCATAAAGGTTGCCTCGACCAATCAGCGACGGGCACAGCAGCGACGTAGAAATCCCGCGTCTCTGATTGGTCGAGGCCGCGAGGCCTCGACCAATCAGCGACGGGCACAGCGACGATGATGTCATAAAGGACGTAGACATCCCGCGTCTCTGATTGGTCGAGGCCGCCAGACCTCGACCAATCAGCAACGGGCACAGTATCGACGTAGATGTCATAATGGTTGCCATGGCGACGATGATGTCATAAAGGTTGCCTCGACCAATCAGCAACGGGCACAGTCTGCCGCAAATTCTGGAATCATCATTGTCCATATACTACGGGGACATGCATATTCTAGAATACCCGATGCATTAGAATCGGGCCACAATCTAGTACGGTATATACACACACACCCACAAAACAATAACAAAGGTAAACTTGAAAGATACAGACATGAACTACAGAAACAAACTTGGTGCAAACAAATCTCATAAAATATACACCTTTATTAATAAATAAGTCAAATTTAGTATCAAACCCGAAAAAAAAGAGAATCTCTTACAAAAAGGCCAATACACACATTATATCTAGAAATGGACAAATTATACAATATGGTATTAGATCTCCAAATTGCGAGCCCCCTGACGAAGCTGCAGGTGAAACGTACGTAGCGGTTTCTGGACCAAGTCACACATGCTACATCTTGACACATCACCAGTAGAGTCCTCCTAAATAGGCGGACACTTATCTTTTTGATAGTCCAGGTAAATATCCTATAGATTTGGGGATCTAATACAATATAGTATGGTTTATTTCTATTGTGGAAGGTCAGCTCACTTAGCTGCCCCCCGAGGTAGACACAGGAACAAGTTCAGTTAAAGTCTCTGGGTGGTTTATTGCTTCATAAACCATAAATCCCAAACTAGTAACAGAAAACAGCCTTTCTGGCTCAAATGAAAGTAAAAAGTCCATATAAAGTCATTCCCAGTATGGTTCCTGCCTTCTGTGACAACACATGCTCTTGCAGGACTTCCATCTGGAGGCTCCTTTTCTTGAAACACAGAGAAAAAAAAATGGCTGGACATTTAACTCCCTCCAGCTACACCCTAGAGGTGGAGATATGGTAGGTAGGCGTCCCAACCATCTCTGACCTACCCACCATGAAAGCCTGACCCCATAGCTACTGGATTTCTCTCAGCATATACTGTATAATGCTGGAGAAAAACTTATGGCTTTCACATCACGCAGGATAGCAACCTTTGCGACACAAATCTCTCCTCACGTACGGCACCAGCAACCCATGTCACATATTCCCCCCCTCTGCCCAAAGCTGGCGGATTTGGCACCTTCAGACACCAAACAGGGAATTCAAAAGAGGGCATCTGTGTTTTCGTGGAATTTCCTGAGTCTGTTTTCTACGTGGAACCTGAAATACTGGAGGCCTAAGAGCCACCTAGTCACCCGGGCATTTTTACCCTTTTTCTCCCTTAACCATTTCAGAGGAGCATGGTCTGACAAGTTTAAACCTCCGGCTAAGTGTTACGCCCACAGGGTGTGACAAGGTAAAGTGGACTCACTAGACCACTGATGGTGCAGTGGCGGCTGTATACCCAATACTCAAAAGACAGGAGAGTAGATCTCATAAACCAAAAGATATTTATTAACAAAAAGGAAACAGGTGTCAGAGGGAAAGAACCTCTGGATCACAACACTGTACCACGTAGTGGAGCACCGGGCAAGGTGTACCCCTATACAGGGATTCCCCCGTCACAACACCAGGTGGCCTGAATGCTACAAATCCAGGACCAGAGGACGACCCATACTGACAAACTAGCAACACAGTAGAATACTTGGGCCAGCTGGTGGGGACAATCCCAGAAGCTCCATGAAATCCAGCAAGGTAGTTTCCACTGGTAGCAGGGTCTGGAGGATTCCGTGAGGAGAGGCAAGACAACCTGGAGTGAGAACCGGAGAGACCAGAGAAGTCCAGAATGGGATTCACCAGAAGAGGACTCTGTGAAAATAGAGACATAAGTAAAGTGCAGAGCACAGCAGAGCGTGGCCTGAAGCTGCGGCAACAATCCAAAGAATGAACACATAGCCCAGGCACCTCCCTAAAGGGGAGGGTGCTTTTTATGCACAGAGCGTCATAACACAGACGGCCCTAATAGCGAACAGGTGTCCTGCTGTTTCAAGTATGTGCAGGAAGCGGGGCGCGGCTCCTAAGAGCATTTCCAGGAGACCTGCCAAGAGGATGCAGGTTCTTAGCAGAGAAAGAAGCCGCAGATCGTCTGGAGCCACGGACAGGGTGAGTAAGGCTGTGTGATAGGCGCCGGTCTCCCTGCACAGCGGAGACCGAACCTGCGGCTGAGGGCATAACACCAAGTAGATAATACTTCAATGTATCTACGGCCTATTTTATGGCTAGACACTCCTTCTCGATGATGGCGTAGTTCTTTTCGCATGACGACAGCTTCCGGCTCAAATACAGGATGGGATGTTCTTCTCCATTTATTTCTTGAGACAGCATGGTTCCCAAATCGACTTCTGACGCATCCGTCTGGACCACAAGCTCTTTGCTGAAGTCTGGTGCGACCAGAACTGGATGTTTTCACAGAGCCCACTTCAGCTCCTGGAACGCCATTTCTGTGTCATCAGTCTATTTAACTATTGTCGATTCGGTGCCTTTAAGAAGACCTGTCAATGGTGAATGAAAGCGGTTGCGGCCACTATTGAATAGGCTTAATCTTGTTTATTTGCGGCTTAATTTTGCACCTCCTGACGACAAAAACTAGGTACTTGGCCTCTTCTTTCCCTATGGTATACTTCTTTGGATTTATGGTGAACCCCGCATTTCTTAAAGCATCCAGAACTGCCTGTACTTTTGGCAGATGACGAGCCCTCAAATCGAGGGTTGTAATTTACCTCGCAGGACCAAGTCTCTCAATGAGTTTGTCCACTCGAGGTATCAGGTACACATCAAATCTTAAGTTCATTCAGCTTGCAATAGACGTTACAGAACCGCCATAGACGTTACAGAACCGCCATTCAGTGTCGGGCTTTGGCACGAGGATGATGTACTCAACCATCCACTTTTCAACTCCTCTATGGGTATGTGTCCACGTTCAGGATTGTATCAGGATTTGGTCAGTATTTTACATCAGTATTTGTAAGCCAAAACCAGGAGTGGGTGATAAATACAGAAGTGGTGGATATGTTTCTATTATACTTTTCCTCTAATTGTTCCACTCCTGGTTTTGGCTTACAAATACTGATGAAAAATCCTGACCAAATCCTGATGCAATCCTGAACGTGGACACATACCCTATCACTCCAAGGTCTAGCATCCTCTTCACCTCATTTGAAATCGCCTCCTGACGTGCTTCTGGAATTCAAAAGGGCTTCAGGTTCACACTTACCTGTGGTTCAGTCAACACGTCATGCTCCACCACCTGCGTGTGCCCTGGCAATTCCAAGAACAGGTCACAGTTCCACTGCAACAGCTCCTGACATTGTTGCCCCTGGGCCAGCGTTAGAGTTTCTGCAATGGTGATATCGTCCACTGTGGCTTTGTGACTGGCTCCCAGGCAAGGGGTTTCCAAAACATTCTAGTCTGCCTTTATATGCTAAATCATGTGGCAAGTTCCTTTGAAGGTTCAATACTGACTTTGAGTTTTGCTAACTCCAATAGATACCGATTATCTTCCTCTCTAGAGAAGCTATAGGTATAATTTTTTCCATGGAACATAGCCCGGCCTACAAATTTCTGTATGCCACCTTGGCCTTTTACTAAAGGAGAAACTTTACCTCCCTCCCCCCTGACCATGAATCTGTGTGTCACACCCCACCCTACAGGCTTTGTGCCAGGCATAACAAAATACAAAGCTTTACTTTAGTGTACTTCCATACTGCATGGAGGGTTACTACTCACTATTTTTTTCTCTCACTGGCACCAACATATTCTGCAGTTCCTTAGATTATTATTTTAAGGTTCTCAGTATTCTGAAAAAGTCTAATACTTTAAAACTACGAGTTCCAGAGTGGCCAGAAAACAGGATTACGGTATTTTGTTCCTAGGTTCTAAGGTAGAATAATGTGAGAAACACTAGAGTCAGCTCGCTTCACTATGGGTGGCTTGTCATCATTTAATCATCACTAATGGTTTACAAAACTCTCAAGGACACAATATTATCAAACTGTACGTCTGTTTTGTGTCCTGACTTTACAACTAGTACAGCTTACCACACGTTTCCTGCTGCGTGTGACATCTGCTGGATAGAATATTGTTTATCTATTGTCAAAAACGTTTAATAAAAGAAAAATGAACTGGAAGGGACTAAAAGCCTTGGAACAAATTTCCACTCTGTGGAAACCTGTGCCAGCGAAAAACTTTGCGACCCAGATGTTCTCCGTTTTCACAGTTTTGTGTTTAGACATTGTCTTACATTGACTTGTGACAGAACAATTAGCTATTTCTTAGGGGAAGAATAAAACGCAGCACCAAGCCCCACTTCTGGAAGTGAACACAATTAGCATTTACAGTCTCATTTACAAGGATTCCTGCACGCTCAGTTAGGAGGTTTGGACAGAAAAAAAACAAGCTAAATTGCAGTCAATGGCAAGAAGTACACAACATCTAATCAGTCCAAGAAAGACAACCACTGTCCATCTGGACAATTAGGCCAAATGTGTGTTATACAAGTAAGTTCCCCACTTCACCAATAAAAAACAGAACAGACATCTTTCTGGTGGACCACTGTGTCCATTTCAATGGCTAACATACTGTAGGAAGGATGGTTAGATGTTGCCTCCATAACTAGGGTTCCCTAAAACGTAATCATGGTTTACCCTAAACTTTGCGTTTGTAAGACCTCACTCACAGTAGACATGGCAAACTGATTTCAAGGTTGCCCAATGACAGCCCCAAAACCTGAAAGATCTGGAGAAGATCTGTATGGAGGAGTGGGTCAAAATCCCTTCTGCCGTGTGTGCAAACTTGGTCAAGAACTACAGGAAACGTCTGACCTCTGTAACTGCAAACAAAGGTTTCTGTACCAAATACTAAGTTCTGTTTTTTTATTGTATCAAATACTTATGCTAAATTATTCGCAACAAATACAAGATAACACTGACTGCGGATTGAAGTACCTTTTATTACATGTTTAATGTGTACACTTTATATGCTACATGCTATGTTTCTTAATCTAACTGTACATTGTATGTAACATGATTGATTTTGTTACTAATAAACGAATTAAAAAAAAAATACGTATGCTAATTAATTTCTGTAAAAACCATACAATGTGATTTTTCTGGATTTTTTTTTTTAAGATTCTGTCTCTCGCAGTTGAAGTGTACCTACGATAAAAATTAAAGACCTCTCCATTCTTTGTAGGTGGGAAAACTTGCAAAATCAGCAGTGGATGAAATACTTATTGCCCCCACTGTAAAAGACTGAACTGCTGGCTAACTGCTGGGGCTGGTCAGAGAGTCTATGACATGACAGGAACAAGGTCTACACTTATTTGCTCATATTGTTGTGTTTTTTTTTATCTGTGAACCATGTATATGTAACTACCGTATATACTCGAGTATAAGCCGAGATTTTCAGCCCATTTTTTGGGGCTGAAAGTCCCCCTCTCGGCTTATACTCGAGTCATACCCGGGGGTCGGCAGGGGAGGGGGGGCGGGGGCTGTGTAATTATACTTACCTGCTCCCGGCGCGGTCCCTGCAGTCCCTGCTTCTCCCAGCGCTGCATCTTTTTCCTGTATTGAGCGGTCACATGGCACCGCTCATATACAGTGATGAATATGCGGCTCCACCCCCATAGAGGTGGAGCCGCATATTCATTACTGTATATGAGCGGTGACGCTGCCCGCTCAATACAGGAAGAAGATGCAGCGCCAGGGAAGAAGCAGGGACGCAGTGCCAGGACCAGGTAAGTATATGGGGAGGGGGAGCGCTGCGCGATAGTCACCTGCTCCTCGGTCCGGATGTCGCTCTGTCTTCAGCAGTGACGCTCAGGTGAGAGGGCGCGGTGACATAGTCAGTGCGCACCCTCTGCTGAGCGTCAGTGCTGGAGACGGAGCTGCACGAGGAGCAGGTGACAGTGCCGGAGTCCTGAGCGAAGAGAGGTGAGTATGTGATTTTTTTATGGCAGCCACAGCATATGGGGCAAGTGACTGTGCAGAGCATCTTATAGGGCCATAACACTTGTGCAGCACTATAATGGGGCAAGTGGCTGTGCAGAGCACTATAATGGGGCCATAACACTTGTGCAGCATTATATGGGGCAAGTAGCTGTGCGGAACATCTGTATGGGGCCATAACACTTGTGCAGCACTATATGGGGCAAGTGACTGTATGGAGCATCTTATGGGGCCATAACACTTGTGCAGCACTATATAGGGCAAATATCTCTATGGAGCATCTTATGAGGCCCTTATTAGCCTTTATGCAGCATTATATGTGGCATATTTTAATATGGAGCATCTAATGGGGACCATCAAACTTTATGGAGCATTATATGGGGCTCCTGATTCAAAATGGATATTCAAAAACACTTAACCTTCTGATGTCTCAATTAATTTTACTTTTATTGGTATCTATTTTTACTTTTGAAATTTACTGGTAGCTGCTGCATTTCCCACCCTAGGCTTATACTCAAGTCATTAAGTTTTCCCAGTTTTTTGTGGCAAAATTAGGGGGGTCGGCTTATACTCGGGTTGGCTTATACTCGAGTATATACGAGTAATTGTTTCTGTATACTAAGCACATTGTATATGGTTATACCAGTGGCCATTATATTGTATTGTATGACCATGCTGGAGTAGTTGGGGATGTCGGTTGTCACTCTTTTCCTACATTATCATATTAGGATATGACTTGTGCACAAGATTTGTGCTGTTGTTGCACTTTTAATGTTTTTATCCGTTTTTCTGTGTGATGTATCTTTTTGTGTGTTGCATTATTTTTTGTAAAACCTTACTAATAAAAGATTTTGTATTTTTTACATATGGTTGTGGTGCTCCCTTCCGTGTGAACTTGATCTTTCTCTATGGGTTTAGTTGCTATGTTTCCACGGTGAGCCCCAACAGTTATACATTCAGCGGTGCCCTCCGCCCTCACGAATTTATATGACAGGAGCCATTGGGGCGTATAATGCCCTAGTTAAATCTCTAAGATTTTCCCAAGCATGTGTCAGCTGTCTTGTATATGTAAGAGTGGTGGACTGTACTAACGCGTTCCTACCCCTGAAGTCACCAATCACATCATGTATATAGTGTTACGCCTCTTTTGTATATCTTCTGTACTGTATTATGACAATGTATAGAGCATTGTATAGAGCAGTGATGCTAGTTCCGGCGCTGACGGCATTTGTGCATGCGCCGCTGACTGAGTCCCGTAATTAGTACCAGGTGAGGTGGCCTTATAAAGATCTAGTTAGTGACACACGCTGTACAGCCCCCTGAAGAAGCCTACGCAAAAACGCGCGTAGGGGCTGGCGCTGCCACGTCCACACCACGACTGATATGGGTGAGGTCCAGTCCTATATATTGGTATAGACTTGCACTTTTTATGGATTCTCAGTGGGACAACTTATGTGTAACTATTTATAGTATACGTTCTCTAGTGAACCTGTGACCTCAAGTCGTAGAATATAGGTGTGGTGTGTGGTTTTGTTACCTGTATCCGTGATTCACATAGTAACCCTATAATTATTGTAAGTTTTGTATTATCAGATCATCTGAGTATTTTAAATATATTAATAAATGTTATAACTTTTATATACTTAAAATGGCAGTTTTGTGACTCCTTTTTTTCGGATGATATATATACTGCTTGGGAGTTTGTTCTGTTCGCCTGAGGATTTATATGTGGCTCTATTCTAATTTATTAAATGTATAGAGCATGTAGAGGTAATACATAAGTGTAACATGTATACGGTCAATAGTCTGTGTTATGGTAATGTACAGCATAGGGTAAGATATAGATTAGGATATAAGAGAAAGACGATAGGCTTAGTATATATTGGTATAAGATAGTAACTGTATCTGGCTGGGGACATAGGATAAGGCACAGTTAATGTTTGGGAATAGACCACAATGCGATGGGGCTATTGCTGGTTTAAAGCCGACTACTTCATGATATTTAGTCACATAGGGAAGTACAGTAATCAAAGTCAAGATCAAGTGCAGTGGGTTGCTGTCGACGGCAAGGCGCTATCGTTCATGACAGTGTTAGGCCTTACTAGAATCCCTTGCGGACATCCCTGCAACATCCAGAGCTTACTGCTCAGCATAGTGCCTTATCCTATGTAGTACAGGGACGATGGATGCGGAAGAAGCTTGAGTGACACAAGTAACTTGTATAGACACCCAAAAAAAAAGTGGTACATGAGCAAAACCCTTAAATATCTTGTAAAGGTTTAAATATAGTTTGGGGTGTTTTGTTATGATAGGCAATTCAGTACCACAATGGACATAGCGGTCAGAGCACATACAGTGATCTGACAATAACCCAAAATCATAGAACGAGCTCTGAGACGTGGGAACTCTGCAGACCGCAATCCCTAATCCTCTCCAAACAACACTAGAGGCAGCCGTGGATTGCGCCTAACTCTGCCTATGCAACTCGGCACAGCCTGAGAAACTAACTAGCCTGAAGATAGAAAATAAGCCTACCTTGCCTCAGAGAAATACCCCAAAGGAAAAGGCAGCCCCCCACATATAATGACTGTGAGTAAGATGAAAAGACAAACGTAGGGATGAAATAGATTCAGCAAAGTGAGGCCCGACTTTCTTAACAGAGCGAGGATAGGAAAGATAACTTTGCGGTCTACACAAAACCCTAAAGGAAACCACGCAAAGGGGGCAAAAAGACCCTCCGTACCGAACTAACGGCACGGAGGTACACCCTTTGCGTCCCAGAGCTTCCAGCAAAACAATTAGACAAGCTGGACAGAAAAAATAGCAAACAAATAGCAAAGAAGAACTTAGCTATGCAGAGAAGCAGGCCACAGGAATGATCCAGGGAAAAACAAGTCCAACACTGGAACATTGACAGGAAGCCAGGATCAAAGCATTAGGTGGAGTTAAGTAGAGCAGCACCTAACGACCTCACCACATAACCTGAGGTAGGAAACTCAGAAGCCGCAATACCACTTTCCTCCACCAACAGAAGCTCACAGAGAGAATCAGCCGAAGTACCACTTGTGACCACAGGAGGGAGCTCTGCCACAGAATTCACAACAGTGTTTTTACTAAAATAAACTAAACACAAAGGCATGAGGGCACAATCTGAAATTGGTTGGGAAAAAATATCAAATGAAATTTCAGAAAAAAATATCAGAAGCAGATGTTTGGAACAGCAGATGTGAACAGAAAACCAAAAGTAAGTGAATGTAAACCTGCATGGAATAAACAGAAAAAGAAGATATTATAAGGACAGACTATATAAACCATGCCCTTTTATGCAGCTGTATATGTGCCCCCAATCCGACTTGCAAGACAAAAAAAAGAGCTTTTATTCTACTCGTCTACAGGGCGGTCTGGATCTGGCGCCTCCTTTCTTCTAGCGATGCTGTTGTCCTTCTCAGCTTTGTGTGAATGATGTGTCCTACATCATCCACACAGTATCCAGCATTGCGCTCCTGCGCAGACGTACTTCTCTCTGTCCTATCGAGGGCAGAATAAAATACTGTAGTGCGCATTGGATGGCGCTCAACTTTTTTGAGCATGCGCAATGCAGTACGTTGCTCTGCCCTCGAGAGGTTACAGAGAAGTATGTCTGCGCTGGAGCGCAATGCTGGACACTGTGTGGATGATATAGGAAGCATCATCTACACAAAGCAAGAAGAACAGCATCACAAGAAGAGAGGGGGCGCTGGAAAGACCAGCGACACACATAGGACCATACCTTCCCTAGGCGAGTATAATAAAAGCTCTTTTTCTTCTATTGCAGGCTGGATTGAGGGCAAATATAAAGCATATTAGAATGCAGTGTATGAGGGCTTACAGGTACTGGCCTTACCTCATATGGCAAAATCCTGGTAACAGGTTCCCTTTGACATACATGCCACCTCTCAAAGCTGGTCTAATCACAGCTCTCTGCACTTGTTGTCCAGAGCAGTGTGCTGTTCAAATACCTTGTTAACTCTATGTGTAGACATAAGTGATAGCAGTGTAGATTTAGAACAAATCATTGGTAACTGAATGTGTTAAAACAGATGTTGTGCTGAGCTTTCTAGTTCTACTAATACTATAGTTTAACTCTTCACTATATCTGTCACTCAAGGAGGAGAGCCCACTCTGCCATAAATCAGGACGTAACAAAACTACAAGAAAACACCCAAATCTTAGTCACAGTTCTACCCAAGGTTTTACTATCTAGTACATAACTGTACATTTAGTTTCCTATGCCCAAGTGCATGATCTAACATTGATCTACTCTAAACGTTAATAGCCTTTTTTCAGGTCTAACCTCCATCGTCTTCAAAGTCCTCTGTAGTATCATATTATCCTCCTGTAAGTTGATTACTTTGCAGAGTTTAGCATCATCTGGAAATATTGAAATTCTACTCTGCATTCCCTGTACAAGGGCATTAATAAAAATGAAAAAAGAGGACCCAATGCTGACCCCTGTGGTAACCCACTTTTAACTTTCACCTAATCAATATATTTAACATTGAATAATTCCATTACGTTGGCAATATGAGCTTTTGTGCCAAGTCATTACATTAATATCAAAACGCACCATTATTTTGGCAACACACTTTTTTTTTTTCAATCTAGAGCATCCCCTCTTGTGATGCACTTCCAGATGGGGTCTTTTTGCATTCCACGAACTAACAGTGGAGGAACGCAGAGTGATGGCAACATATTTCTGGCTCGAGGCCTCACGTTCCCGTATATTTTCTTAAGGAAATCCAGTACCTCCTATCTTATCGAAGAACCTGATATTACATGGGTGAAACACGTTGAGGCGGTAAAATGGACTCAAAGTAGACATGAATCTCATTGCTTCTATGGTCCAGTATCTGAGGTCCATAGAAGGTCCTGTATCTGAGCATGGCACACTGGGAAATCCACCCACTACTCCCCATCATCTCTCCTCTGACAAGGCTCCTGGATGACACACCAGAGGCGGGTGTAAGATGTTGCAGCCCTTCAGGATTCTCGTCTGCGCAACCAGGTGAGTGTATTACCTCTCCTTCCTCTCTTCACTGACCTGGGGTGTCTTTCACATGCAGCGCTGTTCTGTCTTTTGTTTCCTTCTATGAGGATGTAATATATATCAATAACTTTTTATTAAAATCCAAATCTATAAACTGAACGGTTTCGAAGTTTCCATAAGCTATGGAAACTTTGTGATTAATGATGAAGTGTATTTTCTTATTGATACTTCTGAATCATGATGGCTGCAATCGGTAAGAAACTTGGAGACAAACTACAAGTGAACGTTCATGATTTATAGGATATAAGTTGATACTTGGTTAACTGTTTTTTTTTTCATTTTACATTCCAAGTAGCGTTAACTTACGGTCATATAAGTGAAATAAACATTTATGAAGAATGACAGCATGGAACACTCTGCAGAAGAATTCTAACAGGATTTTCAAGGGAGTGGTTGAAGGAAGGAGACCTGATCTGGATAGGATTCATTCCACCCAATGAAATCTGATGCATATGTGGCAGAAAGCCTGAAAAACCTCTATTTATCCTTAATGTCCTATGAATATATTAATGTAAACCTAGCAAATAAACCCACATCTTGTGTAGAGGCTACTATAAGAATCCATGCGAGTGCCTCAGGGTAAATACGGCCAAGCTTGAGCTATATTAATATTTTTTACGTGAAATGTGTCCTTTTGAAAAAGGATAAACTTGTGTAAGGAATGAATCTGCATATTTAATGATCACATGCATTGTCACGGGGTTACAGCGACAGAGAGGAGCCAGAAGACAGCAGCATCTGAGTTCTCTTACTCTAGCGCTGAATAGAAGCACTTCACCTTCTTATTAAAGTGTGAACTTCTTTGGGCAGTGCAAGGGTTAATCTGCTCTGTTGAGAGCTCCTGGAGCTAAGGCTCTCAGCTGTGCACTGTTACTCACATCTCCTCTACAAACCGGGCCCTGGCTAGCACTCATTGTCAGAGGTTAGCTTCTGCTGCATGGCTGGAGGTTGTTGTTGGTTATTATCTGAGAAGGCATTTGGTGGATTTATCTGTGACTGTTGCTAGGTTTTGAGTCTGATAATTCCCTACCTTCTCCTACTTTGGGTTAACCCCATCCCCCACTCCCCTGTGCATAGTTCTGTTATGTGTGAGTGTATATTTGTATGTTTGGTATTTTTTGTTACCCCTGTTCGTATTACCTTCTGAGTCTGGTTGGTGTACTACGGTGCACTACTACTACCACCATCTCCCCTGTGTGGGGGAAGGGTACAGACGTAGGGTGATTGGTGAGCTAAGACAAGGTACGTGGCCCATCATCTTCACTTTCAGAAGTAACCCGGGGAACAGGGCAAGCTAGGGCACCCCTAGCATTAGGGGACAGGGAAAAGCCTCTGGTCCCAGACAACAGACTCGGTACATGTATACTTTCTGTGCTATTTTGAATTTCAGAATTTGTTAGATTAGGATTACTTGAATAGATCATGTAATAGGTGAGCTCAAATATATGACAAATAAGCTCTCTAAACTCTCTTTTGCTGAAGTATATTACCTCAGTATATACAGTACTGTGCAGGTTTAAGCAGATGTGGTGAAAATGCTTTAACATAAGAATGCCATAACAAATAGAAGTGTTAATAGTCTATTTTTATGATCATCAAAATGAAAAGTGATTGATCAAAAAAGAATTCTAAATCAAGTCAGTATATAGTGTGATCAATCTTTGCAAAATAACATCAAAGCATTGATAGAACGTATGGCACTGGTGGACATCTTCTGATTACAAAAAAAAGCCAACAAGATGTGTATTTCATCTGCCGCACTATGGGCTTTAATATTGACAATTTTTTTGTGTTCACAATGCTGTGAATAAAAAGGCAGATACAATACTTACCCATCATGAAATACCATCAGGAAGCCATCTTATTGGCTCCAAATTTATTCTGCTGAAGGACAACAACACAAATCCCATGTCTTTAAGAACTATTTTCAGTGTAAAAAAGAACAAGGAGGCCTGATGATATGGCCCCTACAGAGCTTTGATCTCAACATCAAGTCTATCTAGAATTACATGAAGAGACAAAAGGATTTATGAACACCTACATCAGTCGAAAACCAGTATTTAGTCCTCCAAGATGTTTGGAACAATCTCGTTGCCGAGTTCCTTCAAAAACTATGTGCAAGTGTACCGAGAAGAATTGATACTTTCATGATGTTTTGAAGGTCACACCAAATATTAGTTAACATTTCTCTTTTGTTCATCCACTTTGCATTTCGGGTAACGCCCCTCCTACTTAAAAGAAGCTCTTAGCGCATAATTTCATGCAGATAAGTGTTCAGCCCATAGCCTGGAACAGCTCATTTACACATTAAAAAAATGTGGATTTCTCTGGAATAAGATGTCAGATATCAAGGTATAATTTCAATCACCATCAATAGGTGCTAATATACAAACTACCATGACATAATGTACAGTGAAGAAAATACTATCCATTGATCTGTTAGTAAGTCTGGGGTCTTTCCAGACCAATTGTTGCCCGCTATCAGCAGTGAGGTGGGATGATTAATGGAATGGAGTGGGATACTAAGAATAAAGGCTCACAGCACATGCCCCTCCACTGAGCATTCACCACACTACTACTAATGGGCCATGATCCGATAAGTGTGTCCTAGAAGTGTGAAGATTAATGTAGAATGGGGACCAGAAGGGAACTGAAGGTAACTGGACAGTCACTGTAAACAATGTTTCTGTTTATTTTCACTTTCACCCCTATAATCCTTCACTTTTTGCTAACTCCCTAACCCCTACACCTAGTAAGGAACTGTTCCTCTCTTCTTCAATCCTCCCCATCCATCTCACCTCCTCCTCAGAACAGTTCCTCAACATACAATCCTCTGTTTCAAAGCACAGACAGCCACCTCATGCCCTCTACTGCTCCCACCTGCTAATACTTTCTCTGCTCCTTCTCACTGCTGGTGATATATCTCCAAATCCTGGTCCTCCTCACCACATCACCACAGTCAGTTCTACCTCCCATCCACACTATCACAAATTTCCATAACCTCTCTAACCTTATACCCATTTGCCCGGCCCCCCCTTCCCCAGTCCCACTAACAGGAGCTCTATGGAACGCTCGCTCTGTCTGCAACAAGATTTCCTACATCCATGATCTTTTTATTACTAACAATCGTTCCTTCCTCGACATCACCGAAACCTGGCTCACCCCTTCTGACACAGCCTCTCCTGCTGCACTTTCGTATGGTGGCTTCCACCTTCCTCACACACCCCGCCCCAGCAGCAAGCATGGCGGAGGAGTTGGTTTTCTCCCGTCAGATAACTGCTCCTTCACCCACAAACCACTGCCACCCTCTGTTACTCTCCCTCCCTCTCTGTGCGCATCTACTCCCCCTCCAACTGGCTGTCATTTACCGCCCCCCTGGGCCATCCACCACCTTCTTTGACCAGTTCACCACCTGGCTACTTCATTTCCTTTCCACGGACATCCCCACTATCATCATAGGCGACTTCAACATACCCATTGACACTTCCCTCTCAGCTGCCACTAAACTTCCTCCTTCGGCCTCACTCAATGGTCTTCTGCAGCCACTCACAAAGATGGTCAGACACTAGACCTCATCTTCACCCGCCTCTGCTCCCTATCTAACCTCTCTAACTCACCTCTTCCTGACCATAATCTACTCACATTCTCTTCCCTCCACTCCTTGTCTACAATCCCCACCCCACAAACTTGCACACCCTCGCAGAAATCTTAAACACCTTGATCTACACTCACTCTCTGAATCCCTCCTCCCTCTCACAGACATAATTTCCATGCGAATGACGCGGCCGCTCTATAACACCACAATAGCTGTAGCTTTGGAATCTCTTGCCCCCTCACACATACTAAAGCTCGCAAAATCAACAGACAGCCCTGGCACACCAGCCTGACCAAAGAACTGAGGCGAGCTTCCAGGGCTGCTGAGCGGAGATGAAAAAGATCCCACTCCAACAAGCAATTCATTGCATTCAAACAGTCCCTCACTACTTTCAAGACCACACTCGCCACAGCTAAACAAACCTACTTCTCATCTCTCATATCCTCCCTGTCTCAAAACCCTAAACAGTTATTCAACATCTTCAATTCTCTCCTCCGTCCCCCAGCACCCCCTCCCTCCCCACTCATCTCAGCTGAAGACTTTACCTCATTTTTCAAGCAGAAGATTGAGAACATCAGAGACAGTTTTAGTCCACAACCTACAGAGCCCTACCTCCCAACTACCCAGCCCTCCACCTCCAAAACCAACTTCTCCACCATTACAGAAGATCGACTCTCCACTCTACTCTCAAGATCGCATCTCACCACCAGTGCACTTGACCCGATCCCTTCCCACTTCATCCCAAACCTCGCCACAGTCTTCATCCCAACCCTAACCCATCTCTTCAACCTATCACTAACAACTGGTGTTTTCCCCTCAAGATTTAAACATGCCTCAATCACACCTATCCTCAATAAGCCCTCTCTTGACCCATCCTCTGTATCTAGCTATCGCCCTATATCACCTCTCCCCTATGCCTCAAAACTACTGGAACAACACGTCCATCTTGAACTGTCCACCCATCTATCTTCCTGCTCCCTCTTCGACCGCTTACAATCAGGCTTCCGGTCACACCACTCCACTGAAACTGCCCTAACTAAGGTCACCAATGACCTATTAACCGCCAAGAGCAAGCGACACTACTCTATCCTCCTCCTCCTGGACCTGTCCTCTGCCTTTGACACAGTGGACCATTCCCTGCTGCAGCAAATCCTCTCATCCCTTGGCATCACAGATTTGGCCCTATCCAGGATCTCGTCATACCTACCTGACCAGACATTCAGTGTCTCCCACTCACACACCACCTCGTCACCTCGCCCTCTATCTGTCGGAGCTCCGCAAGGTTCTAGGGCCTCTGCTCTTCTCCATTTACATTTTTGGCCCAGGACAGCTCATAGACTCTCACGTATTTTCAGTATCATCTCTATGCTGACGACACACAGATCTACATCTCTGGACCAGATATCACCACCCTACTAACCAGAATCCCTCAATGTCTATCCGCTATTTCATCTTTCTTCTCCACTAGATTTCTTAAACTTAACATGGACAAAACAGAATTCATCATCTTTCCCCATCTCACGCGACCCCAACAAACCTATCCATTACAGTAAACGGCTTACCACTCTCCCCAGTCCCACAAGCTCGCTGTCTTGGGGTAATCTTTGACACCGATCTCTCCTTCAATCCGCATATCCAAGCCCTTTCCACTTCCTGCCACCTTCAACTCAAAAATATTTCACGGATCCGTACATTCCTAAACCAAGAGTGCAAAACAATAATAAATACCCTCATCATCTCCCGCCTTGACTACTGTAATCTCCTGCTCTGTGGCCTCCCCTCTAACACTCTCGCACCTCTTTAATCTCTTTTAAACTCAGCTGCCCGACTAATCCACCTGTCCCCCTGCTATTCCCCAGCCTTTCCCCTCTGTCAATCCCTTCACTGGCTCCCCATTAGCCAGAGACTCCAGTACAAAAGCCTAACCATGACATACAAAGCCACCCACAACCTGTCTCCTCCATACATCTGTTACCTCGTCTCCCGGTACTTTCCTGCATGGAACCTCCGATCATCACAAGATCTCCTTCTCTACTCCCCTCTTATCTCCTCTTCCCACAATCGCATACAAGATTTCTCTGGCGCATCACCCCTACTCTGGAACTCTCTACCACAACATATCAGACTCTCACCTACCATCGAAACCTTCAAAAAGAACCTGAAGACCCACCTCTTCCGACAAGCCTACAACCTGCAGTATCCACCGATCGATCAAACCACTGCACGACCAGCTCTATCCTCATCTACTGTATTCTCACCCATCCCTTGTAGATTGTGAGTCCTCGCGGGCAGGGTCCTCTCTCCTCCTGTACTAGTCGTGACTTGTATTGTTCAAGGTTATTGTACTTGTTTTTATTATGTATACCCCTCCTCACATGTAAAGCGCCATGGAATAAATGGCGCTATAATAATAAATAATAATAATAATCAAGGTCTGGGAAGGCCAAAACATTGGACATCTTGCAAAGTGTGGTACCCTTGAACATGGCATGCCGACATATCAATAAATGGTAATTTCTTCACTGCAGCTAATATACAGCTATACCCATCCTGCCACTAAGCTCCATCCCAGTACCGCAGTGTGCACGGGGCTTCCCGACGGACTCTTTTCACAGATATCCTTGATATCAAGGATGCCAAAATGTTGGATGAATTTATGACTGTAACGTCCTATAAAGTCAGCTGTGAATTAAATTGCTACATCTTTGAAACATAATTCTTTCTGACTTTTTTTGAGTGCCGAAGGTCATCATTTATATTGCTCCACCATCTACCCAGACTGTCCACCATAAACTTTCTACATCATAAAGTGCCGACTAAAATTTAATTTTGAAATTATGACTGGACATTTACAAAGTCAATATTGAAAATAGCAGATGGCAAAATAGAGAGAATACTACAACATCTAATTGTTAAAATTTTAATAAAATTTTTTACTAAGAAACAAGATAGATTACTCGGTGATACTATCAGAACTTCCAAACCCCAAGAGTGAACCCACAGTACCGCAACAACAAACCTCCCTAGAGTGAGCTTACGAGATGGACCACCCCCTATACAGGGAGCGTTAGGGGCAGGCCCGAGGGAGACTATTGCCGCGGAAGCTGATACCGGGGAACAGGAAGCAGGAGAGGAAGGATGCGGAAGTGGCTAAGGCGGAGACACAGGACTGAGTGACAGTGACTGAAACACAGAGTGGACTGGATATGGCGGACGACCAGGACAGGCAGGGAATGGCAGAGACACAGGACGGACTGGATATGGCAAACGCCCAGGACAGGCAGGGTATGGCAGAAACACAGGATGGAGCAAGGTATAGAGGACCTGGGTCAAATGAGGCAATTGACAAACAGGCAAAGAGCAGAGGAAGGAATTACCTTATATACAAGATGTGCTGAAGGACTTCCGGGTCAAAGTCCTCCCAGTATTATAGAGAAAGGTATGGAGCGCCTGTAGTTCAGAAAAGCGAGGTGCGTGTGCGCTGAGAGGTGCTGGAACGAGGAGTGCGCATGCGCACCCGCCGAGAACCAGGAAGAGGATGTGTGCCTGCAGGAGGAGCGTGCCGCCGTGTGTGAGAAGAAGCGGAGACGATGGCAACGGACCCGTCAGCTGGAGGAACAGGAGGAGCGCGCCGGAGCAGGTAAGTATGAGCTGAAGGGGCGGTGGACCTGGCAGCAGAGGCGGCCGTGACAGTATCCCTCCTCTTACTCCCCCTTTTCTAAGACGAGACAGAAACCTGGATAAAATCGGAGGAGCTTGTATGTTCTCACAGGGCTCCCAAGACCTCTCCTCGGGACCAAAACTCTTCCAATCAACCAAAAACAGAGTTTTACCTCTCAACTTTTTCATGGCAAGAATGGCATTAACCTCAAAAACATCTGGATCAGAGACAGGTAAAGGAGTTTGAGCAGGAGAAACATGGAACTGATTTTAGACAACTGGTTTCAAAAGAGAAACATGAAAAGAATTAGGTATGCGAAGAGAAGCGGGCAATTTCAGCTTGTAGGAAACATCATTGATACGAGACACAACCTCGAAAGGGCCAATGTACTGTGGACCTAATTTATACGAGGGAATCTTAAGACGAATAAACCTGGAGGACAACCACACTTTATCGCCTGACCGATATACAGGAGAATCTAGACATCGTTTATCGGCATGTCTCTTAATCCTGGCCTTAGCTAGTTCCAGGGCGATTTTGGTCTCCTACCAGACCCTGGAAAACTCCTCGGACAGAAGATCAACCGCTGGCACACCCGAGACAGGGAGTACTGGCAGAGGGATACCAGGATGTTGCCCATAGACGATGAAGAATGGAGACTTGGAAGAAGACTCATTGATGTGGTTATTGTAAGCGAACTCAGCCCATGGAAGTAAATCAGACCAGTTATCTTGATGAGCGTTGGAAAAATGTCAAAGATAAGTCATCAGTATTTGGTTTGTGCGCTCTGCTTGTCCGTTGGTCTGAGGATGATAAGTTGTAGAAAAGACCAGGATAACATTCATTAATTTACAAAGAGCCCGCCAGAAACGAGAAGTGAACTGAACTCCTCTATCAGAGACTATGTGCAACGGAAAGCCATGAATCCGGAAGACATGAGAAATGAAGATTCTCGCCAACTCAGGAGCGAAGGGCAATCCAGGCAAAGGGATGAAGTGAGCCATCTTGGAGAATCGATCCACAACAACAAAAATGACTGTATGACCAGAGGACTGAGGCAGATCAGTAATAAAGTCCATAGCGATATGTTGCCACGGGACTGAAGGAACTGGAAGAGGATGTAGGAGACCGGAGGGCAGATGTTTGGGAACCTTGTTCCTAGCACAAGACGGACACAAAGCGACAAAACCTTGAACATCCGAAAGAAGGGATGGCCACCAATAATGACGCGAGATGAGAGAGAGCATTTTCTTGTACCCGACATGGCCTGCCAGTCTTGAGGAATGGCCCCAACGTAGCATTCGAGACATCTCATTCACCCGGACAAGGTTTTTACCTGGTGGTAAGGAAGACAAGCTGACCGGAGCCACAAGAATAATTTTGCTGGGGTCCACGATGTGTGCTGGTTCCTCTACAACATCGGATGCAAGAAATGACCTGGACAAAGCATCAGCTTTAAAGTTCTTGTCACCAGGACGGAAATGTAGTTCAAAGTCAAAACGGACAAAGAATAACGACCATCTGGCATGTCGGGGATTCAGTCTTTGCGGAGACTGGATATATTCAAGGTTCCTGTGGTCTGCAAAGATCTTGAAAGGGTGAACAGCTCCCTCTCAAAGATAACGTCATTCCTCCAGCGCCAATTTTATGGCCAATAGTTCCTTGTCACCAATGGCGTAGTTCCTCTCCGAGGCGGAGAAGATTTTCGAAAAGAAACCACACGTAGCCAATTGTCCGGAAGAAGATCTCTGGGAGAGTACTGCACCAACTCCAAAGGCAGAAGCGTCTACCTCAAGAATAACGGGTTTGTTGATCTCAGGCCGACAGAGTACAGGAGCCGAGGCAAATGCATGTTACAGAGACCGAAAAGCATCTTCAGCTTCGGAAGACCAGATGTGGAGATTGGACCCCTTGCGAGTCAAAGCAGAAATTGAGGCGACCAGGGTGGAGAAATGTGGAATAAACTGCTGGTAGTAATTGGCGAACCCAAGAAAATGTTGCATTGCTTTCACTCCCTGAGGGCGTGGCCAGTTAAGCACAGCAGACACTTTCTCCAGGTCCATTTGCAAGCCAGAGTCAGAAATGATATAGCCAAGAAACAGTAGCGAAGACTGCTCAAAAACACATTTCTCGAGTTTGGCGTAGAGACGATTCTCTCTAAGACGGGAGAGCACTTGACGGACATCTTTTCTGTGAGAAGCAAGGTCAGCGGAGAACACCAGAATGTCGTCTAAGTACACCACCTCACAGGAGTAGCGTAGATCTTAAAAAACATCATTCACAAACTCCTGATACACTGCTGGAGCATTACATAAGCCGAAAGGCATGACTAAATACTCAAAGTGACCATCCCGGGTATTAAAAGCAGTTTTCCATTCGTCTCCTGAACGAATACGGATCAAGTTGTAAGCTTCACGAAGATCAAATTTCGTGAAAATTCGGGCTCCTCTCAGGCGATCAAACAACTCAGGTATGAGTGGTAGCGGGTACTTGTTCTTGATTGTGAGATTGTTGAGGCCACGGTATTCTATACACGGACGAAGAGTCCCATCCTTCTTCTTAACAAAGAAAACATCCGCACCTGCAGGGGAGGAGGATTTGAGAATAAATCCTTTGGTTAAATTCTCCCCGACGTATTCAGTCATGGCTTGAGTCTCGGCAGGAGACAACGGGTAGATTCGACCTCGGGGAGGAGTAGAGCCCGGAGCTAGATCAATTTGGCAGTCGTAGGGTCGATGCGGAGGTAAGGTCTCAGCCTCTTTCTTATCGAAGACATCCAGAAAAGACAAATACGAAGAAGGTAAATTGGAGGACCCGAGATAGGACGAGAAGATTCTCTTGGTAACACAGGAAGCAAACAGTTTCTCTGGCAGAAGTCCCCAGCACAGGATTTCGCCAGACCGCGAGTCAATACAAGGCTCGTGAGTCCTCAACCAGGGAAGTCCAAGAAGAAACGTGTAGGACAAAGAAGGCAGCACATTGAAGAAGATCTTCTCACGATGCAGGATTACAATTTGGAGTTCCAATTCTTCAGTAACTAACGTAACGGACGCCCGCAGAGGTTGGCCATCAACTGATACCATCTGTCGAGGAGTCTCCAGTGATCTGACCGGAATCCGCAATCTCCTAACTGCCTCGAGTTGAATAAAGTTCCCGGCTGCCCCAGAATCTATATAAGCAGAGTAAGAGAAACGTTTATTACCCAGATATAAAAAAACAGAAAGAGTGAGGGGTTGAGAGGGTTCTGGGATACCTAGGGAAGCCTCTCTTACCTGTCCTAGGCGGAGGCGTTTCCCGGCCTCAAAGGACAGGAACGCAAGAGATGAGATGCACTGCCACAATAGAAACACAGACCTTGAGCAAACCTCTCTTTCCGATGCTGCTCCACAGCTTTAAGACGGTCCACCTGCATGGGTTCCGTGGCAGAAGTCGAATCAGACCGAGAACAGGAAGAATTAGGAGTAACCGGAGGGAGTCAAGGAAATCTCCTCTCTCTAGCGGATTCTCGAGAACGTTCCTGGAAACGTAAATCAATGCGGGTTGCCAAAGCAATAAGATCTTCCAAGGACGACGGACGCGCCAACTCGTCCTTGATTCGAGGAGAAAGCCCACGCCAGAAGGCTCCCACTAAAGCCTCATTATTCCATCCTAATTTGGATGAAAGGGTGCGAAAGCGGATGGGGTATTGACCCACCGAAAGCGTACCTTGATAAAGGTTAAACATAGACTCGGTGGTAGAGGACAAACGACCCGGTTCATCAAATACTTTACGAAAAGTATCAACAAAGGTGGAGAGTTGGGAAACAAGGGGATCACCCCACTCCCAAAGAGGATTAACCCACGCCAAAGCCTCGACCTCTAAGTGAGAGATTACAAAAGCCACTTTAGAACGGTCAGTGGGATACTGCATGGGAAGTAACTCAAAATGAAGCTGGCATTGGTTTAAAAACCCTCTGCACAATTTAGGATCCCCACTACAGCGAGGAGGTTTAGCCAATTGGGGAGGTGGATGAGGAGCCGAAGCCTGAGAGGGAACGGGAGCGGAAGACTGGAGGGCACAAAGGCGATCATCCACAGAAGCCATAAAATTAAGAATATAAGCTTGAGTGTCATGCTGTTAGGCCAGCTCCTGTTGGAGACTTGCTAACTGAGAGGCGCTCCCAGGGTCGGAGGCCTGCAGGGACGAGAGTCGGGACTCCATGGACTTCAAAAAGGACATAATCCTGGACTGATTCTCCCGGAGAAATAATAATTCCTTCTGGGTAGGAGTCGGGGTACAGCAGGGTCCATGGCCTGTTTGTACTGTCAGAACTTCCGAACCCCAAGAGTGAACCCACAGTACCGCGACAACGAATCTCCCAAGGGTGAGCTTACCAGGTGGACCACACCCTATACAGGGAGCGTTAGGGGCAGGCCCGAGGGAGACTATTGCCGCAGAAGCTGATACCGGGGAACAGGAAGCAGGAGAGGAAGGACGCGGAAGTGGCTAAGGCAGAGACACAGGACTGAGTGACAGTGACTGAAACACAGAGTGGACTGGATATGGCGGATGACCAGGACAGACAGGGAATGGCAGAGACACAGGACGGACTGGATATACCAGATGACAAGAACAGGCAGGGAATGGCGGAGACACAGGATGGACTGGATATGGCAGACAACCAGGACAGGCAGGGAATGGCGGAGACACAAGACGGACTGGATAAGGCGGACACCCAGGACAGGCGGGTTATGGCAGAAACACAGGACGGAGCAAGGTATAGAGGACCTGGGTTAAATGAGGACAATTGACAAACAGGCAAAGAGCAGAGGAAGGAATTACCTTATATACAAGACGTGCTGAAGGACTTCCGGGTCAGAGTCCTCCCAGGATCATAAAGAAAGGTATGGAGCGCCTGTAGTTCAGGAAAGCGAGGTGCGTGTGCGCAGAGAGGTGCTGGAGTGAGGAGTGCGCATGCGCACCCGCCGAGAACCAGGAAGAGGACGTGTGCCTGCAGGAGGAGCGCGCCGCCGTGGGTGAGAAGAAGTGGAGATGACGGCAACGGACCCGGCAGCTGGAGGAACAGGAGGAGCGCGCCGGAGCGGGTAAGTATGAGCTGAAGCGGCGGTGGACCCGGCAGCAGAGGCGGCCGTGACAGATACTGTGTGTAGCTGAAAAATCATCCAATTCTACGTAAACTAAGCACAATAGATTTTCGTTTTCAACAGGCAAAATAATAACACTGACTAGTGTCTGAATAGTGGGATTTGACATTAATCAATGAATCAGAGGAATCGGAGCGCAATGTTAGTTTCAGGTCAATGGATGAAAATCCTGTATATGTCATTTGATTCCGTGATGGGAAACTTTAGGAACCCCTTTCGAAACAAACTATCGATATTTACAATTGCATATAACTAAAGCAGAATAAAATGGAACAAATGGAAAAAGAAAATGAATGCACTGAATGCAAAAAGTCCCAACATGTGAGAGAATAATAAAAGGTCTCATTTTTGCAATTAAAGGGGTTTTCCTAAGTAATCCAAAAACTAATCTGAGACAGGGTTGTGACCATCAGGGCTATGGAGTTGGTAAGCCAAACCACCGACTCCAACTCCACAGCCCTGGTGACCATGCATTCTGCCTCCTGGGTCACATATAGATTCATTTTTTATATATCTCTCTATTTTGCAATACGAGAGTGATTATGATATCAGATATAATGGAGGTTTTCTTAAAAGGAGCCAGTTAGCACAAAATTTTCAAACAAGCACAGGCGCTCGGTGCACCCTTGGCATGGACAAACAGCTCAGTGCACTTTGTCACCTACTTGTTTTCCAACAATCTCCGCTCTTCTGTGGCTTTGTAAAGCCAAATCTGTCAAGAAAAAGGGGGTTAGAGATGGATGTAAAACATATAGGTTAGAAGGTGCACTGAACTGCTAGGCCAGTCTAAGGGTGCACAGAAGGCATGAGCTTGGTTTGAACAGTCATTTTACTTTGCTAGTCTCCTTTTAATATGTAGTGAATTTTCTCTGTTTAGTGTAAAGACTCCTTCAGATGTCAGTGAAACAGAGTCTGAGTACGGATCACAAGGCACGGGACTGCCCACGGTTTCCTGGCCCAAACTTCACGGCCTCATGTAAGAGTTTGAGACTATCAAGTTCTGATGGGGAGAGAAACGTGGCCAGTTATCGCATCACGGCCCATACTTGGACTGTGTTTCATGGACATCTAAATAAGGCTTTATTTAAGTTATTTTAGCTACATCCACATTACCAGTTATACAGAACAAAAAGCACACGAGCCGCCATGGTCGCAGACTTGGTATGACAATTGGACAGAAAGTCTCATTCAATTCTGGGTAAATTACATTTCACATTATAAATTCCCGGAGTGTAGAACACATTTTAAAAAAGCACAGCAATTATTAGCAATTCTATCTTCTTACTAGTACATTATTTGGGAATGTGATCAATGTGCAGACAAGAGGATTACGCTGAATGTGACCTGATAATTGATTCCAGAGCAGACGTTTTGGTAGAGAGGACACGTTCCTCACATAATACAAGCTGCTGGCAAGATGGATACAGATAATCACTACTACTCTGTAAGAGGACGATCTGTTTATAAAATATTACAGCTAGCGTGCTCCATAATCACGCCTGCCGTGAGACTAGCAAGTGTAAGATGAATTATGGTAATGGCTATGGGATGACCAATACTGACATGTAGGAAAATAGCTTTAATTTGAAAGCCAAAACTTGCAAGGAAAATATAATATTTTATGAATGGCTGTAACATTTCCAGCAGAAGCTAGACTACATTACCCATGATCCTATGCATGCAGAATTATAAGGAATAAGGCAATTAAAGTGAGTGAAAACTCAAAGTCTCCATATATAATTATGTGTAGGGACAGAAAGGTTTCTTCCTTTGTATGCATTGCAGTCGGTCTGTTGTCATTCTCCTGCAATGAGAGCTTTTATCTTTTATAGTGTAGAGCTGGTTTCCATATAGCCTGACCTCTAGTGCCCGGCCAAGAGTGTGTAGTTCCTACATTCCAGGAAAGAGGTTAGCTCTTAATATCCCAGTCTGCTTTCTCCAGTTCCTATACAGCAGTTAGCTACTCACCTCCCTCATCTTCTGAAGAGATAAATTTATAAATCAACAGCCTGGCAGCTTTCTCATGGAGATCTAAGTCCAGCCCATAAATCTTAACAGATAGGGCCCGCTTCACACGTCCATATAATGCAGATACCGTAAAAAGCTCTACCGGTGTCATCAGTGTGCCACCTGTTTTTTTCCGGTATGGCTTAAGATAAATCTATTCCAAAGCTTCTCCTCTACTTTGCAATGCTTAACACGTACAGCACATGGATGCCATCCATGTGCTGTAGGTGTTTCATATGGACCCATAGACTTGTATTGGTCCTTATCATCCGTGCTGCTGGCAAAAACCGGACATATTTCCATGTGGGTCACACGATCTGTGTGAAAATACGGACACGTGAACATCAGCATAGGTTTTAATGGGTATATTCTCTGACAAGTGTGAAAACTGATGCAACATGTATAGAAAACACGGACAAGTGAAAGGGGGCTTATAAAAATGTGGATTTCTCTGTAATAAAATATCAGATCACTGATAAAGTATAATTTATTGAACTTCCTCTGACCTACATGCTCATATAAATAGCTTAGGAGGGTTTATCCTGACAGATTTCCTTTTGTCCCTAACCACTTTTATAATTTGCGTTATTATAAAATTCCTTAATGTGCTTTTGTCTGAGAGGAGTCTGAAATGGATTATCACAGGAGGAAGGCCCTGTAGTCACTTTCCGGCAGCTTCTGTTGCCCACTTGAAAGCGGACATCATCAGGCGGCGGAGCTTGCATCACGTACTCCATCTTCTGTTACTGACATTCCTTTATAATGTCCTGTTTCAGTAGTGGTGATTGAGAAGTGACCACTGTATTATGTTGCTGTACTTCTGTCGCTGCCACCCGGCATCCTCGGCCCCCGCCGCCACACTGCTTTTGTCATTGATGCCTTGTTTATACTGAAACCAGACGTGATCAGGGGCAGGGTGAGTGACAGCAGCGTTGATCCACTGCTTCTGTCACCATTCTCAAACAAAAAGTCATCAGGGGGAAGTGTTCACTCCATCATCACCCTCTTGTCATGTCTTAGAGCGTGGTATTGGGGACAGAAGCTACGGGGCAGCTAAGAACAGAATTGAGTGTAAGCAACAATTGAAAGTAAGTGTCCACAACACCATCCTCTGATGACGTTCCTGTTTTAGGGCAAAATGATGAAATCTGCAGAGAAAGAAAATGCTGATATAGGGATTAGCCGCATAGGGAGAACGGTAGCACATTTTAAAATAAAGCAAATTACAAAAGTGGTTAGGGCTTAAAAAATAGATATTTATAAATGGAATTACATTTATCGAACAACCACTCGGGAGATGAGATCTCAATGCCAAGATCTCCATCTGCGAATGCGCCGCCCCCCGCAGCCATTTTCCCAGAGTCCACCGCGTAGTTAACCATGGAAGTGTGGGGGCTCCGGGCTTTCACAAAATGTTGGCAGAGCCCCTGCACCACCAAATGCCCGCAGCGTTGCACATCCGAACACCCCTCTCTCTGTCTGGGGTCCGCAGCAACGCTCCACTCCTGCCTCTGCCAGCAGCGACGCTGGGACCCCGCTTCACCGCAGCCACACCCCTGGTAAACAATAAGACGCATGGATTGTAAGAAGCACCACCATTTTATTAACAAGTTTTTTTGCCTATTTTTCTCCTCAAAATTTGGGGTGCGTCTTATAATCAGGTGCGTCTTATAAACCACAAACTACGATATGTTCTGCAGCGTTGCATCTACCACTATATAGTCAGCATATGAAAGTAATATCAGTGTTGGTCTCTGTATAGAGATTATTTTCTGTAACAGCCGGGTCATCTGCTGAGGTTCCCCTACATCCACTATTAGTGTGTGCCACCATAGTTGTAATCAGGGTTACCTGCTAGGGTCCCAAACAGAAGTTTTGCATCCCCTGAATCAAAACCCTAGTGACTCCTCTATGCTAAAGCAACACTTGAGTGGTTTAAGGGGAAACGTGTAAATGTTTTGGAGCGACCTAGTCAACGCTCAGACCTTAATCCAAATGAGAATCTGTGGTCAGACTTGAAGATTGCTGTTCACCAGAGGAAACCATCTAACTTGAAGGAGCTGGAACAATTTTGCCTTGAGGAATAGGCAAAAATCCCTGTAGATATGAAAAGCTCATAGAGACTTATCCAAAGCGACTTGCATCTGTAATTGCCACAAAAGGAGGCTCTACAGAGTACTGACTTTAGGAAGGTGAATAGTTATGCACACTGATGTTTTCAGATATTTTGCCTTACTTATTGTTTGCTTCACAATAAAAAGGAAACTAAATGTTCACAGTTGTAGGTACCGTATATATTCGAGTATAAGCCGAGATTTTTAGCCCATTTTTTTATGTTGAAAGTCCCCCTCTCGGCTTATACTCAAGTCATACCCAGGGGTCGGCAGGGCAGGGGGAGCGGGGGCTGTCTAATTATACTCACCTACTCCTGGTGTGGTCCCTGCTTCCCCGACGCCCCAGCTTCTTCCTGTACTGAGCGGTAACATGGTACCGCTCATTACAGTAATGAATATGCTGCTCCACCTCCCATAGGGGTGGAGCCGCATATTCATTACTGTAATGAGCAGTACCATGTGACCGCTCAATACAGGAAGAAGCTGCAGCGCCGGGGAAGCAGGGACTGCTCCGCGCCAGGAGCAGGTGAGTATAACGGGGAGGGGAGCACAGCACTGCGCGATATTCACCTGTTCCTCGTTCCAGGCGCTGCTCTGTCTTCAGCATCTTCTGCAGTGACGCTCAGGTCAAAGGGCGCGATGACGTGGTTAGTGCGCGCCTCTGCCTGAACGTCAGTGCAGAAGACGCTGAAGATGGAGCAGCGCCGCAACGAAGTCAGGTGAATATTGAAAGTGCCGGGGGCCTGAGCGACGGAGAGGTGAGTATGTGATTTTTTTTATCGCAGCAACAGCAAATGGGGCAAGTGTCTGTATGGAGCATCTTATGGGGCCATAATGAATGTTTGTGGAGCATTATATGGGGCAAATATCTTTATGGAGCATCTTATGGGGCCATAATCAACGTTTGTGGAGCACTAAATGGGGCAAAGATCTTTATGGAGCATCTTATGGGGCCATAATCAACGTTTGTGCAGCACTATATGGCACAAATATCTTTCTGGAGCATCTTATGGGGCCATAATCAACGTTTGTGCAGCACTGTATGGTGCAAATATCTTTATAGAGCATCTTATGGGGCCATAATTATTTTTTGTGGAGCATCATATGGGGCAAGTGTCTGTATGGAGCATCTTATGGGGCCATAATCAACATTTGTGCAGCATTATATTGGGGAAATGTGTCTATGGAGCATCTTAAGGGGCCATTATTAACCTTTATGCAGGATTATATGGGGCAAACAACTGGCTAAGACGATGGTGCAGACAACAAGGATTTGGATTCCTGGACCACGGTGTGAATTACTGGTATGATGGACTCCTCGCCAGAGACGGACTACACCTCAACAAACCTGGGAAACACACATTCGCCAGAAGACTCGCTACACTCATCAGGAGGGCGTTAAACTAGAAGAAGAGGGGACGGGAAGAAAAACATTAGACTCGAACAAAGACGACCCAGGAAAACATACTCAGAAGGGAGGTAAGAACATTTCTAAAACAATCCACAGTGAGGAGATTGTAACAAAACAAAATCCTCTAAACTGCATGCTCGCAAACGCCAGAAGCCTGACAAACAAGATGGAAGAACTAGAAGCAGAAATATCTACAGGTAACTTTGACATAGTGGGAATAACCGAGACATGGTTAGATGAAAGCTATGACTGGGCAGTTAACTTACAGGGTTACAGTCTGTTTAGAAAGGATCGTAAAAATCGGAGAGGAGGAGGGGTTTGTCTCTATGTAAAGTCTTGTCTAAAGTCCACTTTAAGGGAGGATATTAGCGAAGGGAATGAGGATGTCGAGTCCATATGGGTTGAAATTCATGGAGGGAAAAATGGTAACAAAATTCTCATTGGGGTCTGTTACAAACCCCCAAATATAACAGAAAGCATGGAAAGTCTACTTCTAAAGCAGATAGATGAAGCTGCAACCCATAATGAGGTCCTGGTTATGGGGGACTTTAACTACCCGGATATTAACTGGGAAACAGAAACCTGTGAAACCCATAAAGGCAACAGGTTTCTGCTAATAACCAAGAAAAATTATCTTTCACAATTGGTGCAGAATCCAACCAGAGGAGCAGCACTTTTAGACCTAATACTATCTAATAGACCTGACAGAATAACAAATCTGCAGGTGGTTGGGCATTTAGGAAATAGCGACCACAATATTGTGCAGTTTCACCTGTCTTTCACTAGGGGGACTTGTCAGGGAGTCACAAAAACATTGAACTTTAGGAAGGCAAAGTTTGAACAGCTTAGAGATGCCCTTAATCTGGTAGACTGGGACAATATCCTCAGAAATGAGAATACAGATAATAAATGGGAAATGTTTAAGAACATCCTAAATAGGCAGTGTAAGCGGTTTATACCTTGTGGGAATAAAAGGACTAGAAATAGGAAAAACCCAATGTGGCTAAACAAAGAAGTAAGACAGGCAATTAACAGTAAAAAGAAAGCATTTGCACTATTAAAGCAGGATGGCACCATTGAAGCTCTAAAAAACTATAGGGAGAAAAATACTTTATCTAAAAAACTAATTAAAGCTGCCAAAAAGGAAACAGAGAAGCACATTGCTAAGGAGAGTAAAACTAATCCCAAACTGTTCTTCAACTATATCAATAGTAAAAGAATAAAAACTGAAAATGTAGGCCCCTTAAAAAATAGTGAGGAAAGAATGGTTGTAGATGACGAGGAAAAAGCTAACATATTAAACACCTTCTTCTCCACGGTATTCACGGTGGAAAATGAAATGCTAGGTGAAATCCCAAGAAACAATGAAAACCCTATATTAAGGGTCACCAATCTAACCCAAGAAGAGGTGCGAAACCGGCTAAATAAGATTAAAATAGATAAATCTCCGGGTCCGGATGGCATACACCCACGAGTATTAAGAGAACTAAGTAATGTAATAGATAAACCATTATTTCTTATTTTTAGGGACTCTATAGAGACAGGGTCTGTTCCGCAGGATTGGCGCATAGCAAATGTGGTGCCAATATTCAAAAAGGGCTCTAAAAGTGAACCTGGAAATTATAGGCCAGTAAGTCTAACCTCTATTGTTGGTAAAATATTTGAAGGGTTTCTGAGGGATGTTATTCTGGATTATCTCAATGAGAATAACTGTTTAACTCCATATCAGCATGGGTTTATGAGAAATCGCTCCTAATCTAATCAGTTTTTATGAAGAGGTAAGCTATAGACTGGACCACGGTGAGTCATTGGACGTGGTATATCTCGATTTTTCCAAAGCGTTTGATACCGTGCCGCACAAGAGGTTGGTACACAAAATGAGAATGCTTGGTCTGGGGGAAAATGTGTGTAAATGGGTTAGTAACTGGCTTAGTGATAGAAAGCAGAGGGTGGTTATAAATGGTATAGTCTCTAACTGGGTCGCTGTGACCAGTGGGGTACCGCAGGGGTCAGTATTGGGACCTGTTCTCTTCAACATATTCATTAATGATCTGGTAGAAGGTTTACACAGTAAAATATCGATATTTGCAGATGATACAAAACTATGTAAAGCAGTTAATACAAGAGAAGATAGTATTCTGCTACAGATGGATCTGGATAAGTTGGAAACTTGGGCTGAAAGGTGGCAGATGAGGTTTAACAATGATAAATGTAAGGTTATACACATGGGAAGAGGGAATCAATATCACCATTACACACTGAACGGGAAACCACTGGGTAAATCTGACAGGGAGAAAGACTTGGGGATCCTAGTTAATGATAAACTTACCTGGAGCAGCCAGTGCCAGGCAGCAGCTGCCAAGGCAAACAGGATCATGGGGTGCATTAAAAGAGGTCTGGATACACATGATGAGAGCATTATACTGCCTCTGTACAAATCCCTAGTTAGACCGCACATGGAGTACTGTGTCCAGTTTTGGGCACCGGTGCTCAGGAAGGATATAATGGAACTAGAGAGAGTACAAAGGAGGGCAACAAAATTAATAAAGGGGATGGGAGAACTACAATACCCAGATAGATTAGCGAAATTAGGATTATTTAGTCTAGAAAAAAGACGACTGAGGGGCGATCTAATAACCATGTATAAGTATATAAGGGGACAATACAAATATCTCGCTGAGGATCTGTTTATACCAAGGAAGGTGACGGGCACAAGGGGGCATTCTTTGCGTCTGGAGGAGAGAAGGTTTTTCCACCAACATAGAAGAGGATTCTTTACTGTTAGGGCAGTGAGAATCTGGAATTGCTTGCCTGAGGAGGTGGTGATGGCGAACTCAGTCGAGGGGTTCAAGAGAGGCCTGGATGTCTTCCTGGAGCAGAACAATATTGTATCATACAATTATTAGGTTCTGTAGAAGGACGTAGATCTGGGTATTTATTATGATGGAATATAGGCTGAACTGGATGGACAAATGTCTTTTTTCGGCCTTACTAACTATGTTACTATGTTACTATGTTACTATGTATGTATATTTTAGTATGGAGCATCTTATGGGGCCATCATAAATTTTACGGAACATTATATGGGGCTCCTGATTCAATATGGATATTCAAAAACACTTAACCTACTGATGTCTCAATTAATTTTACTTTTATTTGTATCTATTTTTACTTTTGATATTTACCGGTAGCTGCTGCATTTTCCACCCTAGGCATATACTCGAGTCATTAAGTTTTCCCAGTTTTTTTGTGGCAAAATTAGGGGGTCGGCTTATACTCGAGTACATACGGTATGTTCTTTACATGAACTGATACAAACCGTAAAAAAAAAACAATGAAGTTACAGGTTGTGAGGTAGCAAAACATGCCAAGGGGTGAATACTGTCCCAAGCCACTTTATATAGCTGTGACGCTACCTTGGATATTTTTGTTACTCTCTTAAAAGTCGATAGAGAACGCATCTGCAGCAACCACTCCATTCACAGAGGCTCGAAGCAGGGGCCCCACAGCTGCAGGTCTCAGAGCAGGGACTGCAGTCTGTCAGACAATAATGGCATTTCCTGTGAATATGGCAACACACCTTAAAGCTATAAGTGGATAGGTATCTTTATAATCTTTATAGTTTCCCTACAAATGTGCAGAGTCACTTTAGGACAAAGGTGGCGAAAATAAAAATAGCAGGGAGAGCTGTATACGCTGCAAAATCTGCATCCAATAAAGACAAGTGAAACCAGACACGGCATGGAAAAAACAAGCATATGGATCGACAGCAGAGAAAAACACGAGACAATATTAAACAGATTTTCTTTACTAAAGAAAAGTCTGAATACATCATAGAAAATGTTTCAATGGGTATAATGGAAAAAGAGAGGAATCCACTACAAAGAGTTGTTAGCTGCGACCTAGAGCTACTATTCTGTGTATTTCGGACTTTCATCATTCTGAACATTTATTTGAAAGTGTTGTTACTAAACAAAACAGATTCCTAACCATAATTCAGAATAGTCACCTGAACAGATCTTATAAATTTACAGCATTCCAGCGGCTCGGGCACAAATATTTAGTGTATACAGTCGGATACTAATTATTACCAGCACTAAAATAGGATGAAGAACTGTACAGGGTATTGATAGTGGCAGGAGAGAAAATGCTGGTATACAGTATGGTACAAATATCTATCACTACATAATTCAGCATTTGGTCATTAGTTTCCCAATGCATCTGTTCACTAAACGAAAAGTTTAAAGGGAATGTGTCCCCCATACTTGTTAGCTGATCCATGCTGCAAAAACCAAATAAAAAGTCCTACTAAATAAATTTAATCAGTAATACATGATACTGTATGTGATGTGTGACAGATGCCCCCATCCCCAGCAAAAGCTTCTAAACCCCCAGTCTTGGCGGGTCTTCTGAATTTTGGCAGTCATAGGACACCTTTCCTGTGTTGGAACATAAATGGAACGATTTTCATGAGGGTCTGGTTGCCTTATTGTTGCAATAGCTAAGCCAGTCCTCTTCTATGTCTACAAAATGGCTGCAACAAATAAGGGGGGTGGCTCAGCTATTGAAAAAAAAACAGTCAACCACTCGCACCGCCCTATAAACAAATAGTTCCAGTCACAAGCCATCACAACAATCCAGATTTTCCAACATTTACTAGAAGAGGATTTGTCAAACCCGGAATGTAAGAAGTCCAGTGTCCTTGGGATGTTCAGACACAAGACATCACACATAGACCTTGCA
Source organism: Ranitomeya imitator (assembly GCF_032444005.1). Lineage (NCBI taxonomy): Eukaryota > Metazoa > Chordata > Amphibia > Anura > Dendrobatidae > Ranitomeya > Ranitomeya imitator. Next base: position 1,128,860,429 of record NC_091282.1, on the reverse strand, counting down.
TACTGTGAACAAAAGGTCTTCCAGATTTTGGTATATATCACCAAGGTCACAGGTTTCCTACTTTTATGGATTGTAGATAAGACCGAGTCAGAAAGACCTTGAGATCTCAGGATCAATGGATCAAGGCTGACAGTTGCAGAAACTCCACATTATGATGGTATATCGTCCCCTGAAGCAGAATATCATATTTTAATGGTAATAGGACGGGACTCTACAGAGCCAGTTGTCTTGGCAGAGAGAACCAACTTCTTCTTGACCAAAACGGAACTATTAGGATTACTTTCACCTGGTCTTTCTAAATCTTCCTCAGTACACCTTGAATCAGGCAAAAAGGTGGGAAGGTGTATGCCAGGTCCATGTTCCACTTCTGGGATAAGGTATCTATTCCAGTGGGGCTGTCCCTTTGATTTAAAGAAATAAAAACTCTGTACTTTTGCATTTCCCCTTGAGGTGAACAGATCCACCTAAGGAGTAACCCAGCGCTGTGTCAACTGGTGAAAAACTTTCATGCCTGCACCTTTTCTCTGCGGAGAATGTCAACAACTTGATTTGGTCATCCCTTCAAATGTACCGCAGAGATAAAGAGAACTGTCTTCTCTGCCCAAAGGAAAAATTTCTAGGCTAAAGACTGAAGATAGCGATGTTTCGCACCTCCTTGGTGATGGAGAAAGGACACTGTTGTGATGTTGTCCGATAAAACCCTGACATATTGGTTCTTTCGATAGACCTGACATTTTTGTAATGTCTCCCACACAACTCGGAATTCTCTGTAGTTTGAAGATCTGAGATGAACATAAGATGGCCAAGTGTAATGAAGGTATCATCCTTGTATGTGAGCTCCCCATCCACTGCGGCTTGTGTCGGTAGTGACTGTCATGAATGCGGATAGAATCCATGGATTTTCTCTCTGATAATAAACCAAGGAGGTCTCTAGAGACTTCCTTACACTTGTTGATAATTTGATCTTCTTGTCCAAACTACCAGGCTGTTGTAAATCCCTTGTTTGGAACTGACTCCACTGGATGCACAGTATAGAAGTTGTCATCAGGTTTAGGATTCTAATTGCCTCTCTGATGGACATTCGTGTTTGCCTCTGAAAGGCCAGAACTGTGGCCCTGGTCTCTTCTTGTTTCCGTTCTGGAAGGAATGATGACCTGGTTTGAGATCTGTTTTCCTGGTTTGAGATTTCCTCCAGTTTAATCCATCCTAGATGTTTTAGCACTGAGATGGTAGACGCTAGATGGCCACATAGCTCTTGTGGTGACTTTGTAGGAGGAAGTCATTCAGACATTGGATGATGAATATATCTTTTTCCTTAGAAAGTCCATAACCTCTGTATTAACTTTCATAAAGATGCGGGGAGCGGAACAAAGCCCAAAGGGAAGACACTAGAACTGGAAATGTTGAATCACATCCTGTTCTTTTACTGTGAACCTCAGGCACTATTAAAGGTGAAGAGAACAACAACAACAACAACAACATCTACACTAGCAAAAAGAATCACATTATACAGTGAGACAGCAATATTTTGACCTTACAAGATAGGTATTTATCAAGCCATAGAAAACAGGGTACACAACCACATATTTGTATGATTTCTTAGCAATTAAAATCATCATATGATAAGGCAACTGAAATGGCAGTAGCAAAAATAGATTAAGAAAAAAGCAAAATACTCTTATAGAGTCATGAACGTACATATACTTCATGACTCAGAGTATTTTGCATTTTTTAAATCTGTGTTTTCATTACTACCATTTCAATTAGTTGATCATATGATGTTATGATGTATGTCCGCATTATCTGGTTAAAAATTAGTATTGTTTCTCTTCCGGTAATATTGGGGTAACACTTTCATACTTACCCTGCTCACCTTGGAGTAGTATAATATCTCCCCGTCCTCTGAGCTTGAATCCATATCTCATCTATGTCTTTGATGATGAGGAGAGACCGAGGGACCGAGGGGAGACAAGGCCGGATACAGTGTTCTGGACCTCTTACCTGATCATAGCTCTCATGCCAGTCATGAGGGAGGAACGTTCCTCCTTGACTATCCTAGAAATTCATACTGAACATAGCAGCGTCCTGTATGCCTACGGTAGTTTAATGCTACGAGGCACATTTCTTAACTCTTCTTAGAAGAAGTAGCTTTTTAGGGATCTCCTTGTCCTAGGCAAAAACAATGGATACAATACAGTTATCTGAGGGAATAAAGAAGGGTGCCCTCTATCCCCAGACTCCACTCACTTGACCAAGAAGATTGCTCTGTAGGAACATCAGAACAGCTAAGACTCTGCCTCTCCATTGCAAGCAGACAGCTGCACTGGTAAGGTCGGCTTCAGGAAGAAAAATAAATGGTTACTTCTCTCCTGGCTTCCACCTCTGATTCATCAGGAGCAGATATGCTGCTAGTTGCCGCATAATTAGAGCAGCCTCCAACTCATAAAGGATCCGGCTCCCATTGCAGACCACGCCGGAACGCATGCCAGAAGAGTTTTTTCCAGCGCTAGTACCTCAGGACCAGAAATGTGTTCCACCTTGGACCACATGCCAAGCAATAGAGGACCTCCAGCACCACTTCGCGGAACCGGAAATGCATTCCACACTGGAAAGCACGCCAAACTTGTCATCACAGTATAATCTCTTTCCCTGTGTTTGCTGCAGGAATTAGCTATCGGGAAACAGAGAGCCCTCCATAAAGAGAAGAGGCTGAAAACAGAAGCTACCCAGCTCAATTGGAAAGGCTGAGGCACCTCTACACAGAAAGATGTTGGCCCCGGACCATACAGCAAGAGGAAGGAAAGGGACGAACCCTTCCAATCTTCCCGAGTCTGCCAAGATGCAGTAAGTCTTCTATGCACAGAGCGCACCTCTCCTGCGTCTGTCTCTGATAGGAACAGGAAAAACACTGACCCACCAGGCTGACGGAGGGGCTATTTGACCTCTGGTGTGTTCCTACCCCTATCAAAGATTTGAAGGACTACCTCGTGGTGGTGCTGTCAGAAGAGACATCCTGGAAAAAGGAGTTTCATTACCAAGGTGACACACAAGAAACCTCTCATGAAGAGTAAAATCAGGGAGCCGCCTAGAGATCTACGCTATCTTATTTTTGCAAAACATATTGATGGCATTGTCTACAGTATAATTTCTAAACAACTGAAGGTTCCAGTGAGCACTGTTGGGGCCATAATCTGGAAGTGGAAAGGACACCATTTCACCATAAACCAGCCACAACCAGGTGCTTCCTGCAAGATTTCAGACAGAGGATTGAAACAAAAAGAAAGTTGGAATTCAGTGCCCCAGCACATCCGGTTATCCACTACTTTTGGATCCTTCAAAAGAAACCTGAAAACCCACCTCTTCAAGGAAGCTTACAGCCTGTAAAGACCACACGGCCACCTCAACACCATTGGAGCTACTGCAACCCTCGACCTACTGTCTCCTTCCCCATAATCCTGTAGAATGTAAGCCCGCAAGGGCAGGGTCCTCTTCCCTCTGTATCAGTCTGTCATTGTTAGTTTTGTTTGCGGTAAGTGATATTTGTATTTTGATGTAACTCCTTCTCATGCACAGCACCATGGAATTAATGGTGCTATATAAATAATTAAATAATAATAATAATAATGAATTGTCCAAGAGCCAAGGACCACCTCTGGATAGCTACAAAAAGACCTGGAATCAGCAGGTACAATTATTTCAAAGAAAAGTAATGCCCTCAACATCCATTGCGAATATACTCGTTGCTCGGGTGATCTCCGAGTATTTGTGACCGCTCGGAGATTTAGTTTTCTTGGCCTCAGCTGCATGATTTATGGCTGCTAGCCAGCTTGATTACATGTGAGGATTCCCTAGCAACCCCCACATGTACTCAGCCTGGCTAGCAGCCATAAATCATGCAGGTGCGTCAACAAAAAATCTCCGAGCAGTCATAAATACTCGGAGATAACCGAGTGTGCTCTGGAAAACCCGAGCAACGAGCATATTTGCTCATCACTAATTCTTAATAAAAATCTGCTACCATTTACCAGGATGATGAAGATGAAATGAGGGTGGACATTTCAGCAAGACAATGACCCCAAACACACAGCCAAGGAAACTCTCAACTGGTTTCAGAGAAACAAAATAAATCTGCTAGAATGGCCGAGCCAATCACCTGACCTGGATCCAACAGAGAAGTTATGGAAGGAACTAAAGATCAGAGTTCCTAGAAAGAGCCCATGGAACCTTCAGGATTTGAAGAGTATTTGTGTGGAATAATGGGACAAAATCCCATCTGAGCAATGTATGAGACTAGTTTCTACATTCAGGGGGCATCAACAACAAAGGCTTTTGTACGACAAATAAGATAAATTTGGTTAAGCGTGTTCAATACTTTTTCCCTGTGTCATTTCTCATTATTACACATAAATTATTTTATGGACAACTATGGTTGGGATTCTTTGCCTGTGTGGATTGGATGGATTGTTACTGACATCTGGTGAGAATTTCATGCCAATAGCACCTTTAGAAATATATACATTTAAACATTTGTTGACGTGATCAATGATTTAATTTGCCGTATATAAAGCTATGGTGTCAGTTTAGGAGGGGTTAGGGAGCTGACAGGTTCCTTTTAAAAACGGTATAGATTTAACATTTTAGTTGGAAATCTTATTTAAAATGTTTATTATCTCCAAAGATGTGTGCATCTGAGTGAACTCTCATTTTCCAAGTGCATTTATATCTAAAACTTATGTTGCAAACCAGGGGTGTGAAATCTTTTTTCTGCCAAGGGCCATTTGGATATTCATACCATCCTTTGGTGGGCCGCATAAATTGCCCACTACCTCTGCCCAATGTCCTGACGCTGGCACTGGTGTCAGGACGTAATCTTTCATTGCATGCACCTCAGTGTTCAGTATTGAACACCGCGTGCACATGCTCACAGAGCAAGAAGAAATGAATGGGCCGGCCGATATCAAAATACACCTGTTGGCCTAAGTACCGCGGTCCCCAGGAATCTGACCTAAAAGGTCATCGACGGCTGTAAATGGCCCGCGGGCCTAAGGTTCCCCACCCCAATCGATCAATGCACCAGGCCCAACAAATTGAATATTTACTCCTCAGAGCTTTACAATATAATAATGTAATGTTATATATTATATTAGAGACCATTATATAACGCCTGATCTTGCTAATACTCCACACTTCGTCAGATCATGTACTACAGCTCTGTACTATAGGGCTGCTGGTTTTGCTATTATCTATGTGGTTGGCTGAGAGTTTTACTCTGAAGTACAACATGGTGACAAAAGGTTGAGGTTGTGTGGTAGAGAAGACGAGGAGACACACTGCTTGTTATTTCATGAATATAACAGACATCACTCATACTTGGAGGGAGAAAAACAATGTTAACATTTCCATCATATTGCACTAAACACAAGCCAAAATATGCCTAAGCCAAACCTCACGATCCCCAGGGAGAGAAATATATCTTCATATCTGTGGCTTCCTGGATTTCTATGTGTTGGTCAATACAAAACTTAATATCACACTCCATGTACAATCGGGATTTACTCATGAAATGAATGACAACTAAATAGCTTCCTATGAATTTGGGTCTTTTTATTCTGTTAAAAATAGTAAAACTGGAAAGACAAGTCTTGACGTATGTGTGTTCTCAAATAAACAAGCCGTAAAAAGACCTCAAAGTGGAATCAAACTTTAGTTGATTTCAAAGCAAAGCCATTAAAGGGGGTTGTGCGGTCTAAAATTAATAGTCTGCAAGTGTATGGAGCGAGGGCGCGGACGTCCAGTTGGTGCACTTGTATGGCGTGCGGCTGCGCCACCTAGACGGCTTCTTCTCAGGAGTATGCATATCACCGCTGTTCCAGGCTCAGAAACCAGTTAATCCTCGCAGTGCACAGTGCGTGCGCTGGGGGGATTCAAAAGTCTGCAGTCAGAATGACTGCAGACTATTCTTTTTACATTGGACAACCCCTTTAAGACAATATCTTCCAGGAAAGTCCCTTGATAATTGTCTGATCACAAGCTGTAATGACAGTAAGTGCTCAACGTCCTAGCAGCAGCACCACCATAGGTAAAATGAAGTATTACACAGCAGCAATTCAAATTAACAGACTGGGTAATTCAGGATGGTAGGAGTCCTCCAGAGCAAGTTTAATTTGAGGGTTATTCTCAAGGGGTCTCTTAAGCAGCTTACAACTTTGCAGTCTCCTTACTTCTTTGTTTCTTGCAGGGCAAGCTCTCCACTGTAGTGAAGGTTCTGGTGAGTAGCAGAGCTGTAATATTTGCTCAACACAAGTTCTGCTGCTCAGCACAAGTTCTGCTATAACACATTCAGCTAACAGTGGTTTGCTCTGGAGTCTACACTGTTATCAGTATATTTATACATAAAAATAACAAGGTATTTGAACAAGCACATGGCACACTGAAAGCCATGATCAGAATACCAGTTCTGGGAGAAACAGATCTTGAAAGCTGATGGTTTTGCAAGATTTATAGCTGCAGCTTGTCAGAAGCTGACAAGGAGGTGGAGGGAGCAACTACTGTTACATAGAAATCTGGGCAGGCGCTAATGGCTGAGCTATATGGAAACCAGCTGTAAACTATGAAAGATAAAAGCTCTTATTGCATATTCAAACTTGCTTATTTTTATTGTAACTAAAGCAATTTAGAAAAATATTTAGAATTCAGAGTCCTCGGTGGTTGATACCTTTTAATAGCAAACTGAAAAGATGGTAACAAATTGCAAGCTTTCGAGACTACTCAGGTCTCTTGATCAGGCACAGACTAAACCAAATTCTGAAGAATCACACATTTATACACAACACAGCACAGAAATTTCATTATGAGAGAGTGATAAGTGATAAACAGTTGTGTCCATAAATATTGGAAAGTTCCTAGATTAGGAGTGAATGTTTTGTTGTCCTCTGATTGGGGTCTGGTTCTGTTATGATGACCCCACATGGCCTGAAGTGCATACTCCTTAATTGATGCAAAAAGACATAAATCCATGAGACACATTCATTCCTGCACTAAGTGTGTCAAAGGTTGTCATAAATTTATATTCCCAGATTCTCCTGTCTCTCTTAGATTTGAAGTTACCTTTCAATACAAGTTATTTCAGGTCCATGGTGCTATGATCAGGGAGACAAAAATGTTTGGCCACAGGTAGATCCATTCTTTTTTCTCTTATTGTATGGCGGTGAGAATTTATCCTTGTTCTCAGTTTCTGCCCTGTCTCCCCAACATACAGATCCCCAGTTGGACATTTAGTACAAATAATTAGGTACACCACATTAGAAGTGACGCAGCTGAAAGTACCTGGTATCTTGTAGTCCTGATGTGAATTGGGGATCTTTATCTTGTCCGTGGTCACTATAAATGGACAGGTTTTACATTTTTTCTGACTGCAAGGAAATGTTACTGCAGCTGTTGGAGAGGACAGTGAGCTTCTGACAATGATGCTTCTTAGATTTGGGGGCTGCCTAAAACACAGTAGTGGAGGGTCTGGAAAAATGGATTGTAATCGAGCATCTTTTTGTAGTAAAGGTTGCAATTTCTGTGCAGCTCCCCTTAGCACCTCCAGATTTGGATTGTAGGTAACTACTAGAGGTACCCGGTTATTTTCTTCTTTAGCTTTATAATGTAGCAGGTGATTCCTTGATATTCTCGTAATCTGATTTTCAATTGTTCTTGGATGGTAGCCCTGATTCAAAAAGGTCTTTCTAAGGCAACCAAGGTGTTCATCCCTATCCATGGGGTTGGACCATATACGATTGTATCTGATGGCTTGGCTGTAGACAATAGAGTTTTTTTATGTGTTTTGGATGGAAACTGTTCCATTTAAGGTATGCTGGGCGGTCGATTGGCTTCTGATACAGGGATGTCTCTATTTTATTGTTCTGCAGCTTAATGATGGTGTCCAACTGGCTAACACGGTACCAAGATATATATCTTTCCTGTAAAGCAATTTAATAGCTGAAAGGGGTTGTCTCGTTTTGGCACAAAAGTCTGCCATTTTCTGACTTGATGTGCGCGGTCTCGCTCAGTTCAAGTGAATTGAGAAAGACTGCGCACGTTTAGTTGGAATGTGACAAGAAGTAAGCACATGACATTCTTACAGTCACATGAATGCCCAGTCTTGCCGCCAGCACCTGATAATCCTGACAGAGCGAGCTGCGTACACTGCAAGGATTCAAAAGTCTGCAGTCACATGGAGTAACTGCAGACTATCATGCCAAACCTGGACAACCCCTTTAAGTTAATTAATTTAAACATAAATAAAAAATATTCTTTGTGTTCCATTCACAAGAAAACTTTGTATTGAAAAAAAATATTTTCTTTTAATAAGAAAATTATTACCAAAAATAATAAAATTCAGCGGACCGCACCCTGATGGCCGAGGGAGCTAACAGGAAGCTGGGAACTACTGACCAGATATAAATGTTCAAGACTTCCAAGGTCCCAGCCAACAGCACTCCACCCTGAAGTCATGCACACAGAATAACATAGGGGACTTGTAAGGATTTGCTAGTGATATAGTTGGACTGACATATTTTGGAGCAGAAATATTTCTTTTAAAATTCAGAGAACATAAAAGAAAATATTGAGAGGTGAAAAGGTAAAAATAAAGGGCAATTAAAAATGAATTGTGCAAAACTATAGCCTAGGTATTCATAACCAAGAGGACCGAGAACACAAATGTGTTAAAGGGAACCTGTCATCTGAATTTGGCAGGACCGGTTTTCGGTCATATGGGCGGAGTTTTCGGGTGTTTGATTCACCCTTTCCTTACCTGCTGGCTGCATGCTGGAGGACATAGAATGGAGGACATAGAATGATCCTAAATTGCGGCCAGCATGCAGCCAGCGGGTAAGGAAAGGGTGAATCAAACACCCGAAAACTCCGCCCATATGACCGAAAACCGATCCCGCCAAATTCAGGTGACAGATTAACTTTAACACGAAGAGACAAACTATCCACCCAAGTTTTATCTCTACATTACAAATGTTCAAAGTGATTTCCATTGTGACATGACCGATGTCTGGTCCGGTTCTGTCCAGATGCTGGAGTGTATCCTCAGATACAGATCCCACTGTTTCAGTGATGCATTGACTCAGGCGGATTCACCTATTTTGTGCTGGCTTCTAGAATCACCAGATTTAATACCCAGCAACTTCTTCTTGTGGGGCTTCATCAAGAACTCTGTGTGTCTGAACAACCTGCAACACGGCATCCCTGAAACAGAAGAGTCCATACTTGGCGAGCATCTGCACAGAACTGGACTACCGCCTAGATATCTGCCTGGTCACCAATGGAAATCACTTTGCAAATCTGTAGTATGTAGATAAAAAATGAATAGTGTGTCTTTTCAGGTAAAAAAAATTGGTGTTTTGCTCTCTTGGTTATGAATACCAACGATATAACAGAATCGAAATAGAATAAAAGATATAACACACAAGTAAACAAGAAGAATTTCAGGCAAAAGGAAACGGCCAAAACACATAACACTGCTGAAAAGGAACAGCTCCTGAAGGGCTTTAGGCACCCTACTATACATGTACACCACCAAAGTCCATGTTTTATGGACCCCCATACACTTTGATGGCCGAGTTTGATCCACAACACGGATGAGAATAAAACCTCTTACGAGTCTCATGGAGCGGTGACATACATCGTTTTTTGCTTTTTTTAAGAATGTGTGTTTGGATCAAGGAAATACTGTAAATGTAGCCTAAATGAAAGGCAATGTTAAGGTAAGTGCACACGATCAGGAATTGGCAGCGCATGTCCTCTGTGTCCAAAGCGCTGCCGGCTATTGAACGCAGGTGAATCTAAATGTGTTCATTGAAACCATGCGGGATTACTGTGTCCAATACATTGTACGGGTGAAACATATCTTGCATAGACTAGCGCCTTGCAAGAGAAATTGACATGCTGCGGTCTGTAGAGACGCGCCACATGTCCGTCTCCACAGGTTATTCGCAGGAGTTTCTGGACGCTTAGTGGGAATGGGATATAGCATGGGCTCACCCGTTGAAATGTCAGACCTTCACTCTGCCTCTAGCAGAGACTGACTCACACAAGTAACGGCTGGACTTCCTTATATCTGCCATTTCAAGCCCCGTGGTGGGGATATATGAACAGCCAGTTCCATCCATCTCTTTGATTGTTTGTAAACCTAGCCCCTAATAACTCTCAGCACTATATGTGCTGGAGCATACTTTTTTGGGGTTACATCACTGAGGCTATCAACCTCGATGATACATATCTCCCCTCGAGCATCTGTCCGGTGGCCAGCTTACAATATGTATTAATATATCTTTATTTTTTATTTAAAGTATTAAAAAGAACCTGTCACCTCAAATTGGCGGGATATTTAAATGAGTTTTTACCGGTCCGATGGGCGGTGTTTCATCTTCATTTCTCCACCCCGTCCGTCCCTGTTGTCCACAATATGTTAGTGAATTAGAGTATGTGTGCGCCATAGTTGGCGCGTGCGCAATGCAATCCTCGGTCGTGCATGCGCAGTATGCTTTGCCCATCTGCGGGCAAAGCCAAAAAGCATTACTGCGCATGCGCCCACGCACTATGCCCCACAACACAGCAAAATACTTCCGGGACATAGTGCACGGGCGCATGCGCAGTAATGGTTTTCGGCTTTGCCCGCAGTTGGGCAAAGCATACTGCGTGTGCGCGACCGAAGATTGCATTGCGCACACGCCAACTATGGCGCTCACGTACTCTAATTCAATAACATATTGCGGACAACAGGGACGGATGGGGTGGAGAAATGAAGATGAAACGCCGCCCATCGGACTGGTAAAAATTCATTTAAATATCCCGCCAATTTGAGGTGACAGGTTCCCTTTAAGTGATAGTGAAGCTAAAGAAAGTTGTCAATGTACATTGTAGTATAGTGACCCCTGTGTCAGCTAGGGGGCACTGTGTGTGCTCCTTGGGATATGCATGGAGGCATATCTGTTGTGATAATGGTAGTGAAACAGTGACTGGCAGTGTTGTGAATGGCCGATATGTGTCGCAGAGGGAGTCTGCGTTGTAAGTCTGATGCAATGTTGTTGTTCTGGGACCTGTAGTCCCTCAAGAGTTTGTATAGTTGTAAGGGAGATTTACTAGGCTAGTTGTGAGAGATGAGTGGGACAAACTAGCCACACATGCACACTCCCATGTGTTGGGAGTTGTTAGTACTATATAATGTGACTGAGGGATGGTCACATGGGCTCTGAGTGTGGATCTGAATGGTCTTTGCTGGAATGTCCTAGAGAGAGGCCCATGTGTTGGGGAGTGTCGGCTCCCTGGAGAGCACATGGCGGGGGGCTCTGGACCTCGCACAGACCAGACTGTGGAACGGATGGAGATCCGTGTTGTACTGACCGGGGTCAGAGTGAGAATGTCTGAAGGATGCCTCTGAGGAAGAGAGGTATCCGAGAACCTGTGCAGCAATGGCAGGTAACGAATGGAGATTCGTGTTATACTGACCAAGGTCAGAGAAAAGGAAAGACTGAGTGTGAACGACTAAAGGATGCCTCTGGTGAGGAGAGGTATCCGAGAAACCTGTGCGGCACCGACAGGTAACGGGAAGGAACCGTGTTGTACTAACCGGGGTCAGAGTGAGAGACATTGTGTATGGGGCACCTCTAAGGCCAAGAGGTGTCCAGGAACCCGTGAAGGTTGCCAACGGGTAACGGTCTGAAAACCGTGTGTAATGCTGACCAGGGTCAGAGACGAACTGTGGTAAAGTTGAATACGTCCAGATACTGTTCAAGCTGTTACTAAGTTCCTGTGGATGTGGTTTATGTTGTGCGAAATAAACCGTAAAGACTGTGTTTTTGATAGAAAACCGTGTCCGAGTGCTTTAATCCCATGCCAAGCGAGTGTCCCCCAAGACACATAGTGGGTGAAACGCTACAATTGGTGTTTCGAATGCGGGCAAACGGTTCCCTAAGAAGCACATGTGCAGTGCTGGCTGAGCCAGAGGAGTCGACGGTCTAAAAACCGTGTGTTATGCTGATCGGGATCAGTGAGATAAAGAGTGTTTGTGCAGCAATGCCTGTAACTCAGCGGGGTTACGAAGGTGACAAGCATCTTGCTGTAACTCGATGGAGTTACGAAGGTGACAAGCGTCTTGCTGTGGATTGGCGGGTCCACGAAGTCTGCGGTGGAGCCGTACAGAGCATTGTGGAGTGCAGCTGCAGTTGCAGCAAGAGGTTCAGCAGCAGCGGCTTGTGATTGCCAGCAGGAGCTGGTGAAGTGTTGAAGAGAAAAAAATATATATATTTTTTTGTTTTGCAGACTCTTAAAGGGCCAGTGCGACACAAAGAGACTTTTGTTCTGTACTGTGTGAACTGGTACTGTTGGGTGTACCCCAGGGAAGGGGTGGTGTCCCTAAAGGGTAGCATCCCCAAAAATGGGGCGGAAAACCCAAACAGGGATGGTTGCCAAAAAAGGGGCGGAGTCCCAAAAGGGGGTGGTATCCCAAAAGGGAGTAATTGCCCAAAAGGGGGTGGTATCCCAAAAGGTAGTATTTGCCCAAAAAAAGGGTGGAGTACCGCGGGATGGTGGTTTCCTAACAGGGGGCGGAGCGTCCCAAAATGGTGATGCAGTCGGACTATTGTCCGGGGCAAATGAATTAATGTGTATGAAAGTTAATGCAGAGAATGTACCCCTATAGTTGACAGTCCTAAGTTAGGCGTGACCAAGGAAGATGGTGGACGGTCTCAACTTACGGACATGACACCACCTGATGTGGGCCACAATATGACTGATAGTGATGTGGTAGATAACACATGTGGAGGTAACACCCGGAAAGAGTATGACTTGGGGGTTCACCATACTGTGAGGTGTGACACAGACTATGCGGGTGACTGTGACTCTGAAGAAATAAGGGAGTACAGTGAGGCCACCAAAGGAGTGGGGCCTGAAGTAGAAACCTGGTTAAAGCAAGAGGAGCTTTGGAGACAGGCTGCTGAGTGCCGTGTGAGAACCTAATGGAAGGAATGGTCAAGCCATGCAAGAGATGGTGGATGGGTCTGGAGTGGTGATGTTGAGAGTGACATAGGTGGGAGACCTTGTTCCAAAAATGTGGTGACTAAAAGGTCTGTTGACACAGACAGATGGTGACTTGGCGGCTTAAGTTCAAGACTTACATGTTGACCGCTAGGGGCGGGGTAAAAGCCTAACAAAGGTGTGATGATGAGGATGGTGTGTGATAAGTGTTCAACCCTACGTGTTTGAACAGAGGGGGGGAATATGTAGTATAGTGACCCCTGTGGCAGCTAGGGGGCACTGTGTGTGCTCCTTGGGATATGCATGGAGGCATATCTGTTGTGATAATGGTAGTGAAACAGTGACTGGCAGTGTTGTGAATGGCCGATATGTGTCGCAGAGGGAGTCTGCGTGGTAAGTCTGATGCAATGTTGTTGTTCTGGGACCTGTAGTCCCTCAAGAGTTTGTATAGTTGTAAGGGAGATTTACTAGGCTAGTTGTGTGAGATGGGTGGGACAAACTAGCCACACATGCACGCTCCCATGTGTTGGGAGTGGTTAGTACTATATAATGTGACTGAGGGATGGTCACATGGGCTCTGAGTGTGGATCTGAATGGTCTTTGCTGGAATGTCCTAGAGAGAGGCCCATGTGTTGGGGAGTGTCGGCTCCCTGGAGAGCACATGGCGGGGGGCTCTGGACCTCGCACAGACCAGACTGTGGAACGGATGGAGATTCGTGTTGTACTGACCGGGGTCAGAGTGAGAATGTCTGAAGGATGCATCTGAGGAAGAGAGGTATCCGAGAACCTGTGCAGCAATGGCAGGTAACGAATAGAGATTCATGTTATACTGACCAAGGTCATAGAAAAGGAAAGACTGAGTGTGAACGACTAAAGGATGCCTCTGGTGAGGAGAGGTATCCGAGAAACCTGTGCGGCACCGACAGGTAACGGGAAGGAACCGTGTTGTACTAACCGGGGTCAGAGTGAGAGACATTGTGTATGGGGCACCTCTGAGGCCAAGAGGTGTCCAGGAACCCGTGAAGGTTGCCAATGGGTAACGGTCTGAAAACCGTGTGTAATGCTGACCGGGGTCAGAGACGAACTGTGGTAAAGTTGAATACGTCCAGATACTGTTCAAGCTGTTAATAAGTTCCTGTGGATGTGGTTTATGTTGTGCGAAATAAACCGTAAAGACTGTGTTTTTGATAGAAAACCGTGCCCGAGTGCTTTAATCCCATGCCAAGTGAGTGTCCCCCAAGACACGTAGTGGGTGAAACGCTACAACATTAACAAGCAATATCAATGCCCAGCAGTAAGCACCTACTTAACAATCCACAAACTTACATTACCTAAGCAGTTCAACTACAGTAGAAGGATGCGCTCACGTGCAGTATTTTTTTTGCTTCATTTGTTTCTTTCTGCAAAAAAGAAGCTGTGTTTTACAGTATCGGAAAAAGCTATGAGATCTAAAAAATCTCATGCACACGTTTGTTTTTTAGTTTGTTAATTCATTAATCCCCAATCCCCACAGTAATCCCCAATCCCCCCAGTTTTAAGCGTACCCTAAAAACTCATTTGTTCAGACTGGCCTACCGCCTCAATGCATTAACCTAACGATCCCTGTGTGGCCTATTTATAAAAAAAAAAAAAAAAAAAAAAACAATCAGGTTCCTCGCATCATGTTCTCATTCACTTTATGCAGTTAATAGCCCTCTGTGTCTGTACTGCTACATACTTAGGCAGTTAACTGGTTCATACAGCTTTACATGAACACCCGAGTCTTACACTATGGCCGGTCCGAATAACTAAAGCATTTGTTACCATCCACCTCTCCTGTCTCCCCTTTTCCTCATAGTTTGTAAGCTTGCGAGCAGGGCCCTCACTCCTCCTGGTATCTGTCTTGAACTGTATTTCTGTTATGCTGTAATGTCTATTTTCTGTACAAGTCCCCTCTATAATTTGTAAAGCGCTGCGGAATATGTTGGCGCTATATAAATAAAAATTATTATTATTAAGCATTTTTTTTAGCATTTATTTCACCCATAAAAAGCAATGGGAAAGTGTAAAAATACAGAACACAGGTTTTGCCACGTTTTTGGTGAATAAAACTAACTTTACTAAATATGTACTATAGATAAATCACATGTAATGTGAACCCCAAAAGCACAGGAAAATTGCAAGGAAAAATGCAGCAAAATATGGATTGTCAATGCAGTATTTTTACTATAAAGAGGAAAAAAAAAGTGCAAAAATGCTTTGCGTGAAGATAGTCCGATTAATGGATGGAGAAAAAAATAATATAAACAAACTATTATAAAAAAAATAATACCAGTGACTTAGGCTATGTGCACACGTAGGAAATGTGGTGCAGAATTTTCTGCACAAAATCCGCATCTCCTGGCAGAATCCGCCATTGCGGATTTGCCGTGGTTTTTATGCGGATTTTGTGCGGATTTGCCACAGAGTTGATGCGGTTTTTATGCGGATTTTATGCAGTTTTTGCCACTGCGGATTTCTATCATGGAGGGGTGCAGAAACACTGCAGATCCGCACAAAAGAAATGACATGCACTTATTTTAAATACGCAGCAATTCCGCACTGATTTTTCCGCACCATCTGCACAGCTTTTTTTTTTACCCATTGATTTACATTGTACTGTAAATCACAGTGCGGATCTGCAGCGTTTCTGCGCGGAAAAATCCGCTGCGGATCCGCAGCAAATCTGCATCGTGTGCACATAGCCTTACAGTGATAAACAGTAAATACGGTAATACTTTATCTATAAATTTGATGATGCAAAACCTGACCTCTCTATACAGTAGTCACAAGGCACCAGCGCAGAACTGAAGAGTGATTTTGTTGTAGCTGCTATTGCTCCACTTTGCTATGGGGACCGTGTAAATTAGCAGCTGTAGTATATCTTGTCTAATAGGTTGAAGAGAACCCAATAGCAACAGGATGTTTAAAAATAAAGAGAACACAGTCTGGATTCTAATACAAAAAGAAACAAATGCACTCGCCTCAATCTCTGCATGACTATAGGAAGTGAATCACCTGGTCAAATAGTTGATTCAGGTTTAAAAGCCATTTTGGTTTCGTCTCAAATGTTGAAGTTTACAGGTTGTTGGCGATTATGAACACACGTAATCAGAAAAGCAATACAATCCTCTGCAGTGTGTGCACACGCTCCACAGTGACTCCATGCAAGAAATGAAGCTTTAGACACATAAAGCCAGTTGTCTTAACCCTGCTGTTGTCTTCGGTCTGGGGAGACTGATTTTGAACTTTGGTATTTTTTGGGGTGTTCAAGATGCGGTTCTGAAACTTGTGGTTGATTGACTTAAATGAGGATGGGTCGGTCGGCCACGGGTCTCAGAGCCGCATCTTGAATATTTTAAAGAATATTGAAGTTCAAGGTCGGTCATTTTTGACCGAAGACAACAGCAGGGTTAAGAAACCGTTTTCCTTTTGATGACATTTTGGTTTTGCAATGGTTGTCTGATGAAAATATGTAAAGCCAACAGTGTGTGCATGGTGGTCTTAAGAGATTCTCTTATTTATAATAATATTAGTGGAAAGGATTACTATGTATATCTTTTTTTTTTTTTTCCATCTATGGAGGTAAAATCGAATGGTGCCATTATACACAATATCAAGTGGTGTCAAATTAAACCAGTTCTCACATTCTCATACATATCTGTCATATAGTCGTGTCACTAATCTGCTGCTCCACGACTGTCCCAGTCTGCCCCATGACAGTCCCAGCCTGCCCCATGACCGTCCCAGTCTGCCCCATGACCGTCCCAGTCTGCCCCATGACCGTCCCAGCCTGCCCCACGACCATCCCAGCCTGCCCCACGACAATCCCAGCCTGCCCCACGACAATCCCAGCCTGCCCCACGACAATCCCAGCCTGCCCCACAACAATCCCAGCCTGCCCCACAACCGTCCCAGCCTGCCCCACGACAATCCCAGCCTGCCCCACAACTGTCCCAGCCTGCCCCTCACCCATCCCAGCCTGGCCCACGACTGTCCCAGTTTGCACCATGGGAACAATGCTGTCTAGTAAACCAGTCTTCCCATCAATGGGATTCGGAGCCACCCCCATCACACAGAATTTGTTGATATAGTAATCTTCTACAATCATCGGCAATAGTGTAAATCTATGTAGCATCCTGAAAACAAAAGACATAACAAGGTATGGTGTTTAAGGTAAGAGCATGGCAAAGGGCCGGGTGAAGCCTTGCTGTGACTACTGGGAGGATGTTAAGCTAGAAAGACTCCTGTTGTAACTACTAAGAAAGAAGAAAGGGAAATGCTGTCACTACTGGGGAAGAGAGCCAATGTCTACAGGAGAAAACATGGACTGCTCTGGTGACATACACTTTCAAGGGACTTTTAGCATAAGCTGTCATGTGCATGTACATGTGCACTATTTCTGGTCATTTGCTCCAGTTTTCCAGTTTACAGGCTTTACCTCTAATTTGCAAGTTACTTAGAAGTAGGATGGAAACTGCTTTAATATCTCCCATAAAAACAAACAAAATGGTAATCCTTTTTTTCCCTTTCATAGCATACAGATTGAAGCTACAGAGGCATGAAGAACATTTTCCGGAAGTACTAAACACAGTAGCTGTGAATCCAGAAGCGGGCTAAGGTAGGAGCGTTTACTAGAAACTCCCTCTTCCCTTGACCCCTCTCCACAGTTATCCATTGGGCAATATATAATCCAATCCCTCAAAGAGCTGATAATCTGTCTCGTTTGTCAAGTATTATAGCAATATCTCGAAGGAAATGTTCATTTCAGCCGTAAAAAGCATTTTTCTCTAATAAACACTGGTATGTGATCACTAGATCTGCTCCTCTCTCTGCTTTGCTCCTCTCAACAGACTTCAATATGCTGTGTAACCTGATACCTCACTGTAATAATAATAATAAATAATAATTTTATTTATATAGCGCCAACATATTCCGCAGCGCTTTACAAATTATAGAGGGGACTTGTACAGACAATAGACATTACAGCATAACAGAAATCACAGTTCAAAACAGATACCAGGAGGAATGAGGGCCCTGCTCGCAAGCTTACAAACTATGGGGAAAAGGGGAGACACGAGAGGTGGATGGTAACAAATGCTTTAGTTATTCGGACCGGCCATAGTGTAAGACTCGGGTGTCCATGTAAAGCTGCATGAACCAGTTAACTGCCTAAGTATGTAGCAGTACAGACACAGAGGGCTAATAACTGCATAAAGTGTATGAGAACATGATGCGAGGAACCTGATTATGTTTTTTTTTTTTTTGAATGGGCCACACAGGGATAGTTAGGTTAATGCGTTGATGTGGTAGGCCAATCTGAACAAATGAGTTTTTAGGGTACGCTTAAAACTGTGGGGATTGGGGATTAATCGTATTAACCTGGGTAGTGCATTCCAAAGAATCGGCGCAGCACGTGTAAAGTCTTGGAGACGGGAGTGGGAGGTTCTGATTATTGAGGATGCTAACCTGAGGTCATTAGCAGAGCGGAGGGCATGGGTAGGGTGGTAGACTGAGACCAGGGAGGAGATGTAGGGTGGTGCTGAGCCATGGAGTGCTTTGTGGATGAGGGTAGTAGTTTTGTACTGGATTCTGGAGTGGATGGGTAACCAGTGTAATGACTGGCACAAGGTAGAGGCATCGGTGTAACGGTTGGTGAGGAATATGATCCTGGCAGCAGCATTCAGGACAGATTGGAGCGGGGAGAGTTTGGTAAGAGGGAGGCCGATTAGTAGAGAGTTACAATAGTCCAGACGAGAATGAATAAGTGAAACAGTAAGAGTTTTTGCAGAGTCGAAAGTAAGAAAAGGGCGAATTGTAGAAATGTTTTTGAGATGCAGATAAGAAGAGCGAGCCAGTGATCGGATGTGGGGGGTGAATGAAAGCTCGGAATCAACGATGACCCCAAGGCAGCGGGCATGTTGCTTTGGAGCAGTGGTCCCCAACTCCAGGCCTCGAGGGCCGCCAACAGTGCAGGTTTTCAGGATTTCCTTAGTATTGCCCAGGGGATGGAATCATCACCTGTGGAGATGATCACATTACCACCGATGCAATACTAAAGAAATCCTGAAAACCTGCACTGTTGGCGGCCCTCGAGGCCTGGAGTTGGGGACCCCTGCTTTGGAGTAATGGTGGAACCGCACACGGAGATGGCAATGTCAGGCAAAGATGGGTTAATAGAGGGAGAGAACACGAGGAGTTCAGTTTTTGACAGGTTCCGTTTCAGATAGAGGGAGGACATGATGTTAGAGACAGCGGTAAGACAATCACTGGTGTTTTCTAAAAAGTTCGGCGTGAATGGCAGCCCATGTTGTCTGCCCTAGATGGATTTAAGTTGTTCTTTTTTTCCAGAGTGGATAATAAGTTCAGGAGGCAGGGGAGAGAGAATCAGTGGCTCATAAGTGGAGAAAGAAGATTTTTCCGAAAATGTATATATATATTTTTTTTTACTATGGACCTAAGACCAGGCAGGTAGTTGCTAACTACCTGTCTGTTCAACTGGGCACCAGCTCAGAGCGGTCAAGGACGGCTCCAGCCAGCAATCCTGCTGCTCACATCAACACAACAGCTCTTCCTCTTCTGGGCTACTCTACTGACAGTGCGCCACTGCTAGCATTATATTGATGGACAGCCAATTTCCCACAATTAGGCAGCCGGATATCAGTCAGCATCAAATCCACCCTGTTCAACAGAGCAGAAGAGAAGCAGCTGCTCTGTTGACCCAATATCAGCGGATGCCGCAGAATCGCCAGTAGGAGCCATTTGTAAACGCTCTAAGTTGACAGAGATTGGCAGCGGGCACAACAGGATGGTAATTAGTAATTAAATGCCTGTTAGTTCTTAGGCCCATAGTGGGAAACATGAATGAGTCCTTGATAACCCCTTTTAAGTACTCAGGAAGAGATATCACATTGCTGTAATTATTAAAGCTTCATTCTGACTTAGGCCTCTTTCACACTTCCGACGTTTGGCATCCGTCGCAATCCGTCATTTTGGGCAAAAAACGGATCCTGCAAATGTGCTCACAGGATATGTTTTTTGCCCAAAGAATTGTATTAGCGACGGATCGCGACGGATGGGCACACGCTACGTCAGTCGTGCGACGGATCCGCCGTGTTTTGGCGGACCGTTGTCACAAAAAAACATTCAATGTAACTTTTTTTGTCCGTCGCGTCCGCCATTTTCAACCGCGCATGTGCGGCCGAAACTCCGCCTCCCCTCCCCGGACTGCAGAATGAGCAGCGGATGCATTGAAAAACTGCATCCGCTGCCCACGTCGTGCAAAAAATTCACAACGTCCGTCGGGCTGACGCATTGCGACAGACCTCTACCGACGCAAGTGTGAAAGAGGCCTTATAGAGGAAAGGACAAATATCAAATGATCTGTTCAGATCTGATACATGACAGTTTGGCAGTAAAAAGTCAGAGAAATGTCCAACAGCATGCCACGGCTAGTTAACACTGAGCAGTGAATGTCTGCTGAGATACCCTAATAGCATGCTTCATCTGCACAGGAACTCTGACACAGTCATGCTGTAATACAAAAGAAAAAGAGTTTATCAATTTAGAAGTTTATTACTAAATGTTAAAGGAAGTGTCAGATTCCAAAAAGTTACATGAGTAAGAAGTTGTGTATTCTGAGTGATCTACATAACACTACTATGTAGTAAGGGTGACAATCATGATAATTAGGCAAAATATTACTTTATAGCAGGGTGGGGAACTTCAGGCCCCAGGGCCATTTATGGTCCTTGATGGCCTTTTATCAGGCCCCCTGAGCATATTCTCAGGGACCGCATGCTTGGGCAAGGAGCTGTATTTTGATTACAACCAGCTCATTAATTTCTTCTTGCTCTGTTAGCACACACATATAGTGTTCACTACAGAACATTGAAGGGCATGCAATGCAAGATTACGTCCTGACACCAGTGCCGGAGTCAAGATGTAGATTGTGGATGGAGTTTGTACAGCCCCCGAGGATGGTATAAAGATCCACATGGTCCTTGTCAGAAAAAAGATTCCCCACCCCTGCTTTATAGTCATATGGCCAAAACATCTTTTCATCACTTGATTCCGTACCTGGCCCTCTTACTGGGCACATATCACTGGAAGTTACTATTCCCATTGAAGTGGATTGGGGACTCATCTATGCAGATGTCGCTTTGTGGGATGTACAACTCAGCAAATGTATTACTGACCGGACTCATTTTGCAAAGTCTCGGGTGTTGGACCTTGTGGATTATCATGGCCTCAATACATGTGCAGCTCTTCTAGGAGACTTGTCACATTACATGGGGGCACTGGAGCACGAAATTACGGTTCTAATGTAGATTGTTTTATCGGTCAATTCCTAAATAAGTTTTTTCTTGGAATTTTCCCAAATGCGAGAAACATCCACAACATCCGCTCTTTCAGCTTGTGGTTTGTTCTAAACTTTACACAGGGCTTTTATCACTTGAAGTATCTGTACTATGCAAGGCTGTTTACTACTCAGAGTACACAGATCCGGTGAGGGGTCCGGTATTAACACGAAACCTCAATTTTATCAATCTATACAAGCAATATCAATCTAATGTTCTGTTACATTAGATCCCATGCAGATGGGCCACGGGATATGAGGTCATGTCCATTTTTTTAAATCTTATCACGGGAATGGATTTTGTTATTCTAAATAATCCAGTTCAGTTCCACATTTTGTATATTTTATTTTATCTGTGAATAAAAACATTTTGGTTATGTACAATGACTTGTAATGAGTGAACATGCTGGGATAAGGTGTTATCTCAGCATGCTCGGGTGCTAGCAGAGTGTCTTCGTCGTGCTTGAAATCTATGTTCTAGTCCCCGCGGCTGCATGTCTCCCAGTTGTTAGACAGCCACAACACATGGGATTACCTAACAATACATCATCAGAGTTTCTGCTTCCGACAACTAATACATTTTTACTTTTACTCCAGGAACACATTATTCTATTTCAGCTCATTCATTGCAGTAAGTGAAGGACCATCTATTAACACTTTGTCATAATTACGTTTTCTCTTCAGTGATAATTTCTCAGTGTACCTATATATCGGTACACACAATGTCTTCCTAGGCAGCGTTCACACAACGCTTCTCATACACAAAGTGGCTCTGCCAGGGCTTACATCCGAGCACTCGCAAACATTTGGACTTTTGCACTCATGAGGCCTTTGACTATGATGGTGCAGACGGTGCTCTGCCATGAATCATTTTCAGCCATATAGGCTTATTGGAGGCGCGCAGCAAGACTTAGTCTACTATGTCCAATGTTGATCTGCGTCTCTTTCAAACTTGCAAATTATTATTATTATCATTATTGTTTATTATGATAGCACCATTTATTCCATGGCGCTTTACATGTAAGGAGGGGAATACATAATAAAAACAAGTACAATAATCTTAAACAATACAAGTCACGACTGGTACAGGAAGAGAGAGGACCCTGCCCACGAGGGCTCACAATCTACAAGGGATGGGTGAGAATACAGTAGGTGAGGGTAGAGCTGGTTGTGCTGCGGTTTGGTGGTTACTGCAGGTTGTAGGCTTGCCGGAAGAGGTAGGTCTTAAAGGGAAGGTGCCATCAAAAAAAATTTTTTTCAGAAATTGTAAAAATGTAAAGAATTAATGATTACATTTTCTTAAAAAATATTATCATTTGTTTATAATTTAGTAAAATATGAAAAATAATTTGAAAAGTTTTGGAATTTCCACTTTTAAACACTAGGGGGAGCAGCTGCTGAAATTTCAGAAAAACCTAGTGTACAAATAGCTCACATTACAGCACTGCAGTAATTATGGGCGGAGTCTGCTGACGTGTGTGATGTCTCCTCTCCTCCCCTTCTGGGTGTTTGCTAAGGGATTAGAGAGGATGATATTCAGGAACCCAGTGAGCAGCCATTTTGTTGGTGACTGCAGAGTATGGCTGCCGTCACACTATCAGTATTTGGTCAGTATTTTACCTCAGTATTTGTAAGCAAAAACCAGGAGAGGAACAAATAGAGGAAAAGTATAATAGAAACATATGCACCACTTCTGTATTTATCACCCACTCCTGGTTTTGGCTTACAAATACTGAGGTAAAATACTGACCAAATACTGATAGTGTGAAAGCAGCCTTATACTGACAAGTAGACAGTCACCGAGGATGGCAGGCAGCAAGGATTCTGGGAGATATGTGGTGGAGGGAGCAGGGTGACAGCAGCACAGAGTATTTCAGGAGAGCAGTGTGCTGGTCTATGGGGGCCCCCTGTTTGGTATGCGGAGCAGCCAGGGATTGTACATAGAGCGCTGTCTTTTATACACATGGATGGACCGTCTGCTCCACAGAAATCCAGGAAACATTTCTGCGGATTGATGGCCTGGTCTGATCCAGATTTTGCATGCAGACCCCATTCCCCTCCTCAGATCCTGTCTTCCCCATCCTGTCCTGGCGATGTGTGAAAGCGAGGCGACAGGCGAAGTACGGGGTGACGCTGGGAAGGAAATGTAGCCATATAGTAACGATAAAAATGAGACCCCTCTCTTCAGCTGCCTCACCAGCCTTCCCCTGACTACACCTAACTGGAGGTCACGCTGTCCCCTCTATTACCCCAGACCCGCGTGCAGGTGCTCAGCCAGAACCACCATAGAATGGGTCCGCTTTCTGAAGATAATACTGCCATAGTGTTCTCACATAATACCGCCATATAGATCACACATAATACTATCAAATAGATCACACAATACTGTCATACAGTTCTCACATACCACCATATAGATCACACATAATACCGCCAGTGTTCTCACATAATACCGCCATATAGATCACACAATACCGCCAGTGTTCTCACATAATACCACCATATAGATCACACATAATACTGCCATAGTGTTCTCACATAATACCACCATATAGATCACACACAATACTATCAAATAGATCACACAATACTGTCATACAGTTCTCACATAATACCACCATATAGATCACACATAATACCGCCAGTGTTCTCACATAATACCGCCATATAGATCACACATAATACCGCCAGTGTTCTCACATAATACCGGCATATAGATCACACACAATACTATCAAATAGATCACACAATACTGTCATACAGTTCTCACATAATACCACCATATAGATCACACATAATACCGCCAGTGTTCTCACATAATACCGCCATATAGATCACACATAATACCACCAGTGTTCTCACATACCACCATATAGATCACACATAATACCGCCAGTGTTCTTACATACCACCATATGCTTCTCACATAATACCGCCATATAGATCACCCATAATGCCGTCACATAGATCTCACATGTATTGTAAATAAAGACTCGGCCAGAATAAAGTCCTTTATTAATCTTTTTTATACCATACCGAACGCATAATCCTCGACTCCCTCCTCTCCCACAACAAAAATAATAAACCACAATGGGGAAAGACACGCAGGGGGAGAGGAGTGCATAGGAGAGGATTAGATACTGACTGCTGAGCCGTGTATCTAATCCTGTCCTGTGTGATACTGTGCTGCGCCGTGTATCTAATCCTATCTTGTGTGATACTGTACACAGGACAGGATTAGCTACACAAGACTAGATTAGCTACACAGGACAGAGGTAGCAGTGGTAGGTGGTATATAAGGGCTGGTAGCAGTGGTATATAAGGGTTGGTAGCAGTGGTATATAGGGACAGGTAGCAGTGGTATATAAGGGCTGGTAGCAGTGGTATATAGGGACAGGGAGCAGTGGTACATAAGGGCTGGTAGCAGTGGTATATAGAAGCAGGTAGCAGTGGTATATAGGGGCAGATAGCAGTGGTATATAAGGGCTGGTAGCAGTGGTATATAGGGACAGGTAGCAGTGGTATATAAGGGCAGGTAGCAGTGGTATATAGGGACAGGTAGCAGTGGTATATAAGGGCTGGTAGCAGTGGTATACAGGGACAGGTAGCAGTGGTATATAAGGGCAGGTAGCAGTGGTATATAAGGGCAGGTAGCAGTGGTATATAGGGACAGGTAGCAGTGGTATATAAGGGCTGGTAGCAGTGGTATATAGGGACAGGTAGCAGTGGTATATAAGGGCAGGTAGCAGTGGTATATAAGGGCAGGTAGCAGTGGTATATAGGGACAGGTAGCAGTGGTATATAAGGGCTGGTAGCAGTGGTATATAGGGACAGGTAGCAGTGGTATATAAGGGCAGGTAGCAGTGGTATATAGGGACAGGTAGCAGTGGTATATAAGGGCTGGTAGCAGTGGTATATAGGGACAGGTAGCAGTGGTATATAAGGGCAGGTAGCAGTGGTATATGGGGACAGGTAGCAGTGGTATATAAGGGCAGGTAGCAGTGGTATATAGGGACAGGTAGCAGTGGTATATAAGGGCAGGTAGCAGTGGTATATAGGAGCAGGTAGCAGTGGTATATAGGAGCAGGTAGCAGTGGTATATAGGAGTAGGTAGCAGTGGTATATAAGGGCTGGTAGCAGTGGTATATAAGGGCAGGTAGCAGTGGTATATAGGAGCAGGTAGCAGTGGTATATAGGAGCAGGTAGCAGTGGTATATAGGAGCAGGTAGCAGTGGTATATAAGGGCAGGTAGCAGTGGTATATAGGAGCAGGTAGCAGTGGTATATAGGAGCAGGTAGCAGTGGTATATAGGGGCAGGTAGCAGTGGTAGATGGTATATAGGGGCAAGTAGCAGTGGTATATAAGGGCTGGTAGCAGTGGTATATAGGAGCAGGTAGCAGTGGTATATAGGAGCAGGTAGCAGTGGTATATAGTTGCTGGTAGCAGTGGTATATAGGAGCAGGTAGCAGTGGTATATAAGGGCAGGTAGCAGTGGTATATAGGGACAGGTAGCAGTGGTATATAAGGGCAGGTAGCAGTGGTATACAGGGACTGGTAGCAGTGGTATATAAGGGCAGGTAGCAGTGGTATATAGGGATAGGTAGCAGTGGTATATAAGGGCAGGTAGCAGTGGTATATAGGGACAGGTAGCAGTGGTATATAAGGGCAGGTAGCAGTGGTATATAGGGACAGGTAGCAGTGGTATATAAGGTCAGGTAGCAGTGGTATATAGGGGCAGGTAGCAGTGGTATATAGGGACAGGTAGCAGTGGTATATAAGGGCAGGTAGCAGTGGTATATAGGGACAGGTAGCAGTGGTATATAAGGGCAGGTAGCAGTGGTATATAGGGACAGGTAGCAGTGGTATATAAGGGCAGGTAGCAGTGGTATATAGGGACAGGTAGCAGTGGTATATAAGGGCAGGTAGCAGTGCTATATAGGGACAGGTAGCAGTGGTATATAAGGTCAGGTAGCAGTGGTATATAGGGGCAGGTAGCAGTGGTATATAGGGACAGGTAGCAGTGGTATATAAGGGCAGGTAGCAGTGGTATATAGGGACAGGTAGCAGTGGTATATAAGGGCAGGTAGCAGTGGTATATAGGGACAGGTAGCAGTGGTATATAAGGGCAGGTAGCAGTGGTATATAGGGACAGGTAGCAGTGGTATATAAGGGCTGGTAGCAGTGGTATATAAGGGCAAGTAGCAGTGGTATATAGGAGCAGGTAGCAGTGGTATATAGGAGCAGGTAGCAGTGGTATATAGGAGCAGGTAGCAGTGGTATATAAGGGCAGGTAGCAGTGGTATATAGGAGCAGGTAGCAGTGGTATATAGGAGCAGGTAGCAGTGGTATATAGGGGCAGGTAGCAGTGGTAGATGGTATATAGGGGCAAGTAGCAGTGGTATATAAGGGCTGGTAGCAGTGGTATATAGGAGCAGGTAGCAGTGGTATATAGGAGCAGGTAGCAGTGGTATATAGTTGCTGGTAGCAGTGGTATATAGGAGCAGGTAGCAGTGGTATATAAGGGCAGGTAGCAGTGGTATATAGGGACAGGTAGCAGTGGTATATAAGGGCAGGTAGCAGTGGTATACAGGGACTGGTAGCAGTGGTATATAAGGGCAGGTAGCAGTGGTATATAGGGATAGGTAGCAGTGGTATATAAGGGCAGGTAGCAGTGGTATATAGGGACAGGTAGCAGTGGTATATAAGGGCAGGTAGCAGTGGTATATAGGGACAGGTAGCAGTGGTATATAAGGTCAGGTAGCAGTGGTATATAGGGGCAGGTAGCAGTGGTATATAGGGACAGGTAGCAGTGGTATATAAGGGCAGGTAGCAGTGGTATATAGGGACAGGTAGCAGTGGTATATAAGGGCAGGTAGCAGTGGTATATAGGGACAGGTAGCAGTGGTATATAAGGGCAGGTAGCAGTGGTATATAGGGACAGGTAGCAGTGGTATATAAGGGCAGGTAGCAGTGGTATATAGGGACAGGTAGCAGTGGTATATAAGGTCAGGTAGCAGTGGTATATAGGGGCAGGTAGCAGTGGTATATAGGGACAGGTAGCAGTGGTATATAAGGGCAGGTAGCAGTGGTATATAGGGACAGGTAGCAGTGGTATATAAGGGCAGGTAGCAGTGGTATATAGGGACAGGTAGCAGTGGTATATAAGGGCAGGTAGCAGTGGTATATAGGGACAGGTAGCAGTGGTATATAAGGGCTGGTAGCAGTGGTATATAGGGACAGGTAGCAGTGGTAGATGCATAAGAAAATAAAAACTCTGTACTTACCTTCAGTCCTCTTCCAGGAAGTGCTGACTCATGTTCAGGGCAGAGCAGTGTGACGATCTCCCTGCTCTGCTCTGAACGGCAGTGAGCAGTGATTGCAGCCTGTGCTGTAATACTAAGTACAGGCTGCAATCACAGCTCCTGGCTGCAGATACTCACCCCGACTCTCGCTCCCAGCAGCAGCTTCTCCCTGGCAGCTCCTGCTATGATCGCACACACTGAGCTGTGTGTGCGATGAGAGAGGAAAAAAACAAAATGGCCGCGATCTCCTCTCACAGCTGTGACGTAGCAGCCCAGTGGGCGTGCCCAAGTCACAGCTGAGAGGCAGGAGGAGCGGTCGGAGCCCGACTGTTGGCTCCTATGCCCATGGCTGCCGTAAGTGAGGTGTAGAAACAGGAACACATGGGCTACTTGCACAGTGAACAAGTCTGTATGATCATGTTCACACACCACCAAGAAACCTGAAGACACAAAAGAGAATAGTAAAACCAAAAACACTCAGTTTGAAAAAATGTTGCAGTAATCCGCAAGTGCTAGTAAAAGATGTAAAAAACAGGGTATTTGGTTGATAAGTTTTTTGCAAAAAATGTATACTAAGCTGCTCTACCAATCTTCACTGTATACCCTTATCAGAGCAGTCCTAACTAATGTATGCAATCCCTATCTGATGTATTTAAAAACCTGATCATCTGTATATAACCTGTGTGAACAGGGTTCAGAGAGGAAAAATTTTTCCTCTCTGAACCCTGTTCACACAGGTTATATACAGATGATCAGGTTTTTAAATACATCAGATAGGGATTGCATACATTAGTTAGGACTGCTCTGATAAGGGTATACAGTGAAGATTGGTAGAGCAGCTTAGTATACATTTTTTGCAAAAAACTTATCAACCAAATACCCTGTTTTTTACATCTTTTACTAGCACTTGCGGATTACTGCAACATTTTTTCAAACTGAGTGTTTTTGGTTTTACTATTCTCTTTTGTGTCCGTAAGTGAGGTGTGCAAGTGTCGTGCCCAGACACACACACCCCCACTAATGAAAATGGCGGCCTCCAGTGGCAAAAGTAAAAATGAATAAATAAAAAAGTATTAAAGTAGTACATTTACTTTTGTATTATAAATAATTGATTATATAATCAATAATTATTAATACAAAAACTAAAATCACGGCACCCTCCCTTTAAGAGTCGTTTCAAAGGTTTCGATGGTAGGTGAGAGTCTGATATGTTGTGGTAGAGAGTTCCAGAGTAGGGGGGATGTGTGGGAGAAATCTTGTATGCGATTGTGGGAAGAGGAGATAAGAGGGGAGTAGAGAAGGAGATCTTGTGAGGATCGGAGGTTGTGTGCAGGTAAGTACCGGGAGACGAGGTCACAGATGTATGGAAGAGACAGGTTGTGGATGGCTTTGTATGTCATGGTTAAGGTTTTGTACTGGAGTCTCTGGGTAATGGGGAGCCAGTGCAGGGATTGGCACAGAGAAGAGGCTGGGGAATAGCGTGGGGACAGGTGGATTAGTCGGGCAGCAGAGTTTAGAATAGATTGGAGAGGTGCAAGAGTGTTAGAGGGGAGGCCACAGAGCAGGAGGTTACAGTAGTCAAGGCGGGAGGTGATGAGGGCATGGACTAGGGTTTTATGAAAAGTCATAACGATCGTTCATTAAGGGAAATGATGATATAACCAGGCTCACAAAATCAACGTTCTTGGCAGGACATCATCTGGTGTAAACAGGTGATGTGAAGCGGAGAACAATGACATACAGTTATATGAAAAAGTTTGGGCACCCCTATTAATCTTAAGCTTAATGTTTTATAAAAATTGTTTTTTTTTGCAACAGCTATTTCAGTTTCATATATCTAATAGCTGTTGGACACAGTAATGTTTCTGCCTTGAAATGAGGTTTATTGTACTAACAGAAAATGTGCAATCTGCATTCAAACAAAATTTGACAGGTGCATAAGTATGGGCACCCCACCAGAAAAGTGACATTAATATTTAGTAGATCCTCCTTTTACAAAAATAACAGCCTCTAGTCGCTTTCTGTAGCTTTTAATGAGTTCCTGGATCCTGGATGAAGGTATTTTTGACCATTCCTCTTTACAAAACAATTCCAGTTCAGTTAAGTTTGATGGTCGCCGAGCATGGACAGCCCTCTTCAAATGATCCCACAGATGTTCAATGATATTCAGGTCTGGAGACTGGGATGGCCATTCCAGAACAGTGTAATTGTTCCTCTGCATGAATGCCTGAGTAGATTTGGAGCAGTGTTTTGGATCATTGTTTTGCTGAAAGATCCATCCCCTGCATAACTTCAACTTTGTCACTGATTCATGAACATTATTGTCAAGAATCTGCTGATACTGAGAGGAATCCATGCGTCCCTCAACTTTAACAAGATTCCCGGTGCCGGCATTGGCCACACAGCCCCAAAGCATGATGGAACCTCCACCAAATTTTACTGTAGGTAGCAAGTGTTTTTCTTGGAATGCTGTGTTTTTTGGCCGCCATGCATAACGCCTTTTTGAATGACCAAACAACTCAATCTTGGTTTCATCAGTCCACACTTCCAAAAAGAAATTGGCTTCTCCAAATGTGCTTTTGCATACCTCAGCCGACTCTGTTTCTGGGGTGCTTGCAGAAACGGCTTCTTTTGCATCACTCTCCCATACAGCTTCTCCTTGTGCAAAGTACGTTGTATAGTTGTTGTGAATTCTGTTGTCGAACTCCCTCCTGTGGTCGTGAATGGTACTTCGGCGAGTTCTGTCTATGGGCTCCCTCTGGTGGCTATGAGTGAAGCTGCGGCTTCTGAGGTTCCTTACACAGGTGACGTGGTTTATCCTTTGGTTGGCTGCTCTATTTAACTCCTCTCAGATCGTTACTCCATGCCAGCTGTCAATATTTTTGCATTTGTTCAGTTCGCACCTGGATCTCTCTGGTGACCTGCCTTCTCCTGCAGAAGCTAAGTTCCTGATAGTCATTATTTGTTCACTGTTTTCTTGTCCAGCTGGTTATCATGATTTTGTCTTGCTAGCTGGAAGATCACAGAGCTCTTCCAGCTAGCAAGACAAAATCATGATAACCAGCTGGACAAGAAAACAGTGAACAAATAATGACTATCAGGAACTTAGCTTCTGCAGGAGAAGGCAGGTCACCAGAGAGATCCAGGAGCGAACTGAACAAATGCTAAAACATTGACAGCTGGCATGGAGTAACGATCTGAGAGGAGTTAAATAGAGCAGCCAACCAAAGGATAAACCACGTCACCTGTGTAAGGAACCTCAGAAGCCGCAGCTTCACTCATAGCCACCAGAGGAAACCCATAGACAGAACTCGCCGAAGTACCATTCACGACCACAGGAGGGAGTTCGACAACAGAATTCACAACAATAGTTGACCGATGCACAGTGACACCATCTGCAGCAAGTTGATGCTGCAGCTCTCTGGAGGTGGTCTGAGGATTGTCCTTGACTGATCTCACCATTCTTCTTCTCTGCCTTTCTGATGTTTTTCTTGGCCTGCCACTTCTGGTCTTAACAAGAACTGTACCTGTGTTCTTCCATTTCCTTACTATGTTCCTCACAGAAGAAATTAACAGGTTAAATCTCTGAGACAGCTTTTTGTATCCTTCCCCTGAACAACTATGTTGAATAATCTTTGTTTTCAGATCATTAGACAGTTGTTTTGAGGAGCCCATGATGCCACTCTTCAGAGGAGATTCAAACAGGAGAACAACTTGCATGTGGCCACTTTAAGTAGATTTTCTCATGATTGCATACACTTGGCTATGAAGTTCAAAGCTCAATGAGGTTAGAAAACCAAAAAAAGTGCTTTAGTAAGTCAGTAAAAAGTAGGTACAAGTATTTAAAACAAGAAAATGATAAGGGTGCCCATACTTATGCACCTGTCAAATTTTGTTTGAATGCAGATTGCACATTTTCTGTTAGTACAATAAACCTCATTTCAAGGCAGAAACATTACTGTGTCCAACAGTTATTAGATATATGAAACTGAAATAGCTGAAATGACCACCATTGTGTAGTGTAAATGCACTGTAAATCTTAAATTGGCTCATTATAGAGCCCCAGAGGAGGACTGTCTGTCTGGAGTGGGAGTTTTCTTACAATCTCTAGCAAAATTCATCCTAAATATCACTTTTTTGTTGTTTTTTTTTTTTAGGTGAATTTGCCTTTCAGCCGCTGATTTTTTTTTCCCTGAAGGTCGACAGACTCCAACACATCAAAATTAAGACAAGTTTAGAAGTTAATTTCAGGCACACATTTTTTTTACCATTATCCCCTCCCCCACAATCTCACCTAATAAATTCTTCAGTGTATAATAAATCATCTGTCTCCCTCTGTTACCACTACGAGCAGGGCTGGAACTAATTCTGAACCTGGGTCTGATGCCCTGTCCTCTCCCAGCATTTATGAGCACAGTTAATGGTGAGGATTACTGCCGACCATACCATGGATTCATGTGTTAAGTGGGTTTTGATTTGTTTTCTTAGACAGACAAGTAAAGACCAGTAACCCCCAGTCCACCTTGTTATACGCCGACCAGTCCGCCATGACGGCACATGCGCCGTACAACACAGGATTACATAGGAATATGATGTAGTCTCCAGCATTTCAGGCTCAACCTGGAGATGGACCAACAATAATGGCTTCTGTCTGTAATGCTACTTGCAGTAAGAATTTGGCTAATATTTTCCTTCTCGATCCTATGATCCTGCGGTTGTATTGTGAAAGCCAGGAAATGGCCAATTACAGGACAGTGATTCACGTTTAGAGGTTAATTGTTATTTTACCCGCTGACTATTTAATCTGCTTTTATTCTGGAATTAATGGCAGTATGCATTATTGCTGAAGGACAGGGACGCAGGCTTTGGATTGCTGGGGAGAATAGCAGAAGTGGTAGTCACTAAGCTCTAATTAGCTACATCCTGTAAACCATCATTAAGAGACATGGCTCAATTGCTCGTCATAAAAGCTGAAATAATACCCCAGAATGCTTCACCGGGGAATGAACGGCTCTCTGAAATGTTTATTTGTGAGCCCTTTCGAAACTGAGCGGAGACAAAAGTCAGTTCCGGAATAAAATATGAAGAACTCAACAG
The DNA here is from genome assembly GCF_032444005.1 of Ranitomeya imitator. Taxonomy (NCBI): domain Eukaryota; kingdom Metazoa; phylum Chordata; class Amphibia; order Anura; family Dendrobatidae; genus Ranitomeya; species Ranitomeya imitator. Next base: position 1,128,827,621 of record NC_091282.1, on the reverse strand, counting down.
GAAAATGCAATACAAAGGCCTGAGACACGATGTGCCACAGTATCCTGGGACTAAAGTAAACTATAGTCATTAAAAATAAGCTGCAATAAAATTGTATTTTTAGGAGGGTGACATTCATGTAGTAGAAGGTATGGATAGATTCACAAATCTTAAAAGTGGGCTAATTGTGACCCATTTTTCTACTTTTCAATTGACATTTAAAAAATCTCATAGATCCAACGCCTTGTTTCCATTCACCTACATAGGTCCCTGCCATTTGTATACAGTGGGTACAGAAAGTATTCAGACCCCTTTAACTTTTTCACTCTGTTTGGAAAAATTTGGTAAATTCCAAAAAGTTCATATTTTTCACATTAATGTACATTCTACACCCCATCTTGACGGAAAAAAACAGAAATGTAGAAATTTTTGCAAATTTATAAAAAAGAAAAAATGAAATTTTTACAAGGTCATAAGTATTCAGGCCCTTTGCTCAGACACTCATATTTAAGTCACATGCTTTCCATTTCCTTGTGATCCTCCTTGAGATGGTTCACACCTGTCTATATACCACCTCACAGCTCACAGTGCATGTCAGACCAAATGAGAATCATGAGGAACTGGCCAAGGAGCTCTGAGACTGAGTTGAGTTGTGGCAAGGTACATATCTGACCAAGGTTACAACAGAATTTCAGCAGTATTCAAGGTTTCTAAAAGCACAGTGGCCTCCAAAATCTTTAAATGGAAGAAGTTTGGGACCACCAGAAGTCTTTCTAGACCTGGCCGTCCAGCCAAACTGAGCAATCGTGGGAGAAGAGCCTTGGTGACAGAGGTAAAGAAGAACCCCAAGAACACTGTGGCTGAGCTCCAGAGATGCAGTAGGGAGATGGGAGAAAGTTCCACAAAGTCAACAATCAATGCAGCCCTCCACCAGCCAGGCCTTTAAGGCAGAGTGGCCCGACGGAAGCCTCTCCTCAGTGCAAGACATATGAAAGCCTGCATAGAGTTTGCTAAAAAAAAACATATGAAGGACTCCCAGACTATGAGAAATAAGATTCTCTGGTCTGATGATATGAAGATAGACCTTTTTGCTGATAATTCTAAGCAGTATGTGTGGAGAAAACCAGGCACTGCTCATCACCTGCCCAATACAATCCCAACAGTGAAACATGGTGGTGGCAGCATCATGCTATGGGGGTGTTTTTAAGCTGCAGGGACAGGATGACTGGTTGTAATTGAAGGAAATATGAATGTGGCCAAGTACAGAGATATCCTGGATGAAAACCTCTTCTAGAGTGCTCTGTACCTAAGGGACGGTTCACCTTCCAACAAGACAATGACCCTAAGCACACAGCTAAAATAACAAAGGAATGGCTTCAGAACAACTCTGTGACCATTCTTGACTGGCCCAGCCAGAGCCCTGACCTAACCCCAATTGAGCATCTCTGGAGAGATCTGAAAATGGCTACCCACCAACGTTCACCATCCAACCTGACGGAACTGGAGAGGATGTGCAAGGAAGAATGGCAGAGGATCTCCAAATCCAGGTGTGAAAAACTTGTTGAATCATTTCCAAGAAGACTCATGGCTGTACTAGCTCAAAAAGGTGCTTCTACTCAATACTGAGCAAAGGGTCTGAATACTTATGACCTTGTGATATTTCAGTTTTTCTTTTTTAATAAATTATCAAAAATTTCTATATTTCTGGGGTTTTTTCAGTCAAGATGGGGTGCAGAGTGTACATTAATGAGAAAAACAATGACATTTTTTGAATTTACCAAATGGCTGCAATGAAACAAAGAGTGAAAAATTTAAAGGGGTCTGAATACTTTCCATACCCACTGTAGGAAGTCAATTATCCAATCTGGAGTCAAACGCTCCTGATTCATGAATAGGCGTGAGTCTCTTTGTGAATGGCCGAGTGTTGTGCACCTCTGTGTGCGTCTTACCACAAATCCTATTCCAGCTCGTGCTGGAGTAAGACGTGTGGCATGGTGTAACCTCACTGCTCGTCATGAATTTGATAAGTGGTGGTCGCTACGCCCCCAAACCCGCCTCAGATCTGCCCACTTTCTTATAACTGGGGAAAATTGGCGCAAATATGCCAAAAGTAGCATGATTTTAGTGAAGCTGCCAGTTGCGCCAAAATTATGCGAGTTTTCATTGTTTTTTAAAAGAGAAAACTGATATAAAAGCTTTCATGAATCAGGCCCCAAATTTGTACATCAGTCTAAAAAGAATACTGAATGTAAAAACAAGGATTACATTTCCGTATCGAAAGTCAGGTGGAAATACAGTCAAATGCAACTGAATAAGGCTAGGGTCACATTGCGTTAGTGCAATCCGTTTAGCGCTAACGGATTGCGCTAACGCAATGTTTTCTATGGGGCTGCGGTCGGGGTCGCGATAACGTCCCCGCTCTCGCAGATCCCCGATCTGCGAGAGCGGGGAACGGACCGCGGGCGCGCCTCGGACGCTGCAAGCAGCGTCCGCGGCGTGCCAGGAATCACCGGCGCGTCGCTAGCGCGTGCCGAACATGGCACGCGCTAGTGAAGCGCGTTCCCATTAGCGTGAATGGGCGCGTTAACGGCCGCGTTGCACGGCGTTAATTTCGCCGTGCAACGCTGTCCGTTTAACGCGGTCCCATAACGCAATGGGAACCCAGCCTAAGAATTTACAAGTGCAAATTTACACATGGTAGAAAAAAAAATTCAACACCATTTTCAAATTGTGCTGCAGATTTTAAAATCCTTACCAAGCTCCTACATGTGGTGGATTTCTTGCAGATTTTGGAAGTGAAATGTGAGATAGGGTTCCTTCACTTAAGATGCAGCCCAGGCTTCAGCAAAAAGAAAAGATATATTCAATGCTTCACAAAAATCACCTGTCAACCTGACTTTAAAGACTAATTGTTGTCTCGATTCTCATTTCATAATAAATACTATTAGAAATTAGAGAAATCTGCTGTTTTCTTCTTCTGGACTGATTTTACAATCTCAACGATTGAGTAAAAGCTGTAAAATCTGCATTGAGTGAAGACAAAATTTAGCATTACAGAGATAAGCGATGACAGTAGGTGCTCATGAATCTCTATGGGGCGTGGGTCAGGGAGGCGCTGGAGGCAGACACAGACATGTTAAATGACAGTTACGCTTTAAAATACCAAAATATAATGCTTCATCCCTCCCCGATACAATCATTTTTAACACCTTTTATCATTTTTGTTAGAATCATAGAATGTTAGAGTTGGAAGGGACCTCCAGTGTCATCGTGTCCAACCCCTGCTCAATGCAGGATTCACTAAACCATATCAGACAGATGTCTGTCCAGTCTCTGTTTCCAGACTTCCATTGAAGGAGAACTCACCACCTCTCGCAGCAGCCTGTTGTACGCATTGATCACCCTCGCTCTTGCTTTTTATTCTTGTAGACCTTATAAGAGCCAGAACTTTTTAATTTTTCCATCACTATTGATTCAGGAGGACCCCCCCCCACTGCCATAAATATCAGGAAGGGGCAATAGGGTAAGAGATGGGTCTCGCTCTCTCATTTGACGAATTGATGCTGCGGTTACTTTGGCACATATGGGGTTAAACTGCCACAGATAGCGGAACCTCTCAGCATGGCATTTAGAGGCTGGAGTCAGCTGTATAATACAGCTGGCACCCGCCAGTTATGGAGTGTACTCACCTCCTGAACTCCGTCCATAAGTGGACACCAGACGTCTGCCATACATATACCACAGATCTCCGGAACAAATGAAAATAAGAAAATCAGGGAATGCACAAAGATCTTAAGGTCGTTATTTCTGCTACCATGTTATTCTCAATGAAATTACACTCAAAATTAGGATGAAGGTCAAATTTGACCAAGAAAAAAACTAAAAAACATTTTAGTGAAAAATAAGGCTGTCGTCACACTAGCAGTATTTGGTCAGTATTTTACATCAGTATTTGTAAGGCAAAACCAGGAGTGGGTGATAAATGCAGAAGTGCTGCATATGTTACTATTATACTTTTCCTCTAATTGTTCCACTCCTGGTTTTGGCTACAAATACTGATGTAAAATACTGATCAAATACTGATAGTGTGATGGCAGCCTTTTAAAGATTAAATATGTAATGAGAGTATTCCTAGTACATTTCTGTACAGGCTTCACAAATCCCACGGTGCTGTGCACAGACTGTTATCACCTCCATCAGTCCCTGCCATTTGCATAGGAAGCCAATTATCCAATCAGTTGGTTTCTAGAGCGCGGAAGAAAGCAGGAAAGCGCGTAAGCATCTGAATTACATACAAGCAATAAGCAGATGCTGCCACTGCAAGGGTTTGAACTTAGGACCCCCGTGCTGAGAGGCCACCGTGAGCCCCCAGCTTCCCTTACTGTACAAACCCCCATGTGCACAAGAGAATGAGCGCAGCCAATATACGGCATATGAAGCCAATATACGGCACTTCGCCTATACAGCCTCCATATGAAGCCACTATACGGCACGTCACCTATACAGCCTCCATATGAAGCCACTATACGGCACTTCGCCTATACAGCCTCTATATGAAGCCAATATATGGCACGTCACCTATACAGCCTCCATATGAAGCCACTATACGGCACGTCACCTATACAGCCTCCATATGAAGCCACTATACGGCACGTCACCTATACAGCCTCCATATGAAGCCATTATCGTGCACGTCACCTATACAGCCTCCATATGAAGCCACTATACGGCACGTCACCTATACAGCCTTCATATGAAGCCAATATACGGCACTTTGCCTATACAGCCTCCATATGAAGCCAATATATGACACTTCACCTAAACAGCCTCCATATGAAGCCAATATACGACACTTCGCCTATACAGCCTCCATATGAAGCCAATATACGACACTTCACCTATACAGCCTCTGTATGAAGCCAATATATGACACTTCGCCTATACAGCATCCGTATGAAGCCAATATACAACACTTCACCTATACAGCCTTCATATGAAGCCAATATACGGCACTTCACCTATACAGCCTCCATATTAAGCCAATATGACACTTCGCCTACACAGCCTCCATATGAAGCCAATATACGACACGTCACCTATACAGCCTCCATATGAAGCCAATATATGACACTTCACCTATACAGCCTCCATATGGAGCCAATATACGACACTTCACCTATACAGCCTCCATATGAAGCCAATATACGACTTCACCAATACAGCCTCCATATGAAGCCAATATACGACACTTCACCTATACAGCCTCTATATGAAGCCAATATATGGCACGGCACCTATATGGCCTCCATATGAAGCCAATATACGGCACTTCGCCTATAGAGCCTCCATATGAAGCCAATATACGGCACTTCGCCTATAGAGCCTCTATATGAAGCCAATATACGGCACGTCACCTATACAGCCTCCATATGAAGCCACTATACGGCACTTCGCCTATACAGCCTCCATATGAAGCCAATATACGACGCTTCGCCTATACAGCCTCCATATGAAGCCAATATACGACGCTTCACCTATACAGCCTCTATTTGAAGCCAATATACGACACATCACCTATAAAGCCTCTATATGAAGCCAATATACGACACTTCGCCTATACAGCCTCCAAATGAAGCCAATATGCGACGCGTCACCTATACAGCCTCCATATGAAGCCAATATATGACACGTCACCTATACAGCCTCAATATGAAGCCAATATACGACACTTCGCCTATACAGCCTCCATATGAAGACAATATACGACACTTCGCCTATACAGCCTCCACATGAAGACAATATACGACACGTCACCTATTCAGCCTCTATATGAAGCCAATATACGACACTTCGCCTATACAGTCTCTATATGAAGCCAATATACGATGCTTCGCCTATACAGCCTCCATATGAAGCCAACATACGAAACGTCACCTATTCAGCCTCTATATGAAGCCAATATACGACGCTTCGCCTATACAGCCTCCATATGAAGCCAATATACGAAACGTCACCTATTCAGCCTCTATATGAAGCCAATATATGACACTTCGCCTATACAGCCTCCATATGAAGCCAATATACGGCACTTCGCCTATACAGCCTCCATATGAAGCCAATATACGACACTTCGCCTATACAGCCTCTATATGAAGCCAATATGACGCTTCGCCTATACAGCCTCCATATGAAGCCAATATACGACGCTTCACCTATACAGCCTCCGTATGAAGCCAATATACGACACTTCGCCTATACAGCCTCTATATGAAGACAATATACGACATCACCTATACAGCCTCTATATGAAGCCAATATATGACGCTTCGCCTATACAGCCTCCATATGAAGCCAATATACGACGCTTCGCCTATACAGCCTCCATATGAAGCCAATATACGACACTTCGCCTATGCAGCCTCCGTATGAAGCCACTAAAGGGCACTTCACCTATACAGCCTCCATATAAAGCCAATATACGACACTTCGCCTATACAGCCTCCATATTAAGCCAATATACGGCACGTCACCTATACAGCCTCCGTATGAAGCCACTAAAGGGCACTTCACCTATACAGCCTCCATATATTATTACTGTCACCGATTCAGAACCTCAGAGGCTGCGGCCAGGTTTACAGTCACATTTCAGCCTTAATTCTTGGGTTTTATTGCAAGTTCCTTTATCTTTCCAGAAAAAAGTGCAACATTCAATACTACTGTACTTTATTGTTCTTGTCAGAATGACAGACATCCTAACAGAAAGAAAATGGACCCCAATATAATCAGTCTGGCGCCTGTGTGTCCCTCCATCATGTGACGGGTCATGAGTTCGGTTTTCCTGTTCCTATGAAGTGGTGATTGTACCGAGAAGATGGGAGTAGTTGGTCAGCGCTCAGCCCACGACAACATTCTGGTGCAGCAGTAATTTTACTCCGGCGAAACAAAGAAAAATTGTCTACTTCATCGGGTAACACCAATTACCAAATGACGCAGACGGATCCTCCTCTAAAGGGGTTATATTGTACCGGGGTAAGATTACCACTGCACCAGAAGAATGTAGTTGTGTGCTGAGCAACAACCAACTACTCCCATCTTCTCAGTGATGTTATCTTGGCCATTTTGTCTTATCACCAAACCCAAAGACCTGATCTTGGTGGACAGAGGTCTGGCTGACGCCGTACTCCTTGTATTTCCTCGTGGATGTTATGCTCCCAGCAAAACTATGCTGGTGGCAACTTGTCCACTACTGAGTGAGTGTAAGCTTTTATATTTTAAGGCGGGCAAGCGTTCAGAGTGTGAAGGTGTGGTCTTAATAGTGGACAACCCGTTTAACTCTGTTTCCTTTGAACTTGAATTTGACAGCGGTGCCCTTGACGCGCGTTCTCTTATTCTTCTTTTGTATACGTTGATCTGTTCCTATAACGTAACATCACCGGACACTAGTGTGATCCGAGCCGAACCTACTTCCATTCTGTTACGATAAGTGTAATCAGGAGCACTGAGAATACCATGAATTACAAAGTGCATTATCTGTGATTTTTGGCTTGAATACGGACTAAAAGTCAACAAAATAAGCATTTATTGGCTTAGTCTGGCCGCTGCTGCCTTCTCAACCCAGGGACGAGGTAAAATGATTCAGCTTAGTCTTGTGGCCCGGCTTTTGCCAAGGTCAACAACACACGCAGAGAAGAAGTTTCTCGGAATCTGGCTGGAAGTGAAGAGCTGTACGGCTTCATCAACACAAAAGCACTTTCTGTTCAATTCCAACAAGTTTCCAAGCAAAGAAACATATATGTTCGGGGCAGAACGCTGTAGGGTTCCAGTACGTCTCATCTGAAAATCCTTCACTTGTCACTGAATATCCAATTAACTGCATCTTTCTGCCCACTGGAGCATTCATGCCGTACTGGTAAACTGGGCTCCTCGAGGACAGACGACTCCGCTTCATCCCTGGAGCACGGGAAACATCAGCGTCTCTATCTGGTCTTACGTGCTGGAATAATGTGCCCTTTACTTTTTACAAATCCAATTTTTATATAATATTTTCTATTATTTTATAAAATAGCAATAATACATTATACAATAATAGATACAATAAACAATCTAACCGTTTAGCAACAAAAAATATGCTTTGCCTCTAGGATGATCTTTATAAAAAAATAAATAAAAAAAAAGCCTCTTTTCCTAACCTAAGTAACAAAGAAGAGGGGGTGGGAGGGCTAATCACAGACCCAAATTTTTCCAAATGTTCTACTTTTTCTTAGTTCTTTCTTCATTGTGGACACACGCTACCATTAAATTGTCCAATAGATGGCAGTGTTGTACTAGTTTGAGTAAATGACTAACAGTGAACTAAAAAAAAATTATCCTTCCCCCCAAAGATTTCAGTGCTTTTTTATGCACAGAAGAAACGTGGCATGATTTTTTTGGAAGTTACAATGTAAGCAATTAAGATAACTTAGAAGTCATTCACAGGGGAAGCTACACGATGCAGCGGATGTCAAATCATAGGACAAGATGCAGAAGCACTTTATCTCACCATTATAATGAGTCTGCAATTAAGACTAAGGAGGAAAAACAACATCGTTGCACTTGAATATTATTCAGATGTCGTTCTGAAACACATTTTTAAAAAGCACTGAAAAATCCAGTTAGGTACAGGATAAACATTAGTGATGAGTGAGCGTGCTCGGATAAGGTGTTATCTCAGCATGCTAGGGTGCTAACAGAGTGTCTTCAGCGTGCTCAAAAAATATGTTTGAGTCCCCGCGGCTGTTCGACAGAGATTGCCTGTTTGTTAGGCTATCCCTGCATGTGTTGCGGTTGTTGAACATCTGCGAGACATGCAGACGCGGGAACTCGAACATATTATTCGAGACACTCTGTTAGCACCGAAGCATGCCGAGATAACACCTTATCCGAGCACCTTCGCTCATCACTAATAAACATCATTTATTTACAATAAAAAAGGACTATATATTTTAGATGGACCAATCAATAAAAAAAAAGAGACATGATGAGTGGGGAAAATACCTTTATCTTTATACTCCGATCTTCTCTTATAGTTTTAGAGGGATATAATAAATATATTTGGCACTATGTGACATTTAGACTTGGGTCACATTACAGTTAATGTGGGTTTCTAACGATAAATTGGAAAAAAAGGGCTCGAAAAGAATAAAGATAAGTTATATTCGCCTTACGTCCTCATAATAACTTAGAATGTTGAGGTTAGTGAGAAGCTGCCGGGGACTCGTCTGTCCGACTGGTTACTGTGTGTCTCCATCCTGGGGGTTTAATGTATGTTTTTCTCTGAAAAGCCGCAGCATATATGGCTGAAATCATACAGTGCCAGATGCCTGCGGCCCGTGGATCGAGCAGAATGTATCCGCTGACAGGTTCGCCTTATGAACTTATAGTTTTGAATACAACTATTTTAGGGAAAGTAATCAGATACTTGTTCTGAAAAAGCAGCTAAATACATATTTCCAGCTCACCAGTCTTAATGTGTCGGAATGATTTAGCACGTTTTCTACGTTTAAGCAGTGGAATAATATTTTTGACCTGACACAAGGGTTGGAAGAATATCAGGTCCACGACGTACATTTTAACTGGGGAGAAGTTTTCCTAAAGAGTACTAATAGGATCAGCTAGTGTCTAGCCAGGTCATACACCTGAGGTTTGGCCGCATGTGACCACTTAGGGTATGTGCACACATTGCGGATTCTCTGTGGATCCGCAGCGTTTTTTGCGGTGCAGAAATGCTGCAGATCTGCAATTGATTTACAGTACAATGTAAATCAATGAGAAAAAAAAATGCTGTGCACACTTTGCGGAAAATCCGCTGCGGTTTAAAAGAAGTAGCATGTCACTTCTTTTTTGTTAATCTGCAGCGTTTTTTAACCCATTCCATTATAGAAAACCGCAGGGGTAAAAAAACGCAGTAAATCCGCAAAAAATACGCAGCAAAACCGCACAAAAAACGCTGCGGATCTGCACAAAAAAAACGCTACAAATCCGCAGCTGCGTGCGGATCCGCAGCGTTTTTTTGCCTTTTTGGATGCTGCCCTTCCCGTGGTTGTTCATTCCCGGTGAAAGACCTGGCTATTTATTGCTTGCGTTGAGAAACATGTGATGGTGTCTCCGCGGCTTTTCTACATGCAATCAGCGATATTGGCGTGGTATTTAAACACCTCTTCGGTCATTGGTCGTGCCCGGCCGGCCGCGACCAATCAGCGACAGGCTCACTCCGGCTGCGAATTGGCGCCAGATTTGAACCATTGGCGCAGAATTCAACCCCCACTCACAGCGCGATGTACATGCATACAGTACAGACCAAAAGTTTGGACGCACCTTCTCATTTAAAGATTTTTCTGTATTTTCAGGACTATGAAAATTGTACATTCACACTGAAGGCATCAAAACTATGAATTAACATATGTGGAATTATATACTTAACAAGAAAGTGTGAAACAACTGAAAATTTGTCTCATATTTGTCTTATATTCTAGGTTCTTCAAAGTTGCCACCTTTTGCTTTGATGACTGTTTTGCACACTCTTAACATTCTCTTGATGAGCTTCAAGAAGTAGTCACAGGAAATGGTTTTCACTTCACAGGTGTGCCCTGTCAGGTTTAATAAGTGGGATTTCTTGCCTTATAAATGGTGTTGGGACCATCAGTTGTGTGGTGCAAAAATCTGGAGGATACACAGCTGATAGTCCTACTGAATAGACTGTTAGAATTTGTATTATGGATAAAAGCAGCTAAGTAAAGAAAAATGAGTGGTCATCATCATTACTTTAAGAAATGAAGATCAGTCAGTCCGAAAAATTGGGAACACTTTGAAAGTGTCCCCAAGTGCAGTGGCAAAAAACATCAAGCGTTACAAAGAAACTGGCTCACATGAGGACTGCCCCAGGAAAGGAAGACCAAGAGTCACCTCTGCTTCTGAGGATAAGTTTATCCGAGTCACCAGCCTCAGAAATCGCAGGTTAAAAGCAGCTCAGATTAGAGACCAGGTCAATGCAATAACGCAGAGTTCTAGCAGCAGACACATCTCTACAACAACTGTTAAGAGGACACTTTGTGCAGCAGGCCTTCATGGTAAAATAGCTGCTAGCAAACCACTGCTAAGGACAGGCAACAAGCAGAAGAGACTTGTTTGGGCTAAAGAAAACAAGCAATGGACATTAGACAAGTAGAAATCTGTGCTTTGGTCTGATGAGTCCAAATTTGAGATCTTTGGTTCCAACCACTGTGTCTTTGTGTGACGCAGAAAAGGTGAACGGATGGATCTACATGCCTGGTTCCCACCATGAAGCATGGAGGAGGAGGTGTGATGGCGTGGGGGTGCTTTGCTGGTGACACTGTTGGGGATTTATTCAAAATTGAAGGCATAATGAACGAGCATTGGTACCCCAGCATCTTGCAGCGGCATGCTATTCCATCCGGTTTTAGTTTAGTTGGACCATCATTTATTTTTCAACAGGACAATGACCCCAAACACACCTCCAGGCTGTGTAAGGGCTATTTGACCAAGAAGGAGAGTGATGGGTGCTACGCCAGATGACCTGGCCTCCAGTCACCAGACCTGAACCCAATCGAGATGGTTTGGGGTGAGCTGGACCGCAGAGTGAAGGCAAAAGGGCCAACAAGTGGTAAGCATCTCTGGGAACTCCTTCAAGATTGTAGGAAGACTATTCCCGGTGACTACCTCTTGAAGCTCATCAAGAGAATGCCAAGAGTGTGCAAAGCAGTCATGAAAGCAAAAGGTGGCTACTTTGAAGAACCTAGAATATAAGACATAATTTCAGTTGTTTCACACTTTCTTGTTAAGTATATAATTCCACATGTATTAATTCATAGTTTTGATTCCTTCAGTGTGAGTGTAAAATTTTCATTGTCATGAAAATACAGAAAAATCTTTAAATGAGATGGTGTGTCCAAACTTTTGGTCTGTACTGTACATACATATTCTAGAATACCCAATGCGTTAGAATCAGGCCACCATCTGGAGAAGATTCTCAGGGAGATCTATATCCGGCCCATAGATATTAACAACTCCTTTACATACTAAGAAAAAAAGGGGATTTCTCTGGAATAAGATGTACCGTACATTGTGGACCATAAGATGCACGGGACCATAAAACACAACCCAAATTTTGGGGAGGAAAATAGAAAAAAATGTTTTTAATAAAATGGTGGTGCGTCGTATAGTCTGCTTTTAGCTTAGCTTACTGGGGGAACTATGGGGGTGGAGCGGGGGTCCCAGGAGGTAGGGTAGCAGGAGTGAGGCTGCTCTGGGCCCCGGGCTGGGAGAAAGGGTTGATCGGCGCTGCGCGTCTTATAATCCGAAAAATATGATATGTTGCTATGGATGGTTTAGAAGGTTGATCCTACTGAAAGAATTCATTTAAAGGGGTTGTCCACTACTACAGTTGTGTTCAAAAGTTTGCATACCCCGACAGAATTTTTGCTTTCTTGGCCTTTTTTTCAGAGAATATGAATGATAACACCAAAACTTTTTCTCCACTCGTGGTTACTGGTTGGGTGAAGCCATTTATTGTCAGACTACTGTGCTTTCACTTTTTAAATCATAATGACAACCCAAATAAATGCCTTGGCCACATCTGATATTTCACTTACTATTGATAAAAGAAGTGTATGTTGCATACAGAGAGCTTGGCTGAGGGTATATTGTACACAAGGAATGCAGGAAAAGATCCAAAGAAAAAAAAACACTATCAAATATGTGTCAAGGAGAATGAGAAGTGGGATATCATCCTGGATTTATTTCTGGCTGCAGAGAACAGACACAGGGTGCGGATAACTGCACATTCCATCAAGATGGTCTTCACATGATCATTTTGATGAGTGACCATGAACAAATCTTGTCTGTTTTCCGCACAATGTGATCAACCCAATAGGACAATATTATGAACAGTTTAAATGGAGTCTATCAGCAGGATGTCACACCCCAAGCTCTTTATACAGTTAGGGCCAGAAATATTTGGACAGTGACACAATTTTCGCGAGTTGGGCTCTGCATGCCACCACATTGGATTTGAAATGAAACCTCTACAACAGAATTCAAGTGCAGATTGTAACGTTTAATTTGAAGGGTTGAACAAAAATATCTGATAGAAAATGTAGGAATTGTACACATTTCTTTACAAACACTCCACATTTTAGGAGGTCAAAAGTAATTGGACAAATAAACATAACCCAAACAAAATATTTTTATTTTCAATATTTTGTTGCAAATCCTTTGGAGGCAATCACTGCCTTAAGTCTGGAACCCATGGATATCACCAAACGCTGGGTTTCCTCCTTCTTAATGCTTTGCCAGGCCTTTACAGCCGCAGCCTTCAGGTCTTGCTTGTTTGTGGGTCTTTCCGTCTTAAGTCTGGATTTGAGCAAGTGAAATGCATGCTCAATTGGGTTTAGATCTGGAGATTGACTTGGCCATTGCAGAATGTTCCACTTTTTGGCACTCATGAACTCCTGGGTAGCTTTGGCTGTATGCTTGGGGTCATTGTCCATCTGTACTATGAAGCGCCGTCCAATCAACTTTGCAGCATTTGGCTGAATCTGGGCTGAAAGTATATCTCGGTACACTTCAGAATTCATCCGGCTACTCTTGTCTGCTCTTATGTCATCAATAAACACAAGTGACCCAGTGCCATTGAAAGCCATGCATGCCCATGCCATCACGTTGCCTCCACCATGTTTTACAGAGGATGTGGTGTGCCTTGGATCATGTGCCGTTCCCTTTCTTCTCCAAACTTTTTTCTTCCCATCATTCTGGTACAGGTTGATCTTTGTCTCATCTGTCCATAGAATACTTTTCCAGAACTGAGCTGGCTTCTTGAGGTGTTTTTCTGCAAATTTAACTCTGGCCTGTCTATTTTTGGTATTGATGAATGGTTTGCATCTAGATGTGAACCCTTTGTATTTACTGTCATGGAGTCTTCTCTTTACTGTTGACTTAGAGACAGATACACCTACTTCACTGAGAGTGTTCTGGACTTCAGTTGATGTTGTGAACGGGTTCTTCTTCACCAAATTAAGGATGCGGCGATCATCCACCACTGTTGTCATCCGTGGACGCCCAGGCCTTTTTGAGTTCCCAAGCTCACCAGTCAATTCCTTTTTTCTCAGAATGTACCCAACTGTTGATTTTGCTACTCCAAGCATGTCTGCTATCTCTCTGATGGATTTTTTCTTTTTTTTCAGCCTCAGGATGTTCTGCTTTACCTCAATTGAGAGTTCCTTTGACCGCATGTTGTCTGCTCACAGCAACAGCTTCCAAATGCAAAACCACACACCTGGAATCCACCCCTGACCTTTTAACTACTTCATTGATTACAGGTTAACGAGGGAGACGCCTTCAGAGTTAATTGCAGCCCTTAGAGTCCATTGTCCAATTACTTTTGGTCCCTTGAAAAAGAGGACGCTATGCATTACAGAGCTATGATTCCTAAACCCTTTCTCCGATTTGGATGTGGAAACTATCATATTGCAGCTGGGAGTGTGCACTTTCAGCCCATATTATATATATAATTGTATTTCTGAACATGTTTTTGTAAACAGCTAAAATAACAAAACTTGTTTCACTGTCCAAATATTTCTGGCCCTAACTGTATGTGCACTAGCTATTGAACCCATTCTACGCCCGGGTGGCGAGCATTTATATTGGTATATAATGGTCTCCATCCTGTCATGTGCTGCTTCCATCCTGCACCCCCGTTCTGTTATGTGCTGCTCCCATCCTGCACCCCTATTCTGTCATGTGCTGCTCCATCCTGCACCCCCGTTCTGTTATGTGCTGCTCCCATCCTGCACCCCCGTTCTGTCATGTGCTGCTTCCATCCTGCACCCCCGTTCTGTCATGTGCTGCTGCCATCCTGCACCCCCGTTCTGTCATGTGCTGCTCCCATCCTGCGCCCCCGTTCTGTCATGTGCTGCTTCCATCCTGCGCCCCCATTCTGTCATGTGCTGCTGCCATCCTGCACCCCCATTCTGCCATGTGCTGCTGCCATCCTGCGCCCCCATTCTGTCATGTGCTGCTCCCATCCATATGCCCCATACGCTGCTCCATAAAGGTTTATAGTCCCCATAAGAAGCTCCATATTATATGCCCCCGTACACTGCTCCATAAAGGTTTATGGCCCCCATAAGATGCTCCATATTATATGCCCCCATACACTGCTCCATAAAGGTTTATGGCCCCCATAAGATGCGCCATACTATATGCCCCCGTACACTGCTCCATTATGGTTGATGGCCCCATGAGATGCTCCATGGTATTATATGCCCACGTACACTGCTCCATTATGGTTGATGGCCCCCATAAGATGCTCCATAGGATTATATGCCCCCGTACACTGCTCCATTATGGTTGATGGCCCAATAAAATGCTCCATACTATATGCCCCCGTACACTGCTCCATTATGGTTGATGGCCCCATAAGATGCTCCATGGTGTTATATGCCCCCGTACACTGCTCCATTATGGTTGATGGCCCCCATAAGATGCTCCATAGGATTATATGCCCCCGTACACTGCTCCATTATGGTTGATGGCCACATAAGATGCTCCATACTATATGATGCTCCATAGGATTATATGCCCCCCGTACACTGCTCCATTATGGTTGATGGCCCCATAAGATGCTCCATACTATATGCCCCCGTACACTGCTCCATTATGGTTGATGGCCCCCATAAGATGCTCCATTGTATTATATGACCCGTATGCTGCTGCGATATATATAAAAAAAAAATACCATACTCACCTATATTCGCTGGGCGCCGAGTGCTGGGGGGCCTGAGCAGGCGGGGACACCGGCGCTCTGTGGGGGTCAGGTGCCGGTATCGCCGCTAGCTCAGGCCCCCCAGCACTTGCTATATACACCTGTCTGTCCCATTCCAGCGCTGCGTGCCGCTCCGTCTTCCGGCTCCTCTGGCTGTGACTGTTCAGTCAGAGGGTGGCGCGCATTAAGCGCGTCATCGCGCCCTCTGAACGGTGAACGTCACAGGCAGAGGACCCGGAAGATGGAGCGGCGCGCAGCGCTGGAAAGGGACAGACAGGTGAATATACTTACCCGCCTGGCGCGTCCCTGCTATCAGTTGGAGATCGCGGTGTGCGTTCAGTGTTTACGCATACCGCGATCTCCTGGGAGCGTCACTCTGTGGGGTCCAGACTGCGCCGGCGCTTGCGCAGTCTATAAAGGCTTCGGACAGAGTGACGCTCCCAGCGTTATGATGTAGTCCTTTCACAGAGAAGTCCAGCAAAACCTTTACATGGCCAGTGCGTTCCTCTGTTACTGAGAAATCAGTATTTGAATTAATATGTAATTGAGGCTGGCCAGCTATTGAAGATCTGAAGCCTCTGTCACTCCAGCTCTACTCCCTGCCAAGGACAGTCTCCTCCTGCTTGGCTGATGACTCCTTTGCCTGAAGTCACACAGCATAGAGGTCGTCAGACAAGTAGGAGGCAGCGCTGGGCAGTGAACAGAGCTGGAGTGACAGAGGCTTCAAATCTACCACGGCTCTTTAGTATCATTTGCATAACAATTAAAACACTGATTTCTCAGTAATAGAGGGACGGGCTGATCAAGTAAAGGCATTGCTGGACTTGCACATACAAATAATTTGGGAGTGAAACCTTGCTGATAGATTGCCTTTAATAATAGTATGTTGCAGTAAATATAGGCCCCTAAATAACAAATTCAGATTGTATGTATATCCCATCACTGATGTCAGAGCTAGTGTTTTATGTCATCAAAGAACAAGCTTCCATTATAAGGGGCATTGCTCTTATATTACATTTTCCTAATATTCACGGTTCAACCACAAGTTTTTCTAGCAGGGATCTTAAAATTCCAATACACCACTATACTCGCTAATTAGAAATATGAAGCGGGAATACGGGACACTAAACTTTTTTAAATCAAGACTTTAATTATTCCGGGGGGCAGTCCTTTGGAAGACTCTATTATATGTCTTTCATAAACTATTAAAGGGGTTATCAAATTTTATGAAATTTCCAAGAGAAACTTGTTGTCCAGGAATACACACTCCTTGGTCCTTTTTTAGTTCTTTCCTATAATTCTCTAAGTCCGGGTCCTTGCCAATTTTCGTTAGCACCTTTGTTTACTGGCAAGCAATGGCTCAGGGAATGCCATCAGTGCCACAGAAAAAACTCAAAAGAACCGTTAGGGCTGTGTGCACACATTCAGTATCTGCAGCAGAAAAGTCTGCTGTCAATATCGGAGTGTTTGCAGGAAAAATGCTGCAGAAAAGACATACGTCGTCTTCACATTCATTTGAATGGGTAAAATACGTTGCAAAATCGCTGAAAGTATTGTCATTGCTGCATTATACCGCTTCCATGAAAAAATAAGCAGCGTGGACATGCGATTTCACTTTACAGGAGCAGCAAAAACATACGGAAAAAAAAAACACAGAAAAAATGAGGCAAAAATGCAACATGTTATCATATATCCTTTTGAATACTAAAGCACCATGAGGGACATGTATGATGGATCTTGTGCACATACTATGACTTTTGGCTTCCTTTCCAATGGAAATGACATTTGTTTTTAGCAAAAAAAAACCTTCATGGCAAATAAGGTTAACAAATTTACTACAGCTTATACCAACAAAAAGTGTCACAGTGGTAACTCACATTCCTGGCACTGTACTACTCACTGCGTTCCCGCTCTGCCTTATCCTCATGCAGCACTTCCAACTCTACCGCGTATCCCTGATGTCTCCATATGACTATAGGGGAGCGGCCAGATCCTGCAGGAATTTATCCCTGCTGTGTCCTGCAGTGTTTGGATTCCCCAGCCAATCACCAACCAACAGGAGCTATATCAGGCAGCGCTGTCCTCAACACGTTACCTGAGAGCTTGGGTTCTAGTTAAGTAAAAAGGGCAGCACACTGCAGCGCCAAAACATGCAAACTTGAAAACACGAAATTTGAACTGGATTACTGCACTAGAAATATGAAAAATGAGAGCTTTTAGCGCATAAAAATGGCCATATTTATGTGTACCTCGTAGCCACTTTACGGCATCTCTCTTATACGAGGTCCTACGCTTGACCTACCTCGCTGTGAATAAACGTCTCCATCTGAATGGGTACATGTGAAACCTCTTCTTGGACTCAAATTCTCACTCTCTGTGGAGGGGTATTAGACCTACTATAATTAAAACACCTGAAGCTAGGAGGCGGAGTGCACGATCAGAAGGCTAGAGAATACATTTCAAAAACCTGACCTGCACATCCAAACATAGACTGAGTGTGAACAGGTGCTGAACCCAGAGGTGTTTTAATTATAGTAGGTCTAATACCCCTCCACAGAGAGTGAGAATTTGAGTCCAAGAAGAGGTTTCACATGTACCCATTCAGATGGAGACGTTTATTCTCAGCGAGGTAGGTCAAGCGTAGGACCTCGTATAAGAGAGATGCCGTAAAGTGGCTACGAGGTACACATAAATATGGCCATTTTTATGCGCTAAAAGCTCTCATTTTTCATATTGCTAGTGCAGTAATGCAGTTCAAATTTCGTGTTTTCAAGTTTGCATGTTTTGGCGCTGCAGTGTGCTGCCCTTTTTACTTAACTATATACGAGTTGGCGACTCTGGGTTCAGCACCTGTTCACACTCAGTCTATGTTTGGATGTGCAGGTCAGGTTTTTGAAATGCACTTGGGTTCTAGTGTCTTGTCTGTTATCTATCCATTCCTCACCCCAGCCTTATGAACCAGTGCCGTATTCCCTGACTCCAGACCGCCTGACTACTCTTCTGTCTCAACTCTCAGTTTCTCGCGCACCTACTATGACTCGTGCATCAGCTGCTGCAGGTCCAGACACTACTCTAGAGTGGAACCTGGTGACTATACTGCGGCCCAAGCCTATCCTCACCATTAGAGGTGCTAGTGAAGACCAGGTACCTACATAGATTGCCACTAGAAACTAGCAAACCTGCTGTCATGTCGTCCTCCAAACTCATGAGCTCTGTATACCCTGCCCCCCAAAACATTGATTGGCAGCTTTCTGCCTATTCACAGTGTACACAGAAAGCTGCCAATCAGTGGTCTGAGGGTAGGTTATAGAGAGCTCAGATTCAGAGAATTGGAAGTTCTAAAGCATATGAAACAGGAATTTTATCAAACCTGCAGCAATTACCCAATAAGTGACACATTGCTAGAATCAGGGTCTCTATCCCTACATCATGATGCTCTCAGAAGAGGTAGCAAATACCTAATGATAGATTCCCTGTAAATCAAGTAATGAGAACTAGAAGAGCTTTTGAAGGTCCAAAAGAGCAAGATCATTGATATCCTTTTGAAATTACGAGAATTGAATTCTACTCAAACGTTACAAAAATCTAAATGAGCTAAAATGTGTATTATTTATAACTCGCTTCTGCCCGGATTCAGCAAAATAGTGTCTGCTGGCATCTTTTGATTTTCCACCACTCGTGCTGGAATCCCCAAGCGTCTGTCACTGAACAGGGACTTCGGTCTCTGACGATGCCCGGGACGGTTCAGCACATGCAGGTGGAAGGTCACTGCGCACGTTATGACGTTAGGATACCGGGACCTTCCGTACACTCGGGGATTCCAACACAACCAGCCGAGGATCAGAAGACACAGCGAGGATCTGACTGGTCATGGTGAGTATCAGAGGGGCTGGAGAGGTCAGCAGTAAGGGGAGTAGAAGGATTGTTACTGTAGATTTTCTTACTATTGTGTTTATTGTTTTCTGGAGTCTGGACAGACCCAGTGCAGAAAATAACTTCTCTGCACGTTAAATTTCCCAGGAAAAAACAAGGGAATGTGAGTTTTGCCTGATCCGCATATCTCTAGTGTCTTTAAAGGGACACTGTCACCTGAATTTGGAGGGAACAATCTTCAGCCATGGAGGCGGGGTTTTTGGGTGTTTGATTCACCCTTTCCTTACCCGCTGGCTGCATGCTGGCTGCAATATTGGATTGAAGTTCATTCTCTGTCCTCCATAGTACACGCCTGCGCAATGCAAGATTGCCTTGTGCAGGAATGTACTACGGAGGACAGAGAATGAATATTGCAGCCAGCATGCAGCCAGTGGGTAAGGAAAGGGTGAATCAAAAACCCCAAAACCCCGCCTCCGTGGCTGAAGATTGTTCCCTCCAAATTCAGGTGACAGTGTCCCTTTAAGGCCGGGATCACACACAGCGAGATACGGCCGAGTCTCGCAGGTTAAAACCAAGCTGTGGCACCGGCACTCCAGAGTGTGCAGCTCCATGTATTGCTATGCGGCCGCACGCTCCGCTCTGGAGTGCCGGCGCTTGGTTTTAAGCTGCGAGACTCGGCCGTATCTCTCTGTGTGTGATCCCGGCCTTAATTGTACAGGCTCTCTTAGTGTTGCATCCTGAACGGAGTACTGGGCCTTGTTACAAGCCACGTAGCCACGTATATAAAAGAGCTGTGGGGTTTTAGGTGATTTGGTTCTGTAGTTCTATGTATAGAACATGTGGCACATAAATAATAATCAGATCACTCCGATATCTTTGCCGTAGATCTGCAAACACAACTCGCCACATTGTTGAAAGCAAAATTCAGCTAATTGCAAAATGTAACTAAATTAACGTCTGCCGCCCCATAAAAGTAACATTCGTCACAATAACTGTTATATTGACTCCAGCTTTATTTCATTTACTTATTAGCATTTTTTCTTAAGTCTCAACTAGAACAAGCAGGAAATTGGAGCTGTGAGTATTAAGTGCCTATATTTTAATGGACAATATTCCTCTGGGCTAAATTATTTGCCAGAACTTGACACTGGGAAGAATCAGGCCGTTCCAAGAACGTCTATATAATAAAGACCACATGCTCGGTGGAGTAGATTACTAAGTATTCATTTGCTCTTTTTATCATTTGCTGCTTGCCTCTATAACTTATTTTAGAGGAGTTTAATGATTTCACCCCGATTCAGAAAGAAAATTGAAAAATAACATTCGTAGGCACGAAAATTTACAGGAATATCAAATCTGATGAAAAAATGTTTTTTTTGTAGAGCACAAAAAACATTTTCATTTCTTAAATTTGGACACAGATAGTACATTTGTTAAAACAATAAACATCATTTCAGACTGAGTCGGTCCTAGGTATAATTTCCAGAAAAAAAATATCATCAGACACCATTTAAAGGGTCAATCTATCATTTATCTTATTAAGTGCATTTCATTTTCACAGGTTTACAGCAAAAGAGAGGAGCCAGAAGGCCGCAGCTTCTGATTTCTCCTACTCCTGCACTGATTAGAAGCACTTCACCTTCATATTAAACAGTGCAGGTTTCTTTCACCAGTGCAGGGGTTAATCTGCTCAGTTTAGAGCTTTTGGAAGCTTTCCTGCATTAAGGCTCTCGGCTGTTCACTGTTAGCCACTCCCATCTCATATATAATGTGTCCTGGCAAGCACTCATTGCTTATGCTGCATGGTTAGGAGATGGTGGTTTCTGATTGTTGTTTGAAAAGGCGTTTGCTGGATTTATCTGTAGCTGTTGCAAGGCTTTGGGTGTGTGCTAATCACTTCCTTCTCCTACTCTGGTTTAACCCCATCCTCCACTTCCCAGTGTTTACCTCTGTTGTTTGTGTGAGTATATTTGCATGATTGGCATTTTCCTTTATCCCTGTTCGTATTACCTTGTTTGTCTTGTTGGTGTATTACAGTATACTACTACCCCCCTCTTCCCTGGGTGGGGGAAGGGTACATTATTAGGGCTAATTCATGAGTTAAGGCGAGGTGCCTGGCCCGGTGTCTCCATCATCAGAAATAATCCAAGCAACAGAGTGAGCTAGGGAGTTGTGAAAGTCATTAGGGCTAAAAATCATTTTTGCTATTGTTTTTTATTAAAAATGTTGCATTCTTTCAATTTTGCAGGCTGTTTTCTGCACATTCAAATTTGATGAGGTCTGTATCCATACATCATCTGATAAACGAGAACTTAAAAACTTACAAACTCCCCATCCCACCATCAAAATGGACTGACTGATTCTCTGTTAACTTATTCCGTAGCCAGCAACAGAGAGTGCAACACAAAGGCCTCAGAAGGCAAACTGAGCAAATATTTTAATGAGACCTGATTACATAAATTTAAGCTAAAAAATTGTCTACAAGGTGGACAACCCCTTTATCAGTTGCATCATATAACTTTAGAGTAACTTTACAAACCTCATAATGGGGTGAAATACAAAATAAGCTTCTTACTTTTGTACATATATAAAAAATAAGCATGAACAAGTTAGGTATCGTCATATTCTGAAAGTCATAGGTTTTTAGCTTTTCCTGCCAACAGAGTTGTATTCAAGATTTTTTTCTGTCGGACAAGCTAGATATGTTACAAAAGTTTGTACCATGTTCTAGTACATTCAACTTGTTGATGCCGTTTTAATTCTAATTTTGGAAGATGGAATAAACTAAAAAAATAAATAGCAATTGTGGATTTCTTTTATCCATTTTACAGAATTGACATTAATTTTATAAAGAAGGTCTATGTGATTAAGATAATACAAAATGTATGGGTTTTTTATGAAGAAGTTGTTGTTCTTTGAGCTAAAAAAAAGGCATATTTTAATTTTTTTAAGTTTGGTTGCCCTATTCTGAGAAACATTTTTATTTTTCCAAAGATGTATAAGAATTTTTTTTTTTTTGTGGGGACAAGCTGTAGTTTTCACCAATAACATTGCGAGATACATATTACTTTTTCACCACTAATTACAAAAAGTATATCGTTTTTGGTGGGAGGAACTAAAAAAAAAACCCAATTATTTTGGAATCATATTTTTCTCTGTGTTCACACTGCAGATGTGGTTTTAACAATTATGCAGATATCAAATGTACATATTCTTTGTTATATTTTACCACTTCTGCCTGAATTATTTATGTTGGGTCACATCTTTTTTTCACTTTTCTGTACATAGGGCTAAGTTATAGCTCTTCTTTTTTATTCATAATTCCCTGTAGTTAGAATTGACACCATTTTGAGATAAATATAACTTTTCACATTATTTTTAGTCCCACTTATTGCTTACACATTACATTATATTACGTATATACACATGTATATTTTATTCTGAGAGGCAAATATACCACCCATTTATGTCTCAATTCTCAATCTCACATCTAAGCAAAAGAGGGGTAGAAGCCAGCGCCCAGCGCTGCTTATGGTCAGAACGCAATACATAAAGTGCATGTGCACATATTAATTTCTAACTATTTCAAAATGAGACATTTAGCAAACAATTGATCAATTCTTTGAGCCATCCGCCATGTCATTCTCATAATGGGGCAGTCTTGCTAAAGTTCTCATTTTCATATACAATGAAAAATTAATATGTGCACATGCACTTTATGTATTGCGTTCTGACCATAAGCAGCGCTGGCTTCTCCCCTTTTGTTTTCAATCTCATATCTGGATTCTATTTTCCCAGATATTTGCCACTGGGTAATAAGCAGAAAAGTTAAGATTTTTCTAATGTACATGGCCAGTTTAAGTTGGCGATATGTCATATGATCAGTACTGGGCATTCTTGATGCTGTAATATCATTGTCATTTACAGGGCACTGTACAAACAGCCATGCCATCCTTGTCCAGCACTCAGCAATTTAAAGGGGGTCATCCAGCCTTTGTCTACAAGTCTGCAGTTCCTGTGACTGCAGACTTGTGAATCCTCACATCGCGCAAACTGTGTGCTGTCAGGATTCTCTGGTGCTGGCACCAATAGATGACGGTCATGCGACCGCAAAAATGCAATTTGCAAATTTCTAGCCACATTCCGACTAGACATGTCCGGCCTTGCTCAGTGCGCTGGCATTGAGCAAGACCATGCCCATCTAGTCGGCACGTGACCGCATGTATGCAGATCACATATAAACAGTCACACGCCCACCGCTGGCATTGGAGAATACTCACAGAGTGCGCGATGTGACGACTCACAAGTCTCCCACACAGAGTATGTGCAGGTTGTAGCCTAAGACCAGACAAATCCTGATTAGAAAGTTTTTAAAATTGCAGAATTATTGTAATCAAAACTTTTCCCTAAAAGCTGCATAAGCTATGATAATGACTATTTATTACAACTTAAATATTCCTGTGTGAAGCAATAGGTGTACTCTAATAATACTGCACTTACCAATGCATATCCATTTTATGTAGGAGCCTCAATTATGGATAGAAGTATTCTATAGCAGAATCTCGTGTAAGGTGGATATAGCAAAATAAAAAACAATAGTGCTATTAATATTACATTAGTGCTCTTTTTTTTTTTCCTTTAAAGGGAATCTGTCACCCTATTTTTCACCTATAAGCTAAGCCCACAGCCAGTAGGGGCTTATCTACAGCATTCTGGAATGCTGTAGATAAGCCCCCCATGTAACCTGAAAGAAGAGAAAAAGAAGTTAGATTATACTCACCTGGAGGGGGGGGGTCCCGCTGCGGTCCGGTCCGATGGGCGTCGCGGTCCAGAGCCTCCAATCTTCATGGGATGACGTCCTCTTTGCTTCCTGCTGCGGCTCCTGTGCAGGCGTACTTTGTCTTCCCTGTTGAGGCGCAGGGAAAGGTCAGAGAGGCCCGGCGCTTGTGCACTGCAGTACTTTGCTCTGCCCTCAACAGGGAAGACAAAGTACGCCTGCGCCGGAGCCACGGCGTGAAGACCAGAAGAGGACGTCATGGAATGAAGATTGGAAACCCCAGACCGGACCACAGCAGAACCGCCCTGGGTGAGTATAATCTAATTTGTTTTTCTTCTTACATCGGGGGCTTATCTACAGCATTACAGAATGCTGTAGATAAGCCCCTGATGGCGCTGGCCGCAGCTTATAGGCCAAAAATGGGGTGACAGATTCCATTTAAACTAATTCCACCTTACACAGTACGGTCAGCTTCAGATAGTGTCTGTACACAGAATATAATGCCCAGGCCGACTGCGGCTGTGCTGCCCCTAACTTACAGCCTTATAGGTGAATACGGACTGTGAAATACGGTCATCTGTATATAGGTGGAGAGAATTGAACTGATTTGGATTTAAGAATCGTAAATTGCATTCCCTAAACTTTGTGAATCCCCCTAGTGTACGCACTGTGTGCTGCAAGGATTCGCTGGTGTCCGAAACAGGAATGATGGTGCTTTACAAGATATGCATACTCCAGGGCAGAATTTGTCTAGTGGGAGTGGCCTCGCTCCATGCCACTGGATGGACACACCCACTAGACAGCTGCACCCCCCACTCCACACAAGTGGGCAACGCCCACTAAACAGCTTCTGCCCGGGAATTTACCTATCGTATACATCGCCACCATTCCACGCTCAGACACCGGCAACTCCTTACCGCACAAAGTGCGTGTGCTGGGGGGATTCAGCAGTCACACAAGACAACCCCTTTAAACTGGGCATCCACAGCACAAATTCATGGCAGATTCATATTCATCTGATGAATAAAAATTCTTTTAGCATTCTAGATTGAAATGTGTTGACGCTTTTGGCACTGATGACAATGAGACCTGTATATTATATCAACACAGATCCACGCTTATTTCCCACCTTCTGATTACTTTTACATTTGGTTTGATGGAAAACAAATTTTATTGCAGAAAGAACATTATCTGCCATGTTCCAATAGTCTCTTAATAACACATAAAAGTCGCCAGATAGCAAAACATTCATTCCTTGGATGGTCACAGAAAAGTATGAAAAAATATGTACTGTGCACAAAGTATATTACTATCTCACATTATATGATTCTACAGTCTCTTGCCAAACAGATGTTAAACGATCTAAATTTCTAAATTACTAGATTACATTTTGGGCAAATTAATTAAAAAAGGAGAAACCTCTAAACTGAAGGATAAGAAATAAAAATTGTACAAGGAACCTGATCCGGCTGATGCCATCATTATATGAGCAAATATTAATAAAACTGATGATAAAACCTCGGCAAAGGTAAGCGCCACTTATCACATGTATCACAGAGTATCGAGAAGATGTGTAACACTAACAGACAGAGCGAATGGTCAGCTAGAAATCATATTTATCACTATGAGAAGATTCTTTTTTCTATTTCCACGAGAACATGAACAGGTAAATAATTATCTAGATGACGAACCTGAAAGTACTACGGTACGACACTTCGGTTATATTCACACGTTGTGTTTTTGCCACATTTTCTCCACACATTGTTGCCATGTAAAATAACGCAGCATTTTACTGTTCCAATTTTCTGAAGTCTCATACTGCTTATTTTTTACTTGCAGATTTGAAGCAGTTTCATATCTACAGAATGTCAATACTTTCAACGTTTTTACAGCATTCTTCACTCATTCTCATAAATGGGAATAAGACGTAATAAAAAAAAAACACATAAAAAAACATGTTTTTCTGCCAACACACAAGTTTTTGACACAAAAATGTCTGCGGCAAATACTTAATGTGTGTATAGACTCTTGTAAGGCTGTGTGCACACATTGCAGATCACACTGTCCACTTAGGAAGCAGCACTGTTTGACAATCAATTTCACATGCTGTTGTGCAAATGGAATAGACAACAGATGGAAATTATTGCCAATTATCAAGACATAATAAAGGAGTGGTTCTGCAGGTGGGGACCACATCTCAGTACCAATGCTTTCTGGCTGATGTTTTGGTCACTTTTGAATGTTGGTTGTGCTTTCACACTCGTGGTAGCATGAGACGGACTCTACAACCCACACAAGTGGCTCAGGCAGTGCAGCTCATCCAGGATGGCACATCAATGCGAGCTGTGGCAAGAAGGTTTGTTGTGTGTCAGCATAGTGTCCAGAGGCTGGAGGCGCTACCAGGAGACAGGCCAGTATACCAGGAGACATGGAGGGGGCTGTAGGAGGGCAACAAACCAGCAGCAGGACCGCTACCTCAGCCTTTGTGCAAGGAGGAACAGGAGGAGCACTGCCAGAGCAAAATTACCTCCAGCAGGCCACAAATGTGCATGTGTCTGCACAAATGGTTAGAAAAAGACTCCATGAGAATGGTCTCAGTGCCCGACGTCCACAGATGGGGGTTGTGCTCACAGCTCAACACTGTGCAGGACGCTTGGCATTTGCCACAGAAAACCAGGATTGGTAAATTTGCCACTGGCGCCCTGTGCTCTTCACAGATGAAAGCAGGTTCACACTGAGAACATGTGACAGAGTCTGGAGACGTCGTGGAGAGCGATCTTTTGTCTGCAACATGCTTCAGCATGACCGGTTTGGCAGTGGGTCAGTAATGGTGTGGGGTGGCATTTCTTTGGAGGGCCGCACAGCCCTCCATGTGCTCACCAGAGGTAGCCTGACTGCTATTAGGTACAGAGATTAGATCCTCAGACCCCTTGTGAGACCACATGCTGGTGCGGCTAGCCCTGGGTTCCTCCTAATGCAGGACAATGCCAGACCTCATGTAGCTGGAGCATGTCAGTAGTTCCTGCAAGATGAAGGCATATATATATATATATATATATATATATATATATATATATATATATATATATATATATATATATATATATATATATATATATATATCCGTCCTGGAACAAGAAGTCTACCCTGAAGTGGATGCATTTTCTATTACAGTCACCATCCTGGGTCAGGTTATCTACTACTGTAATATTTCATTATAAACTCCATTTGTGACAAAGATGAAAAGCACAAGATTACCGCGGGGGTCCTATGCACCTGATGTCCATTTCATTCTACATTTCCACATGTGCTCTAAAAGCAGAACATATGTGTCCCAGTTATGCAATGTGGCTTGTTTTTCTGAAGGAATGAACCCCCTGCAAAATGACACATTTGTAAAACTGAATATGGACTCGATCTCGGAACATACCTGTTGAAAGAATATATCCCAGATGTAATACACAGACTCGCTTATAAACATTTTCTTCTGTATTGTAATTTGGTTTAGGGGTCTCTTTTTGAAACAACTATTTGGTGCGAACGATGAGCCCATAAACGATAAAAAGGACATAGTGGGAAAAGGGGATCACAAATTTCTGGTCCGACTTCTTCGCACAATGCCCCCTAATTGTTGGCGGTAACTTTAATGTAGACACCTGTGATGTTATTTAACCCTACATAGAAATGTGTGACGAGACTTTCTTCCCTATATAATATCTCATGCACAGACAAAAGCTCGGAAACAGAGTACAGTTGTGGCCAGAAGTATTGACACCCCTGCAATTCTGTCAGATAATACACAGTTTCTTCCTGAAAATGATTGCAAACACAAATTCTTTGTTATTATTATCTTCATTTAATTTGTCTTAAATGAAAAAACACAAAAAGAATTGTCCTAAAGCCAAATTGGTTATAATTCCACACAAAACATAAAAAAGGCGGTGGACAAAAGTATTGGCACTGTTGGAAAAATCATGTGATGCTTCTCTAATTTGTGTAATTAACAGCACCTGTAACTTACCTGTGGCACCTAACAGGTGTTGGCAATAACTAAATCACACTTTCAGCCAGTTGACATGGATTAAAGTTGACTCAACCTCTGTCCTGTGTCCTTGTGTGTACCACATTGAGCATGGAAAAAAGAAAGAAGACCAAAGAACTGTCTGAGGACTTGAGAAACCAAATTGTGAGGAAGCATGAGCAATCTCAAGGCTACAAGTCCATCTCCAAAGACCTGAATGTTCCTGTGTCTACCGTGCGCAGTGTCATCAAGAAGTTTAAAGCCCATGGCACTGTGGCTAACCTCCCTAGATGTGGACGGAAAAGAAAAATTGGCAAGAGATTTCAACGCAAGATTGTGCGGATGTTGGATAAAGAACCTCGACTAACATCCAAACAAGTTCAAGCTGCCCTGCAGTCCGAGGGTACAACAGTGTCAACCCGTACTATCCGTCCGCGTCTGAATGAAAAGGGACTGTATGGTAGGAGACCCAGGAAGACCCCACTTCTTACATGAAAAAGCCAGGCTGGAGTTTTCCAAATCTAACCTGAAAAAGCCTAAAACGTTTTGAAAGAATGTTCTCTGGTCAGATGAGACAAAAGTAGAGCTTTTTGGGCAAAGGCATCAACATAGAGTTTACAGGAGAAAAAAAGAGGCATTCAAAGAAAAGAACACGGTCCCTACAGTCAAACATGGCGGAGGTTCCCTGATGTTTTGGGGTTGCTTTGCTGCCTCTGGCACTGGACTGCTTGACCGTGTGCATGGCATTATGAAGTCTGAAGACTACCAACAAATTTTGCAGCATAATCTAGGGCCCAGTGTGAGAAAGCTGGGTCTGCCTCAGAGGTCATGGGTCTTCCAGCAGGACAATGACCCAAAACACATTTCAAAAAGCACTAGAAAATGGTTTGGGAGAAAGCACTGAAGACTTCTAAGGTGGCCAGCAATGAGTCCAGACCTGAATCCCATAGAACACCTGTGGAGAGATCTAAAAATGGCAGTTTGGAGAAGGCATCCTTCAAATATCAGGGACCGGGAGCAATTTGCCAAAGAAGAATGGTCTAAAATTCCAGCAGAGCATTGTATGAAACTCATTGATGGTTACCGGAAGCGGTTGGTCGCAGTTATTTTGGCTAAAGGTTGTGCAACAAAGTATTAGGCTGAGGGTGCCAATACTTTTGTCTGGCCCATTTTTGGAGTTTTGTGTGAAATGATCAATGTTTTGCTTTTTGCTTCAATCTCTTTTGTGTTTTTTCATTTAACCTTCGTCAGGCTGCATAATTTTACAACATTAACAGGCTGCAGAGGTACAATTGTACCTTCATATATACCTCCACTGTGATATTTGGCCAATATATTCTGGACCAAAACTGCAGAGATGTCACGAAATTTCAGCCCTCTACGGCTTTTCGAAAAAAAGTTATTGCAATTTTAAAACGGAATAGTTACAATTGTACCTAGTCAGCCGGACAAGGGTTAAGACAAATTAAATGAAGATAACAATACCAAAGAATTTGTGATTGCAATCATTTTCAGGAAGAAACTGAGTATTATCTGACAGAATTGCAGGGCTGTCAATACTTTTGGCCACAACTGTAATTCCTTCTCTCTAGTACTATAACACACAATAATATTAATTCTCTGCTAACTCCCTCCAGGTGCTCTGCTGACTGGACACTGGTCCCATCCGAGTATTGTCTCATAAATACACTCGGACAATTGTGGCCTTTTAGTCTCCACACTGCAGCCTCTCCACAAGGTCAGCGCTGGGGCAGCAGCGGGTTAATATACCAGAGTTTGTCACTTCTAACCTTTGCAAGCCTATGCACTAAAAAAAGTAATTATTGGAGAACCTTGATTATATAGATTGTGGTTTGCTATTGGCAGGCACCTCTCCATTAGTCTGATTGTTTTTTCATTTTCTTTTATTACTTAGCATGAAATAAAAATTACCAGCCACAAATTACCATAATACAATATTCACCAATATATTGACTCTGATACAGCCCTTTGAAAATAGGAGAACCTGAGTCTTCATATATTAAAAGATAAGGTTTATTGATACAAAAATATGAGAAAAACTCTATACAAATTCTATAGATATCACATATGTATGGATTAAAGTGTGATCCTCAAAATTGTCAAAAAATTGAGCAGCCGCAGACCCGAACCCAAATGGTGCAGTACCAGAGTTAATATCCTAGTAGGCATATATACAGTATATCCAGCTGGATCACCCCCAGACACAGGGCCACGGGTTCTCGGTACCGGGCCTCTCTGGTTCGGTTCTGAGGCTGTCAAGGTGGCTAGGCCCGGTCCGCGACCCTGCTAAGGGGCGTCCAATGAAGGTGGTGATACAGTCTGTCAGGGCTTCGTGACGCCACCTGTGGTGTTCGGTCAGGGTGACCGACGCTGCTGTTGGGTCCGCTGGGGTGATGGAATGGCAGCTGGATGGTATAACTTCCCACAGGTGAAGTGTGTCCCCAGGGCTTCCCAATAAGGTGGATGGTGATGGTGTGAGGTGCAGGCAATAACGAGGACACAGGGTTGCAGTCTCTTTACCTCTTTACTGAAGACTTCAGGATCTTTAATCCAGAGCACGTTTAACAGGGCTCTCAGAGACCGGCCGGTCCGATGGGCACATCCAGGGTTTCCTTCACAGATGGAAATCGTTGCCTACCACTAGTGCCTGTGTGTTGTAGTCCTACCCTGCTGAGCATTCGGAATAGTCCTCACAACTGCTGTCCTCGTTCGTTCGTTCTCTACAGCTCTCTCTCTCTTCAGTTCCAGATGTTACCAGTTTCTCGTCCCCCAGTATGTTTTGGCTAGGACGCACCCGTATGACGGGAAGGCTTGGAGGTCTGCCGGGACCCTAGAGACGCCCCTCTCCCAATGTTGCCCCCTATGTCTGCTTAGGAAATTTAAGGTAGACAGCCAACCTATAATTGACTGTCCGGCGGAGTTTGAAGTAAGGCTTGAAGTCAGTTACTCCTGCGGTGTTTCGGCCACTGACTACGCGCCTCAGTAAGATGTTGCCTCTCTCTCGGCATGATTCTTACTGGCTCTCCTTTGTGCTTGATCTCGTTTACACTGTTCCACAATATCCTTCCCTTCGTGTCTCTCTCCTGGATACCGCCGCAGGGTGTGCAGGCGCGGTTCCGTTACGTTCTGTTCTGTTCGCTAGGCACCTGCCAGGTTCCCACGCCTGACAGGGACCCCTGTTGTGGATTCTGTTTTTGGGCTCCCTCTGGTCGTTACAGATGGTACTGGGTGACTTGTGTTCTCTGCGGTCTCTGGTGTCCACCTGTTCTATCAGGATATGGGAGTTTCCTATTTAACCTGGCTTTCTTGTCATTTCCTCGCCGGCTATCAATGTAATCAGTGTGTCTTGTTACCTCTGCTTCCCGCTTCTGTATTCTTCAGGACAAGCTAAGTTTTTGATTTTCCTGTTCCACGTTTTGCTTAATTTTTGTCTTAGTCCAGCTTGCAGATATGTGATTCCTTTTTGCTGGTTGCTCTAGTGGGCTGATATTACTCCTCATGTTCCATGAGTTGGAACATGAGTTCAAGTAATTTCAGGATGGTTTTTTGTAGGGTTTTTCGCTGACCGCGCAGTTCACTTTTGTATCCTCTGCTATCTAGCTTTAGCGGGCCTCATTTTGCTGAATCTGTTTTCATAACTACGTATGTGCTTTCCTCTCATTTCACCGTCATTACATGTGGGGGGCTGCTATTTCTGTGGGGTGTTTCTCTGGAGGCAAGAGAGGTCTGTGTTTCTTCTAATAGGGAAAGTTAGTTCTTCGGCTGGCGCGAGACGTCTAGGAATCATCGTAGGCACGTTCCCCGGCTACAGCTAGTTGTGTGTTGAGGTTCAGGATCGCGGTCAGCTCAGTTTCCATCACCCTAGAGCTTGTTTTGTTTTTTGTGCTTGTCCTTTTGTGATCCCCTGCCATTGGGATCATGACAGTATAGCCGGCCAAAAAGTGGTAATCGTATTGGCTGAAGTAGGAGGAAAAGTAGTCTGAGGAAGTTTTTTTTTTTTTTTTTTTCCCCTCAGAGTTTGCTGCATAGCCTTAATTGCAGCCTGGCTGCGTCTTACCTCCTCTTAATCCTTGAATGGCTCTGACCTCAGCTGTTTATCATGGACGTCCAGAGTTTGGCTTCCAGCCTGAATAATCTTGCTGCTAAGGTTCAAAATATACAAGATTTTGTTGTACATGCTCCTATGTCTGAACCTAGAATTCCTATCCCAGAGTTTTTTTCTGGAGATAGATCTAGTTTTCTGAATTTTAGGAACAATTGCAAGTTGTTTCTTTCTTTGAAATCTCGCTCTTCTGGAGACCCTGCTCAGCAAGTCAAGATTGTTATATCTTTCCTGCGGGGTGACCCTCAGAATTGGGCATTTGCATTGGCACCAGGGGATCCTGCGTTGCTCAATGTGGATGCGTTTTTTCTGGCATTGGGTTTGCTCTATGAGGAACCTAACCTAGAGATTCAGGCTGAAAAAGCTTTATTGGCTCTCTCTCAGGGGCAAGATGAAGCAGAAATATATTGTCAGAAATTTCGGAAATGGTCGGTGCTTACTCAGTGGAATGAGTGCGCCCTGGCTGCAAGATTCAGAGATGGCCTTTCTGAGGCCATTAAAGATGTCATGGTGGGGTTCCCTGCGCCTACAGGTCTGAATGAGTCTATGACTATGGCTATTCAGATTGATCGGCGTTTACGGGAGCGCAAACCTGTGCACCACTTGGCGGTGTCTTCTGAACAGGCACCTGAGACAATGCAATGTGATAGAATTCAGTCCAGAAGTGAACGGCAAAACTATAGGCGGAAAAATGGGTTGTGTTTTTATTGTGGTGATTCAGCTCATGTTATATCAGCATGCTCTAAACGCACAAAAAAGGTTGATAAGTCTGTTGCCATTAGTACTTTACAGTCTAAGTTCATTCTGTCTGTGACTCTGATTTGTTCATTATCAGCCATTTCCGTCGATGCCTATGTGGATTCAGGCGCTGCCCTGAGTCTTATGTAATGGTCATTTGCCAACCGCTGTGGGTTTAGTCTGGAGCCTCTGGAAGTCCCTATTCCTTTGAAAGGAATTGACTCTACACCTTTGGCTATGAATAAACCTCAGTACTGGACACAAGTGACCATGCGTATGACTCCCGTTCATCAGGAGGTGATTCGCTTCCTAGTACTGTATAATTTACATGATGTCTTAGTGCTTGGTCTGCCATGGTTACAAACTCATAACCCAGTCTTGGACTGGAAAACGATGTCTGTGTTAAGCTGGGGATGTCAGGGGGTTCATGATGATGCACCTCCGATTTCTATCGTTTCATCTACTCCTTCTGAGGTTCCGGTATTTTTGTCTGATTATCGGGATGTTTTTGAGGAGCCTAAGCTCAATTCGCTTCCTCCTCACAGGGATTGCGATTGTGCTATAGATTTGATTCCTGGCAGTAAATTTCCTAAAGGTCGTTTGTTCAATCTGTCAGTGCCAGAGCATACTGCTATGCGGGATTATGTTAAGGAGTCCTTGGAAAAGGGACATATCCGTCCATCTTCGTCCCCTTTGGGAACAGGTTTTTTTTTTGTGGCCAAAAAAGATGGTTCCTTGAGGCCTTGTATAGATTACCGTCTTTTGAATAAGATTACAGTTAAATATCAGTATCCTTTGCCATTGTTGACTGATTTGTTCGCTCGCATTAAGGGGGCTAAATGGTTCACTAAGATTGATCTTCGGGGTGCGTATAATCTTGTGCGGATAAAGCAGGGTGATGAGTGGAAAACCGCATTTAATACGCCTGAGGGCCATTTTGAGTATTTGGTGATGCCTTTTGGACTTTCTAATGCTCCTTCTGTCTTCCAGTCCTTTATGCACGATATTTTCCGTGAATATCTGGATAAATTTATGATTGTGTATTTGGATGATGTTTTGGTTTTTTCGGATGACTGGGAGTCCCATGTTCAGCAGGTCAGGAAGGTGTTTCATGTCCTGCGGGCCAATTCTTTGTTTGTAAAAGGTTCAAAGTGTCTCTTTGGAGTCCAGAAGATTTCTTTTTTGGGGTATATTTTTCCCCTTCTACTATTGAGATGGATCCCGTCAAGGTTCAGGCTATTTGTGACTGGACGCAGCCTACATCTCTTAAGAGTCTACAGAAGTTCTTGGGCTTTGCTAATTTTTATCATCGTTTCATAACTAATTTTTCTAGTGTTGTTAAGCCTTTGACGGATTTGACTAAGAAGGGTGCTGATGTTGCTGATTGGTCTCCTGCGGCTGTGGAGGCCTTTCAGGAACTTAAGCGCCGGTTTTCTTCTGCTCCTGTGTTGCGTCAGCCAGATGTTTCGCTTCCTTTTCAGGTTGAGGTTGATGCTTCCGAGATTGGAGCGGGGGCGGTTTTGTCCCAGAGAAGCTCCGATTGCTCAGTGATGAAGCCATGTGCGTTCTTTTCTAGAAAGTTTTCGCCCACTGAGCGGAATTATGATGTTGGTAATCGGGAGCTTTTGGCCATGAAGTGGGCATTTGAGGAGTGGCGTCATTGGCTTGAGGGTGCTAGACATCGTGTGGTGGTCTTGACTGATCACAAAAATCTGATTTACCATGAGTCTGCCAAGCGTCTGAATCCTAGACAGGCTCGTTGGTCACTGTTTTTCTCCCGTTTCGATTTTGTGGTTTCATACCTGCCAGGTTCAAAGAATGTGAAGGCGGATGCTCTTTCTAGGAGTTTTGTGCCTGACTCCCCTGGAAATTCTGAGCCCACTGGTATCCTTAGGGATGGGGTGATTTTGTCGGCTGTCTCCCCAGACTTGCGACGTGCTTTGCAGGAGTTTCAGGCGGATAAACCTGATCGTTGTCCGCCTGAAAGACTGTTTGTTCCGGATAATTGGACCAGTAGAGTCATCTCCGAGATCCATTCTTCTGCGTTGGCAGGTCATCCTGGAATATTTGGTACTAGAGACTTGGTGGCCAGGTCTTTTTGGTGGCCTTCCTTGTCGAGGGATGTGCGTTCTTTTGTGCAGTCTTGTGGGATTTGCGCTCGGGCTAAGCCTTGCTGTTCTCGGGCCAGTGGATTGTTGTCACCTTTGCCTATCCCAAAGAGGCCTTGGACGCACATTTCCATGAACTTTATTTCGGATCTCCCTGTCTCTCAAAAAATGTCCGTCATCTGGGTTGTGTGTGACCGCTTTTCTAAGATGGTTCATCTGGTACCCTTGCCTAAGTTACCTTCCTCCTCTGAGTTGGTCCCTCTGTTTTTTCAGAACGTGGTTCGTTTGCATGGCATTCCGGAGAACATCGTTTCTGACAGGGGATCCCAGTTTGTGTCTAGATTTTGGCGGACGTTCTGTGCTAAGATGGGCATTGATTTGTCCTTTTCGTCTGCATTCCATCCTCAGACGAATGGCCAGACGGAACGAACTAATCAGACCTTGGAAACTTATTTAAGGTGTTTTGTTTCTGCTGATCAAGATGACTGGGTTACCTTTTTGCCGCTTGCCGAATTTGCCCTTAATAATCGGGCTAGTTCTGCTACCTTGGTTTCTCCTTTCTTTTGTAATTCGGGGTTTCATCCTCGTTTTTCCTCTGGTCAGGTGGAGCCTTCTGATTGTCCTGGAGTGGACATGGTGGTGGATAGGTTGCATCAGATTTGGAGTCATGTGGTGGACAATTTGAAGTTGTCCCAGGAGAGGGCTCAGCAGTTTGCTAATCGCCGTCGCCGCGTGGGTCCTCGACTTCGAGTTGGGGACTTGGTGTGGTTGTCTTCTCGTTTTGTTCCTATGAAGGTCTCTTCTCCTAAGTTCATGCCTCGGTTCATCGGTCCCTATAGGATCTTGGAAATTCTTAACCCTGTGTCGTTTCGTTTGGATCTCCCGGCATCGTTTGCTATTCATAATGTGTTCCATCGGTCGTTGTTGCGGAAGTATGAGGTACCTGTTGTTCCTTCGCTTGAGCCTCCTGCTCCGGTGCTGGTGGAGGGAGAATTGGAGTATGTTGTGGAGAAGATCTTGGATTCTCGTGTTTCCAGACGGAAACTCCAATATTTGGTCAAGTGGAAGGGTTATGGTCAGGAGGATAATTCTTGGGTGGTTGCCTCTGATGTTCATGCTGCTGATTTGGTCCGTGCATTTCATAGGGCTCATCCTTGTCGCCCTGGTGGTTCTCGTGAGGGTTCGGTGACCCCTCCTCAAGGGGGGGGTACTGTTGTGGATTCTGTTTTTGGGCTCCCTCTGGTGGTTACAGATGGTACTGGGTGACTTGTGTTCTCTGCGGTCTCTGGTGTCCACCTGTTCTATCAGGATATGGGAGTTTCCTATTTAACCTGGCTTTCTTGTCATTTCCTCGCCGGCTATCAATGTAATCAGTGTGTCTTGTTACCTCTGCTTCCCGCTTCTGTATTCTTCAGGACAAGCTAAGTTTTTGATTTTCCTGTTCCACGTTTTGCTTAATTTTTGTCTTAGTCCAGCTTGCAGATATGTGATTCCTTTTTGCTGGTTGCTCTAGTGGGCTGATATTACTCCTCATGTTCCATGAGTTGGAACATGAGTTCAAGTAATTTCAGGATGGTTTTTTGTAGGCTTTTTCGCTGACCGCGCAGTTCACTTTTGTATCCTCTGCTATCTAGCTTTAGCGGGCCTCATTTTGCTGAATCTGTTTTCATAACTACGTATGTGCTTTCCTCTCATTTCACCGTCATTACATGTGGGGGGCTGCTATTTCTGTGGGGTGTTTCTCTGGAGGCAAGAGAGGTCTGTGTTTCTTCTAATAGGGAAAGTTAGTTCTTCGGCTGGCGCGAGACGTCTAGGAATCATCGTAAGCACGTTCCCCGGCTACAGCTAGTTGTGTGTTGAGGTTCAGGATCGCGGTCAGCTCAGTTTCCATCACCTTAGAGCTTGTTTTGTTTTTTGTGCTTGTCCTTTTGTGATCCCCTGCCATTGGGATCATGACAGACCCCCCTGTGCCTTCTCCCTGCAACACCCCCTGCCACGGGATGTTGCCTGGTTCCAACCCAGTCAGCTTCTGACTAACTTCCTCCCCAGCCCCTAGTTTTACCAGTGTGAGGAGTGGCCCAATAAATAAAGCCTTTTTCTCCCCCTAGTGGCCGGAGTGTGAAGTGTAATGTGTTCTGGTGATACCTGGTCAGGAGAATTCCTTAGTGCCATCAGACGTACCGCCACTCTCCTTAGCGGCAGAGTGCCATACTGCAACGACCAGGTCTCTGGGGCACTGCACAGCCACATGATGACAACAGGCAATAGATCATGAGCGAAATAAAGTGAGGCAACCCTAATCAAGGCACGTGGCTGAAATAGGCCGAAACAGCCCTTCAGTAAGTTATGCTGAAATGCTGTACCAAAAACACAGAGCTTAAAAATAAATTACCCATAGTAGTGATCTCTCCGGTCCAGTCCAGGGAGCGGCCACTCACCCCAATTGCCCAATTTTTTGTCACTTTTGAGGACCATACTTTTATCCATACATTTGAAATATCTATAGAATTTGTATTGAGTATTTATCTCATATTTTTGTATCAATAAACGCTATCTTTTAATATATGAAGAATCCCTTTCATGGGAAGTAGAGTCCCATGAAAGGGGTTCTCCACTGTGGTGAAACTTTGCAGCAATTGTTCAATTTCTCTGTAGTGCCGTCTCTAGGGAATGTTGGCATTACACAGCGACTATTAAAATTAGTGGGTTGTCTGGGCAATTTAGGACAGGAGAAGTCCTCCATAGAAATAAACTTTTCTCTATGGTGCAGCTCTCCGCTCCAGCCAAGAGAGCAGGATTCTGAGCAGATTAACTATCAGCTATGAATAGGGGTTTCCGGGACACTGCAGTAAATTTGTGGGGAGTGTACCATCGAGAATCCTAAAATGGTGTAATATACACAGAGTTAGGATTCTGCTTTGCACATGACAGTTCATACTATCTGCATACTCACACTTAGGAGCTGACCACGTTCTCTTCTTGCAATTCTCAGTACTCCATTCAGATTAGCAGGAAGAGAGGCTAATTGGGACCCGACAACAAGTATGCAAAAGGCATATGAGTGATGACCACGTGAACTGTCAAAAGAGCAGAATCCTAACTGTGTGTATATTAGGATTACCAATGGTACACTTTCCGCAAGTTTTCTGCATTGCTTGGAAAATCTCTTTAAAGGGAGTCTGTCAGCAAAAAATGACTGTTCAAACCAAGCACAGGAGCTTAGTACAGTTTTTGGCTTGACCAAACAGTTCAGTGCACCTTCCCTCTACTTGTTTCCCATCAGTCTCTACTCTTCTCTGGCTCCTGAAAAGTCAGGGCAGTCACTCAAGTAAGAGGCGGAAGAGATAGATGGAAGAACAGTAAAGGTACCGTCACACTCAGCGACGCTGAAGCGATATAGACAACGAGCCGACCTAAACTAGATCGCTGGAGCGTCGCTGTTTAGGTCGCTGTAGAGACGTCAAACACAGCAACTCCAGAACGATGCAGGAGCGATCCAGTGACGTAACGGCGACTCACTTATCGTTCTCGCTGGTTGTTAGCTCCATGTCAAACAGCCGGAGTGTACCGATCCGACACACATCTAGGGGACCTATGCTCGTTGGTGGCGTTGTTGCTTTTGATGTCACACATGACGATACACGCCGACCTGGCGACGAAATAAAGTTCTAGCTCCGACCAGCGATGGCACAGCGGGATCCAGATCGCTGTTGCGCGTCAAACACAACGAGATCGCTATCCAGGACGCTGCAACGTCACGGATTGTTGTCGTTCTCTTTGCAAAGTTGCTGAGTGTGACGGTACCTTAAGAGGGAAGGTGCGCTGTACTGCTGGACAATGCCAAGAGCCAGGATTTTGGCTTTAACAGTAATTCTGTGATGACGGACTCCATTTATCTCTAAATTCCCTGACAAGGTACAGTATATGAAAATGGGTTTTCTAAAATAGACAAACCTTTTAAAAGTAACAGTAATAATGTAATAATGTTCTTACTCCTCGCCAGAGACGGACTACACCTCAACAAATCAGGGAAACACGCATTCGCCAGAAGACTCGCTACACTCATCAGGAGGCCGTTAAACTAGAAGAAGAGGGGACGGGAAGAAAAACATTAGACTTGAACAAAGAAGACCCAGGAAAACATACTCAGAAGGGAGGTAAGAACATTTCTAAAACAATCCACAGCGAGGAGATTGGAACAAAACAAAATCCTCTAAACTGCATGCTCGCAAACGCCAGAAGCCTGACAAACAAGATGGAAGAACTAGAAGCAGAAATATCTACAGGTAACTTTGACATAGTGGGAATAACCGAGACATGGTTAGATGAAAGCTATGACTGGGCAGTTAACTTACAGGGTTACAGTCTGTTTAGAAAGGATCGTAAAAATCGGAGAGGAGGAGGGGTTTGTCTCTATGTAAAGTCTTGTCTAAAGTCCACTTTAAGGGAGGCTATTAGCGAAGGAAATGAGGATGTCGAGTCCATATGGGTCGAAATTCAGGGAGGGAAAAATGGTAACAAAATTCTCATTGGGGTCTGTTACAAACCCCCACATATAACAGAAACCATGGAAAGTCTACTTCTAAAGCAGATAGATGAAGCTGCAACCCATAATGAGGTCCTGGTTATGGGGGACTTTAACTACCCGGATATTAACTGGGAAACAGAAACCTGTGAAACCCATAAAGGCAACAGGTTTCTGCTAATAACCAAGAAAAATTATCTTTCACAATTGGTGCAGAATCCAACCAGAGGAGCAGCACTTTTAGACCTAATACTATCTAATAGACCTGACAGAATAACAAATCTGCAGGTGGTTGGGCATCTAGGAAATAGCGACCACAATATTGTACAGTTTCACCTGTCTTTCACTAGGGGGTCTTGTCAGGGAGTCACAAAAACACTGAACTTTAGGAAGGCAAAGTTTGACCAGCTTAGAGATGCCCTTAATCTGGTAGACTGGGACAATATCCTCAGAAATAAGAATACAGAAAATAAATGGGAAATGTTTAAGAACATCCTAAATAGGCAGTGTAAGCGGTTTATACCTTGTGGGAATAAAAGGACTAGAAATAGGAAAAACCCAATGTGGCTAAACAAAGAAATAAGACAGGCAATTAACAGTAAAAAGAAAGCATTTGCACTACTGAAGCAGGATGGCACCATTGAAGCTCTAAAAAACTATAGGGAGAAAAATACTTTATCTAAAAAACTAATTAAAGCTGCCAAAAAGGAAACAGAGAAGCACATTGCTAAGGAGAGTAAAACTAATCCCAAACTGTTCTTCAACTATATCAATAGTAAAAGAATAAAAACTGAAAATGTAGGCACCTTAAAAAATAGTGAGGAAAGAATGGTTGTAGATGACGAGGAAAAAGCTAACATATTAAACACCTTCTTCTCCACGGTATTCACAGTGGAAAATGAAATGCTAGGTGAAATCCCAAGAAACAATGAAAACCCTATATTAAGGGTCACCAATCTAACCCAAGAAGAGGTGCGGAACCGGCTAAATAAGATTAAAATAGATAAATCTCCGGGTCCGGATGGCATACACCCACGAGTACTAAGAGAACTAAGTAATGTAATAGATAAACCATTATTTCTTATTTTTAGGGACTCTATAGCGACAGGGTCTGTTCCGCAGGACTGGCGCATAGCAAATGTGGTGCCAATATTCAAAAAGGGCTCTAAAAGTGAACCTGGAAATTATAGGCCAGTAAGTCTAACCTCTATTGTTGGTAAAATATTTGAAGGGTTTCTGAGGGATGTTATTCTGGATTATCTCAATGAGAATAACTGTTTAACTCCATATCAGCATGGGTTTATGAGAAATCGCTCCTGTCAAACCAATCTAATCAGTTTTTATGAAGAGGTAAGCTATACGCTGGACCACGGTGAGTCATTGGACGTGGTATATCTCGATTTTTCCAAAGCGTTTGATACCGTGCCGCACAAGAGGTTGGTACACAAAATGAGAATGCTTGGTCTGGGGGAAAATGTGTGTAAATGGGTTAGTAACTGGCTTAGTGATAGAAAGCAGAGGGTGGTTATAAATGATATAGTCTCTAACTGGGTCGCTGTGACTAGTGGGGTACCGCAGGGGTCGGTACTGGGACCTGTTCTCTTCAACATATTCATTAATGATCTGGTAGAAGGTTTACACAGTAAAATATCGATATTTGCAGATGATACAAAACTATGTAAAGCAGTTAATACAAGAGAAGATAGTATTCTGCTACAGATGGATCTGGATAAGTTGGAAACTTGGGCTGAAAGGTGGCAGATGAGGTTTAACAATGATAAATGTAAGGTTATACACATGGGAAGAAGGAATCAATGTCACCATTACACACTGAATGGGAAACCACTGGGTAAATCTGACAGGGAGAAGGACTTGGGGATCCTAGTTAATGATAAACTTACCTGGAGCAGCCAGTGCCAGGCAGCAGCTGCCAAGGCAAACAGGATCATGGGGTGCATTAAAAGAGGTCTGGATACACATGATGAGAGCATTATACTGCCTCTGTACAAATCCATAGTTAGACCGCACATGGAGTACTGTGTCCAGTTTTGGGCACCGGAGCTCAGGAAGGATATAATGGAACTAGAGAGAGTACAAAGGAGGGCAACAAAATTAATAAAGGGGATGGGAGAACTACAATACCCAGATAGATTAGCGAAATTAGGATTATTTAGTCTAGAAAAAAGACGAATGAGGGGCGATCTAATAACCATGTATAAGTATATAAGGGGACAATACAAATATCTCGCTGAGGATCTGTTTATACCAAGGAAGGTGACGGGCACAAGGGGGCATTCTTTGCGTCTGGAGGAGAGAAGGTTTTTCCACTAACATAGAAGAGGATTCTTTACTGTTAGGGCAGTGAGAATCTGGAATTGCTTGCCTGAGGAGGTGGTGATGGCGAACTCAGTCGAGGGGTTCAAGAGAGGCCTGGATGTCTTCCTGGAGCAGAACAATATTGTATCATACAATTATTAGGTTCTGTAGAAGGACGTAGATCTGGGGATTTATTATGATGGAATATAGGCTGAACTGGATGGACAAATGTCTTTTTTCGGCCTTACTAACTATGTTACTATATGTTACTATGTTACTATAAATCATCAGTGATCTTGCAAACTTCTTAGATCAGTATATGCTCTCCGTTCTCCGTCTTTGATATAACACTATCTGTGGGGAACAATTACTGACATGTGTAGACTCCTTGTGAGGTCACAAACTTGTTTGCGGTAGTTCCAAGATGATAAAACATATTGGGCATGTGTTAAGCAGATGAGCCTCAGATTCCTATTGATGGACTGTGCGCCACACTGGAGCAGGACACTGATACGCGCCATACACACCAGCATCATCGCCGATGCCTCCAGATCAGGGTTGTCTTCTGATATTCTGACAAAATATACTGTAGGTCTATCAGATTCCTAAGACACGTGCATGCATGGGATAACACCAAAGAAAAAGAACTCTGATCTCTGTGGTAAAGATATTATACTATATATTCACACCATATTTCAATTTGTGGTCTAGAGATCGCAATAAAACAAATAAGGGGATTTTTTTAGTGAAAAAGTATAACTTTTATTAAGCACATTAAGCATATATAACAGACAAAATTGCAGAAGGCATTTATATGTGAGAAGCAGCTAAAAAAATCACTGGCACCAAAAAGATTGAAAGAAATGTAATGCCAGGAGATAGAGAAACAATAGTGTCTCAGTAGGCACTATTATGCACTTATTGTGTCAGGTAGTAGGGGAGAGAGAGGCTGAGTCTATAGGGGTTAGTATGTTAGCTATGCCCAAAATAGACACGCACTGGAGTCCTATGTAGTATAGCCGTAGTCTGCGCTATACGTCTCCCAATTGTTCCTTATCATAACCCCATAGGCCAGTCATAATTAGTAAGCCAATCTGTCCATAGTTCTCAGGAAGGATACCGCAGTTTTACATGTATAATAGTTTACCTTGTGACATGATGATCGCCCTGTGCTATAATGCCCGTGAGACACGCAGGAGCCTCGACGCGCGTTTCACCGCCCACGGCTTCATCAGAAGGCGTAACTAAAAGGGTAGGGTCAGGCGTACATGTATAGAAAGGTGAGAGTATATCAGCAAATCGGCGCGCTATCGCGCGTGATGCCCCACCCCCCGGAGAGGCGGGCCGGCGTGCGACATGCACGATGGGAAGGAGGATGTGTGTCATCGCTTCACGTTGCCATGGCGACTCGTCCAGACCCACCACGCCCTGAGTAAAGAGCAGCGCACGTGCAGCAGCGCGTCTG
This sequence comes from Ranitomeya imitator, assembly GCF_032444005.1. Lineage (NCBI taxonomy): Eukaryota > Metazoa > Chordata > Amphibia > Anura > Dendrobatidae > Ranitomeya > Ranitomeya imitator. Next base: position 1,128,783,879 of record NC_091282.1, on the reverse strand, counting down.
TGCATGAGTCACTGTCACTGCACTAAGGCAGATCGGTAAGTATTTATTATGAAAGAAAGCAGTACATCTTTCAAATTGCCACAATAACAGACCCAGCAGAGTACTATACCGGTGCGGGTTAACCGCCCTCACAAATGGAGGCCTCTGGGTGTCATTATATTGTAGCATATAGGCATCAAAGATGACTGAATAGTGCCGGCATAAAACAGTCACAAGGAAATAAATAAACTATGACTGTCAATCACAGCCTAGGGTGATCATAAGTGTAATATAATGTGTTTTATATCAGCATGAGCTCTCAGCATATAGAAGAATGATAAATACTATTATGTCAAATATAAATCATATAAGTATCATCATAATCAATGGTGTCATTATATTACTGTATAGTATATGAACATCAGAAAATGACTGAATAGTGGCCAGAGTAAAACAGTCACAATAAAATGAATGAACAATGACTGTCGATCGCAGTCTTAAATAGCCAAGATATAGTCTAATGTGTTTTTTAACAACATACACTATAAATATATACCAAAATGACGAGTACTGTAATATTCCAATATCAAATACAGATCATATATTATCATCATAATCTATGCTGTACATAATGTCAACATCCTAATACTGTCATAATTAATTAAAATTATAAAATTTCACAGATCATCTGTTCATACGGAAAAATGCCTTCCAAGCTATTAAAACACTAAGGTATATGAAGGATATAGTGATTAAGCGGGCTGACCAGGGGAAAATGTAGTCATCTGGCCTCTTGAGATGTACGAGGAGGAGGTGTTCAGACAACTTAATAAAAAGGAGTTTTATCGTCGTTTAGATGCCCTTCCCCTTCCAGCTTTCCAACGAGAACTCACCCATCTTTTAGATGAGGGAGTAGAGAATAATGTGATCACTAATAAGATGAGAGAGGCTCTATTACCATAATTCCCTATAATTCCTACCTTCTACGTGCTCCCCAAAGTTCATAAGGACCCTCAATGCAAACCGGGGAGGCCGATAGTGTCGGGCATCAGGGGTCTTTGTGAACCAGCATGCAGGTTTATTGATTTTTACCTGTAGAAATGTGTGGAGACACTTCCATCTTTTGTGAAGGACACCACTGATGTCCTCAAAAGACTTGACGGCCTTACCTTGGATGATGATATGTGGCTTGTGACTTGCGACATGGAGTCCTTATACACGTCGATTGACCACAGCCCCCGGATGCGAGCTGTTCAATACTTTCTCAACATGACCAACCTTGACTGTGGATTGATAGAATTTATTTTAAATCTATTGAACTTTATACTTACTCATAATTTTTTTGTGTTCAGGGACCGCCCCTTCCTACTGCTCCAGGGAACGGCAATAGGGGCGTCTTATGCGCCTTCATATGCGAACCTGTTCCTGGGGCTGTGGGAGAGGGATACGGTCCTTGACACACCTGGTCACAGCTCGGTCATCTCGTGGCTGCGCTATATCGATGATGTCTTCTTCATCTGGCAGGGCTCCACGTCGCAACTCGATTCATTCCTTGGTCATTTTAACGATAATTCACTCAACATCAAACTGACCTGGAAAAATAGCCAAACTGCAATTGATTTTTTGGATCTCCAAATTTTAAAATCCATCGATGACACAGTCTGCACAGACATTTTCAGAAAGACCACCGCAACGAATGCGCTATTGCATTTTACATCTTCACACCCACCCAAACTTAAGAGCTCTATTTCGACATTTCCTGTGAGCCCGTCACATTTGCTCAAATGATGCGATATGCCACAAACAAGCAAAAGATCTACAGCGCAGATTTAAAAATAGGGACTATCCAACTAAAGACATTGTTAGGGGTTACTCCCGTGCCCTACATGAAAACAGGCCTAACCGGTTATCTAAATCTACCCAAAAGAAGACCACATCTACAGACACACGAGCGAGATTTATCACTCAATTTAATTCTAATTGGGCTGAGATTAATCAGATCTTCAGGAAACATTGGTCAATACTGTTAATCGATAATATTACCTGGCGCAAATCTCAGACGCTGGGCAACATGTTGTGTAGGGGCCACTACATACCTCCTAAAAATAATTATTTTTTGAGTAGCAAAGGGCCCCCCTGGGGATGTTTCCCTTGCGGAAACTGCTCGGTTTGTCGCTATATTATCAGGACAAAGGAATTCCTGAATTCAAAGGGAGATAAAACAGATAAAATAGTACATCATATTACATGTAACACAGAGGCAGTGGTTTACCACGCCAGCTACCCCTGCGGTTACATTTATATTGGGATGACATCCAGACCTCTTAAAATCCGGATACAAGAGCATGTCAAGATATAAAAAAAGCAGTGGATTGTTCGCAACCACACCTCCTGAAAACTATCCCGAGACATTTTTTCGAAACCCATTAATGCAATCCAAAAGGGCTCATAGCTCGGGGTATAGACCATGTATATATGGGTATCCGCGGCGAGAGTCTTAAACAAAGGCTTCAACAAAAAGAAACGCGCTGGATAGTTATACTGAACACCATGAGACCCAATGGCCTTAAAGAAGCTATTAGTTTCAAGTCTTCTCTAATCTTTTTCTTCAAATCTTATATGTCAGCTATTTTAATAGTGTCATGGATTTTTTGTTGTTTAGTTGTTTTTTCGTGTATATAATTACCGTTTTAAATTCATAGATACTCTTTCCCTTTTACTGGTATTATTATTATTATTATTATTTATTTATATAGCACCATTGATTCCATGGTGCTGTACATGAGAAGGGGTTACATACAAGTTACAAATATCACATACAGTAAACAAACTAACAATGACGGACTGATACAGAGGGGCGAGGACCCTGCCCTTGCGGGCTTACATTCTACAGGATTATGGGGAAGGAGACAGTAGGTTGAGGGTTGCAGGAGCTCCGGTGTTGGTGAGGCGGTAGCTCCGGTGTTGGTGAGGCGGTAGCTCCGGTGTCAGTGCAGGCTGTAGGCTTTCCTGAAGAGATGAGTTTTCAGGTTCCGTCTGAAGGATCCGACTGTGGTTGATAGTCGGACGTGTTGGGGCAGAGAGTTCCAGAGGATGGGGGATATTCGGGAGAAGTCTTGGAGGCGATTGGATGAGGAGCGAATAAGTGTGGAGGAGAGAAGGAGGTCTTGGGAGGACCGGAGGTCACGTGAGGGAAGATATCGAGAGATTAGTTCAGAGATATATGGAGGAGACAGGTTGTGGATGGCTTTGTAGGTCAGAATTAGCAATTTGAACTGGATACACTGAGGGAATGGGAGCCAGTGAAGAGATTTGCAGAGGGGGGAAGCGGAGGAGTAGCGAGGAGAGAGATGGATTAGTCGGGCAGCAGAGTTAAGGATGGACTGGAGAGGTGCAAGGGTATTAGCAGGGAGTCCACAGAAAAGGATGTTGCAGTAGTCAAGGCGGGAAATGATAAGGGCGTGCACAAGCATTTTAGTAGATTGGGGGTTGAGGAAAGGACGGATCCTGGAGATATTTTTGAGCTGGAGGCGACAGGAGGTGGAAAGAGCTTGGATGTGTGGTTTGGAGGACAGGGCAGAGTCGAAGGTTACTCCGAGGCAGCGGACTTCGGGTACAGGGGAAAGCATGATGTCATTGACTGCGATAGATAGGTCAAGTAAGGAAGATTTGTGGGATGGAGGAAAGATGATGAGTTCAGATTTGTCCACATTGAGTTTGAGGAAGCGAGAGGAGAAGAAAGAGGATATGGCTGATAGGCACTCTGGGATTCTGGACAGCAGAGCGGTGACGTCTGGGCCAGAGAGGTAGATCTGAGTGTCGTCAGCATAGAGGTGGTACTGGAATCCATGGGACTTTATGAGTTGTCCCAAGCCAAGTGTATAGATTGAGAAGAGTAGGGGTCCTAGAACAGAGCCTTGGGGGACTCCAACAGAGAGAGGGTGGGATGAGGAGGTAGTATGGGAGTGGGAAACGCTGAATGTGCGGTTGGAAAGGTACGAGGCGATCCAGGATAGGGCGAGGTCTTTGATGCCAAAGGAGGAGAGGATCTGTAGTAGGAGGCAGTGGTCAACTGTGTCGAAAGCAGAGGACAGGTCTAGAAGGAGGAGTACAGAGTATTGTCCAGTAGCTATGGCGGCAAGTAGGTCGTTAGTGATTTTGGTCAGGGCAGTCTCAGTTGAGTGATGGGGGCGGAAACCAGATTGTAGATTGTCGTACAACAAGTTAGATGAGAGGTGGGAGGAGAGTTCAGCATGGACGTGCTGCTCCAGGAGTTTGGAAGCAAATGGGAGCAGCGATATTGGGCGATAGCTGGACATAGCAGTTGGATCGAGGGTTGGCTTTTTAAGGATAGGCGTGATTGTGGCATTTTTGAACGCAGAGGGGAAGGTGCCAGAAGTTAGTGATAGGTTGAAGAGGTGGGTTAGGGATGGGATAAGTGTGGTGGTGAGGTTGGAGAGGAGGTGGGATGGGATGGGGTCGAGCGCACAGGTGGTGAGGTGGGATTTGGAGAGGAGACAATTAAGTCCCCCTTCAGTGATGTTGGATAGGGAGGTTATGGGGTTTGGGCATTGGTCTGGTATACAAAGGGGTTGTGGTGGTTGAACAATAAAGTCTTGCCTTGTCTGGTCGATCTTATTTTTAAAGTGTGTGGCAAAGTCCTCAGCAGAGATGAGGGAGGTTGGAGGGGGCAGTGGGGGGCGGAGGAGGGAGTTAAATGTTTTGAATAACTGTTTGGGGTTGTGGGATAGGGAAGATACGAGGGTTGTGAAGTAGGCCTGTTTAGCAGAGGTGAGTGCAGATTTAAAAGCGAGTGTTGCTTGTTTGAATACAGTGAAGTCGTCTTGCGAGTGTGTTCTCTTCCTACGCCGCTCCGCAACCCTGGACACTTGCCTTAGCTTTTTGGTGGTGTTATTATGCCAAGGTTGTCTGTTGATACGTCGCGCTCTGCCATGGACGAGAGGGGCAACCGTGTCAATAGCTGATGCGAGAGTGGCATTGTAGAAAGCAGCAGCACTGTCTGTGTCGTGGAGTGAGGATATGGATGCCAGTGGTAGGATGGAGTCAGAGAGTGTGTGGGTGTCTAGGTGTGCAAGGTTTCTGCGTGGGTGCGCATGTTGCTGGATATGGATGATTGGTGAGGATGACAGGGATGAGAAGGTGAGCAGGTGGTGGTCGGATAGAGGGAGAGGGGAGGTGGTGAAGTTAGATAGAGAGCAGAGACGGGTGAATACCAGGTCTAGTGTATGCCCATCTGTGTGGGTGGCTGCGGAGGACCACTGAGTAAGTCCAAAGGATGAGGTAAGGGACAGAAGTTTGGAGGCTGTTGACTGAAGGGTATCAATGGGGATGTTGAAGTCACCCATGATGATGGTGGGAGTGTCAGCAGAGAGAAAGTGAAGAAGCCAGGTGGAGAATTGGTCAATAAAGGCAGTGGCCGGGCCCGGAGGTCGGTATATGACGGCCACTTGGAGGTTGGAGGGAGAGTAGATGCGGGGATTGGGTTAGAGGTGCAGTTTGAAGAAAGGAGAAGACCCACTCCTCCACCATGTTTGTTGCCGGGTCGAGGGGTGTGGGTGAAGTGGAGGCCTCCGTAACACAGCGCAGCAGGGGAAGCAGTGTCAGAGGGTGTTAGCCATGTTTCTGTGAGGCCAAGGAAGGCAAGATTGCGGGAGAGAAAAAGGTCGTGAATCACATGAAGCTTATTGCAGATTGAGCGGGCATTCCAGAGTGCTCCAGAGAGAGGGAGCAGGGGGGTGGGCGTCAGGGGCACGGGTTTTATGTTGGAAAGAGTGCGGAAGTTCATGTTGGATAGTGAGTGATAGGAGGGAGTAGTAATGGGAGGTATGAGATGTGGGGGTCCAGGGATGGGAGATATGTCTCCAGCAGTGAGGAGAAGGAGAGAGAGAGAGCAGGTGGGAGAAAGAGAGTGTCCGACTTGTTTTATGTGTTTGTTGGACAGATTTGAGGTTGAGGAGCAGGTCAGCAGAGGAGGACAGGTGGGGAGGTAAGAGGGAAGGGGAGATGATTATTAGGTTAGGGAGTGCTGGGATTTGTGATAGCAAAGGAGAGAGAGGACTAGTGGAGCAAACAATGTAGTGGCATATGTAAACATGGCAAAGAAGTAAGATGGGTTAATAGAAAGCTAGATTAAAGTAATAAGAAGTGCTTACTCGGAAGACACACCCAGAAGAAACAGAACATAGAGTGGGGTCCTGACTCCTGCCGTGACTAACTGCCGTTGAAATAACTGCGGCGTCTGTATGCTTAGCTGCCGTGATGCTTTGCTGCAGAGATGCGCGTGCCTGACCCCACACGCGCGCACCCCTTAAGATGCTACTAAATTTATAGGACTGACTAAAGGATCAGGTGAGAGGGATTGTGGGTCCTTATTTGGGATAAATTAGCAATTGGCCAACACCCCGGGGGAGGTTACAAGATCAAAGGCACTAGACCTGGCAGCAAACATTTGCTCTAACACCATGAACACAATAATGTCTCCTGTGACCCCAGCATGGATGGACAGCAGTAAGTAATACAATGCAACAAATGCATTTAGCATACAGTCAACAGGCACATTAAAGGTAAGGGTGCAGGATTAGGGGCGGCAGATAACAGCGAGTAGCAGAGATGTTCGTACCATTAAAGGGAAGGGTGCAGGATTAGGGGCGGCAGATAACAGCGAGTAGCAGAGATGTTCGTACCATTAAAGGTATGATGAATCATCACCATACGATATTTTTGGGTCAAGCATCAGTATTAATCATCATCTATGAAAAATCTGAAGAAAACAGTCTAGGACATATGATATACTGACATATGAGGAATTATGATATATATTCTGGACATCTGTGAACATTAAGGTCACTGAGATATAGTTATTTATCTATTGTATATTAGGAGCTTGTTTAACATTTACTAAATATTTACGCATCTATCCTCTCGCCCATTTGAGCTTGGAAGGCATTTTTCGGGATGAACAGATGATCTGCGAAATTTTATGTTAATTAATTATGACAGTACTAGATGGTGGCCCGATTCTAACGCATCGGGTATTCTAGAATATGCATGTCCACGTAGTATATTGCCCAGCCACGTAGTATATTGCCCAGCGACGTAGTATATTGCCCAGTTACGTAGTATATTGCCCAGCGACGTAGTATATTGCCCAGTTACGTAGTATATTGCGCAGCCACGTAGTATATTGCCCAGTGACGTAGTATACAGCACAGAGCCACGTAGTATATTGCCCAGTGACGTAGTATATTGCCCAGTGATGTAGTATATTGCCCAGTGACGTAGTATACAGCACAGAGCCACGTAGTATATTGCCCAGTGACGTAGTATATTGCCCAGTGATGTAGTATATTGCCCAGTGACGTAGTATACAGCACAGAGCCACGTAGTATATTGCCCAGTTACGTAGTATATTGCCCAGTGATGTAGTATATTGCCCAGCCACGTAGTATATTGCCCAGTGACGTAGTATACAGCACAGAGCCACGTAGTATATTGCCCAGTGACGTAGTATACAGCACAGAGCCACGTAGTATATTGCACAGCTACGTAGTATATTGCCCAGCCAGGTTTGTCACAGGTTAAAAAATAAACATATACTCACCTTTCCGAGGGCCCCTTGTAGTCCATGGCAGCTTCCGGTCCCAGGGTTGGTATGTGCGCAGGACCTGTGATGACGTCGCGGTCACATGACTGTGACGTCATGGCGGGTCTTTCTAGCGCTGGCGTGCAGGGCCTGTGATGACGTCGCGATCACATGACTGTGACGTCATGGCAGGTCCTTCGCGCGCAGGGCCTATGATGACGTCGCGGTCACATGACCGTGACGTCATGGCAGGTCCTTCTCCCATACCATCTTTGCCACCAGAACCTGCAACGGAAGTTGGAGGCCGGCGTGGGCGACTACGGAGGGTGAGTATAGCAGGTTTTTTTTTGTTATTATTATTTTTAACATTACATTTTTTACTATTGATGCCGCATAGGCAGCGTCAATAGTAAAAAGTTGGGGACACACAGGGTTAAAAGCGGCGGTAACGGAGTGCGTTACCCGCGGCATAACGCGGTCCGTTACCGCCGGCATTAACCATATGTTAGCGGTGACCAGAGGGGAGTATGCGGGCGACAGGCACTGACTGCGGGAAGTAAGGAGCGTCCATTTTCTTCCGGACTGTGCCGGTAGCTGACATGACAGGCAGCTGGCGAGACCAATCAGCGAATGAATAACCGTGACAGACAGAAGGACAGACAGACAGAAGACGGAAGTGACCTTTAGACAATTATATAGTAGATTAGGATGTTGACATTATGTACAGCATAGATTATATTATATGACCTGTATTTGATATTGGAATATTACAGTAGTCTTCATTTTGGTATATATTTATAGTCTATGTTGTTAAAAAACACAGACTATATCTTGGCTATTTAAGACTGCGATCGACAGTCATTGTTCATTCATTTTATTGTGACTGTTTTACTCTGGCCACTATTCAGTCATTTTCTGATGTTCATATACTATAATGACACCATTGATTATGATGATACTTACATGATTTATATTTGACATAATAGTATTTATCATTCTTATATATGCTGAGAGCTCATGCTGATATAAAGCACATTAGATTACACTTATGATCACCCTAGGCTGTGATTGACAGTCATAGTTTATTTCCTAGTGACTGTTTTATGCCGGCACTATTCAGTCATCTTTGATGCCTATATGCTACAATATAATGACACCCAGAGGCCTCCATTTGTGAGGGCGGTTAACCCGCACCGGTATAGTACTCTGCTGGGAATTTGAAAGATGTACTGCTCTTTCTTTCATAATAAATACTTACCGATCTGCCTTAGTGCAGTGACAGTGACTCATGCACAGACGCGCTGCGAGCTGCTCTTCCCTCATGGCGTGGTGGGTCCAGACGCGTCGCCATGGCGACGTGAAGCGATGACGCACGTCCTCCTTCCCATCGTGCATGTCACACGCCGGCCCGCCTCTACGGGGGGTGGGGCATCACTCGCACCAGTCTATATACCCCTGACCCTACCCTTTCAGTTACGCCTCCTGACGAAGCCGTGGGCGGTGAAACGCGCGTCGAGGCTCCTGCGTGTCTCACGGGCATTATAGCACAGGGCGATCATCATGTCACAAGGTAAACTATTATACATGTAAAACAGTGGCATCCTTCCTGAGAACTATGGACAGATTGACTTACAAATTATGACTGGCCTATGGGGTTATGATAAGGAACAATTGGGAGACGTATAGCGCAGACTACGGCTATACTACATAGGACTCCAGTGCGTGGCTATTTTGGGCATAGCTAACATACTAACCCCTATAGACTCAGCCTCTCTCTCCCCTACTACCTGACACAATAAGTGCATAATAGTGCCTACTGAGACACCATTGTTTCTCTATCTCCTGGCATTACATTTCTTTCAATCTTTTTGGTGCCAGTGATTTTTTAGCTGCTTCTCACATATAAATGCCTTCTGCAATTTTGTCTGTTATATATATTTAATGTGCTTAATAAAAGTTATACTTTTTTCACTAAAAAATCCCCTTATTTGTTTTATTGCGATCTCTAGACCACAAATTGAAATATGGTGTGAATATATAGTATGATATTTTTACCATAGAGATCAGAGTTCTTTTTCTTTGGTGTTATGTATCTGGCCTAAGGGGTGAAATCCCGTCTTGGCCACGGGAACTATGTTGTAGGTTATACGTGCATGCATGGGAGTTTAAAGGGATACCGTCACCTCCAAAGAGGATTTTAAACGAGCTATATCTCGAAATTGGGCTCTTAGCCCCTATAAAAATCAGACAAGCTCTAAACCTATTACTAATACAATGCCTGAGAAAATAACTTTTAATACGTAGGTAAATGAGGCTTTGGTACACCTTTGGTGAGGCCAACACCTCAATGTGCCATTAAGCCTCCTCACTATGTTGGGGCTTTCCTCTGTTTCTAAAAAGAACAAAGCAGGAACAGTAATTTTTATAGGGGCTACATCCCTTAAATCACAAATGGCTCGATTAAAATTAATTTTGGATGCGACACTTCCTTTACCGATAGGAAGTGGAAAAGTTCGCAATAGGTCTCTGGACCATAGGGGGAGACGAGTGCTACAAATAGAAGTTAACATTGAGGGGTTCGGATACAGATTTTCCATTAGGACCCAGGAGCTTGAACGTACTCCTCTAAGTAGGTTTCTGCTCATATCTAAAATGCCTAATACTTCCATTTTAAATATTGCCAGTGACATCAGCTAGACACAAAGAAGTCCAGGTGGTCTGGAATAAGGGAGACCTGCTCATGCGCACATTGATCCCTGTTAGAGATGAGCAAATTTGTTCGGGTCTCCGCTTATTTGGCAAGCTATAGCGCTTACCAAATAAGCTGCAGAGGGAACCTGGCTTCCTGGATCGCTCCGGCTGATCGGCTCCGCAGCTGCATGCGTCGTGGCTGAATCACAGTCACAGCACATGCATGGAAAGCCCAACACACAGGTACACAGTTTAGTTTCAATTTCAAATTTTTTCAAGAAATTTACAAAACCTGTTTCGTTAAGCACCTATTTAAATGAGTTTGTGGCGCCTATATATTGGAAATTCCCCAAAACATTTTAGCATCCCTCAAATATTTCAAAACTACTGTCAGGAAATGTTTTAGTCCTTCAGGTGCTACACAGGCATTAATGCAAAGTGAAATGGAAAAAAAAATTGTGATTGTTACAGCAGGGCTCGAAAGGGACAGAGCGCCATTTGAATTTTGGAACACAAATATGGCGGAAATAGATTGAGGACACCATGTCGCATTCACCCAGCCTCGAAGGCGCCCAAACAGGAGAAAACTCCTACAATTGACTCCATTTTGGCAACTACACCCCTTAAGGATTTTATCCAGGGGTACGGTGAGCATTTTGAATTCACTAATAATACACAGAATTGAACAACATTAGGTCGTCATAATGAGAATGTTCCCTTTTTTCACAAAAATGTTACTTTAGCCCCAAATTTTTCACTTTTGCAAGAGGTAACATGAAAAAGTGAATGGTACAATTTGTCACTATCCTCTAAGCAAGCTGATACCCCATACTCTGGAACTCTCTACCCCAACATTTCAGACTCTCAACTACCATGGAAACCTTCAAAAAGAACCCGAAGACCCACCTCTTCCGACAAGCCTACAGCCTGCAGTGATCCTTAGTCTGCTGAACCGCCGCACAACCAGCTCTATCCTCTCCTAGTGTATCCTCACCCATCCCCTGCATATTGTGAGCCCTCGTGGGCAGGGTTCTCCTTCCTTCTGTACCTGTGTGTGTGCCTTGTATTGCTCATGTATATTGTACTTGTCTATTTTTGCCCCTTCCACGTGTAAAGTGCCATGGAATAAATGGCGCTATTAAAATGTATAATAATAACGTAGTCAAAAAGTTTGATCACACAGCAAGGCTCGGAAGGGAAAAGGCAACATTTGGTATTTGGAATGTAAAGTTGGCTGGAATAGATTGCAGAGACTATGTCTCATTTGCAGAGCACCCGAGATACCAAAACAGCAGAAACCCCCAAAGGTGACCCCATTTTGGAAACTAAACCCATCAAGGAATTCAACTAGGGGTTTGTTGAGTTTTTGAATCTGTATGTGCTTCACACAACCTTTTAAAATGTGGATGACAAAACGAAAATTAAGCTTTTTCTCTGCTAAAATATTGCTTTAGCATCAAATTTGTAGTTTTCAAGATGGATAATAGGAGAAAACGGACCTCATAATTTGTTATGCAATTTCTTCCGAACACGAAGATAACCCATATCTGGTCAAGAACTGCTGTTTGGGAACATGCCAGGGCTAGGAAAGGAAAGAGGCCTGTTTTAGTTTGGAGCGTAAATTTGTCTGGAATAGATTGTAAATGCCATGTTGCAGAAACCCCCCCCACAAGTGAACCGATTTTGGAAACTAGACCCCTCAAGGAATTCATCTAGGGGTGTACTAAGCATTTTTAACCTACAGGTGATTCACAAAATGTTAAAACATTTAGATGCGAAAACAAAAAATATATATTTTTTCCACTAAAATACTGTTTAAGCACAAAATTTATCATTTACATGAGGGGTAATAGGAGAAAATGGCCAGGACAATTTGCTATATAGTTTTTACCGAATGTGGCAGTACCCCATATGTGGTTGTACACTACAGTTTGAGCACACAGCAGGGATCGGATGGGAAGGAGGGCTACTTGGCTTTTTGGAAAGCAGATTCCGTTTGAACAGATTGTGGGTGCTGTTAGCCGAGCCAATGAGGAACCAGATAAGCAGAAACCCCCCACAAGTGACCCCATATTGAGAACTGCACTGCTTAAAGGGAACCTGTCACCCCGTTTTTTGAGATTGAGCTATAAATACTGTTAAATAGGGCCTGCGCTGTATGTTCCTATAGTGTATGTAGTGTACCCCGATTCCCCATGTATGCTGAGAAATAACTTACCAAAGTCGCCGTTTTCGCCTGTCAATCAGGCTGGTCAGGTCGGGAGGGCGTGGTGACATCGCTGGTTCTTCCTCAGCTTTACATTGGTGGCGTAGTGGTGAACAAGCAGCGCGCGATCTGCGCTGTAATCCCTTGCATCGGTGGGGGCGGCCATCTTCCTGGGGCCGCGCGTGCGCAGATCGAGTGCTCTGCTGCACGGGGCTTCAGGAAAATGGCCGCGGGATGCCGCGCGTGCGCATTAGAGATCGCGGCGGCCATTTTCCCAAAGCCGAGATGCAAACTCGGCTTTGGGAAAATGGCCGCCGCGATCTCTAATGCGCACGCGCGGCATCCCGCGGCCATTTTCCTGAAGCCCCGTGCAGCAGAGCACTCGATCTGCGCACGCGCGGCCCCAGGAAGATGGCCGCCCCCACCGATGCAAGGGATTACAGCGCAGATCGCGCGCTGCTTGTTCACCACTACGCCACTACGCCACCAACGTAAAGCTGAGGAAGAACCAGCGATGTCACCACGCCCTCCCGACCTGACCAGCCTGATTGACAGGCGAAAACGGCGACTTTGGTAAGTTATTTCTCAGCATACATAGGGAATCGGGGTACACTACATACACTATAGGAACACACAGCGCAGGCCCTATTTAACAGTATTTATAGCTCAATCTCAAAAAACGGGGTGACAGGTTCCCTTTAAGGAGTTCATCTAGGGGTGTATTTTGAACTCACAGGTGCCTCAGAGAATTTTATAACATTTGGAAGTGGAAATATAACAATTTGGAGGGAAATATGTATTTTTTATATGTGTTGCTTGTCACTTACACAGGGGCTAATAGGTGAAACAGGACCCCACAATTTTTGGCGCAATTTCTCCTGAACATGACGAGGTGCCATATGACATCGGAAACGACTGTTTAGCCACACATAAGAGCTGAGAAGGAAGGAGCACTATTTGGCTTTTGGAGCGCAGATTTTGCTAGTATAGCTTGCGGATGACATTTGTGGAGCCCCCAAAGGTATCAGAACAGCAGAAAATCCCCCAAAGTGACCTACTGCAGAAATTGAACTTCTCAATGAATTCATCTCCATTTGCAGGGATTATTTTGTTACATCCACGCCAGGCTTTTTTTCTGGACAACTGCTAATATGCCACTTTAGTGCCCATATGTTGTTCCACCCCTACTAGGTTGTGCCCCCATACATTGAGTGCCTCTTATATTATAACGCCCCCATACATTGTGACCAGCTGGTGCTTCTGGTGACAAGCACCACGTAAATTGTTAATTGGGTTCTGCCACCTACAATGCCAAACATGTGGCCGCTTACTGCGGTTTAGGAACAGTGGGGCTCAGAAGAAGGGGTCATTTGGATTAGGGAGCACAGATTTCACTGGAGTTTATTAGAGGGGGTGGGAGCAGTGTCGCTTCTCCATAGTCGTTCTACCAGGAACCCCTATATTTCCAGTGACAGATGACGCATCTGAGTGGGGGCTGGTTTTGGGTGGGATACATTAGGGGTTTCATTGGTAACATGTTAGGGTACATAACATGTTTTGATCTCTTTAAGAGATCACATTCTTTTGTTCTACGCAAAGCACTTAAGTCGGGGTCTCTGTGTAAATCCCACAAAAATGCGATTAGACGAAACACACTTATGCGCTAAATAGACACCTAAAATGATGGGATCCTGCTGGAACATAGAATAGATGTAGTCTCCATCTGCCTCATAAGTGAGAGATTTTGTTGGGGATTTCATCTGAATAGCATTTTTTGGGGTTTACATGGAAATCTAGACATAAGCACTCAGTGGAGAGCACAAGATAAATGTGAGCCGAGCCTTATTCTAATTTTTGGGAGGCACAATGACCAAATAGACAGCAGTACAAGAATAGTACTTATTTTTATTTTTGCGCGGTTCACGGTGCGGTATAAGTGATTAGAAAGTTTTATTAATCGGGTCGATGCGATTACAGCAATACCAGATTTTTATTGGGTTTCTTATGTTTTGCTGCTGTCACACAGTAAAAAAAAAACCTTTTGTTCTAAAAATTATTGTTGTTATTTATTAATTATTGAGGGGTGATTTTGCGCTGCTCACTGTGCGCTAAAAGGGATTAGACCGAATTATTTGTCGGGTCAGCACAACTACAGCAATACGAGATTTATATATTTTTTTGGCTTTGCTACTGTAAGTTTTATATTTTTTGATGAATGAGCCATATTAGGGTTTGTTTTTTGCGGGATGGTTTGGAGTTTTCACTTATACCAATTTTTTTTTACGTATGACTTTTTGATCGCTTTTTAGTCTATTTTTTTATTTAGCATGATGAAAAAGCAACATTGTTGGCATTGTTTTTTTTTTCTTACGGTGTTCACCATAAGTTGTACAGAGTGTGTAATTCCAGATGCAGCAATGCCAATATTTGTACTTTTTTTTACGCGAATAGTGCATTTTTAGTGATTTGTGTGCACTTTCTTGTGTGTTGTTTTACTTTATTACAAATTTTATTTTATTTTATTTTTTTTTTTACTTTTTCACTGTGTGACTTGTATATTTTTTTTTACTTTGATGTCTGGTCTCGTGTACTGCATTGCCTGAGGCCTGTCAGTGTTTCACTGACTCAGTATGTTAGACTATGAGGTCAGTGAGATCTAACAGGTTACCGTACCATGGCATCCCGTAAGTTTACCATGGCAATGATCGGCAACCACGATTACGACCGAAGGGGGTCGATCCTGTTAAAGGTGGTCGTTTAACCCCCTTTTAACCAGTGAGATACATTGCGACAGTGGTATTTAAGGGGTTAATTGGCCCTGATCGGCCAGGGACGATGACATAAGGGTGTTAGCTGTCATGTACAGCTGTCACCCATGGGATTTGCACCTGCAGCAGGGTGTTATTCACTTATTCCTGCCTGCCGCTTTAGAACAGTGATGAGAGAATAAGGCCCCTTAACGACCAAGGTTTTAATGCATATTGGTGGTTGCTAAGGGGTTACATCTTTTTTACTATTTTCGGCATCACAAACCTGTTACTCTGTGCGCACAGTAACATTGTATTAGTGATTGTTCTGTGTGCACATAAGTGCGGTCGGCCAGTCTAAACAGGTCAAATGATCGCCAGTTAACCATCCGACAGTTGCCAGGGTTGAAATGTGTAAACCTAGCAATACTTTCATCAATTGGACACTAATGCATATCTTACACCCCTTAGCCCTGAGCGATTTTTCCTTTTTTTTTTTAATTTTTGCTTTTTTCTCCCCTTCTTCCCAGAGCCATAACTTTTTTATTTTCCCGTCAGTATAGTTGTATGAGGGCTTGTTTTTTGCAGGATGCATTGTACTTTTTATTTACACCATTCATTCTATCAGACAGTGTACTGGAAAACAGGAAAACGTGGTGAAATTGCAAAAAAAAAGTGCAATCCCACAATTCTTTTGTCTAGTTTTTCACTTACCATGTTCACTATATTGTAAAACTGTACTGGAAATATGATTCTCTACATGATCTGAGTACGCAGATACCAAACATGTATAGGTTTTCTTTAATATAAATAGAGAAAAAATTCTGAAATTTATGTTTTTTTAATTTTGTCGCCATTTTGTAGACCCGTAA
Organism: Ranitomeya imitator; assembly: GCF_032444005.1. NCBI lineage: Eukaryota > Metazoa > Chordata > Amphibia > Anura > Dendrobatidae > Ranitomeya > Ranitomeya imitator. The sequence goes on along the minus strand of NC_091282.1, from coordinate 1,128,767,781 downwards.
CATTGTCATTCTCCAAGACGTGTGGGTGTGGCTGTGTGAAGGCTTATTTTTTGAGCCCTGACCTGGTTTTTTTTTATTGACACTATGTTTAGGTAGATACAATGTTTTTATCACTTGTTATTGTATTTTATTGCATATGTTGCGGTGGCCAAAAAAACAATTCTGGCATTTTTTTTTTCGTTACGCTGTTTACCAATCTGATTAATTTATTTTACATTGTGATAGATTGGACATTTCTGTACAAAATGATACCAAATATGTGGTTTTTAAAAAAAATTTAATTGTGGAGTTAAGAGCTGCCCCTGTATGTGCTCAGAGCTCCTCACCGCCACAGCCCCTGTATGTGTTCAGTGCTCCTCACCGCCACAGCCCCTGTATGTGCTCAGTGCTCCTCACCGTCACAGCCCCTGTATGTGCTCAGTGCTCCTCACCGCCACAGCCCCTGTATGTGCTCAGAGCTCCTCACCGCCACAGCCCCTGTATGTGCTCAGTGCTCCTCACCGCCACAGCACCCTGTATGTGTTCAGTGCTCCTCACCGCCACAGCCCCTGTATGTGCTCAGTGCTCCTCACCGCCACAGCCCCTGTATGTGCTCAGTGCTCCTCACCGCCACAGCCCCTGTATGTGCTCAGTGCTCCTCACCGCCACAGCACCCTGTATGTGTTCAGTGCTCCTCACCGCCACAGCCTGTTTATGTTCAGAACTTCCCACAACCACAGCCCCTGTATGTGCTCAGTGCTCCTCACCGCCACAGCCCCTGTATGTGCTCAGTGCTCCTCACAGCCACTGCCCCTGTATGTGCTCAGTGCTCCTCACCGCCACAGCCACTGTATGTGTTCAGTGCTCCTCACCGCCACAGCCCCTGTATGTGCTCAGTGCTCCTCACCGCCACAGCCCCTGTATGTGCTCAGTGCTCCTCACCGCCACAGCCCTGTATGTGCTCAGTGCTCCTCACAGCCACTGCCCCTGTATGTGCTCAGTGCTCCTCACCGCCACAGCCTGTTTATGTTCAGAACTTCCCACAACCACAGCCCCTGTATGTGCTCAGTGCTCCTCACCGCCACAGCCCCTGTATGTGCTCAGTGCTCCTCACCGCCACAGCCCCTGTATGTGCTCAGTGCTCCTCACAGCCACTGCCCCTGTATGTGCTCAGTGCTCCTCACCGCCACAGCCACTGTATGTGTTCAGTGCTCCTCACCGCCACAGCCCCTGTATGTGCTCAGTGCTCCTCACCGCCACAGACCCTGTATGTGTTCAGTGCTCCTCACCGCCACAGCCCCTGTATGTGTTCAGTGCTCCTCACCGCCACAGCCCCTGTATGTGTTCAGTGCTCCTCACCGCCACAGCCTGTTTATGTTCAGAACTTCCCACAACCACAGCCCCTGTATGTGCTCAGTGCTCCTCACCGCCACAGCCCCTGTATGTGTTCAGAGCTCCTCACCGCCACAGCCCCTGTATGTGCTCAGTGCTCCTCACCGCCACAGCCCCTGTATGTGCTCAGTGCTCCTCACCGCCACAGCCCTGTATGTGCTCAGTGCTCCTCACAGCCACTGCCCCTGTATGTGCTCAGTGCTCCTCACCGCCACAGCCTGTTTATGTTCAGAACTTCCCACAACCACAGCCCCTGTATGTGCTCAGTGCTCCTCACCGCCACAGCCCCTGTATGTGCTCAGTGCTCCTCACAGCCACTGCCCCTGTATGTGCTCAGTGCTCCTCACCGCCACAGCCACTGTATGTGTTCAGTGCTCCTCACCGCCACAGCCCCTGTATGTGCTCAGTGCTCCTCACCGCCACAGACCCTGTATGTGTTCAGTGCTCCTCACCGCCACAGCCCCTGTATGTGTTCAGTGCTCCTCACCGCCACAGCCCCTGTATGTGTTCAGTGCTCCTCACCGCCACAGCCTGTTTATGTTCAGAACTTCCCACAACCACAGCCCCTGTATGTGCTCAGTGCTCCTCACCGCCACAGCCCCTGTATGTGTTCAGAGCTCCTCACCGCCACAGCCCCTGCATGTGCTCAGTGCTCCTCACTGCCACAGCCCCTGTATGTGCTCAGTGCTCCTCACCGCCACAGCCCCTGTATGTGCTCAGTGCTCCTCACAGCCACTGCCCCTGTATGTGCTCAGTGCTCCTCACCGCCACAGCCCCTGTATGTGTTCAGAGCTCCTCACCGCCACAGCCCCTGTATGTGCTCAGTGCTGCTCACCGCCACTGCCCCTGTATGTGCTCAGTGCTCCTCACCGCCACAGCCCCTGTATGTGCTCAGTGCTCCTCACCGCCACAGCCCCTGTATGTGCTCAGTGCTGCTCACCGCCACAGCCCCTGTATGTGCTCAGTGCTCCTCACCGCCACAGCCCCTGTATGTGCTCAGTGCTCCTCACCGCCACAGCCCCTGTATGTGCTCAGTGCTCCTCACCGCCACAGCCCCTGTATGTGCTCAGTGCTCCTCACCGCCACAGCCCCTGTATGTGTTCAGAGCTCCTCACCGCCACAGCCCCTGTATGTGTTCAGAGCTCCTCACCGCCACAGCCCCTGTATGTGTTCAGAGCTGCCCACCATGGCACCTGTACGTGTTCAGAGCTTCCCACTGTCAAGTATTGTGTATGTGTGCACAACAGTGCCATTTTATATTGTTTTACAGTGTGTTTTATCCGAAATGTCACATTATTTCTAAGTAAAACATACACTGCTGCTATAACAGTCAGTGTCTGGTTTGTGCTACCCGTGAGTCCGGCAGCATGAAATCAAATTCATTTAAAAAAAATAACAAAAAAAATCGTTTACATTTTTGTGTACTCTTTTTTTTTTTTGTCTATTATAATGAAAACTGAGAAGTATATAAAGAAATCTCTATGTGTCCTACTCCTTCATGCTGTCTTGTCGGCAGCTACTGCAGAAATCTTTATTAAGTCTGCAAGCAGGACTCATCTTTCTCAGTTGCTACCCATGCAAAAATGGAGCACTGAGAGCACAGAATTTCTACAAGAATATCTATCTGGCAACTTTCACACATCAGGTTTTTGCCGTCAGGCACAATCCAGCGACTTTTGAAAAAAACTGATCCGTTTTTTTTCACGCCGGATCAGTTTTTTTCTCATAGAGTTGTATTAGCGCCAGATTGCACCTGATGGCCACACGTTTCATCCGTTTTTTGCTGGGTCAAAAATTTCTATTCCGGCGGACGGAGAAAGCGTCCATTTTTCTGTCCGGCGAAAAAACGCCCAGCGACAGTTCCAGCCATAAACAGACTCTCTCTCTCATCTAGCAAAAAAACGGATCCTTTGCATCAGTTTTTCACAATTTGCACCGGATCCGTTTTTTCCAAAAATAGACGGATTATGCCTGAAGGCAAAAAACTGATGTGTGAAAGTAGCTTAACAGGAAGATCCAGAAAATCATGAAAATTGGGGGTGGAACTAACTAATTTTACTTGTATTATATGTGTCTAGGTTTTCAATTCCTTCAAATTCACCGATTTTCCAGTAATGGTGACTGGTTTACTTACTGTCTTGCTTGGGATCAGCATATTTTCTGATGTGTCTCAGGAAGCTTTTTATGTCTGTACTTATAACCACACCGGCCACACAGTGTCATTTTCCATAATCTAAATTTTAGACTCCAAAACTTACAAGTTTTGAAAATACGGTACCTAATGTTTAAGGTACACATAGCCCAAACTAAAGCATCATTACAGAGTAATTTAGTAAAACAATTCTTGTGTGCTTTACTTTTTCGCGACAATTTTCATTTCTTTTTTAAACCCTGGCAGAGATAAATTGCTTGCATCCATGTCAGTGTCCGTAAGGGAATGAGCTGTGCCTGTTTTTACTTTAAATGTGGGAACCACACCCTGATGTTTCCAGTCTCTCCCAAATGAAGTCATTATCTGCTGTTTTGTTTCATTCACAAGCTGGAAAATGAAAGAATGCAAAAAGAAAATGTACAATACCAAACAAGGTTCAAAAGGGCATACGAGAAACCTCTCATCAACATCAATACAAAGAAGACTCTACCCGAGTTCACTATTTTAAATATTTTCGCATATTTATAGTCCTGATTAAAAATGGTCTACCAGACCCTCTACTTCGATATCTGGAGATGATTCCTTCCTTTGAGGGAAATGGGATAGGCCACCTTACACTCAAGTCCTTGGCATTCGCCGACGACATATTACTCATGATAGCCAATCCTAAGGAGTACATTCCTTTCATAATGGAGGCTTTCTATGAGTTTGGAGAAATCTCGGGATTCCGCATAAATTTTAACAAATCCAAGGCTTTAGCGATCTTCAGGAATGCTTGACAAAGGTGGCCCTTCCCTTTTCCATTTCAGTGGGGGCATGGTTCTTTACGATATCTGGGTATTCTTCTACACTCCAACCCACATACTATTTAACAACTTAATATCCGACCCTTAATACCTGCCATTACTTGGGAAATACAATCTTGGACGTCTTTTAAATTAGCTTTCACGGGTAAAGCTCACCTTATTAAAATGGTTTCCTTCCCTAAAATACTCTTCCCTTTACAAATGCTACCTATTCTATTATCTAAAGCTGCTGATCAACTTGTAACTAAGATTTTTCGACAATTTAAATGGGGTTCGAGGATCAGTATTTTTAAATTGCAATAGGCTAAATCTTTGGGAGGCCTCAATTTTCCAAATTTAAGATTGTATAGTGTTGCAGCCATTTTCAGACATTCTTTTGATTGGATTTGGGCCCATACAAAATTTATCAACATCCCATTAGATGAAGCAATGTATGGACTGATCAGTTTTCCTGCCTTACTCCATTTACAACAAAATAGAGTTCCCGCTGCAATCAGGGATAATCCTGCTACCTGCAAGTGTATTCTGCATCTGTGGGCACAGGATGCAACCCCTTTACTAAATTGAATTTCTTCGAAGGTAACATATTTGTTTAAAATGGATTGGATTGGATTGGATTGAGTCCATACTTCATAAAAAAAGTTATACAGAACGTTTTTTCCTCACATGGTCCTCCTTTTTTGATCCGCAGCCACTACCGGTTCGTCAAGCATTACATGGTTGCTTTCAATTCACCGATTGGTATATGAGAGAGCTTATATCTGGTAACACACCTATTAGGCTTACCTAATTAAACCTGCAGGGTATGCAGCGTGTGGGGGTGGGGGGGTGGGGTGGGGGGGGAGTTGGGTCGGGGCTGATTGTTATACTGAATAACCCTGTCTTCCTTTGAATTTTTCAAGCTACACTTTCTGGATATTGTTATGCCCTTCTTTGTCTTTATATGCTAAGTATGTTACTGATTCTTATATTGTTTGCAGACTGTTATAAATATTACAAAAAAAATGGTCTACCTATTTGTGCCTACAGATTCTGTGATATAACTATAATGTCCTCATGATTACAGACTACAAAGAAACGGTGAGACGGTGAGAGTTGCCTAGAGATGAACGGATCTGACGAGATTTGATTTTGCCAAATTGCATGGATTTTACCGGGAAATTGGATTTGCAACAATACTTTTTCCCATGTGTGAGGGTGGTGAAGATGGCGTTCCACTCCACTAGAGACTATTGTGTGTTTGGACTCCTCTGAGAACTCCAGTTTTTTTAATGTATTTTGCATGTATTGTACTGATTTCTATTGTTATGGTTGGATGTCACAGGGTTAACTGTAAGGCCGGACCACAGAGGGGAGGAGGATTGTGAATTTCAGGGTTAGTTTCAGGAAGAAGAAGTTAGAAAAGTGTTAGCAAGAAAAGAAGTAGGACACCCTCTAATCAAGGTGATTTTCACCTGGGTGTGTGTATGTGAAAGAAGACAACAGAGGAGCAGACTGACAGAAATGGAACATTTCAAAAGAATTCCATTGGCGGCAAAGGGGGAAAGGGACAAATATCCAGCAACTTGGTTTAAGTCCCTAAGGGTCTCTGGGGAACTGATGAGTGTCAGCCAGGTGTTGGAGGCTGCGGGTCCGAGAAGAGACAAATCAGTGAGGCTTGGGGCACACTCAGTAAGTTGGCAGCCATAGGCACTTCATTTACGTAACTCCAGAAAAATGGGCTTGAAAGATAATGATCACCGAAAAGCTCAGCTAAAGTGCTGTTATAGCTAGGAAGACTGGATATTCTTAACTTGTTCTGCAAACTTCACCAATTACAGTAAGGAAAAAAAGTATTTTGTCAGCTACCAATTGTGTAAGGGTACCGTCACACTGAAACGACGCTGCAGCGATACGACAACGATGTCGATCGCTGCAGCGTCGCTGTTTGGTCGCTGGAGAGCTGTCACACAGACCGCTCTCCAGCGACCAACGATCCCGAGGTCCCCGGTAACCAGGGTAAACATCGGGTTACTAAGCGCAGGGCCGCGCTTAGTAACCCGATGTTTACCCTTGTTACCAGCGTAAACGTAAAAAAAACAAACATTACATACTTACATTCCGTGTCTGTCCTCCGGCGCTCTGCTCTCCTCTGCACTGTCAGCGCCGGTCAACCGTAAAGCAGAGCGGTGACGTCACCGCTGTGCTTTCTGGCTGGCCGGCGCTGACACAGGATGCAGGAGGAGTGCAGAGAAGCAGAGCGCCGGGGACAGACAGCTGAAGGTAAGTATGTAGTGTTTGTTTTTTTTACGTTTACGCTGGTAACCAGGGTAAACATCGGGTTACTAAGCGCGGCCCTGCGCTTAGTAACCCGATGTTTACCCTGGTTACCAGTGAAGACATCACTGAATCGGCGTCACACACGCCGATTCAGCGATGTCAGCGGGAGATCCAGCGACGAAATAAAGTTTCAGACGATCTGCTACGACGTACGATTCTCAGCGGGGTCCCTGATCGCAGTAGCGTGTCAGACACAGCGAGATCGTAACGATATCGCTGGAACGTCACGGATCGTGCCGTCCTAGCGATCAAAGTGCCATTGTGTGACGGTACCCTAAGTTCTACCACTTAAAAAGATGAGAGAGGCCTGTAATTGACATCATAGGTAGACCACAACTATGAAAGTCAAAATGAGAAAAAAAATCCAGAAAATCACCTTGTCTGCGATTTGACTGCTTTATTTTCCCTCCTGATTCTCTCCTTGTAAAAGAGGTACAATTTTTACAACTGAAAAAACAATAATGAAAAAAAACTATTGGAATATTCAATGCAATCTTGAAATTGGACAACTAAAAGGGGCTGCCTAGGAAATGGAGCCTTAAGTAAGGTCATCAATTTCAAATCGGTAGGAGTCTGAACCCAGCACCCCCATGGCACATCTGTTTATTATCTATCAGTGGTATATTAGCAGCTGGATGTAATCACTGAACAGAGCTGTACAACTGAACCACATTATGAAATGTCCACTGCCGGGTGCTGCAGATCAGCTTCTTGAAGCTCATCAAGAGAATGCCAAGAGTGTGCAAAGGGGTATCGTTTCTCCTTATGGAGAGTGACATACCATCTCTGGCTTGTCAAGGTAAGGAGGCTTATTCGCCGTGCAATGCTCCTCTGGGAAATATAATATGCAAATTGCCTCTTCTAAGAAAAAGAGGACTTAAACTCTATAGCGCCACCTGTTGGAAGTAGAGATCCTACAAGTCACAATCAACCCTTCAACGAGTCGTGCAATATGACTTAGGATAAAAGCCAAATTAGTATCTCAATTCGCAGACACGGTGTTTCGGGCTGTTGGCCCTCGTCAGTGCGAAGACGACATTAAAGAGTTGATTGTGACTTGTAGGACCGCTACTTCCAACAGGTGGCGCGTTAGAGTTTAAGTCCTCTTTTTCTTAGAAGAGGCAATTTGCATATTAAGAGTGTGCAAAGCAGTCATCAAAGCAAAAGGTGGCTACTTTGAAGAATCTAGAATATAAGACATATTTTTAGTTGTTTCACACTTTTTTGTTAAGTATATAATTCCACATGTGTTAATTGATAGTTTTGATGCCTTCAGTGTGAATGTACAATTTTCATAGTCATGAAAATACAGAAAAATCTTTAAATGAGAAGGTGTGTCCAATCTTTTGGTCTGTACTGTAATTTGTTGCGTAATTTCTCCTGAGTATGGATATATACAAAACTGACTTTTGGAGTGCAAAATTGGCAGGAATCGATAGCGGACACAATGTTGCGCTTGGAGAGACCCTGATGTGACTAAACAGTGGAAACTCCCACAAGTGGCCCCATTTTGGAAACTAGACCCCTACAGGAATTTATCTAGAAGTTTGGTGACTGCCTTGAACCCCCCAGGAACTTCAAAGAATTTTATGATATTCAGCCGTGAAAATTAAATTTTCCCCCCCAAAATGTTGTTTTAGCCCAATTTTTGTTCTATTTTCACAATGTTAGGAAGAAAAAAATGGACCATATAATTTGTTGTGCAATTTCTCCTCCGTGTGCCAGTACCCCTTATGTGGTGTAAAACTAATGTTTGACTTTTGGAAAGCAAAATTAGCTGGAATTGGTAGTGGACCCCATGTCATGTTTGCAGAGTGCCTATTGTGCCTAATCAGTGGACGTTCCCCCCCCCCCCCCCCACGCACACACACACACACACACACACACACAAGTGACCTCATTTTGGAAACTACACCCCTTGAGGAATTCATCTCCTGATGTGTTGACCATCTTGATACCACAGGTGCCTCACAGAATTTAAAAATATTGGGACGTGAAAAGAAATATTACGTTGTTTCCATGAAAAGTTGATTTAGCCTCAAATTTCTCTTTCATAAGGGTTAAACTAGAAAATGGACCCCACAGAAAACACACATGTTTTCCTGAGTACGCCAATACCCAATATGTGGTTGGAAAGGCAACATATGCAAATAAATAAATAAAAATACAAGTTATTGCTCTTGGAAAGTAGATTGCAAAAAATTGAAAAAAATAAATAAAAATGGCTTAGGCACAAAGAGGTTCAATGCTCAAGAGCTCGAAAAACTGCACCTATGTAGACTTATGTGTACAAGATGGGTAAAATAACACCAGAACCTAATCACAATCAAGTTAGAAAAACATGTGCATCGACTTATGAATTCAATGTATTTATTACACAAGCTACTGCCAGAAAAGTGGTTTCCCCATGTCGCTGTGATCAGTGGTCGGTGATCTGATTTTTTTTGAGCTGATCAAAGAGCGTCTATGATTACATTCAACATTATTCTTTCAACAGTTCAAAGATCTGGAGATGATAAATGATTTTTAGGCGTAAAAAAAAAATCAACTTGTCCAGCTACACTAAAGGGCCTGCAGCACAATAAACTATGGTATAATGACCTTTAATTAGTCTTCGTATAATTATGTTACTCACCTGAATAGCTGATTTCTCTGGGCAATGCTCATATACAGCTGTGCTACACAACGGTGACAGCCTGATATTAATCAGTTGTACAGGATTTGTAAGACATGGCTGCATTCTACTAGAAACAGCGGACAACTTGGCCATGGATTATATCTGGCATTGCAGTAAACATGGTTAAGCTGTAATACCACACACAGCCTGCAGACTGGTGTGGCGCTGATGTTTTCTAAACCTGTACAACCCTTTGGAAAACAATATTTGGCTAGTAAAGAAAAAGACTTCATAAGATATCGTATATTTTCCTGCATTTTATATCTGTTTCTAGACTGTCAGGTATACAATTACACAGACCATGTCTGAGAATTACCCCTGTCAGTATTCCTCTATCCCTAATATACTGCTCAGTGCCTCTTCCAAACATTTCTCTTGTGCTACGTAGTCACATCTGCTTTCCTGTGTTTCTTCCACTTTCTACATGTCCAGTTTAATCAGTTTGCACGTCCAGAGTTCTCCATCACATATCTACTAAGAGTTAAAGGGCTTGTTCATAAAGCAAATCCCTGTCCTCATGTTCCATAAGGCAATGCAAACACTACATGGGATGCTCCAGTGAGCACAGGACCTTCACACAGTTCCCCTGTAGGGGTCCCTATGGGGAAAATGTATAGCAGGACGTGGTTGGAGTTGCCAGGTGTTAGAAATGGTGAAAACCATTCTATTTAAAATGGTAAGAATTTTTTTGTAAGAATCTATGCTACCTACAGCTAAGAGCGCAGAGACGAGACCATGCAATTGCAACACCCGCAAGGGCCGTGGGGTACTTGGAACAGGGTCGCACAGCTCTTAAAGAAGGGGTGGTCACAGCAGCAGTGTTCCTGTCCATGGCCCTGGGCGCGCAATTAAAGGGATGAAGAATAGAGAATGGATGATGGTGGAAATGGGAATAAAGTTTGTATAGGGAAAGGGGGATTGTTCATGACGCCACCTTCGGTGTTCGGCTATAAATGGCCAACGCTGCTTAAAGGGACTCTGTCACCTGAATTTGGAGGGAACAATCTTCAGCCGTAGGGGCGGGGTTTTCGGGTGTTTGATTCACCCTTTCCTTACCCGCTGGCTGCAATATTGGATTGAAGTTCATTCTCTGTCCTCTATAGTACATGCCTGCACAAGGCAATCTTGAAAAACCAAAAATATGTTGGAGGACCAACTGATTGAAAAAAATAAAAAGGAAGCAGAGCTCCTCCAGAGATGCATCATTTTCTCAGTTTCTTCCACACATAGTGGAGGCCTTAGACACTGGGCTGTGCAGGGACCTGTAGTAAGGCAGGTGGCCATAGACGCATTGGTGCTGTCACGATAGGACTGGCGACTAAACTGGGACCAGGGGCACCTTTCCTGGCCCTAACACTATGGGGCGCCCTAGCTCGCTGTTCCCCGAAATACCTCAGATGGCGAGGATGTCGGGGCCTCCGCCCCTGCCCTGTCTCCTAGCTGCAGCCCTGCATCTGTCCCCTTCCCCCACCCAGGGAAGAAAGGCGCTACCGTGTACCGCAGTACACAAACCCGACAGACAGGGGAACAGAGACAAGAGTAAAAGAAAATTCCACTCACACAAATATACTTTCACAAATAACAGGGGTATTCACCAGGGTGTGAAGGATGGGGAAAGAAAATAAGGCAGGTAAGGATGAGGAATTTCGAAGCGTACAAACCAAGCAACAGTCGCACAAAAAACTCCTTCAGCTCTCCAGTCATCTGCTCCTTACTCTCCAGGTCTATCTAGCAAGTGCTAACTCAGACAAGGACCTGGCCAGAAGGCATAGCTTTTATACGAGAGAGAAGTGGCTAACCGAACACAGTTGAATGCAGGGATTACCACATGGCCGATAAACCCCTGTCCTGCTGAAAGAAAGCAAACACATTTAATACACCTGAGAAGTGCTTCTTCTCAGCGGCGAAGCAGGAGCCATCAGACGGTGCAGTCTTCTGGTACTGCTCTGTCGCGGTAACTCCGTGACATGTGCAGAGGAAAAAGTCTGAAAAGAAGGCAGTGCGGCAGACCATTAATTCTCAGAATTGGTGGGAAACCTGGAGGTCAGAAACTCAAGGAGCATTAAGTGACTGTAGAATATAACTATGATATGCCTTCAATTACTAGAATGGAAAGAATCCTTTAAAGGTGTGGTCCACTGCTTGAACAACCTCTTCTTAAGGCTATCCGCACATGTTCAGGAATTTTCGCATTTTTTTCGCTATAAAAACGTGATAAAACCATGAAAAAAACGCATACATTAAGCATCCTATTATTAGAATGCATTCCACATTTTTTGTGCACATGCTGCGCTTTTTTCCGTGCGGGGATTCCGCACACATAGGAATGCATTGATCCGCTTACTTTCTGCATGGGGCTATGCCCACCATGCGGGAAGTAAGCGGATCATATGCGGTTGGTACCCAGGGTGGAGGAGAGGAAACTCTCCTCCAGGCCCTGGTAACCATATAATTGTTAAAAAAAAATTTAAAATAAAAAATCATTATATTCTCACCTTCCGGCTTCCCCGGCAGTCTTCCCGCTCCTCGCGATGCTCGCGTTCCCAAGGATGCTTTGCGGCAATGACGTGTGGTCTCGCAAGACTGCTACGTCATCTGGGGTCATTGCCACTAGGCATTACTGGGAACGCAAGTGTGACCAACCTGTCAATCAGTTTTCCAAGCGATGCTACAGATCACTTGGAAAATGCTTGCATTCTGCAAGCTAATTACGCTTGTAAAACGCTAGTGTTTAGCGGGAAAATGCATGCCAATTCCGCATGCGTTTTTCTCGCGGCAGGGAGTTGCATGTGTGCACATAGCCAAAATGTTATGTCCTCTGTGTAAAATAAAACCTTATATTAACCTCCAATGCTGACACCGTTCCAGAAATCTCAGCAATATTATGACATTGTTATAACACATGAATGCTGCAGCCGATCGGTGGCCGCTGATGGGCTGCAGTGCTCACAGTTCCCTAGGACAATGGAAGTGTGAGCAAAGAAGCAACTGATTGGCTGCAACACAGCAATGTCACATGAGTAGTTCTGGCGCTAACATTGCTGGAAAGGAACGAGTGCAGGAGGTGGGTATTAGCTTTTTTTATGTTACTCTGTGAACTACAGTATTTAGGAGGATGTTGTCTGAACAGATGAAATTGACCACCACTTTACCTGCTGATTGACAAATTCTCCTAGTGATGCAGGGAGTAATCCCCAACTCCACCATCACAGGGATGATAATTGATGTAAGTGATAAAATATTGGTCATATATAGCTTTCAGTGATAAAAGTAAGAAAAATCTCAAAAGAATGAACTTGACCGACAACTGGGCCTGATTCATGAATACCGCGAGAACTTACTGTGAAGAAAAGAGCAGCCAATCACAGCGCTTTCCTGTCAGCGCAGATAACTAAAGCCCCGTGGTGCTTTTTCCTCTTCTGTAATTAAAATGAGAAATGTGAAGTAACCCTAGGAATCCATCTTGCCGGCCAGCCCTATCCCAGTGAGATCACCTACACTAGAGAAGATTACCTCAGCGCTTACTAGAAAAACCGCACGGTTCACAGCCCCGACTCTCCTGAACCTTTGCATCTTACACATCTAGTACAAAGAAACTAATGATAAAAGGAATTAATGAAACGCTCTTAATGGTTATTTCTGGGAAGCCGTCCAGCACATGGAACACATCTGTCTGATAAATCCCTGTATTCTTTGTCATTATTATAGAAAATAATCCTTAAAAGATGATATGTCCCACACTGCACCGTGGGCAGAGCGCCCGCCTCCACAATAACAACATTCAGGGAAAGACATAAAGGTAAAAAAAAAATAATACAGGAAATGAAACGTCATACGTGAGCGATGCCCTGGGAGTTAGATAAACACCATTTATTTTACTTTAGAGAAAAGGTCTTTACGGCTTGTTTTATTAGTCTTATGCTTTCAATCCGAGTCAGACATAATCGGAGGGGATGGAAACGGCCACATTTTCTTTGTAACTTATCACCATACTATTTTACAGCAAAGAATCGGGGAAGGGTCTTGTAATTTTACTTTTTTATTTTTATAATACCTAATACATTTAAATGGTTATTGTGGTTATCACTTATCCACGGGACAGGAGATAATTTGCCGATTGGTAGGTGTCCCTGGAACCTGCACCGATCAGCAGATCGAGCAATTTATATCCCCGTTACAAAATGGCGTGACAGGTAGGACACTCGACTCTCGCTCCATTCATTCTCTATGGTACTGCAGAGCTTGGCAACGCCACGGGGAATAACTGGAGTGCAGGTCAGTCCAAAAGATAACAAAGCACTCACATCTTCTTAAAAAATTGCTTTATTGATCCAGTAATAAAAAAAAGGCACAAACAATGGTTGAAAGCAACAGCACAAAAACTAAAAAGGCGGAAAAGAAATATCTGCTGCGCTCCCAGGCAAGATGTTTCAGACCTCCATGGTCCTTTGTCAAGCATGTGCACTTCAACTCCATTTTAACAGGGTTGAAGTGGCCTTTTCTGTTAATTGGTTGGACAACATCCGATCAACAAGTTATCAACCATCCTATACGTGGCTGAGAACTTTTTGTTTCAGCAGAAAAATGGAAACATGCGAATATTAGAGATGAGCAAATCTCCCAAATTGTCCTCGTATTAGGAGGTCAAGGAATTCGATTTGCAATTCAAATTCATTTGATGTGAATCAAAAGTGTCCTGATTGTCATTTGAAGACATTTATTATTCTCTGAAGTTTCTCCAGATCCAAAAGCATAATAAATAGTGGGCCGAGAAGGGGTTAAAAAATAACAGCACATGATTCCCACCTCGTCCGTGCCTGGAGCCCACATAAACAAGACGCGACCTACGTCATATAGACATTAATGATGTGCATGTGGCTTAACGTGCCGAAGGTCTAGGAGTCCACTCTAGTAGACCCCGAAGGAGCTACAACATGACAACATGAGAGGGGTGAGGAGAGAATGGGAATTTATTATTTTTTAACCCCTTTCAGCACATTGTACTTCTTTATACAGGAGAGTAAACAGACTAAACTATTCCCTACAGAGGCGTCCAGGAGAATATGGTTTACTGTATCGATAACTTTTCTTAACCACAATGGCCGATCTAGCCAACAGCATAACGGCTCCAAATGGTTACCATATAAAACCCACTGTGAACACTGCATGGACTCATCGACTTGCTGGAAGGTTATTTGCTAAGTAATTACTTTAGCCAGTTTCTGGGTACATTAATCTGCAGATGCCGGTGACGGAGACTCCGTACAGTGCGTGGAATGAAGAGGTGATGAAAGCAGATTTCAGTAATGGAAGGCAATCTATAATACTGTTACATAAGGGGCAGCGATGCGCCAGGTGTGCCGCTATCATCAGAGTGCCAGATGACAACATATTACAGAGGAATATTAGTTATATCATGGTAAAATGAATCGCTATATAGTTCTACAGACTCAGAGAGGCGTGATGCATGTGAGCGCAGAACAACCAGCGAGCATTATACAACCCACCAAACACTGCAGTGAAGACGGTCACCGGGGAAAATGTGAGGCTTTGTTTATAAAGTGTCTTCATTGTGGTTTACAAGAGTTACAAAACAACATTGCGATATATTATGTTACTTGAGTCTGGAATAACCACATTATTATTATCAATGGACTATCAAAGGTGGCGAACATTATTGGTGTCACAGAGCCTCCATGATCATCAGACAGGTCGTAAGGCAGCTTTGCCATTAGATTCACGGGCCCGAACCACGGACAGCATGAATCAGACACGGACAACATGAATCATACTCTGTGTGCACAATTAGTAAGAAATTTGTATTTTGATGTTTAATTGAATTATTCAAAATGTAACAAACCTGAAAATGTAAGAAAGGAAAAAGTGAGAAAAAGCGCAGAATTGTTAGGCAAATAAATGAGAAACGGAAATTTTTCCACCTCAATTGATTATTTTCATCTGTTAAATGAAACCCATCACCAGGTTTTTCTCATATAAAGTAGGGCCAGCACCTGTAAGCAGTCACATAAAGTACGGTATACTGGAATGCTGTATACATGTCCCCGATGCGCTCTCTATAAAACAATAAAATACCTTTTATTATCCACACCTATGGGGCGGTCCGTCCGATGGGCGTCGTTGATCTTGATCCGGTGCCTTCTCTCTTCTTACAATGACGTCCTCCTTCCCTGCTTCGTGTGAGGATACTTCCTGGGTCATCCACGCAGTGTCGATGGCATCGTGCTCCAGTGCTGGCGCACTTCTCGCTGTCCTGTCGAGGGCAGAGCAAAGTATTGTAGTGCGCATGTGCCGAAGCTCTTAGCCCTTTCCTCACATATTCGCACTACAATACTTTGCCGAGGGCAGAGAGAAGTGCGCCAGCGCAGGAGCACAATGCTATGGACCTGCATGGATGACGTTGGGCGAGTCATACACATGAAGTGGGGAAGGAGGACGGCAATCAGAAGAAAAGAGGAGGTGCCGGACCAAGCCAGTGACGCCCATCGGACCAGACCACGACGTAGGTGAAGATAATCAAAGCTATTTTTTGTGTTATACAGAGCGGATTGGGGACACATATACAGCATTCTAGGATACTGTGTTTGAGGGCTTACAGGTGCTGGCCCTACTTTATATTAGAAAAACCTGGTGACAGGCTCCCTTTAAGGTGAGAATAATAACCAAACAACTCAACATGTACAAAATACATTTCTAACATTTAAAAAAAAATATCAGTGGTCAATATAGCCGCCCTTCTTTTCAAGAACAGCCATAAACCTTCCAGCTATGGAGTCTGTCAGCTTCTTAATCTGTTGATGATCACCTTTTTGGGCAGCACCAACCACAGTCCCCAGACACTATTCAGAGAGCTGACTCTTTTCCTTCACCATAGATCTCCCATTTAGGAAGGGCCCACGTTTACTTCATAGGGTTTAGGCCAGATGAGGAAGGGGCTGTGTCATTTTTCTTTCATCTTTAAGGTCTTTCTTGTTAGTCAAGCCATGGAGGACTTTAATGCATCGGACTGCATAAAAATCATGGTTTTTTTGAAAGATGCAGACTTAGTACTGTGCCGATGCTTGAAGAAAGTGTCTTCTAAGAACTGACAGTAGGTTTGTAAGTTGATTTGAGTCCATGTTCAACTCGAAAATGAGAAACTAGCTCATATTTAATAATACCAGCCCAGAGCAGTACCCCACCTCCACCCTGCTGGCATTTGCGTTGAAGTTAAAGTCTGTGCTGGTTACTGATCCTGTCCCGAGCCCATGTATGTAGTCCGGCAAGGGTCACTGTCATCTCATCAGTCCATAAAACCTTGGAAAAACCTGTCTTCAGATATGTCTTGGGCCAGTCTTGACGTTTCCCCTTCTGTGTCTTGCTCAGTGGTGGTTGGATTTCTGCCTTCCTTAACTCGCCCATGTCTCTGAGCACTGAGCACCTTGTATTTCTGGGCCTCCAACAAGGTTTCAGTTCTGGGACATGATAGCACTGGAGGATTCACATTTCATTTTTGTGAAATCTTAGGCAGCCAATGTGCTTCTTTTTTTCCACACCTGGTGACTATTTTAAGCAAAACTTTTGATGGTTCTGTGATCACACTCTAATATCATAGCAATTTCAAGAGTGCTGAATCCCTCTGTTGTAAGAGTTGTAACAATTTTTGACTTTTTAGAGTCTTTTTTGGCCCATTTTGCCTGAGGAAAACAAGCTGCCTAATAATTCTGCACACCGTGATAAAGGATGTTGTATCCTTGGGCCTTACCCCCTTATTACACCAATACACGTCACCTGACCTGCTTCGTCCAATAGGAATCCACATTTATACAGCTCAGAGGTGGAAAATATACAGAAAAATAATCATATGATCAGAATACTCACTCCGACTCGCCTAATAATTATCCACACAGCCGTCTGGGGACTATGGTCCCGATTCCTTGAAGTGTTCTTCCAAAAGTCAAACATTGTTCAAGCAACTCAGAAATTGAACAAAAATTTTGCGATTTTGAGGTTTTCCTCTTGGGTCCCAGCTATAGTTGTGAAAGTGGGCGAAGTACGGGCAGGGTGGTGCATGACTACACCCACCCGTCTAACTTTTAAAAGGTTAAGAAGTCAGCCAGCCTTGTTTTTACATGATGAAGCTCACTCCTGTGGTGTGTGCAAACGTTACAGCTAAATACACCTCTCACAGCCAAAACCAAGAGTAATATATTGATGCCATCCATCTTGTATGCACAGAGGGCTCTTTCACATTTCATTAACCTTTTACACATTCATCCTCAGTGATGCCAGCCTGGACTTGCATTATCGATAGCAGGATTGTGTGCCCGTCTATCACATACTAGACTCCGTATAATCACTACTTGTATTAGCTTCTGCTGCTTGGTAACTTTGGTGAGACCCTAACAGTGTGATGAGGATGGATTGCTCCTTTTTAGGTTTCCATACTTTTGCAATCCCATCCTGAATCCTCCCACATACAGACAAGAATAGCAATTGGTAGTCAGTGACTTTAGGAAATGGCAATTATGTGCAGGCACTGGCACACAGTAATATCAAGCGGGCAGCTAGTAACAGCTAGCACTAAGTATTTAAGGTTCTGGTACTTAGTAACAGTAATTGGCATTAAAGGGATCCTGTAGTCACTTACACCCTTTCCTAAACGCGGGTAGCATGAAATCCTGACCGGGCCCTTCGTACAGTGAACTAGATTTTACTCTGAAAGGCTGTAATGAATACAATCTTGTCACCTAGGCGGTTCCCCTCCATCTTCCTGCCGCCCGGGATGGCTTGATTGACAAGTTTCTCCCCATACACAAATATGGCAAAGTTGAGAAAGCATAGAGAAGCCAGAGGCGTGCTACCCAGCAGACATTTACGAAGGGTGGCCCCACGAACAAACTACATTTTCATCAACATTCAACACATCTTGCAATAACAATAAGTTCCACAAATGGATGTGTTAAAGCATCACTCCAGCAATTTTTTCAGCGCTAGAGTGGTGCTTCAAACTTAAGGTCCCGCAGCTCCATCTTGTAACTGCAACTTCTGACTGGCCAGATGTCAGGAGCTCCCAATGCAAATCTATGAGAGGCAGAACGAGGCTTTCACAGACTTGCATTGAAAACGTTTCCTCCGGCTCGCTCCATGAAACACTGGGTCTAGCAGGTCACAAACTGCTGGAGACTGACAAGAGCAGCGGCGGGAGAAGGGAAGAGGGCGGCAGGTAAGTAGGGTCAGGGACCTTATATTAGAAGCACAACTCCAGTGGTGAAATATAAAAAACTGCTGGAGTGATGTTTCAAGAAAATGTTCCTGTTTTGCAATAATCTTAATAAATGTAACCCTGTTATGTACTGTTGTTTGGTGTGTCCAACCAAGCAGAATGGCTCGAACTGCAGGCTTTCAAAGTTAACATTTCTCTGCCTGTTTTATCACAGGAGCGTTTGCTTCTGCTGCATTACCGGACCTCTGAGCACATCATAAATCACGTCAGTGACATAAGTGCTCTAGCATCTGCTGAGCTTGTACAGCAAGTCACTGACTTGATTTATGAGGCTCTCACAGGACTGATGATATAGCAGAAACACTCAATCCTGTGATAAAACAGGCATGGAAATGCATTACCTCTGAAAGTAGTCTGTATACCAGGGCTGTGGAGTCGGTAAGCCAAACTTCCGACTCCTCAATCTCCATCACACCGGCTCCGGCCCCACCAAAATGGGCTCCGAATCCGACTCCACAGCCCTGCTGTATACTCTCTTATCATAAGTGACTTATGCTTACCCTGCCATGAATTGGGACAGCTTTGCACGGTCAGACACAGCCATTATACCATTCATGGCCACACATGAACTTTGCTAGTGGTACAATTCCTTTAATTCCTTGTTGATATGAAATTTTTACTCTACATGGGTTTTTATCTGCAGTTTTATTGTGGCTGAAAAATTTACATATACATAGAATTTACCTGCAAGACAAGCCTTTCAAATGCCAGTAAGGTGTCCCACTTGGAGCATTCAGGATGTTTTAATGCCTGAACTGCGGCTAATGCCAGCTGAAGCAGACCACAGTGGTTTTCTAAAGCTTGTTTGCTTTGTTTGAAGACCAGGGCATGGGATTTGAGTTGTTCAGTAGTCACTCTACCTGCGAATAACAAACAAAGCCAACATTATAAAATATTACCGTATATGTAGATATAGAATTTCAACACACAAAATAGCAAAGTAAACAAATACAAAAAATTGCTGCATTCATTTTTTTAATGTTTTTTTTTGCCAGTTAGAATCCAGCTCTTATGCCTTGAACACGTGACTCTTGAAGGACATACACCTCTACATCTCAGCTATAGAAAAGACAAAAAGGAGTGCCAGCCGACACAACTTCTGAGCATATGCAGGGTCGGACTGGCCACCGGAAAACCGGAGGATTCTCCGATGGGCCCAGTCACTGACACCTGCTAGCATACAGGGCTGGCAGCTGCCTAGGGCCCCCACTGCTCCAGGGGCCCCCAGCCAGTGGCTTGTCGCTAGTAGCGGCACACTATGCAGCTGCTATGGGGCCCCTGAGTCAGGTGTGCCCACCTGGTGACAGCAGAGCAGCAGCGGGAGACAGGAGGCAGAAACCTGTCCCCGCTGCTAAAGAGAAATGAATATTCACTCTTCCCCATGCCCCCATGGGCGTGGAGAGGGGTGAATATTCATTTCACTGTTAGCCGCAGGCTGCGGCTAACATACCACAAGTAAAGCTGATGCGACTTCAACGGAGGTGGAGGGGAGCCCCTGCAGGCCGCTAACACTGAGGGCAATCTGGTCTGTTAATCCAGCCCCAAGGCTCCCCTGGACAGATTGTTCTCATATGCGGTGGGCAAGGAGCGATGCCTGCAGCTCCGCTGCCTACGGGAGAAAATGGCAGCGGAGCGGAGCTGAAGGGATCCATCCTGCTTCGTGCCCAGCGCGTCCAGTCTGATAAAGCAGCGCAGCTTGATGACATCAGCATTCAGCGCGCGGCTGTGCCAGAGAGGAAGCTTCCGGCGACGAAGATGCTGCTGGGGAACGTGTGGAGACGTGAGTGGTGCTGTGTGTGTGTCTGCGGGGGAACGTGCACAGATGTGTGTGTGTGTGTGTAGGTGCTGGAGAGGGCAATGATGGGGGTGATGAGGAGAAGGCAATGATGGAGGAGAGGCCAATGATGGGGGTGGTGGGAGAGAAGGCAATGATGGGGGAGGTGGAAAGGATGATGGGGTGGTGGGGCAGGAGGCAATGATAGAGGTGGTGGAACGGATAATGATGTGGGTGGTGGGGGAGAAAACAATCAGAGGTGGCGAAAGGGCAATAATGGGGATCTTGGGGGAAAAGGCAATGATGGAGGTGGTGGGGAAGAAGGCAATGATGGTTGTGGTGGAGGAGAAGGCAATAATGGAGGTGTTGGAATAGGCAATGATGGGGGTGATGGGGAGAAAGCAATGATAGATGTGGTGGAAAGGGCAATGATGGGGGTAGTGGGGGATTAGGCAATGATGGAGGTGGTGGAAGGGGAAATGATCGGGGTGGTGGGTGAGAAGGCAATGATGGAGGTGGTGATGAGGACAATGATGGAGGTGGTGGAGAGGGTAATGAGGGGGCTACATTATATTCTATGAAAGTTGCATTATATTCTATGAGGGGGCTACATTATATTATGAGGGGGCTATCCCAAACCCTGCTACATAATTAAGACGAGTACTCCCTTATATTATACCCTGAAATTAGCTTGCTACCACACAATCGGTGGTCTTGTATTTATTTCTATGTAGCTGCATAGTGGGCCCCAAGAATGATTTTCTCTGGTGGGCCCAAGGTGCTCCAGTCCGACGCTGAGCATATGTATCAGTAAAGGTACTATGTCATTTCACTTACTTCGCAGGGGGAGAGGATCCACTTTTGCCCCCCTCCCCCAATCCAGTTAATTATTCTATTTTCTATTTATGGCATTACGTGATTATAAACAGACTAGATGAATCCTTCTAAACGCTATGTAAAAACAGGGAGTCTTTCTCCGCATGAGTCATCATTAGAACTACATTTCTACATCACTGTAAAGTCCCTGGTAACCCAGCTCCACCTCCTCTTCAACTCCTGACCCAGCTGCACCACTCCTCCCCCTGCCAGAATTTTCACAAGGTTGTAGAATTGTAGTTCTAGTGATGACTCTGCATGGAAAAAGAGACTTCCTGTTTATATATAAAGGTTAGAAGGATTCAGCTATTTATGAATTTATGAATCACATGATGTCATAGACCTAAATGGAAAAGAGAAAAATGAACTGGGTCGACGGGCAAGATGACGAATTTTAAGCACACAGTGCTTTATAATATGATGACTGCAATATATTAAGATGATAAAAACTTTGATGAGAGGAGGGAGAAGTGCTTCATTAACAATTGTCTTCAGTGTAAAGAAGAAGTAGTCCTGGAAGTGAGCCCTGATCTCTCCATCCGCCAGTCTGTGTGGGATTACACGACGATACAGAAGGATCCGCACAAGCCTCTATGCAGAGAAGATCTCTAGTGAATTCTCCACCTCTCTGTTGAGTTCCTCAAAATCCTGCACATAGAAGAATTGATGCTGTTTTGAAGGCAAAAGGTGGTGTCACACCAAATATTGCTATGCTTTATATTCCTGTTTTGTCCATTCACTTTGCATTTCTTTAAATGATAAAAAATAAACTTTTTTATGCTCTTTTGCTTTGCAGCATTTTTTTGCACACCTGCCTAAAACTTTTGCACTGTGCTGTAGTTTATTTTTGCAGGTCTAAAAAGTGCATTAAGGAACGCAATTGTTATTTCTTCTGTTTTCGGAAAGTCTACAACTGCACATTGTGTCTCAATAACCTGCTCTAGGGCTTGAGAATGAAAATTATATAACAATTCTGTGCGGAACTGTCAGACTTTTTGACATGGAACACAATAAAGGAAATAAATCTGTCCACAATGTTTACCAGCTTCTGCAAGCTTCAGAATCAAGGAGTAAATCCTGCAGGAAACACAGGGGTCCTACAAACCAGTCTTACTTTCTACTGGTGACTGACTGAAAGCTTAAAGGGGAAGGGGCTTAACCATCTTTGTATCCTACTGTAGGCAGGGAAGAGGGGAGAGGCTTCTGCTGCAGCAAGTTCTCTTACAGCCAGACACAAAGAAGTGAGGAAAAGAAAGGGAGAAATTGATGATCGCCTGGGGAACACAAAGAAGAATACTTTATATATTTTTCAGCTTTAATTGCACATACGACAAAACAGTATTAAAGAAAAAAAAAAAGAAGATTACGGAGTATTCTCTTTGTTTAGCGCTCCCCTAACAGAATCTGATCCTGGTTTACATTTGTGGCTTGGAACAATATTCACTGTTGCAAAATAGGTATTTGTATCTAACCATGGAAAAATCTTACATTTATGCACCACAAACGATTGTGTCATTTCATTTTTCTCTTTTTCTAAGCGTTTTAGTTTAAAGAAAATAAAAGTGCAAGATAAAAGCAAAGCAGATTGTGGTCTGCCCAACAGCTTTCTTCAAAAGTGCTTAACATTAATCTGTCAAACTGCAGTGTACAAAAGAAGGAAAAAAACTGTATTTCTTTAAACTAAGCATGAATCAACACCTGAAATAACATGTTGCATGCAACATCAGTACAACCGAGTCAGAGGCTCCCGCCAGCTAAAACACGGAGACCTCAGCAAAATGGGGAGCTTGGAGCAGAAGGGTTAACAAAGCAAAGGGCCCGGACTGAATCACTGCAAGCCATGGGCTTCATATAATATGCAACCCCCAAAACCTCCCTGGGAATAGATAGTGTAGTTCTTTCTTCCAGTGGAGCTTACCAGGATCACTTACAGAGCTAAATAATAGCTGTCTTATAATTATGACAAAAACTTCATATATAAACAAGCTATTAAAAAATTAGCTAAAAAAAAAAAAGAAGGGAAATTCTACAATATAAGCAGCCTTTGCCATGCTGAAAACACTGAATGAAATCCTTGGGCCGTTCAGCATCTGGTTCTCATTTCCATTGTGAAATATAAACAAACCTGACATTTGTAATACAGACTGGTGGTGCAGCAGAGTGCCTGTAGGGGGCGCTGTTCACCAGGCTAAGACCAGACACTGTGTCTATACCATGCAGTACTCGCCCTTAGCCAGACAAATTCTTGTGTTAAAAGTACTTAACATTACATAAATCTTCATTTTTAAAAGTCTACTTTCATAGGACTGCAGAAAACGGAACTTTCGTGTTTTGCTAAACTTTGAATACATTGTTTGGGTTATTTCCACTCATGGTCACTTCTGCCATCTTATCTTTGGCGACGTTCTCGTAGTCATCTCCCAGGGGACTGCATTTTGCCGCCACCCTGGAGTAGAACTCGCCAGGGTCTCCGATCCGGATTTGATCGTCGGCAGAAGAGCAGTTCCCGGTTATCTACATATAACTGTATTTGTATCTTTTAGACACAATTACAAATAAAGAAATTAGCGTTGGCACTCGGGCAGAGGAGAGCTCATCTCCCCACCATGATGAGCAGCGGCGTGATGAAATAGCCTCATCACACTGCCCACATCAGAGGCGAAGATGCCAGGGCAGGAACGACGTACGCTCCAATTCATCCAAGACTCTTCATAGCCATGCTTCACGGGATCGGTGGAGGACATGGCGGTCGGTGGAGGACATGGCGGTCGGTGGAGGACATGGCGGTCGGTGGAGGACATGGCGGTCGGTGGAGGACATGGCGGTTGGTGGAGGACCTGGCGGTCGGTGGAGGACATGGCGGTCGGTGGAGGACATGGCGGTCGGACCCCCAGTGATTAGAAAATGAATCCTCTAGTGACTAAGGGATAGCTTTAAACTTTAGGGAAACCATGTCTGACCCTGCTGTCACTGCCCACCTTCAGAATCACTGCAGTAATTTTTTTTTATTATGCCTTTCCTAATTTCAGCAGTGGGCTAAAGAGGGAAGGTTATGTCAGAGGAGAGCACAACTTCCGAGAGATCGTCTGCAGATCCATCCAGCATCGTTCTTAGCTACAATTTTACCCACCATTATCTTTTTCATGTCTGTTCTTTGCCAACATCTTGTGGGTTTTATATGACTGGGTTCACACTTTGCAATCACACCAAAATGAAGGTGCACCATGCCAGAGTGGAAAGTGGTTTCACAATGTCATCATTTATAAAACTAGACAAGTCCATTGAGTTCAACGTATAGCTGAAAATGAAGAAAAACCCCATGAAGCAGACACGAATATAATGGGAAAAATGCCATCCTGACTCCACATACAGCACTCAGACAAGCTGCCTGGGTACATGTCCTATCCCACAATCTAAGGCCCCAAACCTGTAATATTACATCTATAAAGAAAGGCCTCCAGACCCTCCCTGTACCCTTATAGTGAATCAACCATTACAACGTCATGTCACAGTCTCACTGCTCTTACAGTAAAGAATCAATAAAGAATCGCTGTCTGTGATTATGAGTAAACCTTCTTTCCTCTAGAATCTTTTTTCTGCCAGGGGCTATTTGGATATTTATACCATCCTTCGGGGGCCGTACAAATTCCGCCCACAAAGTGCATCCTGACTCCGACACTGGTTTCAGGACGTAATCTTGCATTGCATGCCCTTCAGTGTTCAGTAGTGAACACTGCGTGTGCTAACAGAGCAAGAACAAATTAATGAGCTGGTGGCAATCAAAATACAGCTCCCTGCCCAAGAATGTGGTCCCTGAGAATCTGCTCGAGGGCCTGATAAAAGGTCATCGTGGGCCGTAAATGGCCCTGGGGCCTGAGGTTCCCCACCTCTGCTCTAGATGTAGTAAATGCCCCCTTATCATCACAGCAGGCCTGGGTGTAAAAAGATCATTGGAACGATCTCTGTACGGTCCTTTAATATAGTTGTACTACTGCAGTTTCAAAATGCATCTGAAAGCAGTTCCATAGTTATAGGAGCTGTATACCTTTGATTACAATATTTAAAATCGTATGTAGTTTGAGCAAAAAATCATTTTCGCACTTGGGATTTACTATACTTTTTGCATTGTTTGCTTTCTATAGCTTCTGTGTTGCAATGCCCAATGTTGGATGCAGAATAAGTTAACTCACGGGGGATGGGAAGAAAAACATTAGACTCGAACAAAGAAGACCCAGGAAAACATACTCAGAAGGGAGGTAAGAACATTTCTAAAACAATCCACAGCGAGGAGATTGGAACAAAACAAAATCCTCTAAACTGCATGCTCGCAAACGCCAGAAGCCTGACAAACAAGATGGAAGAACTAGAAGCAGAAATATCTAAAGGTAACTTTGACATAGTGGGAATAACCGAGACATGGTTAGATGAAAGCTATGACTGGGCAGTTAACTTACAGGGTTACAGTCTGTTTAGAAAGGATCGTAAAAATCGGAGAGGAGGAGGAGTTCGTCTCTATGTAAAGTCTTGTCTAAAGTCCAATTTAAGGGAGGATATTAGCGAAGGGAATGAGGATGTCGAGTCCATATGGGTCGAAATTCATGGAGGGAAAAATGGTAACAAAATTCTCATTGGGGTCTGTTACAAACCCCCAAATATAACAGAAATCATGGAAAGTCTACTTCTAAAGCAGATAGATGAAGCTGCAACCCATAATGAGGTCCTGGTTATGGGGGACTTTAACTACCCGGATATTAACTGGGAAACAGAAACCTGTGAAACCCATAAAGGCAACAGGTTTCTGCTAATAACCAAGAAAAATTATCTTTCACAATTGGTGCAGAATCCAACCAGAGGAGCAGCACTTTTAGACCTAATACTATCTAATAGACCTGACAGAATAACAAATCTGCAGGTGGTCGGGCATCTAGGAAATAGTGACCACAAAATTGTAGAGTTTCACCTGTCTTTCACTAGGGGGACTTGTCAGGGAGTCACAAAAACATTGAACTTTAGGAAGGCAAAGTTTGAACAGCTTAGAGATGCCCTTAATCTGGTAGACTGGGACAATATCCTCAGAAATAAGAATACAGATAATAAATGGAAAATGTTTAAGAACATCCTAAATAGGCACTGTAAGCAGTTTATACCTTGTGGGAATAAAAGGACTAGAAATAGGAAAAACCCAATGTGGCTAAACAAAGAAGTAAGACAGGCAATTAACAGTAAAAAGAAAGCATTTGCACTACTAAAGCAGGATGGCACCATTGAAGCTCTAAAAAACTATAGGGAGAAAAATACTTTATCTAAAAAACTAATTAAAGCTGCCAAAAAGGAAACAGAGAAGCACATTGCTAAGGAGAGTAAAACTAATCCCAAACTGTTCTTCAACTATATCAATAGTAAAAGAATAAAAACTGAAAATGTAGGCCCTTTAAAAAATAGTGAGGAAAGAATGGTTGTAGATGACGAGGAAAAAGCTAACATATTAAACACCTTCTTCTCCACGGTATTCACGGTGGAAAATGAAATGCTAGGTGAAATCCCAAGAAACAATGAAAACCCTATATTAAGGGTCACAAATCTAACCCAAGAAGAGAAGCGAAACCGGCTAAATAAGATTAAAATAGATAAATCTCCGGGTCCGGATGGCATACACCCACGAGTACTAAGAGAACTAAGTAATGTAATAGATAAACCATTATTTCTTATTTTTAGGGACTCTATAGCGACGGGGTCTGTTCCGCAGGACTGGTGCATAGCAAATGTGGTGCCAATATTCAAAAAGGGCTCTAAAAGTGAACCTGGAAATTATAGGCCAGTAAGTCTAACCTCTATTGTTGGTAAAATATTTGAAGGGTTTCTGAATAATGTTATTCTGGATTATCTCAATGAGAATAACTGTTTAACTCCATATCAGCATGGGTTTATGAGAAATCGCTCCTGTCAAACCAATCTAATCAGTTTTTATGAAGAGGTAAGCTATAGGCTGGACCACGGTGAGTCATTGGACGTGGTCTATCTCGATTTTTCCAAAGCGTTTGATACCGTGCCACACAAGAGGTTGGTACACAAAATGAGAATGCTTGGTCTGGGGGAAAATGTGTGTAAATGGGTTAGTAACTGGCTTAGTGATAGAAAGCAGAGGGTGGTTATAAATGGTATAGTCTCTAACTGGGTCGCTGTGACCAGTGGGGTACCGCAGGGGTCAGTATTGGGACCTGTTCTCTTCAACATATTCATTAATGATCTGGTAGAAGGTTTACACAGTAAAATATCGATATTTGCAGATGATACAAAACTATGTAAAGCAGTTAATACAAGAGAAGATAGTATTCTGCTACAGATGGATCTGGATAAGTTGGAAACTTGGGCTAAAAGGTGGCAGATGAGGTTTAACAATGATAAATGTAAGGTTATACACATGGGAAGAAGGAATCAATATCACCATTACACACTGAACGGGAAACCACTGGGTAAATCTGACAGGGAGAAGGACTTGGGGATCCTAGTTAATGATAAACTTACCTGGAGCAGCCAGTGCCAGGCAGCAGCTGCCAAGGCAAACAGGATCATGGGGTGCATTAAAGGCCCCTTCACACTCAGCGACGCTGCAGAGATACCGACAACGATCCGGATCGCTGCAGCGTCGCTGTTTGGTCGCTGGAGAGCTGTCACACAGACAGCTCTCCAGCGACCAACGATCCCGAAGTCCCCGGGTAACCAGGGTAAACATCGGGTAACTAAGCGCAGGGCCGCACTTAGTAACCCGATGTTTACCCTGGTTACCAGCGTAAAAGTAAAAAAAAAAAAAACAGTACATACTTACCTACCGCTGTCTGTCCACGGCACTCTGCTTCTCTGCACTCCTCCTGTACTGGCTGTGAGCACAGCGGCCGGAAAGCAGAGCGGTGACGTCACCGCTCTGCTTTCTGGCTGACCGACGCTCACAGCCAGTACAGGAGGAGTGCAGAGAAGCAGAGTGCCGTGGACAGACAGCGGTAGGTAAGTATGTAGTGTTTGTTTTTTTTTACTTTTACGCTGGTAACCAGGGTAAACATCGGGTTACTAAGCGCGGCCCTGCGCTTAGTTACCCGATGTTTACCCTGGTTACCAGTGAAGACATCGCTGGATCGGTGTCACACACGCCGATCCAGCGATGTCCACGGGAGATCCAGCGACGAAATAAAGTTCTGGACTTTGTTCAGCAACCAACGATCTCCCAGCAGGGGCCTGATCGTTGGTCGCTGTCACACATAACGATTTCCTTAACGATATCGTTGCTACGTCACAAAAAGCAACGATATCGTTAAGGATATCGTTATGTGTGAAGGTACCTTAAGAGAGGTCTGGATACACATGATGAGAACATTATACTGCCTCTGTACAAATCCCTAGTTAGACCGCACATGGAGTACTGTGTCCAGTTTTGGGCACCGATGCTCAGGAAGGATATAATGGAACTAGAGAGTACAAAGGAGGGCAACAAAATTAATAAAGGGGATGGGAGAACTACAATACCCAGATAGATTAGCGAAATTAGGATTATTTAGTCTAGAAAAAAAACGACTGAGGGGCGATCTAATAATCATGTATAACTATATATGGGGACAATACAAATATCTCGCTGAGGATCTGTTTATACCAAGGAAGGTGACGGGCACAAGAGGGCATTCTTTGCGTCTGGAGGAGAGAAGGTTTTTCCACCAACATAGAAGAGGATTCTTTACTGTTAGGGCGGTAAGAATCTGGAATTGCTTGCCTGAGGAGGTGGTGATGGCGAACTCAGTCGAGGGGTTCATGAGAGGCCTGGATGTCTTCCTGGAGAAGAACAATATTGTATCATACAATTATTAGGTTCTGTAGAAGGACGTAGATCTGGGGATTTATTATGATGGAATATAGGCTGAACTGGATGGACAAATGTCTTTTTTCGGCCTTACTAACTATGTTACTATGTAACTAAGAATCAGTCAGTGAGCTCATTGGGTTTATCTGACATGTTGCACCGCAAGGCTCTGTATTTCCCCTGCACATTCACGTATGATGTAGTTGTTAGTCGTAAATCAGCTGAGAGGAGCTCAGAAACAAAGAAAAGCATAAATATTTTCATCAGACTGACGAAAAAGGTTGTTACGCTTTTGTCTTTTTCTGAGCTCCTCTCAGCTGATTTACGACTAACAACTATATCAAACGTGAATGTGCAGGGGAAATACAAAGCCTTGCGGTGCAAAATGTCAGATAAACCCAATTTCAATTTAGTTCAAAATACATGCGTTTCAGTTATAGAAAAAAAATCTGCCTATAAGTGACAACCCATTTAATGGCCACACAGCTGAGTATGTTCACATGATTTTCTGAAAAATGGCAATTCAGAATTCTGGTGTGCACATAACCTGATGCAGTGAAACAGCAATTTACATGGCAAGGCTCGTTAAAGGGTCGATATTGAAATTTAGGTGGCACTAGAGTTCTAGTCATCTTCCTCTCTGAAGAGACAATTTACATACAGTATATAAACTTTTCAATTAATTTAGGTGCGATTAATATAACATGTCATGTAAGACTCAAGTCATATCTCAGAACGTGAAGATGCATAAATTAAGTTTTTTATAAAACATTTTTATTGTCCAAAATTATTAAAATATTTTACATTTTTTCAATATCAATCTGTAATAGTCATATTTGTACTGACCCACAACATAAAGCTATAGCGTTATCGTTATTGCACGCTTAACAGCAGAAAAAAATAATAGCACACAAACAACGGAATTTATGTTTTTTGCACCCCCATAAAAAAGAAATAATGTACATATGGCTCATTCCCCATGACTCAACATCCAGAAACGTCAGTGGCTGGATGAAAGATGCAAGAGTCTGTCTGGATCCCAGAAACTCACTAAGCTTTCATACACACACTGATTACAAGCAAACAGGTCACAGATGAGGAGAAAATAGGAGCAAACAAGTATACTAGAAGAAGTGTATCTTTTATTAATAATTTCAAAGGAAAACATATGTACCCAAAAGTACCATAACAAAAGTCTGAGTAAAAAACATATGCAGGGAGAAAAACAGAGAAACCAGGGAACCAACAATTGCAACTGCCCGACTGTGCATACAGAATAAAGTGCCTAGTGCAATAGAATACCAAGATGGCAAGCCAACCCCTCACAAAATAGATGCCAAATGCATAAATCCAAAATGGGATCACAGGGGGGCATAGACTTACCACAGGCAGAAGCTGAAGGACCCTGGGCCAGGTGTGTATAGCTCTGATGCGCCTTTCATGTGTCTAATGCACCGCTTTCTAAAGGGGAATACACAAATGCAGCTACAAAGACCTTTTATGGTCAAGTGGTAGAGCCCATGGTACAGAGATGACCAATAGCAGTGGTTGGAATCGGCGCCTGCGCACTGCTCACCCAAGGCCCCGGCAGATACACCGGACAGATTTCCACTGGTCTAATCTCCATTCCTTGTGTTCTTTAGCCCAAACAAGTCTCTTCTGCTTGTTGCCTGTCCTTAGCAGTGGTTTCCTAGCAGCTATTTTACCATGAAGGCCTGCTGCACAAAGTCTCCTCTTAACAGAACTCTGTGTGGCATTGACCTGGTCTCTAAACTGAGCTGCTGTTAACCTGCAATTTCTGAGGCTGGTAAATTGGATAAACTTATCCTCAGAAGCAGAGGTGACTCTTGGTCTTCCTTTCCTGGGGCGGTCCTCATGTGAGACAGTATCTTTGTAGTGCTTAATGGGTTTTGCCACTGCACTTGGGGACACTTTCAAAGTTTTCCCAATTTTTCGGACTGACCTTCATTTCTTAAAGTAATGATGGCCACAAATTTTTCTTTACTTAGCTGCTTTTTTCTTGCCATAATACAAATTCTAACAGTCTTTTCAGTAGGACTATCAGCTGTGTATACACCAGACTTCTGCTCAACACAACTGAGGGTCCCAACACCATTTATAAGGCAAGAAATCCCACTATTAAACCTGGCAGGGCACACCTGTGAAGTGAAAACCATTCCCGGTGACTACATCTTGAAGCTCATCAAGAGAATGCCAAGAGTGTGCAAAGTAGTCATCAAAGCAAAAGGTGGCTACTTTGAAGAACCTAGAATATAAGACATATTTTCAGTTGTTTCACACTTTTTTGTTAAGAATATAATTCCACATGTGTCAGTTCATAGTCTTGATGCCTTCGGTGTGAATTTACAATTTTCATAGTCATGAAAATACAGAAAAATCTTTAAATGAGAAGGTGTATCCAAACTTTTGGTCTGTACTGTATATATATATATATATATATATATATATATATATATATATATGTGTATATATATATATATATATATATATATATATATATATATATATACACACAGTTTTGCTCAACAATTTACATACCTCAACAGAATTTTTGCTTACTTGGCCTTTTTTCAGAGAATATGAATGATAACACCAAAACTTTTTCTCCACTCATGGTTAGTGGTTGGTTGAAGCCATTTATTGTCTAACTACGGTGTTTTCTCTTTTTAAATCATAATGACAACCCAAAACATCGAAATGACCCTGATCAAAAGTTCCCATACCCAGGTGATTTTGCCCTGACAACATGCACAGAATTGACACAAATGGGTTTGAATGGCTACTAAAGGTAACATCCGTGACCTGTTTGCTTGTAATCAGTGTGTGTGTATAAAAGCTGAGTGAGGTTCTTTGATGCCGACAGACTCTTGCAGCTTTCATCCAGCCACTGATGTTTCTGGATTGTGAGTCATGGGGAAAGTAAAAGAATTGGCAACAAATCTATGGGAAAAGGTAGTTGAACTGTATAAAACAGAAAAAGGATACAAAAATATATCCAAGGAATTGATAATTCCAGTCAGCAGCATTCAAACTGTGATTAACAAATAGAAAATCAGGGGCTCAGTAAAAACAAAACCACGGTCAGGTAGACCAACAAAAACTTTGTCCACAACTGCCAGGAAAATTGTTTGGGATGCAAGGAAAAACCCACAAAATAGCATCAGCTGAAATACAGGACTGTGATAACTAGCACTGTGGCTGTTTCAAGATCCACAATAAGGAGGCACTTGTAGAAAAATGGGCTGCATGGTCGAATCGCCAGAAGAAAGCTATTACTGCACAAATGCCACAAAGTATCTCTCCTACAATATGCAAAACAGCACAGAGACAAGCCTCAAAACTTCTGAAACAAAGTAATTTGGAGTGAAGAGACTAAAATAGAACTTTTTGGCCACAGCCATAAATGTTACATTTGGAGAGAGGTCAACAAGGTCTATGATGAAAGGAACACCATTCCTACTGTAAGCATGGAGGTGGATTACTGATGTTTTGGGGATGTGTGAGCTACAAAGGCACAGGAAAAATGGTCAAAGTTGAAGGAAGGATGAATGCAGCACATTATCAGCAAATACTGGAGGCAAATCTGCACTCATCAGCCTGGAAGCTGCGCATGGGACGTACTTGGACGTTCCAACATGACAATGATCCAAAACACGAGGCCAAGTCAACCTGTCATTGGCTACAGCAGAAAAAAGTGAAAGATCTGGAGTGACCATCACAGTCTCCTGACCTCAATATCATTGAGCCACTATGGGGAGATCTCAAGCGTGCAGTTCATGCTAGGCAGCCCAGGAATTTACATGAACTGGAGGCTTTTTGCCAAGAAGAGTGGGCAGCTTTACCATCTGAGAAAATAAAGAACCTCATCCACAACTACCACAAAAGACTTCAAACTGTCACTGATGTTAGAGGGGGCAATACATGTTTTATGAAATGGGGTATATGACCTTTTGATAAGGTTCATTTGGATGTTTTGGGTTATCATTAGGATTTAAAAAGAGAAAATACAGTAATTTGACAATAAATGGCTTCACTCAACCACTAACCATGAGTGGAGAAAAAGTTCTGGTGTTATCTTTAATATTCTCTGAAAAAAGGCCAAGAAAGCAAAAATTCTGCCGGGGTATATAAACTTTTGAACACAACTATATATACAGTGGGTACGGAAAGTATTCAGAGTACTTTAAATTTTTCACTCTATTTCATTGCAGCCACTTGGTAAATTCAAAAGAATTCATTTTTTTTCTCATTAATGTACACTCTGCACCCCATCTTGACTGAAAAAACAGAAATGTAAGTTTTGCAAATTTAGTAAAAAAAAAGAAAAACTGAAATATCACATGGTCATTTCCATTGTGATCCTCCTTGAGATGGTTCTACTACTTCATTGGAGCGCAGCTGTGTTTAATTAAATTGATAGGATTTGATGTGGAAAGGCACACACCTGTCTATATAAGAACTCACAGCTCACAGTGCATGTCAGACTAAATGAGAATCATGAGGGCAAAGGAACTGGCCAAGGAGCTCAGAGACAGAATTGTGGCAAGGCACAGATCTGGCCAAGGTTACAACAGAATTTCTGCAGTACTCAAGGCTCCTAAGAGCACAGTGGCCTCCATAATCCTTAAATGGAAGAAGTTTGGGACCACAAGAAGTCTTCCTAGACCTGGCCGTCCAGCCAAGCTGAGCAATAATGGGAGAAGAGCCTTGGTGAGAGGTAAAGACGAACCCCAAGATCACTGTGGCTGAGCTCCAGAGATGCAGTAGGGAGATGGGAGAAAGTTCCACAAAGTCAACTATCACTGCAACCCTCCAACAGTTGGGTCTTTATGGCTGAGTGCCCTGACAGAAGCCTCTCCTCAGTGCAAGACATATGAAAGCCTGCACAGAGTTTGCTACAAAACACATGAATGACTCCCAGACTATGAGAAATAAGATTCTCTGGTCTGATGAGACGAAGATAGACGTTTTTGGTGATAATTCTAAGCGGTATGTGTGGAGAAAACCAGGCACTGCTCATCACCTGCCCAATACAATCCCAACAGTGAAACATGGTGGTGGAAGCATCAAGCTATGGGGATGTTTTTCAGCTGCAGGGACAGGACGACTGGTTGTCATTGAAGGAAACATGAATGCGGCCAAGTACAGAGATATCCTGGATGAAAACCTCTCCCAGAGTTCTCTGGACCTCACACTTGGCCAAAGGTTCACCTTCACCTTCCAACAAGACAATGACCCTAAGCACACAGCTAAAATAACAAAGAAGTGGCTTCAGAACAACTCTGTGACCATTCTTGACTGGCCCAGCCAGAGCACTGACCTAAACTCAATTGAGCATCTATAGAGACCTGAAAATGGATGTCCACCAACGTTCACCATCCAACCTGAAGGAACTGGAGAGGATCTGCAAGGAAGAATGGCTGAGGATCCCCAAATCCAGGTGTGGAAAACTTGTTGCATCATTCCCAAAAAGACTCATGGCTGCACTAGCTCAAAAGGTGCTTCTACTCAATATTGAGCAAAGGGTCTTAATACTTATGACCACATGATATTTCAGTTTTACATTTTAAAAAAATTTGCAAAAATTTACTATATTTCTGGGTTTTTTTCAGTCAAGATGGGGTGCAGAGTGTACATTAATAAGAAAAAAATGAATGTTTTTGAATTTACCAAATGGCTGCAATAAAACAAAGAGTGAAATATTTAAAGGGGTCTAAATACTTTCCACACCCACTGTGGAACAATCAGTGATGGTATGGGGAGCCATATCATCTGCTTGTGTAGGTCCACTGTGTTTTATCAAGACCAAAGTCAGCACAGCCGTCTACCAATAAATTTTAGAGCACTTCATGATTCCCTCTGCCGACAAGCTATTTGGAGATGGAAATTTCATTCTCCAGCAGGACTTGGTACCTGTTCACACTGCCAAAAGTACCAATACCTGGTTTACAAACAAAAGTATCACTGTGCTTGATTGGCAGCAAACTCGCCTGACCGTACCCCCCACAGAGAATCTATGGGGTATAGTCAAGAGGAAGATGCGAGACACCAGACCCAACAATGCAGACGAGCTGACGGCTGCTATCAAAGCAACCTGGGCTTCCATAACATCTCAGCAGTGCCACAGGCTGATCGCCTCCATGCCACGCCGCATTGATGCAGTAATTTATGCAAAATGAGTCCCGACCAAGTATTGAGTGCATTTTCTGAACATACATTTCAATTGGCCGACAATTCGGATTTTAAAATCATCTTTCAAGCTGGTGTTATAAAGTATTCTAATTTATCGAAATAATGACTTTTGGGTTTTCATTGGTTGTAAGCCATAATCATCAACATTAACAGAAATAAACACTTGAAATAGATCACTCTGTTTATAATGACTCTATAGAACAGGGGTGTCAAACTGCATTCCTCAAGGGCTGCAGACAGGTCATGTTTTCAGGATTTCCTTGTACTGCACAGGTGATAATTTAATCACCTACACACATCATGATTACAGCACCTTGTGCAATGCTAAGGAAATCTTGAAAACACGCATGGTTTGCGGCCCTCGAGGAATGCAGTTTGACACCCCTGCTATAGAATATATGAGTTTCAATTTTTTGTATTGAAGAACTGAAATTTACTTGTTGATGATATTCTAATCTTGTGAGAAGCATCTGTATATATACAGCTCTGACAAAAATTAAGAGACCACTGCACAGTTTTACAAAAATCCGCTTATCTACATGTCTGACAGCCATTCCATTCCAGTGTCAGTTGAATTCCAACCAGAGTACACCTCATTCTACTTAATGTGCTTCTTGTTAGGTGATCAC
The DNA here is from genome assembly GCF_032444005.1 of Ranitomeya imitator. Taxonomy (NCBI): domain Eukaryota; kingdom Metazoa; phylum Chordata; class Amphibia; order Anura; family Dendrobatidae; genus Ranitomeya; species Ranitomeya imitator. The sequence goes on along the minus strand of NC_091282.1, from coordinate 1,128,731,835 downwards.
CTGAACCAAATCTTATTTAAGAAAGGAAAAAAAATAAAAAACCCTGCTGTGGTGTTCACAATCCTCTTGCAATATGACAAGCTGGATGGCAACACAAGTGCTAGTAATAGCCCAAAATTAATAGGAATGAAAAAATAACTTTTGACCATGCCAATGGAGTTGGAAAGAAAAGTCGTGAGTGAGGAAAAAAAGGGCTCAATTCTGGCTTTACTAGCTGAGGGACACAGTGAGCTTCATGCTGCCTCCATCCTTAAAATTTCTAAGACGGCAGTCCATTACAACAAGGTCAAGCAGCAGACATTGGGGACAGCAACGCTTCAGACCAGCCGAGGGCGAAAATGACTCTTCACTGACCGGGATGACCGTCATCTTATTCGAATGTCACTCAGCAACCGCAGGATGACATCAAGTGACCTACAAAAGGAATGGCAAATGGCAGCTGGGGTGAAGTGCACGGCAAGAACAGTTTTTAACAGGCTCCTAGAGGCAGGACTCAAGTCATGTAAAGCCAGAACAAAGCCTTTCATCAATGAGATGCAAAGGAGAGCTAGGCTGAAGTTTGCCAAAGACCATAAGGATTGGACCATAGAGGACGGGAGTAAGGTAATCTTCTCTGATGAGTCTAAATTTCAGCTTTGCCAAACATCTGGTCGTCTAATGTTTAGACGGAGAACCGGAGAGGAGTACAAGCCACAGTGTCTTGCACCCACTGTGAAATTTGGTGGAGGATCGATGATGATCTGGGGATGTTTCAGCAAGGCTGAAATTGGACAGGGTTATCTTTACGGAGGACGTATGAATCAAGCCGCATACAAGGTTATCCTGGAAAAACAGTTGATTCCTTCTGCTCAGGCAATGTTCCCCAACTCTGAGGAATGGTTTTTCCAGCAGGACAATGCGCCATGCCACACGGCTAGGTCAATCAATGTGCGGATGAAGGACCACCACATCAAATCCCTGTCATGGGCAACCCAATCTCCAGACCTGAACCCCATTGAAAACCTCTGGAATGTAATCAAGAGGTTGATGGTCAAAAGCAATCAAACAAAGAAGAACTGCTTATATTTTTGCACCAGAAGCAGTGTGAAAGACTGGTGGAAAGCATGCCAAGACGCATGAAAGCTGTGATTAAAAATGGTTATTCCAAAAAATATTGATTTCTGAACTCTTCCTGTGTTAAAACATTAGTATTGTTGTTTGTAAATGATTATGAAATTGTTTTCTTAGCATTATTTGAGGTCTGCAAGCAATGTATTTTTTGTTATTTTGACCATTTCTCATTTTTTGAAAATAAATACAAAATTTAGTGCTTGGAAATTTGAAGACATGTTGTCAGCAGTTTATAGAAAAAAAAGAAAAATTTACATTTTACTCAAAAATATATCTATAAAGGAAAATCAGACAAACTGAAAATTTAGCAGTGGTCTCTTAATTTACTTACATTTTAACAATTACAAAAAGGAAAGTGGGCCAATGCAAAAGTTTGGCCACCAATGGAGATTTATGCGCTCAGATAACTTTGACCAAGGTTTCAGACCTTAATTAGCCTGTTAGGGTTATGGCTAGTGATGAGCGAGTGTGCTCATTACTCGGGTTTTCTGAACATGCTCAGGTGTTCTCTGAATATTTTGGGAGTGTTCGTAGATTATGTTTTTGTACCCGCAGCTGCATGATTTGCTGCTGCTAGATAGCCTGAAAACATGTGGTGATTCCCTAACAAACAGGCAATCCCTGCATGTGTTTTGTTGTCTAACAGCCACAAATCATGCAGCTGTGGAGACAAAAACATAATTTACGAGCACGCCCAAAATACTCAGAGAACACCCGAGCATGCTCGGAAAACCCGAGTCAGAAGCACACTTGCTCATCATTAGTTATAGTTTACTCACCATCATCAGTAGGAAGGAACACGTTATGTAAATTTCCCAGCTTTATAAAAAAAATTGCGCCAAAAAAACCATCAGCCATGGGTTCTTCTAAGCAGCTGCCTAACACTCTGAAAATGAAAATGATGGAAACATGCAAAGAAGTAGAAGGCTAGAAGAAGATAACAAAAAACGTTTTTAAAGTTGCCCTATCCTCAGTTCGAAATGCAATTAAATAATGGCAATTAAGGGTAACAGTGGAGGACAAGAGAAAGTCTGGAAGACCAAGCAAAATTTCAGTGACAGCGGTTTATAGGATTGTTAGAGAGGAAAATCAGAACCCCCGCTTGACTGCAAAAGACCTTCAGAAAGATTAAGCAGACTCTGGAATTGTGGTACATTGTTCTACTGTTCAGAGACACCTGCACACATATGGCCTTTATGGAAAAGTCAACAGAAGAAAACCTCTCCTACGTCCTCACCATAAAATTCATAGTCAAAAGTATGTAAAAGATCATCTAAACAAGCCTGATGCATTTGGAAACAAGTCCTGTAGACTGATTAGGATAAAATAGAACTCTTTGACCACAATGAGAAAAAAAGCACATAATTTCAGGAAAAGACCATCTTCCCAACCATTAAGAATGGGGGTGGATCATTCATACTTTGGGGTTGTATTGCATCCAATGGCACAAGGAACATTTCACAGGTGAAGAGAAGAACGGATTCAGTAACATTTCAACAAATTCTTGATGCAAACCTAACACCATCTGTAAAAAAAAACCCTGAAGTTGAAAAGAGGATAGCTTAATCAAATAGCTAATGACCTAAAACATAAGTCAAAATCCACAATAGACTATCTCAAAAGGCATAAGCTGAAGGTTTTACAATGGCCCTCACAGTCCGTTGATCTGAACATCCGTGAAAATCTGTGGCTAGACCTCAGAATAGCAGTGCATGCAAGACAACTCAGTCTCAGAACTGGAATAATTTTCCAAGGAAGAATGTATTAAAATCCCTCAAACAAGAATTGAAAGACTCTTGTCTGGCTACATAAAGCGTTTCCAAGCTGTGATACTTGGAAAAGGAGGTGTTACTTGCTACTAACCATGCAGGGTGCACAAACTTTTCTATCTGTCCATTTTTATTTTAGTCATTTTTAAAATGTAAAACATGACAATATTTTTTTGCCTAAAATCTAAAGGAAATGTGTCATCTTTAACTTTAGGCCTTTTAGGGATCATTTCATCGTCAACTTGCTTAACCGTTCACAATAACAGAAATTTTGACAAGGGGTGCCCAGACTTTCACATTTCACTGTATTCCCTGTGCTTGTTACATGGGGAATGAATATGAAATATATGAATATAATAGGGGAGTGAAAACATATCCCATATAAAACAGGAGTCTATTAAATATGGAAAATATGTAAATAAGGCATGATTATATTCCCCGTGCTTGTTATGTGGGGAATGAACATGTAATACATGTAGATTACAGGGATATGAACACATATTCCATATAAACACTGTAAACTATATTCCCTGTGCTTGTTAGGCGGGGAATGAACATGGAATATAAGAACAGTGGGAAAAATAAGTATTTAATACTCTGCCGATTTTGCAAGTTTTCCCAGCTACAAAGAATGGAGAGGTCTGAAATTTTGTATCATAGGTACGATTCAACTTTGAGAGACAAAATTTTTAAGAAAAATCCAGAAAATCACATCGTATAAGTTTTACATTATTAATTTGCATTTTATTGCATGAAATAAGTATTTCATACAACAGAAAACAATACTTAATATTTGGTACAGAGATTTTGTTGACAATTACAGAGGTCAGATGTTTCCTGTAGTTCCTGACCAAGTCTGTACACACTGCAGCAGGGATTTTTGGCCCTCTCCTCCAAAGAGATCTTCTCCAGATCTTCCAGTTTTCGGTGCTGTCGCTGAGCAACATTGAGTTTCAGTTCCCTCCATAGATTTTCTACTAATGGTAAAGCTTGAGACTGTGGTCCCAGCTCTCTTCAGGTCATTGACCAGGTCCTCCCTTGTTGTTCTGGGCTGATCCATGACCTTTCTCAGAATCATCCTTACACCACAAGGCAAGATCTTGCATGGAGCCTCAGACCAAGAAAGATTGACCGTCATCTTGTGTTTCTTCCATTTTCTAATAATTGTGCCAACTATTGTTGTCTTCTCACCAAGCTGCTTGCATTTAGTCCTGGAGCCCATTCAAGCCTTGTGTAGGTATACAATATTGTCCCTGGTGTCCTTAGACAGTTCTTTAGTTTTGGCCATGGTGGAGAGGTTGAAGTGTGATTGTGTGGACAGGTGTCTTTTCTACAGTTAACGAGCTCAAACAGGTGCAATTAATACAGGTAACGAGTGCGGAGTAGGAGGGCTTCTTAACCCCTTTACCCCCAAGTCTGTTTGCACCTTCATTACCAGGTTAAATTTTACAATTCTGACCAGTGTCACTTTATGTGGTAATAACTCTGGAATACTTCAACGGATACCATGGATTCTGAAAATGTTTTTTCGTGACATATTGTACTTCATGATAGTGCTAAAATTTATTTGATATGACTTGGGATTATTTGTGGAGAAAAAACAGAAATTTGGTTAAAATATTGCAATTTTAAAAATCTTAATTTTTACGCCCTTAAGTCAGAGAGTTATGTCACGAAAAATAGTTAAAGATAACATTTCCGACATGTCTACTTTACATCAGCAACATTTTTAAACATTTTTTTTTATTAGGAAGTTACAAGGGTTAAAAGTTGACCAGCGATTTCTAATTTTTCCATCAAAATTTACAAAACCATTTTTTTAGGGACCACATCACATTTGAAGTGACTTTGAGAGACCTATATGACAGGAAATATCCAAACGTGACACCATTCGAAAAAACTGCACCCCTCAAGGTGCTCAAAAACACATTTGAGAAGTTAATTAACCCTTTAGGTGTGCTTCACAGGAATTTTTGAAACATGGAAGGAAAGATTAACATTTAACTTTTATTTTTTTTTATTTTCTTTTTACAAAAATAGTAATTTTTTTTTTTATTATTATTTTTGCAAGGGTAACAGAAAAAAAATTAACCCCAAAATTTGTTGTGCAAATTCTCCTGAGAATACAGACATCCTAAAAGTGGGGGAAAACCACTGTTTCGGGGCACGGCAGGGCTTGGAAGTAACATTTGACTTTTTGAATGCAAAATTTGCTGGAATAATAATAATAATAATAATTTTTATTTATATAGCGCCAACATATTCCGCAGCGCTTTACAAATTATAGACGGGAATTGTACAGACAATAGACATTACAGCATAACAGAAATATAGTTCAATACAGATACCAGGAGGAATGAGGGCCCTGCTCGCAAGTTTACAGACTATGAGGAAAAGGGGAGACACGAGAGGTGGATGATAATAATTGCTTTAGTTATTCGGACCAGCCATAGTGTAAGGCTCAGGTGTTCATGTAAAGCTGCATGAACCAGTTATCTGCCTAAGTATGTAGCAGTACAGACACAGAGGGCTAATACTGCATAAAGTGTATGAGAACATGATGCGAGGAACCTTTTTTTTTTTTTTTTTATAAATAGGCCACACAGGGATCGTTAGGTTAATGCATTGAGGCGGTAGGCCAGTCTGAACAAATGAGTTTTTAGGGCACGCTTAAAACTGTGGGGATTGGGGATTAATCGTATTAACCTAGGTAGTGAATTCCAAAGAATCGGCGCAGCACGTGTAAATACCTGGAAAGCACCTGGAATAATTAGCGGATGCCATGTCGCATTTGTAAAGCCTCTAATGTGCCTAACCAGTGGAAAACCTCACAAGTGACATCAATTTGGAAACTAGACCCCTGAAGGAATGTATCTAAATGTGTGGTGAGCATTTTGAACCACCAGGCGCTTTACAGAAGTTTATAACAGTGAGCTGTGAATTTTTTTTTTTTTTTTTTTAAATCGCGTTTCTCCCACAAGAATGTTTTTCTAGCACACAATTTAGCAATTTCACAAGAGTAACAGGAGAAAATGGACAAAAAAATGTGTTGCACAATTTCTGCTGAGTACGCAGATACCCCATATGTGGGGAAAAACTACTGTTTGGGTGAACGGCAGGCCTTAGAAAGGAAGGAATGAAGTTTTGCAACAGAGACATTGATGGAATGGTCAGCAAACACCATGTCACGTTTGGAGAGACCCTGATGTGCTTAGGCAAACAGTGGAAACCCCCCACAAGTGACTCCAATTTGGAAACTACACCCCTTAAGGAATGTATCTAGATGTGTGGTGAGCACCTTGAACCCTTAGGTGCTTCACAGAAGTTTCTAATGTAGAGCCGAGAAAAAAACAAATTAAACATCTTTACCACAAAATTATTTTTTCACCAAATCTTTTATTTTCATGAGGGCAACAGGACACAATGGACCCCAAAAATTGTTTTTCAATTACTTTTGAGTACACAGATAACCCATATGTGGTTGAAAACTACTTTTGAGGTACAGTGCCAAAGTCAGAAGGGAACAAGCGCCATATCGGAGTTTAGATTTTGCTGGACTAGTTTGAGGTTGCCATGTCATATTGGCATTGCCCCTGAGGCACCAGAACAGCAGAATCCCTATAAGTGTCCTCATTTTAGAAGCTACACTTCTCAATGAATTCAATGATCATATTGACACCACTGCTCAGCTTGCTGCTGGGAGTTGCAGGTGATATTTCCATTTCCCCCTGTTGAGGCTTGGAGCTATAGTAGTCGACTATCATCCTCCTTGGTGTTGCTGGAGGACATCTGTGTTACATCTTTGAGTCTTCCTATGATAAGTGTACCCCTTGTTTGTCTTCCCCAGCTGTCTTTAGTGGTAGTGGGGATTTACTAGTGCTCATTCTGTCCTTCCCTATGCAGCACGGTGGCTCAGTGGATAGCACTGCAGCCTTGCAGCGCTGAAGTCCTGGGTTGAAATCCCACCAAGGACAACATCTGCAAAGAGTTTGTATGTTCTCCCCGTGTTTGAGTGGGTTTCATCCGGGTGCTCCGGTTTCCTCCAACATTACAAAGACATACTGATAGGGAATTTAGATTGTAAGCCCCATCGGGGACAACGATAAAAATGTGTGCAAACTATAAAGCGCTGCAGAATATGTTAGAGCTATATAAAAATAAAGATTATTATTGTTATTATTGCCAGGGTAAGGCAGGGATTAGGTTCCTGCTCTGCGATAGGTGCAGAACCCATTTAGGGACATTTAGGGCAGACAGTGATCTGCCCAGGGGTCTCCACTCCCCCCTTTCCTAGTGTTGGGTTCCCTTCCCCTTATCCTTTCGTGATGCACTTAGTCTTTCCTACACTGTGCATGACACACATTTATCCGGTGCTCTATGCTCAGCACTTACATTGGGGTTTCCATCTACATTGCTCAGTGACATGATTCAAATTAAATCTCAGAGGGATCCATTCACGATTATGAGGAAGAAGAGTTACCTCCGTCCTTTTCAGAGGTACACAAAACTGGCCGATGGCACAGGCTGGGAGGAGGGGGTGTTCTTCAGTGGTGCGGGGGTTCAGCTGACATTTTCTAAAAGCCCGAAGCCCCCGCACTTCCATGGTTTACATTGTGGTGGACTCCGGGTAAATGGCCGCCGGGGTCAGCGCATGCGCAGATGGAGATCTCAGCACCATGATCTCGTCTTGTAAAAAAAAAAAAATCCTGAATTGCTGGGTTTTGTTCATTCTGCCTCCCAAAATTCAAAATCGAAAGCAATCAAAAAATGTAATGTGTCCAGAAATCGTACCAATAAAAAAATCAACTCATCCCACAAAGAACTAGCCCTCACATGACTGATGGCCGAAATATAGAAAAATTATGGCTCTCAAAATATGGCGACAGGAGAGTTTTTGCAATAAAAAGCTTCTTAGTATGTGACAGCAGCCAAACATAAAAACCCGATATAAGTCACTGTAATCGCACCGACCGAAGAATAAAGTCGTCTAATCACTTATACCACACGAGGAACGTAATCTTGACAGAACTGCTGAGTTTTTGCAGCATAAGAACTTCCGCCACAGCTGATCTGCAGGAGTGCCGAGTGTTGCCCCAAGAAGTGATCGTATATTGATGGCCTATTGAAATGACATGTCGTCAATAAAATAGCGGCGAAAGACTTTCATTTTTCACAAACCCTTTTAAGCCACAAACCATCTGTGTCCTTAAGGCTTCTTTTACACATACCGTGTTTTTTGCGGCCCGTTATTGCTGGTCTTTTTTGCGGGCCGTATTGCCGCAATTTTCAAGGTCTGCTGCAATAATGGACAGCAAAAAACTTGCGGACTGCCGTTTTCCAGGTCCCCAATACTATAGCAAAAGTATTGGGGAAAAAAACAGTGGTCCGCAAAACAGGAAGTGACGGGGCCACATTGATTTACAAAAGGGGCTGTGTCCGTAATCCGTGAAAAAGATTGAGCCATCTCGATATTTTTTCACGGCCGTAAATATGGCCATCACAGCCGTATGGCGCACAGTGGAATTATTGCAGCCCCATAGAAATCTATTGGGGCCGAAAAAATCACAGCAAGTGTAAAACCAGCCTAAGGGTAAGAGTTGAACTTCATTTTTAGTCCAGTACAGAAGTAGTATCACTAACAAGAAAATAACCTGAGTCAGAAAATATTATACAATATATTATATCATTTGGATACTTGCACTGAATCGAAGAAAAGCGAAGAATAACATCACTTCTTTCCAAAGAACTTTATTGGAATTTTGTGTCTTGACCTGGAGAGGAGGGGCGGGGAATAGAAAGGGAGGGGGAGGGAGGGAGGGAGGAGGGAGGGGATATGAGAAAGGGAAATAAGGGAGGGCAAAGACAATACAAGACAAAAACTTTGAAGAATAGTAACAATTCAACGAAGAGTAATGCAAGGGACGCAGCCCTTGAAGGCAAATAGGCAGAATACGAATCAACATCGATGTATCTAAACAATACAAGGGGACGACCCTTGTAAGAGAACTTGTAGATATCCAACATTTACAGCTGCAAAATCGAAGTTTAGTGTGGGAAGGGAAGGAGAGAGAAGATCTTGTGAACAGTTATGTAGACATAAACCAATTTGAGAATGTTGGTTGTTCAAGGAGGATAATGCTGCTCCCATATATGCCATTTTTGGTAAAATCTGCCAAATTCATTATTGAGTAAGGCAAATTTGAGCTCTAGCTCTCTGTGTTGCATCATGAGCTTGATGACAAAAGCTGCGTTGGGCAGAGTGGCCTTTTTCCAATGACATGCAATGGATTTTTTTGCAACCAGACAGATATGCAAGACTATACGCAGTAAGGATCTGTCAACAAGGTTGGTGTCCAAGGAGAGAAGGGCTAGTTGTGAGGAGAGTGTGAAAAGGGAACCTGACAATTTAGAGATGATTGAAGAGATTTCCAGCCAAAAGAGGGCCGCAGTGGGGCAGCTCCAAAAAATGTGTAGAAGGTCACCTTTATGACCACAGTTTCTCCAACATAAGGGGGAGTTGGATGGGCTGATGTGGGACAGTCTTGCTGGGGTGTAGTACCACCTGGAGCACACCTTGAAGTGCGACTCCAGAAGGGACATTGAAATTGTAGATTGGTAAGATGCCGAAAAGGCCTCCTCCCAATCGTCTATGGAGGCGGAGAGACCTAAGGATTTTTCCCAGGTTATGAAAGCTGCGCTTTTGACCAATGATTCATCTTTATTGAAAGTATTATAAATGAACTTGTGACTCCAGAAAATAGAGTGGTTTGGATTGGATAGAATTTTTGAAGAAGACTCCGAGAATTTCAGTTTGAGGTTGAGAAACATGCTTAGGTTTTCCCTCAGTATCATATACAGGTCCTTCTCAAAAAATTAGCATATAGTGTTAAATTTCATTATTTACCATAATGTAATGATTACAATTAAACTTTCATATATTATAGATTCATTATCCACCAACTGAAATTTGTCAGGTCTTTTATTGTTTTAATACTGATGATTTTGGCATACAACTCCTGATAACCCAAAAAACCTGTCTCAATAAATTAGCATATTTCACCCATCCAATCAAATAAAAGTGTTTTTTAATAACAAACAAAAAAACCATCAAATAATAATGTTCAGTTATGCACTCAATACTTGGTCGGGAATCCTTTGGCAGAAATGACTGCTTCAATGCGGCGTGGCATGGAGGCAATCAGCCTGTGACACTGCTGAGATGTTATGGAGGCCCAGGATGCTTCAATAGCGGCCTTAAGCTCAACCAGAATGTTGGGTCTTGCGTCTCTCAACTTTCTCTTCACAATATCCCACAGATTCTCTATGGGGTTCAGGTCAGGAGAGTTGGCAGGCCAATTGAGCACAGTAATACCATGGTCAGTAAACCATTTACCAGTGGTTTTGGCACTGTGAGCAGGTGCCAGGTCGTGCTGAAAAAATGAAATCTTCATCACCATAAAGCATTGACCCTGCCCTTGATGAAACACAGTGGACCAACACCAGCAGCTGACATGGCACCCCACACCATCACTGACTGTGGGTACTTGACACTGGACTTCAGGCATTTTGGCATTTCCTTCTCCCCAGTCTTCCTCCAGACTCTGGCACCTTGATTTCCGAATGACATGCAAAATTTGCTTTCATCAGAAAAAAGTACTTGGGACCACTTAGCAACAGTCCAGTGCTGCTTCTCTGTAGCCCAGGTCAGGCGCTTCTGCCGCTGTTTATGGTTCAAAAGTGGCTTTACCTGGGGAATGCGGCACCAGTAGCCCATTTCCTGCACACGCCTGTGCACGGTGGCTCTGGATGTTTCCACACCAGACTCAGTCCACTGCTTCCTCAGGTTCCCCAAGGTCTGGAATCGGTCCTTCTCCACAATCTTCCTCAGGGTCCGGTCTCCTCTTCTCGTTGTACAGCGTTTTCTGCCACATTGTTTCCTTCCAACAGACTTACCATTGAGGTGCCTTGATACAGCACTCTGGGAACAGCCTATTTGTTGAGAAATTTCTTTCTGGGTCTTACCCTCTTGCTTGAGGGTGTCAATGATGGCCTTCTTGACATCTGTCAGGTCGCTAGTCTTACCCATGATGGGGGTTTTGAGTAATGAACCCGGCAGGGAGTTTATATAAGCCTCAGGTATCTTTTGCATGTGTTTAGAGTTAATTAGTTGATTCAGAAGATTAGGGTAATAGGTCGTTTAGAGAACCTTTTCTTGATATGCTAATTTATTGAGACAGGTTTTTTGGGTTATCAGGAGTTGTATGCCAAAATCATCAGTATTAAAACAATAAAAGACCTGACAAATTTCAGTTGGTGGATAATGAATCTATAATATATGAAAGTTTAATTGTAATCATTACATTATGGTAAATAATGAAATGTAACACTATATGCTAATTTTTTGAGAAGGACCTGTATTCAAAGAAAAGAGATGAGGGGGCATTAAATTTACTTTTTAGTGAACTGAAGTCCATGGGTTTAGACCCAGTGTAAATATCGCCAATTGTTTGAATTTTTAAGTCGGCCCATATAGGGGGTAGGGGAAGATTCAAAATTGAGTAGACAAGTGACAAGGGTAATTTGGGATGAGTGGGGCTGCTTTGAGTATTATTCCCCTTTATTAGAGTTGAAAACCAAGCGAGGGAGATCGCCTGAAAAATTGGGTGGTTATGTGTTTTGTTGGGGGAACTGGAAATAGCTTTGAGGATGATGGATTTAAGGGGTTTTCTTCCATTAATCTCTTCCTCCAAGTCGAGCCATGCAGTCTCGCTCTGGTCTGACCACCAGGGCGAGCTTTGTTTAAGTAGGAGTGTATTATAGTGGGCCATAATATTTGGGAGATCCATTCCTCCGTGGATTTTTGTCTTGTAAAGGGACCTGGTACTTGTTCTGGGCTTTTTATCATTCCAAATGTATTTATTTAGCTTTGATTGGATCTTCAACAAGGAAGGTGTGGGGATAGGAAGAGGGATACATCTCAGGATATACAAAATTTTTGGTAGGGTAAACATCTTAATTGTTAGATTTCTCCCCCACCAGGACAAACTTTTATCATTAAAAGTGGTGCAATCCTTTTTAAGTATTTCATCTATCTTCCCCAGATTTGAGGAGGCAGTCTTATCAAGGTTTTTGTTAACTATGATCCCTAAGTATGAGAATTCTTCATTGCACCACTTGAATGATATTACGTTTTTTAAGGAGTTGGTATCCTTTTTGCTGAGGTGGATGGGTAGGATGTTGGATTTTGAACCGTTAATTTTGAATTTGGAAAGGGATGCAAATTTTTCGAGTTCTTTGATAGTTTCTGTAGTGGAGACAACTGGGTTGGTTAGAGTTAAAATTATGTCGTCTGCAAATAAGCTTAGCTTATGGTGACGTTTATTGGTAAGTATGCCTGAAATGGAAGAATTTTGTCTAATGCTTTCAGCCAGAGGTTCGAGAGCCAAATTAAAGAGCAAAGGGGATAGGGGGCAACCTTGTCTAGTGCCGTTGTTGATATGGAAGGGGTCAGAGATATGGTTGTTGCAGGTGACTTTAGCTGTAGGGCCTTGATATAATGTCATGAGTGAGAAAATAAGTTTGTCGTTAAACCCAAATTTTTTGAGGGTGTGTTTGAGGAAGTTCCAATCTATACGATCAAAGGCCTTTTCAGCGTCTAAGGAAACAAAAACTGTAGGGGTTTTGAATTTATTAGTGAGTTTAATTTGGTTCAAAATCCTTCTGGTGGCGTCAGCAGGTTGCCTATTTTTTATGAACCCCATTTGATCATTGACTATTAGTCTGGGGAGGATAACGCTAAGTCTATTGGCCAGAATTTTTGAGAACAATTTGGTGTCTGAGTTCAGAAGGGATATAGGCCTATAACTACTAGTGGCCATAGGGTTGGCCGCTTGTTTTGGGATAAGGACGATTGAGGCCTCCAGCATTTCTGGAGGAAAGGAACCTGAATTGGATGCATAGTTAAATAATTTTACCAGGTGAGGTATTAAATTTGTTGCGAAGGCTTTGTAGTAAGAATTACAAAAGCCATCTGGCCCTGGGGATTTTTGCGATTTAAGGTGGTTGATGGCCTCTTCAACTTCTGAAGAGGAGAAAGGGGCCGATAGGGATTCAATTTCTTCCTTTGTAAGGGAAGGAAGGTTGATTTTGGCGAGATAGGCTTTGATGTCCGAATCTTTTGGTGGGGGTGTTGATGGGTCTAGATTTAGGTTATATAATTTAGAGTAGTATTTGGAAAATTCATTAACTATATCTTGGGGATGAGACAAGGTGGAATTATCAGAGAGGGAAGAAATTCTGTTAATTTTGTTGTGAATTCTAAATTTTTTTATTCTATTTACCATATATTTGGTTGGCTTGTTCAGGGAGGAATATACCTTGAATTTGGAGGAATTGAGGGCTGCTTCGTAAGGTGAGAACAGGAGGGATCTTAGGTTTTGCCTAAGGGAGTTTAAGTCAGTTTGGAGTTTGGATGAGGGGGAAGGGAGGCTAATTAAAGATTTTTCCAGGTCACGAATGTCTTTTTGAAGATTTTGGATTTTTGCTCTTTTTTCCCTTTTTATTTTAGAGGATATGCTTATTAGGGTGCCTCTAATAACCGCTTTGTGGGCGCACCAATTGGTTGCGGGGTTAGTGATTTCTGGAGGGTTTTCATTGAAAAAGTGGGAGATATTATTACGGATCGTTGTCGCGTGGATGGGATCATGTATGATAAATGAGCTGCATTTCCATGCTTTAGAGTTTTTTAGGGAGGGGCCAAGGATAACTTCTCCAGTGACAGGGGAATGATCAGACAGTGTCCTGTCCCCTATGTCCACCTTTTTGAATTTTTCGAGAGAGAAAATGTCAGATAATATCAGGTCAATCCTGGATGCTGAATGATGGACCGAAGAAAAATGAGTGTATTCTCTTGATGTGGAGTTAAGACATCTAAAGGTGTCATAGAGCTCATTTTTATCCAGCCACCAATTCAGAGCCTCTGAGGCTGGTCTCAAGCCAGAGGAAGAGTCAAGCGTTTTGTCAGGGATGGTATTAAAGTCCACCACAACCTCTTTGACATAATTCTGTCAACATAGAAGGCTACAGTTAGCCCAAGAAAGGAGAGAAAGGATATACCCACTCAAACATACATATTTATAAGGAGGAAAACGAGTTTTCTTGGGTAATAAGAGTAAAAAGGTCAAAATTTATTGATAATTCATATTACATATAATAGATTTTAATAAATACAGCAATCAAATAAAGTGACACATGTGCAGATACAAAACAGGGGGAACCAGGAATCACAAACAGAGTCTGTCCCTTAGTGCAAAATAATCCATCTAATCATAAAGTGCATGTGCATTCGGATATAGCACTAGCAAGCGGCCCTGCCCAATATAGTACTTATAATAAGGAAGAGGGTCCATGTAACATAGTACCCAACAGGGTCAGGACACACTTACCACGGGGCACACACTGAATGGAACCTGGGGTGGGTGTAGACAAAGCCCGACGCGCGTTTCGCGTCTCCAATAGAACGCTTTCTCAAGGGAAAGCGTTCTATTGGAGACGCGAAACGCGCGTCGGGCTTTGTCTACACCCACCCCAGGTTCCATTCAGTGTGTGCCCCGTGGTAAGTGTGTCCTGACCCTGTTGGGTACTATGTTACATGGACCCTCTTCCTTATTATAAGTACTATATTGGGCAGGGCCGCTTGCTAGTGCTATATCCGAATGCACATGCACTTTATGATTAGATGGATTATTTTGCACTAAGGGACAGACTCTGTTTGTGATTCCTGGTTCCCCCTGTTTTGTATCTGCACATGTGTCACTTTATTTGATTGCTGTATTTATTAAAATCTATTATATGTAATATGAATTATCAATAAATTTTGACCTTTTTACTCTTATTACCCAAGAAAACTCGTTTTCCTCCTTATAAATATGGTATTAAAGTCACCTAGGAAGATGAGGTTACCCTTCTTAACCTTATTGATTTTTTTCAGGAGCTTGGACAGAAAGCTAATCTGGTTTTTATTTGGGGCGTATGTGTTAATTATGGTGCATTCTTGGCCATTAATATTACATATCAGGATGTGGTACCTACCTTTTGGATCAGCATATTCCTCAATGAACTCGAAAGGTACACTATTCCTGATCAGGGTAATCACCCCCGCTTTTTTGCTGGAGTTACAGGCCTCAAAAATATGAGGAAAGCTACGATGATTAAAGTAGGGGTGGTTCCCCGCCAGGAATTTTGTCTCCTGTAAGCATGCAATGTCAGTCTGAAGGCTGATCAACTCTCTCCACAAAGCATGTCTTTTTTGTGGGCTATTCAGCCCTCTAACATTGTAGGAGATTATCTTAAATGACATTTTTACAAGTAGAACCACAAGAACTGATGTAACCTAGGAGGAAACAAGCATAGATCGAAACGGTAATACAGAGACCTGAATAGAACTCTTCTCTAGTATATCTACAAATCAGCCGAAACTTGGTGGGTACCTAGTGAGAAGAAAAATTAGAACAGAACTGGTAGGTCCACAGAACTACCTAAAAGAAGAAGAAAGGGGGTTAGTGCATGTGGGCGGGATTAAGGGGTTTGTCCCAAAATATGATGAGGGAAAAAGGAGACCCCTTACAATAGAGCTTAACCACATATGTATAATATAAACGATCAACGGCTCAGTGATCTGACGAAGTCCATTCCTTCCTCGACCGAATAGATCGGGATGATTTTTTCCCGAAAGGAAACAAGAAGTTTGAGCGGGAAGCCCCATCTATATTTTATGCCTTTGTCGCGGAGGGCTGATGTGACAGGCCTGAACTCTCTGCGACCCTCCAGGGTGTCTTTGGAAAAATCGGGAAAAACCTTCAGATTTTTGTAAGGGTCTGGGAATGATTTTTTCTCCCTCAGGTAAGAGAGAATGGCTTCTTTAGTCTTGAAGAAATGAACTTTGAGAATGGTGTCTCTTGGTAAATCAGCTGGGACTTTAGGAGGTTTTGGCAGACGGTGGGCCCTGTCAATTGTTAGGTCTAAGTCTGATAGGTCAGGCAAGGCTGATTTAAATATGCCTTTTATATGTTGAGATAACTGGTCTTGAGGCACGTCTTCAGGGATTCCCCTGATCTTTAAGTTATTCCTTCTACTTCTGTCCTCCAAATCGGCCATCTTGGAGCGTAAGTTTTTCAATTCAGTGCTAACTCGGTCAAATTCGTCAAATGAGATTGATGACCTGTGTTCAAGCCTGTTGATCCTTTCCTCATGTTTGGATAGTTGTCTGTCTATGTTGTCTAATTTGTCATCTAATTTGTCACAGTATTTTTGGAAGTTAATATCCATTTCCGTCTTTAGTGTTTTGACGGCGATATTTAATCTTTCGTCCATTTTAGATGCTAATCTGTCAAGTAAATTTTCGTAGTCTGGTGGATTAGAGCTTACGCAGGGGCCTGGGTTGTCGTATTTAATTTTGCTCTTCATGGGGGTTGGATTAGGAGAAGTGTCACTAGAGTCAATCTCGTCTTCTACTTCTGAGTAATTTCCTGTGGATGTGTACTTCTCGCTTATTGCGCCTGGGTTCGATCTTTTTAGGCTAGACGATGAGTCCATTTTTGTTGGGGAAGGTTTACTGGTTGGAGATTTGCAAAAAGACTCGTATTCTAGAAGGTTAGGTAGGTCTCTCCTAGGGGATCTGGATCTGGGCCTAGGAGATGTGAAGGAATTATGCCTGTTTTTTTCCTGGTCTCTGCGACTTAGGGTTTTTTCCTGTTTTTGGCTGTATTGGGATCTTAGTGGCGCGGACATGGCGGTTTTTCCTTTGGGTTTAGTGCCGCTCATTTTAGCAGATAAGAGGTGTAGAAGCCGTTAGTGCCTTGGCTGAAATTTATTTTAGAGTATTAGAGTTGGATACAATGGCACTGAATTTCAACCTTTTCCCCTTAGTTATCTGTTAGTGTAGGAAATACTGCTTCTTATTACAAAAGGTCAGAGGGGAAAATACTGTGAGAGACTCTAGACAGGTTAAATTTTTTTTTTTTTTTTTTTTTTTTTAACTGAGCTTGAGATTTAGAGCTATTGCTCTCTGTTGTCAGTCTAGGGAACAAACAACAAAATGGCCCCTGCGTATGAATTCCTGGCTGGTGTTGCCGGGACTACTTTCTATAGGCAGCTATTATGGGATCTTGAGTCTTTAGTTTACTCTTTGTTTAATACTTTATTTATTAAGTGGACGATTGTAATGAGGGATAATAATGTCCTCTGGTTATGGGGAGTTTTTGTGCTTGTAGGGAGGCTTAGTGTTTAGAAAGGAGGAGTGAAGGGGGATCGAACCGGTGCCCCACCAGGGCTGTGCTCCAGGGGATACCAGTTGGCTTATGAGGGTATGGAGCGGTTCCCTTATAGCTGGGGCACAGCTAGTAGCCGAGCCACCAGAGTGAAGGGGCGGCTTAGCGTGTCTGTGCTCAGTGCGGGGGGATCAGGAGGGATCAGGAGCTGGAGCGGTTACCTGTCACGGAGCTGTTGCGGCTCCGTATCTATCAGCGCCGCTCAGCTCAGCTTCTCAGTCGCCAGTAAAGTCCTCGGCGGCGCCCGCAGAGCCTGCGATGCAGGGGCGGAGCTTCGGGTCCCCGTCTGAGACCGGAGCTCCGGTACCTGCCTCCTTGTGTGTGCGGTCCGGGTCTCCTATTTCGGGAGCGTCGGCCGGGAGAACTTCTGGCCGTCGCTGCAGGGGGAGAGATCGCCGCCGCTGCGGCTCTGCACTATCAGTCGGCGCCTGACAGGCGCTGGTGGTGGAGTCCCGGCGGTGCTGTTCCCGGCGTGGAGGGAGACTTCTGTCTTCTTCCACCGCCGAAGCTCCGGAGCTGGTCTTCTGGGGGTGGATGCTGTGTCTTCTGCCGGGGAAGCCGGCCGGCCTTCTGTGTGTTGATTGTAGACGCCGCTGCAGCTCCGCTCTCCCTGCCCGCAATTAGCGGTCGCTGAGGGCGGATCTCCGGCGGCTCTGCAAGCCCGGGAGAGGGGACTACTTTGGCTGCAGGCTTTGGCTGGTGCTGGGGTCCAAATGGTCTGAGCCTTACTTTTGTTTGCTCCTGTGTCCGGGGGTCGGTCGTGGGGACCCTGGAAGGGTAGGATGAGTCCGCTGGGGGAGTTTATCCCTGGGTACAGGAGGCAGAGATTCCTCCTAACAGCGCGGATGAATCCACTGGGCGGCAGGCCTGAGGCCTAGATGAGCTGGTGCAGCTTTGGGGCTTGGGAGCCCTAAATGTGGAATTTTTGCCCCAGAACTTAGTTGGAGGGGGTCTCTGATGAATCAGCTGAAGTTGAAAGGGGTCTGTGTGGCATGGGGGTCTCCTGAATGCGATGAAAGTAGCTTAAATGGGACAAAACCCCAGGAGCTCCCTCTTCACAGGTGCTTCTCCATCAGCACCGAAGCCACGCCCCCCAGAATAACATCACTTCTAACCCACACCCAGATCCTAAAATAAATATGAAAACGGCTGCACTAAAAGCTTGTTACATTCAGCATGTAGGCAAGAAATATATGGCGACAAGAAAAAGTTCTACATTTCTGCTGAGGTGGAACGTAAAATCCCACATCTGAGCGCTTACATTGATGTAACATGAGAGCTGTGCTGTCCCAAAATTCAACTTATTCTATTCCTGTGTGGCCATCGTGTTTTAAACAAAGAAAAATGGTGTATTTTAAGAAAGTGTGTTACCGTGAGCCAGTAACCATTCACTGCCGGCCCGTGTCAGCGTGCCACACATCAAATGAAACTCTAGGAGCGTGCCCATGGAACACTGACAGGCTTCACTTCACAGGCTGAGGGGCACAGAATGAAAGACTTCATAGTTCCGGAGGAGAAATGCATCTCTATGTGTGATGCTGGGGATATGGGAAACAGACCCCTTTACTGCACAGTAACAGGCAGCAGCTTACCGTGTGTGGGGGAAGAAAAGGGCCACTTTGTGTGACATGACCCTAGTGAGCCCAGAAATAATGAGATCACATCTTGAACTGACGTTACAGAAGACCATGCTAGGACAGTGGAAAAAGCAAAAATAAAAGGGAAGACTTTACACTAGGAGTGGGCAATTAATTTTCTTAAAGGGCCACATGAGAGACTGACTGTTGTGAAGGGTTGAACCAATAGGCTGAAATTAATTCTGCTCAATATTAACATATTAAGTTATCATTTTATATTAATTGTATCACTTAATATTGACTAAAATTAAGTATGCTGACACCTCCTATATACAGTATAATCCCACAAACAGCCCTCCTATATACAGCATGAGCCCCCCACAGTACACCCTATATACCGTACATTATGAACCCACACACAGCCCCCTAAATACATTATGAGCCCCACATGTTGCCCCTATATACAGTATGAACCCCACATATTCCCCCTTTACATAGTATGAGCCCCCACATATTCCCTCTATATAGAGTATTAACCCCCACATAGCCTCAGTTGCACACACTGAATGGTGGAAGAAGGAGCTAGTGGCTCCCTCCTCCACCATTATACACATCACTACTTGCAGAGACCGGTCAAATAAGGACAACCGGTGGGGGAGAGCAGCTGCATGATACAAGCCGTGAGCAAGTGTTTTCAGCCCTTTGGCTGTCTCGGCATTTTGCCCAGGTTTGTCTTAAACTAAATATATAAATATTCATTTTTTTAATTGTTTTTTTTTTATTCAATTTTCTGTACATGTTTATGTGGGTGGCCATCCTGCCTAAAAGCCTGTTAACTCCTTCAAGGTCTATGACGTATATATATATATATATATATATATATATATATATATATGTCACAGGTCGTGTCTCTGCACTCCATGCAGGCTCCAGCGCTGAGCCCGCATATTTTCATCAGCTGACAAGTGCCTCTAAAAGCTGTGTGTGGAATCGCAATCCACCCGTAGCTGTTAACATGTTAAATGCCACTTCCAAACTCCCACACCGTTTTTTAACATGGCAGCACCGGAAGCACATCACTAATCCCGCCCATCAGCGCCTGTGTCAGATGATCGCAGGTCGCCAATGGGTTGTCATGACATATCGGGGTCTTAAGGAGACCCCTGTGGTTGTCATTGTTGGATTGCTATGAGCGCAGCCCCATGGCCAGCGCTCATATCATTTTAATACAGGAAAGAAATATATCTTGGTACCGTGTTAGCCAGTAGATAGAAAAATATTTAGAATTGAGAGTCCTCAGTGGTTGATACCTTTTAATGGCTAACTGAAAAGATGGTAACAAATTGCAAGCTTTCGAGACTACACAGGTCTCTTCATCAGGCAAAGACTAAAACAAATTCTGAAGAATCACATATTTATGCACAACATAGTATAGAAAAAAAGTATAGAAAAAAAAAAAGGAAAAAAAAAAACATGGATAAGATGAACTCCCATTGCCATACAATAAGAGAAAAAATAATGGATATACCTGTGGCAATACATTTTTGTCTCCCAAATCATAACATTATGGACATGAAATTACTTGTGCTAAAGGGGAATTTCAAATCCCAGAGAGACAGAAGAATCTGGGAATATAAACTGATGACGACCTTTGACACTCTAAATGCAGGAATGAATGTGTCACACGGATTTATGTCTTTTTACATCAACTAAGGAACTTGCCCCTCAGACCATGAATTGTCACCACAACAGAGACCCTAATCACAGGACAATAAAACAATCCTTATCTAAGAATTGGCCCAATATTGATGGACGTAACTGTTCATCACCCATGGTAATTCTGCTTCATGTCACCTGGCTTATCCATCTTTTTTTTTTTTTCTATACTTTTTTCTATACTATGTTGTGCATAAATATGTGATTCTTCAGAGTTCATATCATTTTAGAAATACATAGAAAGCAGAAGACCTGTTATGTGTAGCACAAGCCGTCGATTGATCGCAGCTTCTAATCTCCCATGGAAACTATTAAAGCTAGTAAAAAATAATGGTTTTAAAAATATTTTAAAAATATAAGTTCCAATCGCCCCATTAAAAATAAAATTACAAAAAAATTAAAAAATACACATATTTGCTATCGTTCAGAAATGCTCGATCTATCAAAATAAAAAAATAATTATTCAGATCGGTAAACAGCACAACGTGAAAAAAAAATCAAAAAGCCAGAATTAATTTTTTTTTTTTGGTAGCCGCAACATTGCATTAAAATGCAATAACGGGTGATCAAAAAATCACATCTACACTAAAATTATACAATAAAATTGTCAGCTCAGCACGCAAAAAATAAGCACAACTCGTCCTGCAAAAAACAAGCCCTCACATGGCCAAATTGACGGAATAATAAAAAAGTTATAGCTCTGGGAAGAAGGGGAGAAAAAAAGGAAAAACACAAGGTGGTGAAAGGGCTAAAGGGGTTGTCCTTTTCTTGGCCACACAGAAACATGGTCAGCACATACCACAGCTCCTGGCCTGGGGAGGAAGCAAAAGAGTATACAGACAGGACAGCATGGGATGGCAGCTGCTGCTTTCTGTGAGGTAAAACATTTCTCTGCTTTTTTTTTTTTTAAACAATGCTTTACCTCACAGAAAGAATCAGGTGAGATCCCATGTTGTTCTGTTTGTATTCTTTATTTTCCCTTCTTTCCCTGCTGAGGAGATGTGGTATGATTAGACATGGCCATTACACAGTATATAGCAGGCACATTTACAGGATTATCTCAGCACAGGAACATTTTTTTTAACAAATCCAATTGTGAAACAATTTTATTCCAAGAGCTATTGACTCAAGTGTACTTTCTTCGTGGAACAATCCCTTTAATAATTTAGAAGCAATTCAATGCTTAATAGTTGGGGACAATATTTTCGACTGTGAAGGATGGCACCGGAGAGATCATGCAGATCCCACAGCTGCCACCACATATGCAGATCCCACACCTCGCTATTCCGCCTGATGTCACTAATAGGTTGAAGAGATCACGTAGCTTACCATCCTCACTTGAATGAGCATGATCTTCCGCACCCCTAGGGACAAACAAGGTCATCTTGGCACAGTTTTACACTGACATCCCCCTGTGCACACGGGCACAGGGAGGCATGGAAGGTGGCTAACAGTCAGTGATGTGGCACAACACTCGCTCACAACCCTGATAGGCTGAGAGGCCTCTTTCAATAGCACCAGTGAAACAGAGCAATGCCAGCCCATTAGGAATGCCACCAGTTCTATGTTAAATGTAAGCCTAGTCCGTTAACGGGATTATATCGGTCCAGAAACCAGCCCCAGTAGCATGGAAAGCTGAGAACACGAACGTGTGGATTTGTGGATTGAGTTAAAAGAGCAGCCCAAGGTTAAATTATATACACTGCTCAAAAAAATAAAGGTAACACATAAATAGCACAAATGTAACTCAAAATCCATCACACTTATGAAGCAACATCAATTGTGAATCAATTTCTTCTGCTGTTGTGCAAATGGAGCAGACAAGAGATAGAAATGATAGGCAATTAGCAAGACAACCCCCTAGAAAGGAGTGGTTCTTAAGGGGTTGAACTTAGGCCATTTCTCTGTTCTTATCCTTTTTAGCCGCTGTTTCGGTCACTTGCATTTTGTCATTGCTCTCACCCCTAGAAGTACTGTACAATAGCATGAGGCGGTGTCTACAACCCAAAGAAGTTGCTCAGGTAGTGCAGCTCATCCAGTATAGTACATCAATGCAACAAGTGGCAAGAAGGGTAGTTTGTCCAGAGCATGCAGTAGATACTAGGAGACAGGCCAATACACCAGGAGACCTGAAGGGGTCATTCGGGGGCAACAACCCAGCAGCAGGACAGCTACTTTCTCATTTGTACAAGGAGGAACAGGAGGAGCAGTGCCAGAACTCGGCAAATGATGTCCAGCAGGCCACCGACATCCATGTGTCTGCTCAAACTGTCAGAAACAGACTCCGTGAGGGTGGCATGAGGGTCCAATGTCCCCAAGTGGGTGTCGTGCTTACAGCCCAACACCGTGCAGAACAATGGGCATTTGGCAGAGAACACCAAGAATGGCAGATTTGATATTGGAGCCATGTGCTCTTCACTGATGAGAGCAGGTTCACAATGAGCACGTGACAGATGTGACAGACTCTTGAGATGCCTTGGAGAACATTCTGCTGCCTGCAACATCCTCCAGTATGACCGGTTTGGCAGTGGGTCAGTAATGGTGTGGGGAGGCAATTCTTTGGAGGGTCGCAGAGTCCTACATGTGCTAGCCAGAGGTACCATGACTGCCATTAGGTACCGGGATAAGATCCTCAAAACTATTGTGAGACCATATGCAAGTGCAGTGGGCCCTGGGTTCCTTTTGATGCATGACAATGCCAGACCCTATGTGACAGCATTTCCTGCATCATGAAGGCATTGATGTTATGGACTGGCCTGCCAGTTCCCTGGACCTGAATCCAATCAAGTACATCTGGGAAATCATGTCTCAATCCATCCACCAAGGCCACACTGCACCACAAACTATCCAGTTGACTGATGCTTTAGTTGAGGTATGGGAAGAGATCCTTTAGGAGAACATCCGCTGCCTCATCAGGAGCATGCCCAGATGCTATAGGGAGGTATTACAAGCACTTAGTGGCCACACACTACTGAGCATCATTTTCATGTCTTGATGCATTTCCACTGCAGTTGAATCAGCTTGTACATTGATTTTCCACTTTGATGTTGAGTATCATTCCAAATCCAGACCTCCATGGGATTATAATTTTGATTTACATTGATGATTTTTATGTTTTATTGTTCTCAATGCACTTCATTATGTAATGAATAAAGATTTACAACTGGAATATTGCATTCAGCGATATCTAGGATGTGGGATTTTAGTGTTCCCTTTATTTTTTCGAGCAGTGTACTTAATTGCCTTAAGAACACACAAGACAAACTATATACACAATGGTTATACATATACAATTGTCAGACATGCAAATACAGGTGAAGTACAAAAGATATAAGCAGATGAATCATGTCAATTACCAGATTGATGCTCGACCATGTGTGCTGGGCAGCATGGGGGCAAGGGGCTGTCAGCTGATTCAGGTCCTTCCAGCAAGTTGGGGAAGGAAGACGTCTTGGCAGATGAGATTTCCATATTCCCGGAGGCCACCGCATCGCAGTAATGGATGTGCGGGGGGCTCCGGGCTTTCACAATAAGCCAGCGGAGCCCCCCACACCACAAGCACCGCCGAACCTGCTGCACCAGCCTGGGAAGGGAGTGTGATCATCGCCCTGCAGTGTCGGACCGCCGCAGAATGGTCTGACTCCTGCTGCAGCCACACTGCCTGTAAGTATATTCCGACTATAAGACGCACCCCGATTTTCCCCAAAAATGTTTTGGGGAAAGAGTGAGTGCGTATGGGTGGTATGCCCTGTCAGGTGTCTGGTATTTTGGCAGGGTACTTGGGAGCCTTAAGCTATGTTTACATGTTGTGTTTTTGCTGTGATTTTTCAATGCAGATTAAAAGTTGTGTTTTACAGTACCAGCAAAAGCTATGAGATTTCTAAAATCTCATGCACACACATTGTTTTTTTTTCCTGACTGAATTGGAAAACTGCAGCATGTCACTTCTTTCAGTGTTTTTGCAGCGTTATTGCATCCATAGAAAGAAATGAGTAAGTGCAAAAATGCAGCAAGGAAAAAAACAAAATTTTTTTTTCTGAGTTTTCTGTGAGAAACAGCACGTACAGCAGCATATGAAACCCATTTATTTTTGTGATTTTCCCAAGTTTAAACCAAAATGTCTTTCTTTGTCTCCTCCCCTGAGAATGGCAGATGAGATTAGTGCAGTTTAATTAAGCTAGTGATGAGTGAAAAGTAAACATTGGCCGACCAAGGTGTGACATTGAACAATATCTGACCAACTCAAGGGCTGACAAATCTGTGAAAGTAAACAATGTCCTACAAACTCAGTGCACGGCCACCTCCCCGCACTGTTACATTTGTAATTGAGCATTTTTTCATGAACTCATATGAATGTTTTTGTTCAGAATAGTCACTATTTTTCGAGACATAAAAATCTTTTTCCACTAAATAATTTTCCAAAACTGGTTTTATGGTTTTGCATATCTTGCATTGAAGGCCTGTGTTCATGCTTCTGTGGTAGAAGCAAAGCTGAACTTTGGGATCCTAAAAATATAGAGCACAACCTGCTGTTTGTAAGCAGCTTCTTTATTGTCAAGAGAGCAGTTTTGCCTGAAGAAAACAAACGCAGCAAAAACTCAACATGTGAACATAGACTTGCTCTGTACTCAGATTTCTCTCGGCTCTCCTCTATGAAGCCGGGTTCTCCACCTGCTCAGCTCATCTACTGCAGTGGACCTCTCAGGAGCGCTCCTGCTGACCCACAACCCAGAACAATCTTTCCCCTGATATTTCTATACGTTTCATATACTTTGGTCATATGCTCCACTAACGTCTCAACAAATATAGGAGAGAGAACTGTTGAACTTCTGGTTCACACCTTAAAGGAGTCAAGCAAATGATTAAATCCACTGAGCTTTTTAACAGAAGGAAATTACAAAATTATATTTGTTTTTCCCAAGTACTAAAATATTAAATTTTTTTTTTGTCTCAGGAAAACCTTTTACAGCGGCCCTGAGTTCATCTTTTCATTTCAATAAAATAAAGCCAGTGGTTTCTATTAGCATCAGTTATTAAAGGGAACCTGTCACCCCGAAAATCGCGGGTGAGGTAAGCCCACCGGCATCAGGGGCTTATCTACAGCATTCTGTAATGCTGTAGATAAGCCCCTGATGTTACCTGAAAGATGAGAAAAAGACGTTATATTATACTTACCCAGGGGCGGTCCCGCTGCTGTCTGGTCAGATGGGCGTCTCTGGTCTGCTGCGGCGCCTCCTATCTTCATTACAAGACGTCATCTTCTGATCTTCAGCCACGGCTCTGGCGCAGGCGTACTTTGCTCTGCCCTGTTGAGGGCAGAGGACAGTACTGCAGTGCGCAGGCGCCAGAAAGGTCAGAGGCCCGGCGCCTGCGCACTGCAGTACTGTCCTCTGCCCTCAACAGGGCAGAGCAAAGTACGCCTGCGCCGGAGCCGTGGCTGAAGATCAGAAGATGACGTCTTGGAAAGAAGATAGGAGGCGCCGCAGCGGACCGGAGACACCCATCTGACCAGACCGCAGCGGGACCGCCCCTGGGTAAGTATAATATAAAGTCTTTTTCTCCTCTTTCAGGTAACATCAGGGGCTTATCTACAGCATTACAGAATGCTGTAGATAAGCCCCTGATGCCGGTGGGCTTACCTCGCCCGCGATTTTCGGGGTGACAGGTTCCCTTTAATACCAATGACTAGAATGTTCTTTAACAAGCAAATATTTTACCAAACCATTGATGGCATCAGAGCAATCTCTATATTTCAGTCTATATCCATTCAACTGTCCTGTTCTCAAATTTCAATTGTTTGTTGAATATTTAGAATTGAGAGTCCTCAGTGGTTGATACCTTTTAATGGCTAACTGAAAAGATAGTAACAAGTTGCAAGCTTTCCAGACTACTCCGGTCCCTTCATCAGGCATAGACTAAAAGAAATTCTGAAGAGTCACATACTTATGCACAACATAGCACAGAAAAATGCCATAGATAAGGGGATGAAGGGACCTGTGTAGTCTCGAAAGCTTGCAATTTGTTACCATCTTTTCAGTTAGCCATTAAAGGTATCAACCACTGAGGACTCTCAATTCTAAATATTTTTCTATCCACTGGCTAACACGGTACCAAGATATATATATCTTTCCTGTAATTGATTGATTATTTTGCTTACATGACTGATAATTTAGCATAAGTCACCTCTAACATTTAAGAGGTCAAGTAAACAACAGAAAACAAGAATATAGTATGAAATCAGCAAAGGCAGGGTCAGGAGGTAGAAAGGGTCAGAGTTCACTAGCGACAATGAAATCGAGCAAGCCAAGGGCAAGGGTTAGCACACTGAAAAATAGCAGAAAAACAAAAATACTACAACACTGGAGTAGTGTAAGATAATTAATGCAAATGTTAAAGGTTTGTATATTCAACAACTTGATCCAGTATGACAAACTATATATAAGAGAAAACCTAAAACAGAAACAAAATGAACATATACCCAGCTGTAAGTAATTAAGTAAAAACAATACCGCATATAAATAGCATTGGGTACTTATTAAATATCGTTTTTTATTTAAAAAACAAAACAAACCGTAAGGGTACTTTCACACTAGCGTTTTTTAAAATCCGTCACAATGCGTCGTTTTGCAGAAAAAACGCATCCTGCAAAAGTGCTTGCAGGATGCGTTTTTCCCCCATAGACTTCTATGGACGACGCATTTGCGACGGATTGGCACACTTCGCATCCGTCTTGCGACGGATGCGTCGTGCTTTGGCAGACCGTCGGGAGAAAAAAACCCTACATGTAACGTTTTTTTTCTCCTGACGGACCGCTTTTTCCGACCGCGCATGCGCGGCCGGAACTCCGCCCCCACCTCCCCGCACCTTACAATGGGGCAGCGGATGCGCCGGAAAAATGCATCCGCTGCCTCCATTGTGCAATGCAGCAAACGCTAGCGTCGGAATCTCTCCCCGATGCATTGCGACGGGGAGATTCCGACGCTAGTGTGAAAGAAGCCTAAAAGCCATCCCACCAGCATCAAGGTGTACTTAAATAGGGATGGTCCTAACCTATATTATTAAAACTTTACCATGCGTCAAAGTGACATCAATATGAATAAAAGCCAAGCAGGACCAGGTCCCGAATATGGATACATAGCAGATGGGAAGCAATATAAATGTTATATCCAGCTCAAAGGAAGGGAGGCCACATTCTTACCTGCACTAAATGCAGAAAACTGAAACATAACTGAAAGAAATCACATGGAGTATAAGTTGGTATGCATGCAAAATAGGAGCATGTTCACACTGGCTATTAAACAGACAAAACCTAAGACCGAAACAAAATGAGCAGATACCCTGCTGTAAGTAAGTGAAAGCAGTAGTGCATATAAATAACATCGGGTACTTACGGTAGTAAACACGCTGACAGTAAACAAGCTGGTGGGATGGCTTTTACGCTTGGTGTTTACTAAGTACCCTGTTATTTATATGCACCACTGCTTTCACTTATTTACTTACAGTAGGGTATACGTTCATTTACTAGGCACCCTTTTTCAAGACTCGGTCCTGCTCAGACCTTTTCACATTGCTTTGGAAAATGGTAAGGTTTTAAAGGGAACCTGTCACCCCACAAAATCAAAGGTGAGCTAAGCCCACCGGCATCAGGGGCTTATCTACAGCATTCTGAAATGTTGTAGATAAGCCCCGATGTATCCTGAAAGATGAGAAAACGAGGTTAGATTATACTCACCTGGGTGAGTGGTCCGATCCGATGGGCATCACCGGTCCGGTCTGGGGCCTCCCATGTTCTTACGATGACGTCCTCTTCTTGTCTTCATGCTGCGGCTCCGGCACAGGCGTAGTTTGTCTGCCCTGTTGATGGCAGAGCAAAGTACTGCAGTGCGCATGGCCTCTCTGACTTTTCCCTGTTTGACCTTCCTCAACAGGGCAGACAAAGTACGCCTGCGCCAGAGCCGCAGCGTGAAGACAAGAAGAGGACGTCAAGAAGATGGGAGGCCCCGGACCGGACCGCCCCTGGGTGAGTATAATCTAACCTCTTTTTCTCATCTTTCAGGATACATCGGGGGCTTATCTACAGCATTACAGAATGCTGTAGATAAGCCCATGATGCCGGTGGGCTTAGCTCACCCTCGATTTTGGGGGTGACAGGTTCCCTTTAATACTAGAGGTTAGGACCATCCCGATTTGGGTACTACTTGGCGCTGGTGGAATGGATTTTACGCTTTCTTAATCAAAAACGCTCTTTACCAAGTACTCGGTGTTATTTACATGCAGTATTACTTTCACTTATTTACTTACAGTAGGTATACAGTTTATATACCCCGGTAGAATTTTTGAAGAGAATATGAATGATAACACCAAAACTTTTCCTCCACTCATGGTTAGTGGTTGGGTGAAGCCATTTATTGTCAAACTACTGTGTTTTCTCTTTTTAAATCATAATGACAACCTAAAACATCCAAACGACCCTGATCAAAAGTTCATATACCCCATACATTAATTCAGTGTGATGACAGTATAAGGGTAGAGAAGAGATCACAAATGCAGCGCTTAACCCCTTTATCCCATATGACGTACTATCCAGTCGAGGTGCCCTGGGACTTAATTCCCAGTGACGGGATAGTACGTCATATGCGATCGGCCGCGCTCACGGGGGGAGCGCGGCCGATCGCGGCCGGGTGTCAGCTGCCTATCGCAGCTGACATTCGGCACTATGTGCCAGGAGCGGTCACGGACCGCCCCCGGCACATTAACCCCCGGCACACCGCGATCAAAGATGATCGCGATGTGCCGGCGGTATAGGGAAGCTTCGCGCAGGGAGGGGGCTCCCTGCGGGCTTCCCTGAGCCCCCCGCAGCAACGCGATGTGATCGCGTTGCTGCGAGGGTCTTACCTCCCTCCCTCCTTCTTCCAGGCCCGGATCCAAGATGGCCGCGGATCCGGGTCCTGCAGGGAGGGAGGTGGCTTCACAGAAGCCTGCTCAGAGCAGGCACTGTGAAGCAGCCTGCACTTCTATCAGATCGGTGATCTGACAGAGTGCTGTGCACACTGTCAGATCATCGATCTGTGATGTTCCCCCCTGGGGCAAAGTAAAAAAGTAAAAAAAAAAATTTCCAAATGTGTAAAAAAAAATGAAAAAAAATATTCCAAAATAATGAAAAAAAAAATATATATGTTATTCCCATAAATACATTTCTTTATCTAAATTTAAAAAAAAAAACAATAAAAGTACACATATTTAGTATCGCCGCGTCCGTAACGACCCGACCTATAAAACTGGCCCACTAGTTAACCCCTTCAGTAAACACCGTAAGAAAAAAAAAAAAACAACGCTTTATTATCATACCGCCGAACAAAAAGTGGAATAACACGCGATCAAAAAGACAGATATAAATAACCATGGTACCACTGAAAGCGTCATCTTGTTCCGCAAAAAACGAGCCGCCATACATCATGATCAGCAAAAAAATAAAAAAGTTATAGTCCTCAGAATAAAGCGATGCAAAAATAATTATTTTTTCTATAAAATAGTTTGTATCGTATAAAAGCGCCAAAACATAAAAAAATAATATAAATGAGGTATCGCTGTAATCGGACTGACCCGAAGAATAAAACTGCTTTATCAATTTTACCAAACGCGGAACGGTATAAACGCCTCCCCCAAAAGAAATTCATGAATAGCTGGTTTTTGGTCATTCTGCCTCACAAAAATCGGAATAAAAAGCGATCAAAAAATGTGACGTGCCCAAAAATGTTACCAATAAAAACGTCAACTCGTCCCGCAAAAAACAAGACCTCACATGACTCTGTGGACCAAAATATGGAAAATTTATAGCTCTCAAAATGTGGTAACGCAAAAAATATTTTTTGCAATAAAAAGCGTCTTTCAGTGTGTGACGGCTGCCAATTATAAAAATCTGCTAAAAAAACTGCTATAAAAGTAAATCAAACCCCCCTTCATCACCCCCTTAGTTAGGGAAAAATAAAAAAAATGTATTTATTTCCATTTTCCTATTAGTGCTAGGGTTAGGGCTAGGGTTAGGGTTGGGGCTAGGGTTAGGGTTAGGGCTAGGGTTAGGGCTAGGGTTAGGGTTGGGGCTAGGGTTAGGGCTAGGGTTAGGTCTAGGGTTAGGGCTAGGGTTGGGGCTAGGGTTAGGGTTAGGGCTAGGGTTAGGGCTAGGGTAAGGGCTAGGGTTGGGGCTAGGGTTGGGGCTACCGTTAGGGTTGGGGCTAAAGTTACGATTAGGGTTTAGATTACATTTACGGTTGGGAATAGGGTTGGGATTGGGGTTAGGGGTGTGTCAGGGTTAGAGGTGTGGTTAGGGTTACTGTTGGGATTAGGGTTAGGGGTGTGTTTGGATTAGGGTTTCAGTTATAATTGGGGGTTTCCACTGTTTAGGCACATCAGGGGCTCTCCAAACGCGACATGGCGTCCGATCTCAATTCCAGCCAATTCTGCGTTGAAAAAGTAAAACAGTGCTCCTTCCCTTCCGAGCTCTCACGTGTGCCCAAACGGTGGTTTACCCCCACATATGGGGTATTAGCGTACTCAGGACAAATTGTACAACAACTTTTGGGGTCCAATTTCTTCTCTTACCCTTGGGAAAATAAATAATTGGGGGTGAAAAGATAATTTTTGTGAAAAAATATGATTTTTTATTTTTACGGTTCTGCATTATAAACTTCTGTGAAGCACTTGTTGGGTCAAAGTGCTCACCACACCTCTAGATAAGTTCCTTAGGGGGTCTACTTTCCAAAATGGTGTCACTTGTGGGGGGTTTCAATGTTTAGGCACATCAGGGGCTCCCCAAACGCAACATGGCGTCCCATCTCAATTCCTGTCAATTTTGCATTGAAAAGTCAAACTGCGCTCCTTCCCTTCCGAGGTCTCCCATGCGCCCAATCAGTGGTTTAACCCCACATATGGGGTATCAGCGTACTCAGGACAAATTGTACAACAACTTTTGGGGTCCAATTTCTTCTCTTACCCTTGGGAAAATAAAAAATTGGGGGCGAAAAATAATTTTTGTGAAAAAATATGATTTTTTATTTTTACGGTTCTGCATTATAAACTTCTGTGAAGCACTTGGTGGGTCAAAGTGCTCACCACACCTCTAGATAAGTTCCTTAGGGGGTCTACTTTCCAAAATGGTGTCACTTGTGGGGGGTTTCAATGTTTAGGCACATCAGGGGCTCCCCAAACGCAACATGGCATCCCATCTCAATTCCAGTCAATTTTGCATTGAAAAGTCAAATGGCGCTCCTTCGCTTCCGAACTCTGTCATGCGCCCAAACAGTGGTTTACCCCCACATATGGGGTATCGGCGTACTCAGGACAAATTGTACAACAACTTTTGGGGTCCATTTTCTCCAGTTACCCTTGGTAAAATAAAACAAATTGGAGCTGAAGTAAATTTTTTGTGAAAAAAGTTAAATGTTCATTTTTATTTAAACATTCCAAAAATTCCTGTGAAGCACCAGAAGGGTTAATAAACTTCTTCAATATGGTTTTGAGCACCTTGAGGGGTGCAGTTTTTAGAATGGTGTCACACTTGGGTATTTTCTATCATATAGACCCCTCAAAATGACTTCAAATGAGATGTGGTCGCTAAAAAAAAACGGTGTTGTAAAAATGAGAAATTGCTGGTCAACTTTTAACCCTTATAACTCCCTAACAAAAAAAAATTTTGGTTCCAAAATTGTGCTGATGTAAAGTAGACATGTGGGAAATGTTACTTATTAAGTATTTTGTGTGACATATCTCTGTGATTTAATTGCAATTCCAATTTTCAAAGTTGGAAAATTGCGAAATTTTCAAAATTTTCGCCAAATTTCCGTTTTTTTCACAAATAAACGCAGGTAATATCAAAGAAATTTTACCACTATCATGAAGTACAATATGTCTCGAGAAAACAATGTCAGAATCACTGGGATCCGTTAAAGCGTTCCAGAGTTATAACCTCATAAAGGGACAGTGGTCAGAATTGTAAAAATTGGCCCGGTCATTAACGTGCAAACCACCGTTGGGGCTTAAGGGGTTAACAGGGTTGGCCATCTTTGGGACATTATGTTTATTTTTTTACTTAACGTATTTTGGGCTAAAACCCAATTTTTGCAATTGAGTTTCAGTACAAATTTGGTTCCATTTGGCTATTACAGATTCTTTATTTCTGAGCACATTCAACTTTAATGTAGTCTGTGGCCATAAATCAGCTGAGAGGAGCCGAGCCAAAGACAGATAAAGCAGAGCAACACACTCCTTGTCAGAACGAGCTCACTGATGGATTCTCAGTTTTTTTCGGCCTTTTTCTCTTGTTATTGCAGCTTTCCTCACACAGAGCAGGACTTCTGTTAATACAATGGCACCACCGCAGTCTCTAGAGGCAGCATACAAGTAGCCTCTAATGGGACTCTAGCACCGCTCATGAAATATTTCATCTCCTTGGCTTTATACTATAAGTAAGGTTTGATAAAGACCCAGTGGGTCGAAACGTTACCTTATACCATTGGAATACCTTATTGTCTCAACTGCGGTGAATCATTTAATTTTGGTGTTTTGAAAATAAAATTCTTAATTGTTTGCAACTTAAAGGAATTCTGAATGCGACTGTTTATCCTTGGGAAAACAATGGCCACTGGCGGAGTAGCGGTGACCAGACCTGTCCATAAGTCTTCTCCACTTGTAAAACACCTCACATGGGAAAGCTGCTTTCCTACTGGACACTGATGGACAGGTTTGGTTACTGCTCCTCCACCAGCAGCCATTGTATGGACAGAAGTCCTGCTCTGTGGGTAAGAAAAGCAGCACTAATAAGAGAAATAGGCTGAACAAAACTGAGAATCCATCAGTGAGCTTGTCTGTCCTTTTCTGAACTCCTCTTAATTTATTTATGGTCACAGTCCTCATTCAAACTTAATGTTTTGGAAAACAAAGTCTGTAATACCAACATGGAGCAACATTTGTAAAGAAACCCAATTACAAAAATGATTTGATTTTCTTAAGCCAAAAATACATGCAATTAAAGGGAACCTGTCAAATAAAAAAATGCTATTAATCTGCAGATATGGGGTTAATCTGCAGGTTAATGGCGTTCTGCACCTGCCGGCGCCGGCAATTAGACCTCTGCTGCCGGTAATGTTCAGGTTTCAGTCATGGGGTGGTGCTGGTTCATAGAATCATAGAATGTTAGAGTTGGAAGGGACCCCCAGGGTCATCGTGTCCAACTCCTGCTCAATGCAGGATTCACTAAACCATCTCAGACAGATGACTATCCAGCCTCTGTTTGAAGACTTCTATTGAAGGAGAACTCACCACCTCTCCTGGCAGCCTGTTCCACTCATTGATCACCCTTCACTGTCAATAAGTTTTTTCTAATATCTA
This sequence comes from Ranitomeya imitator, assembly GCF_032444005.1. Taxonomy (NCBI): domain Eukaryota; kingdom Metazoa; phylum Chordata; class Amphibia; order Anura; family Dendrobatidae; genus Ranitomeya; species Ranitomeya imitator. The sequence goes on along the minus strand of NC_091282.1, from coordinate 1,128,697,953 downwards.
GTGTAGATCTTCTCCTTTTCAGTCTCATGCCATTGCTTCTCATGTGTGCATGTATAGCGGAGCTGGACGTGGTCGGTCCCCTAGTTAAATCAGCCCGGGACCATCAGTATATATTAGGCATCCTGGACTATGCCACACGCTATCCTGAGGCAATTCCCCTGAGAAATTCTTCTGCGAAGAGTATAGCCCACGAGTTGGTCCATGTGTTTCTCCGGACAGGTCCTGAGAGACCAGGGAACACCCTTTATGAGCAAGGTGGTGAGGGAGTTGTGCAAAGTCCTGAAAATCTCCCAGTTGAGGACTTCAGTGTACCATCCTCAGTCTGATGGCCTTGTTGAGAGGTTTAACAAGACACAGAAGAGCATGCTAAGAAAAGCCATAGAGAAAGATGGCAGAGACTAGGATGTGAGGAAAATGTATATAATAAGTTTAGTTTCTCTGCCAGCACATATAGGGTGGGCGTTGACACCCCCTTCACTTCAGGGTTTAGCTTTTCTTTTCAATGAGTGTAGAAGAGCTTTTATTGCTTCTTGCTGCAATCCTGACTTTCAGCTCCCAAACCCCTCATGCCCCTCCTAAAGGAATTTTTACGATCGGTATAGATGCACAGACAGTTGTACCAGCTGAAACTGATCGGATCTCCCTTTTAAAACATGAGATTCTTTGTCCTAATATTGCAAGATATTGGGCCAACGATTTAGGCTAGGAAAATAAAAAGTACATATTGTTAACGTCCATCGGCGGATCTGTCAGCCGCTGTAAACATGAGCCTCTAACTCCATCAGGTACAAAGTATGGATTTCTCTGGAACTGTGCGTCCCAAATAGCACAAATTTGGTCTCATTAAGAAAGCGAATTTTAAAATAAGGTGAATGCGGGGTGTGTTATGATTCTGACATGTTCTGGACCGAAAATACACAAATTATAAGAATTGTTGGAGAAACCTATAAGGCTGAGGAGAGAGGAGGGTCTGGGTAAACCAGCCCTGTTGATGATGTCACGGGCTGCAGTTTATAAGTTTCTGCCAGGCCCCCAGCAGTTAGTTTTACCTGAGGAGCCCTGACTGCTAGCTTTGATGAACTGGGACATATAGGAGCTCCGCCCACTAGCCTGGTTTTGCCTGCCATGATCTGAACACTTGTAAGTGTTGATTTCTTATTTAATCCCTGTTATTTTTATAATTACCTTTGTACATATTTTCAATTGTCTCATATTGTAACATCTTTATATGCCTTTTTATAAACACTGCCTTAATTTCGGAGTAAAATATGTAAATTACTAGTTTTCGTTCTTCCTGCTCTAAAATGTACTCCAAGTCTTCTGAAGGGAATTACGCTACTGTTTTGGGTTAGCTTCGGACCCGTTTAAATGGAGCTGGTGGCAGCATACCGTGTGCTGTGCCTTTGGGAGTCGTAGCGACTGCGGGGTTGATAATTATTGTTCCTGCCTGAGTGGGAGTAGTTATATTGCCTCGCTGCAGCATGCCCAATAGCCAGTACATAGCAGGCAGGCCCCCCTGCACATGTGATAGCCGTCTGTTGGCCTAAAGTCACCCCGATCCGTGACGTAGGGGTGACGGTCACGGTGTGAATCGTGACACTAGGACTGTCTCTTACCGTATCTGCTGTTTTCCATCCATGAAGTTCCACAGGCCTCATGGGGTTCTCACCATTCGAGCTTCTGTCTGGCCGACATCCGCGAGGTCTTCTGGATATAGTCAAGGAAATCTGGGAAGCCGAAGTCACGCCCCAGAGAAGCGGCACAGAGCATGTGGCAATGATGCAGCAGAGGATTTCGAAGGTGATGCCCATCATGAAAGAACACCTCTGCCAGGCACAAGAAGCTCAGGCCAGTGTCTACAACTGGTCAGCAAGAGTGAGGTAGTTCGATCCGGGAGACAGAGTTCTTGTGCTAGTTCCGACGGTGGAGAGAAAGTTATTGGCCAAATGGCAAGGGCCATATGAGGTGGTCGAGAAGCTTGGTGAGGTAAACTATAAGATTCACCAACCAGGAAGACGGAAACCAATCCAAGTTTACTATGTCAACCTCATCAAGCTATGGCAAGATAGAGAGCTGGCGGTAACCCCATGTTTGCTGGGCAACCAAGAAGGTGAGGTTGGAGGGGTTACTATAGCGGAGACGCTATCGATGGCCCAGAAACAGCAGTGCCAGGAGTTACTCCAGAAGAACAGGGACCTGTTTTCAGAGTTGCCAGGGTGCACAAAGGTCATAGATCACGAGGTCCTGACAGAGACACATGTGCGGGTGAACGCAAAGCCCTATCGAATTCCTGAGGCCCGACGAAAAGTAATCACCAAGGAGGTGGAGTGTATGTTGAAGCTTGGAGTCATTGAGGAATCCAAGAGCGGTTGGTCGAGCCCAATTGTCCTGGTCCCAAAACCTGATGGTGAATGGAGGTTCTGCAACGACTATCAGAAGTTGAATGAGGTCTCCAAGTTCGACGCATATCCCATGCCACGTGTTGATGAGCTCATCGAAAGACTTGGGCCTGCCAGGTACATAACCACCTTGGATTTGATGAAGGGGTATTGGCAGATCCCAATGGCACAGAAAGCCAAGGAAAAGACAATTTTCTACACCAGACAGATGCTTCCAGTACGTCCGATGCAGTTTGGCCTGCAGGGAGCTCCGGCAACCTTCCAGAGGGCTATGGATAGAATCCTTGCACCTCATAAGCCATACGCTGCTGAGTACTTGGATGATATCGTCATCTTTAGCCCGGACTGGGAGAGTCATCTGGAAAAGGTCCAAGCAGTGTTTGATGCTCTAAGGGAAGCGGGGTTTACAATAAACCCAAAGAAGTGTGCCTTCGGTAAAGAAGAAGCCAAGTACCTGGGATATGTAGTGGGTCGTGGCGAAATAAAACCCCAAATCAGTAAAGTGGAGGCAATTCAAACATGGCCAAGACCACTCTCCAAAAAGCAAGGTAACTGTGAGAGATGGTAGGGTCTTACTACCCATATACCTTACCCCTGGGTAAGGGCATCACCATACCTCTATATGTGTTTGAGGACCTGCGGTGAAGTCACTACCACGTGACTAATCATGTGATGGGTTCCTAGGTGTGGTTAGAGCTATATAATGTAGGCTAATGCTTAACACAGAACCTGAATGTGGGGAGGTGAAAGCCTCCAATGTGTGTTGAGGCTCGAGGACTGAGCTTGAAGTACTGGGCATATGTATTTTCTTCTGCCTGAGCTAAAGGCTATTTGTTTTTCTGTTTTGTTATGTGGGTTTGTGGAGCAATAAATCCTGTGAACTTTTGAAGGAACGTGCCTTATGATTGCCACCCGCTGCACGTGAGCGAGTACAATCCCTACAATATAAATATAGCAAGACACCTTTATATACCGGTATATATATATATCTCAAGACACCTTTTAACAGATACCCAATGGGACGGAGGAAGACAAGTTCTCATTTATTTTGCCAGACCCCTCAAAAGGACCTATGAAGCAAAATAAAATGCATACTTCCATTTGTTTCCATTTTGACATCTGCTATAGACTTTTTTTTTAGAGTTTTATTTTGCTTCTGAGCATGTCCAGTTGAATTTAACAGATAGGTAAGACAATAAATGATGTAAAGTCAGAACCTGACAGCTGTTAAATGCTGCTGAACAATCCACACTCATAGGGAGAGACCTGTGTCTCAAGTAGAGCACAGAGGGGAGAAACTGCTGGGGATAAAAACTACATTACATCTTTTTATGCAAAAAAAAAAATGAAAACTTGATGAAACAAAGACAAACCAAAGACAACTGAGATTTAAAAATGCACACTCAAATAAATGGTTCCTTTAATCCCTTCACACTTTTCATTTTTGCGCTTTTGTTTTTTACTCCCCTTCTTCCAAGACCCAGAAAATTTTATTTTACTTAGGTGCATATTAGCTTTATTTTTGCATGAGGAGTTTTAGTCTTGAATTAGATACTTCACGCATTCATTAAAAATGTATGAGAAAACAGTAAGGGTATGTGCACACAATCAGGAATCGGAAGCAGTTTGGAAGCAGCACATGTCCGCTGTGTCCAAAGCGTTGCCGGCTATTGAACGCCGGTGATTCCGCATGTGTTCACTGAACTGTGCGGATTCACCGCGTCTAATACAGTGAATGGGGGACATTTATTTTGTGGAGGTTCGTGTTTTCGCAAGATAAATTGACATGCTGTGGTCAAGTGTGGTCATGTCTGTCCTTGCAGGTGAGCCGCGGGTGTCTGTGTATGCATAGTGGAGATGGGATTAATTCATCTGTTGGACTTTTATGGACGCACCGATATCAAATATGCTTTTTTATTTCTTTATTAGAATGGTTTAAACTGTACAGAAAGTTTTGTTTGTTTCTAAGTAATGGTAAGAAGAGGAGAGGAGCATTGCGACTTTAAGTCTCCTCACCTCGACATGCTTAACATGTCACTCTACGCAAGAAAAAACGATACTTCTTGGATCTAAGTAATGGTATAAACTTTTTTATTTTTACATTTTATTTTTAGCCCCCTATGGGAGCTTGAACCTGTGATCTACTTCATTGCAGCAGGTAAAGAAAATCATGTTGTCATATGAAGCCAAGCGACTGGATGAGCTTCAAATGAGGACAAAGACGGTAGCCATAAGGGCAAGCTTCCAGCCACATAACACATCAGCAGCCAGGACCATGCCATTTAACTGTCATTGTCAGTGATTGACAGCAGAATATAAATGCCTAAATAATGTTTAACTCCAGTCTCTGCTGTTACAGGAAAAAGTGTTCTGCCGGGTATGGTGCAGAAGCCTGACATAGGACGTCATACTTAATACTAAGTCTGGAACGGGGTAACAGAAGCGTTAGCTATCATTTTTCCATTTGTCTGAACAAAAAAGTGGAAAACACAAGACATGAGAGCCATGAACTTGGCCTTAATGTTTTTTTGTGCCACCATTCACATTCATAGAATCATAGAATCATAGAATGGTAGAGTTGGAAGGGACCTCCTGGGTCATCAGGTCCAAAAATCTATTTTATTTCCCCACAATATTTTGGAAGTCTTTGTCCAGATTTGGCCCCTTATGCCCCCAGGAGTTCCATATTTATTCCGTTTCGTTGCTGTATGGATTTCATTGATCATAACTAGATGCATAATCTTGTAATATATCAATGCTATTATTTATTATTCAATTTGAAAAGTTGTGTCTGTGGCCGCACATCTTTCATCTACACCATTATGTACCTGCTGGTTCTGTCGAAAAGCAAACAAGCAAAAATGCTCATGGCCTGTGCCTAAAATAGCAAAACTACCAAAATGATAATGCAGAAATCCTGAAAATTTCCAGGCTTGTGCGGTGAACAAAGCAGTCTTTGTTGCTCACTGGTTTTCTGCAGACAAGTACGGAAATATTTGAAATGAGATTAAAAGAAAGAGGTTTCCACATGAAACGTTTTCCATGCTGGGCTCGGAAAGCATCGGCTTTCTTGAGGAGAACGTGGCCTGCTGCTGACATAATCAGACGCTGGTGCAGGGAGCAACAGAAAATGGCCATCCATAAGGATAGAATATTACAGGGGCACATACTGTGTGTCTGAAGAAGAGACACTACACATAAAGCCTGGTTATTGCACGATATAATGGCCAATGATGGGAATATAAAACAATCAGGCCACTTAGCTAACAGGTAGTGCCAATGCCACCAGATAACCACGGATAATGGAGCCACTGAACCACTATGGCTCAGAATCCTGAGCACCATGAAGTTGTAGCCATTTACACCAGTGAATGGCCTATTATTTTTACTTTGTATGTCTAGATTAAATCTTGTGTACGCTATAAAATTATGTTGTGCGATTAACCAATTATTCTGTTTTCAGAAACGTGAAGGTGCCTAAGTTACCACTTCCACAAATTTTAAGATTTCATTCATACTTCTGATTACTGTAGGAAATGCTAAACGATCTCTAATCAAATCACGATAACGTTCAGAAGCAGGGGTAAAGGTACTTTGAACACATACGTAGTAATTCCCAGCCGACTGTGTGGTTAACGTGGTGGGCACAGTCCATTTTATAACCAATGATGAACAGGTAGTTGGCCAAAAGGACACCTGACCATCAGGGTATGACATCAACTGGGACTGCCAGATTCACCGTACAATCAGGGAATGGAAAAAAACACTCGACCAAAACCGATCAGGATACTGAATAGGGTACATGAGCAACTGGGCATTTTGGCTATTTATGGTACTAAAATGACCATTAAAATGACCTTGCTGCCACCTCACCACTGCCGGAGCCATCATCCTGTAGAGTGTAAGCCCACAAGGGCAGGGTCCTCTTCCCTCTGTACCAGTCTGTCAATGTAAGATTGTTCACCGTATTTTATATTTGTATTTTGCATGTAACCCCTTCCCATGCAGCCATTAGCCATTTAAGTTAATTTCTCTGTCCTGGAATATTTCCTGTTGGAGAGCTCACATTACATAATATCATAACGAGCATGAAAAATATCAATGTAGAATAAGAATAATTTAAAAAAATACAGCCCCACACACACATACTGAAATTGCCCCGTCAATAACAGAAAAATGGATTGGCTTAAAAGGATGCATTTTCCTCTAGATCATAAACTGTGCACAACATGTCAAAGCCGTGGCATTTTCACCCATCACTGTGCTCTAACTACACAGTAATTAATTTAAACAGAGCCCTCCACACAAAAATAATGGGCCCTACATACAGAACAATGAGGCTCACGTAGTCCTCCACACAGTATAATGGCCCACATAGTCCTCCATGAAGTATAATTGCAACCGCATAGTCCCCAATACTGACGAATGGCAGCACAGTCCTCCATACAGTAAAATGGGCCCCACATAGTCCTCCGTACAGCATAATGGGCCCACAATAGCCCTCCATACAGTAAAATGGTACCCACATTTCCTTGAATACAGTAAATTGGCATAATGGCCCCACATAAACCTCCATACAGTATAATGGGCTCCATATAGTTCTCCATACCGTATAATGGGCCCCACACTGCTTTCCAAACAGTATAATAGCTCTACATAGCCTTCCGTACAGTATAATGGCCCCACATAACCCCCCATACAGTATCATGGGCCCAACATAGTCCTCCATACATCATAATGGGCCCCACACATTCCTCCATACAGAATAATAGTTCCACCCAGTCCTCCATACAGAATAATAGTTCCATATAGTCCTCCAAACAGAATAATGGCCCCAGATAGCCCTCCATACAGCATAATGACCCCATATAACAGCATAATAACCCCATATAACCCTCCATACAGTCTAATGTCCTCACATAGCCCTCCATACAGTATAATTGGCCACACATTGGTTTCCATACAGTACAACTGTATAATGGCCCTACATAGTGCTCCATACAGTATAATGGTCTCCATATATTACTCTATACTGTATAATAGGCCCCACATTGCTTTCCATACAGTATAATAGATCTACATAGCATGGCATACAGCCTAATGACCCCATATAAAAATCCATACAGTATAATGACACCACATAGTCCTCCATGCAGGGTGTGTATTTTCATTTAACCCCTTCACCCCAAGCCAGTTTTCACCTTCATGACAAGCCAAATTTTACAATTCTGACCAGTGTCACTCTATGCGGTATTAATTCTTGAATGCTTCAATGGATCCCAGTGCCAGTGATTCTGAGAATGTTTTATCTTGACTAGGGTTGAGCGAAACGGGTCGAACATTTTCAAAAGTCGCCGACTTTTGGCTAAGTCGGGGTTTCATGAAACCCGATCCGACCCCTGTGCGGGGTCGGCCATGCGGTACGCGACTTTCGCGCCAAAGTCGCGTTTCAATGACGCGAAAAGCGCCATTTCTCAGCCAATGAAGGTAAACGCAGAGTGTGGGCAGCGTGATGACATAGGTCCTGGTCCCCACCATCTTAGAGAAGGGCATTGCAGTGATTGGCTTGCTGTCTGCGACGTCACAGGGGCTATAAAGAGGCGTTCCCGCCGACCGCCATCTTACTGCTGCTGATCTGAGCTTAGGGAGAGGTTGCTGCCGCTTTGTCAGAAGCAGGGATAGCGTTAGGCAGGGTCCATTAACCACAAAACCGCTTGTGCTGCAGCGATTTGCACTGTCCAACACCACCCTCGGTGTGCAGGGACAGTGGAAGTTTTTTTTTTTTTTTTTTTCCCCTCAGCGCTGTAGCTCATTGGGCTGCCCTAGAAGGCTCCCTGATAGCTGCATTGCTGTGTGTACGCCGCTGTGCAAACCAACTGCTTTTTTCAAAGCACAAATCCTCTTGTTCCTTCCTTTCTGCACAGCTATCTTTTTTGTTTGTCCACACTTTTTATTTCATTTGTGCATCAGTCCACTCCTTATTGCTGCCTGCCATACCTGGCTGAGATTACTGCAGGCAGGGAGATAGTAGCTGCCTGCCATACCTGGCTGAGATTACTGCAGGCAGGGAGATAGTAATTGTAGGACATTCCCTGTTTTTTTTTTTGTTTTTTTTTTGGTGGGAGATTAAGATTGGCAATTTGGCATTTCTGCTAGAGTGCCATCCCTGTGTGTGCCATCTCTCTCACATAGTGGGCCATAGAAAGCCTTTTCATTTTTCTGTATTTTTTTTTGTGGGGTGTATAAATTCTCCCTGATAAAAATACAGTGGGAGATTAATATTGGCCTTTGGGCTTGTGTGCCAGTCCTGAGTGTGCCATCTCTCTCACAAATAGTGGGCCATAGAAAGCCTATTTTATTTTTTTTGGGGTTTTATAAATTCTCCCTGAAAAAAAGGGAGATTAATATTGGCCTCTGGGCTTGTGTGCCAGTCCTGAGCGTGCCATCTGTGCCAGCCCTGAGCGTGCCATCTCTCTCACAAATAGTGGGCCATAGAAAGCCTATTTATTTATTTTTTTGGTTTTATAAATTCTCCCTGAAAAAAAGGGAGATTAATATTGGCCTCTGGGCTTGTGTGCCAGTCCTGAGCGTGCCATCTGTGCCAGCCCTGAGCGTGCCATCTCTCTCACAAATAGTGGGCCATAGAAAGCCTATTTAATTTTTTTTTTTGTTTTATAAATTTTCCCTGAAAAAAGGGAGATTAATATTGGCCTCTGGGCTTGTGTGCCAGTTGTGAGCGTGCCATCTGTGCCAGTCCTGAGCGTGCCATCTCTCTCACAAATAGTGGGCCATAGAAAGCCTATTTAAATTTTTTTTTGGTTTTATAAATTCTCCCAGAAAAAAAGGGAGATTAATATTGGCCTCTGGGCTTCTGTGCCAGTCCTGAGCGTGCCATCTGTGCCAGTCCTGAGCGTCCCATCTCTCTCACAAATAGTGGGCCATAGAAAGCCTATTTTATTTTTTTTGGGGGTTTTATAAATTCTCCCTGAAAAAAAGGGAGATTAATATTGGCCTCTGGGCTTGTGTGCCAGTCCTGAGCGTGCCATCTGTGCCAGCCCTGAGCGTGCCATCTCTCTCACAAATAGTGGGCCATAGAAAGCCTATTTATTTTTTTTTTTTGTTTTATAAATTTTCCCTGAAAAAAGGGAGATTAATATTGGCCTCTGGGCTTGTGTGCCAGTTGTGAGCGTGCCATCTGTGCCAGTCCTGAGCGTGCCATCTCTCTCACAAATAGTGGGCCATAGAAAGCCTATTTAAATTTTTTTTTGGTTTTATAAATTCTCCCAGAAAAAAAGGGAGATTAATATTGGCCTCTGGGCTTCTGTGCCAGTCCTGAGCGTGCCATCTGTGCCAGTCCTGAGCGTCCCATCTCTCTCACAAATAGTGGGCCATAGAAAGCCTATTTTATTTTTTTTGGGGGTTTTATAAATTCTCCCTGAAAAAAAGGGAGATTAATATTGGCCTCTGGGCTTGTGTGCCAGTCCTGAGCGTGCCATCTGTGCCAGCCCTGAGCGTGCCATCTCTCTCACAAATAGTGGGCCATAGAAAGCCTATTTATTTTTTTTTTTTGTTTTATAAATTTTCCCTGAAAAAAGGGAGATTAATATTGGCCTCTGGGCTTGTGTGCCAGTTGTGAGCGTGCCATCTGTGCCAGTCCTGAGCGTGCCATCTCTCTCACAAATAGTGGGCCATAGAAAGCCTATTTAAATTTTTTTTTGGTTTTATAAATTCTACCAGAAAAAAAGGGAGATTAATATTGGCCTCTGGGCTTCTGTGCCAGTCCTGAGCGTGCCATCTGTGCCAGTCCTGAGCGTCCCATCTCTCTCACAAATAGTGGGCCATAGAAAGCCTATTTTTTTTTTTTTTTGGGTTTTAGAAATTCTCCCTGGAAAAAAAAAGGGAGATTAATATTGCCCTTTGGGCTTGTGTGCCAGTACTAAGCGTTCCATCTCTCTCTCTCTCTCTCTCTCTCTCTCAGTCAGTGGGCCATAGAACGCCTATTTTTGGTTTTATTTGTTTTCTAAATTCTCCCTGAAAAAATCATTTTATTTTATTTGGTTTCTAAATTCTTCCTGATAAAATCACATTTTTTTTATTATTTTTTTTTCTAAAGTCTCCCTGAAAAAAAAAAAAAAAAAACAGTGGGAGATTAATATTGGCCTTTCTGCTTGTGTGCCAGTCTTGACTCCTGGGTGCGTCATCTCTCAGTCAGTGGGCCATAGAACGCCTATTTTTGGTTTTATTTGTTTTCTAAATTCTCCCTGAAAAAATCATTTTATTTTATTTGGTTTCTAAATTCTTCCTGATAAAATCACATTTTTTTTATTATTTTTTTTTCTAAAGTCTCCCTGAAAAAAAAAAAAAAAAACAGTGGGAGATTAATATTGGCCTTTCTGCTTGTGTGCCAGTCTTGACTCCTGGGTGCGTCATCTCTCAGTCAGTGGGCCATAGAACGCCTATTTTTGGTTTTATTTGTTTTCTAAATTCTCCCTGAAAAAATCATTTTATTTTATTTGGTTTCTAAATTCTTCCTGATAAAATCACATTTTTTTTATTATTTTTTTTTCTAAAGTCTCCCTGTAAAAAAAAAAAAAAAACAGTGGGAGATTAATATTGGCCTTTCTGCTTGTGTGCCAGTCTTGACTCCTGGGTGCGTCATCTCTCAGTCAGTGGGCCATAGAACGCCTATTTTTGGTTTTATTTGTTTTATAAATTCTCCCAGAAAAAATCATTTTATTTTATTTGGTTTCTAAATTCTTCCTGATAAAATCATATTTTTTTTATTATTTTTTTTTCTAAAGTCTCCCTGAAAAAAAAAAAAAAAAAACAACCAAAAAAAACAGTGGGAGATTAATATTGGCCTTTCTGCTTGTGTGCCAGTCTTGACTCCTGGGTGTGCCATCTCTCTCTCTCTCTCTCTCTCTCTCTCTCTCTCTCTCCAATTGTGGTCCATAGAAAGCCTATATTTTTTTTCCTTGATTTGGGTTCTAAAATCTACCAGAGAAAATAACTACATCAATCATTGGTAGAAAAATATTGGCCTCTGGGTTTGTGTGCCACTCCTGACTCCTGTGTGCGTCATCTCTCAGTCAGTGGGCCATAGAACGCCTATTTTTGTTTTTATTTGTTTTATAAATTCTCCCTGAAAAAATCATTTTATTTTATTTGGTTTCTAAATTCTTCCTGATAAAATCATATTTTTTTTATTATTTTTTTTTCTAAAGTCTCCCTGAAAAAAAAAAAAAAAAAAAAAAAAACAGTGGGAGATTAATATTGGCCTTTCTGCTTGTGTGCCAGTCTTGACTCCTGGGTGTGCCATCTCTCTCTCTCTCTCTCTCTCTCTCCAATTGTGGTCCATAGAAAGCCTACATTTTTTTTCCTTGATTTGGGTTCCAAAATCTACCAGAGAAAATAACTCCATCAATCATTGGTAGAAAAATATTGGCCTCTGGGCTTGTGTGCCACTCCTGATTCCTGTGTGCGTCATCTCTCACTCAGTGGCCCATAGAAAGCATATAGTTTGTTACATTTGTTTTCTAAATTCTCCCTGCAAAAATCTTTTTTTTTTTTTTGGGGGGGTTTCTAAAGTGTTCCTGAAAAAAATAAAAATAAAAAAAAAATAATAGTGTGACATTAATATTAACATTTGTGCTTCAGTGACAGTCCTGCGTGTGGGGCATCTCTCTAATTTGCAGCCACCAAAAAAAGAGTGTGTAACATTGGGCCTGATTTTCGCTGTGGTCTCACCAACCTGTAAAGGGGTAGCTAAATCATACTGAAGTTATAGCTCACCGTGTAAGTTGTGTGACTGCAACAAATAACGTTAGTTTGGTTACGTTTTTAAAACAATGAGGAAGTCTAGTGGAAGAGGTCGTGGCCGGGGGCGTTCATTGTCAGCTGGTAATGAGGGTAGTGGTAGTGGTGGAGCATCAGGTGGTCGTGGGGGAAAAAATATTGCACCTAAGTCTGGAGCTGTGGAGCCAGGTTCGTCGTCCGGCTACACAAGGCCTCGAACGCTCCCTTTTCTGGGATTAGGAAAACCGCTTTTAAAGCCGGAGCAGCAAGAGCAAGTTTTGGCTTATCTTGCTGACTCAGCCTCTAGCTCTTTTGCCTCATCTCGTGAAACTGGTAAAAGTAAAAGCAGCGCGTCGTTAGTGGATGTTCACGGTCAGGGACAAGTCACTTCCTTGTCCTCTTCAGCAAAAACAACAACAGAGAAGAATGCAGCAGGCGACACAACGGGTTACTCCATGGAGCTCTTTACACATACCGTCCCTGGCTTAGAAAGTGAAGCAGTTAACAGTCCATGCCCATTACAAATTGAATCTGACATGGAGTGCACTGACGCACAGCCACAGCCAGACTACTATGCTGGTCCTTTGACTCAGACCACAACATTGCCCTCGCAGGGTGCTGATCAAGAATCAGACCCTGATGAGACTATGTTGCCCCATCACGAACGCTATACCACCGAACGACACGGTGACACAGACGAAGTTGCGCAGGAGGTACAAGAAGAGTTATTAGATGACCCAGTTCTTGACCCCGATTGGCAGCCATTGGGGGAACAGGGTGCAGGCGGCAGCAGTTCTGAAGCAGAGGAGGAGGAGGGGCCGCAGCAGGCATCAACATCGCCACAGGTTCCATCTGCCGGGCCCGTATCTTGCCCAAAACGCGTGGCAAAGCCAAAACCTGGTGGAGGACAGCGTGGCCATCCGGTTAAAGCTCAGTCTGCAATGCCTGAAAAGGTATCCGATGCTAGAAAGAGTGCAGTCTGGCATTTTTTTAAACAACATCCAATTGATCAGCGCAAAGTCATCTGTCAAAAATGTTCTACTTCCTTAAGCAGAGGTCAGAATCTGAAAAGTCTCAATACTAGTTGCATGCATAGACATTTAACCACCATGCATTTGAAAGCTTGGACTAACTACCAAACGTCCCTTAAGGTTGTTGCACCCTCGGCCAATGAAGCTAGTCATCAACGCAACATCCCTTCCGGCAGTGTAGGACCACCATTTAGCGCACCACCTGCTGTATCTGTGCAGGTATCTTTGCCAGGCCAAAGCAGTCAGGGTCAGGGAATCACCAGTTTCGTAGTAGGAAACACTGCATCTAGGGCACCGGCGGCAACAATACCATCTCCCACCGTCTCTCAGTCTGCCATGTCCACCGGCACCCCCGCTAGTTCCACGATCTCCAGCTCTCCAGTCCAGCTCACCCTACATGAGACTATGGTTAGAAAAAGGAAATACTTAGCCTCGCATCCGCGTACACAGGGTTTGAACGCCCACATAGCTAGACTAATCTCGTTAGAGATGATGCCCTACCGGTTAGTTGAAAGCGAAGCTTTCAAAGACCTGATGGACTACGCTGTACCACGCTACGAGCTACCCAGTCGACACTTTTTTTCCAGAAAAGCCATCCCAGCCCTCCACCAGCATGTTAAAGAGCGCATCGTCCATGCACTCAGGCAATCTGTGAGCACAAAGGTGCACCTGACAACAGATGCATGGACCAGTAGGCATGGCCAGGGACGTTACGTGTCCATCACGGCACACTGGGTAAATGTGGTGGATTCAGGGTCCACAGGGGACAGCAAGTTTGGGACAGTTCTGCCTAGCCCACGGTCTAGTAAACAGTTGTCTGTAGCCGTTCGCACCCCCTCCTCCTCCTCCTCCTCGTCCTCCTGCAGAAGCAAGAGCTCGTCCACAGACCGCAGTCGCACAAACACTCCATCCGCACCTGCCACTGTTGCACACCAGGTCTCCCATTATGGGGCAGCTACTGGCATACGTCAGCAGGCTGTATTGGCTATGAAGTGTTTGGGCGACAATAGACACACCGCGGAAGTTCTGTCCGAGTTCTTGCAGCAAGAAACGCAGTCGTGGCTGGGCACTGTAGATCTTGAGGCAGGCAAGGTAGTGAGTGATAACGGAAGGAATTTCATGGCTGCCATCTCCCTTTCCCAACTGAAACACATTCCTTGCCTGGCTCACACCTTAAACCTGGTGGTGCAGTGCTTCCTGAAAAGTTATCCGGGGTTATCCGACCTGCTCCTCAAAGTGCGTGGACTTTGCGCACATATCCGCCGTTCGCCTGTACACTCCAGCCGTATGCAGACCTATCAGCGTTCTTTGAACCTTCCCCAGCATCGCCTAATCATAGACGTTGCAACAAGGTGGAACTCAACACTGCACATGCTTCAGAGACTGTGCGAACAGAGGCGGGCTGTTATGTTTTTGTGGGAGGATACACATACACGGGCAGGCAGTAGGATGGCAGACATGGAGTTGTCAGGTGTGCAGTGGTCGAAGATTCAAGACATGTGTCAAGTCCTTCAGTGTTTTGAGGAATGCACACGGCTGGTTAGTGCAGACAACGCCATAATAAGCATGAGCATCCCCCTAATGCGTCTGCTGATGCAAAGTTTGACGCACATAAAGGATCAGGCGTCTGCACCAGAGGAAGAGGAAAGCCTTGATGACAGTCAGCGATTGTCTGGTCAGGGCAGTGTACATGACGAGGTACCGGGCGAAGAGGAGGTGGAGGATGAGGAGGATGATGGGGATGAGTATATTTTTAATGAGGAAGCTTTCCCGGGGGCACGGGAAATTGGTGGCGTGGCAAGGCCGGGTTCTGGTTTTTTGAGGGACACAAGTGACGTAGATTTGCCTGCAACTGCCCCTCAACCAAGCACAACCGCAGATTTGACAACGGGAACTTTGGCCCACATGGCGGATTATGCCTTGCGTATCCTCAAAAGGGACACACGCATTACAAAAATGATGAACGATGACGATTACTGGTTGGCCTGCCTCCTTGATCCTCGCTATAAAGGCAAATTGCAAAATATTATGCCACATGAGAACTTGGAACTAATATTAGCAACAAAACAATCAACTCTTGTTGACCGTTTGCTTCTGGCATTCCCTGCACACAGCGCCCGTGATCGTTCTCACACGAGCTCCAGGGGCCAGCAGACCAGAGGTGTTAGAGGGGCAGAAATCAGAAGTGGCGTTGGCCAGAGGGGTTTTCTGACCAGGTTGTGGAGTGATTTTTCTATGACCGCAGACAGGACAGGTACTGCAGCATCAATTCAAAGTGACAGGAGACAACATTTGTCCAGTATGGTTACAAACTATTTTTCATCCCTTATCGACGTTCTCCCTCAACCGTCATTCCCATTTGATTACTGGGCATCCAAATTAGACACCTGGCCAGAATTGGCAGAATATGCATTGCAGGAGCTTGCTTGCCCGGCAGCTAGTGTCCTATCAGAAAGAGTATTCAGTGCTGCAGGTTCAATACTAACAGAAAAAAGGACTCGTCTGGCTACCCAAAATGTAGATGATCTAACCTTCATTAAAATGAACCACAACTGGATTTCAAAATCTTTTGCCCCACCCTGCCCGGCTGACACCTAGCTTTCCTATGAAAAGGTCTTGCCTGTGGACTATTCTGAATGACTTTTCCAATCTCGTAATTTTCTTCACCTGATTGTCCAGCATACGACATGTTTCCACCTCACGAAATGGCCAAACTCCCCACACGGGGCCGTGCTATCGCCACTTTGCGCTTGGACCCTTGAGAGTGCTGTTTGTCTGAAGAGGTGGGTGTGGCCGCTTTTGGTCGACGGCACTGCCACTGGGTCCCTCATAGTACAATAAAGTGTCTCTGGCGGTGGTGGTGCGCACCCAACGTCAGACACACCGTTGTAATATGAGGGGCCCTGTGCCTGTAACGCCGGCCACAAGACAGTTCCCCCCCCCCAGCTCAAACAGTGCTCTACCACTAGCAAAATTATCTCTCACAGCTTCACCAATGTGTAGTCTAGGCGCTGACATCCTTCAATGCCTGGCACTGACAATACCATTGTTTTGACATTTTTGTTATGTTAGGCCTTCGAAGCCTGTCTGCGGTCCCTTCTTTCTACAACTACTACACTGACCAGGCCACTGCTGGCCGTGTTACCCTGGAACCAATTTAAAAGTGCCTACAGTCAGCCCAATTTTGTTATGTTAGGCCTTCGAAGACTGTCTGCCGTCACTCCTTCCACTAGACTTCCACTGACCATACACTGCTGCCCATGTACCCCTGGAACCAATTTAAAGTGCCTACAGCCAGCCCAATTTTGTTATGTTAGGCCTTGGAAGCCTGTCTGCGGTCACTCCTTCCACTAGACTTCCACTGACCAGACCACTGCTGCCCGTGTACCCCTGGAACCAATTTAAAAGTGCCTACAGCCAGCCCAAGTTTGTTATGTTAGGCCTTGGAAGCCTGTCTGCGGTCACTCCTTCCACTAGGCCTCCACTGACCACACCACTGCTGTCCGTGTACCCCTGGAACCAATTTAAAATTGCCTACAGCCATGTGTTATTATTTTAGGCCTTCGATGCCTGTCTGCGGTCACTCCTTCCACTAGGCCTCCACTGACCACACCACTGCTGTCCGTGTACCCCTGGAACCAATTTAAAATTGCCTACAGCCAGCCCAATTTTTTTATTTTAGGCCTTCGATGCCTGTCTGCGGTCCATTCTTTCAACTACTACTACACTGACCAGGTCACTGCTGCCCGTGTACCCCTGGAACCAATTTAAAATTGCCTACAGCCATGTGTTATTATTTTAGGCCTTCGATGCCTGTCTGCGGTCACTCCTTCCACTAGGCCTCCACTGACCACACCACTGCTGCCCGTGTACCCCTGGAACCAATTTAAAATTGCCTACAGCCAGCCCAATTTTTTTATTTTAGGCCTTCGATGCCTGTCTGCGGTCCATTCTTTCAACTACTACTACACTGACCAGGTCACTGCTGCCCGTGTACCCCTGGAACCAATTTAAAATTGCCTACAGCCATGTGTTATTATTTTAGGCCTTCGATGCCTGTCTGCGGTCACTCCTTCCACTAGGCCTCCACTGACCACACCACTGCTGTCCGTGTACCCCTGGAACCAATTTAAAATTGCCTACAGCCATGTGTTTTTATTTTAGGCCTTCGATGCCTGTCTGCGGTCCATTCTTTCAACTACTACTACACTGACCAGGGCACTGCTGGCCGTGTTACCCTGGAACCAATTTAAAAGTGCCTACAGTCAGCCCAATTTTGTTATGTTAGGCCTTGGAAGCCTGTCTGCGGTCACTCCTTCCACTAGGCCTCCACTGACCACACCACTGCTGTCCGTGTACCCCTGGAACCAATTTAAAATTGCCTACAGCCATGTGTTATTATTTTAGGCCTTCGATGCCTGTCTGCGGTCCATTCTTTCAACTACTACTACACTGACCAGGGCACTGCTGGCCGTGTTACCCTGGAACCAATTTAAAAGTGCCTACAGTCAGCCCAATTTTGTTATGTTAGGCCTTGGAAGCCTGTCTGCGGTCACTCCTTCCACTAGGCCTCCACTGACCACACCACTGCTGTCCGTGTACCCCTGGAACCAATTTAAAATTGCCTACAGCCATGTGTTATTATTTTAGGCCTTCGATGCCTGTCTGCGGTCACTCCTTCCACTAGGCCTCCACTGAGCACACCACTGCTGTCCGTGTACCCCTGGAACCAATTTAAAATTGCCTACAGCCAGCCCAATTTTTTTATTTTAGGCCTTCGATGCCTGTCTGCGGTCCATTCTTTCAACTACTACTACACTGACCAGGTCACTGCTGCCCGTGTACCCCTGGAACCAATTTAAAATTGCCTACAGCCATGTGTTATTATTTTAGGCCTTCGATGCCTGTCTGCGGTCACTCCTTCCACTAGGCCTCCACTGACCACACCACTGCTGTCCGTGTACCCCTGGAACCAATTTAAAATTGCCTACAGCCATGTGTTATTATTTTAGGCCTTCGATGCCTGTCTGCGGTCACTCCTTCCACTAGGCCTCCACTGACCACACCACTGCTGCCCGTGTACCCCTGGAACCAATTTAAAATTGCCTACAGCCAGCCCAATTTTTTTATTTTAGGCCTTCGATGCCTGTCTGCGGTCCATTCTTTCAACTACTACTACACTGACCAGGTCACTGCTGCCCGTGTACCCCTGGAACCAATTTAAAATTGCCTACAGCCATGTGTTATTATTTTAGGCCTTCGATGCCTGTCTGCGGTCACTCCTTCCACTAGGCCTCCACTGACCACACCACTGCTGTCCGTGTACCCCTGGAACCAATTTAAAATTGCCTACAGCCATGTGTTTTTATTTTAGGCCTTCGATGCCTGTCTGCGGTCCATTCTTTCAACTACTACTACACTGACCAGGGCACTGCTGGCCGTGTACCCCTGGAACCAACATCAGAAAATATAAAAATAAGTATTTTGCTTATAAAAAAGAAAATACTGGTGAGATATCAAATGCAGACATTTTAACATTAAAAACAAACACACAACTAAAATCTGGTACAGTACTAAAAATGGCCACCAGCTACAATTACTTTCTCCTGCAAGTAGTTAACTGAAAGTTTTTTTAAATTGAAAACACACATATGGCATCCACCGAGTGTTGTCCTGTCGCGTCTTCTTTATATTATTGCCGAGAAGATGCAAAATAATGAAAATAATAAAATCATTAATTACCAAAATAATAGAGAAAGTCAACACCACATTGCAAATAAACATTCATTCCAAATAAAGAAGCAGGGCGCGTCCGAGGGTGAGTATATACCTAATAAGAATCTAATCACCCTCGGACGCGCAATGCTTATTTCCAACAGCCTTCCTTCCTAAGAATCAGCCCTTCCGTCGTGTAGAGAGACGTTGTGTTACACTCCAAGGTGTTCCCCAGGTTGCCTTTCCTGAGCTTCGATCTTCCGGCTCTCGTTTAGTAGTTCTTGGAAACTACACTGCATTAGGCCTTCAAATTGGGTATGGGGTGTAGAGAGAGGGTGTGTTACACTCCAAGGTGTTCCCCAGGTTGCCTTTCCTGAGCTTCGATATTCCGGCTCTCGTTTAGTAGTTGTTGGAAACTACACTGCATTAGGCCTTCAAATTGGGTATGGGGTGTAGAGAGAGGGTGTGTTACACTCCAAGGTGTTCCCCAGGTTGCCTTTCCTGAGCTTCGAAATTCCGGCTCTCGTTTAGTAGTTGTTGGAAACTACACTGCATTAGGCCTACAAATTTGGTATGGGGGAAACATTGGCGCATCTGCGGTCCCTCCTTCCTCTAGGCCTCCACTGACCTGTCTACTGCTGCCCGTGTTCCCCTGGAACCAATTTTAAATTGCCTACAGGCAGCCCAATTTATTATGTTAGGGCTTCGAAGCCTGTCTGCGGTCCCTCCTTCCACTAGGCCTCCACTGACCTGTCTACTGCTGCCCGTGTACCCCTTGAACCAACATCATAAAATAAAAAAAAAAGGATTTTGCTTATAAAAAAGAAAATACTGGTGAGATATCAAATGCAGACATTTTGACATTAAAAACAAACAAACAGCTAAAATCTGGTACAGTACTAAAAATGGCCACCAGCTACAATTACTTTCTCCTGCAAGTAGTTAACTGAAAGGTTTTTTAAATTGAAAACACACATATGGCATCCACCGAGTGTTGTCCTGTCGCGTCTTCTTTATATTATTGCCGAGAAGATGCAAAATAATGAAAATAATAAAATCATTAATTACCAAAATAATAGAGAAAGTCAACACCACATTGCAAATAAACATTCATTCCAAATAAAGAAGCAGGGCGCGTCCGAGGGTGAGTATATACCTAATAAGAATCTAATCACCCTCGGACGCGCAATGCTTATTTCCAACAGCCTTCCTTCCTAAGAATCATCCCTTCCGTGGTGTAGAGAGACGTTGTGTTACACTCCAAGGTGTTCCCCAGGTTGCCTTTCCTGAGCTTCGATCTACCGGCTCTCGTTTAGTAGTTGTTGGATACTACGCTGCATTAGGCCTTCAAATTGGGTATGGGGTGTAGAGAGATGGTGTGTTCCACTCCAAGGTGTTCCCCAGGTTGCCTTTCCTGAGCTTCGATCTTCCGGCTCTCGTTTAGTAGTTCTTGGAAACTACACTGCATTAGGCCTTCAAATTGGGTATGGGGTGTAGAGAGAGGGTGTGTTACACTCCAAGGTGTTCCCCAGGTTGCCTTTCCTGAGCTTCGATATTCCGGCTCTCGTTTAGTAGTTATCGGAAACTACGCTGCATTAGGCCTACAAATTGGGTATGGGGTGTAGAGAGAGGGTGTGTTACACTCCAAGGTGTTCCCCAGGTTGCCTTTCCTGAGCTTCGATATTCCGGCTCTCGTTTAGTAGTTGTCGGAAACTACGCTGCATTAGGCCTACAAATTGGGTATGGGGTGTAGAGAGAGGGTTTGTTACACTCCAAGGTGTTCCCCAGGTTGCCTTTCCTGAGCTTCGATCTTCCGGCTCTCGTTTAGTAGTTGTTGGAAACTACGCTGCATTAGGCCTTCAAATTGGGTATGGGGTGTAGCGAGAGGGTGTGTTACATTCCAAGGTGTTCCCCAGGTTGCCTTTCCTGAGCTTCGATCTTCCGGCTCTCGTTTAGTAGTTCTTGGAAACTACACTGCATTAGACCTTCAAATTGGGTATGGGGTGTAGAGAGAGGGTGTGTTACACTCTAAGGTGTTCCCCAGGTTTCCTTGCCATTGCTTCGGTCTTCCGACTCTCGTTTAGTAGTTGTAGAAAAGTACACTGCATTAGGCCATACAAAATGGGTATGGGGTGGAGAGAGATGGTGTGTTACACTCCAAGGTGTTCCCCAGGTTGCCTTTCCTGAGCTTC
Source organism: Ranitomeya imitator (assembly GCF_032444005.1). NCBI lineage: Eukaryota > Metazoa > Chordata > Amphibia > Anura > Dendrobatidae > Ranitomeya > Ranitomeya imitator. The sequence goes on along the minus strand of NC_091282.1, from coordinate 1,128,676,821 downwards.
TATCTTCAGGCTCTCATTAAATTGTGGTTAAATGGAACAACTGCATTTGGCGTACTAGTTGGTTTGGGGCCTACTATCGGTGTCTGCCACTCCTTGCTGTTCTCCTCCACTGAACAAAGCTGTGCCGCCTGTTTACTACGGTTGCCAATTTTGAACTGCATTTCGACTACTTACTGATTTGGCCCTACTCTCTGTGTCAGCCTCTCATTCCAGTTGTCCTCCACTGCAATGCCCCCTGGTTATTCCTGTGTTACCAATTTTGAACTGCATTTAGCCCACTTTCTTCTTTGGGCCTATATCTGTGTTTCCACTTCATCGTGCCCATTGCCCAGCCAGTGATAGATGAGTCTGCTGGTACATTGACCCATAACGCAACATTCCCCGTGCACGCTACACAACAACATTGTGACCCTGCTGAAAGTCAGGTTGCTCTTCCCGCATACCATACCACCTTACACGGGGACAAAGAGGAAGGTGCAGATGAAAGTGCAGGTTCCTTCATCAGGTGGGGGGAGGAATACTAGTTGGCGACGTCACTGGCACAGGGCCTCTCATAGTACGCAAAAGTGTTGCTGCCGGTGGGAGGCGCCCCCGCCGTGCAAACACACCGCTGTACTTTGAGGGGCCCTGTGCCAGTGCCAATGCCAACGAGTGGGCCCCCCCTGCTTGCTCAGGTTCACAGCACTTGCAAAGTTGAAATACTTACCTCTCCCTGCTCCACTGCCGTGACGTGGTCCAGATTTCCTGGGCCCACTAATTACTTGAACCAGCCCTACCCCCCACAACTTTAGCCAAATGACCCCCAATTTCAAATGCCTTCCAATTATTATAAGGTAAATTACGCTTGACAAGCTTCATTAAGAAGAATGGATGGTTTTGACATTAAAATGGGCACTCTAGGTGTTTTCCTGGCCCCCACTCACTGCCGACTATGCTGCCCCATTGACTTGCATTGGGTTTCGTGTTTCGGTCGATCCCGACTTTACGTCATAATCGGCCGATTTCACTCGACCCGACTTTGGACATAGTCGGGTTTCGCAAAACCCGGCTCGACTCTAAAAAGGTCAAGGTCGCTCAACTCTAATCTTGACATATTGTACTGATTTACTTTCATTTGTGAAAATATTGGAAATTTTAAAAAAATGTAGAAAATTTCACAATTTTTGTACTTTTAATTCTTATGCCCGTAAACCAGAGAGTTATGTCACACAAAATAGTTAATAACTAACATTTACAACACGTCTACTTTGCATCTGCATCATTTTGGAAACATACCGGTAATTTTTTCTTTTTAGGACGTTAGAAAAGTTAAAATTTGATCACCAATTTCTCATTTTTCAAACAAAATTTACAAAACCATTTCTTTTAGGGACCACATTACACGTGAAGTGCCTTTTGGGGCCTATATGACAGAAAATACCTATAAGTGACACCATTCTAAAAACTGCACCCCTCAAGGTGCTTAAAAATCACATTAAAGAACTTTATTAACCTTTCAGGTACTACACAGAAATTAATGCAATGTAGAAGGAAAAATGAACATTTTATTTTTTTTCACAATTTTCCTTTAGCCCCAATTTTTTTACTTTCACAAGGGTAGCAGGAGAAAATGGAACTCAAAATGTGTTGTACAATTTCTCCTGAGTACAAATATACCCCATATGTGAGGGAAAAATACTGTTTTGGAGTACGGCAGGGCTTGGAAGGGAAGGTGTACCATTTTACTTTTTGAAAACAAAAATGGCTGGAATCGAGAGAGGATGCTATGTCGCATTTGGATAATCCCTGATGTGCCTAAACAGTGGAAAGCCCACAAGTGATCCCATTTTGGAATATAGACCCCTCAAGGAATTTATCCAAATGTGTGGTGAGCACCTTAAACACGTAGGGGCATCACAGATGTTTATAACATTGAGCCGAGAAAACGAAAAATTAAATTTTTCCCCCCAAAATATTGTTTTAGCCCCAAATTTAGCAATTTCACATTGGCAAATGGAATAAACACACTGTACAATTTCTTCTATGACGATACCCCATTTGTGGAGGAAAACTACTGTTTGGGCGTACGGCAGAGATTGGAAGCGAATGCGATCTGTTCGACTTTTTGAAAGGAAAATTGTCTGGAATCATTATTGGATGCCATGTCATGTTTGAAAGGCCCTGATGTGACTAAACAGTGGAAACCCCCCACAAGTGACCATTTTGGAAACTGCACCCCTGAAGGAACTTGAATAAATGTGAAGTGAACACTTTGAACCCCCAGGAGCTTCACTTAATTTTATAACGTTGAACTGTGAAAATGAAAAAATATGTTTTTTTTACGCAAAAATGTTGGTTTTGCCCCACATTTTTTATTTTCACAAAAGGTAACAGGAAAAAATGCACCATACAATTTGTTGTGCAATTTCTCCTGAGTACACACATACCCTATATGTGGACGAACACTACTTTTGAGGAACAGTGCAAAGCTCAGAAGGGAAGAAGTGCCATATTGGAGTTCAGATTTTGCTGGAATGGTTTGAGGGTGCATTGGCACTTTAGCAGAGCCCCTGTGGTGCCAGAACAGCAGAAAACACACATTAGTAATGATATTTTACAAACTACACCCGCCAATGAATTTATCTAGTGGTGCAGTGAGCAAGCTGACACCTCATGTGCCTCATAGAAATTTATCCCATTGTGTGGTGAAGAAAGAAAAATTTAATTTTTACTGCTAAAATGTTGTTTAGCTCCAATTTTTTTATTTTTATAAGGTCTAATGGGAAAAAAAACGGACGTCTCAGTTTTCTGTGCATTTTGTACTGAGTGCACCAATACCCTACATGTAATCTGGAACTACTTTTGAGGCACAATGAAAAGCACAGAAGGGAAGGTACATACAGTTATATGAAAAAATTTGGGCACCCCTATTAATCTTAAGCTTAATGTTTTATAAAAATTGTTTTTTTTTGCAACAGCTATTTCAGTTTCATATATCTAATAACTGTTGGACACAGTAATGTTTCTGCCTTGAAATGAGGTTTATTGTACTAACAGAAAATGTGCAATCTGCATTCAAACAAAATTTGACAGGTGCATAAGTATGGGCACCCCACCAGAAAAGTGACATTAATATTTAGTAGATCCTCCTTTTGCAAAAATAACAGCCTCTAGTCGCTTCCTGTAGCTTTTAATGAGTTCCTGGATCCTGGATGAAGGTATTTTTGACCATTCCTCTTTACAAAACAATTCCAGTTCAGTTAAGTTTGATGGTCGCCGAGCATGGACAGCCCTCTTCAAATGATCCCACAGATGTTCAATGATATTCAGGTCTGGGGACTGGGATGGCCATTCCAGGACAGTGTAATTGTTCCTCTGCATGAATGCCTGAGTAGATTTGGAGCGGTGTTTTGGATCATTGTCTTGCTGAAAGATCCATCCCCTGCGCAACTTCAACTCTGTCACTGATTCATGAACATTATTGTAAAGAATCTACTGATACTGAGAGGAATCCATGCGTCCCTCAACTTTAACAAGATTCCCGGTGCCGGCATTGGCCACATAGCCCCAAAGCATGATGGAACCTATGAAAATTTTACTGTGGAAAGCAAGTGTTTTTCTTGGAATGCTGTGTTTTTTGGCCGCCATGCATAACGCCTTTTTGTATGACCAAACAACTCAATCTTGGTTTCATCAGTCCACAGAACCTTCTTCCAAAAAGAAATTGGCTTCTCCAAATGTGCTTTTGCATACCTCAGCCGACTCTGTTTGTGGCGTGCTTGCAGAAACGGCTTCTTTCGCATCACTCTCCCATACAGCTTCTCCTTGTGCAAAGTGTGTTGTATAGTTGACCGATGCACAGTGACACCATCTGCAGCAAGTTGATGCTGCAGCTCTCTGGAGGTGGTCTGAGGATTGTCCTTGACTGATCTCACCTTTCTTCTTCTCTGCCTTTCTGATGTTTTCCTTGGCCTGCCACTTCTGGCCTTAACAAGAACTGTACCTGTGTTCTTCCGTTTCCTTACTATGTTCCTCACAGTGGAAATTGACAGGTTAAATCTCTGAGACGGCTTTTTGTATCCTTCCCCTGAACAACTATGTTGAATAATCTTTGTTTTCAGATCATTAGACAGTTGTTTTGAGGAGCCCATGATGCCACTCTTCAGAGGAGATTCAAACAGGATAACAACTTGCAAGTGGCCACTTTAAGTAGCTTTTCTCATGATTGCATACACCTGGCTATGAAGTCCAAAGCTCAATGAGGTTAGAAAACCAAAAAAAGTGCTTTAGTAAGTCAGTAAAAAGTAGGTAGGAGTATTTAAAACAAGAAAATGATAAGGGTGTCCATACTTATGCACCTGTCAGATTTTGTTTGAATGCAGATTGCACATTTTCTGTTAGTACAATAAACCTCATTTCAAGGCAGAAACATTACTGTGTCCCACAGTTATTAGATATATGAAACTGAAATAGCTGTTGCCAAAAACACAATTTTTATAAAACATTAAGCTTAAGATTAATAGGGGTGCCCAAACTTTTTCATATAACTGTAATATAGTGCAGAGTTTACTGTCATGACCCACTGGGAGACGCCCTGAGGTGCCAAAACAGCAGAACCCCCCTAAAAAGTGACACCAGTTTACAAACTACACCACCCAATGAATTCACCTAAGGGTGCAGTGATCATATTGACACCATGGGTATGTCACAGAATTTTATGCCATTGGGTGGTGACAAAACAATTACATTTTTACCACAAAAATGTTGTTTTAGCCCCAGATTTTGCATTTTTCACGACGCAATGGGTAAAAATGGCACCAAGATTTGTCACACAATTTCTACTAAACGTAAAATCCATATACAGAGCCATAAGTGCTAGAATTGCAGTATACCCCACCCCAACAAAAGGGACCCCATTTTGGAAATTACACCCCTTTTGGAATTTATCTACAGATGCAGTGATTATTTAACTCCATGGGTGTTTTCAGGAAACAAGCAGCAATGGATGCTGTTGAGTGAAAATTGCAAATCTGCTATTGTAGTGCCCAGTACGTTATAGTGCCCAATATATTATGCCCAGGTTGGGCTTCTGGAGATATGCACCAGAAAATTAGGCGTTCTCTGATAGCTACAGAAATGCCAAACATGTTGATGCCAAATGTGATTTAGGCACACTGGGGCTCAGAAAGGAGAGGGATATTTGGATTTGGGAAACCAGAATTTGCTGGATTTCTTTTGGGGGTCACGAGCCATAGCACTTTTCCAGTGCCTCTGCACTACCAGTAACATGGACCTGAGTGGGGACTAGATTTTTTTTTTGTGGAAAGAGTTGAAGCTTTCATTGGGAACATTTTACATAACATTTTGGATCACAATTATCCTGCGCTCTACACTGAGCACTTACATCGGGATTCCATCTAAATCTTCGAATGACAGGATTCAGATGAAACCCCCAAGAGATACATTCACTATTATGAGTCAGCAGAGTTAGGATACGGTCACACGATCAGTATTTGGTCAGTATTTTACATCAGTATTTGTAAGCCAAAACCAGGAGTGGAACAAACAGAGGGGAAAGCTATAACAGAAACACTTCACCAAGTCGGTATTTTTGACCCATTCCTGGGTTTTGGCTAACAAATACTGATGTGAAATACTGACCAAAAACTGATAGTGTGACCGTAGCCTTACTCTGACTCATTGTAGGAAATCTTCCGCTGGGGGTTCTGTCTGAATCACTTATTTCAGAGATTTACAAGAAAACCCCAGTGAAAGCGCTCAGAACAGACAGCAGGATAAATGTGTTTTGAATCTTACTGCGATCTTTGGGAGGCAGAATGAAGAAATTAACAGTAGGTCAAGAATTGGTTTTATTTTTTAAGCTGATCTTCGTGGTGTTTAAGTGTTCAATTTTTATTTATATTTGTCATTTTGATCGCGCCCTACCATGTTTTGTTTGGCGGGTATGATGAGAAAGCATAGATTGTTTGTTTTCTTGACACAGTGCTCACTGAAGGGTTTAACTAGTGTGACAGTTTTATAGGTCAGGTTGTTCCGGACGCGGCAATACCAAATATGCATACTGTTTTTTTAAATGTATATATATATATATATATATATACATACATACATATATATATATACCATATATACTCGAGTATAAGTCGAGATTTTCAGCCCATTTTTTGGGGCTGAAAGTCCCCCTCTCGGCTTATACTCGAGTCATACCCAGGGGTCGGCAGGGGAGGGGGAGCGGGGGCTGTCTAATTATACTCACCTGCTCCTGGTGCGGTCCCTGCACGTCTTTTCCCTGGCGCTGACAGCTTCTTCGTGTACTGGAGCTGCCGGCGCCAGGGAACAGACGTGCAGGGACCGCACCAGTAGCAGGTGAGTATAATGGGGAGCGCTGTGCGATATTCACCTGCTCCTCATTCCGGCACCTTCCGCACTGACGCTCAGGTCAGAGAGCGCGGTGACGTGGTTAGTGCGCGCCCTTTGCCTGAACGTCAGTGCAGGAGACGCTGAAGATGGAGCGGCGCCGGAACGAGGAGCAGGTGCATATTGAAAGTGCCGGGGGCCTGAGCGACGGAGAGGTGAGTATGTGATTTTATTTTTTTTATCGCAGCAACAGCCAATGGGGCAAGTGTCTGCATGGAGCATCTATGGGGCCATAACGTTTGTGCAGCATTATATGGGGCCATAACGTTTGTGCAGCACTATACGGGGCCATAACGTTTCTGCAGCATTATACGGGGCCATAACGTTTGTGCAGCATTATATGGGACCATAACGTTTGTGCAGCACTATACGGGGCCATAACGTTTCTGCAGCACTATACGGGGCCACAACGTTTCTGCAGCACTATACGGGGCCATAACGTTTGTGCAGCACTATATGGGGCCATAACATTTGTGCAGCACTATATGGGGCCATAACGTATGTGCAGCACTGTATGGGGCCATAACGTTTGTGCAGCACTGTATGGGGCCATAATGTTTGTGCAGCACTGTATGGGGCCATAACGTTTGTGCAGCACTGTATGGGGCCATAACGTTTGTGCAGCACTGTATGGGGCCATAACGTTTGTGCAGCACTATATGGGGCAAGTGTCTGTATGGGGCCATAACGTTTGTGCAGCACTATATGGGGCAAGTGTCTATATGGGGCCATAACGTTTGTGCAGCACTGTATGGGGCCATAACGTTTGTGCAGCACTATATGGGGCAAGTGTCTGTATGGGGCCATAACGTTTGTGCAGCACTATATGGGGCAAGTGTCTATATGGGGCCATAACGTTTGTGCAGCACTATATGGGGCAGATGTGTCTATGGAGCATCTTATGGGGCCATTATTAACCTTTATGCAGGATTATATGGGGCATATTTTAATATGGAGCATTATATGGGGCTCCTGATTCAATATGGATATTCAAAAACACTTAACCTACTGATGTCTCAATTAATTTAACTTTTATTGGTATCTATTTTTACTTTTGACATTTACTGGTAGCTGCTGTATTTCCCAGGATTATACTCGAGTCATTAAGTTTTCCCAGTCTTTTGTGGCAAAATTAGGGGGGTCGGCTTATAGTCGGGTCGGCTTATACCCGAGTACATATGGTAGGTATGTGTATATATATATATATATATATATATATATATATATATATATATATACATATATATATATATATATATATATATATATATATATATATATACACACACACACACCGGTATATATATATATAATACTTATTTATGGGTACAATATCTTTTTATCTTTTTTATTACTTTGTGAATATATATTATATATATATATATATATATATATATATATATATATACACACACACACACACACTAGATGGTGGCCCGATTTTAACGCATCGGGTATTCTAGAATATGTATGTATGTATGTATATAGCACAGGCCACGTAGTATATAGGAGCCATGTAGTATATAGCAGACAAATACTACGTGGCCTGTGCTATATACTATGTGGCTGCTATACACATAAAATACATACATATTGTAGAATACCCGATGCGTTAATACAGGCCACGCAGTATATAACACAGCCCAAACAGTATATAACACAGCCCACGCAGTATATAACACTTGCCACGTAATATATAGCACAGCCCACACAGTATATAACACTGGCCACGTAGTATATAGCAGCCACGCGGTATATAACACAGCTCACGTAGTATATAGCAGTGTGGACACCATATCCCTGTTTAAAAAAATAATTTAAAAAAAATAGCTATATACTCACCTGCCGGGATCCAGCGAAGCTGTGCCGATGCGCGCGCAGCTGCCGCCAGCTTCCATTCCCAGAGATGCATTGTGAAATTACCCAGATGACTTAGCGGTCTCGTGAGACCGCTAAGTCTTCTGGGTAATTTCGCAATGCATCTCTGGGAACGGAAGCTGGTGGCAGCCTGGGAGGACTACGGAAGGTGAGAATAGCAGGTTTTTTGTTTTTTTCTAATTTTTAACATTAGATCTTTTTATTATTGATGCTGTATAGGCAGCATCAATAGTAAAAAGTTGGGGACACACGGGGTTAATAGCAGCGTTAGCGGAATGCGTTACCCGCGGTCCGTTAACGCTGTCATTAACCCTGTGTGAGTGCTGACTGGAGGGGAGTATGCGGGCGCCGGGCACTGACTGCAGGGGAATAGGGAGGGACTAATTCTCGGCTGGACTGTGCCTGTCGCTGATTGGTCGCGGCAACCAGGACAGGCAGCTGGCGTGACCAATCAGCGATGCGGGATTTCCGTGGCGGTAGTTGCTGACAGAAAGACGGAAGCACCCCTTAGACAATTATATAGTAGATTTCAATTTTATTAAAAAACTTTTTTTCTTAACTTTTTTCACTTTGATCGCAGTTATAAACCATTGCTATGAGCATGGTCTAACAAGCTTGCTAGCCTTGGTGACTTGGATGTTGTGATGAAGACGTCGGGTCACCATGGCAACCATCATGCCCTTGCGATCGATATTGATCTCAGCATTTAGAGAGCTAAACTGTAGGGAGCGGTGTGGCGCACCGCTTCTGGCAGTGAGAACCGGGTGTCAGTTGTCAGATTCGCTGAACATCCGGCGGCGATCGCATGCACAAAGAGCCGATGCGCGCAAAATTGCCATGCGTCATTCATACTTCCAAGGTCGAGAAGTCCTTCTTAACCAGGACGTATGGATGCGTTTAAGGTTGTGAAAAAGTAGGAAATAATCATGGGGTCCTTATTATGGGTGATTTTAACTATCCAGACATTCAGTTAAACAAAGAAACTTCTGGATGTGCTAAAAGCTTCAAGTTCTTATCCTCAGTTCAAGACAATTATCTCTCTCAGCTGGTAGATGGACCAACTAGGGGAAGAAATCTGCTGGAACTGGTCATCGTATAGACCAGATACAATTTCATATCTACAGGTCCGGGAGCGTTTGGGAAGCAGCGACCATAATATTGTAAGTTTCAATGTTATATTCAATAAAACATTTCAAAGGGGAAATGCAAAAACCTGGAACTTTAGGAAAACGCAAGTAACTGAGAATTCCGAACATAAATGGGGAGTTTTGAAGGATATACTACTAGAATATTGTAGAAAACATCTATCCTGGTAAAATAAAAACGTTATGGATAAATAAGATCATACAAAATACGATGCATGTGCTGTGACACAGCCGCGACACATGCAGCTCTGGCACCGATCAGCCGGCGCAATCCAGGAAGCCGGGTTCCCTCTGCAGCTAATTTGGCATTGTTAACTAATTTATTTACTATAAGATTTGGCTCCACAGTTTAAAAAGGATGTTTGGAAGATAGAGCCAATTCAATGGCGGGTAACTAGATTACTAGAAGGGAAGGAAGGCCTTTCGCCTGATGAGAGGTTGGAAAGGTTGGGCTTGTTTTGCTTAGAAAAATCACGCCTCAGAGGGGATCTCATTCATATGAAGAAATGCATGTGTGGTCCATACAAAGCACTGACACATGACTGATTCCTTCCAAAGACCTGACAAAGGACAAAGGGAACTCACTATGGCAATTCCAGATGCTAAATAGGAAAGGGTTCTTTACAGTTAGAGCAGTCAGTGTGTGGAATGCCGACCACAAGAGGTAATAATGGAAGACACTAGAACAGCTTTTAAAAAAAGGGCTGGTGATTTCCTCAGCAGAAACGGCATAGTGGGATATAGATGATTTAGGGACAAAAAGTGTATAACTGGTAGAAAATGTTTGGACTTGATAGACGTATGTCTTTTTTTCAACCCATGTAACTATGAAACAAGGAGCTAAGCAAACATGAATGAACCAGAGAAACGCAAGACTGTATCTGGCACTCCTCAATTGACTTGAGCCGTGAGGAGAAACAGTTATATGAAAAAGTTTGGGCACCCCTATTAATCTTAAGCTTAATGTTTTATGAAAATTGGTTCGATTGCAACAGCTATTTCAGTTTCATATATCTAATAACTGTTGGACACAGTAATGTTTCTGCCTTGAAATGAGGTTTATTGTACTAACAGAAAATGTGCAATCTGCATTCAAACAAAATTTGACAGGTGCATAAGTATGGGCACCCCACCAGAAAAGTGACATTAATATTTAGTAGATCCTCTTTTTGCAAAAATAACAGCCTCTAGTCACTTCCTGTAGCTTTTAATGAGTTCCTGGATCCTGGATGAAGGTATTTTTGACCATTCCTCTTTACAAAACAATTCCAGTTAAGTTTGATGGTCGCCGAGCATGGACAGCCCTCTTCAAATGATCCCACAGATGTTCAATGATATTCAGGTCTGGGGACTGGGATGGCCATTCCAGGACAGTGTAATTGTTCCTCTGCATGAATGCCTGAGTAGATTTGGAGTGGTGTTTTGGATCATTGTCTTGCTGAAAGATCCATCCCCTGCATAACTTCAACTTTGTCACTGATTCATGAACATTATTGTCAAGAATCTGCTGATACTGAGAGGAATCCATGCGTCCCTCAACTTTAACAAGATTCCCGGTGCCGGCATTGGCCACACAGCCCCAAAGCATGATGGAACCTCCACCAAATTTTACTGTGGAAAGCAAGTGTTTTTCTTGGAATGCTGTGTTTTTTGGCCGCCATGCATAACGCCTTTTTGTATGACCAAACAACTCAATCTTGGTTTCATCAGTCCACAGGACCTTCTTCCAAAAAGAAATTGGCTTCTCCAAATGTGCTTTTGCATATCTCAGCCGACTCTGTTTGTGGCGTGCTTGCAGAAACGGCTTCTTTTGCATCACTCTCCCATACAGCTTCTCCTTGTGCAAAGTGCGTTGTATAGTTGACCGATGCACAGTGACACCATCTGCAGCAAGTTGATGCTGCAGCTCTCTGGAGGTGGTCTGAGGATTGTCCTTGACTGATCTCACCATTCTTCTTCTCTGCCTTTCTGATGTTTTCCTTGGCCTGCCACTTCTGGCCTTAACAAGAACTGTACATGTGTTCTTCCGTTTCCTTACTATGTTCCTCACAGTAGAAATTGACAGGTTAAATCTCTGAGACAGCTTTTTGTATCCTTCCCCTGAACAACTATGTTGAATAATCTTTTTTTTTCAGATCATTAGACAGTTGTTTTGAGGAGCCCATGATGCCACTCTTCAGAGGAAATTCAAACAGGAGAACAACTTGCAAGTGGCCACTTTAAGTAGCTTTTCTCATGATTGCATACACCTGGCTATGAAGTTCAAAGTTCAATGAGGTTAGAAAACAAAAAAAAGTGCTTTAGTAAGTCAGTAAAAAGTAGGTAGGAGTATTTAAGGCTATGTTCACACTTTGCGGATTCCACTGCGGATTTTTCCGCAGCAGAATTCCAAAATCCGCAGTGAAAACCCGTTGCGGTTTTTAATGCGGATTTATCGCGGTTTTTACTGCGTTTTCTTCTGCGGATTTTCATCTGCAGTTTTCTATTGGAGCAGGTGAAAATCCGCAGAAAAGAAGTGACATGCTGCGGAATGTAATCCGCAGCGTTTTCGCGCGGATTTTTCTGCAGCATGTGCACAGCGTTTTTTGTTTCCCATAGGTTTACATTGCAATGTAAACTCATGGGAAACTGCTGCGGATCCGCAGCGGTCAAATCCGCTGCGGATCCGCAGCAAAATCAGCAAAGTGTGAACATAGCCTTAAACAAGAAAATGATAAGGGTGCCCATACTTATGCACCTGTCAAATTTTGTTTGAATGTAGATTGCACATTTTCTGTTAGTACAATAAACTTCATTTCAAGGCAGAAACATTACTGTGTCCAACAGTTATTAGATATATGAAACTGAAATAGGTGTTGCAAAAAAACCTATTTTTATAAAGCACTAGCTGAAGAGCCCGGCGTTGCCTGGGCATAGTAAATATCTGTGGTTAGTTATAGCACCTCACGTCTCTTATTTTCCCATCATGCCTCTCATTTTCTCCCTTACACCTCTCATTTTTCCCCTCACTCCTCTCATTTCCCCCTAACACTTGTCATTTCGACCTCACATCTGTCATTTTCCGATCACTCCACTATTTTCCTTCACTCCTTTCATTTTGCACTCACACCTTTTCATTTTCACCTCACACCCCTCATTTTCACCTCAGTATATACATGTTTGTCATCTCCCTTATATATAGTATACACCTGTATGTCTTCTCTTGTATATAGTATATACCTGTATGTCATCTCCCCTGTAAATAGTATATACCTGCTGTATGTCATCTCCTCCTGTATATTGTATATACCAATGTGTCATCTCCTCCTGTATATATTATATACCTGTATGTCATCTCTTCTGTATATACTATATACCTGTATGTCATCTCCTCCTATATATAGTATAAACCTGTATGTCATCTCCTGTATATAGTATATACCTGTATGTCATCTCCCCTGTATATAGTATATACCTGCTGTATGTTATCTCCTCCTCTATATACCTATGTGTCATCTCCTCTTTTATATAGTATGTACCTGTATGTCATCTCCTCCTGTATATAGTATATACGTGTGTCATCTCCTCCTGTATATAGTATGTACCTGTAAGTCATCTCCTCCTGTATATACCTGTGTATCATCTCCTCCTGTATATAGTATATACCCGTATGTCATCTCCTCCTGTATATAGTATATACCTGTGTGTCATCTTTCCTGTATATAGTATATACCTGTGTGTCATCTCCTCCTGTATATAGTATATATCTGTGTGTCATCTCCTCCTGTATTAGACCGCGTTTACACGTTATTTGGTCAGTATTTTTACCTCAGTATTTGTAAGCTAAATTGGCAGCCTGATAAATCTACCGCCAACAGGAAGCCCTCCCCCCTGGCAGTATATATTAGCTCACGCATACACATAATAGACAGGTCATGTGACTGACAGCTGCCATATTTCCTTTATGGTAGATTTGTTGCTCTTGTAGTTTGTCTGCTTATTAATCAGATTTTTATTTTTGAAGGATAATACCAGACTTGTGTGTGTTTTAGGGCGAGTTTCATGTGTCAAGTTGTGTGTGTTGACTTGCATGTGGCGACATGCAAGCAGCGACTTTTGTGAGATGAGTTTTGTGTGGCGACATGCGTGTAGCAACTTTTTGTGTGTCGAGTTGCATGTGACAGGTTAGTGTAGCAAGTTTTGCGCATGGCGAGTTTTGCGCTTGGTGAGTTTTATGTGTGGTGTGTTTTGAGTATGTGCAAGTGTTGTGTGAGGCAACTTTTGCATGTGTTGCAACTTTTGTGCATGTGGCAATTTTTCCGCGTGTGCAAGTTTTGCATGTGGCGAGTTTTCCATGAGGTGAGTTTTGCACGTGTGGCGAGTTTTGCGTGAGCCTAGTTTTGCACGTGACGAGTTTTGCGCATGGCAAGTTTTGAGCGGCGACTTTTGTGTTTCGACTTTTATGTGGCGAGGTTGGTGTATGTGTGGTGAAATGTGTGCTGAGGGTGGTATATGTGTTCAAGCACGTGGTAGCGTGTGGCGCCTTTTGTGTGTGTGTTCATATCCCCATGTGTGGTGAGTATCCCATGTCGGGGCCCCACCTTAGCAACTGTACGGTATATACTCTTTGGCGCCATCGCTCTCATTCTTTAAAGGGAGGGTGCCGTGATTTTAGTTTTTGTATTAATAATTATTGATTATATAATCAATTATTTTTAATACAAAAGTAAATGTAGTACTTTAATACTTTTTTATTTATTCATTTTTACTTTTGCCACTGGAGGCCGCCATTTTCATTAGTGTGGGTGTAAGTGTCTGGGCACGACACTTGCACACCTCACTTACGGCAGCCATGGGCATAGGAGCCAACAGTCGGGCTCCGACCGCTCCTCCTGCCTCTCAGCTGTGAATGGGCACACCCACTGGGCTGCTACGTCACAGCTGTGAGAGGAGATCGCGGCCATTTTGTTTTTTTCCTCTGTCATCGCACACACAGCTCAGTGTGTGCGATCATAGCAAGAGCTGCCAGGGAGAAGCTGCTGCTGGGAAGAGAGGTTCGAGGTGAGTATCTGCAGCCAGGAGCTGTGATTGCAGCCTGTACTTAGTATTACAGCACAGGCTGCAATCACTGCTCACTGCCGTTCAGAGCAGAGCAGGGAGATGTCCCACTGCTCTGCCCTGAACATGATTCAGCACTTCCTGGAAGAGGACTGAAGGTAAGTACAGAGTTTTTATTTTCTTATGCATCTACCACTGCTACCTGTCCCTATATACCACTGCTACTAGCCCCTATATACCACTGCTACCTGCTCCTATATACCACTGCTACCTGCCCCTATATACCACTGCTACCTGCTCCTATATACCACTGCTACCTGCTCCTATATACCACTGCTACCTGCCCCTATATACCACTGCTACCTGCTCCTATATACCACTGCTACCTGCCCCTATATACCACTGCTACCTGCTCCTATATACCACTGCTACCTGCCCCTATATACCACTGCTACCAGCCCTTATATACCACTGCTACCTGCCCCTATATACCACTGCTACCTGCCCCTATATACCACTGCTACCTGCCCCTATATACCACTGCTACCTGCTCCTATATACCACTGCTACCAGCCCCTATATACCACTGCTACCTGCCCCTATATACCACTGCTACCTGCCCCTATATACCACTGCTACCTGCTCCTATATACCACTGCTACCTGCCCCTATATACCACTGCTACCAGCCCCTATATACCACTGCTACCAGCCCCTAAATACCACTGCTACGTGCTCCTATATACCACTGCTACCTGCTCCTATATACCACTGCTACCTGCCCCTATATACCACTGCTACCTGCTCCTATATACCACTGCTACCAGCCCCTATATACCACTGCTACCTGCCCCTAAATACCACTGCTACCTGCTCCTATATACCACTGCTGCCTGCCTCTATATACCACTGTTACCTGCCCCTATATACCACTGCTACCTGCTCCTATATACCACTGCTACCTGCTCCTATATACCACTGCTACCTGTCCCTATATACCACTGCTACCAGCCCTTATATACCACTGCTACCTACCCCTATATACCACTGCTACCAGCCCTTATATACCACTGCTACCTGCTCCTATATACCACTGCTACCAGCCCTTATATACCACTGCTACCTGCCCCTATATACCACTGCTACCAGCCCTTATATACCACTGCTACCTGCTCCTATATACCACTGCTACCTGCTCCTATATACCACTGCTACTTGTCCCTATATACCACTGCTACCTGTCCCTATATACCACTGCTACCTGCCCCTATATACCACTGCTACCTGCTCCTATATACCACTGCTACCTGCTCCTATATACCACTGCTACCAGCCCCTATATACCACCTACCACTGCTACCAGCCCCTATATACCACCTACCACTGCTACCAGCCTCTATATACCACCTACCACCGCTACCTGCCTCTGTATACCACTGCTACTTGCCTCTGTATACCACCGCTACCTGCCTCTGTATGCCACCTAACACTGCTGCCTGCCTCTATATACCATCTACCACTGCTGCCTGCCTCTGTATAGCACCGCTACCTGCCTCTGTATAGCACCGCTACCTGCCTCTGTATAGCACCGCTACCTGCCTCTGTATAGCACCGCCACCTGCCTCTGTATACCACCTACCACTGCTGCCTGCCTCTATATACAATCTACCACTGCTGCCTGCCTCTATATACCATCTACCACTGCTGCCTGCCTCTATATACCATCTACCACTGCTGCCTGCCTCTATATACCATCTACCACTGCTGCCTGCCTCTATATACCATCTACCACTGCTGCCTGCCTCTATATACCATCTACCACTGCTGCCTGCCTCTATATACCATCTACCACTGCTGCCTGCCTCTATATACCATCTACCACTGCTGCCTGCCTCTATATACCATCTACCACTGCTGCCTGCCTCTATATACCATCTACCACTGCTGCCTGCCTCTATATACCATCTACCACTGCTACCTCTGTCCTGTGTAGCTAATCTAGTCCTGTGTAGCTAATCCTGTCCTGTGTACAGTATCACACAAGATAGGATTAGATACACGGCGCAGCAGTCAGTATCTAATCCACTCCTATGCACTCCTCTCCCCCCTGCGTGTCTTTCCCCATTGTGGTTTATTATTTTTGTTGTGGGAGATGAGGGAGTCGAGGATTATGCGTTCGGTATGGTATAAAAAAGATTAATAAAGGACTTTATTCTGGCCGAGTCTTTATTTACAATACATGTGAGATCTATGTGGCGGCATTATGGGTGATCTATATGGCGGTATTATGTGAGAAGCATATGGTGGTATGTGAGAACACTGGCGGTATTATGTGTGATCTATATGGCGGTATGTGAGAACACTGGCTGTATTATGTGTGATCTATATGGCGGTATGTGAGAACACTGGCGGTATTATGTGTGATCTATATGGTGGTATTATGTGAGAACTGTATGACAGTATTGTGTGATCTATTTGATAGTATTGTGTGTGATCTATATGGCGGTATTATGTGAGAACACTATGGCAGTATTATCTTCAGAAAGCGGACCCATTCTATGGTGGTTCTGGCTGAGCACCTGCACGCGGGTCTGGGGTAATAGAGGGGACAGCGTGACCTCCAGTTAGGTGCAGTCAGGGGAAGGCTGGTGAGGCAGCTGAAGACAGGGGTCTCATTTTTATCGTTACTATATGGCTACATTTCCTTCCCAGCGTCACCCTGTACTTCGCCTGTCGCCTCGCTTTCACACATTGCCAGGACAGGATGGAGAAGACAGGATCTGAGGAGGGGAATGGGGTCTGCATGCAAAGTCTGGATCAGAACAGGCCATCAATCTGCAGAAATGTTTCCTGGATTTCTGTGAAGCAGACGGTCCATCCATGTGTATAAAAGACAGCGCTCTATGTACAATCCCTGGCTGCTCCGCATACCGAACAGGGGGCCCCTATAGACCAGCACACTGCTCTCCTGAAATACTCTGTGCTGCTGTCACCCTGCTCCCTCCACGAGATATCTCCCAGAATCCTTGCTGCCTGCCATCCTCGGTGACTGTCTACTTGTCAGTATAAGGCTGCCTTCACACTATCATTATTTGGTTTGTATTTTACCTCAGTATTTGTAGCCAAAACCAGGAGTGGGTGATAAATACAGAAGTGGTGCATATGTTTCTATTATACTTTTCCTCTATTTGTTCCACTCCTGGTTTTGGCTTACAAATACTGAGGTAAAATACTGACCAAATACTGATAGTGTGACGGCAGCCATACTCTGCAGTCACCAACAAAATGGCTGCTCACTCAGTGGGTTCCTGAATATCATCCTCTCTAATCCCTTAGCAAACACCCAGAAGGGGAGGAGAGGAGACATCACACACGTCAGCAGACTCCGCCCATAATTACTGCAGTGCTGTAATGTGAGCTAGTTGTACACTAGGTTTTTCTGAAATTTCAGCAGTTGCTCCCCCTAGTGTTTAAAAGTGGAAATTCCAAAACTTTTCAAATTATTTTTCATATTTTACTAAATTATAAACGAATGATAATATTTTTTAAGAAAATGTAATCATTAATTCTTTACATTTTTACAATTTCTGAAAAAAATTTTTTTTGATGGCACCTTCCCTTTAACCCCTTTCTGACATCGGACGTACTATCCCGTCCATGTGGGGTGGGCCCCTATGACCATGGACGGGATAGTACGTCCAGCGAGATCGGCGGCGCTCACGGGGGGAGCGCCGCCGATCGCGGCCGGGTGTCAGCTGCCTATCGCAGCTGACATCCGGCACTATGTGCCAGGAGCGGTCACGGACCGCCCCCGGCACATTAACCCCTGGCACACCGCGATCAAAGATGATCGCGATGTGCCGGCGGTGCAGGGAAGCACCGCGCAGGGAGGGGGCTCCCTGCGGGCTTCCCTGAGCCCCCCGCAGCAACGCGATGTGATCGCGTTGCTGCGAGGGTCTTACCTCCCTCCCTCCCTGCTCGAGCCCCGGATCCAAGATGGCTGCGGATCCGGGTCCTGCAGGGAGGGAGGTGGCTTCACAGAGCCTGCTCAGAGCAGGCACTGTGAAGCCTGCAGTGCTGCATGTCAGATCAGTGATCTGACAGAGTGCTGTGCAAACTGTCAGATCACTGATCTGTGATGTCCCCCCCTGGGACAAAGTAAAAAAGTAAAAAAAAAAAATTTTCAAATGTGTAAAAAAAAATTAAAAAAAATATTCCAAAATAATGAAAAAAAAAATATATATTATTCCCATAAATACATTTCTTTATCTAAATAAAAAAAACTAAACAATAAAAGTACACATATTTAGTATCGCCGCGTCCGCAACAGCCCGACCTATAAAACTGGCCCACTAGTTAACCCCTTCAGTAAACACCGTAAGAAGAAAAAAAACGAGGCAAAAAACAACGCTTTATTATCATACCGCCGAATAAAAAGTGGAATAACACGCGATCAAAAAGACAGATATAAATAACCATGGTACCGCTGAAAACGTCATCTTGTCCCGCAAAAAAATGAGCCGCCATACAGCATCAGCAAAAAAATAAAAAAGTTATAGTCCTGAGAATAAAGCGATGCAAAAATAATTATTTTTTCTATAAAATAGTTTTTATCGTATAAAAGCGCCAAAACATAAAAAAATGATATAAATGAGGTGTCGCTGTAATCGTACTGACCCGAAGAAAAAAACTGCTTTATCAATTTTACCAAACGCGGAACGGTATAAACGCCTCCCCCAAAAGAAATTCATGAATAGCTGGCTTTTGGTCATTCTGCCTCACAAAAATCGGAATAAAAAGCGATCAAAAAATGTCACGTGCCCGAAAATGTTACCAATAAAAACGTCAACTCGTCCCGCAAAAAACAAGACCTCACATGACTCTGTGGACCAAAATATAGAAAAATTATAGCTCTCAAAATGTGGTAACGCAAAAAATATTTTTTGCAATAAAAAGCGTCTTTCAGTGTGTGACGGCTGCCAATCATAAAAATCCGCTAAAAAACCCGCTATAAAAGAAAATCAAACCCCCCTTCATCACCCCCTTAGTTAGGGAAAAATTAAAAAAATGTATTTATTTCCATTTTCCCATTAGGGCTAGGGTTAGAGTTAGGGCTAGGGTTAGGGCTAGGGTTAGGGTTAGGGTTAGGGCTAGGGTTAGGGCTAGGGTTAGGGCTAGGGTTAGGGTTAGGGTTAGGGTTAGGGTTGGGGCTACAGTTTGGGTTGGGGCTAAAGTTACAGTTAGGGTTTAGATTACATTTACGGTTGGGAATAGGGTTGGGATTAGGGTTAGGGGTGTGTCTGGGTTAGAGGTGTGGTTAGGGTTACTGTTGGGATTAGGGTTACTGTTGGGATTAGGGTTAGGGATGTGTTTGGATTAGGGTTTCAGTTATAATTGTGGGGTTTCCACTGTTTAGGCACATCAGGGGCTCTCCAAACGCGACATGGCGTCCGATCTCAATTCCAGCCAATTCTGCGTTGAAAAAGTAAAACAGTGCTTCTTCCCTTCCGAGCTCTCCCGTGTGACCAAACAGGGGTTTACCCCAACATATGGGGTATCAGCGTACTCAGGACAAATTGTACAACAACTTTTGGGGTCCAATTTCTTCTCTTACCCTTGGGAAAATAAAAAATTGGGGGCGAAAAGATAATTTTTGTGAAAAAATATGATTTTTTATTTTTACGGTTCTACATTATAAACTTCTGTGAAGCACTTGGTGGGTCAAAGTGCTCACCACACCTCTAGATAAGTTCCTTAGGGGGTCTACTTTCCAAAATGGTATCACTTGTGGGGGGTTTCAATGTTTAGGCACATCAGTGGCTCTTCAAACGCAACATGGCGTCCCATCTCAATTCCTGTCAATTTTGCATTGAAAAGTCAAATGGCGCTCCTTCGCTTCCGAGCTCTGCCATGCGCCCAAACAGTGGTTTACCCCCACATGTGGGGTATTGTCGTACTCAGGACAAATTGTACAACAATGTTTGGGGTCCATTTTCTCCTGTTACCCTTGGTAAAATAAAACAAATTGGAGCTGAATTAAATTTTTTGTGGAAAAAAGTTAAATGTTCATTTTTATTTAAACATTCAAAAAATTCCTGTGAAGCACCAGAAGGGTTAATAAACTTCTTGAATATGGTTTTGAGCACCTTGAGGGGTGTAGTTTTTAGAATGGTGTCACACTTGGGTATTTTCTATCATATAGACCCCTCAAAATGACTTCAAATGAGATGTGGTCCCTAAAATAAAATGGTGTTGTAGAAATGAGAAATTGCTGGTCAACTTTTAACCCTTATAACTCCCTAACAAAAAAAAATTTTGGTTCCAAAATTGTGCTGATGTAAAGTAGACATGTGGGAAATGTTACTCATTAAGTATTTTGTGTGACATATCTCTGTGATTTAATTGCATAAAAATTCAAAGTTGGAAAATTGCGAAATTTTCATAATTTTCGCCAAATTTCCGTTTTTTTCACAAATAAACGCAGGTACTATCAAAGAATTTTTACCATTGTCATGAAGTACAATATGTCACGAGAAAACAATGTCAGAATCACCAGGATCCATTAAAGCGTTCCAGAGTTATAACCTCATAAAGGGACAGTGGTCAGAATTGTAAAAATTGGCCCGGTCATTAACGTGCAAACCACCCTTGGGGGTAAAGGGGTTAAGTCCCCCTTGTTCACATCTGGCAGCTGTCAATTTGCCTCCAACACTTTTCCTTTCACTTTTTCCCCATTATGTAGATAGGGGCAAAATTGTTTGGTGAATTGGAACGCGCGGGGTTAAAATTTCGCCTCACAACATAGCCTATGACGCTCTCGGGGTCCAGACGTGTGACTGTGCAAAATTTTGTGGCTGTAGCTGCGACAGTGCAGATGCCAATCCCGGACATACACACATACACACATACATACATACATACATACACACATTCAGCTTTATATATTAGATTAAGCTTAAGATTAATAGGGGTGCCCAAACTTTTTCATATAACTGTAACTCCAGCTGGACAGCACACACATTCATACTGTCAGACCGGATGGCACTGTAGGTCCCATCCATCCTAACTTACATGGCTGGACAGAGCCTGCTTTGTCCAGAATTTCTGGTTCCAACGTCCACCGAAACTGACATCGAAGCACGTTGAGAAGCAGCTAAGAGGCCCATGGTCACTCTGGAGGAGCTGCAGAGATCCACAGCTCAGGTGGAAGAATCTGTACTCATGATATCTATTAGTCGTATACTACACATACCTGGCCTTTATGGAAGAGTGACAAGAAGAAAGCCATTTTTGAAGGCGAGCCATTAGAAGTACCACTTGCAGTTGGCAAAAAGCCATATTGGGGACACAGCTAGAATGTGGTAGAAGATGCTATGATCAGATGAGACCAAAGTAGAACTTTATGAGCTACACGAGAAATGCTATATGTGGCGGAAAACAAGCACTGCACATCACTCTGAAAACACCATCCCCACCATCAAACATGGTGGTAGCAGCTTCATGCTGTGGTGAGGCTTTTTTTAGGGACAGGGAAGCTGGTCAGAATTGATAGGAAGATGGACAGTGCAAAATATATGGCAATTATGGAGGAAAACCTGTTAGAAGCTGCAAAAGACTTGAGACTGGGGCGTAGGCTTGCCATCCAGCAGAGCACCAGCAATAAAAAATATTGTGAGAGCTACAATGGATGGTTTAGATCAAATCGTATTCATGTGTGTGAATGGCCCAGTCACAGTCCAGACCTAAATCCCATTGAGAATCTGTGGTACGACTTGGAAATTGCCCACATCCAATCTCACTGAGCTAGAGCTAGTGTGCAAAGAAGAATGGGAAAAAAATGAGCCTCTAGATGTGCAAAGCTGGTATAGACATACCCTTTGCAGCAGTAATTGCAATGAAACGCGGTCCCACAAAGTACTGACTCAGGGGGCTGAATACAAATGTACGTAACAGTTTATCAGATTTATATTTTTAAAATATTTTGAAAAACATAATTTTTTTACCCTTCACAAATACTCGGTGTTGGTATATTGCATAAAATCCCAATAAAATACATATTAGTTTGTGGGTGTATCGTGAACAAATGTGGAAAAATTCATGGGGCATGAATAATTTTTCAAGGCACTTTCTATAGCTATCAACCAGAAGCAGTAAAAATATAAAATGCTCCACAAAGGAAGTTAACAAAAAAGAACAGAACTATGAATTATACAAGAGTACGGATAAAACATACGTTACATATGTAACAGAGCAATGTTTGTGCTATAAACCTTTGATCTGCAGAGAATCGACTTTCCATATTCCTCACTTTCTTCAAAGGAATGTAGAAAGCCCTTTAATCCAGGTGGCACAATAAAAATGTGTATTTCTGTCCGGAGAATAGGGAAAGCTCCGTGCTGAGACAAGGAAAGATCATAAGAAACGGGAAAAAGAGAGCGGTCTTCCCCAGAGCCACTTGTGCCCAGAGGATTCTTAGGTTTCTGCCACTTCCTGCGCAATCTGCTGGCTCCTCACAGCGCACACTGTGCGACCAGAAGAATGGACAAAGATTTAAGAAAACACATTTCATGCAGAAATTTACACTGGGTTCATAATGTGCATTCTGCATAAAAAAGGGCGAAACATTTCTCCCCGACTCAAGGAAAGTGGTTATCCAACTTTAAAAGATGTTTTAAAAAAGAAGGATCCCAAGTGACCACTTCCTCCCCCGCACAGTCCAGTGCGGACCCCGAGACTGTGCTCCCGGTCTACATTTACATATCAGGCCCGTGAACGGAGCCGCCAATTAGTGGCCACAGTAGTCACATGCATTAACATGTCACATGACCACTGATTGGCGGCAGGGGTCACACGCTGACGGAATATAAACATAGACTGGGAGAACTCTGCAGTTGATCATCAGGGTAAGGGTACGTTCACACAGGACGTTTTTGCTGCCTTTTTTATGCTAATTTTCAGCTGTCTTTTAACAGTTCTAGCAAAGCCTATGATATTTCAGATCTCTCATGCACACACATTGGGTTTTTTGTGTGATCAGTATTTTGTGCTTTGCTGCTTTTTTTGGACATAGAGCATGTCACTTCTTTCAGCGTTTTTGCTGCGTTTTTTCACCCATTGACTTGAATGGGTGTTGAAAAAAAAACGCAGCAAAAACGCAGGCATCATTATTTGCTGCTGAAAATCCAAGGACATTAGCCTGGACAAAGAGAAAAAAAAACCGCACCAAAAAAAACCGCACCAAATACGCAACAAAAAACGCACCTAAACCTGCGTTTTTGATGCAGCTTCTTTCCTGCCAAGATAATCAGGTTTTGCTGCAGAAAAAAAGCAGCAAAAACACCCTGTGTGAACTTACCCTTAGATATAGGTGAGTAATGGTGCTTTTTATTTTTTATAAAAATAAACCCCTTTAACACTTCTTGTGGTAGCACATTACATGACTTCTTGTACAGTAACTTTCTTCCATTGATCGGAGACTCTCCATCATGGGCTGATGCTACCTGGTGTGGCACACATTTCATGGAATAAGTAGATGATGGGCCAATTCTTTCTATTAACCTTGTAGATACCCAGGTAAGAAGACTAGACCAACAGTGAAACTGGAACAGCTCAAGAAAACAAGGCAACCTACAGAAGATTAAAACTACACAGGTTAATACCATACAAGCCACTGCCATGGAGTACCTGGCGATGCATCACAGACAACCACATAACACAATAGTGGTACGGGCCATGAGCTGCTTGCTGTGGTTCTGACTTTAGGCGAAACATACTGTAGAATGGCTGCCCATTTAAAGGGAATCTGTTTCTGAGTTTGTTGACACCTAATTTGAGAGCAGTAAAATGTAGAGGCAGAGACCCTGATTCCAGCGATGTGTCACTTACTAGGCTGCTTGCTGTAGTTTTGCTAAACTCACTGTTGTATTAGCAGGAGATTAGTAAACTTGCTGCAAATAATCCTCTATAATCTTGAGCTTTGTATAAGTATAACCACACCCCCACAACTGATTGGCAGGGTTCTGCCTATGCACAGTGTACACAGAAAGCTGCCAATCAGAGGTGTGGGCGGGGTCATACAGAGCTCAGCATTTAGAGAACTGGTAGATCTGCAGCAGATAAAATAGGGATTTTATAAAAACTACAGCAAGCAGCCCTGTGATACATCACATCACTGGAATCGGGGTCACTGTTCCTACATCATGCTGCTCTCAGACAAGACAGAAAAACCTGGTGAGAGATTCCCTTTAAGCTACGCAGGCTTCTGGTGCAGCAAAGTGAAAAGCAGCAGTGCTCTACCTTGGTTGCAGATGGGGTACCAAGTCCATAAGCCTGTATAGTTGTTGAGATAAGACAAAGCCTTTAAGAAGAGTAAGCCATCTGCTAGCTTCTTAATACAGGCTGACAGTCACTCCTGATAGCAGCACAACAACTCATGGATGTGTGTCTCAGCAGCGGCCTATGTTCTCATAGTAATTCAGAAGACCACCACTAGCTCCAGGCCTGACCCCGATCAGTGGAGCCACTAGACGGTACAGGAGTGAGCAGAGTACCTACTTATTGATCATCTCCCCTGGGAATGCATTATTATCCATCGGGTTAGTGATAAATGCTCGGTCAGTGGGGGCTGGCCTCAGGGACCCTCACTAGCCCCCATCCCAGGTCTCCCATTTCCACAGATACAAGACTGCAACTAGGAGAAGCTTGGAATGGAGCGGAGGGCGACCACACGTTCTCCTCTGTTGTTTCACTTAAGGTTTATAAAGACTTGCACCAAGATTGCTGGACATAACTAGCGAGCTTCCACCTTGCTAAACTCTATTCCACATATTGGAGCAAAAGCCTCATAGTACGCGCCGTTACAGGAGGATCATAATCTGTATGAATGACAACCAGAAGAATATGGAAAGCTTCTGCTCCTTTCCAGAGAAATAGAACATCTAGCTGACACTTTCCCAAGTTCCCAGATTAGTAATGACCAGCCCCTGGAGGAGTCACCTGGACAAAAACAATTCCAAAAACGATAATAAAAGCATCCAGTAGAAGACAACTGGTCACACTGCCCGCAGCAACAAGTCACGCAGCAGGTAATGTGTCACGTTAGGGGTTTTTGTGCAATCATTAATTGTACTTCCAAAAAAAAAGAACAAAATGAGCAGCACATTAATGTCAAACCAGTGGGAATTTTGGGATAACTAATTTCTAATTCACTAGCGGGTCATTGGCAGATAGGGAGGCTGCAGACATTAATGCCCGAGCCACGTCAGCCGGGAACCTCGCACACAACTCATCTCTGCAGTGGGATATTTTTAATCAGGATTTTCTGGAAGAAAATCTCATCGACAAGCTGCATCTGTAACACGGCAATTTATACTCCTGATTTTTAGAGAGGACGTCACCCTTTACATTGCAGCATTTCCATGGCTGAATTCACAGATATCTGCAGGATCTGGCCCGAGATTGTGATGCTGCAGAGAATCCACAGCTATAAAAGTCCTGTGTGGACATACTCTTAATGGGGCATTTATTAATAGAGTATTCCCATCTCCAAGATCCTATCCCAATATATAGTAGGTGTAATAATAATAATAGCAAATATCTCCAGTTAGAAATATAGTATAGTTCTTCAGATAAGCCATGTCACTTACCTCATGTGCAGGGCATTGCAGTAGCTTAGGTTTCCATGATTACGACCACTAACAACTAACTGTCACTATATGAATGGTTGTAACCATAGATACCTAAGCTACTGCCATGCCCTGCACATGGGGTAAGCAACATAGCGAATCAGAAGAACTATACTACATTTCTAATACACTTGTGAATAGTATTATTATTACACCTACTACATATTGGGATAAGATCTTGGAAAAGCGAATACCCCTTTAAGTGCTTAGCTTCAGATTTCCAGAAAAAAAAAGTCAGCAATTGGTGTAAAATACAGCACAAATGGTTTTAATTTATGGCACAAGGACATAACCAAAATGTCCCGGATTTATTAAGGTTTCTATGCTATGTTTCCTGCTTCGTGATTCTCAATAATTACCCATGCTCATCTTAATGGGCAGTTTCTCCCTGCTCGCTGCATCTACAAGGTGTCTTCTTACTTCCATCACGGCTTCCTTCTGTTTCATGGTTAGCATGGACTCCCACAAAGACTTGGCAGCAATGTCACTAGCAACAAAGAAAGAAGAAAAGTAAAAAAAAACAAACAAACAAAAAAACAACCCACATTGTAGTCAACTAACATTTCACTTGAGCATTAATCTCACTCATATGCTGAAAATAATAACTGGATTTTACGCTACACAATCATCTGGCCTACAGCTGGGGAGCAAACCATACAATTAATCAAGTCACTAAAAATACATAATTCACCCTGAAACCACACAGTCAAAAACGCGCGAGTATATAGGATATTTTGGCAAGAAAAAAAATTAATACAACAAAATAAATAAATAACAACAATACAACAAAAGCTTGTAAAAACAATACAATGGTGGGAGGTTCTGCAGATGACACTCCATTCTTTTTGCCACTTCTAATGGGGTTCAATGGAATACCACATGAAATATCAATAACAGATTTCTATAGGGCAGCTGTCCATCTATTGTGCTGAGGAGTTAGCACATGTATTATTGTGACATAGATAATATTTCACAGATCTTGTAATAACCAAGTGAGGGCTTTGTCTTCATAAAAAGAAATGAAAATACTTAAAAGAATAATATACTAGATTGCTTGTGAGGGCCTCCTTCACACGTTCAATGTTAATGTCCGTATGCAGTCCGTTTTTAAATGACCTCAAATACGGACACACGCTATTCGATGGTAGTTTGCACGTCAGGTTCTTCACACGTACCCAGTGTGTCCGCATGAAAAACCCAGGAATATGTCCTTTTATAATGCAGCACAGACAAAATGTGTGCTGCACACATGCACACTGATGACATCCATGTGTCATCAGCGTGAAACGTACCAGCGCCTGGGAAAAGCAGTACAGTTCGCGCTGTTCCCAGTCGCCTGGTGATGAATCCTACAGCCAACATTATCACCTTGTCTCCCTGTGATCAGCGAGACTAGGCGAATCTGATGACAGTTGTAGTCAGCGCACGATGTCTGTGTCTAACACTAACTACAACTGTCATCAATGTCGCATGGTCTCCCAGCGATCATCATTTTCATAACCAGCTGGGAGCTGATGTTAATATTCTGGGAAGGGGCCAATAGCCATAGAGGTTCCCAGGCTATTAATATCAGCTCACAGCTGTTTGCTTAGCCTTTACTGGTTATTATAGGGGAGACTCCCCTTCCCCCCAAAAAAATGGCATGAGGTCCCTTCTATATTTACTAACCAGTAGAGGCTATGCAACCAGCTGCGGGCTGATATTAATGGTCTAGGAAGGGACGATAGACATTGGCCCCCTGCCACACTAAGAACATCAGGCCTCAGCCACCCAGAAATGTCATCAAATCTGGCGCTTAGCCTCCATTCTTCCCACTTGCCCTGGTGAGGTGACATGTGGGGTAATAGTTGTGCGGTTGATGTCAGCTATTTTATGGCCGCTGACATCAAGCCCAGGGGTTAGTAATGGAGAGGATTTTATAAGACACCCCCATTACTAACGCCATAGTCAAGTGTAATAAAGACACAGACTGAATAAAATCCTTTATTTGAAATAAAAAAAAAAAAAATGAAAAAAAAGCTCTTTTACCCATTTATTCCACAAAAATAAAAAAACAAAGTTATACTCGGCTTTCCGTCAATAATCCATTAATGTCCATGTCACTTGACGATTCGGATGGTTTAGTTAGCAGTCATATTAGTGATGCGACTTCTCATCATTCCAGCCGAAACACACTGAGCTGATCGGGAGATAACTTGATGACGTCACCGTCGGTCACACGCAGTCATGTTCTCACGCTCAGCTCAGTGTGTTCTGGCTGGCGTGGAGAACAGTCTCATTACTGATATGACTGCTCCCCAAACCATCTGGATAGTCGTAGGACATGGTCATTAATGGATTATCGGTGGAAAGGTGAGTACAATGAGTACAATTTTGCTTTTTTTTATTTTTGAGTAATAAATGGGTAAGAGGAGTTTTCATTTCAAATAAAGGACTTTGCAATGTTGTTATTACATTTGACTATGGGGTAGTATTGAAGGGGTCTTATAGACGCCTCTCCATTACTAACCTCTGGGCTTGATGTCAACGGCCATAAAACAGCTGACATCAACCACACAACTATTACATCACTTGCCACCACACCAGGGCAAGTGGGAAGTGGAGGCTAAATGCTAGAATTTCAGCATCTTATGGATGCCCCATTTCTGGGGATGCAGAGGGCTGATGTTCTTAGTCTGGGAGGGGGCCAATATCAATGGCCCCTTCTTAGGCTATCAATATGAATATGCAGCTAACTGCACAGCCTTTGCTGGTCAGTAAATATATGGGGACTGCACCTCTTTTTTTTGGGGGGGGGGTCTCCCCTATAATGAGTAAAGGCTAATTTGTGAGCTGATACTAATAGCCTGGGAACCTTTATGGCTATAGGCCCATTCCCAGTATATTAACATCAGCCCCCAGAAGTTGGCTTTCCCTCAGCTGGTTATGAAAATTAAGGGGACCCCACGCCATTTTTCTTTATTTTAGTTATTTCTTTATTTAAAAATTAAATACAAGTACAGAAAAATAAGCACACAAAGCAATGATTAGACATCACACTGACATATTTCTATCTATCTAGCTATCATCTATCATGTTCCTCATCGCTATCTATTTCTATCTTTGGACATCTTTAATACAGAAAACTCTTTACTCTCTATGCTGCATTTCACACTGACAGCACACGGACAGCACACAGATACACCGATGTCACACGGACATGGATTTCACCAGTGCTGTTTTTTTCCAGTATAGGAATCACCAGGACATGTGAAGGTTAGCACAGCAGCCTTGCAGCGCTGGAGTCCTGGGTTCTAATCTCACCCAGGACAACATCTGCAAAGAGTTTGTATGTTCTCTCCGTGTTTGCGTGGGTTTCCTCCGGGCACTCCGGTTTCCTCCCACATTCCAAAGACATACTGATAGGATATTTAGATTGTGAGCCCCATCGGGGACAGTGATGATAATGTGTGCAAACTGTAAAGCGCTGCGGACTATGTTAGCGCTATATAAAAATAAAGATTATTATTATTAAAGGGAACTTGTCAGCAGGATTGTGACAAGTAACCTACAGACACTGTCAGGTCGGCGCCATTATACTGATTAGAATGATACCTTGGTTGAGGAAATCCGTCTTGTGGTTGTTGTTTAATCTTTATTTTCAGTTTTTAGTTAACGATATGCTCGTGTCCTGGGGCGGCCGGTGGGGGGTTCGTTATGTCATGCTCTGATTAGCCATTCATAATGCATACTGTTGACTGGTCACTGATTCCTCACTGACCTGCCCCCTAGATTGCATAATGAATACCTGTACATACTGAAGAAAAAAAAAAAACCTTCTGCAGGCAGGTGCCAGCTGTAGCACCTGCGATGCAGCATAATCCTACACCAAATTTCACAGTGGGTGCAAGACATTGTGGCTTGTACGCCTCTCCAGGTCTCTGTCTAACCATTAGACGACCAGGTGATGATCTGGGGATGCTTTAGCAAGACTGGAATTGGGCAGGTTAATCTTTGCGAAGGACGCATGAATCAAGCCGCATACAAGGTTATCCTGGAGAAACAGATGATTCCTTCTGCTCAGGCAATGTTCCCCAACTCTGAGGACTGGTTTTTCCAGCAGGACAATGCGCCATGCCACACGGCTAGGTCAATCAAGGTGTGGATGAAGGACCACCACATCAAATCCCTGTCAATGGGCAGCGCAATCTCCAGACCTGAACCCCAATGAAAACCTCTGGAATGTAATCAAGAGGAAGATGGATAGTCACAAGCCATCAAACAAAGAAGAACTGCTTACATTTTTGTATCAGGAGTGGCATAAGGTCACTAAGAAGCAGTGAGAGACTGGTGGAAAGCATGGCAAGACATATGAAAGCTGTGATTAAAAATCATGGTTATTGCACAAAATATTGATTTCTGAACTCTGATTTAAAACATTAGTATTGCTGTTTCTAAATGATTTTTTTTGCATTATTTGAGGTCTGCAAGAAATGCATTTTTTTGTTATTTTGACCATTTCTCCTTTTCAGAAAAAAAATAGAACATTTATTGCTTGAACTTTGGAGACATGTTGTCAGTAGTTTATAGAATAAAAGAACAATTTACATTTTACTCAAAAATTTACCTACAAAAAGAAAAATCAGACAAATGGAAAATTTTGCTGTGGTCTCTTAATTTTTGCCAGAGCTGTATGTAGGATGTTCTTGAAATTATACATTAGCAGATTATTATTATTGAAATTATACATTAGCAGAATATCTATCACTTCTAACATTCTATTATGTATCTAACATAGTAACATAGTTAGTAAGGCCGAAAAAAGACATTTGTCCATCCAGTTCAGCCTATATTCCATCATAATAAATCCCCAGATCTACGTCCTTCTACAGAACCTAATAATTGTATGATACAATATTGTTCTGCTCCAGGAAGACATCCAGGCCTCTCTTGAACCCCTCGACTGAGTTCGCCATCACCACCTCCTCAGGCAAGCAATTCCAGATTCTCACTGCCCTAACAGTAAAGAATCCTATACTATGTTGGTGGAAAAACCTTCTCTCCTCCAGACGCAAAGAATGCCCCCTTGTGCCCGTCACCTTCCTTGGTATAAAGAGATCCTCAGCGAGATATTTGTATTGTCCCCTTATATACTTATACATGGTTATTAGATCGCCCCTCAGTCGTCTTTTTTCTAGACTAAATAATCCTAATTTCGCTAATCTATCTGGGTATTGTAGTTCTCCCATCCCCTTTATTAATTTTGTTGCCCTCCTTTGTACTCTCTCTAGTTCCATTATATCCTTCCTGAGCACCGGTGCCCAAAATTGGACACAGTACTCCATGTGCGGTCTAACTAGGGATTTGTATCTAATATTGTTCAATCATGTATCACTATCTTTATAGAAAGTTTTTTGTTTTTTTCTTCTTGGTGTTCAGAAGGGTTCTGGCTGCGAACTTCGTGTGCTTGGCGGATGCAATTTCCTGGTTCCTTTGAGATGTGAGCGTAAAAAAGCGAACCCCATATGGATGGGTGTGTGCTGTCCAGGTTTTTTTCACGCATCCATAGACTTGCATTGCTGAGACTTGTCTGATTTACGCGTCCATACACAGCATGCTGCAATTTCTTCCTCACACCGAATACAGGTGAGAAAAAAAAATAGACGCAAGTCTGAGCGAGCCCTAACGACGAGTATAGCCACTGAGTCACCAACCATACACAATACAAAATAAACTAGGCACACAACTTAAGGGTATGTTCACACGTTCCTGATTTCCATCCTTTTTTTTTTTCAGGACTGTTTTTTAAAAAACTGCAGCTCTTGGCAGAAAACGCAGTTCCTTTTTTTGGTCCTTTTTTGGTCCTTTTTTGATGCGTTTTTTGATGCGTTTTTTGATGCAGTTTTCTAGCTAGAGTCTGTGTGTTTTCTAGGAATTTTTTTAGGGTTAAAATGGCTGAAAATACCCTAACCCTACCCCTAACCCTATTCTAACCTTAGTGAAAAAAAAAAAAAAATTATTTATTTTTTTTATTGTCCCTACCTATGGGGGTGACAAAGGGGGGGGGGGGTCATTTACTATTTTTTTTATTTTGATCACTGAGATAGGTTATATCTCAGTGATCAAAATGCACTTTGTAACGAATCTGCCGGCCGGCAGATTCGGCGGGCGCACTGCGCATGCACCCGCCATTTTGCAAGATGGCGGCGCCCAGGGAGAAGATGGCCGGACGGACACCGGGAGGCCGGGTAAGTATAAGGGGGGGAGATTAGGGCACGGGGGGGGCATCGGAGCACGGGGAGGGGCATCGGAGTACGGGGGGGTGACATCGGAGCACGGGGGAGGGGCATCGGAGCATGGGGGGGTGGGATCGGGGCAGCCACACTCCACCCACGCACTTCCGCCCGCTTCCCCGCACTTCCTGCTGCAGCGGTTCTGAACCACGAACCGCAATAAAACCCGCAGATCTATTTTTGATCTGCGGGTTTTACTGCGGGTTTGACCTCACAATGGAGGTCTATGGGTGCAGAACCACTGCTGTTTTACAAAAAGAAGTGACATGGTACTTCTTTTTTACCGCAGCTAATCAGTGCGGTTTTTTTTTTTTCAATTCAGGACCATGTGCACAGTGGGTCCTGTTTTCCATAGGGTACAGTGTACTGTACCCTGCATGGAAAACAGCCGCGGAACCGCAGCGGCAAAACCGCTGCGTTTCCGCGGTAAAAAACGCACTGTGTGAACATGGCCTAAGGATACATTTTTTTACTTTTAATGTAGTCAAGACAAAACGTTTCGGCCGCATCTGGCCTTTATCAATTACTACAGAACAGAAAAAAACAAATAATCATTATTAAATTCATAATGAGAACAACAAAAATAAAGTATGTACAGAGATGGGTAATATTGGTCAGATCAGATGAATATAATAGTACCAACATACAGAGGTCCAAAATACAATGCTCAACTTTATAACTTATTATATTAAGGGAGGAAAGAAGAAGAAACATACCAAACTATACAGGAGTGTCAGGGATTCGTGAGAATCCTGTGGATTATAGTGAGGCACGTCTCTATGGTGGAAAACAGATACCGTATATACTCGAGTATAAGCCGACCCGAGTATAAGCCGACCCTCCTAATTTTGCCACAAAAAACTGGGAAAACTTATTGACTCGAGTATAAGCCTAGGGTAGAAAATGCAGCAGCTACTCGTAAATTTCAAAAATAAAAATAGATGCTCCATACCGTTCATTATTGCTCCATAGATGCTCCATATACAACTGTGCTATATAGAATGCTCTATACCGTTCATTATGGCCCCATAGATGCTCCATATAAAGCTGTGCCCCATATACGGTATATTGCTCTGCACCGTTCATTATTTCCCCATAGATGCTCCTTATAAAGCTGTGCCATATATAATGCTCTGCACCATACTTTTTGGCCCCATAGATGCTCCTTATATAATGCTGTGCCATATATAATGCTCTGCACCATACTTTTTGGCCCCATAGATGCTCCTTATAAAGCTGTGCCCCATATATTTATTGCTCTGCACCTTTCATTATGGCCCCATAGATGCTGCATATATAATGCTGCTGGTGCTGCCATAAAAAAAAAAATCACATACTCGCCTCTCTTGCTCAGGACGCCGGCGCTTTCAATATTTACCTGCTCCTCGTGCGGCTCCGTCTCCAGCACTGACGCACAGCAGAGGGCGCGCACTGACTACGTCACAGCGCCCTCTAACCTGAGTGTCACTGCTAGAGGACGCTGCAGACGGAGCCGCACCGGAGCGAGGAGCAGGTAAATATAGCGCAGCGCTGAGCTCCCCTTACCTGCTCCTGGCGCGGTCCCTGCAGTCCCTGGCTTCTCCGGCACTGCAGCTTCTTCCTGTAATTGAGCGGTCACATTTACCGATCATTTACAGCAATGAATATGCGGCTCCTCCCCTATGGGAGGTGGAGCCGCCTATTCATTTCTGTAATGAGCGGTGCCATGTGACCGCTCAGTACAGGAAGAATCTGCAGCGTCGGAGAAGCCAGGGACTGCAGGGACCGCACCAGAAGCCGGTAAGTATAACTACACAGCCCCCGCTCCCCCTCACCTGCCGACCCCCGGGTATATGACTCGAGTATAAGCCGAGAGGGGGACTTTCAGCCCCCAAAAAAAGGCTGAAAATCTCGGCTTATACTCGAGTATATACGGTATACCGTATATCTGTTTCCCACCATAGAGACGTGCCTCACTAAAATCCAGACCACGAATCCCTGACCTCCTGTATAGTTTGGTATGTTTCTTCTGCTTTCCTCCCTTAACTGATATAATGAGATATAAAGTGGAGCATTGTATTTTGGACCTCTATATGTTGGTACTATTATATTCATCTGACCTGGACCAAGATTACCCATCTCTGTACATACTTTATTTTTGTTGTTCTCATTATGAATTTAATAATGATTATTTATTGTTTTTTTTCTGTTCTGTAGTAATTGATAAAGGCCAGATGCGGCCGAAACGTTTTGCCTTGACTACATTAAAAGTCAAAAAATTCATCCTTAAGTTGAGTGCCTAGTTTATATTGTGTTACTTCATGGTGTGGGATCCTACTACGGCACCTTCCTTAGTAGTGCACACTGTTTTCTTTTAGTACCAACCATACAGCAACATACTTAATTGAATACTTAAAAGAAAGACGATTGGCAAACCCAAGGTGGAGAGACCCTCAATGGGTCTTCTGTAGGCATTTCTTCTTCTAAATTACAGCTGGAATAGATGGCTTGTTGGTTACAAGACCAAGATTGGAAGTGGTGTGACTTTGCTTGGGTCCCAAAACTACCATGTTGGCATTGATTACTCTGAAGGAATAATGGTGGTGATCCTTGCAGGTCCTGTCACTAGGTCCCAAATTCTTGGACATGACTACTTAGCCGATCCCTCACTATAGTTGTGACTAACTCCACTCAATTATGGGCCAAGCTTGAATTTTCTGTGCATTGATTATTAAGGGTCAGTATTTTTTGCAGAGTGAGGCAACTCAATGCTAATTTTGGTTCCCTTTAACAGAGAGGACATCAGAGAGATTTTATTCTCAATCCAGATACCTACAAACCCTGTAGAACAATCAGCCACCATTCCCTGGCCTGCTCTGTGAGTATACAGAGGCTCCAAGGCTACAAATCACTTTCATTCAAGAGTCGACTCCACAAACTGCACTTGTGAAAGTTCCATTTATGAAGAGACTAAATACAAATAACCCGATTGTCCAACTCCCAGCTCACAAGATGTTTGTTGCTGTTGGCCAACGCTAACTGCATGAATGTGTTTGGAAAGTGCAGAGCTTGCAGAATATTCGGCAGCTCCTGAATGAATGAGCCGAGCTCAGGACAGAACACATTTCTAACACTGTGTTTATAGCTTGGAAAACTTTCAACCACTGGAGAAATCGACAATGGTGAAAAAAAATCCTGAATTTCATAATGCGTTAGATACCATTAAAGGGTAACTACATTTGATCATCTTACACCCAACAGATGGAAATCATCAATGTAAAATCAGTGGAGATTTCTCTGGAACAAGAAACAGTAACAAGCAAACACTGAAAAATAACCAAACTATTGCTGGATGGATAATTGTCTAACAGCTTTAGATAAAACACATCCGGTATGGTCAATGCTGCAACTAAGAAAAAGGTTTGCTGCAGAAGTAGAAGTTAAAATTATGAGCATCAACCAGAACCGTCAAGTGACATTTACATTGTTATTTACCATTTTTTCCATCCTGTAACGCACCATTCCGGAGTTGTTCTTTATTTCAGAGCTGGAGTGGTGCTACTAATGTAAGGTCCCTGACCCCAGTCTTATGCTTCTCAGCCGCCAACATCAGAGCTTTCCAGTCTCGATCCGCCATCTTGCGTCTGTAACTTCTGACTTACTGGAAATCAGAGTTATCGGCCACAAGTTCTCAATACCGTCTGTAAGACCCTCGTTCTGCATCTCATAGACTTACATTGAGTTGTGACTTCCGGCTCATTCAGCAAACACTGGAGTGATCCAGCATGGCACTAACTGCTGGAGACTGACAGGAGTGGCGCTGATGACAGATGAAGATGGTGGCTGGTAAGGTTAAGACTGGAGCAGGGAACGTACATTAGTGACACCACTCTAGCAGTAAAATAAAATAAAAAAAAGTGGAGTGGTGCTTTAAAGTGACCCTCCTGCATTTTTTGCGAAAGTTTTATTGTGAGCCAGTTTTACTTGAAGACTATGAACTGTCAATCAAAAAATACAGGGGTTGAGATTGAGGGAAACAAGCAGGTGGGAAGATGTATATAAATGATTGGCCGCCATGGTGCACCGAGCGCCTGTGCTTGGTTTGAGCAGTCATTCTGTGCTGACAGTCCCTTTAAGTCCCTAATCACGGCTCTATAGACGACGAAAGAAAACAGCTAAGTTTTACATTAAACGCAGATTATTTAGGAAATAGAAAGCTTTTCCACAGGCTGCACAATGTGTAAACTGTGTATGTATTGGGAAAAATGATGATTACTTACCGGTAATTTGATTTTCCAGATCCATGACAGCACCTATACATGAGAGATGGTCCCAGCCCCCAGGAACAGGAAACCTGCAGAGGAGATAAAAGATGGCGGCGGCACCTCTCTCCTCAATTTGGTTACAGAGTATGCAAGGTAACAGCTGTGTTAGTTCAAGCTTTATGCATAATACATCTATTCTTATAGGCTGTCACTTGATATAGTTACATATCCCCATCATTTTTTTTGTGTGTAATATTATATATATATATATATATATATATATATATATATATATATATATATATATATATATATATATACACATATATATACATATACACAGGTCCTTCTCAAAAAATTAGCATATAGTGTTAAATTTCATTATTTACCATAATGTAATGATTACAATTAAACTTTCATATATTATAGATTCATTATCCACCAACTGAAATTTGTCAGGTCTTTTATTGTTTTAATACTGATGATTTTGGCATACAACTCCTGATAACCCAAAAAACCTGTCTCAATAAATTAGAATATTTCACCCATCCAATCAAATAAAAGTGTTTTTTAATAACAAACAAAAAAACCAACAAATAATAATGTTCAGTTATGCACTCAATACTTGGTCGGGAATCCTTTGGCAGAAATGACTGCTTCAATGCGGCGTGGCATGGAGGCAATCAGCCTGTGACACTGCTGAGATGTTATGGAGGCCCAGGATGCTTCAATAGCGGCCTTAAGCTCATCCAGAGTGTTGGGTCTTGCGTCTCTCAACTTTCTCTTCACAATATCCCACAGATTCTCTATGGGGTTCAGGTCAGGAGAGTTGGCAGGCCAATTGAGCACAGTAATACCATGGTCAGTAAACCATTTACCAGTGGTTTTGGCACTGTGAGCTGGTGCCAGGTTGTGCTGAAAAATGAAATCTTCATCTCCATAAAGCATTTCAGCCGATGGAAGCATGAAGTGCTCCAAAATCTCCTGATAGCTAGCTGCATTGACTCTGCCCTTGATGAAACACAGTGGACCAACACCAGCAGCTGACATGGCACCCCACACCATCACTGACTGTGGGTACTTGACACTGGACTTCAGGCATTTTGGCATTTCCTTCTCCCCAGTCTTCCTCCAGACTCTGGCACCTTGATTTCCAAATGACATGCAAAATTTGCTTTCATCAGAAAAAAGTACTTGGGACCACTTAGCAACAGTCCAATGCTGCTTCTCTGTAGCTCAAAAGTGGCTTTACCTGGGGAATGCGGCACCTGTAGCCCATTTCCTGCACACGCCTGTGCACGGTGGCTCTGGATGTTTCCACACCAGACTCAGTCCACTGCTTCCTCAGGTTCCCCAAGGTCTGGAATCGGTCCTTCTCCACAATCTTCCTCAGGGTCCGGTCTCCTCTTCTCGTTGTACAGCGTTTTCTGCCACATTGTTTCCTTCCAACAGACTTACCATTGAGGTGCCTTGATACAGCACTCTGGGAACAGCCTATTTGTTGAGAAATTTCTTTCTGGGTCTTACCCTCTTGCTTGAGGGTGTCAATGATGGCCTTCTTGACATCTGTCAGGTCGCTAGTCTTACCCATGATGGGGGTTTTGAGTAATGAACCAGGCAGGGAGTTTATAAAAGCCTCAGGTATATTTTGCATGTGTTTAGAGTTAATTAGTTGATTCAGAAGATTAGGGTAATAGGTCGTTTAGAGAACCTTTTCTTGATATGCTAATTTATTGAGACAGGTTTTTTGGGTTATCAGGAGTTATATGCAAAAATCATCAGTATTAAAACAATAAAAGACCTGACAAATTTCAGTTGGTGGATAATGAATCTATAATATATGAAAGTTTAATTGTAATCATTACATTATGGTAAATAATGAAATTTAACACTATATGCTAATTTTTTGAGAAGGACCTGTAATATATATATATATATATACACACTTTTTTTTTGTGCAAAATACAACCATCACCAAGATAGGGTGGGAATTAGTGCGGTGCTGTCATGGATCTGGAAAATCAAATTACCGGTAAGTAATTATTTTTTCCCTTCCCCATGACAGCACCTATAGATGAGAGGAAGAAATAGAAGACTTCTAGGGTGGGACAATAGCCGATAAGACTTTCCTCCCAAAGGCAAGACTTGAAAGCCCCAGGTTCAATCTATAGTGGCGAAAGAAGGTAGAGGGTGAAGACCATACTGCCGCATTACAAATTTGCTCTATCGACACATTTGCCATTTCTGCCCAGGATGCTATCACCACGATAGCTCTTGTGGAGAGTGCCGTTACCCCTAATAGAGGGCACTGCCCTGAAGAGGAGTAGGAGAGTGCAATAGCCATTCCCCTGTTTGCTCCCTGAAAGGAGACAAAAAGGGCCGAAGACTGTCGCCATGGTTTTGTCACTTCTAGGTATTGAATTAGGCAACGTCTGACATCAAGGCACTGAAAGGTTTGTTCTCCCTGGGATTTTGGGTTGGCACAAAATGAGGGTAAAACTATCTCCTGGTCCCTATGGAATTTTGAATTGACCTTTGGTAAGAAGGCCGGGTCGGTTTTAATCATTACTCTGTCCTCCAAAAAGGTTGTGTATGGAGGATCAATAGAGATAGCTTGAATCTCACTAATGCGTCAAGCCGATGTAAGGGCAACCAGGAGAACCGTTTTAAAGGTTAGGGTTTTTTCTGAGATGGAGTTAAGAGGCTCAAAAGGAGGAGAGGTTAAGGCCTGGAGCACTAAATTTAGATCCCAGGGAGCTACCTTTGGCCGAGGTTTAAATGGTCTGGCTGTGGAGGAGGCTCGGATGAACCTATACACCCAGGGGTGATCAGCCAATTTTTGATCAAATAAGACGCCAAGAAGGGAAACTTGCACCTTTAGGGTGCTGGTAGATAAACCCTGTTCCAACCCTTTTTGGAGGAACTCCAAGACTTCACTTATTGGGACTTTCTGAGTGGTACTTGACAGGCGTCGTCCTGAAAACTCTAGAAATTTTTCCCAGATTTTCTGATATCTATCAGATGTAATTTTTTTCCTGCTGGATAGCAGAGTAGCAATTAATGGAGCTGAAAATCCCTTTGCTAGCAGAAGCCCCCTCTCATGTTCCAGGCAGTGAGATGTAGGCTGTGTACTTGAGGATGGTATACTGGACCCAGGTGTAGTAGATTTGGAACATCTGGAAGGATCCATGGGTCTGATATGGACATGCGTCTGAGCCAGGTGAACCATGCTCTCTTTGGCCAGAAGGGTACGATCAGTATTATTCGTGTCCCGTCCTCTCGGATTTTTTTCAACACTGTTGGTATTAGCGGAATCGGGGAAATGCGTAGGCAAGTTGGAACTTCCATCGGTGCAACATCGCATCCACTCCTTCTGGGTTCTCTCCTGGATTCAGGGAAAAGAATCTTTCTACCTTCCAGTTTTGTTTTGTGGCCAAGAGATCTACCTGTGGAATACCCCAACTGGCACAGGTTTCCCCAAATATTTCTTGATTTAGGGACCATTCGTTCTGGTGTAACACGTGACTGCTTAAGAAGTCTGCAATAAGGTTGTCTGTCCCTTTTAGGTCTGTGCTTGTCAAGGATAAGAGGTGATTTTCTGCCCAAGAAAACAGTCTTTTGGCTTCTTCTAACAGAGACCTCGACCTTGTTCCCCCTTGTCGATTTATGTAAGAGACTGCTGTGCTATTGTCAGATAGGACCACTAGGTGTTTTCCTTTGATAGTCCCTTCTATTTGTAGAACTGCTTGCCTTACTGCTGTTAGTTGCTTTAGGTTGGAGGATGCAGACTTCATTTGAGGATCCCATCTGCCTTGCAGAATCTGATCTTTTAAGTGGGCCCCCAGCCGAGAGGGCTCGCATCCGTGGTTAGTACCACTGGTTTGGGGATCGACCATGGCACCCCCTTTTTTAAATCCTCTAATTTTAGCCATCAATTTAAAGAGTCCTGAACTTGTGGCCATAGGGCGATTTTCCGATTTAAATTGTAGGGGTCCTTTGCCTGTTCGGTCAGGATTTGCCACTGCAACTCTCTTGAATGCAGTTGAGCCCATTGAACCGCCGGAATTGTTGCTGTCAACATCCCTAGAAGGGACATGGCTTCTCTTATCGAGATGGACCAGGCCGATTGGGTTTGTTTTATTTTTTGTTTTATGGCTACGATTTCCCTGTTCGGAAGGACACAAACTTGTTTGATTGAGTCCAGATGAATTCCCAGGAATTCCTGTATCTGGACTGGAATAATTTTAGATTTTTTTAAATTTATTAACTATCCTAGTTTGGACAGTAGATTCCGTACTTTTGTGACTGCCTCTATGCAGTCTTCCTGGCTGTCTGCTATAAGGAGGAAATCGTCTAGATATGGTACTGGTAAGATGTTTTCCTTCCTTACCAACGATGCCATCTCTGAGATAATTTTTGTAAAAATTCGGGAGGCTACTGATACCCCGAAAGGGAGACACTGGTACAGTAGATGAGTGGGAATTTGATTTATTTCTACTACCAACCTTAAAAATTGTTGATGTTCTACACAAATGGGAACATGATAGTAGGCATCTGTGAGGTCTGACCTCCATGTAACAGCCTGGATATAGCAGTTTTACTGTAGTTTTTAACGTCTCCATTTTAAATTTTTCTACTTGGATATATTGATTTAGAGATTTTAAATTGAAGATAGTTCTTAGTGAACCATCCGACTTTGGTGTGAGAAACGGTACTGTAAAACCCTTTCATAGCTCTTGTGCAGGTACTTTTATAAGGACTTGTTTTTCCATGAGGAGATGAACTTCCCTTTCTAGCGTAACCTGGTTTCTTTTTGCAACATGGGTGATTTTTACTCGATGAGGGAGGGAGGTGAAGTTCAGCCGTAGGCCTTCGGATAATAGGGCGATTACCCATTGTGAGACTTGTAACTTTTCCCACTGATGGACAAAGAACCGAAGCCTTCCCCCCACCCGGATGTCGGCGTCGTTGTTTGGGGTCTGGTTTTTGAGGGGGTTTATGAAAAAGGTATCCTCTTTCTCTTTCTCTCATTCCAGGGCTTCCCTCGTGTGGACTTATCACCTAGCTGACCCACTTTTCCAGAACCCCGAAAGGAACACCGGGTATCATTCCAATGGCGTCTTGAGAAGGGGGTAAGTGTTTTTTCTTATCTGCTGCTTTTTCTAGAATTTCATCTAGTGCTTTCCCAAATAAATACTGTCATTCACAAGGGACTGCACACAGTTTGACTTTTGACTGAAAGTGAGCAGTCCAATTTCTTAACCACAATGCTCTTCTACCGGAGTTGAAAGAGCACATGCACGGGAAGAAAACCGTACCGAGTCAATGGCAGCATCCGCCAGGAAACCTGCCGCATTTTGTAATGAGGGTATTACTTCCAAGAGTCTGTCCCTTGGACATTTGTCTCTTATTTGGTCGCTCAGTTCCTCTAACCATTTTATCATGACCCGAGCTGTACAAGTACCGGCCACCCCTGGTTTAAATGCCCATGCCGATGCATCCCATGCCGATTTTAAGAATGCGTCCGCCTTTTTGTCAAGAGGATCTTTTAACTCTCCCATGTCCTCTAAGGGAAGTGCTATGCCTTTTGAGGTACTCGCAATTGCGGAGTCAAGTTTAAGTGCTTTTTCCCATTTGTCACAAATTTCAGCATCAAATGGATATTTTCGCTTAAGGGCCTGACATTTTTTTATTTGTTTTTTTCCCCACTCTTAATTAGATTTAATACATTCTCGTGGAAAGGAAGAACTCTGTTTTTTTCCCTCTAGATTACTAAACATAAAGTCATGGGTTGTTTCATGTTCTTTTGGTGTTTCGACCCCCAAAGTGGATCTAACTAGTTTTTGTAGTTTTTTTTCCCCACATCTTCAGATAATACATATGGCTGACCACACTCTTCGTCTGAAGTCTAAATCTGAGTCATCACCAGGTGGTAATTCCCCCGCTTCACCTTCTGATTCCACATCAGTCTTGGGCAGGTTTAGAGGGTGGATTTTCAGACCTATGTAACCCATGCTGTTTCATCTGCTCTTTTACTGTGATTTTAACTTCATCCCCAACGATAGATTTTATGTTTTGGAGCA
Organism: Ranitomeya imitator; assembly: GCF_032444005.1. Classification (NCBI taxonomy): domain Eukaryota; kingdom Metazoa; phylum Chordata; class Amphibia; order Anura; family Dendrobatidae; genus Ranitomeya; species Ranitomeya imitator. The sequence continues at coordinate 1,128,634,062 of NC_091282.1, read as the reverse complement.
ATGATGAGGATTCCTCGGCCACGGTTTTATCTATACATAGCTGGCAAATCCGCTTCTCATAAGTTCTAGGGAGAGCTTTATCACAGAGTGCACACTTTGTTTTTCTGTTTGGCTGTAGCTTTCTTTATCTGCATAACATGATACTGAAAGACACTGCTACTGACGTGTTTTGCCTTACAAAGGCACTCACCCACCAGAACCTCAGCACCACGGGAGTCTGTGGGATGTCCACCAGAACCGGCGGGTCCGCCATTGACAGAGAAGCTAATGCCACCATTACTTGCACTGTGCTTCTTTAAATATTATAGGGTGAGAGCGGTGTGAGCGTTCCTGAACATTCTCCTCCTGGGAGTGTCAGCACATCGCTCCCCCTGGCGTGCGACGTCACTTGCGGTCTGAACCAGAAGTCGTCCCATTCACTTCGGCGCCAGCTTAGTGATGGGCACGCCCCCTACCCCGGCCCAGCCTCTGGCCAGGAGCGGATGCCGGGGAGCCACCAGCGGGACGGACGCCATCCAACAGCTATGCACTCCGTGAGTAATGCCGCACATCGCTCCCCCTGCGCGCCGACCAGCTGGTCCAGCCGCGGACCTCGGTCTTCAGACCGGCATGGCCCGAGAGAGATCCCTCCGGCATCGCAGGCTCCCCGCAGGAACAGGAAACCAAACTGAGGAGAGAGGTGCCGCCGCCATCTTTTATCTCCTCTGCAGGTTTCCTGTTGCTGGGGGCTGGGACCATCTCTCTCATGTATAGGTGCTGTCATGGGGAAGGGACAAAAAAAATGATGTTTGGCATAAACAAATGTCTGCGGTCCATAAAGATAACCTCATCCCAAACATGAAGTGCGGACGTGGGAGTACAGCGACAGGGATGAGCGAGCCAAACCCTGCTATCTTCAGACAAACGCCACGAGATATCATCAATATAATGGTGCTGGATTGGGGTCACGCAGCAAAAAATACAAACGTACAACTGAGGACGGCTGGCTTGTGTGCCTTCCTGACCATTTACCTCCCTGACTTTCATTCATGGGACTCGAATTGAAAATATGCTTGAAAATCAGGTCTGACTCCCAGCGCTACTATCACCCTGTACGTTCCTTGCTCTTCTCCTGCTACATACAATCTAAGCGCAATTACAGCAACAGCTTTAGTTTCATCGGGTCCGGAAAACCCAGATGCTTTATCTATGTGCTCCGAGCTTTTCCCTTTCCTCAGGCTCTTGCACTCATATCATTCTTGCCCTGATCACTATAGAGTATGGGACACATGTGGAGTCTCCCTCAATATTCAGCTTCTGTTCCCTGACAATTCTCCATCTCGCGATATTCTCCTAGGACTGCTGATAATGGGAATAATAAAGAAAGCCGCCATACTTCCCATCCACACAAGATGAGGTTTTCCATTCTTGTAGTACAATGAACCCTGGCCCCGTATACTGATCATATGCTCTGGCGATGTATCCACGTGCTGGCAGCAGCTACATGCAGCAGCCATCATGTCCAGCTGCAGCAGTTCTCCATCACCACATAGATGGAGGTCATCTTACATAAACAGACTTACGCTGTGTGCACACGTTCAGGATTTTTTGTGATTTTTCGCTATAACAACGCGATAAAACCGTGAAAAAAACACAAATTAAGCATCCTATTATTAGTATGCAATCCGCAATTTTTGTGCACATTGTGTTTTTTTCCGCGGAGGAATCACATTACGGAAAAAAAATGCAGCATGTTCATTCTTTGTGCGGAATCGCGGGGATTCCGCACACATAGGAATGCATTGATCCGCTTACTTTCTGCATGTGGCTATGTGCGATTGATACTCATACAACATACCACATTAAATACAACATGACATACAACAGTATATACAACAGTACATACAACATATGACATACAACAGTACATACAACATACATTACATACAACATACAGTACATACATACAACATATACATATAGAAATACAGTACATACAACATAGAGTACATACTCACCATCACCTTGATCCCCGAAGCCCTTGCCCACCTGTAAAAAATATTAAAATAATAAACAAACAATATACTCCCTGATCCGCAGATATCCAATTAATACGAGTGTCCCACGACGATCTCCCGTGGAGAGCTGCCACATCAGCTGATGTGACAGCTCTCCAGGATACAATGACGGAAGGTATCCTTCCGCACTGTATCCCTCCGCCCCTGTGAGAAAGAGTTCCTACTCTCACTTGTGGCACTGCTGTGTGGGAAAATTCCCACACAGCTTTGCCATAAAGTGAGACCCTGAACTCAGGTAACCTCTTCAATGATGCACTGCAGGAGCCATTGTCTCCTGTCAGTGTGTCACTGGAGGCTCTATAGAGCAGTGACATCAACAGAAGTCACTGTTCTATATGGGAGATCGTCATGGGACACTCGTTAATAATTGGACTACAGCGGAAAGTGAGTATACGGTTGGTTTATTATTTTAAATTTTTTGCAGGTGATCGAGAATGGCAAGTATGGTGAATTAATATATTAAAATACTTTTTTCTGGCTGTGTCTTTTTTTTTTTTATTTAACTCTTTCACTACTAAAGGATTAGTAATGGATAGGCATCTTATTGACATCTCTCATTAACCAGGCTTAATGTCACTGTACATTAGCAAGGTGACATTAACCCCCTATTACCCCATATCCCACTGCTACAGGGGAGTGGAAAGAGAGGGGCTAAGTGCCGGAATTGGCGCATCTTACAAATGCGCCATTTCTGGGGCGGCTGGAGGCTGGTATTTGTAGCCGGGGGGGGGGGGGGGGGCAAATATTCATGGCCCCTCTCTAGGCTATGAATATCAGCCCGCAGCTGTCTGCGTAGCCTTTCTGGCTATAAAATATAGGGGGAGCCCAAATCATTTTTTTTTTTTTTTTTGGGGGGGGGGGGGTCCTCCTATTTTAATAGCCAGTAAAGGTGGGCTGATATTCATAGCCCGGGAAGGGGCCATGGGTATTACCCCCTTCCCAGGCTACAAATATTGGCCCCCGGCTGTCGGCTTTCCCCCTCTGGCGCAGTAAATTGCGTGGGAGCCCACACCATTTTTTTTCCATTGTTTTCTTTTAATTAAACATGTTAATTAATCAACATTGGCCTTGCTATTATATATCTATGGATATATCTATGGATAAATCTATATATCTATAGATGGATATCTATGGATATATCTATAGATATAACTATGGCTATATCTATCTATAGATATATTTATAGATACATAATCTATAGATACATAGATATATCAATCCATATATCTATCTGGCTACTTTCACACATCAGGTTTTTGCTGTCAGGCACAATCCGGCGAGTTTTGTAAAAAAAATGAATTCGTTTTTTTTCCCGCCGGATCCGTTTTTTAATCATAGAGCTGTATTAGCGCTGGATTGCGCCTGATGGCCACACGTTTCATCCGCTTTTTGCCGGATCTGTCAAAAAAGCTGTTTTTGGAGAAAACGTACAGAGGAACGTTTTTTCTGTCTGGCGAAAATCCAGCGACTGATCCGGCGAAACACGTATGAAACTGAGATGTGAAATGATGAATCCGGCCTCCGAATCCGGTTTTTCGTGCATTTTTTTCCATTCAAATCATGCACATTTTCCCTTCTCTCAAAAAAAAAACGGATCAGTTGCATCAGTTTTTCACTATTTGCAAAGGATCCATTTTTTCAAAAACTCGCCGGATCCTGTCTGACTGAAAAAAACTGATGTGTGAAAGTAGCCTAACTATCCAAATATTCCATCTACATCTATCCATAGATATATCTATCCATACATACTGTATATCTATTAGTGATGAGCGAATATACTCGTTACTCGAGATTTCCCGATAACGATCGGGTGACCTCCGAGTATTTTTTAGTGCTCGGAGATTTAGTTTTCATTGCCACAGCTGAATGATTTACATCTGCTAGCCAGCATAAGTACATGTGGGGGTTGCCTGGTTGCTAAGGAATCCCCACATGTACTTATGCTGGCTAACAGATGTAAATCATTCAGCTGTGGCAATGAAAACTAAATCTCCGAGCACTAAAAAATACTCGGAGGACCCCCGAGCGTACTCGGGAAATCTCGAGTAACGAGTATATTCGCTCATGACTAATATCTATCCATACATATATCTATAGATCTATCTATCTATATCTATTATCTATCTGTGTGTGTAATGGAGTGTGTGAATGACATTACAATTTTTTTTGCTCAATAATACATCTTTATTTAGCTTTCAAAAACGCATCAAAAACGTGCAAAAAAACGCACCTGCGTTTTCTGCCAAGAGATGCAGAATCCATACAAAAAAATTCCAGAGGCAGATCTGCAACGTGTGCACTTACCCTTAGTCTATCCAAGACATTCTCAGCCACAAAATTTTGCACAGTCACACGTCTGGACCCCGAGAGCGTCATAGGCTATGTTGTGAGGCGAAATTTTAACCCCGCGCGTTCCAATTCACCAAACAATTTTGCCCCTATCTACATAATGGGGAAAAAAGTGAAAGGAAAAGTGTTGGAGGCGTCGCAGCTACAGCAACAAAATTTTGCACAGTCACACGTCTGGACCCCGAGAGCGTCATAGGCTATGTTGTGAGGTGAAATTTTAACCCCGCGCTTTCCAATTCACCAAACAATTTTGCTCCTATCTACATAATGGGGAAAAAGTGAAAGGAAAAGTGTTGGAGGCGTCGCAGCTACAGCCACAAAATTTTGTACAGTCACACGTCTGGACCCCGAGAGCACATTTCAAAAACCTGACCTGCACATCCAAACATAGACTCAGTGTGAACAGGTGCTGAACCTAGAGTCGCCAACTCGTATATAGTTAAGTAAATAAGGCAGCACACTGCAGCGCTAAAACATGCAAACTTGAAAACACGAAATTTGAACTGCACTCCGCCTCCTAGCTTCAGGTGTTTTAATTACAGCAGGTCCAATACCCCTCCACAGAGAGAGAGAATTTTAGTCTAAGAAGAGGTTTCACATGTACCCATTCAGATGGAGACGTTTATTCTCAGCGAGGTAAGGCAAGCGTAGGACCTGGTATAAGAGAGATGCCGTAAAGGGGCTACCAGGTACACATAAAATTGGCCATTTTTATGCGCTGAAAGCTCTCATTTTTCATATTTCTAGTGCAGTAATGCAGTTCAAATTTAGTGTTTTCAAGTTTGCATGTTTTAGCGCTGCAGTGTGCGGCCTTATTTACTTAACTGGATCCCGAGAGCGTCATAGGCTATGTTGTAAGGTGAGATTTTTTACCCCGCACTTTCCAATTCACCAAACAATTTGGCCCCTATCTACATAATGGGGAAAAGTGAAAGGAAAAGTGTTGGAGGCAAATTGACAGCTGCCAGATGTGAACAAGAGCGATGGCGCCAAAGAGTATATACCGTACAGTTGCTAAGGTGGGGCCCCGACATGGGATACTCACCACACACGGGGATATGAACACACACACAAAATGCGCCACACACTGCCACATGCTTGAACACATATACCACCCTCAGCACACATTTCACCACACATACACCAACCTCACCACATAAAAGTCAAAACACAAAAGTCGCCACTCAAAACTCGCCACGCGCAAAACTCGCCACCTGCAAAAACTAGGCTCACGCAAAACTCGCCACAAGTGCAAAACTCACCTCATGGAAAACTCGCCACACGCAAAACTTGCACACGCGGAAAAATTGCCACATGCACAAAAGTTGCAACACATGCAAAAGTTGCCTCACACAAAACTTTCACATACTCAAAAGGCACCACACATAAAACTCGCCATGCGCAAAACTCGCCATGTACAAAACTTGCTGCACACAACTTGCTACACTAACCTGTCACATGCAACTCGACACACAAAAAGTTGCTACACGCATGTTGCCACACAAAACTCATCTCACAAAAGTCGCTACATGCATGTCGCCACACGCAACTCGACACACACAACTTGACACATGAAACTCGCCCTAAAACACACGCAAGTCTGGTATTATCCTTCAAAAATAAAAATCTGATTAATAAGCAGACAAACTACAAGAGCAACAAATGTACCATATAGGAAATACGGCAGCTGTCAGTCACATGACCTGTCTATTATGTGTATGTGTGAGCTAATATATACTGCCAGGGGGAGGGCTTCCTGTTGGCTGGGGATTTATCAGGCTGCCAATTTAGCTTACAAATACTGAGGTAAAAATACTGAGCAAATAATGTGTGAACGAGGTCTAATACAGGAGGAGATGACACACAGGTATATACTATATACAGGAGGAGATGACACACAGATATATACTATATACAGGAGATATGACACACAGGTATATACTATATAGAGGAGGAGATGACATACAGGTACATACTATATACAGGAGGAGATGACATACAGGTATAAACTATATACAGGAGATGACACACAGGCATATACTATATACAGGAGCAGATGACCTACAAGTATGTACTATATACAGGAGGAGATGACATACAGGTATATGCTATATATAGAAGATGACATACAGGTATATACTATATACAGGAGGAGATGACACAGATATACTATATACAGGAGGAGATGACATACAGGTATATACTATATATAGAAGGAGATGACATACAGGTATATACTATATATAGAAGATGACATACAGGTATTTACTATATACAGGGGAGATGACACAGCAGGTATATACTATATACAGGGGAGATGACATACAGGTATATACTATATACAGGAGATGACATACAGGTGTATACTATATATAAGGGAGATGCAAACATGTATATACTGAGGTGAAAATGAGAGGTGTGAGGTGAAAATGAAAAGGTGTGAGTGCAAAATGAGAGGAGCAAGGGAAAATAGTGGAGTGATCGGAAAATGACAGATGTGAGGTCGAAATGACAAGTGTTAGGGGGGAATGAGAGGAGTGAGGGAGAAAATGAGAGGTGTGAGGGAGAAAATGAGAGATGTGAGTGGGAAAATGAAAGATGTGATTGGGAAAATGAGAGAAGAGAGGTGCTATAACTAACCACAGATATTTACTATGCCCAGGCAACGCCGGGCTCTTCAGCTAGTATGTATATATATCTGGACTTGGAAAAAGCCACATGCTGCTTTGGATGATTCTCTATAAAGAGTATGGGACAAAGAACAAGTATAACTGTATGAGCAGAAGACAAAATGCAGCTGTCGAGAAATAAACTGCGCACTCACCGACAACTGAAGTTACCCAGATGCATCTCAAATAATAAATGAACAACTGGAAGAACTTACCACTGGGTGTTATTCACACAACTGCAGGATTATAAAGCCCTTTATACGTGTCACCCTGGTGGAAATGGAACCCATGGCCTCAGCACTGGGGAATTAAGACTGAAGCCATTGTAGCACTTGAACACATACTTAACCATGTTGAAAACAAAGAAATGATGACATTTAAAGGGGATCTATCATCAGGTTTTTGCTATGTAATCTGAGAGTAGGATGATGTAGGGGCAGAGAGGCTGATTCAAGCGATGTGTCACATAAAGGGCTACTCAGTGAAGTTTGATAGAGTCCCTGTTTTATCTGTTCTAGATATATCAGTGCTGAGCCCCGTATAACCCCGCGCCTACACCCCTGACTGGCAGCTTCCTGTGCACACTGTACATTGTCAGCAATGGTGGGGGCAGGGTTATGCAGATGAGCCTGCAGGAGAGATGTAGTCCTCTAGTGATAATCTGCTGATAAAACACTGATTGTGTTTGAACTACATCACACAGCCTAATAAGTGTCACATCGCTGGAATCAGGCTCTCAGCACCTACATTATGCTGCTCTCAGATTAAATGGCAAAAAACTGGTGACAGATTCTCTTTAAGACCATTCCGCAGGATGCCCTGAATATGTTCAGGGATGTCCCTAAACTGCTCACTTTGGCTTCCTGCTTTCCCCAAGCTTCACCAGTTTCTCAGTCCAGTTCTGCAGTCCGATCAGGGCTGTTGGTAAGCGTGTGAACGCACCGATGAAGCGGCTATGGCGGTACGTTATACTCAGGAATAACACTCTGCACGGTTTTATTTTCGTCTATCTCTCTGAGTATCTGTGTTGTGGAAAATGTTGTTAATGAGCCACACTGAGCACAACGCTGAAGCCCCACAGGGGTGCAAACTGACCAATACTTGGAAAATGTTCCCCAAACCTCATTAGATGGTTGTTTCTTGCTTACTTTGGCTGTGACAAGCATCCCGGTGCTATTATACCCTCATTTTCACCATCTACTCGCAAGTCGGTGAGTTCCTTCATGTCGATCATTACATCATTTTTCTGCCCAGGAATGGAAGGAAGAACAGAGAGAATCTTCTCTACAAGGCTGTCTCCATGATGTCCAATGGCTCCTGGAACAAGAAGGAGTGAAGAGGAGGATCAGTAGCAGTTTTGGAGGAAATAAAGCCCATAAATATTGGTTCATACATTTTTCGCTATTCACTGCAGATTTCGCCTTTCTTACTGCCCGTACTTCATCCATATACACCATGGACGTCATGCTATGCTGAACGCTGACGGTTGGGTGGACTTTTATTACAGGAATACCACCATGGTACCTGGACTGATGATTTCCGCTAGGTTCACGATTAGATCACAGGATACTCACTGCTTATTGTAAGGATTCTGGGGCAGATTCTGGTACAAAATGTACTTTTAACAATACTTCAAATACTCTGGGAAAAAAAACTCTCTGGGGAAAATTGCCTACAGTGCTCACGGTGCTATTATTTTCACAAGTTTTTTTTTTTTAAATGTCCCATTAAAAACAATATTCGAAGCATTTTTCCTTGATTTCGATGTGGATTCAGGAGAAGAATCCTAGAGCTCAGGGGGATCCTTCAGTGGGCTGCACATCACATTCAGCTGCTGTATTTCTGCAGGACTCATTTTTTCTATATTTTCTCTGGCTACAAGCAGGTGGGACAAGTGAAAAAAAGGTAAATTCTGATCATGGGAAAATAGATACATTTTATTGCAGGATACAATGTACCCTTCTTATCAAAGTATACAGAATGGAACAAAAACCTCTTCTTCGGGACTCGGGTCCACCAGAGCTGCGCTGGTGATCTTTTTCTGTTGAGTAGTATCTGATAGTAGCGAGGAGACCCCCCACTGGAGTGATTGATCCCACTACCCTGGCTGGCAGCTCTGCTACCTGGGCGGCCTTTAGACTTGTTCTGCCCATCATACACACCATCCACCAAGTTCTGTTACACCAAGCCCTGTCCTTCACCCTCCACTGAGATATCACCTCTGTCTTTTCCCTCGGTTCCTCCCTGCTTACATAGCATCGATTCCATTACATGCCAAAAATCTGACCTTGCTTTTGACAATATACATACAGAGGGAACACAGTAAAAGGATATAAAAAAAATATCTGATTCATGTACATAAAATGTAAGCGAAGACACTCGCACATCAAATTTTGGAAATAGGAAAGCTACCATAGTGCCCAAAACACCAGAGAAAACAGAAAAGTTCTTCTGTCCTTTATGGTTCGGCCCAGTACTCAGAAGCATTGCGCCTGATTATCCTGGGGAAGACAACCATGTCATCGGACTACCCCTGCCTCTAGGGCACAGGGCTCTCATATTAGGGGCACATCTTTCACCCATTTGTCCCTGCTGATTTGCTATAGAGGAGGAATCATCAGCTGTGCTGAAATCTGTAGTAAACATATAATTCTCATTAAAGAGATTTTCTAGTCTGGACTTAAATTTTGGCAGGGAGTGTATCACACCCAATCCTGACAGTTTTATTTCAGGTTGGTCATCATGTGACTGCTCTTAGGCCATTTGTAGACTTGCAATTATACGTCCGCTATTCAATGGGCTCAACTGAGAGAAGTGGAAGAGAAAGTGGTCGGCAGGTGATCAAAGTACACAAATCGCTGCATATGAGCAGTTAGCGGTTGAGCACAATGTTAGGATTCACCAGGTCAGACTCCCTTGGCAAATTTACAGCCCCTTTAAGGCTGTTTGGATGGTGCCCGGATGGGTATAGTGAACTTAGAAAAGCAGAGTGTGCACAGAATCATAGCTGCTCAATCACCCAGCGGTGCCCATTGCTCCACTAATAAACATTATCTTTGTACTCAAGACCTATTGCATGCGGGGCCGACACAAACATGAAGAATACTGGGAATGAGGCCTAAGGGTGTGTGGAAAGTAGACTGGATGCTAATCGATAACCGGTTCATTGGTCACATCAATAGGCTGTGGCCGCTGGATGGGAGCCATGAAAACCGCCTCTTAGGGTACGTTCCCACGGTCAGGAAATGCTGCGGGTTGGAAGCTGCGTACATCCACAGCGTCCAGATGTTACGGCATAGTGGAAGGGATTTGAAGAAATCCCATCTCCACTATGCGTCCAGAGACGCCTCTGGCTTCCCTGCGGAGACAGACATGTGGAGCGTCTTTCCAGACTGCAGCATGTCTATTTATCTTGCGGAGACGCTAAAGTCATAATCATCAACAGAAAATAATGCTTGAAACATATCACTCTATTTGTGATGACTCCACAGTATATAATATACTAGATGGTGGCCCGATTCTAACGCATCGAGTATTCTAGAATATGTATGTATGTATGTATGTATATATATATATAGCAGCCACATAGTATATAGCACAGGCCACGTAGTATATAGGAGCCACGTAGTATATAACACAGCCCACGTAATGTATAGCACAGGCCATGCAGTATATAACAGCCCACGCAGTATATAACACAGGCCACGCAGTATATAACACAGGCCACGCAGTATATAACACAGGCCACGCAGTATATAACACAGGCCACGCAGTACATAACACTGCCCATGTAGTATATAGCAGCCACGCAGTATGTAACACAGCCCACGTAATATATAGCACAGCCCACGCAGTATATAACGCAGCCCACGCAGTATATAACGCAGCCCACGCAGTATATAACACAGCCCACGCAGTATATAGCAGCCACACAGTATCTAACACAGCCCACATAGTATATAGCAGTGTAGGCACCATATCCCTGTTAAAAAAAATAATTAAAATAAAAAATAGTTATATACTCACCCTCTGGCGTCCAGCGAAGCTGTCCTGATGCGCGCGCGGCTGCAACCCGCCAGCTTCTGTTCCCAGAGATGCATTGCGAAATTACCCAGATGACTTAGCGGTCTTGCAAGACCGCTAAGTCTTCTGGGTAATTTCGCAATGCATCTCTGGGAACAAAAGCTGGCGGCAGCTGCGCGCACATCAGCGGATGACGGAAGGTGAGAATAGCAGGTTTTTTGTTTTCATTATTTTTAACATTAGATTTTTTTTACTATTGCATAGGCAGCATCAATAGTAAAAAGTTGGTCACACAGGGTTAATAGCTGCGTTAATGGAGTGCGCTACAACCGCGGTCCGTTAACGCTGCCATTAACCCTGTGTAAGCGCTAACTGGAGGGGAGTATGGAGCGGGCGCTGGGCACTGACTGGACGGAAGTAGGGAGGGACTAATTTTCGGCCGGGCTGACATGGGATTTCCGTTACAGACAGACGGAAGTGCCCCTTAGACAATTATATATAGATGAGTTTCACTTTTTGTATTGAAGAACTAAAATACCGTATATACTCGAATATAAGCCGAGACACCTAATTTTGCCACAGAAAACTGGATAAGCTTATTGACTCGAGTATAAGCCAGGTATGCATTGTCCTCTCATCCTTGTCCTGCAATGTGTGGCTTCCCCGGTCTCTCAGTTGTATGCATGGCTCGGCGTACTCCCCCTTCTATGTATGGCTCGGCGTCCTCCCCCTTCTATGCATGGCTCCGCGTCCTCCCCCTTCTATGCATGGCTCCGCATCCTCCCCCTTCTATGCATGGCTCCGCATCCTCCCCCTTCTATGCATGGCTCCGCATCCTCCCCCTTCTATGCATGGCTCCGCATCCTCCCCCTTCTATGCATGGCTCCGCATCCTCCCCCTTCTATGCATGGCTCTGCATCCTCCCCCTTCTATGCATGGCTCCGCATCCTCCCCCTTCTATGCATGGCTCCGCATTATCCCCCTTCTATGCATGGCTCCGCATCCTCCCACTTCTATGCATGGCTCCGCATCCTCCTCAGTCATAATCACCCTCCTCGCGCGGTCCTGCACATCCCTGCATCTTCGTTGCCCTGCTCAGAGGTCACATGGTACCGCTCATTAAGGTAATGAATATTCCCTCCACGCCTATGGGAATGAAGATGCGTACATATTCATTACCTTAATGAGCGGTACCATGCAACAGCTGAGCAGAGGAGAGGAGAGCTGCCGATGCTTGACAACGGAGAAGCAGGACCACACGAGGAGGGTGAGTATGATATCACAGCCACTACTCCCCCTCCCCCGTCGGCTTTCTGGGACTGTGACTTGTGTATAAGCCGAGAGGGGCGATTTCAGCACAATAAAATGTGCTGAAAATCTTGGCTTATACACAAGTATATACGGTAAATTAACTTTTTGTTGATAATAATAATAATCTTTATTTTTATATAGCGCTAACATATTCCGCAGCGCTTTACATTTTGCACACATTATCATCACTGTCCCCGATGGGGCTCACAATCTAAATTCCCTATCAGTATGTCTTTGGAATGTGGGAGGAAACCGGAGAACCCGGAGGAAACCCATGCAAACACGGAGTTTTTTGCAGATGTTTTGCAGAGTTTCTTTGCAGATGTTGTCCTTGGTGGGGTTTGAACCCAGGACCCCAGCGCTGCAAGGCTGCAGTGCTAACCACTGAGCCACCATGCCGCCCCATATTCTGATTTTGTGAGATGCACCTGTCTCCAAAATCTACAGTGGGAACTAGTGTAGCTGTAAAAGATGACCAACTCCATATTACTGCTGATAGATTTACAATGAGTCATCATAAAAGCTCCTGTATGTGTAATGTGTAGGTGTCCCAATACTTCTGTCCATATAGTGCATATGACTCTATGGCTATACAGTAACATACATTTGGGCTTTATTTAACCCCTATCTGACCTTGGACGGGATAGTACGTCCGAGGTCAGATTCCCTGCTTTGATGCAGGGCTCCGCGGTGAGCCCGCATCAAAGCCAGGACATGTCAGCTGTTTTGAACAGCTGACATGTGCCCGCAATAGGTGCGGGCAGAATCGCGATCTGCCCGCACCTATTAACTAGTTAAATGCCGCTGTCAATCGCAGACAGCGGCATTTAACTCCCGCATCCGGCCGGGCGGCCGGAAATGACGTCATCACCGACCCCCGTCACATGATCGGGGGTCGGCGATGTGTCTCCATTGTAACCATAGAGGTCCTTGAGACCTCTATGGTTACTGATGACCGGTGGCTGTGAGCGCCACCCTGTGGTCGGCGCTCACAGCACACCTCCATTTCGGCTACATAGCAGCGATCAGCAGATCGCTGCTATGTAGCAGAGCCGATCGTGTTGTGCCCGCTTCTAGCCTCCCATGGAGGCTACTGAAGCATGGCAAAAGTAAAAAAAAAAAAAAAAGTTAAAAAAAATGTGAAAAAAATTAAAAAAATATAAAAGTTTAAATCACCCCCCTTTCGCCCCAATCAAAATAAATCAATAAAAAAAAATCAAATCTACACATATTTGGTATCGCCGCGCTCAGAATCGCCCGATCTATCAATTAAAAAAAGTATTAACCTGATCGCTAAACGGCGTAGCGAGAAAAAAATTCGAAACGCCAGAATTACGTTTTTTAGGTCGCCACGACATTGCATTAAAATGCAATAACGGGCTATCAAAAGAACGTATCTGCACCAAAATGCTATCATTAAAAACGTCATCTCGGCACGCAAAAAATAAGCCCTCACGAGTATCGGAAAATGGCGCAATTTTTTTTTTCTTTTTTAGCAAAGTTTGGAATTTTTTTTCACCACTTAGATAAGAAATAACCTAGACATGTTAGGTGTCTATGAACTCGTAATGACCTGGAGAATCATAATGGCAGGTCAGTTTTAGCATTTAGTGAACCTAGCAAAAAAGCCAAACAAAAAACAAGTGTGGGATTGCACTTTTTTTGCATTTTCACCGCACTTGGAATTTTTTTCCCGTTTTCTAGTACACGACATGCTAAATCCAATGATGTCGTTCAAAAGTACAACTCGTCCCGCAAAAAATAAGCCCTCACATGGCCAAATTCACGGAAAAACAAAAAAAGTTATGGCTCTGGGAAGGAGGGGAGTGAAAAACGAACACGGAAAAATGAAAAATCCCAAGGTCATGAAGGGGTTAAAAAATGTAAGTTGGAAAATACACCTTATGTATACCTCCAAAGACAGGCTGATATTCCCCTTGATAGACAGAAGTGTGCTGTGTTGTGCTGATTCAGGTTTTGTGTCTTCCTACAGTCACAATTCACAGTATGAAATGCAAGTCTAAAGGTACCGTCACATTAAGCGACGCCGCAGTGATCTAGACAACAATGCCGATCGCTGCAGCGTCGCTGTTTGGTCGCTGGAGAGCTGTCACACAGACGGCTCTCCAGCGACCAACGATCCCGAAGTCCCCGGGTAACCAGGGTAAACATCGGGTTACTAAGCACAGGGCTGCACTTAGTAACCCGATGTTTACCCTGGTTACCATCGTAAAAGTAAAAAAAACAAACACTACATACTTACCTTCAGCTGTCTGTCTCCGGCGCTCTGCTTCCCGCACTGACTGTGAGCACAGCGGCCGGAAAGCACAGCGGTGACGTCACGGCTCTGCTTTCCGGCTGACCGGTGCTGACACAGGATGCAGGAGGAGTGCAGAGAAGTAGAGCACCGGGGACAGACAGCGGTAGGTAAGTATGTAGTGTTTGTTTTTTTTACTTTTACGATGGTAACCAGGGTAAACATCGGGTTACTAAGCGCGGCCCTGCGCTTAGTAACCCGATGTTTACCCTGGTTACCAGTGAACACATCGCTGAATCGGTGTCACACACGCCGATTCAGCGATGTCTGCAGGGAGTCCAGCGATGAAACAAAGTTCTGGCCTTCTAGCTCCGACCAGCGACATCACAGCAGGGGCCTGATCGCTGCTGCATGTCAAACTGAACGATATCGCTATCCAGGACGCTGCAACGTCACGGATCGCTATCGTTATCGTTGTGAAGTTGTTTAGTGTGAAGGTACCTTAAAGAGCAATCTTCACCATAGCTAGAAGAACATCAACATTGGGTATACTGACAAATTGGACTCTCCATTCAAACCCAAGTCTGCAAAGTTTGGCCTCATTCAGATACAGTATATGTCATGTAATGCAAGTACATTTTAGCATTTTATTTATGGCTGCAAGTCCCGTGCCTGACAGCAGGTTTTATGGCCAAACTGACAGGATCAGAGAGATCTATCATGCTGTCAATTTAGGTCACTAGACTTATAATCCTTCTCATCAGACGCTTCTTCTCTCTGTGAGCTAATCAGTCTCCCTTAAAAATGTCTCAAATATGACCAAGTTATGTTTTCACTCATGAATCAGGTTACACCTTCTGCCTATAAAAGTCTATGGAGAATGAAGAAATACAAGGGGAGTACACAAATAGCTCCCTAGCTTCTAGTGAGCAAAGCATGTAAACAGAAATAACATGCAGGATGTAAGTCATATGAAGGCCAGACAAAGTGTTGTTCCTCATGCGTGTAAATAACAAGCGGTGCACTTTAAAGCATTTATTACACAGCATATAGTCTATATTTAAAAAAATGTGAGAAACATAAAATAATCTCTATCAAAATAAACTAAATCTTATACTAGATACAACCCCTGGACCAGAGGAACGTAAAGGGAACTTGTCGTAGTGTACAAGTAGTCTGATGTGTGGACAGCACGATATAGAGAAGGAGAAGCTGAGCAGAGAGATGTACAGGTGGGAAAAGATTACGTAGGACTTGTAATTCAGTCATTGAATTTCCTGGGGATTGTATACATACGAGTCCAGTGGGCGGTCCTATTACTGATTATCAGCGGTCACTGCACGCACAGTCATTGGAGGAACACTGTCAATCACTGAATAGCACCGCCCACCGGACTCACATAGGACTTCAATTATCTTTTCCCACAAAAATCTTTCAATCTGATCAGCTCCTCCTGCTCTATCTGGAGATGGCTGCACTTTCCCATACTGCTGGATTCAGGCCTTGACAAACGTCCAGGGACGGATAGAAGCCTCTGCAGTTTTCGCCTCACACTCCTCACCCAATAATAGCACGTTTAATGTGCATCATTCTGAGTGCTGTGGTTTGCCATTCTATTACTATGGATTCCCTTGAATCCTTCTGCTGAGCATCTTACAGTATTTTTGAGCGACAACCAGGTTTTCTCCTTGGATTACCATTTTCAACATGACAGGTTCCCGTTAATGCTGGGACTACATGATGACCTATATTACATGAGCAAAAACATTTCTATTTTTAGCTAAAAATGTGGCAGTAAATAATTATATAAATGTATAATAAATAGGTTTATTCATTAAGGGGTTGTCCATTTTGAAAAATATATATGTGAAAGACTCAGAATGGGTTATAAAATGAAAAGAAGAAAATCCTCCCCTCTCTCATTTCTGCTGCTTCCAGGTCCCCCATTGGTCTCAGCTTCCTGCTGCAGCAATGAGGCCGGCACAGGGACTTGTACCTGCTGCAGCCAATCTACAGCTGTAGTAGGCACTGATTGGGTTTGCAGTCTTTCACTGTGTGGCACAAGGGACCAGGGAGTAGAGAACAGTGGGTAAGTTTAGAACAGAAGGGGAGGCGGAGTAAGACTTTTTTTTTTAAGCCTTTTTCATGATGTGGACAACTCATGTAATTTGTAACCAATGAAGACTGATGGTCATACTGGTGTTTTACGGTTTCATGATGTTGGATTAATACAATTCTTTATTCTTCTGTTTTTGTTTTTTTGTTGTTTTTTTTTACAATTATACCCGATACTTTATGAAACTTTTGAACTTTAAATTAGTGGACTGTGAAATGCATTAATGGCTTCCTACAGAAGCTCCCTATCTCTCGGAGAGTTGTTGGCACGCTTCATTGCATGCTGTGGCCTTAGTAAATCCTCCTCTTGTTTCTAAGGGAGCACATGGTAGCTTATGAAGGGGCCATGACACAGAGACCTGAAGGCTGCCAGGAGATCTTTCTGCCACCATCCATGATGCACCTATACACCAGGGAGCTGACTGATGGCCCCCTCAATGCCTCATTGGTGCCCTCAGAGCAGTGATATCAGAGAACAGCCGGCAGAGCGCTCACTACTCATATACACCAAATGCAGCGTGATGTCCCCACACATCAGAACATGACGTCATCTGCGGCCTAGGTCTGAAAACCTCTAGCTACGTCCCTGGTGAACAATGTGGTAAGAAGGTCCTCATACCAGTAATGTCCAGTGTCCGGTCTATGAAGACCAGTGACGCCTTGCTCTGGGCTGCCTTCCTGCGGTTTTTCGCCTGGGGGTGGTTGGCCAGTTCTCCTGCAATGACCCTGCTGAGACACCCCACGGAGAAGCACTCCTCCCGCACGCCGATGCCCTCCATTAGGTTACTGAGTCCGGACACCAGGCTCCTGATGTGAGCCTGCAGCCCCGGAGGAAGCGATGGGAAGTCCACGTCCCCCAAGCCTGGAAACCTCTTCTTGTCTGGGCGGCTGCGGTTCAGGGTCTGGAGGTCTTGTCCTGGCAGGAGGGGGCAGAGGGCATGGAAGGCCGGGGCCACGAGCAGCCATGGGCTGAGGGGGGCCAGCATGAGGGGGGCCCATAAGACCTCTGCAGTGTAGCCCAGGTTCCCCATCCACTCGCACAGCTTCTCCTCCAGCTGCTCGTACACCATCCTGCCCTCGGCCTCTCCGGGGCTGACAGCCGTCACCACTATGCAGTACTGGAAGGAGCTCTGGCTCACCACGTCCCTGAGCACGGCCAGCGCCCGGCCCCGCACTGGGCTGCTCACCACGAACACAGCTTTGGGCTCCCCGGGGCCCCCGGACTCGAAGCTGGAGAACTCCTTGACATTCAGAGCTCCGGCAGCCAGGAACAGCTCAGCCCCGCCGCACCAGTGCAGGATCTCCGCGCAGGGCTCGTCCACAAACACCACAGCCCTCCGGGACTTGGCCAGCACCGGCTCCCACACTTTCTGACAGAAAGCCGCCAGTCCCGCTCCGCTCGCCATAATGACAGCAGCACGCCGGCTCCACTCTGACAGCTCCCTGCTGATGACGTGTCACAACAACAACACAGAGGGCGCACACAATGCACGTCATCACCGGCACTGTCACGTGACATGTCATGATGTGGTGTATGGGTTACTCCTAGCAACCAGTCAGAATTCTGCTTTCTGAACAGCTAGCTGAGAACTCAAATGTGATTGGTTGCTGTCATGATGTGGTGTATGGGTTACTCCTTTCAACCAGTCAGAATTCTACTTTCTTACCAGCTAGCTGAGAACTCAAATGTGATTGGTTGTTGCTGTCATGATGTGGTGTATGGGTTACTCCTAGCAACCAGTCAGAATTCTGCTTTCTGAACAGCTAGCTGAGAACTCAAATGTGATTGGTTGTCTTGTCATTATCAAGTACTCTACCGTTAACTACTTTTTTTTACACAGCTTTATTTATACTATTTTTTCTGGCAATTTCAGGTAAAATTGAAAAAAAAAAACTTTTTTTTCATTATATCTGTATTATTAAAGAATGTAAGCAAATGACAGTCCATATCAGTGCAGCTACACCGGCTGTACACTGACAAGAATTGAGCTCGGCATGAGGCATAGTTGGTTGCAATTTATAGGCCAGGTTCTGAAACCATTAACGAACCACTAGGCCCCGGCTGACTGTGGTCTCCCTATGGGAACTTCCAGCTTATATACGTGTATATACGTATACGTGCTCAGGTCCGGGCTTTATGGCCAGTGACTATTGCCATCTGAGCCGAGCCTTGGGAAAGTGCACAGGGCTGTAATGTCAACACATTGTAGCCCAGGTTCTCCGTCACTACAAGTGGCGCTATCACAGTACAGCATTAAGAACAATGCACAAAGCAGGCTAAAACACCCTCATCAATAGAGAATTCTCGCGCACAAATAACAAACAACATTAAAGGGAATCAGTCAGCAGGATTTTGCTAATTAATCTCAGAGGTGTAAAATATAGGGGCAGAGACACTGATTTCAGCGATGTGTCACTTATTAGGCTGTGTGCTGTTGTGTCAATACAATGCGTGCTTTATCAACAGGAGATTATCACTACTATGCCTCCTGGTCCACCTCTGCCCCCAGCACTGATTGGGAGCTCACTTTTAAAATACAATGTACACAGAAGCTGTGGTGTGGGCAGTGTTCGCTTTCTGAGCTCTGATTGTGTCACAAGTGCTGCACCCAGTAATCTAAGTGACCCATCACTTCATTCTAGGATCTCTTTCCTACATTATGCTGCTCTCAGTGATGTAGCAAAACCTGGTGACAAAATGTGGTTAGAAATTGTATAGGAATAAAATAATAATAATTGATAATGTAATACTGTGGGGTTGTCATACCCAGCTGCTATTTAACCCAGTTTTTTTTCACAACAAATGGAAAATGAGCGCAGGTATTGGGGCACCGGGACCATGTGCTCTCCCCAGCTCTAAAGCAGATTCAGCTCAGCTGCTGATTGTTTGTCAGGAGTTTCAGCACAGAGCTGTGGCAGTGCCATAACAGACCTGGTGCAACAGAACAGTGTTAGAAACGTAGAGCAATATTCACAATGCGGGGTCAGATGTAGCAGAGAGGCAGAGCTCAGATAGGAATAAGCCCTATACAACAGTGCAATGTCACCAGCAGCAGCAATTTACCAACTGCCTGAGTACTCAGGTGGCGTCCTGCTGTCTGAACTGGGCTCTTTCTAAGGCCGGTTTCACATGTCCTGATAATTCTGGTACCGGAAAAAACAGTACTGGAGATATCTGTACCAGTACCACACAGAGAGCAGCCGGGGAAGAATTGCTACAGCAGGCGCTGTTCCCCGGCAGCAGGTGCTGAAGCCGGCTGTCATCATTCTCCCCTGCTCTGCCGGCGAGCAAGGGATAATGATGAGCGTTATATTAAAGGGAACCTGTCACCCCGAAAATCGCGGGTGAGGTAATCCCACCAGCATCAGGGGCTTATCTGCAGCATTCTGTAATGCTGTAGATAAGCCCCCGATGTTACCTGAAAAAGGAGAAAAAGACGTTAGATTATACTCACCCAGGGGCGGTCCCGCTGCTGGTCAGGTCGGATGGGCGTCTCCGGTCCACTGCGGCGCCTCCCATCTTCTTTCCATGACGTCCTCTTCTGATCTTCAGCCACGGCTCCGGCGCAGGCGTACTTTGCTCTGCCCTCTTGAGGGCAGACAAAGCACTGCTGTGCGCAGGCGCCGGGCCTCTGACCTTTCCGGCGCCTGCGCACTGCAGTACTATCCTCTGCCCTCGAGAGGGCAGAGCAAAGTACGCCTGCGCCGGAGCCGTGGCTGAAGATCAGAAGAGGACGTCATGGAAAGAAGATGGGAGGCGCCGCAGCGGACCGGAGATGCCCATCCGACCTGACCAGCAGCGGGACCGCCCCTGGGTGAGTATAATCTAACGTCTTTTTCTCCTCTTTCAGGTAACATCGGGGGCTTATCTACAGCATTACAGAATGCTGCAGATAAGCCCCTGATGCCGGTGGGATTACCTCACCCGCGATTTTCGGGGTGACAGGTTCCCTTTAAAGTCCAAACGACAGCAGGTGCTGACCTTTGGGACTGTTACCGCTATCATCCGACACCTGCTGCAGCTAATAACAGTGACAGTAGGTGCGGATGATTGGGGTATTCCACAGCCGCCCGCTGTGATCGTTCGGAAATAAATGAATGAAAAACCCGACATGGGTTCTCCCCTATTTTATTGAACCAACCAGACAAAACTCACAGCTGTGGGCTGCAACCCCATGCTGCTTTTTTATTTAAATCAATAATTTAAAAAAAAACGGCATGGGGTCCCCCCCATTTTTGACAGCCAGCCTTGCTAAAGCGACAGTTGGGGGCTGGTATTCTCAGACTGGTAAGGGGCCATTGATATATGCTCCCCCAGCCTAAAAATAGCAGCCCACAGCAGCCCAGAAAAGGCGCATTTATTAGATGCTCCTTTTCTGGCGCTTTGCCCGGCTCTTCCCACTTCCCCTGTAGTGGTGGCAAGTGGAGTAATATTTGTGGGGTTGATGTCACCTTTCAAGGATGATACCTCTCCATTACTAATCCTATAGTTGTAATATTAAATATAGACACGGACAGAATAAAGTCCTTTATTTGAAAACATTACACAAACACCTTTAATGTTCTATATTAAACCACACTTACTGTAACACCTAATTCCCTGACGCCCTCGATCTCCTGTAGTAAAAGTAAAATAAGAAACCAACAATATACCATACCCAGGGTCGGCCTGGGACACCGGGACACCGGACAATCCTCCGGTGGGCCCCGCCCCCAGCTCCTGCCTCCTTCATTTGTGCCTGCCCGGCCCCTGCATCATGCTCATAGTGTAAACCCAGCCGGCACCGCAGCGGCTGGCAGACTGCACAGGTGATGGGAAGTGCAGGAGCAGCTCCTTCACATCACCTGCTGCCGCTGCCATTACTCTGCCAGGAGAGCGGTGTGTCCAGAGTGCCGACCCTCAATACAGCCAGCAGTCAGAGGAACAGCTGACTGTGAGGCTGAGAGCAGACAGCACACAGCAGCTGACCCGCAGTCACCTGTCTCCTGTGCTCTGTCCTCTGCTCCTCTTCCACAAAGCCCTGGGCAGCAGTGTAAGCGCTGATTGGCTGCAATTCAGCCAATCAGCGTTAGTTTTCTTTGCGTGAGCTCACAGCACAGCTCAGGCAAGGAGCTGTGCTGTGATTGGTCAGCAGTCCTGCCCAAGCAGCAGTGGAGCAGAGGGAGTCTGATGGCTGCAGTCAGTGTGACTGTAAGTACATAACTATATGAGTAGATCTCCGGCCACAGAGGCAGTTAGGGGAGGGGGCCCCATGCATCCTATAGGTGACACAGGGGAGGGGGCCCACAGTGATACTCTAATTTTCTTGTGGGCCCCCTCCCCTACCTCTATTTTAGGCTATGTGCACATGTATTCTGGGTCCACTGCGGATTTTTCTGCAGCGGATTTGATAAATCCGCAGTGGAAAACCGCTGCGGATTCACCACGGTTTTTCTGCATTTTCCACTGCGGTTTTACAACTGCGGTTTTCCGTAAGGGCAGTTGTAAAACCGCTGCGGAAAACGCAGAAAGAAGTGACATGCTGCGGAATGTAAACCGCTGCGTTTCTATGCGTTTTTTCCACAGCATGGGCACAGCGTTTTCTGTTTCCCATAGGTTTACATGGTACTATAAACGCATGGGAAACTGCTGCGGATCCGCAGCTGCGGAAATACTGCGGATCCGCAGCAAAATCACATCGTGTGCACATAGCCTTACTGTGGCTTCCCTTTCACTCTCTGAGCAGGCCCACAGGAAAATAGAGGTGAAACAGTGGGGGAGGAGGCCACAGGAAAATAGAGGTGACAGTGGGGGAGGGGGCCCATAGGATACTGGGTGACACAGTGGTGAAGGGGGTCCTCAGGTGATTAACACCCTTACGACATCAGCCTTACATGTATGGCGCGTGTTAAATGCCAGTGTCAATCTCTGACTGCAGCATATAACACATGCCAGCATGCGTGCGTATCATTCTCTCACCCATTGGTGCCCATGAGGTGATCGTGGGTCGCCGATGGGTTTTAATGACAGCCAGGGGTCTTCTTCCTGTAGCCGAGCTTTAAAGGAGACCATAATTTCTTCTATATGCAGGGATGCTGTGGCATCACTGTATATAATAGCACATGTGATCGGATGATCGCATCTTCATGTCCTCGAAGGCTTTGTGCACACGTTGTGGATTAGGCTTAGGAATATATGGTGTGGATTCTGCCTCTCCTGGCAGAAAACGCACCTGCGGATTTGTCGCTTTTTTTGTGCAATTCTGCAGCGTTTTTTGTGCGTTTTTACTGCGGTTTTCTTGCGGATTTGCTGCGCTTTTTACCCCTGCGGATTTCTATAATGGAATGGGTACAAAAACGCTGCAGTTTCACAAAAAAGAGGTGACATGCTACTTCTTTTAAACCGCAGCGTTTCCACAGCGGATTTTCCACAAAGTGTGCACAGCATTTTTTTTTCTCATTGATTTACATTGTACTGTAAATCAATTGCAGATCTGCTGCATTTCTGCACCGCAAAAAACGCTGCGGATCCGCAGAGAATCCGCAACATGTGCACATAGCCTAAGGGGGCTAACTGTACCAGTGAAAGGTAAAAAGAAAATAAAAAAATTCCTAAAAGTTCAAATCACCCTTTTTATCCCATTGAAAATAAATATATTTTAAAAATAAAAAACAACAAATATTTGGTATTGCTGGGTTTAGAAAAGTCCGATCGATAAAACTATAAAAACAATTAACTTGATCAGAAAACACCGTAAAAAGAAACAAATGCCAAATGTCCTTTTTTCTGTTCGCTACAATTCCACAAAAAAAGCTATAACAAATGATGAAAACATTACATCTATCCCAAAATCGTACTAATAAAAACAATGTCTCGCCCCCAACAGAAAGCTTCCCTGTGTGTAATAAAATACGCAGCAGTCGCCGTCTTCTGCCGCTGTGTCGTTGCTTCTGTCTTCTTCATTGCAGAGGAATATGGCCACCGGTAAGTATTTTACTACACATACTGGACCTACATTACTGCTCCCCTGTGTGGTGTAGTATATGGAGGATCTGTCAGCTCTCCTGTGTGGTGTAGTATATGGAGGATCTGTCAGCTCTCCTGTGTGATGTAGTATATAGAGGATCTGTCAGCTCTCCTGTGTGGTGTAGTATATAGAGGATCTGTCAGCTCTCCCGTGTGGTGTAGTATATAGAGGATCTGTCAGCTCTCCCGTGTGGTGTAGTATATAGAGGATCTGTCAGCTCTCCCGTGTGGTGTAGTATATAGAGGATCTGTCAGCTCTCCCGTGTGATGTAGTATATAGAGGATCTGTCAGCTCTCCTGTGTGGTGTAGTATATAGAGGATCTGTCAGCTCTCCCGTGCGGTGTAGTATATAGAGGATCTGTCTTCTGTCCCGTGTGGTGTAGTATATAGAGGATCTGTCAGCTCTCCTGTGTGGTGTAGTATATAGAGGATCTGTCTTCTGTCCCGTGTGGTGTAGTATATAGAGGATCTGTCTGCTCTCCCGTGTGGTGTAGTATATGGAGGATCTGTCAGCTCTCCTGTGTGGTGTAGTATATAGAGGATCTGTCAGCTCTCCTGTGTGGTGTAGTATATAGAGGATCTGTCAGCTCTCCCGTGTGGTGTAGTATATAGAGGATCTGTCAGCTCTCCCGTGTGGTGTAGTATATAGAGGATCTGTCAGCTCTCCTGTGTGGTGTAGTATATAGAGGATCTGTCCCCTCTCCTGTGTGGTGTAGTATATAGAGGATCTGTCCCCTCTCCTGTGTGGTGTAGTATATAGAGGATCTGTCAGCTCTCCTGTGTGGTGTAGTATATAGAGGATCTGTCAGCTCTCCTGTGTGGTGTAGTATATAGAGGATCTGTCAGCTCTCCTGTGTGGTGTAGTATATAGAGGATCTGTCAGCTCTCCCGTGTGGTGTAGTATATAGAGGATCTGTCAGCTCTCCCGTGTGGTGTAGTATATAGAGGATCTGTCAGCTCTCCTGTGTGGTGTAGTATATAGAGGATCTGTCAGTTCTCCTGTGTGGTGTAGTATATAGAGGATCTGTCTTCTCTCCCGTGTGGTGTAGTATATAGAGGATCTGTCCCCTCTCCTGTGTGGTGTAGTATATAGAGGATCTGTCAGCTCTCCCGTGTGGTGTAGTATATAGAGGATCTGTCAGCTCTCCCGTGTAGTGTAGTATATAGAGGATCTGTCAGCTCTCCCGTGTAGTGTAGTATATAGAGGATCTGTCAGCTCTCCCGTGTGGTGTAGTATATGGAGGATCTGTCAGCTCTCCTGTGTGGTGTAGTATATAGAGGATCTGTCCCCTCTCCTGTGTGGTGTAGTATATAGAGGATCTGTCAGCTCTCCTGTGTGGTGTAGTGTATAGAGGATCTGTCAGCTCTTCTGTGTGGTGTAGTATATAGAGGATCTGTCAGCTCTCCCGTGTGGTGTAGTATATAGAGGATCTGTCAGCTCTCCCGTGTAGTGTAGTATATAGAGGATCTGTCAGCTCTCCCGTGTAGTGTAGTATATAGAGGATCTGTCAGCTCTCCCGTGTGGTGTAGTATATAGAGGATCTGTCAGCTCTCCTGTGTGGTGTAGTATATAGAGGATCTGTCTGCTCTCCCGTGTGGTGTAGTATATAGAGGATCTGTCAGCTCTCCTGTGTGGTGTAGTATATGGAGGATCTGTCTGCTCTCCCGTGTGGTGTAGTATATAGAGGATTTGTCTTCTGTCCCGTGTGGTGTAGTATATAGAGGATCTGTCAGCTCTCCTGTGTGGTGTAGTATATAGAGGATCTGTCAGCTCTCCTGTGTGGTGTAGTATATAGAGGATCTGTCAGCTCTCCTGTGTGGTGTAGTATATAGAGGATCTGTCAGCTCTCCTGTGTGGTGTAGTATATAGAGGATCTGTCAGCTCTCCTGTGTGGTGTAGTATATAGAGGATCTGTCAGCTCTCCCGTGTGGTGTAGTATATAGAGGATCTGTCACCTCTCCCGTGTGGTGTAGTATATAGAGGATCTGTCAGCTCTCCTGTGTGGTGTAGTATATAGAGGATCTGTCCCCTCTCCTGTGTGGTGTAGTATATAGAGGATCTGTCAGCTCTCCCGTGTGGTGTAGTATATAGAGGATCTGTCAGCTCTCCTGTGTGGTGTAGTATATAGAGGATCTGTCAGCTCTCCTGTGTGGTGTAGTATATAGAGGATCTGTCAGCTCTCCCGTGTGGTGTAGTATATAGAGGATCTGTCCCCTCTCCTGTGTGGTGTAGTATATAGAGGATCTGTCAGCTCTCCCGTGTGGTGTAGTATATAGAGGATCTGTCAGCTCTCCCGTGTGGTGTGGTATATAGAGGATCTGTCAGCTCTCCCGTGTGGTGTAGTATATAGAGGATCTGTCAGCTCTCCCGTGTGGTGTAGTATATAGAGGATCTGTCGGCTCTCCCGTGTGGTGTAGTATATAGAGGATCTGTCAGCTCTCCTGTGTGGTGTAGTATATAGAGGATCTGTCCCCTCTCCTGTGTGGTGTAGTATATAGAGGATCTGTCAGCTCTCCCGTGTGGTGTAGTATATAGAGGATCTGTCAGCTCTCCTGTGTGGTGTAGTATATAGAGGATCTGTCCCCTCTCCTGTGTGGTGTAGTATATAGAGGATCTGTCAGCTCTCCCGTGTGGTGTAGTATATAGAGGATCTGTCAGCTCTCCTGTGTGGTGTAGTATATAGAGGATCTGTCAGCTCTCCTGTGTGGTGTAGTATATAGAGGATCTGTCAGCTCTCCTGTGTGGTGTAGTATATAGAGGATCTGTCAGCTCTCCCGTGTAGTGTAGTATATAGAGGATCTGTCCCCTCTCCTGTGTGGTGTAGTATATAGAGGATCTGTCAGCTCTCCCGTGTGGTGTAGTATATAGAGGATCTGTCAGCTCTCCTGTGTGGTGTAGTATATAGAGGATCTGTCCCCTCTCCTGTGTGGTGTAGTATATAGAGGATCTGTCAGCTCTCCCGTGTGGTGTAGTATATAGAGGATCTGTCAGCTCTCCTGTGTGGTGTAGTATATAGAGGATCTGTCAGCTCTCCTGTGTGGTGTAGTATATAGAGGATCTGTCAGCTCTCCCGTGTGGTGTAGTATATAGAGGATCTGTCAGCTCTCCCGTGTAGTGTAGTATATAGAGGATCTGTCCCCTCTCCTGTGTGGTGTAGTATATAGAGGATCTGTCAGCTCTCCCGTGTGGTGTAGTATATAGAGGATCTGTCAGCTCTCCTGTGTGGTGTAGTATATAGAGGATCTGTCCCCTCTCCTGTGTGGTGTAGTATATAGAGGATCTGTCAGCTCTCCTGTGTGGTGTAGTATATAGAGGATCTGTCAGCTCTCCTGTGTGGTGTAGTATATAGAGGATCTGTCCCCTCTCCTGTGTGGTGTAGTATATAGAGGATCTGTCAGCTCTCCCGTGTGGTGTAGTATATAGAGGATCTGTCAGCTCTCCTGTGTGGTGTAGTATATAGAGGATCTGTCAGCTCTCCTGTGTGGTGTAGTATATAGAGGATCTGTCAGCTCTCCTGTGTGGTGTGGTATATAGGATCTATCCTGTGTGGTATTTTTAACCCCTTAATCCCATATGACGTACTATCCCGTCCAGGTGACCTGGGACTTAATTCCCATGGACGGGATAGTACGTCATATGCGATCGGCCGCGCTCACGGGGGGAGCGCGGCCGATCGCGGCCGGGTGTCAGCTGCCTATCGCAGCTGACATCCGGCACTATGTGCCAGGAGCGGTCACGGACCGCTCCCGGCACATTAACCCCCGGCACACCGCGATCAAAGATGATCGCGGTGTGCCGGCGGTGCAGGGAAGCATCGCGCGGGGAGGGGGCTCCCTGCGGGCTTCCCTGAGACGATCGGTACACGGTGATGTGCTCACCGTGTACCGAGCGTCTTCTCCCTGCAGTCCCCGGATCCAAAATGGCCGCCGGGCTGCATCCGGGTCCTGCAGGGAGCACTTCCGGGTCAGGATCAGGCTGCAGCTGCAGCTCTAATCCTGCCCGGCTGTATGTCAGATCACCGATCTGATAGAGTGCTGTGCACACTGTCAGATCGGTGATCTGTGATGTCCCCCCCTGGGACAAAGTGAAAAAGTAAAAAAAAAAATTTCCACACTTGTAAAAAAAAAAATTAAAAAAAAATTCCTAAATAAAGCAGAAAAAAAAAAATATTATTCCCATAAATACATTTCTTTACATAAAAAAAAAACAAAAAAACAATAAAAGTACACATATTTAGTATCGCCGCGTCCGTAACGACCCGACCTATAAAACTGGCCCACTAGTTAACCCCTTCAGTGAACACCGTAAGAAAAAAAAAAAAAAAAACGAGCCAAAAAACAACGCTTTATTATCATAACGCTGAACAAAGAGTGGAATAACACGCGATCAAAAAGACGGATATAAATAACCATGTTACCTCTGAAAACGTCATCTTGTCCCGCAAAAAACGAGCCGCCATATAGCATCATAACCAAAAAAATAAAAAAGTTATAGTCCTCTGAATAAAGCGATGCCAAAATAATTATTTTTTCTATAAAATAGCTTTTATCGTATAAAAGCGCCAAAACATAAAAAAAATGATATAAATGAGGTGTCGCTGTAATCGTACTGACCCGAAGAATAAAACTGCTTCATCAATTTTACAAAACGCGGAACGGTATAAACGCCTCCCCCAAAAGAAATTCATGAATAGCTGGTTTTTGGTCATTCTGCCTCACAAAAAAATCGGAATAAAAAGCGATCAAAAACTGTCACGTGTCCGAAAATGTAACCGATAAAAACGTCAACTCGTCCCGCAAAAAACAAGACCTCACATGACTCTGTGGACCAAAATATGGAAAAATTATAGGTCTCAAAATGTGGAGACGCAAAAACTTTTTTGCTATAAAAAGCGTCTTTTAGTGTGTGACGGCTGCCAATCATAAAAATCCGCTAAAAAAAACGCTATAAAAGTAAATCAAACCCCCCTTCATCACCCCCTTAGTTAGGCTAGGTTCACATTGCGTTAATGGGTTAACGCTAACGGACAGCGTTGCACGGCGAAAATGTCACAATTAACGCCGTGCAACGGGTCCGTTAGCACAACCATTGACAGCAATGTGATTTTCAGGTGTAGCGCATCGCTAGAGCGTGCCATTTTCGGCTCGCGCTAGCAAGGTGCCATTCTTTTGTGGCGCGCCTCAGACGCTGCTTGCAGCGTCCGCGGCGCGCCCGAGGTCCGATCCCCGATCTTCCAGAGCGGGGACGTTAACGCGACCACTAAACACGACACCTAAAAAGACATTGTGTTAGCGCAATCCGCTAGTGCTAAACGGATTTCCCTAACGCAATGTGAACCTAGCCTTAGGGAAAAATAATAAAATTAAAAAAAATGTATTTATTTCCATTTTCCGGTTAGGGTTAGGGTTAGGGTTGGGGCTAGGGTTTGGATTACATTTACGGTTGGGATTAGGGTTGGGATTAGAATTAGGGGTGTGTCTGGGTTAGGTGTGTGGTTAGGGTTACAGTTGGGATTAGGGTTAGGGATGTGTTTGGATTAGGGTTTCATTTATAATTGGGGGGTTTCCACTGTTTAGACACATCAGGGGCTCTCCAAACGCGACATGGCGTCCGATCTCAATTCCAGCCAATTCTGCATTGAAAAAGTAAAACAGTGCTCCTTCACTTCCGAGCTCTCCCGTGCGCCCAAACAGGGGTTTACCCCAACATATGGGGTATCAGCGTACTCGAGACAAATTGGACAACAACTTTTTGGGTCCAAGTTCTCTTGTTATCCTTGGGAAAATAAAAATTTGGGGGGCTAAAAATCATTTTTGTGGGAAAAAAAAGGATTTTTATTTTCACGGCTCTGCGTTGTAAACTGTAGTGAAACACTTGGGGGTTCAAAGTTTTCACAACACATCTAGATAAGTTCCATGGGAGGTCTAGTTTCCAATATGGGGTCACTTGTGGGTGGTTTCTACTGTTTGGGTACATCAGGGGCTCTGCAAATGCAACGTGACGCCTGCAGACCAATCCATCTAAGTCTGCATTCCAAATGGCGCTCCTTCCCTTCCGAGCTCTGCCATGAGCCCAAACAGTGGTTCCCCCCCACATATGGGGTATCAGCGTACTCAGGACAAATTGAACAACAACTTTTGGGGTCCAATTTATTCTGTTACCCTTGTAAAAATACAAAGCTGGGGGCTAAAAAATCATTTTTGTGAAAAAAAAAAGAATTTTTATTTTCACGGGTCTGCGTTATAAACTGTAGTGAAACACTTAGGGGTTCAAAGTTCTCACAACACATCTAGATAAGTTCCATGGGAGGTCTAGTTTCTAATATGGGGTCACTTGTGGGGGGTTTGTACTGTTTGGGTACATCAGGGGCTCTGCAAATGCAACGTGACTCCTGCAGACCAATCCATCTAAGTCTACATTCCAAATGGTGCTCCTTCCCTTCCGAGCTCTGCCATGCGCCCAAACAGTGGTTCCCCCCCACATATGGGGTATCAGCGTACTCAGGACAAATTGGACAACAACTTTTGGGGTCCAATTTATTATGTTACCCTTGTGAAAATACAAAACTGGGGGCTAAAAAATTTTTGCGAAAAAAAAATAAATTTATTTTAACGGCTCTGCGTTATAAACTGTAGTGAAACACTTGGGGGTTCAAAGCTCTCAAAACACATCTAGATAAGTTCCTTAGAGGGTCTAGTTTCCAAAATGGTGTCACTTGTGGGGGTTTTTAATGTTTAGGCACATCAGGGGCTCTCCAAACCAACATGGCGTCCCATCTTAATTCCAGTCAATTTTGCATTGAAAAGTCAAATGGCGCTCCTTCCCTTCCGAGCTCTGCTATGCACCCAAAAAGTGGTTTACCCCCACATATGGGGTATCGTCGCACTCAGGACAAATTGCACAACAACTTTTGTGGTCTAATTTCTTCTCTTACCCTTGGGAAAATAAAAAATTGGGGGCGAAAAGATCATTTTTGTGAAAAAATAAGATTTTTTATTTTTACGGCTCTGCATTATAAACTTCTGTGAAGCACTTGTTGGGTCAAAGTGCTCACCACACATCTAGATAAGTTCCTTAAGGGGTCTACTTTTCAAAATGGTGTCACTTGTGAGGGGTTCCAATGTTTAGGCACATCAGGGGCTCTCCAAACGCAACATGGCGTCCCATCTCAATTCCAGTCAATTTTGCATTGAAAAGTCAAATGGCGCTCCTTTCCTTCCGAGCTCTGCCATGCGCCCAAACAGTGGTTTACCCCCACATATGGGGTATCGTCGCACTCAGGACAAATTGCACAACAACTTTTGTGGTCTAATTTCTTCTCTTACCCTTGGGAAAATAAAAAATTGGTGGCGAAAAGATCATTTTTGTGAAAAAATATGATTTTTTATTTTTACGGCTCTGCATTATAAACTTCTGTGAAGCAATTGGTGGGTCAAAGTGGTCACCACACATCTAGATAAGTTCCTTAGGGTGTCTACTTTCCAAAATGGTGTCACTTGTGGGGGGTTTCAATGTTTAGGCACATCAGTGGCTCTCCAAACGCAACATGGTGTCCCATCTCAATTCCTGTCAATTTTGCATTTAAAAGTCAAATGGCGCTCCTTCCCTTCCGAGCTCTGCCATGCGCCCAAACAGTGGTTTACCCCCACATATGGGGTATCAGCGTACTCAGTACAGATTGTACAACAATGTTTGGCATCCATTTTATCCTGTTACCCTTGGTAAAATAAAACAAATTGGAGCTGAAATAAATTTTGTGTGAAAAAAAGTTAAATATTCATTTTTATTTAAACATTCCAAAAATTCCTGTGAAACCCCTGAAGGGTTAATAAACTTCTTGAATGTGGTTTTGAGCACCTTGAGGGGTGCAGTTTTTAGAATGGTGTCACACTTGGGTATTTTCTATCATATAGACCCCTCAAAATGACATCAAATGAGATGTGGTCCCTAAAAAAAAATGGTGTTGTAAAAATGAGAAATTGCTGGTCAACTTTGAACCCTTATAACTCCCTAACAAAAAAAAAATTTTGGTTCCAAAATTGTGCTGATGTAAAGGAGACATGTGGGAAATGTTACTTATTAAGTATTTTGCGTGACATATCTCTGTGATTTAAGGGCATAAAAATTTAAAGTTGGAAAATTGCGAAATTTTCAAAATTTTCGCCAAATTTCCGTTTTTTTCACAAATAAACGCAAGTTATATCGAATAAATGTTACTGCTAAAATGAAGTACAATATGTCACGAGAAAACAATGTCAGAATCGCCAAGATCCGTTGAAGCGTTCCAGAGTTATAACCTCATAAAGGGACAGTGGTCAGAATTGTAAAAATTGGCCCGGTCATTAACGTGCAAACCACCCTCGGGGCTTAAGGGGTTAAACTGCATGGTGGGCCCCAAGAATGATTTTTCTCTGGTGGGCCCAAGGTACTCCAGTCCGACGCTGACCATACCTGTCCGTCGTTGTGTCCCACGCTGTAATCTAAGTCTGGGGGCTAAATAGTTTTCAACCAGGACAGTGCCAAGATGCGACTGTCCCGGCTGAAAACCACTGGTGACTGAGCTGCAGAGAGCATGGCATCATCACCAGCTTTTTCCCACAGTCCTGGTGAATGATGCTGAATGGAATGACTGAGTATTGTGTTTATCACTTCGGCAGCTCTTTATTTTAAATATATGTTGGATAACTTTTTTAAATTACCACTCCAGGGTTTTTTTCACGTAGCGCTGGAGTGGTGCCACTAATCGAAGTTCCCTGCCCCCAGAATTGTACTCACCAGCCGCCATCTTCATCTGTTATCAGCGCCGCCCCGGTTGTGACCTGCTGGATGGCTCAGTATTTGCTGGGTGATCCGAAGGTCACTATTCAATGTGAGTCTGTGAGAGGCAGAACGGGGGTCTCCTAGACTCACACTGAGAGCCTGCGACCGCTCCCTCTGATTTCCATTGCTGACAGACGGTGGTCTGTCTCCTAGGCAACGTACAGGAAACAATATAAAAATGCTTCCGTTATCAAGAACCGAGAGGATTTTTAATAACAAGTAAATTGCAGTCACTTGTTCCTACAGACACTTTGCCATTTGTCATATAAGAACATGGGAATAGCTCTCTATGTCGATTCTCCCACCTTTGCAAGGATTTCTTCCAAAAAAAATCGAGACAGTTCTGGAAAATTGAGAACTGTCATCCGCTAGACGCTCTGATGTGTTGGAATTGTATCATAAAATTAGCTGAACATTATAAGGGTGGAAATCATGTGATCAGCGAGACCTACAACAATCCAAGTCAATGGTTTTCTTTCAGTTATTGAAAATATTATTATTACACAGCATCATACTATCAGTTTTGAGCAATGATTGACACACTATAATACAAATACTCATAAAGTCACATTAATATGTTTCTTCAGTCATTAAATGGCCGCGATCTGGAAGAAAGAACCTAATAAACGTTAGGATAAGCTTTACTACTGGCAAACTGAGCCCGAATCAAACATGGCCGCAGAAACCAGTCACGTGTCCTGAATGCCTGCTATCCATTGGCTGAGAATGGTTCCGGGGATTGCTCGTGACTGGAGGCCGTAGGTTCTCGCGATAGCTTGTTTTCCCTCTCTCCCCAGGAAAGATGTCCGCCGCCGGCGGAGAGGTGCAGGAGGTGATGGTGGTTACGCCGGAGATCAGCGACTCCAGCTCGCCCGCTGCTCCTACGTCGTCCTCCTCCCCGACAGCAGAGAGCACAGCCACACCTGCCGCTACCACCGTGACTGCGGGCGGAGGAGGCGGGGACGAGGAGGAAGAGTGGCTGTATGGGGGTACGCTGCGTGCGGAGTGTGGCCTGCGCCGCGGGTGGCGGGTCCTGTGTGCCCTCACTGCTGGCCCAGCTCATTGTGTACTTCAGCCCATTGTTATCGGCCATTTCTCACTGCCAGGACCTCACAGGAGATTTCCTCAGGAAGTTTATAAGATCTCTGCCCCATGATGTCTCCATGTGTTCTCCTGGGGCTGAATGGGGTAGTCCGGTTTCAGAAAGCTCCTGTCCCTGAGCTGCAACTTGTTTCATAAAAGTGAACTGTATTTTACTCACCTCTGCGGGTTGGGCGCGGGGTCCTGTCATGGTGGTCGGACGGGGGGTCCTGTCATGGTGGTCGGACGCGGGGTCCTGTCATGGTGGTCGGACGGGGGGTCCTGTCATGGTGGTCGGACGCGGGGTCCTGTCATGGTGGTCGGACGGGGGGTCCTGTCATGGTGGTCGGACGGGGGGTCCTGTCATGGTGGTCGGACGGGGGGTCCTGCCATGGTGGTCGGACGCGGGGTCCTGCCATGGTGGTCGGACGCGGGGTCCTGCCATGGTGGTCGGACGCGGGGTCCTGCCATGGTGGTCGGACGCGGGGTCCTGCCATGGTGGTCGGACGCGGGGTCCTGCCATGGTGGTCGGACGCGGGGTCCTGCCATGGTGGTCGGACGCGGGGTCCTGCCATGGTGGTCGGACGCGGGGTCCTGCCATGGTGGTCGGACGCGGGGTCCTGCCATGGTGGTCGGACGCGGGGTCCTGCCATGGTGGTCGGACGCGGGGTCCTGCCATGGTGGTCGGACGCGGGGTCCTGCCATGGTGGTCGGACGCGGGGTCCTGCCATGGTGGTCGGACGCGGGGTCCTGCCATGGTGGTCGGACGCGGGGTCCTGCCATGGTGGTCGGACGCGGGGTCCTGCCATGGTGGTCGGACGCGGGGTCCTGCCATGGTGGTCGGACGCGGGGTCCTGCCATGGTGGTCGGACGCGGGGTCCTGCCATGGTGGTCGGACGCGGGGTCCTGCCATGGTGGTCGGACGCGGGGTCCTGCCATGGTGGTCGGACGCGGGGTCCTGCCATGGTGGTCGGACGCGGGGTCCTGCCATGGTGGTCGGACGCGGGGTCCTGCCATGGTGGTCGGACGCGGGGTCCTGCCATGGTGGTCGGACGCGGGGTCCTGCCATGGTGGTCGGACGCGGGGTCCTGCCATGGTGGTCGGACGCGGGGTCCTGCCATGGTGGTCGGACGCGGGGTCCTGCCATGGTGGTCGGACGCGGGGTCCTGCCATGGTGGTCGGACGCGGGGTCCTGCCATGGTGGTCGGACGCGGGGTCCTGCCATGGTGGTCGGACGCGGGGTCCTGCCGTCAGGTGTGTCGTCGCGGTCGGATGCAGGGTCCTGCTGTCGGGTCGGACGTGGGGTCGCAGTCGTGCGCGGGGTCCTGTCGTGGTGGTCGGTTGCGGGGTCCCGTTGTCGCAGTCGTGCGCGGGGTCCTGCTGTCGGGTCGGACTCGGGATCCCGTTGTCGCGGTGGGATGCGGGATCCTGCTGTCGGGTCGGACGTGGGGTCCTGTCGTGCGCGGGATCCTGTCGTCGCGGTCGTGCACGGGGGCCTGTCGTGGTGGTCGGACGCGGGGTCCTGCTGTCGGGTCGGACTCGGGATCCTGTTGTCGGACTCGGGATCCTGTTGTCGCGGTCGGATGCGGGGTCGTGCTCGAGGTCGTGTCGGACGCGGGGTCCTGTCGTGGTCGCTGAGCTCACTGATTAGCTGCAGCGCTGTCGATGTGACTGCATCATTGCAGACATTAAAAAATACCAGTATCAGAAAAGGGCAGGTTTTTTTTTCTTTAATTTTTAAACTGCAGCTAGGGGACGGGTTATCTGAAACCAGAAAATCCCTTTAAAGGGTTTATTACACATAATGTGAGAGCAGCATATTGTATGGGCAGATACCCTGATTCCAGTGATGTCACTTACTTGCCTGCTTGTTTTTAGTTCAATAAAAGTCTGTGTTGTATCAGCAGGAGATTACTGCCAGGTAGTAGTCTTTATTTCTGAGCTATGTGTAGCTCCACCTCCCACCACTGATGGCTGCTTTCTGCCTATGCACAGAGTACACAGAAATCCACCAATCAGTGATGTGGTTGGGTTATACAGGGCTCTGAGAACTGATAGATCTGCAGCAGATATAATAGGGATTTTATCAGAACTGCAGCAAGCAGCCCAGTAAGTAGGGCTGTGGAGTCAGTAAGCCAAACCTCTGTCTCTACGACTCCGACCCCACAGCTCTGCCTCACTACTGAGCATGTGCATAAAGTGCAGCACAGATTCATCTCCAGCAAAAGCTGAGATCCTCAGATCAGGAACAGAACAGACATAGGACATTTCATAATTTTCCCAAATTCTTATGAAAACATTTACTTCACATCCTGAACTTTTGTACCCAATGTATTATATATTTTAGGAGTCTGTCCATTTTATACCGATGCCGCAGCCCTGCCAGTAAGTGACACATCACTAGTATCAGGTCTCAGCCCCATTCTGCAGATAAGACATTTATCACCTATTCTGTGAATACATGATTAATGTCCATTGTGTGAAAACCCCCTGAAAAGCTGGTCTCCTACATGTGTACCTCATGGTCTGCAGACAGACTGTAATGCCCGGACTGATCACTGATATTCTGAACCACGCTTAAAGCGAACCTGTCATCAGAATTTTGCAAAGTAAACTACAGGCACTGTCAGGTTGCCGCTGTTATACTGGTTAAAATTTTATCTGGGGTGAAGAAATCCGTTTTGTGGTTCTTGTATAATCAGTGTTAGACATGTTCAGTTAATGATATACTAGTTTGCTGGGGCGGGACTGTAGGCAGAGTCTAAGGCTAAGTTCACACTGCGTTAGCAGCAGTCTGTTAAAGGGAACCTGTCACCTGAATTTGTCGGGACTGGTTTTGGGTCACATGGGCGGAGTTTTCGGGTGTTTGATTCACCCTTTCCTTACCCGCTGGCTGCATGCTGGCTGCAATATTGGATTGAAGTTCATTCTCTGTCCTCCATAGTACACGCCTGCGCAAAGCAATCTTGCCTTGTGCAGGCGTGTACTATGGAGGACAGAGAATGAACTTCAATCCAATATTGCAGCCAGCATGCAGCCAGAGGGTAAGGAAAGGGTGAATCAAACACCCGAAAACTCCGCCCATATGACCCAAAACCAGTCCCGCCAAATTCAGGTGACAGAGTCCTTTTAAGCACATACGCTAACGGGCTGCTGTAACGCAAGTGCCGACGTTTACCTGTGAGCAGGAAGATCAGACTCTGCCTACAGTCCAGCCCCGGAGCACGAACATGTCATAAACTGAAAACTTGTAACTGATTATACAAGAATCACAAGACTCATTTCTTCACCCCAGGAATCAATGTAATCAGTATAACAGCATGACACTGTCTGTTTACTTAAGGTACCGTCACACTTAGCGACGCTGCAGCGATACCGACAACGATCCGGATCGCTGCAGCGTCGCTGGAGAGCTGTCACACAGACTGCTCTCCAGCGACCAACGATGCCGGTAACCAGGGTAAACATCGGGTAACTAAGCGCAGGGCCGCGCTTAGTAACCCGATGTTTACCCTGGTTACCATCCTAAAAGTAAAAAAAAAAAACACTACATACTTACCTACAGCCGTCTGTCCTCCAGCGCTGTGCTCTGCACTCCTCCTGTACTGGCTGTGAGCGTCGGTCAGCCGGAAAGCAGAGCGGTGACGTCACCGCTCTGCTTTCCGGCCGCTGTGCTCACAGCCAGTACAGGAGGAGTGCAGAGCACAGCGCTGGAGGACAGACAGCTGTAGGTAAGTATGTAGTGTTTGTTTTTTTTTTGCTTTTAGGATGGTAACCAGGGTAAACATCGGGTTACTAAGCGCGGCCCTGCGCTTAGTTACCCGATGTTTACCCTGGTTACCAGTGAAGACATCGCTGAATTGGTGTCACACACGCCGATTCAGCGATGTCTGCGGGGAGTCCAGCGACGAAATAAAGTTCTGGACTTTCTTCCCCGACCAGCGACAGCACAGCAGGGGCCTGATCGCTGCTGCCTGTCACACTGGACGATATCGCTAGCGAGGACGCTGCAACGTCACGGATCGCTAGCGATATCGTCTAGTGTGACGGTACCTTTAGTAAAATCCTCAGACATGTATATCAGGCTGTAAGTTCTTGTCACAAGCCCCATGGTCACTCCAGGCATGACGGTCTGTATATGGACTGCAAAATATAGATGTCTGTTCTTAAGTGGCTGTATCAAGGCTGCAAGTTCTCCGTTAAACCCTGGATTGCTGGAGCCACCACACAAGACTGAGGTTCTGAAGTTCCTGCACATACAGCCCGTGCCATCCATTGGTTATGGAAGGTGACGAGTAGAGCGCTGCATCCTCAGTGCTCCTGCTGGCAGTATAGCAGCAGTGCAGGGGCCGAACTTTTCCTTCTTGCAGAAAGTGGTCCCAGCAGGCGGCAAGTTGTCACCTATTGTCTTAAGTTTGTCCTTTACATTTTTGACTAAGTGAATTACTAAAGACCGTCTTCAATACATCTAACTGGGTCTCTGTGACCAGTGGGGTACCGCAGGGGTCGGTATTGGGACCTGTTCTCTCCAACATATTCATTAATGATCTGGTAGAAGGTTTACACAGTAAAATATCGATATTTGCAGATGATACAAAACTACTGGTATGTAAAGCAGTTAATACAAGAGAAGATAGTATTCTGCTACAGATGGATCTGGATAAGTTGGAAACTTGGGCTGAAAGGTGGCAGATGAGGTTTAACAATGATAAATGTAAGGTTATACACATGGGAAGAAGGAATCAATATCACCATTACACACTGAATGGGAAACCACTGGGTAAATCTGACAGGGAGAAGGACTTGGGGATCCTAGTTAATGATAAACTTACCTGGAGCAGCCAGTGCCAGGCAGCAGCTGCCAAGGCAAACAGGATCATGGGGTGCATTAAAAGAGGTCTGGATACACATGATGAGAGCATTATACTGCCTCTGTACAAATCCCTAGTTAGACCGCACATGGAGTACTGTGTCCAGTTTTGGGCACCGGTGCTCAGGAAGGATATAATGGAACTAGAGAGAGTACAAAGGAGGGCCACAAAATTAATAAAGGGGATGGGAGAACTACAATACCCAGATAGATTAGCGAAATTAGGATTATTTAGTCTAGAAAAAAGACGACTGAGGGGCGA
Source organism: Ranitomeya imitator (assembly GCF_032444005.1). Taxonomy (NCBI): domain Eukaryota; kingdom Metazoa; phylum Chordata; class Amphibia; order Anura; family Dendrobatidae; genus Ranitomeya; species Ranitomeya imitator. The sequence goes on along the minus strand of NC_091282.1, from coordinate 1,128,595,241 downwards.
TCTAATAACCATGTATAAGTATATAAGGGGACAATAAAAATATCTCGCTGAGGATCTGTTTATACCAAGGCAGGTGACGGGCACAAGGGGGCATTCTTTGCGTCTGGAGGAGAAAAGGTTTTTCCACCAACATAGAAGAGGATTCTTTACTGTTAGGGCAGTAAGAATCTGGAATTGCTTGCCTGAGGAGGTGGTGATGGCGAACTCAGTCGAGGGGTTCAAGAGAGGCCTGGATGTCTTCCCGGAGCAGAACAATATTGTATCATACAATTATTAGGTTCTGTAGAAGGACATATATCTGGGGATTTATTATGATGGAATATAGGCTGAACTGGATGGACGAATGTCTTTTTTCGGCCTTACTACTAACTAACTAATAGCAAGGTGAGAGTCCAGGGCTGTAGATGGGGGTCCTAGCCTCTTACAGTACTGCCAAGCTCTTGGATTTGCTCATACAGCCAGATGTGCACGTTATGCCAGCCATGTACTGCAGCAGAGAAATGTCAGCGTCTAAGAGGCTAGATTTGCACAGATTTGTAGAATTTCTAACCAGTCAGAAATTGGTTTGTAAGTGGCTTACTTATCAATGGGGCAAAATTCGTGTTGTGTCACAAAACAGATAATTTGGGATCACGAGAGAGATGGCGCGAATCGATTCTCAGGACCTGATAGTCCGTGGTCACTAGACTGGTCTCTCAGGTGCTGCCGCCGTACTTAACTGTATTGATGTCTTGACTCCAAAATCGCAAATTTCAGGGTAATTACAGATCGGCATGTTGTTTTTTTACAGTGACTGGTCCTCTGGTCCTGTAGGTAATGGTGGACCCTCTGGCAGGGATTTATTTGCCTCTTCATTACAACTACATGCTCACTTGTTGTCGTGTGTTTAGAGGATTTGTGAGGAATATTTTTCACACAAACAAACATTACAAGATGATGTACCGTAGATTTGTATTCGAATTGGCAACCTCTATTAGAGAAGGTTTCTGCTTAGGTTGATAGTGAAGGTCCTAAGAGTAGGGCCCTCTAATGCACAAGTGTGGCACCTCTTCCAGAGCTATCATAGATTTGATTTTACCATGACCAGAACTACTTCATGTCGAACACAATATACATGGAAAGCCTGAGTCTGCCAGAGTGGAGCTTCTGCTTGGCTTATGGAGCAGGGGTCCCTGTAGGATCCCTCCTCAATGATGTACATGTCATTTTCCTGATGGGAAAGACCCTTAAAGGATTACACTGGTCAGATCTTTGACAAGCTGTGATGGTGTCTGTCAAAAGACATTCATTGAGATACATCCTACTGAGATATGAGACATGTCCTTTTTTGTCTTTATGCAGAGGAAAATGAAGCTGCTGGGCCAGATGATGAAGAAGAGGACATAACAAGGTGAGGCTTCTTACTTTTTTGCAAAAGAAAAGAGGATAGAGACGCGTATGAGCAAGACCAGTGGAGCAATAGACTGTGGGTGAAGCTGTTTTGCCACTAACCTTAGGAGGTTATACACCCCTGCATAACCTCGGTGAGTTCGTGAAGGATGATGGTGCGTCCAAGGGGGTAGATGGCTGATAGCTGCGAGTGGTGGCAAGGTGATCCGCTGTGGTAGCCAGTCAGGGCTTCAGTATTCCCTGTGCAATGCCTGGAAGGACCGTGGTGCACGCTGGGAGTCGTGTGACCGTAGGTCCTTGCGGTCACGTGATGGAAGGTCCTGATCTACCTGTGAGAGCAGCTCCTGCCACGCACCCTCAGGGAGGGAGAATGCCTGCCATAGGAAACGTGGTCTGGTGAGGAGCGCTGAGTTGAAAATGGTGGAAGCAATTTTTTAAAAAAAAGTGCAGACCTTTATTGAACGATAATCCCCTACGCATTTCAACGGCATTCTGCCATCTTCATCTCAGGTGACCAGCTGCTTCATCAGCAGTCAGTAACTTTACAGTGTACTGGCAGTTGTGGGGTTTTGTTTTTAAAAACTGTTTTTGGGGCATGTTCTTATGAATCAATGTATCCCTGTTTGCTGATGAGGTTTTCTGTGTAGCATTGCCAGTTATTGCCTTTTAATTTCTCATACACTATTCCACAGCTCACATCCCTTACCAGTTGTTGAAGCAGAGACTACGGAGAATGGTGTCTCCAAAAAGGTAACTTTTACAAAAAGTAAAAGAAGAATTCTCATCACATATGTCAGCCATGTATCTAATGGCTCTTGTCAGATAGTGGTAAAATCATACACTTCAAATTTATGTTAAGAACCTTTTATTCTGCCCTTCACCTCACCAAACAGACCTACTTCACCACTCTGATCTCACTATCCAACAACCCCAAGAAACATTTTGACACCTTTCACTCCCTCCTCAGGCCAAAAGCACAAGCCCCTATCACATACATTTGTGCTGATGACCTGGCCTCCCACTTTATAGACAAAATAGATAATATCCGTCAGGAAATCTGCTCCCAGCCACCAAGTTGTTACTCCCATCCCTCCCTGCATCTCCCCTGGCTCACTCTCCGCATTCGATCCCATCACAGAAGAAGTCATCTCCAGGCTCTTTTCTTCTTCTCATTCGACTACCTGCACTACCGACCCTATTCCCTCACACCTCCTCCAGTCTCTCTCCAGTCGTCACAACTCACCTAACTACAATGTATAATCTCTCCCTCTCCTCTGGCATTTTCCCATCCTCCTTCAAACACTCTATCATTACTCTATTATGAAAGAAACCCACCCTCGACCCATCCTGCACAAACAACTACAGACCAAGCTCCAACCTCCCCTTCATCTCTAAACTCTTGGAGCGCCTGATCTACTCCCGCCTTATCCGTTACCTCTCCACTCACTCCGTCCTAGACCCTTCACAGTCCGGTTTCCGCCCCCTACATTCGACAGAAACTACACTCAAGGTGACCAATGACCTTCTGACAGCAAAATGTAATGGTGACCACTCACTGCTCATACTTCTTGACCTTTCTGCAGCTTTCGACACTGTTGACCACCCTCTCCTACTCTCTAGGCTCCAGTCACTAGGCATTAAGGACACTGCTCTCTCCTGGTTCTCCTCCTATCTTTCTGACTGCTCCTTCAGTGTTCTGTTCTCTGGCTCCACTTCGTCCCCTCTTCCTCTCACTGTCGGAGTACCTCAGGGCTCAGTCCTTGGCCCCCTTCTCTTCTCTCTACACGGCCCCAATTGGACATGCCATCAGCAGATTTGGCTTTCAGTACCATCTTTATGCTGATGACACACAACTATACACATCATCCCCTGACCTTCCCCCCGCTGTACTACAGAACGCCACTGACTGTCTGTCCGCAGTCACCAACAGCATGTCCGCTCTCTATCTGAAACTCAACTTCTCCAAAACTGAACTACTTCTGCTCTCGCCGTCTACTAACCTCCCTAAATCTGACATTTCCCTCTCTGTCGGTGGCACCATAATAACACCCCGGCAGCAGGCACGCTGTCTGGGTGTTATGTTTGACACCAATCTCTCCTTTACTTCCCATATACAATCTCTTGCCTGCTCGTGCTGCTTACACCTAAACAACATCTCTAGAATCTGCCCCTTTCTCACCATGGAAACAACAAAAACCCTCACTGTTGCCCTGATCCACTCCCTCCTGGACTACTGTAATGCTCTTCTAATTGGCCTCTCCCTCACTCGATTTTCCCGTCTCCAATCCATCCTTAATGCAGCAGCCAGGGTCGTCTATCTGGCTAATCGGAACTCGGACGCTTCCGATCTTCGCCAGTCGCACACTGGCTGCCAATTCATTATAGGATCCAATTAAAGTACTTGCTCTCACCCACAAAGCTCTTCACAGTGCGGCACCCCCTTACATCTCCTCCCTCATTTCGGTCTATCGGCCTAACCGACCGCTGCGCTCTGCAAATGGCTTTCGACTAACCTCTGCACTAATCCGTACCTCCCACTCCCGACTCCAATACTTCTCCCGTGCTGCGCCAATCCTCTGGAATGCTCTACCCCAAGATATTAGGACCATCTACAATTTGCATAGTTTTAGGCGCTCCCTCAAAACACATTTGTTCAGAGCGGCCTATCACGTTCACTAATCAGTCATTTTTAAATGACGCTATAAAAATGTATAATAATAATTTTGTTTGTGTGTGTAGCCCATTCACTATCCCCATCTATCCCCAACCCCCTGAAGATGGCTGGACCATGATTGTAAATACATCATTGTAAATACACACCTGTACTTTGTATCTCCCCCACCTCATTGTAGATTGTAAGCTCTCACAAGTAGGGTCGTCTTATTTTGCTTTAAATATTGTATTGTTAACGTTGTTACTTATGACTGTTGTGTTTGAAACTGTTAAACTGTAAAGCGCTGCGGAATATGTTGACACTATATAAAGATATTATTATTAAATCAGGCCGAATGGTGAACATTGTTAGACCTCACAAATACACATGTCTGAATGGACCACAATTCCTCCAAAATGTATAAAAAGCTGTTATTGCCCTGAACGAGCCATGTAACATATGGGCTAGTATGTGCATGGTCTATTATAATCTGTAAATTCTGATATGTTGCTATTACTATGTTTCATCAATGGGATGTGTGTATGAGCATGCTTAAGCTTTTGCATGATATTTTTTTTTTCTTCATGTATAAGGTTTCAGTAGCTGAAGATGACAGTGATAGTGACAGTGATGATGATGACGATGACGTCCATGTCACTATAGGGGATATTAAAACCGGCGCTCCTCAGTATGGGTATGTAGATGCTGCATTAGTGAGAACCTGTCGCCTCCAGAAACACAATTAACCTGCAGATATAGGTGCATTTTGCTGATAAAGAGCATTTAAATGCTATCTAGCCAGCTTACTGGAGCCATGGCTACTGGGAGAAAATGAAGATTGGAAGCGAGCAGCTGCAGGGGGAATTAAACTTCATTTTCTATTTGTAGCCATTTCTTTAGCAAGCAGTCCACAAACTATTTACCTGCAGATTACCCCTACATATACAGGTAAATAGCTTTTCTACAGGATCCATTTAAAACTAGATACCGTATATACTCGAGTATAAGCCGACACAAGTATACGCCGACCCCCCCCCCCCCCCTAATTTTGCCACAAAAAAACTGGGAAAACTTAATGACTCGAGTATAAGCCTAGGGTGGGAAATGCAGCAGCTACCAGTAAATGTCAAAAGTAAAAATAGATTCCAATTAAAGTAAAATTAATTGAGACATCAGTAGGTTAAGTGTTTTTGAATATCTATATTGAATCAGAAGCCCCATATAATGCTCCATACAGTTCATGATGGCCCCATAAAATGCTCCATATTAAAATATGCCCCATATAATGCTCCATAAAGTTTGATGGGCCCCATAAGATGCTCCATATTAAAATATGCCCCATATAATCCTGCATAAAGGTTAATAATGGCCCCATAAGATGCTCCATAGACTCATTTGCCCAATATAATCCTGCACAAACGTTAATTATGGCCCCATAAGATGCTCCATAAAGATATTTTCCCCATATAGTGCTGCACAAACCTTGATTATGGCCCCATACAGACACTTGCCCCATATAGTGCTGAACAAACGTTTTGGCCCCATAAGATGCTCCATACAGACACTTGCCCCATTTGCTGTTGCTGCGATAAAAAAAAATCACATACTCACCTCTCCGTCGCTCAGGCCCCCGGCACTTTCAATATTCACCTGACTTCGTTCCGGCACCGCTCGAACTTCAGCGTCTTCTGCACCGACGTTCAGGCAGAGGGCGCGCACTAACCACGTCACCACGCCCTCTGACCTGAGCATCACTGGTGAAGACGCGGTGGCTCCCGGAACGGGGAGCAGGTGAATATCGCGCAGCGCTCCCCCTCCGTTATACTCACCTGCTCCTGGCGCGGTGTCCCTGCTTCCCCAGCGCTGCTGCTTCTCCCTGTACTGAGCGGTCACCGTTACCGCTCATTACAGTAATGAATATCCGGCTCCACCCTTATGGGAGGTGGAGCAGCATATTCATTACTGTAATGAGCGATACCATGTGACCGCTCAGTACAGGAAGAAGCTGGTGTGCCGGGCAGCCGGGGACCTGCAGGGACCGCACCAGGAGTAGGTGAGTATTATTAGACAGCCACCCCTCCCCCCTTCCCCTCCGATCCCTGGGTATGACTCGAGTATAAGTCGAGAGGGGGACTTTCAGCCCAAAAAAATAAGCTGAAAATCTCGGCTTATACTCGAGTATATACTGTAATACTTGTGCACAATTAATTTTCTTAATATGTATATATTTAATATTTTAGGAGCTACGGAACCACCCCAGTTAACCTGAACATTAAAACTGGAGGTAGAGTCTACGGATCTGCTGGTAAGCCATGTCTTCACCTCGCCATGACACTACAGAAGCAGGCTCTGCAGTTGTATGCTTGTATTTAGCCCTTCACAAAATGTGCTGTCACTTTCCAGTGCAAATACTGTAATGTTTGGAAAAAATACAGTAATACTATATTATCTAGTCAAAAATCCTCTTGTACTCAAATTTCTCATCAAAACTGTTGAAGCAAGCAAACAAAAAACAAACCTGGTGATTAGTCGCCCATGTCATTGTCAGGTTGATGCTTCATTAGGGCCTTTAAAAAAAAAAATCGAGTAGATTGGTAGCTGAAGGCAGCTGTTAACAGATTTTGGTAAATCTCTTCCAAAATGTGCTCTGTTCTGTGGAGGAAGCAGGAATATTTCACATATTATGGTTTTGCCCGCAATTATATACCTTTTGGATTGTGGTTCTTAACCTTATAGAACTATGAATGTATACTGCCTAAAGACCCCCTGATTTGTATCCTGGGGTATGTTGATGATCTGTGTGTGGAAGAGGTGGGGGAAACATCTCCATCCTTCAGTGAATGCATCAAGCATGTGAAATCTCTTATCCTTGTTGAAAAAGTGGTTTCTTCCAAAAGAAGGGCATATTTTGACAAACTTTGCTCTCCTTGTTGTTTATTGTTGAGCTAAAGAGCCTTCTAATATACTTTTTATGGCTACTTTCACACATCAGGTTTTCGCTGACAGGCTAAATCCGGCTAAATTTAAAAAAAAAAAAAAAATTTCCCATAGACTTGTATTCGTACCGGATGACGTTGCGTTTCGTCCGGTTTTCGCGGGATCCGGCAAATCTGCCGTTTCTGGAAAAAAGGTCCCTAGCAACGTTTTTTGTCTCTGGCGAAAAAGGCGGAAGCGCCGAAACTGGCGCTTCCAGCTGTTTGCTAGAATGGAAGCCTATGGGAGTCGGAAGGTGCCAGGTCCAGAAAATGACGGATTCCGGCGCCGGATCCCGTTTTTTTTTAAACTAGGCATGCTCCAGATTTTTTTTTTTTTATCCAGTAATCTAGATGTGCTAGCCAGATCCGTAAAAAAAAACTGATCCGCCGCGTCAGTTTTTCACAATCTGCGCAGGATCCGGTTTTTCCAACATTCTCCGGATTGTGCCTGATGCAAAAAACCTGATGTGTGAAAGTAGCCTATGCCTGGGCTGCACATTGGTTAGCTGGTCCTGACAAAAATGTGAAAAAACATGATGTTGATGTTTTGAACTTTATATTCCGATGTGCACTGTAATTTGTGTCATGGTCGAGTACGCCCGGTGCTCGAAAGAGTGGGTGGGTTGTTGGGGGCGGGAGGGAAGAGATGGGATTCAATGTTCTGATTTGGATATCCTGTTTTTCTTTCCTGTAAAATGTTTTAAAATCAATAAAAATATAACTGATTTAAAAAAATTAAAAAAAATCCCAAAATGATGTAGATTGAATGTGTGCACACAGATTTTGGCTTGAGGATTGCATTTCATACATTTTGAAAATGATAAATTAAAATAAAAATGATTTAAGACGCCTTAGCTGATCATTGTGAGATGAGCTATACATGTTCTATGTAAACTACTGCCCATTGAATAAAAAGGACATAAAATCTAGACGTCTTACTAATTGACCTTCTTACTATCGCAGGAGGAAAAGTTAAAGGGGTGGATTTGGAAGCCCCTGGCAATATTAATGGAGTTCCTTTGGTGGAGGTGGACTTGGACTCATTTGAGGACAAGCCTTGGAGAAAGCCAGGTAATGTAACTGTCGAGCTACAATGAGAGTACAAGTGTGCTTGATAACAAAGGGTTTCTTAGACCCAAATGATATTGCCATGGTCTGCAGCCAATGTTTAGTTCTAAGCACTAAGATTTTTGCCACCTATGACCGATTAAATCTATGAACACTTTTTTTTCTTTTCTTCTGTTAAACATGTAGGTGCCGATCTCTCTGACTATTTCAATTATGGATTCAATGAAGATACCTGGAAATTATACTGTGAAAAACAGAAGAGACTTCGGATGAACTTAGAATCAATTCCCGGCTCATCGATAACAAATAAAATTACGGTATTTTGAAAAAGTTTTACACAGTTCTATAAATTATTAAAAAGGCATTCCATTCCAGCAACAAACATTTTATGGCATTTATCCCTATGACTGGTTCCCCAACCATTTAGTATCAGGGAACCATATCCTCTTAAAGGGACTCTGTCACCTGAATTTGGCGGGACTGGTTTTGGGTCATATGGGTGGAGTTTTCGGGTGTTTGATTCACCCTTTCCTTACCCGCTGGCTGCATGCTGGCTGCAATATTGGATTGAAGTTCATTCTCTGTCCTCCATAGTACATGCCTGCACAAAGCAATCTTGCCTTGCTCAGGCGTGTACTATGGAGGACAGAGAATGAACTTCAATCCGATATTGCAGCCAGCATGCAGCCAGCGGGTAAGGAAAGGGTGAATCAAACACCCGAAAACTCCGCCCATATGACCCAAAACCAGTCCCGCCAAATTCAGGTGACAGGTTCCCTTTAAGCTTTCTGCTTCCGTTATATTGGACCCAATATGAGCGTGTCTCTCTATATTTATGTCCTCTTTACTGCTGGCCTGCTATGCTATTTACATAGTGTGGCATTCGACCTGCAAGTGCATAGGGGACGACATGTTCGCTCACGATTGGGATTAAAGCCTGAGTGAAAGAAGCTTAGGAAGTGCTTCCATGCATCAAAAGCACTTAAGCCTCATTTGCATATTAATTTAAATTTAGGTTTCTCAGTAGTGGAGGAAAGAACTGTCTGTGTAAAGGAATTGTTGGACTTGTCTTTGCAAGAGCTGCAGGTGCATATAAATATTTTGGGGCTGAAATCCTGCTGAAGCCAATTATATACATTACTCAGCTTAAATGAAGGCTTTCTATTTGCTATGTTCATACTTTGAGAATGCAGTTCTTATGGACACTGTGTTGGTTGTAGGTCCGTACTGTTTGTCCATTTTACTGCCTTGTACAGTTTTGCCTAATGTGGATAGAGTAGGTCTTCAGTTGTAGGAAATGAGTACTCTGTTCCCAAGCAATGTAACCCCCTTTCCTGTGTCGCACTGTCCTGGGCGGCGCTTCTGCCCAGCTAAGGAATCTTTGTGTACATTGCTCAGAAACATTTGTTTTACTTATTGTTTTATCAAAAAGGTACAGCAGGGCAGAACTGGCAATCCCGAAAAAGATTCTGTCCTACAGACAAGCAAACCAGAGTTCACGTCACCAACATCTTTGTTTAAGTCTGGTGCTCCACCTCCAAGGTAAGATATTTATAAAGGCGCAAAGACGACCCCCCCACCTAAAACTTAGAGAGAGAGAGATGTTTTGTTTTTGTTTTTTTTTCTTTTGTTACTAAAATTTGAATTTATTTATTTTTTAAATCCTTTACCTTTTCACTTAACTCATCCAGTTAATGATATTTCAGACTCTGCCTTACCTGCCCAAATCATTATAGTTAAGACTTCTAGCCTTTAGGTAGACTTAAAAAAAAATCCACCATTGAACTTTGAGTTCCAATAAAATCCCAAGTTTTAAATAGGCTAAAGGGGTTTGGGCCCATCAGTGCCTGCTATCACTGAGCCCTCACATATTAGACCATATGTTATTGGATGTCTCCATAAATTGAAAGCAATTGTTACTATCCACCTCTCGTTTCCCCCCTTTTCCTCATGGATTGTAAGCTTGTGAGCAGGGCCCTCATTCCTCTTGGTATCTGTTCATCTATGTGTTTATTGTTATGCTGTAATGTCTATTGTCTGTACAAGTTCCCTCTAAAATGTAAAGTGCTGTAGATTGTTGGCTCTATAGAAATAAAATAATTATTATTACTATAAATTTGTAAATTCTTTTACTGGCATTGTGATGAATGGGGGAATTAATTTGACATTGTTTCTAATACTGGACCTTTTAGCCAGGGATGTTCTTATATTTGTGATAGTATTATATACTGAATACTTTTTTTAAAACCCAATTGTTATCCAAATTTTTACAGTAGGAAGCTCTCAGGCACAATTGATGTCATCGGACAAACCACCACAATCACTCGTGTTGAAGGCCGTCGACGAGGCGCTAATGAAAGCAATATTCAGGTATGTGTATGTGGTCTATAACATTTGCGTATAGCAATTCAAAGGCCATGAATTTGGACATCCTTTACAATCAACCCACATATATATTTGTGTAACTAAAAATGTTTTCAAGAAAATAAAATTGTCCCTTTTTCTATACATTTTTGAGGTTTTCACACTGAAGATTTTTATCTACTATCCATAGGATATGCAATGATTCTCATCATAGAGAGATGGACATAATCAGTAGAATTGGGGTTGGGATTTATGGAAGCAAGTGACCCTGCTGCTTCATTTTATGTCTTAGACTGATACAGAGAACGTTGCGCAAAAAGGAAAAATTGATTCTTAGAGGCTGATTTTTGCATTCATTGCAATTTCCTGCGGGGAACTTGGATAACGCAAAAACTTCCCACCACCTGAGAAATTCCATTTTACAAATGTGGTACAGTTAATGCCTTTAGAGAGGGAAAAAAAAAGAACTGCTTGCATTTGTGAATTTTGATACCACAGAAGTGTTTCTTCTGGCAGATTTCCAGCTTTTGCTCATTTAGTTTCTCGTGAACTGACCTTTTTCTTTGTAGAGTTACACCACATTTGCTGTTAGAAGTACAAGGGCCGTTGTGTGCCTTGTGTTGGCTTATAATGACAAAGCAAATTCCACTGGCACCGTGGCCAATAGTATTCAGACCAGAAGTTGACGCGTGAGCATTGTGTGTGCGTTCTTACATTAATGAATAGACCTACAAAATGAAAAGGGTTGGCTTCACTATAATTCGTACAATATGTATTTACCTTTCCTTAGTCAATAAAACGAGAAAATATATTTGTCATTCATCACACAGAACTGGGTAAGTTGTTTAAGTATACACTGTAGGAACGCTCGGATGTTGCTTATACATTAAAGGGAACCTGTCACCCCCAAAATCGAAGATGAGCTAAGCCCACCTGCATCAAATCCTCCGATCGATTTGGCTCAGCGCTCACGGGTGGGGAGGTGGTGCCGCTCGCTCGGCCCGGGCTTTGGAGCCCGCGTCGGTCTACGGCGGGCGATCTCCTTCCTCTTTTACCCCCCCGGGATTCAGGCACTCGTCCTTGGGCGCGCACGCCGGCAGTCGCCTCCCGTTCGCAGGACGGTGGCTGCCGTGCAGAGGGGGAGTTTGACCCGAACTGTGGTACGGAAGGGGTCCGACGACCCGCGCGGGCGAACGGCGGGGCGCCCACCCACCTCGGCGTGGGGGCCCGCCGTCCGAATCGCTCCCCGCGCGGGGTAGCACAACGATCTTCTCCGAGGGCGGCCCTTTGAAAAAAAAGGGGTTCAAGAGAGGCCTGGATGTCTTCCTGGAGCAGAACAATATTGTATCATACAATTATTAGGTTCTGTAGAAGGACGTAGATCTGGGGATTTATTATGATGGAATATAGGCTGAACTGGATGGACAAATGTCTATTTTCGGCCTTGCTAACTATGTTACTATGTTACAGCATTCTATAATGCTGTAGATAAGCCCCGGATGTAACCTGAAAGATGAGAAAAAGACGTTAGATTGTACTCACCCAGGGGCGGTCCCGCTGCGGTCCGGTCCAGGGCCTCCCATCTTCTTACGATGACGTCCTCTTCTTGTATTCACGCTCCGGCGCAGGCGTACTTTGTCTGCCCTGTTGATAGCAGATCAAAGTACGGCAGTGCGCAGGCGCCGGGAAAGGTCAGAGAGGCCCAGCACCTGCGCCGGAGCTGCAGTGTGAAGACCAGAAGAGGACGTCATCTGATGAAGATAGGAGGCCCCGGATCGGACTGCCCCTGGGTGAGTATAATATAACCTCTTTTTCTCATCTTTCAGGATACATCGGGGGCTTATCTACAGCATTACAGAATGCTGTAGATAAGCCCCTGATGCCGGTGGGCTTAGCTCATCTTTGATTTTGGGGGTGACAGGTTCCCTTTTAAAGGGTTTGTCTGGTCCTCTGATAATGGTCTGCAGACTTCTGAATCCTTAAGGTACCTTCACACTGAGCAACTTAACAACGAGAACGACAACGATCCGTGACGTTGCAGCGTCCTGGATAGCGATCTCGTTGTGTTTGACACGCAGCAGCGATCAGGATCCCGCTGTGACATCGCTGGTCGTAGCTAGAAGTCTGGAACTTTATTTGGTCGTTAGGTCGGCATGATTCGTCATGTTTGACAGCAAAAGCAACGATGCCAGCAATGTTTTTACATGGAGCCAGAACGATAAGTGAGTTGCTGTTAACGTCACCTGATCGCTCCTGCATCGCTCTGGTGTTGGCGTGTTTGACATCTCTATAGAGACCTAAACAGCGACGCTGCAGCGATCGGCTCATTGTCTATATTGCTGCAGCATCGCTTAGTGTAACAGTACCTTAACTGTGTGCAGATTGCATGCCGTCGGGATCCTGTAGTGTCACTTGATTGCGGGTATGCAATTTGCATACTTCAACCACATACCAACTAGTCTCGCTCAACACAAGTGAATTGAGCAAGGCCAAGAACATCTAGTCTGTTAGAAGATGGAAGTATACAACTTGCATACTTGCGCTCTTGTGACCGCCCACTCTCACCGGCAACATTGGGGAATCCTGACTGCATGCAGTGTGCACACTGTAAGGAATCAGAAGTCTGCAGACTTTTATCAGATTACCTGACAAGCCCTTTGACTTGAGTTTTTCCTGGGCATACATTATGAGCAGATCCTGATGCCATGAATTTAGCATCCACATGTATTGTGGAGAGAACCCAGCATATTACAAGTTTGGGTGTATACTTTCCTCTTAGGCCGAGTGATAAACTATTTCTAGACAAGTCAAGTGGATTTTAAATGACCAGACCCGATGGCATTAGATTATCATTGTAATTTATCAGAATTTTGTTTAAAGCTTTTTGTATATTGACTTTACATTTTAGGTAGTCACTGAACAGTCTCCTTCAGAGGTGGATAATAATTTTATCAAGCCGCCACCACCATTTTTTCCTCCTGGTGCACCCCCAACACATCTCCCACCACCTCCTTTATTTCCACCACCTCCAAATGTCAGCACCGCCCCTCCTCTTATACCACCACCAGGTAAGCCTGGAAGGCACTATTCATGTTTGTGTTCAGCTTGCTCCTTTTTATGCTGTATATTTGGAAAATGACTATAATGCATGTCCCTAAAAAGCTGGATATTGGCCATAGGCCTGTTTCTTACATGTTGTGTTTTATGGTCTCTACTTGGACCATGATGTACTGTACAGACTGGCCTTGGGTCTCCTGGCCTAAACTTGGCAGCCTTTCGTTATGAGTCTTTCTAGTTCAGGTTAGGAGACAATTGGCCAGGTCATGCATCGCAAAACATGAAGGATTGAATCCGCTTGAAAGAAGTTGAAGATTTTTGTGAAATCTTAAATCCCTACTGAAGTTTCTTCCCTTGTAATATTCTTTTCTTTAAACTTGTCCTTCCTCTTGTACTGGGTTCCTGTCGCTTTTGTGTTGCTGTGGCTGAAACTACAGTCCTCTCTCACATTATGGCTGCAATTTAGAATAGTCATTGATAGTTTTCTCCTTCTCAAGGCTTTTTCATGTGGCAGAATTATTTCTGAGACTGAAATCTTTCCCAAATATATTAGCAGGTTTTATAAAAATCACAGGATGCATAAATGACCTCCTTTTTTAAAATTTTTGGACTGCTTCCAGACTAAAGGTCCTTACGGCCCTCACTTTACTCTGCACTGACACTACCAAACGTCAATGCAGTGTAATCTTGCACAAGATTGTGCAGCTGTAGGGGTGGGAATCTGGATGTCGTACACAGCCAGACTTCTCAAGAGGAAATTAAACATGGGTTATTATTACCAGGTATACCTTTTTAGTTGCTGTAAATTCAGCGCTGATGATGTGTATATCAATGAGAGTGCTCTGACAGTGCTTCCTCCTCCATACCCAGTGGTCATGTGAACGCTGAGTATAGGGAGAGAGCAGAAGCTGCTGGGTCCTAGGAAACTCGGTCACCTTTGCTAGGCAGTTTTCAAGCTGAAATTTACCAGCCCCAGTTACAGGGGAAATGAGCAATAAAAAGAAAGAATGCATTAATATGTTAAAATGTCGCCCCACCCCTCACCTCCAAAGGTCTTTTACGACTTTATGGTTGTATGGCACAGTGTTCAAAATACATTTTTTAAAAACTAACACAATTAGTGACCACCAGTCTGAATCACTGTTTCTAACTCTGACCTAGTCAGAAAAAAATGTCTAATATATAAAAAAGAGGAGAGCAATTTAAAATGTGTTAAGCTGGGGGGCCTTTGTGGTCATAAAAAAAAAAAAAAAAAAAAGGGTTGGGGAAGTGAATAGAAAACATGAAAATTAAACCTTTTTTAGTAAAAGAGGCAAAAATTATTTGAATATCCAAAAGAGAACGTTTTTAGAGCCGTATACAGCACTAGTACGTTAAAACCCAAATATGTGCCTAGTCATAGTTACATATAATAGAAAAAATTGGAACAGCATCCAGAAAATACCTTCAATCGTAGTGCAAAGCTCTTCCAGCCAGTAATCCAAATGGCCCCAAACAATACAAGAAAAAAAGAAAAGCAGCACAAAAAGTAAAAAAGTGTGGACTTTATTGCCTGAACGGCGTGGCAACGTTTCGGATATCAAATCCTTTCTCAAGCTTGAGAAAGGATTTGATATCTGAAACGTTGCCACGCCGTTCAGGCAATAAAGTCCACACTTTTTTACTTTTTGTGCTGCTTTTCTTTTTTTCTTGCATAGTTACATATAGTTACATAATTATTTAGGTTGAAGGAAGACTTTAAGTCCGTCTAGTTCAACCCATAGCCTAACATAACATGCCCTAACATGTTGATCCAGAGTCAGTCAGGAACCGGGGAAATAAAATGGCCTGGTCCTGAACTATAGTTAGTGGAGTTTTCTCTGATGTGAAGCCCCTTTTGGAAATAAATTCAAGCTGGAGCATTTCTATAGGAAGGGGATAGATAAGCCCAGAATTATAGTTGGTGCAAATCGAATCTCAGGACCGAGTCCAGTGGCCAGGGTGCTAATGTGTGATGTCGGATCAGAGCCCTGAGATCCGCCTTTTTCTTCCTGGCATATGTGACTTTTTTCTTTTTACATACTCGTCACACTGCATTGATGCCATCGTGATAGACCAGCTAATCAGAAGAGCTGCACCTTGGGGATAGCTATCAGGTTTCTTCTGACAGCCACAGATAAGTGAAGTGTCCGCTGGACCAGATCCTGACAATTCTCAACAATTCTTGTTCTGACTTATCTAGCCTCTTTCTGTATAAATGCGTCTGGCCAGACATGGGAATAGCTGTGCATGTAAAGCATGGCTGACCCGAGGCTGCCACCGAGGGATCTTCCTACAGAGCTGCACTCTACTGCGGCTCATGGAAGGGTTGGGATCCTATGTGAGAGATCAGAGCACTTGCATTGTCATCCGGTCTTCATTTACACCTTTTTCACCTGTTACTGATGTCTACGCTTTCACTTTTTCAAGCCTATAAAATAACCCCAGTCTATTTCTGCTGTCATATTTTGTCTCTTAGCTCCCTAGTTCTTGCTGAGTGGATGTTGGGGAGGGTATGTTGATACGCCGCATGTTAGGTGCAGAAATCGCTAACTGAATTTTCACGTATTTGTGGATTTCTGCCACTGCATTAAGATAAATGAGTCCTTCCCAGACATTTCTGCAAATAATCTTATGCATTTTCACAAATACCATAAGTAGATGATCTAAAGTTATAGAATCAGACTTTAGTGTGTCAGTTAGCATGGCGTGGCCTAGGAGCTGTATGCACAAAATGTTGATTGTTTTTGGATGCAGACTATTGCAGTGTTTTTCATTTTAGAGATAGTGGAGCAAGAAAATAGAGTTGTTTGCCAAGGTGGACAAAGACTTTAGGCTGAATAATCACAGTTTCTGATGCTGATGGAAGGGCACTTGTTATGTCTTCTTTTAGGCAAAAGCCACTTCTGGCTGCACCAGATCCTGCAAGTGTGATTCCAGGATTAATAGTGAGGCTTTCCAGCAATCTACAAAGATTGTGCTCATAAATGTCTGCTCCATAAGCAAGTTTCTGATATTTTTTTTTCTTAACCATGTAAATCAATACTTGCTGTACATCTGCAGCAAACCATGCAGGCCTGTGGCTTTGGCTCCCAATAGGCCCCTCTGTTGTTTGTGCTGTATCCAGCACTTTATCTTCAAAGCTGTTACAAAAATAGCATTTTGCCATACCTCCCTGGTTCAAATGGGAAGGGAAAAAGGACCCAGTTGTTGCCTCACATTCACTAGGAGAGTTGGCCAAAATATTAAGAATTGCAAATATGAAACATCCTGTGGAAGATCTTCGGAGAGCAGAAGCCACTTGGCTCGGTAGACTGTATTCTCTTCATTGTGAGGTTCGTAGCAAGAATAGCGTGGCTTGATTTACTCGGCGTAGGTGACCTGACTTCTCTTTAACACCTTCACTGCTGTACAGAGCTGTAGATGAAGGGGGTGACTAGTCAGCAGATGTTGGATCACACGAATACCACGTAGCATACAAGTCTAGGTTAGTAATGTGTGGATGTGTTCAGCATTGCCTAGATGAAGGTCCTCAGGCTGCAGTGTCTTATCTAATTGTTTTAAAATGGTTCCAGATGTGGCATCTGTTCAGGAACGTAATTTCTTCTTAATAACTTGGTCGTCATTTTCTTCTCATCAAACCATGTCCTCTGCGTCGCAGCATACCAGTCCCGCATAGGCACATCCAGTATGCATCGATTAGTCTTCTAATACTCATAGCTCTGTTATCTTGTCGACAATTATTGCAAATGACCGCTTCTGTATAAATCATGCCATTATTTCCCCTTCTTCTAGGATCTGGATTGCAGTTATCTTTCTCCATGCAAAAACCATCTAGATATGGTATAGTGGCTTTCCTACTACTCATGATTTCTAGATTGTTTTCCTTTAAGACAGGCACAGCTATGGATGCTGATGATCTATTTGTAGAGTACTGGTGTTTGTGCTGTTTTGTGAGTATGTGTGTCATGGATGTTTCTGCCAATCAAGATTCCAAGTATCATTAGTTTACCTTAACCTGAGTTTTTACTTTTACCTCCACCCCATAAAAAAAAAAAAAAACAACCTCTCCTCATCTGTAGTGTAGTATCCGTCACTGGCATGTCATGCTCTCAATACATATATTATAGGAGTGAAGGAAATGATACCGTAAAAAATTTTCTAATTTTATTAAAAATATAAATCTGAAGACTGTAATGTGCATTTGTCTTAGCCCCCCTGTGGTCTGATATCCCTAAGTAAAATCCAGAGTGACCAACTGCCTCCAGAAGTCGCACAATTAGTAAATAGATTCATCCTGCAGGTAATTTTATTCTGTGTATAACTACAGCTGTTCTATGAAGATCTCAGAGGTTTGTTAGAGAACCTTACAGATCTAACAGCATCATGAAAACTGAGGAGCACACCAAGCCAGGTCAGGGATAAAGTTGTAGAGAAGATTGAAGCAGGGTTTATATATAAAAAAAAATTGCCAAAGCTCTGACAATCTCATGGAACACTGTTCAATCCATCATCCAAAAATGGAAGTAATGTGGCACAACTATAAACTTACCAAGACATGGACATCCAACTAAACTGACATCCCAAGCAAGTGGAGCACTAACTAGTCAAACAGCCAAGAGGCCCCATGTCACTGTAGATGAGCTGCAGAGATCCACAGCTCAGATGTGAGAATCTGTCCACAGAACAACTATTAGTTGCATACTCCACAAATTTGGCATTGTTGTTAGAGTGACAAGAAGAACAACATTTTTTTAAAGCAAGCCATCAAAAGTCCTGTTTGCAGTTTGCAAATAGCCATATAAGGGACACAACTAACATGTGGAAGAAGGTTCTCTGGTCAGATGAGACCAAATTAGAACTTTTTGGACTAAATGCAAAACAGTGTGGGGCAGAAAACTAATGCTGCACATCTCCCTGATAACACCACTCTCACTGTCAAACATGGTGGTCACAGCATCATGCTGTGGTGATTCTTTTCTTCAGCAACTACCGGGAGGCTGGTCAGGGTTTGATGGGAAGATGGATGAAGCTAAATACAGAGCAATCCTTGAGGAAAACCTGTTAGACGCGGCATAAGGCTTGAGACTTGTGGCGTAGGCTCACCTTCCAGCAAGACAATGACCCTAAATATACTGCCAGAGCTACAATGGAGGGATTAGATCAAAGCGTATGCATGTGTTTGGCTCAAAGTTAGACCTGAATCCCATTGACAATTTGTGACAATACTTGAAATATGCTGTTCACAGACGCCTCCATCCAGTTTCCCTGAGCTAGAGATAGTTTTCAAAGAAGAATGGTAAAACATTTTGTCTCTAGATGTGCAAAGCTGTTACAGACATACCCCAAATGAGTTTTAGCCGTAATTGCAGTGAAAGGTGGTCATACAAAATATGGACTCGGGCTGAATATAAATAAACTTCACAATTTTCAGATTTATATTATTTAAATATTTATTTAAATATTTAGAAAAACTTGTATTATTTCCTTTACATTTAAATTCTTGCTACTTTGTTTTGGCATATCACATACGTTCCCAATAAAAAACATTCAAGTTTGTAGGTGTAGCATGAAAAGATGTGAAAAAGTTCATGGGGTATAAATACTTTTTCTAGACATTTTTATTTTTATTGGAAGGCCTCTATACTTGTGTTTTTCTGACTCTTACGCACTCTGTCGATTTGCATTCACTAAGAGACAGTGATGGCGAGGCCATCTAATGTGTATAGGGGTCTCCTCGCTCTACTGACCGCAATCTGAGATGTCCTTTAGGGTTTTATTCTTCTGTAGGCTGGATTGCATTTTGTCCCCATTAGCATCACCCACCAAACCAGCCACGTAGAATGGAGGTGACGCCTTTTCAAGATGACATTATAGGGGTTGTCTGGTCTAGAGCGAAAAGTCTGCAGACCTGTGAAACTTCCCAGTGCCCGCAATGTGCGCTGCGAGGATTCGCCGGTGTCTGCGCCAGGAATGGCGGTCATGAATGGGATAAGCATACTTCTGGCCAGGACCCGTCTGTGTGGAGCAGCCTCATTGAATACAAGTGGAGCAGACACTGGCGAACCCGCGCAGTGCATACCATAGGAATATTTACAAGTCGGCAGTGATACAGAATGATTGCAGACTCTTCATTATAAACCGGATAACTCCTTTATGGTACGTTATTCCATAAAAACTCCTGGACCATTGTAATCACTCCAGTGTAACCCCTATATACAGACTAAAGGTAACTAATTCTGCCAATATTAGTGGGATCGTCTGATGAATTAATCTGTATGGGGGCCTCCCGATTCTGTCCCCGACAGCTGATGCCAGGGGAGAGCAAGAAGGATCCGGCCTATTGGATTTCCAACGCCCAATCCTTTTGTTCTCCGCAAGTTATATTGTTGCCTGGTGTCTGGGTGAGACTGATGGGGAACACTCGGCTGAGCATTGCTTTGTGTGGGTACGTTGAGGGAGATAGCTGTCTGCAGAACACTTGTTCATTTGCGTGCTAACTACTTTAAAAATGTCTGCTGTTTTTCAACTGTATAGTGTCTGCAAGGCCTTCCATCTAGCAGAGCAATCTGGAAAAATGTTGCAAATCGGTCAGCTTCTGTTTTTATAGCTCTTTTCCCCCCACTCTTCTGTGTTCGGGTTCTTGAAAGTCTGTCCAAGCGGACCACAATGCATAGACTATCCACGGGTCTCCCGACCTGAACTCGACAGCCTTAGAGGCATATATGAAGTTATCACGTTCGGGTTAGGAGACCTATGCTCAGTTCATGCATTGCAGTCCATGCTCAGAATGGGTTTCATGGACGTCTGCACGAGTCCTCAGAGGTAGCATCCAGGAGGGCATTGTTAACAGATTTCCATAAGACAGAAAGCGGACAAAGTATCTACAGTCTCAGGGAACTCTGAGAAAACAGACTACAAATAAGGAACAAACACGTGAAAAGGAAAAGTGCAGGATAGCAGCTGTGCTGACATATGAGCAATAAAGACCGCAGCACCCCTTATATGCACAGACCTGTCATCCAGCCTGTATTACTGGGAGACAGATTCGCACAACACTGGGATCAGGCTGCAACTTACATATTAGGGGTCTGAAAATGGATGAAGATTATAGACTGAAACTTTTAAATGGTTGTATCAACTAAAAGTAATAATAATAATAATCTTTATATAGCGCCAACATATTCCGCAGCGCTTCAAAGTTTTAACAGTTTCAAACACAAGTCATAAGTAACAACGTTAATACAATAATTAAAGCAAAATAAGATGACCCTGCTTGTGAGAGCTTACAATCTACAATGAGGTGGGGGAGATACAAACTACAGGAGCTTATTTACAATGATGGTCCAGTCATCTTGAGGGAGTAGATAGTGAATGCGCTACACAGACGCCCTTACACATAAAATGACTGATTAGGGAACGTGAAAGGCCGCTCTGAACAAATGTTTTGAGGGCACGCCTAAAACTATGCAAATTGTGGATGGTCCTAATTTCTTGGGGTAGAGCATTCCAGAGGATTGGTGCAGCTCTGGAGAAGTCTTGGAGTCGGGAGTGGGAGGTACGGATTAGTGCAGAGGTTAGTCGAAAGTCATTTGCAGAGCGCAGCGGTCGGTTAGGCTGATAGACAGAATTAAGAAAGGAGATGTAAGGGGGTGCCTCACTGTGAAGAGCTTTGTGGGTGAGAACAAGTACTTTGAATTGGATCCTATAATGAATGGGCAGCCAGTGTAACGACTGGCGAAGAGCGGCTGCATCTGAATACCGATTAGCCAGGTTGATGACCCTGGCTACTCCATTAAGGATGAACTGGAGAGGGTAAAGTTGAGTGAGAGGGAGGCCAATTAATAGAGCATTACAGTAGTCCAGGTGGGAGTGGATCAGGGCAACATTGAGGGTTTTTGTTGTTTCCATGGTGAGAAAAGGGTGGATTCTAAAGATGTTCTATAGATGTAAGCTGCAAGAGCGGGCAAGAGATTGTATATGGGAAGTAAAGAAGAGATTGGTGTCAAACATAACACCCAGACAGCACGCCTGCTGCCTGTGTGTTATGGGGCCATCCACAGAGAGGGAGATGCCAGATTTAGGGAAGTTAGTAGACAGTGGGAGCAGAAGAAGTTCAGTTTTGTAGAGGTTGACTTTCAGATAGAGGGCGGACATGATATCGGAGACTACAGACAGACATTACTGGCTTTCTGTAGTACAACAGGAGTAAAGTCAGGGGATGACGTATACAGTTGTCATCAGCATAAAGATGGTACTGAAAGCCAAATCTGCTGATGGTCTGTCCAATTGGGGCTGTGTAGAGGAAGAGAAGGGGGCCAAGGACTGAGCCCTGAGGTACCCCGACAGTGAGAGGAAGAGGGGATGAAGTGGAGCCAGAGAATAGAACACTGAACGAGCGGTCAGAAAGATAGTAGGAGAACCAGGAGAGAGCAGTGTCCTTACTGCCTAGTGACTGGAGCCTAGAGAGTAGGAGAGGGTGGTTAACAGTGTCGAAAGCTGCAGAAAGGTCGAGAAGAATGAACAGAGTGTGGTCATCTTTACACTTTGCTGTCAGAAGGTCATTGGTCACTTTGAGTGCAGTTTCTGTCGAATGTAGGGGATGGAAACCGGACTGTGAAAGGACTAGGAGGGAATGAGTGGAGAGGTAACGGGTAAGGCGGGAGTAGATCAGGCGCTCCAAGAGTTTAGAGATGAAGGGGAGATTGGAGACAGGTCTGTAGTTTTTTGTGCAGGATGGGTCGAGAGAGGGTTTCTTTAATAATGGAATAATGATAGCGTTTGAAGGAGGATGGGAAGATGCCAGAGGAGAGGGAGAGATTAAAGATTGTAGTTAGGTGAGTTGTGACGACTGGAGGAGGTGTGAGGGAATGGGGTCAGTAGTGCATGCAGTAGGAGGAGAAGAGAGGAGCTTATAGACTTCTTCTGTGAAGGGATTGAATGTGGAGAGTGAGCCAGGGGAGATGCAGGGAGGGATGGGAGTCACTGCACTTGGTGTCTGGGAGCAGATTTCCTGACGGATATTGTCTATTTTCTCTATAAAGTGGGAAGCCAGGTCATCGGCACAAATGTCTGTGATAGGGGCTTGTGCTTTTGGCCTGAGGGAGTGAAAGGTGTCAAATAGTTTCTTGGGGTTGTTGGATAGTGAGGAGATCAGGGTGGTGTAGTAGGTCTGTTTGGCGAGGTGAAGGGCAGAGTTATAGGTTCTTAACATAAATTTGAAGTGGATGAAGTCTTCTGGTGTGCGAGTTTTCCTCTGTAAGTGTTCAGCACTTCTAGAGCATTGCTTGAGAAATCGGGTTTGCTATGTGAACCAGGGCTGTTTCACTCTGTGCTTGGAGGTTCTGAGGGTGAGGGGCGCTACTTGGTCAAGGGTGCTTCTAAGAGTGTCGTTGTAGTGATGTACAGCCAGATCAGGACAGGAAAAAGAGGAGATTGGGGACAGTGATGAGTGTAAGGAGTCTGAAAGTGTATGAGAGAGATTTCTGCATGTGTGGTAGGTAGGAGTGTGCTGGGGTGGGCGAGGGATTGTGAGTGCGAAGGAGAGAATGTTGTGGTCAGAGAGGGGAAGCGGTGAGTTATTTAGGTAGGAGATTGAGCAGAGCCGGGCAAAGACCAGGTCAAGGGTGTTACCGTCTTTGTGTGTCTGAGAGGATGAGAGCTGTGAGAGGCCGAGAGAAGTGGTTAGTGATAGAAGCTGGGATGCAGATGTGGAAGTGGGGCTGTTAATAGGGATGTTTGAAGTCTCCCAGGATAAGGGTTGGGAGTTCTGAGAACACGAAGTGCGGCAGCCAGGCTGAGAAGTGGGTGAGCCTGGGGGCCGGTACATGAACGCTACTCTGAGGGAGAGGGGACAGAAGAGCCTGATGTTGTGGACCTCAAAAGAAAGGAATGAGAGTGATGGGAACTGGGGGGATGACCTGGAAGGTGCATTGTGGGGACAGGAGTATGCTGACTCCACTACAAGGTCTGTTTGTGGGTCTCGGGAATGGGAGAAATGTAGGCCACCGTGGGAAATGGTAATAGGATAACCACTAACATGTAAAAATCCTTTTTCCTTGGCTAAGTTATCCTTAGCCTTTAAGTTTAAGAACTAAAGTGGGGTTTTTTGAGTAAGGAATGCGCTATTCAGTGCTGCATTTTTTTTTTTCATTGAGCGCCTTTGTCTTTTATATTACAAAAGTGGCCACCCTTGTGATAATGTTGTTGCTTTGAGCGATCTGGAAGGATTTCTCTTGGACACTGTATGGACGCAGCCTGACTGTCCCTTCTGCAGGCCACATTTATGTCTCATCTAGGCTTTTTTTCATAATAGTTGATAAAGAATCACTGGTGGAGAGGTGAAGACATTGTTCAGCAAACATTAAAAGATTTCTTGATCTGAGTCAGAAAACCTACAGTAGATCAATAAAGTTTCTGTAATGACGTCTTGCTTTGTAATGTTTCAGGAGAATCAATTCGGCTTAAAGGGGTTATCTTCTTTTAGAAAATTATCACAGGCTTTTTTGGCTAACAGAGCATCACTGAACCCTTCTCCGGTCCATTTCTGAGTCTCCACCATTGCCCTGATCTGTTGTCCAGCAGCACTCATGTCACATTGACAGCGCTGCAGGCAATCTGTCAGCTCTACTGCTATGGCCCTGTAGACTCCATGAGCAGCTCAGCTGTTGGGTTCGCTGGCTGCAGCATGGTGACAACACAGACAAAGCGCTTGACTTATTTTATGGGTTTTTTTTTTGTTCAGTATAGCTTCTGAAGCCTACGAAAAACATTTTCCGAAACATGGAACACTTTTAAGGCAGTTTTCCATATTGCGGTTTGCTCTAATCTAATCCAATTTCTTTCACAGCCTTTTTTACAGCATTAATTTAATGCATGCCCTTAGGGTGCATTCACACTGCACAATTATTTTGAATGTTTGTGTGTTTCTAAGAACACTTTCCCAACCTTTGCAGACTGACGATCACCCAATTAATGATCAAAACACTTGTTTGTCAATTGAAATGATCTATTTGTTTGCTTTAAGTCGACTGGCAGTAGTATAAAGGGGTGGTCAAGTACATTTATATTGACGGCCTTTCCTTAAGGCCCCTTCACATTAAGCGACGCTACAGCGATACCGACAACGATCCGGATCGCTGCAGCGTCGCTGTTTGGTCGCTGGAGAGCTGTCACACAGACCGCTCTCCAGCGACCAACGATGCCGGTAACCAGGGTAAACATCGGGTAACTAAGCGCAGGGCCGCGCTTAGTAACCCGATGTTTACCCTGGTTACCATCCTAAAAGTAAAAAAAACAAACAGTACATACTTACCTACCGCTGTCTGTCCCCGGCACTCAGCTTCTCTGCACTCCTCCTGTACTGTCTGTGAGCACAGCGGCCGGAAAGCAGAGCGGTGACGTCACCGCTCTGCTTTCCGGCTGACCGACGCTCACAGCCAGTACAGGAGGAGTGCAGAGCACAGCGCCAGGGACAGACAGCGGTAGGTAAGTATGTAGTGGTTGTTTTTTTTACTTTTAGGATGGTAACCAGGGTAAACATCGGGTTACTAAGCGCGGCCCTGCGCTTAGTTACCCGATGTTTACCCTGGTTACCAGTGAAGACATCGCTGGATCGGTGTCACACACACCGATCCAGTGATGTCCACGGGAGATCCAGCGACGAAATAAAGTTCTGGACTTTCTTCAGCGACCAACGATCTCCCAGCAGGGGCTTGATCGTTGGTCGCTGTCACACATAGCGATTTTATTAACGATATCGTTGCTACAAAAAGCAACGATATCGTTATGTGTGAAGGTACCTTT
Organism: Ranitomeya imitator; assembly: GCF_032444005.1. Taxonomy (NCBI): domain Eukaryota; kingdom Metazoa; phylum Chordata; class Amphibia; order Anura; family Dendrobatidae; genus Ranitomeya; species Ranitomeya imitator. The sequence continues at coordinate 1,128,569,912 of NC_091282.1, read as the reverse complement.
AGGGTAGGTCAATAATATCAGGTTTGAATCGAGGCATATGTGTGCAGTGCCCGATAATGGCCACTGTATAGTTGATAGAGTTGTGCTCTTCCGCTCTGCAGCTGATCACTTGCCCAGCAGCAGGAACCCTGTGAATCGCCTGATCACCACGGTGGCCATATTTACTAGTGGTTATCTCTAGTGACTCCACTATATACTTTGTAATATCCACGACATTTTATCAAGAACTTACAAATCTGCAAGAAAAAACTGAAAAGCTTCAGCTAAAACTGTGGTAAACTCATGTTGCTTGGAAACCTATTTTAATTTTAAATGATTTTACCTAATGAAACAAGAATGATTTCACATTGATTCTGTATAATTTTCAGTATGTGGCATGTGCATGGCCTGTAGACTCAAAAGAAAAATGGAGTCCGAAAATCTATCGTGTGTAGTTGCTACCATTTATAAAGCTTATGTTGTATCCGCACCTTTGGTGTTCCTTACACCTTTCCTTACTCATTATTGGGCATTCTACTTTCCCAGAGCATCACAGGTTAGAATGGTTAGAGGACCTGTCACCAGGTCATACGTGGCCACTGTTCAAGTTAATATTATTATTACCGTGTTTCTCACAAATTAAGACGGGGTCTTGTGTTGTTTTTTGCGCCAAAAGATGTTTTAGGGCTTTTATTCAGGGGATGCCTTTTGTTTTCTTATTTTTTTTTACCACGAACAACCATATAATCATTTCATCACACACACCGTGCACATACACATGAAAATGCACACACTGTACATACCGGTCACCAAAAACAAATGCTATTAGACTGCAGATATGGGGTTTATCTTCAGATTTAATAGTGTTACTAACCTGCCCGCACTTAGCCGAGTATACAGAGTTCTGGCTGTAACCCATGCTCCTGGCCCTGACTGACACGGGCTCTGCATTGGGCGTGCGGACAGTCCGGGCCAGGGGTGCGATAACTGAACCGATGATGCCCCCATCACTGAAACCCGAACGCTGCCAAGGAGAAGAAAATCAATTTACTCCCCGCAGCATTCAGCTAAGTGCGGGCGCCAGGCAGGTTAGTAACGCTGTTAACCTACAGATTAAGCCCATGTATGCAGGTTAATTGCATTTATTCAAGTGACAGGATCCCTTTAAAAGACCTTTGGTAATATAATGGTCACATGACCATGGTGTCACCAAAGGTCCTTAAGCAATTGTCACCTCTGAATATAAGTGGTGGGGGCCCCTAAGAGTGCCGGTCTTGGGCAGTTGATAAGTTTATTCCGCTACCACCCCCTCCAAATGCTGGTCCTACAACTAGGGCTTATTTTTGGGGCAGGGCTCATATTTCAAGCATTCACCAAAAAACCTGGAAAATCATGTCAAGGCTTATTTTCAAGGTAGTTCTTATTTTTGAGGAAACACGGTATTATTTTCATCTGCCGTATTGTTCCTGAGTTACATGCTTTTTTATATTTCGGTACTTTTTAATTTTTAGGGTAAGTTCACACAGGGCGTTTTTGCTGTTTTTTTTTTTCTGCAGCAAAACCTCATCTTTTTGGCAGGAAAGAAGCTGCGTCAAAAACGCAGGTTTAGGTGCACGTTTTTTTTTTTTTTTTTTGTCCATGCCAATGTCCTTGGATATTCAGCAGCAAAAACACAGCAAATAATACCTGTGTTTTTGCTGCGTTTTTTTCAACACCCATTCAAGTCAGTGGGTGAAAAAATGCAGCAAAAATGCTGAAAGAAGTGACATGCTCTATGTCCAAAAAAAACACAGCAAGCACAAAATACTGATCAAACAAAAACCCAATGTGTGTGCTTGAGATTTCTGAAATATCATAGGCTTTGCTGGTACTGTAAAAAGCAGCTAAAGCAAAAAACGCAGCAAAAAAACACCCTGTGTGAACTTACCCTTATAGTATTTGCCATGGGGGCATGGCTCGCACATTCTCTGGGGCGTGTCTTCAGGTTGCTTAGCATAATTACCCTGTGATCTTGGCCCCCATAGTAAAGACAAGACAATCGGCACCAAATAAGCCTTCCTGGCACCGTATGACGGATGTAAAAAAAAAAACCTGAACATTCGGGGGAGCAGGAATAAAATAAAGAGCACAGAACTACACTCCCCCACCTGGTGACAGGACCTCATTTGATGCAGTTTTTTGAGCCAAAGGCTGAAGTGGCTCGGAGAAGGAGGGAAATGACTGGCAGACAGATACGTTTCCTCTTTTGTATCCACTCCTGTGTTTGGCTTGAAAAAACGCATGAAATTCTAAAGGATGGAATTCTGAAAGATGATTACCTGATTGCATTGTAGCAGAATTAATGATTGTGTATGTTCTCTCCCTAGGAATACCCATCACCGTGCCACCACCAGGTAAGCATGTTCCTGTGGACGGATGTTCTGTGATCGCGGCCGGTTTCCTCCATTAGTTGCACAGTGAGCAGCTATGACCCTGTACTCACACAGTTGGGTTATAAGGTTTAGGTATAAGTTGTGTTAAACTGGCAAATGTGGGATTTATGGTCACTGATTAACGAGGGGTCCTTGTGCCCAGGTCCATAACAATGTTTTCAGGTAAGATGACGATTTTAACCACTTTACTTAGCAAGAACTTTTTACAGTACGATTGTGGTTTGCTCTTAGGGCTGGGATCATGGATAACTCTGATCCCGGCCATTAAACCCTTCAGATGTGGCTGGCTTCAGCATGTAAGTGGTTAGACAGGAGAGGCTTCCTGTGTCTCCCTCATCTTCTGTTCCACCATGCCATCACTAGGTGCTCGTAGGTCGCTATGGTCTTAACCCTGGAAGGCCGTTAGCTCGGACTGTTACTTTTACCCTTCACTTTCTTGGTATACTAACTTGGTGTATTGTCATTTCAGGTTTCCCTCCTCCACATGGCGGACCACCACCTTCTCTTATACCTACAATAGAAAGGTATGTTATTTGTTTTACTGCCTCAGACATTAGTTTTTACTGGTCGCCGTCACCATTACTCTCTGTCTGGGTCTCTAGGCGCCTGCCTAATATCCACAGACTGGATAGTGTAGAAATTCCTTTTTCATCTCCTTTATCTGGAAATGTGTGGTACTGAATATGGCTCCGATGCTCACCAGAAGTAATTCTTGCTATTGAGTAAATGTAGCTAAATAATAGTCTGGCAATGTTATATTGGGTGTATGGGACTGGGACACCTTAGTGTAAGAGCTGCCGCCATGATTTTATATCATGCATGTCTGGGAAATGACCCGGTCTCTTTCTCTTACTGGTGGTTTAGTAGTCTAAGCGTTATGTATGAGATATGAGCGCTCCATGTACTGACCTGCTGGGGAGCCTGTGGTGGATTATTTGGGCTTCTATAAAAAGAGGCGAGAACCCAACCTGAGCCGACGATACCACAGGGAACTTGTGCAAGACCACATCAGAATCCCTGTAGGTAAAGCCGCTAAGTTGTAGTCACCATTGGCAGCTCTGCCCTGATGGAGATCTGAGGAGAATAAATCGCAGGTAATCATCAGCTGCAAATGCTGACTTAAAACATAACCATCATTTTAATTTTTATTTCATAAATCAATAATCCAAATAAGATATTCTATAAAGTTGCTTATTTTTATGAAAATAATGTGCTTCTTTCTGTCAGAATTGATCATTTACTGTAAAAATTCTCGATTCTGAGGTAAAATCTGTCCTCTACTGAGATATGAGGTGGCCGGTACTACCTTTCTATGTAGATCGGAGCTCTGCCTCCATCTCCTCCTAGCTACATAGAATTCTATCAGTAGTACCCGCCATCTCCTATCTCAGTAATGAGATAGGACTGGCGCATAGCAAATGTGGTGCCAATATTCAAAAAGGGCTCTAAAAGTGAACCTGGAAATTATAGGCCAGTAAGTCTAACCTCTATTGTTGGTAAAATATTTGAAGGGTTTCTGAGGGATGTTATTCTGGATTATCTCAATGAGAATAACTGTTTAACTCCATATCAGCATGGGTTTATGAGAAATCGCTCCTGTCAAACCAATCTAATCAGTTTTTATGAAGAGGTAAGCTATAGACTGGACCACGGTGAGTCATTGGACGTGGTATATCTCGATTTTTCCAAAGCGTTTGATACCGTGCCGCACAAGAGGTTGGTACACAAAATGAGAATGCTTGGTCTGGGGAAAAATGTGTGTAAATGGGTTAGTAACTGGCTTAGTGATAGAAAGCAGAGGGTGGTTATAAATGGTATAGTCTCTAACTGGGTCGCTGTGACCAGTGGGGTACCGCAGGGGTCAGTATTGGGACCTGTTCTCTTCAACATATTCATTAATGATCTGGTAGAAGGTTTACACAGTAAAATATCGATATTTGCAGATGATACAAAACTATGTAAAGCAGTTAATACAAGAGAAGATAGTATTCTGCTACAGATGGATCTGGATAAGTTGGAAACTTGGGCTGAAAGGTGGCAGATGAGGTTTAACAATGATAAATGTAAGGTTATACACATGGGAAGAGGGAATCAATATCACCATTACACACTGAACGGGAAACCACTGGGTAAATCTGACAGGGAGAAGGACTTGGGGATCCTAGTTAATGATAAACTTACCTGGAGCAGCCAGTGCCAGGCAGCAGCTGCCAAGGCAAACAGGATCATGGGGTGCATTAAAAGAGGTCTGGATACACATGATGAGAGCATTATACTGCCTCTGTACAAATCCCTAGTTAGACCGCACATGGAGTACTGTGTCCAGTTTTGGGCACCGGTGCTCAGGAAGGATATAATGGAACTAGAGAGAGTACAAAGGAGGGCAACAAAATTAATAAAGGGGATGGGAGAACTACAATACCCAGATAGATTAGCGAAATTAGGATTATTTAGTCTAGAAAAAAGACGACTGAGGGGCGATCTAATAACCATGTATAAGTATATAAGGGGACAATACAAATATCTCGCTGAGGATCTGTTTATACCAAGGAAGGTGACGGGCACAAGGGGGCATTCTTTGCGTCTGGAGGAGAGAAGGTTTTTCCACCAACATAGAAGAGGATTCTTTACTGTTAGGGCAGTGAGAATCTGGAATTGCTTGCCTGAGGAGGTGGTGATGGCGAACTCAGTCGAGGGGTTCAAGAGAGGCCTGGATGTCTTCCTGGAGCAGAACAATATTGTATCATACAATTATTAGGTTCTGTAGAAGGACGTAGATCTGGGTATTTATTATGATGGAATATAGGCTGAACTGGATGGACAAATGTCTTTTTTCGGCCTTACTAACTATGTTACTATGTTACATATTTTACCTCAGAATAAATGATCAATTCTGGCACTGAAGAGGCCAATTTCTTTGGTAAGATATATTACCAAGTTGCTTATTTTCACATGTATTATTGATTTGAAATAAAAGTTAAAATGCCTGTTACTAGGGTTGAGCGAAACGGGTCGGCCACTTTCAGAAGTCGCCGACTTTTGGCAAAGTCGGGTTTCATGAAACCTGACCCGACCCCTGTGTGAGGTCGGCCATGAAGTCGGCGATCTTCTGAATCTGGAATCGGATTTCCGATACCGATTCCCGATATGTTTAAGATATCGGGAATTGGTATCGGAATTCAGATTTAAGTGTAAAATAAAAAATAAAAATAAAAAATATCGCTATACTTACCCTCTGACGCGCCCTGGTACTAACCGGGAACCTTCCTTCCTTCGAATCAGCGCTTTCAGGACCTTGCGGTGACGTCGCGGCTTGTAATTGGTCGCGCGACCGCCCATGTGACCGCCGCATGACCAATCAGAAGCCGTGACGTCACCGCAAGGTCCTGAAAGCGCTGATTCGAAGGAAGGAAGGTTCCCGGTTAGTACCAGGGCGCGTCAGAGGGTAAGTATAGCGATATTTTTTATTTTTATTCTTTATTTTACACTTAAATATGGATCGCAGGGCCTGAAGGAGAGTTTCCGCTCCTTCAGACCCTGGGAACCATTGGAAACCCAATGCACTGCATTGGGTTTCGAGTTTCGGCCGACCCCAACTTTTTTATAGGATCGGCCGATTTCACTTGACCCGACTTTTGAAAAAGTCGGGTTTCGTGAAACCCGACCCGATCCTATAAAAGTAAAGGTCGCTCAACCCTACCTGTTACTCATTAAGTTTCATTTGTATCTCCTGACTGGATTGTCATGTAAAGAGAACCTGTCACCAAAAAAAACCGGGTATGGGGTAAATCTGCAGGTTAACCCCTTCCCGACCCATGACGCCACGTAGGCGTCATGAAAGTCGGTGCCATTCCGACCCATGACGCCTATGTGGCGTCATGGCGGGAATGCTTCCCTGCGGGTCCGGTGACCGGGGTCATTCAAATGTCACCGTACCCGCAGGTGCAGGGGGACCTGTACTTCACCCCAGGGGGGGTGGCTTTGCCCCCCCGGGTCTACGATCACCGCTGCTGACCTTTTTTTAACCCCCTCCAGCTCTGATTGGAGCTAGCGTCCATGTGACGTTAGCACTCCAATCAGAGCTGGAGGGGCGGAGAAAAACAGCGTCTGCCTCGCTCCTCAGCTTCATCCCATCCGTGGAAGCTGAGGAGCGAGGTGCCCGACTGCTCACCTGCCCCCCCAGACTCCGCGATCGCCGCCGCAGCCGCCGCACACATCTTCAGAGCGCCGCCGCCGTATCCCCCACTGCCACCGCCGCCTCCCCCACTGCTACCGCCAGTACCACCGCTGCTGCTGAGGACAGGTACCTCCCCTCTCCTGTCCTCCACTCCCCCCAACCTCCGCTCCCTCCCCCCTGCCCCCCCCGATCATCCCCCAGCCCCCCTTTATCACCAGCTCCTGCTCTATTTTCTTTTCTCCTATCGCCCCCTGCATCTGTTAGCCCCTCCTCCCCTGGTGATCATCCTCCTCAGTGATCACCACTAATCACCCCCTGCCCCCCCCCTGATCACCCCCTACCCCCCCGATCACCCCCTGCCCCCCCCCTGTCCACCTGATCACCCCCTGCCCCCCTTTATCACCTGCTGCTGCTCTACTTTCTTTTCTCCTATCGCCCCCTGCATCTGTTAGCCCCTCCTCCCCTGGTGATCACCCTCCTCAGTGATCACCACTAATCACCCCCTGCCCCCCCCCTGATCACCCCCTACCCCCCCGATCACCCCCTGCCCCCCCCCCTGTCCACCTGATCACCCCCTGCCCCCCTTTATCACCTGCTGCTGCTGCTGTGTTTTCTCTCCTACTGCCCCCTGCGTCTGTCAGCCCCTCCTCCCCTGGTGATCACCCTCTTCAGTGATCTTCAGCTAATCACCCCCTGCCCCCCCTGATCACCCCCTACCCCCCCTGATCACCCCCTGCCCCCCCACTGTCCACCTGATCACCCCTCTGCCCCCCTTCATCACCCGCTGCTGCTGCTGTGTTTTCTTCTCTCCTACCGCGTTTGCGTCTGTCAGCCCCTCCCCTGGTGATCACCGCTAATCACCCCCTGCCCCCCCTGATCACCCCCTGCCCCCCCCCGTCCACCTGATCACCCCTCTGCCCCCCTTTATCACCTGCTGCTGCTGCTGCGTTTTCTTCTCTGCTACCGCCCCTGTGTCTGTCAGCCCCTCCTGCCCTGGTGATCACCCTCTTCAGTGATCACCGCTAATCACCCCCTGGCCCCCCTGATCACCCACTGATCACCCCCTGCCCCTCTGATCACCCCCTGCCCCCCTGATCACCTGCTGCTGCCAGCTTCATCTCCATCTGACGCTGCATCTCCTCAGCCCCCTCCTGTCCCCCCGCGCCTGACAGCCCCCCGCGCCTGACAGCCCCCCGCGCCTGACAGCCCCCACGCGCCTGACAGCCCCCACACGCGTCTGACAGCTCCCCGCACCTGATAGCCTCCTCCTGCAGAAGAGTTGCACCAAACACTCGCACATACACACGCACACGCAACACTATAATAAAGTTTAGATTTTTTTTTACACACGCACACGCACCACACACACAATGTCCCGCTCATCCCAGTCATCCCAGTCACAAAGGCTGTACTCAGTTGAGGAGGCATATTCCTTTCTTGCCTCCGAAGCTGATAGTGAGGGAGAGGACCCCACTTTTCTGTATTCCTCCCACTCTTCCTCCCCTAGTGACACCGACTCGCCACCCCCAAGATGTCGCAGGCCGAGAAATCGTCCGGAGCCCAGGGGAGGGGAGCCGGAGCCCAGGGGAGGAGAGTCGGAGCCAAGTGTAAGTGACCCCCAACCTAGTGCTAGTGACGCCCAACCTAGCACTAGTGCCCCCGTCTGGACCCCCGTCCCTGAAAACTTTGCTCCACGGATTCCTGATTTCATTCCCCAATCAGGAATCCAATTTGAGACTGCCAACCTCCGGGAGATAGACTTTTTCAAAGTCTTTTTCTCGGAGTCAATCGTCAGTCTCATGGTGGAGCAAACAAATTTGTACGCCCTGCAATTTTTTGCCCAAAACCCAGTTTCATCATTTACTACTTGGAAGCCCGTTGACTCCGTAGAAATGATGAAATATTGGGGACTGGTCCTTCACATGGGAATTGTGAAGAAACCAGAACTTCGCCAATACTGGAGTACTGATATTTTATATCAAACTCCAGTATTTGGCATGGTTATGAATCGCAAACGTTTTGAGGCGATTCATAAATTTCTCCACTTTAGGGACAATACGGACATCCTTCCTCGCGATGACCCGAATTTTGATAGATTGTTCAAAATTCGGCCGGTCATCGAACACTTCAGCAACAAGTTTGCTGAAGTGTACATTCCCCAAAGGGAAATTTGTGTGGATGAATCCCTCATCCACTTCAAAGGGAGGCTTCAGTTCCGTCAGTACCTGCCAAGCAAAAGGGCGAGGTACGGGATAAAACTCTACAAGATCTGTGAGAGTACCTCAGGGTACACTCTCAGCTTTAGAGTTTATCAAGGAAAGGACAGCAGTATCCAGCCCCCAGATTGTCCACCTGCTCTGGGGGTGAGTGGGAAAATAGTGTGGGATTTGGTTCACCCACTGCTTGATAAAGGTTACCATCTGTACGTTGATAACTTTTATACAAGCATCCCACTCTTTCAGTCCCTCTCTGCCAGAGCTACCGTTGCTTGCGGTACTGTGCGCAGAAACAAGAGGGGTCTCCCTTTGTCACTAATTGAGCAGGTTCTCCCAAAGGGTGAGAGCCGGGCCCAATGTAGTGGCAACATGCTTGCGGTCAAGTTCAAAGACAAAAGGGACGTCTTTTTCTTGACAACAATCCATGGTCCCGGCACCACGGCCAGCACTGTTCGAGGTACCCCAGCACAGGTCCACAAACCGGACTGTGCCCTGGGGTACAACAAACACATGGGGGGAGTTGATCTTTCTGATCAAGTCCTCCAGCCCTATAGTGCCATGCGGAAAACGAAGGTGTGGTATAAAAAACTGGCTGTGCACATCGTACAAATGGCACTGTATAACGCATACGTGCTATCACGATGTGCAGGCCAGACCAACAACACCTTCCTTCAGTTCCAGGAGGCGGTGATAAAGGCCCTGATGTTTGGAGACGAGGAAGGAGCGGGCCCCAGCACTGCTGGAACTCAAGTCTCCCGTATGGTACCGGTGCAACATTTTCCCTGTGAGGGGAGAGCAAAAAAAAGGTGCCGGGTGTGCTATAAAAGGGGGATAAGAAGGGAAACTCGTTTCCAATGTGAAACGTGTCCCGACAAACCTGCACTGTGTTTGAATGAATGCTTCAGAATTCATCACACGTCCGTGGACTAGCCACATCCTGATATTCCACTACAGAACTCACCCACACCAGGCTGATATACACAACACCACACACACACACTAACCTGACGTACACTACACCACACCCCAACCTGACGTAGTGTGTCAGATTGGTGTGTGTGGTGTGGTATAGTGTACGTCAGGTTGGTGTGTGTGTGTGGTGTACAGTACACCACACACACCTACCTGACGTACACTACACCACACCCCAACCTGACATACACTACACCACACACACCAACCTGACGTAGTGTGTCAGATTGGTGTGTGTGGCGTAGTGTACATCAGGTTGGTGTGTGGTGTGGTATAGTGTACGTCAGGTTGGTGTGTGTGTGTGGTGTACAGTACACCACACACACCTACCTGACGTACACTACACCACACCCCAACCTGACATACACTACACCACACACACCAACCTGACGTAGTGTGTCAGATTGGTGTGTGTGGCGTAGTGTACATCAGGTTGGTGTGTGGTGTGGTATAGTGTACGTCAGGTTGGTGTGTGTGTGTGGTGTACAGTACACCACACACACCTACCTGACGTACACTACACCACACCCCAACCTGACATACACTACACCACACACACCAACCTGACGTAGTGTGTCAGATTGGTGTGTGTGGCGTAGTGTACATCAGGTTGGTGTGTGGTGTGGTATAGTGTACGTCAGGTTGGTGTGTGTGTGTGGTGTACAGTACACCACACACACCTACCTGACGTACACTACACCACACCCCAACCTGACATACACTACACCACACACACCAACCTGACGTAGTGTGTCAGATTGGTGTGTGTGGCGTAGTGTACATCAGGTTGGTGTGTGGTGTGGTATAGTGTACGTCAGGTTGGTGTGTGTGTGTGTGTGGTGTACACTACACCACACACACCTACCTGACGTACACTACACCACACCCCAACCTAACACTACACAACCCAACCTGACGTAGTGTCAGGGTGTGTATGGCGTAGTGTACGTCAGTTTGGTGTGGTGTGGTATAGTGTACGTCAGGTGTGTGTGTGTGTGTGTGTGGTGAATACTACACCACACACACACCAACCTGACATACACTACATACCTTCCATACACAACATAGTGTCCGCTAAGGATTGGAGCTAATTTTTCATTCAAAAAGTGAAATGGCACTCCTTCCCTTCCGAGCCTTGCCGTGCGCCTAAACAGTGGTTTACGCCTACATGTGAGGTATCGGTGTACTCAGGAGATATTGCCCAACAAATTTTAGCATCCATTTTATCCTGATGCCCATGTGAAAATGAAAAAAATTGAGGCTAAAATAAAATTTTTGTGAAAAAAAAGTACTTTTTCATTTTTATGGATCAATTTATGAAGCACCTGGGGGTTCAAAGTGCTCAATATGCATCTAGATAAGTTCCTTGGGTGGTCTAGTTTCCAAAATGGGGTCATATTTGGGGGAGCTTCAATGTTTAGGCACACGGCGGCTCTCCAAACGTGACATGGTGTCCGCTAAAGATTGGAGCTATTTTTTCATTCAAAAAGTCAAATGGCGCTCCTTCCCTTCTGAGCCTTGCCGTGCGCCTAAACAGTGGTTTACGCCTACATGTGAGGTATCGGTGTACTCAGGAGATATTGCCCAACAAATTTTAGCATCCATTTTACCCTGATGCCCATGTGAAAATGAAAAAAATTGAGGCTAAAATAAAATTTTTGTGAAAAAAAAGTACTTTTTCATTTTTATGGATCAATTTTTGAAGCACCTGGGGGTTCAAAGTGCTCAATATGCATCTAGATAAGTTCCTTGGGTAGTCTAGTTTCCAAAATGGGGTCATATGTGGGGGAGCTCCAATGTTTAGGCACACGGCGGCTCTCCAAACGTGACATGGTGTCCGCTAAAGATTGGAGCTATTTTTTCATTCAAAAAGTCAAATGGCGCTCCTTCCCTTCCGAGCCTTGCCGTGCGCCTAAACAGTGGTTTACGCCTACATGTGAGGTATCGGTGTACTCAGGAGATATTGCCCAACAAATGTTAGCATCCATTTTATCCTGATGCCCATGTGAAAATGAAAAAAATTGAGGCTAAAATAAAATTTTTGTGAAAAAAAAGTACTTTTTCATTTTTATGGATCAATTTGTGAAGCACCTGGGGGTTCAAAGTGCTCAATATGCATCTAGATAAGTTCCTTGGGTGGTCTAGTTTCCAAAATGGGGTCACTTGTGGGGGAGCTCCAATGTTTAGGCACACGGCGGCTCTCCAAACGTGACATGGTGTCCGCTAACGATTGGAGCTATTTTTTCATTCAAAAAGTCAAATGGCGCTCCTTCCCTTCCGAGCCTTGCCGTGCGCCTAAACAGTGGTTTACGCCTACATGTGAGGTATCGGTGTACTCAGGAGATATTGCCCAACAAATTTTAGCATCCATTTTACCCTGATGCCCATGTGAAAATGAAAAAAATTGAGGCTAAAATAAAATTTTTGTGAAAAAAAAGTACTTTTTCATTTTTATGGATCAATTTGTGAAGCACCTGGGGGTTCAAAGTGCTCAATATGCATCTAGATAAGTTCCTTGGGTGGTCTAGTTTCCAAAATGGGGTCACTTGTGGGGGAGCTCCAATGTTTAGGCACACGGCGGCTCTCCAAACGTGACATGGTGTCCGCTAACGATGGAGATAATTTTTCATTCAAAAAGTCAAATGGCGCTCCTTCCCTTCCGAGCCTTAGCATGTGCCCAAACAGTGGTTTACCCCCACATATGAGGTATCGGTGTACTCAGGAGAAATTGCCCAACAAATTTTAGGATCCATTTTATCCTGTTGCCCATGTGAAAATGAAAAAATTGAGGCTAAAATAATTTTTTTGTGAAAAAAAAGTACTTTTTCATTTTTATGGATCAATTTGTGAAGCACCTGGGGGTTCAAAGTGCTCACTATGCATCTAGATAAGTTCCTTGGGGCGTCTAGTTTCCAAAATGGGGTCACTTGTGGGGGAGCTCAAATTTTTAGGCACACGGGGGCTCTCCAAATGTGACATGGTGTCCGCTAAAGAGTGCAGCCAATTTTTCATTCAAAAAGTCAAATGGCGCTCCTTCCCTTTCAAGCCCTGCCGTGCGCCCAAACAGTGGTTTACCCCCACATATGAGGTATCAGCGTACTCAGGACAAATTGGACAACAACTTTCGTGGTTCAGTTTCTCCTTTTACCATTGGGAAAATAAAAAAATTGTTGCTGAAAGATCATTTTTGTGACTAAAAAGTTAAATGTTCATTTTTTCCTTCCATGTTGCTTCTGCTGCTGTGAAGCACCTGAAGGGTTAATAAACTTCTTGCATGTGGTTTTGAGTACCTTGAGGGGTGCAGTTTTTAGAATGGTGTCACTTTTGGGTATTTTCAGCCATATAGACCCCTCAAACTGAGTTCAAATGTGAGGTGGTCCCTAAAAAAAATGGTTTTGTAAATTTCGTTGTAAAAATGAGAAATCGCTGGTCAAATTTTAACCCTTATAACTTCCTAGCAAAAAAAAAAATTGTTTCCAAAATTGTGCTGATGTAAAGTAGACATGTGGGAAATGTTATTTATTAACTATTTTGTGTCACATATCTCTCTGGTTTAACAGAATAAAAATTCAAAATTTGAAAATTGCGAAATTTTCTAAATTTTCACCAGATTTCCAATTTTTTCACACATAAACGCAAAAATTATCGACCTAAATTTACCACTAACATGAAGCCCAATATGTCACGAGAAAACAATCTCAGAATCGCTAGGATCCGTTGAAGCGTTCCCGAGTTATTACCTCATAAAGGGACACTGGTCAGAATTGCAAAAAATGGCAAGGTCTTTAAGGTCAAAATAGGCTGGGTCATGAAGGGGTTAATAGTGTTGTTTTGCTGCCCGGCACTTGCACGTAGCCTAATGCTGCGGGAAGAAAATGAACGTTCTTCTCTGGGCAGTGTTCGGGTTTAAGTCACGGGGGCAAGGCTGGCAGTGGTTCAGTCACAGAGCGGTGACTAAACCTGAACACTGCCCGGGACCCCCCTACACTGGGTAGGGGAGGTCGTACCTAGTCCAGTATCTCCCTGTAGTCACCGACCAGCTTTTCAAACTATTTTCCTCTGAAAGGCCCCAGGATTTCTGAGAAATATGGCTGCAATTGCTCAGCCAGGCTCTGATTCATGGTGCCTGCAGTCTAGGCTGCGTGACTCTAATGATGGGTTCCTGGAAAGTAAGGTCCACGCAGAGCTCTGTGCTGGCAGAGAATGGTGGAAGCAGTGTTATCATTATGATGGAGTATACCCTGGAAATGAGGAATATGCCGCTCGCTGTGTGTGATGTGCCAGGCGCTGGAGCGTGTGATCGAAGCACTGCAGTTGTGGTTGCAGTTTTTATGTACATGAAACACATGGAGAAAATTAACTTTTTATCAGTTTGTTGCAATTTATTAATATCTTGAATTATACTTGGCAGCATCTGGTGTAAGCAATGTGCAGGATATACTCCTCCTGTACTCCCTGATGCTTTTGGTTAACAGGTCTCCCAGGAACTGTTAAGTAAAAGTTCTGCTTTACTGAAATCAAACAGCATAAATGTATAATATCACCGCCATATGTTCAGGAATTGGTCCTAGTCAGGCTTCACCCATAGCATCAGTGATTGTGTGGAGCCCCTTCATACTCTGGGACATGTGTGGTCTCAGTCGTGAAGGATGAAGCTTCACTGCAGCCATGTTGTTCATACAGCGGCACTGTTACCAGGGCGGGGAGTAGGACCGCATATATAACTACACATACATTGGTCTCATGTAACGATACATACAGTGGGTGATATTTGTGTATTTATGGGACCCGATTCCCACAGAAGCCTTTAAGGCTGTGTGCACACGATGCAGATTTGGTGCAGAATTTTCTGCATAAAATCTGCACTAAATCTGCATCTCCTGGCAGAATTCGCAGGTGCGTTTTTGATGCGTTTTTATGCATTTTTTATGCGTTTTTTGTGCACAAATCTGCACAAAAAACGCATAAAAAATGCATAAAAAAACGCACCTGCAGATTTCTATTATGGAGGGGTGCAGAAACGCTGCAGAACTGCACAAAAAAAGTGACATGCACTTCTTTGAAATCTGCAGCGTTTCTGCGCAGATTTTTCTGCACCATGTGCACAGCTTTTTTTTTTCACATTGATTTACATTGTACTGTAAATCACAGTGCGGTTCTCCAGCGTTTCTGCTGCAGAAAAATCTGCTGCAGTTCTGCACTAAATCTGCATCATGTGCACATACCCTTAATGTCCGAACAAATGATCTTGTGACATGTAGTAGTAGATAATCCCTATATTCTCTGCTTCCAGCGGACATTCTTCTGCGTATGACGGACGCTCCACGCCGGCATTCCCATATGGTGGTGGTAAGTGGACGATTTTTATTTAATAACGTTAAAAATGTTTTCACTCCTTATAGTGTTTTGGCTACTCAAAATCCTATTTTGCCTAAATTCTTATATGCTTGACGTGTATGCAGCAATAGGGTGGTCCTTCACCAGCGCAACTTGAGGGTAAATGTCCATCTGGTGAAAATGCTGTCAGCTTTAGCTGCTGATTTCTGTATGTAAGAACTTCAGCGCATTATAGTATAGTTTTACCTTGAAAATCCACACCAGATACGACTTTCCAAAAGAGATCTATCTTGGGAGTAATGCCCCTGTGCCGGCTGGATATGGCCATGAAAGGTTTTTATAGTATGGAGATAAAGGCCTGGTATAATAACTACAATAGGTCACTTTAATCTTTTCACGACATTTGACGTACCTATGCATCATAGTCAGATAGGGGTTTCCAACCTATGACCTATAGGTACGTCATGGCGATCGTTTGTGGCACAGAAGCAACTTGGACGGTAACTGTGTGATGACGAATTCAGACAGTGTGTTACATACATACTGTCAGGACTCCGCTCTGCTTGCCTGTTAGATTGATCTTCATATGAATGCTGATAGTGATTTCCATGCTTGCGATCAATTATGAACTACTTTGTCTTCATTTTGAGAGAAAGCAGAAAGACACTAATCAAGACATGACCGGTATTATGGAAATTGCAAATGACCGGTTATGTAATTTCCATTTGAACTGGCAAGCAAAGCAGAATCCTAACTGTGTGTCTGTCATAACCAAACCAGTTGCATGTCCCATGGCTCTTGGAAGGGGAGTAAAAACGCAAAACGTTCCTGCGTCATTAAGAGGTTAAACCACCAAATTAAGAGGTAATTGTGGCAAATGTAATGAAGCCACTTCCACTTCTGAGTTTTGCATACATGTTTTACGCTTGCGCACCCACCGAGCCTCCGGGACGTGTCCTGGTTTGGTGTGATGTGTGGACCGGTATCACATGTGAATGAACAGGTCGATGGTGCAATTGGAAGCACACAAATCACATCTATGAGCTGTCTGTAAAAAAAAAAAAAAACCTGGAAATGTGAATTTGGCTTTAGTCTTGGTAACCGATAGTCTGCACAGTCATTTTTTTCACTGCACAGATGTCAGCAGGATTGGACTCAGAGTTCAGCATTTTACAGTCTTTGTGGAGCAGGGCGTTCTCTCTTTTCTATTTCCTTTGATATGGTTTGTCCTAATACCTATATTTTACTAATTACCGGTACATGCCAGTAATAAATGGCGTTCCTCTCCCGACCAGACCCTGTGTGTAATATTAGCACACTACTAGTGTATCCTGGGTAGAGGGCTTCATAACACCCGCTCTTTAATATATAAGCAGGCTCCTAAATTGATTCGTATATATACAATAGCATTTTACTTGTAAATCCCCAAAAGATGCCACACATCTCATTGACATCATGACAAGTGAAGGAAATTAGTGGCCAGCACATCCAGCTGCTGCTAGCTATTCCTGGCTGCTTTCCCTGTCTATTGGCAGATGTGCACATATAGGATATTAAACTGCTCCCCATTAACTCTATGGTCACTGCTTCTCTTGGCCCTCGCTCGGACCGCATTGTTTCTGCACTTACAGAGGTAATATAACAAATATCGGGACGCCCCAGAAGAAGGAAATACTGCAAAACACCAGCCCCCTCCTCATCCTCCGAGAATGGGATTATTATTATTATTATTTATTATTATTATTATTATACATTTTTGTAGCGCCATTTATTCCATGGTGCTTTACATGTGAATACGGGGCAAATATAGACAAATACATTAAACATGAGCAGATAACAAGGCACACGAGTACATAAGGAGGGAGGACCCTGCCCTCGAGGGCTCACAGTCTGCAGGGGGTGGGTGAGGATACACTAGGAGAGGGAAGAGGGATTGAGGTGAAACGCAAAATCTGCCTGTGCTTTTTGTGTTCTGGAAACGTCCGCCGCAGCATTCAGTATGGCAGCCCTTACAGCCAAATGCTCAGATCCGCTCACAGCATGTGGTGCATTAGCAAATCTGTTAAATTCTGCTATATGGACATTGCTGCTTTGTAAATTAGGAGGACTTCACAGCTACTCATGACCAGCCCAGGTGTGTCACAGTGGGCCCATGTCTGGCTTCCTCGGCTTGTCAAGAGGCACAGGCTGGCGCTGGCACTAATGTACGCCTAGGTTTACCTGCTCTAATGCCAGCCCTATTTTTCTACTCATTTGTCACAGTCCCTACAGTGATCTGATCCTTGGAAGGTGCCAGGTGTTGGAGCCCCACTGATGTCAAACAGCAGCAAGACATGTAGCCACTGCGACTAGAGCATATTTTTTTCAAAAACGGCAAAAAAATACTCGATTAGGACACAAGCATGCTCAGATAACACCTTCTCCAAGCACGCTCGCTCATCACTAATAGAAATGCAATTCCTACTTTGGCTGGCTTGTTCTACCCCCCAGTGGTTGAGGGCATTTTTCTATTTTATTTTCTAGTTTGTGATGAAAAGTTATCGCATTTGAGTCCTTTTTAAAATTTAGCACCATTTGCCTTCCACAGCCTGTTTTGCACTGCCTATTGCTGGCTGCAGAATGGGTTAACTGAGGATCCATCAGTGAACTTGTTCGGGCTACAGAATTCATCACCTTTAACTGTCTTGTTCTAAGCTTCTCTCATTTAATTTGTGGCCGCAGACCACAAGAAAGTTGAATGCGCAGGGAAATTGTATTGTAAAAGCCAAACAGGGCAACATTTTTAATGAAACAAAAATTTATATATAACGTAAAAAATGCATTTAATGCTTGCTGGACCTGTGAGAATGATGTCATGGCAGTAATGTGACCTGACGTTTAGCACATCCTATGTAGTATAAGAAGTGTAGTCCTGCGGCTAGTGATGGGTAGACGAGTTATTGTGTGTCCGTCTATGGAAACTATCGGGGAGGACACACGGAGCCGCTCCAGTCTCTGCTGGTAGTGTATGTAAACGGTAAGATCTGCTGTTTAGTTTTATGGGTCTGCTCTCTTCACACTTCATGGTACTCTGGATTATTGCTGTCACATGGGTTCATGTGGTAGATCTAAGTGTGAATACACTAGATGCCATGTAATGGGTGAACATCCCAGGATCACACAGCGCATAGCGTATGATAACAGATCTAACACGGTAAGGGCAGCTTTGGATCATTGCTCGGCACACCTGCTCAGTCTCATACACTGTAGATAGCATATGTGGCAGTGATGGCTGTTATTTTCACTAGTTATCACATAGTTAACATTTGTGTTGTGCTGTGCTGCGTCGGCGACACAACGCAAACAAAAACACATGCAAAACGCATTGTTTTGTGACGCATGAGTTCTTTTTTGGTATGATTTTTGACGCAATAAAAAATGCAACTTGCTGCGTCCCCTGCGCCCTGACCCCTGCGCCAAAAAAGACGCATGCGTCACAAAACGCAAGACAACGCATGTCCATGCGCCCCCATGTTAAACATAGGGGCGCATGACGCATGCGTCGCCGCGGCTGCGCCCGACGCAGCCCCGCAAAACACTAATGTGAACGTAGCCTTAGAGGTACGGCCACAATGGCGCTGTTACCTGTAGGGAAGAAATCTGCTTTGTTGTTTTGAAGTTTTTAGGTAATTTTCTTTACACGCACTGGGCTTGACTGGCGCTAGGGTTTTTGGCACTGGGGTCTGTATGACAGGTCGGTGCTTTGTGACTGATCTGTCTCCTGCTTGGAGGTTTGCCCCAGCTCCAATCTCTCCACAGGCGGTGCTTGCGCACATTGATCTCCCAATGATCTTCAGTAACAAGTAGGCTTGAGCGAAACAGATCGGACAAATTCAAAAGTCGCCGACTTTTGGCAAAGTCGGGTTTCATGAAACCCGACCCGATCCTAGTGTGGGATCGGCCATGCATTCGGCGATCTTCGCGCCAAAGTCGTGTTTCGTATGACGCGTTTGGCGCCATTTTTTCAGCCAATGAAGGAGCGTGGGCAGAGTGATGACATAGGTCTTAGGACCAGCTTTTCTGTTCAGGGAGGGGGAGAGGGATATTTCCCATTGACTTTGCATTGGGTTTCGTGTTTCGGTCGATCCCCGACTTTTCGCGATAATCGGCCGATTGCTCAACCCTAGTAATAAGTCATTGTTCGCGCACATGCGCAGACGGACCTCTTGGCTGTTTTCAGCAGAGTGGCGCAGGTGATTGCAGATTGAGAGCTTGGTTCAATTACATTCTTTAGAATTTTTTATTTTTTTTATTCGTTTATTAACATCAAAATAAACTGTTACATACACATTTGTATCCATTATTATTAAACATAATATAAAGTGCATATAATTTTTATGCATTGTTAAACATACAATACAATGCATATTTTTATTTATAACAAGTGTTATCTTGTAGCCCTACCCACCAACCCCCCCCCCCCCCCCCCCCGACCCCCATTTCCTCTTAATAGATCTTACGGTGGATACAGCTCCCGATGAGAGCATATAGGTATATAGAGAGGAGATAAGGCCTTGAGGACCCTGCGAGTTAAGAATTCCTATCAAGGGGAGAGAGGAGATAGCTCGGCCTGCGCTTGTATGTCTCATATGCGATTGAACGGCTGACCTTAGTTGTAGATATCGTAAAAATTGGGATCTCGGTATACCGTGTTTAGTTTGCAATTGCTCAAAAGACACAAAGATCCCCCCGCCATACAGATCACCTATTGAGGAGACACCATGCAAAATCCAAAAGTCAGTGGACGGGTGATTCAACAGAGCTGGAAAATAGCCATTTTTCCACATGGGGCATTTCCGCTATAATATCAATAATTCCAATAGTTTTTTTAATTTGCCTCCAGACTGATCGTGCCAGAAGAAGTAAGGGTAGTAAACGGGGGACAATAATTTTCTCCAGCTCCAGAAAGTTTAGCGGACCGTCAATTTGGGCCGAATGAAGCACGTGGCTTTCAGAATTAGGGAGACAATTATTGGGCATCCATTTATTGATTGCTCTAGCCTGACCAGCCAAGAAATATAGATGAAAATTCGTCATAGCCGCGCCAGCCCCCTGTTTTGGTCTCTGTAGCGTAGGTAACTTGAGTTTGGGCCTAGACCTCTCCCATATGAAAGTTGTGATTTGAGAGTTCAAGTTCGCAAAAAAGCATTTAGGTATTAGCACAGCACTGTGTTGAAGACAATAACTGAGCTTGGGGAGCAGTATCATTTTAATTAGATTGATACGACCAGCTACAGATAGTGGGAGTTTATGCCAAGCTGCAAATTTAGATTTGACCGATTCTAACAATGTGAATATATTAAGTTGTAAATCATATCTACTATATTGAGAAGTGTGGATGCCTAGATCCTTGAAACTGGGTACAATAGGGAGGGAGGAGAGAGTTACAAGATGGGGCATTGGGATATGTGAGAGGGGCATCAATGTGGATTTGTCCCAATTTATGTACAAGCCTGAGTATTTACTAAATTTATCTATAGTGGCAATTACCTGTGGCAATGTTTCCTCCGCCTTATCCATAAATATCACCATATCATCAGCGTATAGACCGATGGTGTCCACACGACCAGCTATGTCTATACCTCTAATGTCAAGAGAGGACCAGACCAGAGGACCATATCGCCAGTGCCTCTATCGCGAGGGCGAAGAGGTCCGGGGAAAAGGGACACCCCTGGGGGGTCCCTCTGTATAGTGAGAAGGGTTTACAAATGGAGCCATTTACAATTATACGGGCTCTAGACTTTATATATAGTAGACCTACCCATTTTAAGAATTTATCACCGAAACCATATTTTTGCAGACATGCTGATAGAAAGGGCCGCTCGAGGGAGTCAAAGGCTTTGGCCGCATCCAGCGATGCCAATGCCCAGGAGTTGTTTGGTACCAATGAGCTATATTGAACCACCGACTGGACTCGTCTAATATTAATAGAAGTATTTTTACCCGGTATAAAGCCCGTTTGGTCCGGATGTATAAGGTCTAATATAATCGAGTTTAGTCTAGTAGCTAAAATTGTAGTAAAAATTTTATAATCTACACTTACCAGTGATATGGGGTGGTAAGATCCACATTCCAAAGGGTCCTTCCCCTCCTACATAAGTATAATAATGTTTGCCTCGTAAAAGGTGTCAGGCATAGATCCTTCCTCCCACATCCCCCGAAACACTCTCAATAAAAGTGGTGCTAGTGTGCCACGATATTTCCTATGTAATTCAAAGGCAAACCCGTCTGGACCAGGAGCCTTCCCAAAGGTCATATCCGTTATGGCATACTCCATCTCCTCCAAGGTGAACTCCGCATCCATGAAGGCTCGCTGGGCTGAACTCAGTGTGGGAAATGTTACATCCGATAATAATTCAGGCTTTCCAGAATATCAAAGTCACACTTAGATGTATATAACGACTTGTAATAGTCGTGGAAACAGTGAAGTATTTCTTCAGTTGAGGATACCAGTGATCCGTCTGGTGTTTGAATCTGTAGTATAGTATTAGATATGTTATGTTGGCGTACCAAGAAGGACAGAAATTTGCTGGCTTGGTTCCCTAGTTCAAAATAGGATTGAAGAGTGAAAAATAATTTACATTTAGATTTAGTGTCTGTATGCTGAGACCTATAACCTCTGGGAAGTTAGCCACTCAATTCTATTACCATTAAGGTACCTTCACACTAAACGATATCACTAGCGATCCATGACGTTGCACAGTCCTGGCAATCGATATCGTTCAGTTTGACACGCAGCAGCGATCAGAATCCTGCTGTGATGTCGTTGGTCGGAACTAGAAGGCCAGAACTTTCTTTGGTCGCCGGCTCTCCCGCTGACATCGCTGAATCGGCGTGTGTGACACCGATTCAGCGATGTCTTCGCTGGTAACCAGGGTAAACATCGGGTTACTAAGCGCAGGGCCGCGCTTAGTAACCCGATGTTTACCCTGGTTACCATCCTAAAAGTAAAAAAAACAAACGCTTCATACTTACCTTCGGCTGTCTGTCCCCGGCGCTGTGCTTTCCTGCACTCACTGTGAGCACAGCAGCTGGAAAGCACAGCGGTGACGTCACCGCTCTGCTTTCCGGCCGCTGTGCTCACAGCCAGTACAGAGAAGCAGAGCGCCGGGGACAGACAGCGGAAGGTAAGTATGAAGCGTTTGTTTTTTTACTTTTAGGATGGTATCCAGGGTAAACATCGGGTTACTAAGCGCGGCCCTGCGCTTAGTAACCCGATGTTTACCCTGGTTACCGGCATCGTTTGTCGCTGGAGAGCTGTCTGTGTGACAGCTCTCCAGCGACCAAACAGCGACGCTGCAGCGATCCGGATCGTTGTCTGGATCGCTGCAGCGTCGTTTAGTGTGAAGGTACCTTTAGTTAAAGGGACTCTGTCACCTGAATTTGGCGGGACTGGTTTTGGGTCATATGGGCGGAGTTTTCGGGTGTTTGATTCACCCTTTCCTTACCCGCTGGCTGCATGCTGGCTGCAATATTGGATTGAAGTTCATTCTCTGTCCTCCATAGTACACGCCTGCACAAAGCAATCTTGCCTTGTGCAGCCATGTACTATGGAGGACAGAGAATGAACTTCAATCCAATATTGCAGCCAGCGGGTAAGGAAAGGGTGAATCAAACACCCGAAAACTCCGCCCATATGACCCAAAACCAGTCCCGCCAAATTCAGGTGACAGGTTCCCTTTAAGAGATTGTAGAAGATAAACATCCCCTTAGATACGCCTTAAGGGCATCCCAAAATAGGTTGGTGTTTTGGGGCTCTGGGTGGGACGAAATGAAGCAATTCAACTGGTCAACAGTCCTATCATTAGAGTCTATTAATTTCAGCCAGAATCGATTCAACTTCCAGACTATACCATTATTTGATTGTCCATATTTAAGTTTAAGGATGACCGGGCTGTGGTCAGATATTCCCCTACTACCATGTTCAATGCTATCCACCCACATTGCCATTCCCTCGGATCCAAATATATAGTCTATGCGAGAGAGAGAGCGTCTGGTAGATGAATGACAGGTATATCCTTTTATCTCAGGGTGGCGTATTCTCCACAGATCCAGCCATCCACTTCCCTCCATAAATAAAGCCAATTGGGATGGAGCCTGAGAGGGGGGTTCTCCAACTATCTCATCACCCAATCTGTCTATCAAGGCGGTTATCTATAACTAGATTAAAATCCCCCATACAAATGACATTTACGTCTGGGAAGTTTAGGGCAAAACCCATTGCCATCCGAAGAACTGATATATTAGCTGGAGGAGGGTTATAAACACATAGTATTACGTATTCACGAGAGTTAATGCATATACAAAAACGAAACGACCTTCAGAGTCCCTCCGGGCCTCCCTAACTTCCCATCTAACATCTCTATGAATTAGCAATGAAACCCCTTGAGTAGCTAGTGTGAAACGCGTGAATGGACCATTATACCCATGGTTTCTGTACACATCGGACCGTGTCTCTAGTCAAATGCGTCTCTACCAACGCCACAGCATGAGGATGATAGCGTTTGATCTGTGAAAATACCTTGATTTTTTTTTACGGGGAGATTTGATACTCCGCACATTCCAGGTCATACATACTATTTCAGATCGCATACTTAAACGACAAAATAGGTATGCATTAGTGTCCGGGCAGAGTCTAGGGTCATCACACAGAGGACAAGAGAGCTGTTGGTGGCGATTTCTACCTAAATAACAGATAGAACAAACAGAAGAAAAAACAGAGCAAAAACCAAACAATATAGGAGTGAAGTCCTGTGCTCCTATTACTAAGTGAAAACGGGGATACCCTCGGTAGGTTCAGCGTCCGGTATTGTTGCTGGGTTGGACGCCCACAGAGAGAGCTCCATTATACAGTTATCAGAAAAAGGAGAAAAAAAGAATTCTGGTAGTATCATGAATACATTACGATTTCTTTGCATTAAAAGCGCTGTGGGTCCAAAGCCATTCAGCCGCTTCCTCCGGATCAGTGAAAAATACAGAAGAACCCTCATGAACAATTCGTAGTCGAGCTGGATAAATCATGGAGTACATGACGTTTTGGTCTTTGAGTCGTTTCTTTATTTCCATAAACCGCGCCCGCTGTTTCTGAAGCTCCATAGAAAAATCCGGAAAGATCGAGAATGTGGCGTTATGAAATTTGATAGGGCTTTTCTGCCGTGCCAGTCATAGAATAGAGTCTCTATCCTTGCAGTTGAGAATACGCGCCAAAAAAGGTCTTGGCGGAGCTCCAGGAGGGAGAGGTCTTGTGGGAACCCTGTGGGCCCTTTCCACAGAGAATGTTGAGGAGAATTCATCTCCCCGAGAGGCCTTAAGCCAGCCCTCTAAAAATTGCTCAGGTTGCTGGCCCTTTGAGCGTGTCGGCAGACCAATAATTCAGATATTGTTCTGACGGAGTCTGTTCTCCAAATCATCTGCTTTTTGTTTCCAGGAGTTTATAGAGCCAGCTACCTTTTGTCAACTTATCCTCCATGGGCATGATTGTGTCTTCTATTTGTGACACTCTTGTTTCCACCTCTGTGACACGTCCTCTCACGGCTTGCATATCCTGCCTTAGATGGCCCACCTCAGTGTGCACATCCTCTATTTTTTCCAGTAAGAGATGATTTGGTTAAGGAGATAGCTTGCATTAATTGTTCAGATGCCTGTTTGAGGGTCAGTTCTTCTTGTTCACCCTCCTCATTACTATCAGAAGGGCGGCTTTTGCGTTGATCCTGTGAGGGATTGTTTCTAAGGGTTCGCACATCATCCGAGAGGTCATCTCTGGCATATCTTTTCAATTTGTCAGCAGCTCCTGATCCCTTGGAGTGCTGAATAGCTGACAGAAGTGAGAGGTAGCAAAATAACTTGTTATATTATGGAATAGTGCCAAGTTCCAGTCACAGAGATGGCAGGACTGGTATAAAGTATTTATATCATATTATGAGGCAGCACTAAATGGGTGAGGTGCTCAGAGTAATAAATGCAGCAGTTCCTAGTCTTCACTAGAGCTCCGTGCACCAGGGGGGGCCCACAGCACCTGGTGAGGCAACAGCAAGGAGGGGGGCCAAACCCTCCAAAGTAATAGCACCGGTAGGGTAAGTGTCTTCCTGACAGGGGAGCGCAGGGCCCAATTTTCCAGAGCACTCACCGCCCGTCCCCTTAATAGAGTTCACAATGCGTGCTCACCTCCTAGACAGTGCTGCAATTATGGTGATCAGCGTCGCGTCTCCTCCTATCAGAGTGCGCACTTATGTAGTGACCTCCGCCTCACATCGGCACCATCGTCCGAGTCCCTCCAGCGCACCAGAGCCCCGCCGCACTCACCCGCAGGTACTGGGGATTTCCCAAGGCTCGGGGGAGTCCCAGCGCCGGCAGAAAATGGCGCTGCTCTGTAGCTTGTTAGAGCGTTCGCTTGTAAAATGGCTGCCGCCTCAAATGGATCCCGCCGACCGTGTAGGCTCCCTCGGCTCCCAGCGTCTCTGGTCCTCACAGCGCTCCTTTATAGTGGCCGCACACCTTCCATGGTCCAAAAGGCCTCAGACCCGACGTAGCCCACACTTAGAAGGGGTCTTAAAGGGAAACTGTCACCCCGAAAATCGCGGGTGAGGTAAGCCCACTGGCATCAGGGGCTTATCTACAGCATTCTGTAATGCTGTAGATAAGCCCCCGATGTTACCTGAAAGAGGAGAAAGACATTAGATTATATACTCACCCAGGGGCGGTCCCGCTGCTGGTCCGGTCGGATGGGCGTCTCTGGTCTGCTGCGGCGCCTCCCATCTTCATTCTCCATGCGGAGACACCATCACGTGTTTCTCAAAGCAGGCAGTGAATAGCCAGGCCTTTCACCGGGAAGGAACAACCAAGGGAAGGGCAGCATCCAATAAAGGAAAACATCCAATAAAGGAAAACCACCTATGCCAAGCATGGTATCCATCCACAGACAGACGTTGAGAAACACGTGATGGTGTCTCCGCAGCTCCTCTACTTGCATTTGCATATTTGGGGGCAGTGTTCTGGATCACTGCGTTGAGAAACACGTGATGGTGTCTCCGCGGTGTTGGATGTTTTGGTCTCCACGAGGTCAATCATCCGTGCCTTTATAGACTTTCTACTAGGCACTGCTCCTGATAGCCAGTTTCCTACTCCACACTGATGAGGGGCAAAAACCCCGAAACAGCTGTCTGTGGATGGATACCATGCTTGGCATAGGTGGTTTTCCTTTATTGGATGCTGCCCTTCCCTTGGTTGTTCCTTCCCGGTGAAAGGCCTGGCTATTCACTGCCTGCGTTGAGAAACACGTGATGGTGTCTCCGCAGCTCCTCTACTTGCAGGTTCCCTTTAATGACAGGATAAAGTCAGGATATTAGGAGCTCTCCCCAGGGTACGTCCTCTCTCTCTTCAGCTACATAGCCATGCCCCCATTCTTTAGAAATTTTAATTGAGCCAAAATCTGTCTGTGCTTCGGCTGCCACCGGTGCTATTTTACTGAAGACCGCCGGGATATGAATCTACACAAGCACCCCCAACCGCAGCAAGGATGGCGTCGGCGAGAACTTTGAAACAGGTGGCGGACCCTGTCTTACAGACACCAGAGGCAGGTGGAGGGTCTTGGGCAGAAGCAGAAAACCCTCCACACAGTCACTCCCTTGTGCACCTTAAGCTTATTACACTAAAACTTCAAGTGTGGATTAAAGAACTTCCGCCATGCAGGTTTCTGGACTAACGTATCTATTTAATCTGTATCACAGCCATTTTGCCATGTCTTTACTTTAAAGGGAACCTGTCACCAGTTTTATCATATATCAACTAAAGCTATCATCTTATTCGGTGCCTGTGCTGAATTCCATGAATGCTTGTATAACTCCCTGACTTCCCCTGTATACCCACCAAAAACCTTTTGAAGTTCTCCCGTTCTGTAATCCTTTGTGAAGTTTGATGGGTTTGGCTTCTGGCCTCCATCCCTCCTCCTGGCTGATGCTCGCCGTCTTCCTTCTTTGATTGACATCTTACATATTGCCGGGTGAAATCTGGTGCCTGTGTAGAGAAACTGTGGCTTGCGCCTGTGCACTATGCTTTACCCTAGTCCAGGCAGAGATGAAAACATAAGTGCTCATTTGCCGGCTCATGAGCCGTGACATGTTTTGGGCGCATGCACACTTATGCTTTTGGCTCTGCCTGCAGTAGGGTAAGCACAATGTGGAAGACACAGGAGACGTCATCCACGTCAATCAAAGAAAGAGGACGGCGCGCAGCAGCCGGAGGAGGGATGGAGATGCTAGAAGCCATGCTTATCGGACCAGACCGAAAAGATTAACATACAGTATGGGAGAGCATCAAAAGGTTTTTGGCGAGTATACAGGGGGAGTCGGGGGGGGGGGGGGGTATAAGCATTTATGGAATGTGGCACAGGCGCTGAATAAATGTGATGTTTTAGTTGATAAATGACAAAACTGGTGGCAGGTAACTTAACATGTAAAATGTTGCCAACAGTAGGTTCAAAGCCACAACATCTGCGTTTTAATTATTTGTGAGTGGGGTCTTGGTCTCGTGCTGCCCCATGTAAGTCTTTGTCAATAAATATTCCATTTAAGGGGCTGTCCAGGATTCATTTTTATTTCAGTATGGTCTAACAGGCATATAAAATTGTTCACGAGGTCCAGTGCTGCCTCTCCGCCGCTACCCATCATCTATTTTGACAAGCTGCAGTGGTAAATTTACAACTACAGTGCACGATACCACTGCAGCCAATCACTGGCCTCAACAACTCATTCTGTTTATATCAACATCACCTCTGAGTCGAGTCTATAAGATTGAGGCATAAGGAAACCCATTTTAATGCATAGAGAGGATATTCCGCATCAGAACGTTTTGTACTTCTATCTGTAGACTAACTCACAAAAATCAATTGTCTTTTCTGTGATGCCAATGAGAAGGTAAAGCTAATCTTGTGCTTTTTGTGTTTTGCTGCAGTATCATTTCCACATATGCCTGGTTCTGGAGGCCCATGGTCCACAATGGTAGAGACTTCCAAACCATGGGACTACTATCCTCGAAGAGAGAAGGACAGAGATCGTGAAAGGGACAGGGACCGTGAGAGAGAGCGCGACCGGGACAGAGAACGTGAACGCCCGAGAGAGCGAGAGCGCGAAAGAGAGAGAGAGCGTGATCACAGTCCCAGCGTGGGAGCTTACAACAGGTGAGTAAAGCTTGTATTCCAGGAGGGAAAATGTGATTTGTTTTTCATGCACCTTAAATGGGGGTCTGTCAGACCACACTGACAGTATACACAATGTGGCCTTGTAGGAGGATACAACCCCTATAAAAAAAAAAAAAAAATCTCACATTTAGTGTTCTAACCACTGCCTCTGTTCTGCAGAAGCTGAAGTTTAAGGAAATATGCTAATTAGTGTGCTCTGTGCACTCTGGGTGTGGCCAAGAGGCTCGGTGTACTGCTCCACCCACTAGTTTTGCATATCCCCACTTCCCTTGCTGGTGACTGACAAACCTGGCTTACCTGAGCTTTCTTTCAAGGCAGTGCTTGCTTCAGGCACACCAGTGAGTTCTGCGAATCACCAGTAAGGGAGGCCAGTGCATACCATTGGGTGAAATGTGCACTGAGCCTCATGACCACACCAAGAGAACCCCAAGCGCCTTAAAGAAACCTTCCCATGAAGATTATTTTCTTTAGAAATCTGTGTATATACGAGTGTTTTACTGTGTAGTATTAGTGTGTTAATATGCTCACCTATCGCAGTCTTCTCTTTTGTCCAGCGCCGTTCTGCTCCTTTTCTCAGTGACATCACCAGTCTTCAGACTCTCTGAATTACTTTGTGTGAGACTGAATTCTCTTGCACCATGTACCCTATGGAGCCTGGTTCTGACGCTCCATAGACTTACATTGTAAAAGCCACTTCTGGGTTTCACAATGTGCTGTGTGTCCCAGAGAGTCAGCAGAGCAGTGACATCACTGAGAAACGGAGCAGAACTGTGCCAGATCCAGGAGAGCTTGTTGTGTCTAACAGCCGAGGCTGGAGATGAGCTCCGATCATTGCTGTTTAACCATTTAAATGCCATTGTAACCAGTATTGGCACCCACCACCTTCCATTTGGGTTTCTCCTGCAAAACAATTGAGGGGCACCCGTAGGGTTACCATGGAAGTCGGGGGACCTTCTGAAGGCCCCCCATCTCTGCAATCTTATACCTTTTTGGTGATCGTAAACCACTCCTGTGAAGATCAGCCTGTGGAGATTGAATGATCGCAGGTTCATTTAATACAGGTACTGCAAGGAGACTAATAAAGCAACAAAGAAATATGAAAAAATAACAATTTGAATTCTCCCCTTTCGAACTTTAAAAGTAGACCTGAAAACTAAACCATTCGGTTTCGCTGCATTCCTTAAAGTGCTTACTATTAACCTATAACATTAATCAGACCATATGATAAACACCATACAGAGAAAAAAAGAAAAATCAAAACCCAAAAATTGCTGTTTGTTCACTTCTCCCTAAAAAGTGATCAAAATGTTGTGTGTACACACAATGTAAATCATTAAAACAATCAATTCGCCATATGAAAAAAAAAAATCAAGCCCTCATATGGCCTCATTGACAGAAAACTGGAAACGTTACAAGTCTCTGAAAACACAAAAAAAACATTTTTCTCCTACGCCTCATTGGGGGACACAGGACCATGGGTGTTATGCTGCTGCCACTAGGAGGACACTAAGTAATACAGAAAGAATAGCTCCTCCCTTGCAGTATACACCTTCCTGTTGGCTCTCAATGAACCAGTTCTTGCTTAGTGTCTGTAGGAGGCGCTTGGGTCTGCTTTCAGACCCCACCGTTTTTATTTTTATTCTATTTTTTCCTTAACGGAGCGAATGGGGGCGACGGATCCTTTCTAGGTTCCGATTTCCGAACCATCAACAGGCAAGAACGCGGAGCGTCCCTCCCTGTACCCTTTCCTGCACCGTTGGATGCCAGCTCTGAGCTCACCTTACGGGCGACGGTTCCTTCGTGTTCCGATCTCCCCCCTCTATACCAGGCGACCACATGGAGTAGCCCTCCATTTACCTCTCCTGGAGCCAGATGCATAGCCGGACATAATGTTTATGGCGTCCGTGCAGCCCCCCACTGCATCACCACTGTTATAGCGGATGATGGAAGGCAGCAGAAGCTCTCCACCCCCTCCCTGACTATGGCGACGGCCCACTCTTCCTGATCTCGGCGGCCATCTTTGGACACCCACAGGGCTGATGCTGCAGCGCTGCTCCTGCGTTTTCAGTCACAGCTTCAGGGATTAGTGATTTCTGTGGACATATTGCGGACCTCCCCCATGGACACAGGACCTGGGAAAGCTGCAGAAACATAGCTTAACCCTTCCCCTGCTAGTAAGCGCTCTCCTCAAGGCTACACTGTCTCAATCAAAGCGTAACAAAAAGTCTGGGAAAACCCACACTGTGTTTTTTGCTGCTTGCACCTCTTGTAAGGTATCTCTTCCCTGGGGTCACAATACTGCGTTATGCTCCGCTTGTGAACCGGTGACTGGTCAGGAACCACCTGTTACGGACACCTAGTTCCCCTGAGTGGGCTACCTCCCTTACCCGGTCTATGGCATCCCTGGCCAAAGCGTTAGACTCGTTCCGAGACCCTTCCTCTAACCAGGGCACCTTTACGGATAATGCTTCCGATGATCAGAACCCCTTGCACTCTAGGGGTCGTACCTTAGCAAGGAGCTCTCGCTCTTCCAGGAAAAGGACTCATGCCTTGTCCCCAGCCCATCACCGGAAATGGGGTTCTGAGAGCTCCATTTCTCGCTCCCCCTCCCTTGGGGCTAGTAGAGAACCTGGCACAGAGGACGATTCTGACACGTCCCTAGATCAGGAATTTCAACACGATCAGGAGACTCTCGACTCTCTCATTAAGTCAATAAACAAGGCCCTGAAGCTAGATGAGGAACCTTTATCTAAAACGGTTCATGATGTGCCCTTTAAGAGGACCAAGCGGGCTCACAGAGTGTTCGCCAATCATCCCGAATTTAAGGAAATCAGTGAATCTCATAGGATCCGTCTAGATAAACGCTTCACATGGCAAAAGCCCATGGAGTCGAAATATCCCTTTGCGCCTGATCTAAGAAAAGATTGGTCACAGTCTCCTCTGGTAGATCCTCCAGTATCTCGCCTAGTTACTAAATCTATTTTATCCTCTTCGGAGGGCGCCTCAATTCAAAGACCCCACCGATCGTCAGATCGACAATATGGCTCGTTCAGCTTTTGAAGCCTCAGCAGCCGCCCTCTTTCCATCTTTTGGCGCTACGTGGGTGGCTAAGGCTATGATCCATTGGGCTGAGGTCTTGTCTTCAGCTGTTCTTGATACCAATCTTCCCCCCTGAGGTAGCAGACCTCGCTACTCAGGTAGCCAGAGCTGGGGATTTTCTAGTCACCGCGTCTCTGGATGCCACTGACTGCGCTTCTCAAGCAGCAGCAAACGCCATCACCATTCGGAGGTCCTTATGGCTCAGGGACAGGCATGCGGATTCTGCTTCCAAAAAGTCATTGACTTCTTTACCATATCAGAGCGGTCGCCTTTTTGGCGAAAAACTCGATCAATTAATTTCTGACGCCACTGGAGGGAAGAGTAAATTTCTCCCACAACAGAGACTCCTTCGGCCCTTTCGGAACCAGCAACAGCAGGCTCGGTCCCGATTTTTTTCCAACTCAAATTGGTCCTCTACTTCCACATCTTCCGGACCCGGCCGGGCACAACGTAGGGGTAGAGGTCCCCAGACCTCTTACAAACCTTCCCCTTCATGGAGAGGCAGGCATAGGCAGTCAGGATCCAGGGGGTCTAGCCCGAGCAGATCTACCACACAAGGACTCCCGGTGGTATCCAGAGGACACCCTCAAAGTAGGCGGCCGCCTCCTTTCCTTCACCGACGCGTGGCTCTCGGTCGTTCACAACGAATGGGTTCGGGACCTAGTGTCCTCCGGATACAAGATAGAATTCTTCTCTCTTCCACCAAATCGTTTTTTCCTGTCTTCTCCTCCCAGGGCAAAGGCATCAGAGTTCTTCCAAGCGATAAGCTCTCTAAAAGAAGACGGGGTTATTATCCCAGTCCCTCAAAGTGAAAGGTTTCAAGGTTTTTATTCAAACCTGTTCATTGTTCCAAAGAAGGACGGTACAGTACGACCCATACTGGACCTAAGACTGCTGAACAAGTCCGTCGGTTCCGATTGGAATCGCTTCGTTCTGTCATCGCCTCCATGGAAAAAGGCGAGTTCCTGGCATCTATAGACATCCAGAACGCGTACCTCCACATTCCAATTTTCCCCTCTCACCAGAGGTTCCTTCGCTTTGCAGTTCGCCACCGCTCCCAGGGTATTTACCAAGGTCATGGCGGCCGCCGTGGCCATCCTTCACACCCGAGGCGTGGTGGTGCTACCGTATCTAGACGATATCCTCATCAAAGGCCCCTCTTTCCGCGCCTGCAAGGAGGCTGTGAACATCACAATAATTCTCTTTCTCGCCTGGGTTGGAAGATAAACTTCATAAACTCTTCCCCAGTAGCGGCTCAGCGAATTTCCTTTCTAGGAATGATACTGGACTCGTCCCAGGGGTTGGTGCTCCTTCCCCCGGAAAAGATCTCAGCCTTACAGCGGGAAGCTCAGAAGCTCTCTCAACCTCGCACTCACTCTCTGCGCTTCAGTATGAGAGGCCTCGCCAGGATGGTAGCAGCCTTGGAGGCGGTTCCATTTGCCCAATTACACCTCCGTCCCTTACAGCATGCCCTCCTGGCTGTTTGGGACAGGAACCCGTTCTCCCTCGACCGTCGGTTCTTCCTTCCCCAGCAAGTCAGTCTCTCAGGTGGTGGACATTAAAGTCCTCCCTGAATCAAGGGAAGTCTTTTCTTCCAGTACATTGGCTAGTTGTGACAACAGATGCCAGTCTTCTAGGCTGGGGAGCGGTGTTCTTACATCACACTGCTCAGGGCCGCTGGTCACTTCAGGAATCACGCCTTCCGATCAACATATTAGAAATTCGGGCAATCGGGTTAGCTCTTCTCTAATTCCATCCCTTCCTGGCGGGTCGTCCCATCAGGATTCAGTCCGACAATGCCACTGCCGTGGCATACATCAACCGACAGGAGGGAACCCGCAGCATGGCAGCCATGAACGAGGTAGGCTACATTCTCCGTTGGGCCGGGGAAAACCGCTCAATGATTTCTGTGGTTCACATCCCGGGAGTGGACAACTGGGAGGCAGATTACCTCAGTCGTAAAGGCCTCGACTCCGTGGAGTGGTCTCCATCCGGAGATCTTCCACAAGATCTGCTGTCGTTGGGGAACTATGGACGTGGATCTGATGGCCTCACGGCTAAATTCCAAGGTTCCACGACCCAGCAGCCATTGGGCCAGATGCACTTGTACTCCCGTGGCATCATTTTCGGCTTCCATACATATTTCCCGGGAATGGTTTTCACTTCACAGTTGTGCCCTGTCAGGTTTAATAAGTGGATTTCTTGCCTTATGAATGGAGTTGGGACCATCAGTTGTGTTGTGCAGAAGTCTGGTGGATACACAGCTGATAGTCCTACTGAATAGACTGTTAGAATTTGTATTATGGCAAGAAAACAGCAGCTAAGTAAAGAAAAACGAGTGGCCATCGTTAATTTAAGAAATGAATGTCAGTCAGTCCAAAAATTGGGAAAACTTTGAAATTGTCCCCAAGTGCAGTGGCAAAAACCATCAAGCGCTACAAAGAAACTGGCTTACATGAGGACCGCCCCAGGAAAGGAAGACCAAGAGTCACCTCTGCTTCTGAGGATAAGTTTATCCGAGTCACCAGCCTCAGAAATCGCAGGTTAACAGCAGCTCAGATTTGAGACCAGGTCAATGCCATACAGAGTTCTAGCAGCAGACACATCTCTACAACAACTGTTAAGAGGAGACTTTGTGCAGCAGGCCTTCATGGTAAAATAGCTGCTAGAAAACCACTGCTAAGGACAGGCAGCAAGCAGAAGAGACTTGTTTGGGCTAAAGAACACAAGGAATGGACATTAGACCAGTGGAAATCTGTGCTTTGGTCTGATGAGTCCAAATTTGAGATCTTTGGTTCCAACCACCGTGTCTTTATGCGAAGACACGGTGGTGAAGAATGGAGGAGGAGTGATGGTGTGGGGGTGCTTTGCTGGTGACACTGTTGGGGATTTATTCAAAACTGAAGTCATACTCATCCAGCATGGCTACCACAGCATCTTGCAGAGGCATGCTATTCCATCCGGTTTGCGTTTAGTTGGACCATCATTTATTTTTCAACAGGACAATAACCCCAAACACCCCTCCAGACTGTGTAAGGGCTATTTGACCAAGAAGGAGAGTGATGAGGTGCTACGCCAGATGACCTGGCCTCCACCGTCACCAGACCTGAACCCAATCGAGATGGTTTGGGGCGAGCTGGATCGCAGAGTGAAGGCAAAAGGGCCAACAAGTGCTAAGCATCTCTGGGAACTCCTTCAAGATTGTTGGAAGACCATTCCCGGTGACTACCTCTTGAAGCTCATCAAGAAAATGCCAAGAGTGTGCAAAGCAGTCATCAAAGCAAAAGGTGGCTACTTTGAAGAACCTAGAATATAAGACATAATTTCAGTTGTTTCACACTTTTTTGTTAAGTATATTCTTCCACATGTGTTAATTCATAGTTTTGATGCCTTCAGTGTGAATGTACAATTTTCATAGTCATGAAAATAAAGCAAAATCTTTAAATGAGGTGTGTCCAAACTTTTGGTCTGTACTGTATATGTAGGTATCTGTTGTGCATCTACAGCTGTTACACGGTGCTCAGAATGCTCTTTATGGCTCCTAAGATGCTACATGACAGTATACATGGGGTCTGCTGTGTGAGGAGGTAATGGAGCAATGGTGGCATTCGGGCTGAGGGGGCTCACACAGTTGGTAACCCCTTAGGGGGATGTCATGGTGCACGTTGCATGTACTTTAGTATAAGTAGCCAGCCTTAAATTGGTTTTGCAAATTTTTCACCATTAAAAAAAAAAAAAACATCCCTGAGTATCCTCCACTTTATATGTAATTGTATTTTTTTCTAATGTTCTGTTTACATAAAGAGATACCAGAACAGCAGAGTAAGGGGTTATGGTAAGGAATAGATCCAAGGCCGACCTCCTGTCCTTTCTCTTTATGTAATAACTAAGCTGCCTCCTCCCTTGTTCTGGCTTTTGGAGGCGTTCACATGGCAGTCATTCCCCCGACCCTGCCAGCACATTGCACTAGGAGTCAGTGTTGCTTGGTGTTTATTCCGGCTGAGTATATCCCCTCCCCCTGCGCTGACCCCATAGTTTGCGGTGTCCGGTAAATACGGAGGGTATCTGCGCAGATTAGGCACCAGCGACTGGAACGTTCTTGTTTTTCTCCGTAGTCGCTGTGATCTGGTCCTGTAAATGGCGTGTGTCTTGTGTTACAAATTACAGGGGGAATGTTTTGGAGTTTCGGAGTCTTGTCCACATATGTTGAACAGACACCTTGATTCTGTTCCAAAACATAAAGGAGCATTTCTGTTTAACCCATTCAGGGCGCTGGCCTCTACTCCCTACCCCTAGATCTCAAGGAGTTAACCCTAACAGACTTAATAGCTTCCAGACAAAGCCAAGTCTCTCTGCTCCCGCCAGCTATGAAAACACTGAGGCTGCTAACGGGAGGCCTCCACTTTCTTTTTTTTCCTTCCCCCCCTTTTGCTGTGTTTAAATGGCTCCCTCTCCAACCACCGCCATATGTTCTTCCTGAGTGAACCAGCCTTTGCCATGATTAAAGACAGCCATGTGGCCAGGAGAACGTCATGTTGGTCTTACTCACGGTTAGGCTGTATGCTAGTTTCTTATAATGCATACATGCATTTTCCACATCAATGATTTTATTTCCAGTGCAGAATTAAGGTTCTGTAATGAAGGACAGCTGCCGCATGGTATTTTTAGTGTTGGGCGTATAGATGTGCTGGTTATGCCGCTTTCATTTGCAGTGGCTTTTGGGTTAAAGTTGAGAAATCCAACATATACCTCTTACAGATACCATGGTAAAGGCTCTCATGGCATTCATCGCCCATAGACTGTTTATAAATATTTTCACATATAATATACGTTCATATACACAGACCCTTTAAAGGGCCATGCTACGTGATCCTAGCTATAACGCCAAGCCGTGCCCTTCTCTAAAGGGAAAGGCCTCTATTTTCATTCAGCTGTTTTAGGATTCTTCACCCTTGTCCATGCAATGTAGGAGACTGGTTGGCTGGGTGGGAGGCCTTCAGAAGAAGTTCTTAAGAATGGACTGTCATGGGCGCATGACTAGTCTCGTCTCTCCCCATGACTCCTGATCACCTTTTCAAACGTAGCATATCCGAGAAAAATATACTTGGCTGCTATCGTGTTGCCTGTAGAATCAAGTGACCGGTTACATTGAAGGTGGCCACCAAGAGGCGGTTTACATGCCCATGTCCCAGAGACCATTGCATGGTTTGTCTCCATCAGGCTAATCGGGGTCTGTGATACATTTGACGTATGCAGTAATGTACTTGGCACATGCAGCAACCGTACACTGCAAATGTGAAGCTACCATAGGGGATTTTCATGTGTAGCCTTTTTTTTATTAGCTTTTTTCCTGCATTAAAAAGGCTGGCTAATGACAGAAAACTGCGTTGAAAATTAGACACATTTTAGGTGTATTTTTTTTATGCTTTTCTCTTTGATCTAAGTGCGGGAAAACTACAGTAAGAATGCGGAAACAATTGACTTGCTACATTTAAAAAATACATAAATAATGCTCAAGTCAAAAAATGCGTGGGGTTAAAAAACACCATGTGAATGAGAAATCTTACTCTTTTTTTTTTTTTTTTCCCCCCAGTTACAAAAAAATTATTAAAAACTCTGCACAAGCCCTTGCTGTTTCAGATGCTCATCCATTTATAGTCCATGGTTCTATTCTGCATTTGCCTGGTGCTTTTTTCTTTTTATATGAACACTCGATTAGCTGAGCTTAAAGGGACATCTATTGCTCAGGTGTCCGCCCTGAAAAAGAGGGGTATGAGAATAAATGCCGAGGACTTCTACAAAAATGTGATTTGAGTGAGTTTCATGATCACTTGATGTGTTGAGCATAACTTTTCTGCTGTCAGACGCAGAGCGCTTGTTAAACACCATGTTGTGGTGCTGCGCGCTCCGCAGACGTGGCTAACCCGAACATGTGGCCTGTGCCAAAGCCTTTGGATGTAGCCAGACAGCATGACGTAGTCATATCGAGAGCCAGATCTGCAGGAGTCACTGTACAGCAGGAATTTCACTCTCCATCTCCCAGTCTTTATGGCTGTGAAGTGTATCTTCCCTGTCGGCAGTGATGCAGTTTCCAGGATGTGACATCTTAGGAAGGCTCGGCACACAATGTTCATCGTTGGCTGTCTGCAGAGTCTGGTCAGTATGGACAAAGAAAGCCCGGAGGTTTCATGCCCAATTACCCTCGTCATAGCCGATGAGGAGGCGTCCCTTCATTTTATCATTACTCCAGCACTACACTTCCATCATTTGTAGTTGTCTGGAGAACCGTGAGTCTTATTTTCACATATAGTGTTAAACTTGGCTAAGTTGAAGTTTTGCCTGGAGTTTAGGTGCTGTACCCCCTCCCTTATGCTTCATCATAGGCAGCTGCCTGGTTTCCCCCTGTACGCCCTATTAAATGGTGGTCTTCATACAACCCATGATGACCGTGTATGGAGAAGCCTCGTTTATAGCATACATACCGCACGGTGGCTCACTTGCCGCCATCGTTGCTCTTCCGTCCTCTACAGATCCGTCCACGAGCAGCATGTGCATGGCACTTTGTATGTTGTAGTGTTTGTATCTTCCTCCTTTTTCCCATGCTCCAGGATGGGGAATATAGCTATTGCGCCCAATATTAGTGTTTTTTTTCTCTAGGAGTCATATTTGTTAAAATTAACCACAGTAAACGCAGTCGTGGTGATTTCTGTCCTTGAATTAGCTGAACAGAAAGTTACGATCGATGATCTTGTCAGCATCTTCAAGCTATGAAATATCCCAATTTTATTATTTTGTGCCATTAATTCACAGGTGACAACCAATATGGCTGCACTTTGTACCAAGCAGGTCAAAACCTCTAGGTAAATGGGACTATACACAGGTGGTGGATACTTGCCCAACACCCTGGCATATCTGACCATGTAAGGCAGGATGTTTCAGTTTGTAATTTATTAATTCTTATTTTTCCAGTAAGATCTAGAGCAATTATCTCTTCCTGAACTCTTTTCGCACAGTTTAAGACTCTTTATCTATAATGATAGGAACATCAGTACATCAAGAGAAGCAAACTACCCTCGCAGACCACATCTGGTCCTTATCTCTTGTGATACCATCTTGCTGTATGTCTCATTAGTCAATGTGATCCATATTAAAACCATTCAGTCCCATGTTTGCAAGGGAACAGAACATTTTGAGGGTGTCCCTTTTCAGAAAGCTTTCCCATAGGCTACAGTTTCTATAAAGAAAAAAAGTATTATTTACCGTCCCCGGGTCTAGCACCAACTCTCCGACACTGCCTGGTTTCTGTTAGCAGACAATCAATGAGTTCAGCAGCTAGTGTGGTCTACACCGGCAGTATTTCTGACCTCACTGATTGGCTGCAGTTTGGGAACGGGGGAGCAGAAGTAATTTGCGTCATTATGGTTGAGGGGAAAATGGTGAAAAATAAAGCCCCCTACACATGTTAGCTAGCTGTCGGCTGACTGATCGCTCTGCCTCCCATACAGAGGAGCATCTTGCTGTGTTCTGTACAAGGGCTGCTAGCACGTTTCTCTGGCAGCGGCGTATCTCAGAACAAAACGATCAGCTGCCGAAATTTAGCAGGCCGTACTCCTCCCTCCTGACATCTCCTGGATTCCCCCATACATATTATATATCAGCCGATACTGCCAACTTTTAATGTTTTGGGTCCTTAACCAATTTCCTCTGGACCATCAAGTTGTGCATAATTTTCATTAAGTCCAAACAAAAATTGGAATTTCTTTGATCTTGAGTGACTGTATTTGTCTTTACAATTTTTACAGTGAAGAAGAGCGATACAGGTACAAAGAGTACAGTGAGCGAACTGAGAGAACCGAGAGGACCGAGAGGAACTATGAGCGCCACAGGGAGAGAATTAGCAGAGAGAAGGAGGAGCGACACAGAGAGAGGAGGCATCGGGAAAAGGAAGAGTCCTCACGCCATAAATCATCAAGAAGGTAATATCAATTTAATTTTCTAGAACTATAAAACGCTCATCAAGGACAAGATGAATTATTTTCTTGCCCAAGGCAAGTTTTGAACGATTTAGTTAAATGCAACATGGTGGAATTTCTATACTTTCTAAGACAGTCTGAGTGGATGACGTTGAGGCAGGATTTAAAAAACAACCTCGAGTCATTTATTGGCATTAAAGGGGTTGTCTGGTGCTGCTCACTTCCATATCATTAGAATAGGACACATGCGCGCTTCCTGGCAGGTATGTCTATATGTTATGTCAACAGTGTCGCTCCACTCCTGACAACCACCTTTAAAAACATTGTGAGTTTAGCTTTTTAAAGGGAATCTGTCAGTAAGATAAACCCTCCTAAGCCATCTGTATGGGCTGGTAGGCCATAGGAAGCAACTGAGAATCTGCCTCGAGCTTATTTTAAATGAATAATGTTACCAGTGTGATTGGCACTTTGCTCTTCTGATATCACTGCACAGCTGTGTGTGATTATAACTAACACAGTACAACAGAACTGAACTCACTTTCATTACAAACACATTTGCAGCAGTTGTCCTCTCATAGTGCTTCAGCGTCCATCTTACACAGCCGGTGTGGGGGAAGTGCAATACAGCAGCACTGACTGTACTGTGTTAGTTATAATCAGACCTAGGCAACCCAGCTCTGCAGCAGAGCTGCCAGCACTATGGCAGGCAACCCAGCTCTGCAGCAGAGCTGCCAGCACTATGGCAGGCAACCCAGCTCTGCAGCAGAGCTGCCAGCACTATGGCAGGCAACCCAGCTCTGCTAAACCGTGTTGGGTATAATCACACACAGCTCGGCAGTGAGATCAGGAGAGCAGATGGTCAGTTGATTACACGTCTCACACTGGTAACGCCTCCTTTCATTTTAAATAATTTCTGGAAGCAGATTCTCAGGGACATTTATGTCCGGTCATCTCATTAACATAAAAAAATGGATTTCTTTGGAACAAGATATCAGTTTGCAGATCTCAAGGTATCATTTTACTCAGCTTTCTATGCCCATGCCAATATAGATGGCTTAAAAGGCTGGTGCTACAGAGAAATTCCCTTTTAAAGTTTTTTTTTTTTTTTTTTTTCTTAAGCAAATTTTTTTTTTTGACAATTTTTTTTTTTTAAATCCTAATTACCCTATATACTCGAGTATAAGCCGACCCCCCTAATTTTGCCACAAAAAACTGTGAAAACTTAATGACTCGAGTATAAGCTTAGGGTGGAAAATGCAGCAGTTACCGGTAAATGTCAAAAATAAAAAGATACTGTGATGAGGGAACAGCCGCCATCTTTGGACGGGCATACTAAAACAGATTGGCGTGACTCCATTTTGTCTCCTGGTCACAGGAGGGCTCCTGGCCCCCACCTTTCTCTCCCTGAATAAAGTTCCTATTAGTATGCTAACGGGCTGAGCTCAATGTAAACTGTAGACGGTATTTCAAAGCTGTGAGGAAACCACGCCAGCAGGGGGCTTGGAAATGCTTGGGGACTTAATTAAAACACGCATGCCAAGTGGCCACTGGATACACATCTATTATGGCAGCCCAGCCGAACCGTCTCCAACATGGAATTGTGAATTATGGACGCATCGTCCGAGGTACAGGCTCATAAAAAATATTCTCCTTGCCCTAAAGAAATTGTGCATCCAACAGTGTGACTCCCGTGACGGTGGAAGGTCTGAAACCCGAGATATAGGGATCAGCCTCCCACAGGGACCGAATGGGTCCAGGTTTGATCCCAGTACGACCGGCAGAACAAACCACAGGCGCTGGTACTGCCCGTGTGCTGATCCGATCATCCTGAGAGAAGTTATCCCATTTATTAGATATGGGAATAAATCTTGCAGGGAGGCAGAGGGGGTGGAGATTGCTAAGCCCACCCAGCTGCAGGCAGGGGGGCTCAGCCAGGTATAAGAAGAAGCTGAGGTCACTGGGAGGGTCTCACTCCACAGAAGAAGACTATGATGATTTCTTAAGGAACAGGGTATGCCAGCCAGAGGGGGGAGCAAGCACATGCTTTCTGGGGGCTGCCCGGCAACTAAGTTTTGGACCTGCGGAATGCTATGCCCCCCCGGCTTCCACAAGCGACCTTCAACCTGGTAAATTGACCTCCAGCTCTATACCTTTAAGCCTTGTATTATTGTTGTTATATTGTACTCTGACTGTAACTCTTGATATATTGTGATTGTATATTTCTTGTAATTACCTAGTGCGCCCTTAAGGCAATTAAATCATAAATTAATTTTGGGCTGATCCTTTTACTCTGATTGCGAATCTTAGAATACCCAGTGTGGGTAACAGGGCAGTCTCCCCGGCGGCCATTTGCTCTAGGTGCAGTTCCTTTACTGACCTGAGAGACAAAGGGGGCGCCGGAGAGCTGGGCCTGTGTAGTGACGTCACGGATTGGGGACG
This sequence comes from Ranitomeya imitator, assembly GCF_032444005.1. NCBI lineage: Eukaryota > Metazoa > Chordata > Amphibia > Anura > Dendrobatidae > Ranitomeya > Ranitomeya imitator. Next base: position 1,128,528,054 of record NC_091282.1, on the reverse strand, counting down.
TGGTAGGTAGGGGTAATCCTTCACAGATACCAATAAAAGTAAAATTAATTGAGACATCAGTAGTTTAAGTGTTTTTGAATATCCATATTGAATAATGCTCCATAGTATTTATGATGGGCCCGATAAGATGCCCCATATAATGCTCCATATAGTTTATGATGTGCTCCATAAGATGCTCCATATTTAAATATGCCCCATATAATGCTGCACAAATGTTGATTATGACCCCATAAGATGCTCCATAGACACATATGCCCCGTATAATGCGCCACAAATGTGGATTATGGCCCCATAAGATGCTCCATAGAGATAAGTGCCCGCTATAATGCTGCACATGGCCCCATAAGATGCTCCATACAGATATTTGCCCCATATAATGCTGCACATGGCCCCATAGGATGCTCCATACAGATAATTGCCCCATATAATGCTGCATATGGCCCCATAAGATGCTCCATACAGACATTTGCCCCATATTCTGTTGCTGCGATTAAAAAAAAAAATTACATACTCACCTCTCAGGCCCCCGGCACTTGCTATATTCACCTGCTCCCTGTTCCACCGTCGGCGCTGCTGTGTCTTCCCATCCTCTGCACTGACTGTTCAGGCAGAAGACGCTGCACACTAATCACGTCACTGCACCCTGTGACCTAAGCGTCACTGCAGAGGACTGAGAAGACGCAGCGGCGCCAACAGTGGAATGGGGAGCAGGTGAATATCGCGCACTGTGTTACACTCACCTGCTCTTGGCGCGGTTCCTTCTTCCCTGCCAGCTTCTTCCTGTAGTGAGCGGTCACATGGTACCGCTCATTACAGTAATGAATATGCGGCTCCACCCCTATGGGAGTGGAGTCGGGTCCATATTCATTACTGTAATGAGCGGTACCATGTGACCACTCACTACAGGAAGAAGCGGCTGGCGCTGGTGAACCATGGATGTGCAGGGACCGCGCCAGGAGCAGGTGAGTATTATTACACAGCTCCGCTGTGTGCTGAAAATCTCGGCTTATACTCGAGTATATACGGTATGTAACTAATTTTCAGCATTGAAAACGCACTTGCATTCTTTAAAATGGTTGACAACCCCCCAAACAAATTGTCGGGATGAATGTTAGCTGTACTAGTGTGGTTTCAGCGGACCCTGGTATTCATTATGTGTTGAGCCCAGTTTCTCATCACTAGTTTCACGTCCAGCAGCTCACTCACATTGGTTTGCCTTTTTGTTCTAGTAAGTAGATTTGTTTGATTGTTTGCAAATTAGAAGAACACTTCAATTTCTCCTTATTTTTTTTTTTGTGCGGCCCGGTGCACAGGATACTCAGTAATGTCTCAGCGGGCAGTTATGTCTCTTTACAGTAAGTTTATTCCACCTGGTGTTTATGCGCAGAATGGTTTCAGTATGTTCCCAGTCAGCTTTTGATTAATGGCTTTGGTTCTTTCTAAAAGTTCTTGCTGGTTCAATAAACATTAAAAATTGTACATTTATAAGTTGCTACATGATTTGTTCCTTACAAAATTCCATTTTCTGTGATGGTTCCTGTTTGGTTGCTTGATAAAATGATTGAAATCAGTAAAAAAAATGTTCTTTTTTATTTTATACTGGTTTTCTTAGTCATTTTTGCTTTCTCATCCATTCTAGATAAAAACATATAAAGCACAAGGCTTAATTTTCAAACCTTTACATTTTTAGTTAATTACATGGATGTGATTTTCCACACTTTGTATTCTACTAGTTGTGTATTCATAGAAAGCAGACTTTTCCAAAAATGTCTGCCACTGTACTATTCATGAGTGGGGCTTGCCAATATCCATGAACATGTACGTAGCTGATTTCTTGCTTGCAGAAACCTGTCGAATGTGATAATACCCTAAATGTGGCAGAACATATTCTCACATGACAGATGACCGATGCACCCAACCTTTACAGGAACGTACAAGCAGTCCGATCTGTGGACAGCATGGTATAGAGAAGAAGCCGAGCAGAGTTAGTTTTCTGGAAAATGTTAATATAACGGCTCATTTTGATGCTGGTGACTTTTCTTGTACACAAAAAAAAAAAGTCCGTGTTTCACTAGTATTTTTGATCAGAGTTCGTGTTGGGTTTACCATAAGTTTCATCAGGTTTTCTGGGATGAAATAAGACTGAGGTTTCTAAAGCATATTTTGGATACACAGATGGCATCCGGGTGCTGTTCAGTTTTTCTGTTGTGTTTTTCTTTACAGACCCAAAACTCTGATCAGTGTCCGGCAAGTCTCTGTGCTTTCGTGATGACCACTTGGTCCTAGGAAAAAAAATCTGAACTGCCCCATAGACTAAAAAACAAACCACAGAATGCGCACTAATATAATTTATTCATTGACATCCCTGCTGTTTGCTTGCATATTATAAGTCCAGTGGGCGGTACTAATTTGTGATTGACAGCTACCTCGGCATAGGACCGCTTTATGGACTTGTATATGTACAAAGAGAAGGGATTTAAATGAATGAAATGCAAGTTTTAGTGAAACTTTTCCCAAAGATGTGTATCAGTCTAATCCACTCCATTGCTATATAACAATGCGCCCACAGATCAGATACCATTTTCAACATGAGAGGTTCCCTGAAATGACTAAGGGGGGCCAAAGGCATCTCTTATCCCAAAAGACAGCAATATTAAGGGCAGTGGCCTGGGCAGCTAAAGAGATCTGTTACAAGCTTCTAGCAATGCTGGATTCACAGTCGCACTGCTCAATACAGCTGCATAATGCCCTCAATGCTCCTACTTCTAAAAAAAATGTGCTACACAGATGTGAGAATGAATCCCTCACGTGTGTGTGTTGTATGTGGGAGACATCATGGCAGCTAATCTCTACCTGCTAGATTAGAAGCCATTGAAAATTGGAGAGGTAAAAAGCAGGATACACGTCATATTATTTCCAGAATGGCGCTTTTCCTCGTGTACGCTTATATTGCAGCCTATTGTGAAGTCACCAAAAATGACAAGTGCGCTTTCAGCTTGTTGTGCAGGTAACTACTGAGCCATGAAGCTTCTAACCACCGTGTACCTGTGTGCTTTTTTCCTAGCAGCAGCAGGCGCCGCCATGACAGTGAAGAAGGTGACAGTCATAGAAGACACAAACACAAAAAATCCAAACGGAGCAAAGAAGGTAAAGACACGGGGGGCGAACCTGCCCCAGAGCCAGAGAGCGTTGTGACAACTGCTGACTAAACCTGCGAAACGCACAGCCAGTGCAGAAACTACTATTCATTTTACCAGATTCACGGGACAGGATGCCGTTGTTAGAAATACAAGTATTTTCTACAGGGTATTAAAAATCTTAACATTTGTTTGTTGGCATGATGTTTATTCACAATGTTTTTTTTTTTTTTTTTGTATTTTTCTGGTTTCTGGGGAAAATAAATTGATTTTTTTTCATGTTTTGTCGATTATTAGTTATGTGATTGTGTGTGTGTCTGCACTGATTAGCCACAACATCAAAACCATTGACGAGAAAGTGAATAGTATTGGATATCTTGTGACAATCTCACAGGCAGCCATTGAGCAGTCAGTTCTCATAGTTAATGTATTTCACAGCAGCAAGATATGAGCTACCATGACATACAACTGGGTCACCATATCTCCTGGTCTTGTGGGGTGTCGCCGGTACCAAAAGTGCTTCAGAGAATGACAACTGGTAATCCTGCGATGGCGTCATGGACGCCGTAAGGCCGGGTTCACACTGCATTCCCCTAGTCCGTTAGACGGACTACATTACACCGCGGCATAATGCGGTGTAACGTAGTCCGCTAGCGCCGCCATTGACTCCAATGTCAGACGCATCGCATCTGCTAGCTCTATCTGTGCTAGCGTGTTGCCAAAGTCGGCATTTGCGTTCAGCAGCCCGTTTAACGTATGTGTTGAACGGGCTGCTATAACGCAGTGTGAACCCGGCCTAAGACAGGCATGTCATCTATAATATGAAGAAATTATAAGGCCCTTGGCACTCTGAAATGTGCAGCAGAATTTAGTTTTTTTTTCTCCAGCTCAGTGCTGCTGTTTGCTTGTAATGACGCTATTAGCACCAGGAGCTCATCATTGCTATGACTATCTGGTTGCATACCTCCTAGTCTGACACTCCCCCTCTTGTGATGAGCAGCTCACTATCTATAGACATTGTATATACAGAGCCTGGTGTGGGCAGGGAGCAAAATGCTAAATCTAAAAACTCTGTGTGAGAAAGGCTGCACTAAGTGATACATCATTGGATTCAGGGTCTGTTTGCCCTCATCAGGCTGCTCTCAGACCAGTTTGCAAAACCTGCTGACAGATTTCTTTTAATTACTGCTGGGGCTGTGATTGCGCTCCACACTGAACCCCAGAAAGGTGCTTTGCAGAGCTCTGTCTGAATGAGCATATGCACCTATGCCCCATTCTTTACTTTTGCATCCTCGGCAGTCTCTTGGAGAATGATTGCAAGCTCAACCTCCACCCCATTCACATGGGGCTCATCTCTCAGGGTAGTAAAGCTGAATGACTATTCGTTTTGTCTTTTTTTTTTCTGCAGACAAAACAAATTTTCCATCTGTGCCATTACCGTAATGTGCCTCCAGGGGGTTGACCTAACATGGACTACTGTGCCCCCCATAATTACCTGTTTCCATTGTTCAAATGTAATGTTCTGACAAAATCGATGAAGCTATTATATTCCAGCTTGTCCAATTTGTTGCATACTGACAGGATATGTCATAAACGTCCCAGAAGGGAATAACCTTTTAGTCCAGTATAAATTATTTTCTTAAAGGGAATCTGTCAGTACAAAATGACTGTTCAAACCAAGCACTTGGTGCATCTTTCCATCTGCTTGTTTTGCATTTCTCTCTGCCCTTGTCTTGGATCATGTAAAATCAGATATGGGAAATCGGAGCAGATTAAATACCAGTAGATGAGATGGTGATCTGAATTAGTTGACCACGCTTGTGCTTAGTTTTAATAGTCATTTGTGCTGACAGTCTTCCTTTAAAAGGAACCTATCAATAATGCTATATACATGTAAATATGGGGTTCTTCTGTAGGTACATAGAAGTACAATCCTACCCGCTGCCTTACTGAAAGCTCAACTACCTGGAAAAAATAAATGTATTTCTTCCCGGGAGACGCCGGCTTTGTCATGGAGGCGTTCATGGATCGGTTAGGTTTACCGCTCAGTATACTGTGGATATATATATATATATATATATATATATATATATATATATATATATATACATTGGCACTTTTGATTGACAGCTGGATCTGCAGCACATCTGTGATCTGTCAATCAAAGCATTGGAGCGTGCTTACAGCCACAATATAGTGAACGGTGAGCCGCTCCCGGGAGGGAATAAAGCTTCATTTCTCCCAGTACTCGCGGTTGGGCAGCATTGTAACGCCCCTTACGGGCAGAGTAACCCGAGATCTGTGAAGACCGTTTCCCAAGATGACGGGTTCACTTTATGAGCACTAGTGTCCATTCTGGGAGTCTCCTGCTGTTGCTTACCGGTCAGGAAATTGAAGTTTTCCAATAGTTGAACATCACTGCTTGAGAGAGACCCGACGTTCAAAAACGGACTCAAAGGTTGTAGAATATAAATGAAATCGACTTTTATTGACAGCAAATATAAACTGTATTCACTTTTACACATTTTAAGAAACAATACTTTTACAAAAAAATAATTTCATTGACACATGAGAAAAAATATTCAACAGTTACATTTGTAGAAACCCATTATCTAGATTAGAAAAATAGTTTAAATGGTTTGACATGCAAGTACCAGTCAAAAAAGATCACTTTTTATTCATTTACACTTCACAAATACAAAACGGTTCATCTGTAAATAGTAACGTAAGAGAGCGACCCTTAGAAATACGACAGCAAAGACAGAAGAGTTAGAAAGGAGACGGGGAGGAGTTTCCTTTGAGATCTGTATTGAAAATACTATTGTCAGGCACATCTTGTGATACTCGGACGTGTAGAGTAGTCGTCCTGGGTGGATTATGGCCGTGAGCCACGATGGGTGTCATTAGGAAGTCTGGCTCACTCGCTATTGTTGCATGATGTTTGTGGACTTTCATGTGAACCAGCCCTGTGGTCCAGACAGCTACATTTGTAACAACCATTGTATATAACACGAGTGATACAACGTGTACACTAAGGATATGTTCACACTGGAGATTCTAGCGGTTTGTTTTTTTGTGAAAGGGGACTTCTAACTTGGCAACTGTTTGTTTTTAATCGTTCTATTGTATTAGTATCGCCTGCTTGTTTTCCATTTATCCCCCGCTGTCAATCAAAGCAGAGCGGGGTGGAAATCGAGGAGTGAAGGTGTATATAAATGGTTGGCCCCACCATGGAGCACCAAGCGCCTGTGCTTTGTGTGAACAGTCATTCTGTGCTGACAGTCCCTTTAAAATGTAGAGCCTTTGCAGAATGATTTGGATCTATGGTATTGGCCATCGTGATGTGTTGGCAGGATCATCATGTGTAACGCTATAGAAAATCCCCAGAACATTACCTGTCTAAGGACCAGAGGAATATCGCCCGAGCATTCATTCAGTGTTAACAAATCCCGAAAGAAGAATACACAGGTTTCGGGATCACCATATAAAAAAATATAGTCTGTATTACAGACAGCAAAAAATAGAGAACAGATTATAGATAGTGATGAGCGAATATACTTGTTACTCGAGATTTCCTGAGCATGCTCAGGTGTCCTCCGAGTATTTTTTAGTGCTCAGTGTTTGCTTTTCTTGCCGCAGCTGAATTTTTTACATCTGATAGCCACCATAAGTACATGTGGGGGTTCCCTAGCAACCAGGCAACCCCCACATGTACTTATGCTGGCTAACAGATGTAAATCATTCAGCTGCGGCAAGAAAAACTAAATCTCCGAGTACTAAAAAATACTCGGAGGACCCCCGAGCATGCTCGAGTAACGAGTGTATTCGCTCATCACTAATTATAGACTAATGTAATATGCGGATTAATAACTGCCCAGTACAATTCCATGGATGTGACCTCTGCCAAATACAACATTTTACTGTGCAATTATTAATCCAGTGCTTTTCAGATATCACATTGGTCTATAATGTGTTCTCTTTTTGCTGTGCATGTTTGTTATTGTATGAAGCCCTGTGAATTCATATCAGGCAGATGAGGTTAGGCGCTGGTCTTATTATGGACACGCCTTGTTAGTTTATTCACAATCGAGTGTTTTTACTTACATGTTCTTATGTGTGCTCCTTGCTCCTCTTTTTTGCTGTTAGTAATAAAGATAATACTTTTTACATGGTGATCCCGAAGCATTTGCACTCTTCTTTCCTGCTTTGTTTGCTTACTGTTAAGTGTGTGCTCGGCTGATCCCTGCTTATTTAGTAGTACCCCCAGTTGCTAGATTTGTTTTGTTCACTTTTGTTGTAATACATCCATAAGTTAGCGTCAACAGCGTGATGTTATGAGTTACTGTTAGGCAATCTCTGCATGTGTTGTGACTGTCAAATATCTGCAAGACATGCAGCCGCAGGGACGTTCAGCCATCACTATTATGTAGCAGTCGGTTTTAAATGCAAACTGTCCTTTGATCACCCTCCCTGGGTCCATTTCTGAGTCTCAGCTTCTGGTGTCTGATATTGTCTGCAGTGGTGATATTACATTGACAGCGCTGCAGCCAATTACTTAGCTGAATGTCTTGTGCCATCTACTCGGGAAGATCCGCTGACCTCACTGATTTGCTGCAGCACTGTTAATGCGACATCACACTACAGACAATAACAGAGGCCCGGAGCATCGGCAGAGACAATGCTGGACCTGGGGATGATGAGAAAAGTGCAGATTATATATATATATATATATATATATATATATATATATATAATACACACTCAAAAAAGAGGCTTGATAAAGGCTCAGATGGAGCTGAAACGTCGCCCGGCTATGGGGGTCAATTAAACCTTCCACATTTTTCACCTAAACTATGGAGTGCTGCCTCTTTTTTGAGTGTCTGTAAACTTGGTGCAATCGCTGGACTGGTTGCCTGAGGCCCTGCACCTGAAGATAAGTACTAGAGTTGTGCTGTTCCTTTTTTTTCTAATTATATATATTTGCACCTAAGGACAGGATTTTTCTGAAACTGGAGAACCCTTTAAAGGGAATCAGTCAGCAGGTTTTTGCTGTATAGGCTGAAGACAGCATGAGGTAGGGGTTAACACACAGATTTCAGCAATGCCTCTCATCAAGCTCTGTGGTTTAGTTTGCCTGCAATGATTGTTTTAGCATCGGGAGCTTTCATTGCTGGGACAGAACAATGTGTGCATGCTAGTCTGACACGCCCCCTCCTGTGATAGGCAGCTCACTGTCTATGGACATTGTATATACAGAGCCTGGTGTGGGCGGGGTTAGCTTTCTCAGCTCTGCTGTATTGCTAAATCTAAAAACTGACTGAGAACGGCTGCACCCAGTAAACTAAGTGATACACCATTGGATTCAGCTTCTCTTTGCCTACATCATGCTGCTCTGATGAGATAGCGAAAACCTGCTGACGGATTCCCTTTAAGGTTATTAGACCTGGGGTTGTGCTGAAATGTAGCCATCTAGATAACTACGGTAGAAACTGTAAATATAATAGAAGCCAAGGTTGAGAATGCTTTACCAATAAGGTAGCAGTGTCAGTATAGCGGCCAATCCAGGGCTGCTTTTTTGTCTTTTCATACTTTCATCATGAAGACATTTACACGGGATTCTCTGCGGAGTCCTGGGTTGCTAACTCTGATATTTTTTACCGGACTCGCACAGACTTATTTTCATAAATACCTTTCTGTATTTGGATTTTAGTATAAAGTATTTATATCAAACGTTATTCCAGTACTAAACACAAGCATCACAGGTTTATGAGAAGGATGGCGCGGCGTCATGGCAGACGAGTACGATACGGGTGGGGCACAGCCCGGTTTGGGAAAGTAGTGCCATAATTCGTCCTAATTTCCAAGTGGGAATGTTGGCAGCGATATAAAACTATCATGAACCCCGTCGCTGAAAAACTCACTGAAAGCCAATATTTTCCTTCTGGAAGCAGTCCAATGTAAACTGGAGAATGATCTGTATTTTGTGTCTTTGGTGTGACTGTTGAATAGGGCGCTCATTATTATTATGACTAATAATCATTATTTAGGTTCATTTTCGCTCCTCAGCCATCCCAACTAGTTATGAAACCAGGATTGCTTTGTGTCACTATATTAGGAGAGCCACAAGTTATTTTCCGGTCAGTGGCGTTGTATGAGACCTTGTTTATTTGCGGAATGAGCTCTAGTTTTTATTAATACCATTTTGAGATAGACACAACTTTCTGACCGCTTTCCTAAAAAACAGCAATTCTGCCGTTTTGGATATATTTTATTTTAGCATTCACCCTATGGGATAAATGATATTTTAATAGTTTGGACAATTACGCACAATGTGATGCCAAATATGTCATTTTATTTTTCTTCTTGGACTAAGTTCTGTAATTTAAACTGTGATATACCATATATTTTTAACTTTTCTTCTATTTTTATTAGTCCCCTAGAGGACTTCAACCTGTGATTACATGGTCGCTTGTACAATTACCTGTAAATCTGTAGCTTGCAGTCTAATCTTGGCAATCTTGTGTAAAGCCTAGTCTTCAGAAGCGTTTAAAGGGACTCTGTCAGCACAGAATGACTGTTCAAACCAAGCACAGGTGCTCTGTGCACCATGGCGGGGCCAAACATTTATACACATCCTTACCTCCTGCTTGTTGTCCCTCTATCGCCTCCCTCTTTGATTGACAGCTTTGATGGGAAGGTGTATATCACATGACTGGCCCCGCCATGGTGCACCGAGCGCCTGTACTTGAGCAGTCATTCCTTTAAACAGTCAGCTCCTAGCTGCCATGATAAAGCCATCAGCACCTCATGATCCCTTTCATCTCTTCACAATTAGCCGCAGTAGCATTGAGCTACACTCATATGCCGGCTGTATAACACAGCCAGCACCAGCAGTGTATGGAAGATGTCCCAAGGAGTTAAATAGATCTCTTGCACCTGATGAAGCTGATGTACTTGCTTTGACAATCCATGCCCGCACAGCTATAAACTACATTTGGGATTTTTTAAATAATGATTTTAGTTTAGACTTCTGCTCTATAAGTCCCATATCTGACTCTAATTATGTGTCCCTGTGGTGTGTATAGTGTTTAATGCCGTACTCTGCAGATTCACCCACGTAGACCTAATAGTCTAATCGAAGCACAACCTGATCACTGATATCACTACCATACTGGTCTATGCTATCACTATGAATCGCCTAATACACTGCGTATCTATAGTTATATCACATATTCCTCACACTGTACATTTACTCTGTTTGGTTTAATGGCCGCAGTCACCATATAAACATTTGTTTTTTTGCTCAAAGCATCAAGCAAAGTAACGTATATAGCTGTACTGTGACACCAATGCAATGAATCTTGTGCTAAAAACATCACAAAAATGTTGTTTTTTTAATATATTATTAGATCATACATGTCAGAGAGCGCCCAATACCTACAAACTGCGGGCAACAATGTGGACCTGATCTTACACTGGAGAGTAGCGAGATTCCACTCATTCGGGCGAATGCGTCAATTTATATATTGGCAGTAATTCGTCTAGATTGTCCTACAGGCCGCACAGTGTCAGAGGTGACATGTTCTCCTCGGGTCTGTGGTCATTGATTTTCTACAACAGCAAAAACTGGTAAAAAAAAACCCAAACTTCGGAGCAGAGGTGAAATCTGCAGCGGGGTCAGTATTAGGCGGAATTTCACCCTATTCAATGCTTAGTACATGGAGCAGGGAGAAATCCACAGCGAAATACGCATGCGTTATTGCAGATTTATTGCGTATCTGTAATCAAATCCACAGAGGAGATTTTCCGCAAGAGATCAATAATGATAAAGTGCAGAACAGATAAAAAGCTCTTAAAAGCTGGTTGGGTGTGTTTAAAGGGTTAACCCCTTTCTTCTTGGCTGCCAGAGTGTATTCTATGATATTCTTATATGGATTGATTCACTACTTCAGTACATTTTCCCCCTGGCACGCCATTCTTATTTCATTGTGCATATGTCATTATGCATTGATTACATTCTACTTGTATTTGGATTATTACTTCCAGGGGTTCTTTTCCCTTTGGTTTACCCACCAATAGTCCATTGTGTCCTCTGTGTTGGGAAAATTACCATTATTAACTTTTTTTATTATTTTTTTTATGAAAGTTATTTATTATTTTTTACAAATTTTTCCTGCCCAGAACTTCATTATTAT